>NC_134841.1:97020653-98321725 GCF_965363235.1 Mytilus galloprovincialis | reverse complement strand
ACTGTTACTTACACTTTCTGCTGGTTGTCCTAGGTCTTGGAGTACTGTTACTTACACTTTCTGGTGGTTGTCCTAGGTCTTGGAGTACTGTTACTTACACTTTCTGGTGGTTGTCCTAGGTCTTGGAGTACTGTTACTTACACTTTCTGGTGGTTGTCCTAGATCTTGGAGTACTGTTACTTACACTTTCTGGTGGTTGTCCTAGGTCTTGGAGTACTGTTACTTACACTTTCTGGTGGTTGTCCTAGGTCTTGGAGTACTGTTACTTACACTTTCTGCTGGTTGTCCTAGGTCTTGGAGTACTGTTACTTACACTTTCTGGTGGTTGTCCTAGATCTTGGAGTACTGTTACTTACACTTTCTGGTGGTTGTCCTAGATCTTGGAGTACTGTTACTTACACTTTCTGGTGGTTGTCCTAGATCTAGGAGTACTGTTACTTACACTTTCTGGTGGTTGTCCTAGATCTTGGAGTACTGCACCAAAGAATGATTTGGATGGTTTACCCACTATTTCTGCTTCCACATCACAGGCATACTGTAAGGAAACAAGCCTAAAACAAGTTCAAGGTCAAAACTCAAAACTTCTTTCATATTTGTAAGTATACACTATGTATGTGCCTGTCCCAAGTCAGGAGCCTGTAATTCAGTTGTTGTCATTTGTTTAAGTGTTATAATATATTTGTTTTTCGTTCATTTTATGTACATAAATTAGGTCGTTAGTTTACTTGTTTCAATTGTTTCACATTGTCATTTCCGGGCCTTTTATAGCTGACTATGGTGTATGGGGCTTGCTAATGGTTGAAGGAGGTACAGTGACCTATAATTGTTAATTTCTCTGTCATTTTGGTCTCTTGTGGAGAGTTGTTTCATTGGCAATCATACCACATCATCTTTTTTTTGTACTAATCAAGTTTTACATGGAGCATGCACTAGGACATTAGCTCCTCTCAGAAGTTTTACATGGAGCATGCACTAGAACATTGGCTCCTCTCAGAAGTTTTACATGGAGCATGCACTAGGACATGGGCTCCTCTCAGAAGTTTTACATGGAGCATGCACTAGAACATTGGCTCCTCTTAGAAGTTTTACATGGAGCATGCACTAGGACATGGGCTCCTCTCAGAAGTTTTACATGGAGCATGCACTAGAACATTGGCTCCTCTCAGAAGTTTTACATGGAGCATGCACTAGGACATGGGCTCCTCTCAGAAGTTTTACATGGAGCATGCACTAGAACATTGGCTCCTCTCAGAAGTTTTACATGGAGCATGCACTAGGACATAGGCTCCTCTCAGAAGTTTTACATGGAGCATGCACTAGAACATTGGCTTCTCTCAGAAGTTTTAAATGGAGCATGCACTAGGACATAGGCTCCTCTCAGAAGTTTTACATGGAGCATGCACTAGAACATTGGCTCCTCTCAGAAGTTTTACATGGAGCATGCACTAGGACATGGGCTCCTCTCAGAAGTTTTCATAGTTGTACAATATACATAATGCTTCCTACTGAGTTCTAAGGGAGATAACCTAAGATTTGTTTCAGTTTGAACTAACTTTTGTGGTTGATAATACATGAAATGGTTTTCTCTCTCTCTCTCTCCATTTCATCTACTGTAACAGTATATAAAATGGAGAAAGAGGGAAAATTTGAGATAATTTCAGCAACAAAAGTTATAAAGAATGATCATTAATTTTAGAAAGTGCTTGCTTCTGTACATATTCTTTTTATTGATTTTTCGTTATGCTTGTATACATAATACCTCAATTGGTTTAATTAAGATATTGTTTTGATTTGTACTTGCAGTATATTGTCTCCTTGTACATGTTTGAACATTTAAAAGTCTGTTTTCTATTGTTCTGTAAAGAACTAATATAAGAAGATTCAATACTATTTTGCAGGACTATGAATTCATAAATTATTGTTAGGTTTTAATTTATGTGAATAATGTGACTGTGTGAGTATCAGTTCACAATAAATAGAACTTGCATTCTGATGTCTGAAACATACATCTGAATGGAGATTTTCCTGAAATCACAATAATTTATCTTGCCCATGTTGCACTTTTGTCCATAAAAAATAGTGTTAATAAATGCAAACAATAATTTCTGAATGTACAGTAGTTTATCAATGTGTTAAAGAAGCTGTATCAAGAAAAAAAACAACCTAACAAATATATAAGTGGAAACTCAAGTTTAATTTGGATGTGGGGAACCACTCAAATAAGATTTTACCTCAAGTGCCCTTGCAAAAGGTCCAACATCTAATGTTAAGTCTGATCCTTCCTTGTAATATTTCCTGCAAAATATCAGTTGAAAAATCATAACTTTTTATACATAATAATTATTTTAAAGATTTGAGATTGTTTGTTTATATTACTTATCTAAGTTATTTTTTGTTGTAGGGTATTCATTTCCTCAACATTTTGATGCAATCTAAATTTTTTGTCTAAGTTGCAGAAAACTTTTTTGTGTAATTTGGATGATTTAAGAGCTTTGCTTTTAATGAAAAGTAAGTTGAAATTTAAAAAGAAAATTTAATAAAATCCTAACACAAAAAATGAAGGAAAGTAGAACTGTGAGCTATGACTAACTAAGCATTATTCCTCCTTAAGTAGTCAGTTAACATGAAGTTAACATGAAGTTAAATAAAAATAATTCAGAAAATGCTTTACATGGATTGAGCACCCAGCTGAGATTGCAGCATTAGCTCATTTGGGATAAGACCAACTGCCGTTGCGTTGTAAATTGGTGGTGGGTACACCAGGCTGTGTTGATATCCTTTACACCAGTATTTTGAACATTTTATTCTAGGTGAAATAATACTGGTTTGTGCACCGATCATATTCACTGTAAATTATTCCTGCACATTCACACAGTTGCTTACAGTATTAATCGGTTGCTTACACTACAAAAGTAGTGGTACTCCAGATAGTGGAGGAAAGAATTAAGAAGAAGAAGACATGGTAAAACATTTTTACATGAAACCTGTCATAGCAAACAGGCAGCTCTTATTTGTAATAAATGTAAATAATGAAATTTTTATATTTTTTCACTTGTACAGTAAACATTTATTACAATTCGTGTACAATATGGATATATTTACCCTCCTCCAAGAGCAAACAGAACAGGGTTTTCTAGAGACATGAGGAGTTGAAAAGCTTTGTTGAGATTCTGATATGAGAAGTTGTCTGTAGCATCTCCTAGAACAACACAGTTAGGGTTCTCTTGATTCACATCAACAAAATCTGACAGGGCATCTATAAAAGAATTTCATATATCTAACTAGACTATAACAATGCACTTTTGTCCATAACTAATGACAATGTTGTTAGTCATGTCTATAACTAATGACAATGTTGTTAGTCATGTCCATAACTAATGACAATGTTGTTAGTCATGTCCATAACTAATGACAATGTTGTTAGTCATGTCTATAACTAATGACAATGTTGTTAGTCATGTCCATAACTAATGACAATGTTGTTAGTCATGTCCATAACTAATGACAATGCTGCTAGTCATGTCTATAACTAATGACAATGCTGTTAGTCATGTCCATAACTAATGACAATGCTGTTAGTCATGTCCATAACTAATGACAATGCTGTTAGTCATGTCCATAACTAATGACAATGCTGTTAGTCATGTCTATAACTAATGACAATGCTGTTAGTCATGTCCATAACTAATGCCAATGCTGTTAGTCATGTCTATAACTAATGACAATGCTGTTAGTCATGTCCATAACTAATGACAATGCTGTTAGTCATGTCCATAACTAATGACAATGCTGTTAGTCATGTCCATAACTAATGACAATGCTGTAAGTCATGTCCATAACTAATGACAATGATGTTACTTTTGTCCATAACTAATGACAATGATGTTACTTTTGTCCATAACTAATGACAATGTTGTTAATGTTGTTAGTCATGTCCATAACTAATGACAATGCTGTAAGTCATGTCCATAACTAATGACAATGATGTTACTTTTGTCCATAACTAATGACAATGATGTTACTTTTGTCCATAACTAATGACAATGTTGTTAGTCATGTCCATAACTAATGACAATGGTGTTAGTCATGTCTATAACTAATGACAATGCTGTTAGTCATGTCCATAACTAATGACAATGCTGTTAGTCATGTCTATAACTAATGACAATGCTGTTAGTCATGTCCATAACTAATGACAATGTTGTTAGTCATGTCCATAACTAATGACAATGCTGTAAGTCATGTCCATAACTAATGACAATGGTGTTAGTCATGTCCATAACTAATGACAATGCTGTTAGTCATGTCCATAACTAATGACAATGGTGTTAGTCATGTCCATAACTAATGACAATGCTGTTAGTCATATCCATAACTAATGACAATGCTGTAAGTCATGTCCATAACTAATGACAATGGTGTTAGTCATGTCCATAACTAATGACAATGTTGTTAGTCATGTCCATAACTAATGACAATGTTGTTAGTCATGTCCATAACTAATGACAATGTTGTTAGTCATGTCCATAACTAATGACAATGCTGTTAGTCATGTCCATAGTCATGTCCATAACTAATGACAATGGTGTTAGTCATGTCCATAACTAATGACAATGGTGTTAGTCATGTCCATAACTAATGACAATGGTGTTAGTCATGTCCATAACTAATGACAATGCTGTTAGTCATGTCCATAACTAATGACAATGGTGTTAGTCATGTCCATAACTAATGACAATGCTGTTAGTCATATCCATAACTAATGACAATGCTGTTAGTCATATCCATAACTAATGACAATGCTGTTAGTCATCATTACTCATCATTCACTTTTTCTTCAGGCAAAATAAGATGTTGAATATGATCTAACAGATTAAACCATGTGATATTGTTTTACATGAGTATTGTTATAAGCTGCTGGTGAGTTTTGTTATGAGTTACAATTGAGGTTTGCCATGCTATACCAATGCGATTTATTACCAGATGTGCTGGACAAACTATACCTGGATTTACAACAAGATGTGGTCTGAGCCCTCTAGACTTCAAGATTTGACAACAAGCTGGTATTGGGGGAAACACATCGCCTTCTGTCATAGAAAACCCAATACTGTGTAACTTCTGTAAAAGTTTCTGTCTGGTCTTGGTGGTTTCATTTGTACAAAATCTCACTGGAATTTTACTGTCCTTTAATCTATAAATAAATACTAAATATATAAAGCTACAGGCCTAAACAAATCTGTATGACTTATCTATGATGATCATGAAAGATCATTTACAGCTCTCAACATACATTTGTCATCTAACATGTGACAGTGGTATACTACTGTTGCCTATATTTATTCACTCTTATTTTATTGATTTTGTAATTACATTGTGTCATAAATCAAAGTATGATGGCTTGTCTTTTGATAAGTTTAGCTATTCCAATTGATATTTTATAGTGTGTCTTTCTATGTTGTGATGTTACAATATTGTTTCAGGTAAGGGTGAAGGTTGATGCCTATTAAAATGTTTAAAGACAATGCATTTGTTTTTACCTGTCCTATATTAAGTCAGGTAACTGATGTTCAGCGGTTGTCGTTTGTTGACAAAATGGCAACAGGGGGGACAAAATATTGCGCGTTTCGATTTGCTTATGAACAGGATTGATTGAAAAACTTAAATAAGCAATGTAACATTTTAATTTGTTAGGTCAAGTGTGTTATCTGATTGTATCAGGTTTACCAACATCTGCATTTTCACACATAGCCATTTAATACAGTTAGAGATCATCAGAGATTATATTAATTAAGAGTTATATTTAGATTTCTTTGTTTGACTAGTGAGCCCTAATTATTTGCATATGGTGCCCTAGTCAATTTATGTAAGGAGCACAGAGCATTTATAAGAGCCCGGATCACCGGAGCACCCAGACTTCCGGATCACGGACTACACGGAGCCGGTTGCCCTAGTAGTCTATATATTTGTATACCGGCTTATAGGGGTCATATAAAAGAGTGAAAGAGCGTGAGATAGGAGGGAGAGAGAATTTATAGTGAGGAGAGGACAGTTGCATTTATTTAGTAGAGAGGAGAGCCATATTGTTGAGCCTGTAGTTAGATGTACATTGTGTTATACTTGTAACTTTGTAATAGTCATGTGATTTTAGTAATACAGTACTGAACTTTTATTCAACTTCATGTTTATGTTCACTTACAAGACTTCGTTCAGACTACACCAGAATCTATTTATTTATTTATGTGACCAGGATTCCCTTAATCACACTACCACCCTTATGAAACTGAATTGTGTGCCGCAAATTTGCTGCAAGCTTGCGGCAAACAAAAAAGTTTGCAGGAACACAGAAAATAGTGTTGGCAGATGTTTGCCGCTAGCTGCAAACTTCTGGCAAACATTGCTGCAAGGTTGCGGCAAGTTTGCAGAAACATCAATATTTGCCGTAAGATTGCCAGAAAGTTTAAAATAATAAAGAATATTTGCCGCAAGATTGCAGAAAACTTTGACCATTCTATATGTTTGCCGCAAGATTGCAGAAAACTTTGACCATTCTATATGTTTGCCGCAAGATTGCAGAAAACTTTGACCAATCTATATGTTTGCCAGAACATTGCAGGAATTACACAATATTGACTGGGCACGTCTAGTTGGCACTTCCTGGATGCTAACAATTTGAAATTGTGGCTAGGTCATGTAAGTTGTGTTTGGAAATGCATTTCACATATATAAGAGATCAAGGAGACATTTTGGTTCAATAATATGGGATAATCAGTATGAAATTTTATAAGTACAAATGATTCATAGAGCTTCATGTTTTAATGAAATAATTAATGTTATCATCATACATAATTAAGTAAGCAACTATATATACATGTATGTGTTATTCAAAATTTAAGCCATTATAAGTTTGAATTTGTAACTGATGTACTGCACCATCATGATCATGTTTATTAAGATTAAGTTGAATTCTGTAATGCAATTATTACCTCGCTTTATAGTCTCAATACACATTTGAGATTTTACCTTGTTCATTTTTTAATACAGGTATATTATGTCATTTGAGAATGACTCTTGCCCCTTTTTCAAAACTCAAATATACTTCCTTAAATCTTGCAAGAATTCATCCAATGACAATTTGTATAAAGACAGGAGTCAGAAATTGACTTTTTAAAAATGTTGCTGTGTAATTTTTGAAAGAAATAAATTGAATATGTTTCCACACATGACATAAGTATATGTGTAGTTCCTGCAAGTTTGCCGCAAGTTTGCAACAAACAATTGCCGCAAGCTTGCGGCAAATCTAATTTGCATAATCTGATAATTATGTTTGCAGCAAGCTTGCCACAAACTTCATTTGCATGGTAAAATGGTTGCGGCAAGTTTGTAGCAAACATTTGCTGCAATGTTTGCTGCAAGTTGTTTGCCGCAAGGCTTTTTTTTCGGTAAGGGCAGTAGATTAAAAGGGTAACCCTGTTAAAGAGTATCCTTGGCATTTGTCGTTCCTTGTAAGAGTGAAACTTAGACCCCCAACAACACAACACAACCACAAGAATACGCACTTTAGTTTAAGTCTCCATACTTAAACTTTTTCGTCACAGCAGAGACATATATACACATGTGTATATATGTCTCTGGTCACAGTAACTTTAAATCAATTTTGCAAATGGACCACACCTATTTCGCCTGTTCATACCTTTTAATAGCTTCGACGGAACCTTTAATTGGCTCACTGGCACCGCTCTCAAACAAAACACCTGTAATATCTAATAAAACACCTTTAACATTTTTACACCAACTCATTTTTACTTTTTTATAGTATATTTCTTACTTTCAGTTTTCAAGATGTAGTGAATATTCTTGGTACAGTAAGTCAACTTAGTAAAATGATAATTTCTTGTACATTTGGGTAACATTTAAATGCAACACAAACATAATGGAATTGTTAAGAAGTTGATAAACTGCGTAATATAGTCATGGAGTTACTCGATAATGGTTAAATGGGCATACAAATTTCAATCAAATAGAAAACTTTAAAATTAATGTGTATTGACGTTTCTCTGAGTGAGTGGGATGAACTTTTAAAATAATTATTCTTTAGAAGCTTTATAGTTTGTCATTACATAAATATATTATGGAAGTCTAAGTTATACTACATTCTAACATCTTACCAAATTTTATTTTATCTTCATAATTTAAATGAAGATTACATTCTTTAGTTGTATACTAAATCAGTATACATATATAAAAAGAGATGATCAGAAAAGTTTTTTTTTTGTTTTACCAGTTATCGTTCTTTGTACACAAATGTTGTTACAAAGTTTCTGTAAAATTCTATACAGCTCTCGATTTCAATACTAGCTTTTGAAAAATTTTATTTTTATGTGATTTAAGGTTTGCGTTTTAATATCTACTTTTTTGCCACAATATTAAAAAATCTGATATTTTCATTTGTTCACAGAACATCACAAGATATCGTTTCTTATCGTCCAGTTGCTAATATGGTATTGATATTCAGAGATACAATTTTATCTCATTTTAAAAGATTTTGCTAACATCAAGCTTTTTCTATTTTTTTTAATTTGACGAAAAGTCTTATATAACCATTTTTTCGTTTCTCGTTTTTTATATAGATTCGACCGTTGGTTTTTCCGTTTGAATGGTTTTACACTAGTAATTTTGGGGCCTTTATAGCTTGTTGTTCCGTGTTGAAGGTCGTACCTTCAGGGCCGTAACTACATTGAGGCAAATGAGGCAAATGCCTCAAGTAAAAAATAAAAAAAAAAAAAAAAATGAAACAAAAGGTTGTTTTCATATCAAATTGTTTTCATGGAAAGTGTCTTGTAAGAAGCAAGTTCTCTTCACTCTCTGGTGTATCCCCTGGATGTTTTTCATTATCCATGTTTCCATTTTCCTTTTAGTTTTCAGAGTTGATGGTCTATTGTTTGTACTTCTGTGTTCCGGGTTTGTCTTTTGTTCATTTATTGTCCTACTTTATGACTATAGTCTGAGGGTTGATTTTCATTTGTAAACTTGGTTTTGCAATGTTGCATGTCCACTGATGTCCAGAATTGTGCGAGAAATATATTTTAAAAACATGCGATGCTACTCAGTGGACACAAACAAAATTGTCCTTTCTGCATGGATAATTGAAATTGATATCGAAGAATACAAAACAGTTTGTTTTATTGTAAATAAAACTAGATAGCTGACATGGTTTGAATTAAAGTAAGGTCACATATTTCCCGGTATCAAATAATTTGAAGAAAAAAAAACATTCGGCCATGTATGACCTTTTACATTGAAAGGTTAAACTTCGTTAAGTAGTGTTGAGACCCTTTAACAGATAATAAAGGAGTATGGGGACATAATCACTCACAAAGTCAATGCGTAGAAAAAATACAAATGATCAATGGTCAAAGTTTGTGTTCCCGTTCTTCATCTTGATAGTTGCCGAATGGTCTTCAACAATACTTTTAAAGAATCATTAATACCGTAAAAGATCGTAAAACAAGGTGAAGATGATCCCTAGTGTGGACTTAAGCAGTACTAGTACTTAAAGTATAATACTGCAATGTCACTACTATATTTAAATCTAGTCATAAAAATTCACCAAAGTCTAATCACAATACAAGACAAGAACAGACAGACAGATACGGTATTAATAATTATGAGAATTACGATTTTTGCTTTATCCTACAAATCGGTCTTTTAATGTTGTCTTTAATACCTAAAAGTCTTAAATTACAATGAATCTTTGTTTTTGCTTTGAGACCTGATTGTCGAAAAAAATATCTAAAAATGAATTATGCCGTTTCAATGCAAGAAAGAGTCTGGGAAACGCTCAGAATGCACGATTTTGCGTTATTTTTCTCAGAGCTTCTGGGGGCCTTAACCCCTCGCCCAAAATTTTTCGACTCGCTCCGCTCGGCGAATTATTTTGCCTCACTATTAAAAGAGGCTAGTTACGGCCCTGACCTTGACCTATAATGGTTTACTTTTATAAATTGTCATTTTGATGGAGAGTTGTCTCATTGACACACATACCACATCTTCCTATGATCTATGATAACATCGACTCTTAACCTAGGGACCATTTTCGTTTTAAAGCTTGACTTCAAATATATGAAAAGTGTCATCAAAGCACCAACCGGAATACTGAATACGGTTCCAGATTGATAAACACATAAACAGCAGTAGTGTCCTTTTCTCGATTTATACATTTCAATTTCTAAAGGTAAACTCCATACTAAAAGCAAGGATTTGTATCTATACAAATCCTTGATAAAAGTTACGACAAAACAAACGAGTTTTTATCCCCTATTGTTAATTTGCCGTTTTTAGACGACGATGTTCCTTATGGCTCGATCAACTCGTTCGTTGTCGTGTGTGTAGTCATATGTCATAGATTAAAAATAAATTAACGAACGTAATCAATGCATCACTGGTAAAGTATTAATTTTGGGATTTCGGTACCATAAATAATTTAAAACCTTTTCTAAATTCTAGTAAATACAAATATTTAATAAAAAAAAAAAAAAAAATTGGCTGTACCTGTATTTTTTTTTATTATTATTAAAAATGGTATTTCACATCCTTAATACGGTAATAAAAGCGTAGAAATCACCATGTGATCCGTTGCTAACGTAAAATGTTATTTTCGCGACGTCAAACAGTGACTTATCGGGAAAACATTCAGTTTTCGACTGATTTTTATCATTCAAACCGATTTAACTTGAAAACGAGTTCATGGACCCCTCTTTTTCAAAAAGACATTTTGTTTCATTTTGCAGGGAGATTATGTGGACCAAATTTTATAAAACTGTAAATAGTGCAATTTTTTTAATTTTGATAAATATACGTTTTTGTTTTTCAATTCATGACAATTTGAAAAATATGACTTATTTTTGAGTAAAAAAGACATAAATTTTTATAATACTTATAAAATACAGAAATCACAAATCATTTAACAAAAAACAATTTGTGTTTATCTTTTAAAACAAACTTGAAAGTTGTGGATTTCTTTCGAAAGGGAAAATGCGCCAAAAATCCGAAGTTTTAGCAAATATACAAAATTTCTACCTCATTCAACTCAAAAAGTAGCACATGAAGGTATATTTTTATTACATATTTGATTTAATCAGGCAAAAATTAGCCTATATTGAAATTTTCATCAAACTGTAAATACGGTATCAAAACTGTATCGTATGCCCTAAAAGTTTAAACAAACTTATAAGTAAAGGTTATCTCAACAATGTTGTAATTACATCTTTGAATATAGTTCACATTGGCACAACTATCGATTTTATCATCAGCAAATTAAAACATGATTAAATTAGTTTGCATTCTTTTCAAATATGATGGTTAAATACGCATCCACGTTCATATTCTATAAATTATAGAGATTATTCTATTTATATAAAACATTACACTTATTTATCTAAATGTTAACTCCTATATTTAATTAAATGACGTTAAAACAATAAATCCCTAAGATGTGTTTTAGTTGATTTTAGTCTCTGATGCATGGTTTTTTTAATTATTCAATTTGATTGTTTTGGCTTTTAACTAACTTTTAGTAGCTGCGAGTACTCTCAAATCATACTTTCGTGTTAATTTGACATGTTGACACAACATGCACAATGTGTAATGTTTTTTGTTATTTACTGTTTTGTTATTTATATATCTCGTCTTACTATTTTTAATACTTTCCACTTTTGATAAGTGTATGGTATGACGATAAATTTACACTTTAATTTCTCGAATTATAAAAAGCAAAATTATTTATCTTGTAATATATATTTCCGTACTCCATTGTACAAAATGTTGTATACATTACTACATTTTTTTTTATTTACCTGTGTACGTTATTTTCTTTGGCGATATTTTGTCCAAGGTTATCGTTGTCTTTCTGACATTTAACTTCCTTGTTTTATTAATTTTTACTTACATTGTGTCTTAGATGAAATTTATTCGTTCATTTGTTTTTGGTAATTTGTCATTTGATTGAGGTAAGTCATTCCAATTGATATTTTATTGTGTGTCTTTCTATGTTGTGATGTTACACTATTGATTCAGATACGGGTGGAGGTTGGTGCCTATTAAAACTTTAAAACCCGCTGCATTTGTTTGCATCTGTCCTAAGATGGGAACCGGATGTTAAGTGGTTTATGTTTGGGGATATGGTTCATAAGTATTTCTCGTTTTTTTTATATAGATTAGACCGTTTGTTTTCTATCTATTTTTGGGGCACATTATAGTTTGCTGTTTGGTGTGCACCAAACCGCCGTGTTGAAGGCCTTACTTTGACCTATAATGGTCAGTTTTTTAAATTGTGACTTGGATGGAGAGTTGTCTCATTGGCACCCATATCATAGTTTTCTTACTTCTTACATGTACATGAACAAGAAATGTCCATGTTACTGTGGAATAATTGCCAGTCAACGAGACAACTCAGTACGGCATTCAATAATGAGAAAAAGAAATACCTTATACACAGCTATAAAGGACCTTGCACATTTTCAACTAGAAAGAACAACAATATGTATATAAAAACATAGAAAAACTGACAAACATTCAATACTTTTTATGACGTTTTTCAGGTAAGTGCAAATGCCACTTTTTAAATGGATTATATTGTCCGAATTATCACCGAGAAGAGTCCACTACTATATATATATATATATATATATATATATATATATCGTGTGATGTGTTTCAATCCTATATAAAGCCGACGATGAAATGCATTAATGATTCGGACGAAATGATCCATTTGAAAAGTGCCGTTTGTACTTTGTTAGGTCTTATACAGATATTATTTTGCTTTGCCATCTTGTATTTCATTGTTTTAGTTAGTTTTTCTCAATTGGCGATCTTCTGATAGCGCTGTGCCATGAATGCGAGAGGATCGGATGAATCAAAGATTTGAAAATTGGTATTTACTGTAAATGTTTTTTTTTTATCAAATAGATTCATTAGATTTTATATCTACGTCATTCGGTCTCTAATTGTAAGGGGATATTGCCAATCATACCATATCTGATTATTTTTATAACTATTGAAATCGTTTACATTTGTTTTTTTAGTATTAAACATACAACCAGACTAAACAACATAACATTAGACTAAGTAATACTCAATTAAAACGATATTGCTTATTGACAATCTTATTGAAACATTATACTATGTACTATGTTAAATAATGGCTCTCTATTAAATTATTTATTATTTGTTTTTCGCCCTTTCTGATAAGATAACTAAATATCAATCCATCAACATCTTCCATTAGTATCCGACATTTAACTTTTCATTGTGCTTCACAAATTCATAGAAGTAATTTGTATCTGACAGTTTATGTATTAATAACGGGCTGCAATGCTTATATATATTTTTTTCTCTTTTTGTTGAATCATGACATTATATTGTCCCATTATCCAAAGCAATTTTGATGAGAGGTGGTGATTTGATTTTAAGAACGTTATATTTGTACAGTTCGGTATTATTTGTTTAGTACTTTCATTTTTTTTTTCATTTTTGAAAATGGAGAATGTTTCCTTGTCACGTTTAGTTATTTTTTTTTCAATTCTTTAAACTCCAAGCAAGCACACACATTTATTAACTGGGTGGTTTTTAACGACATTGGCTGGCTTGTAAGCCCTCGCACGATCAGCTCGGTACTCGAAGGCGTTTGATGAACATTTCAATATTTTGTTGTCAAGTTGCTTATAAACACGTAATAGATTCCAGGATTAAACATTTATATTTACGCCAGACGCCCTTTTCGTCTACAAAAGACTCATCAGTGACGCTCGAATAAACAAAATGTTTAAAAGGCCAAATAAAGTACGAAGTTGAAGAACATTGAGTACCAACATTCCTAAAAGTTTTGCCAAATACAGCTAAGGTAATGTATTCCTGAGGTAAAAAAGCCTTAATATTTCTAAAATTCCAAACTTTGTTTACAGTAACTTTATAATTATGAACATTGTTGTCAAGTTGCTAAAAGACTGCCATTTTGGTTGTGCTGGATATATTTGGTTTAAGACTTTTGTTGTTTGGTTTGACGTCTACTTCCTTCACAACGACTGCGTTTAGACCAGGTTGATCAGCTAGGCAGCCCACTAACCATCTTGCTGTTGTGCTGGTAAAGGAATCGTGGACACAGTGATGGATGTCTACAGGAAGCCTGGTCAAGAACAGTAAATCGATATCACACATTGTAACTTGACTTGGGTTCATTACCGAGAATGAAAACTGTTCCATTACCAAACACTTCGGATACAGTGTCCTTGGACGTCAGGACGACATACCACTCTCCCATCTACAATGGGTTATAGAGTCCATGCTGTTGTGGACCCTTTACAGCCTATTGTACTGTACGTTGTGAATCATTTAGCTGTAAACATATATTAGTGAGTCGTTGATCCCTACATCAAGCGTAACATCTTACATCTAGCAGATAATGAGAAGCTGACCCAGCACGTCTTTTCAGCTATCTATATAATGACGTCAGGAGATGTGACTTTGATTAAACATTTATGTTTAGTTTTCATGTGTTTTATTTTACTGATTGAAAGATAAGTCATCCATGAAAATTCCATGGTTGCAGGAAAAAACTCAATAATCGACTTATCTTCATGGTTTACTTTCTATGCTACAATAATTGATTCTGTTATGTTTTAAAATTAGACGCACATTTTCATAATCTAAGATTAAGAATATATTATGTTGTTTAACAATGTTTACCCAATATATTTTAATATCCAATAGAACTGTAATTGGTCTACATTTTTTCTCCTTCATGTATTTCTCCTATTCAAGATGCTCAATTATTTAAATTATAAAAATAAATTATCAAAAATATCGAAGGAAAATTCAAAACGGAAAGTCGTTTATCAAATGGCAAAGTCTAACGCAAAAACATGGTTCACCAATGGAAAACAGCTGTCATTTTATTGAAAGTGGTACAGGCATTCCGTACGTAGAAAATGGGGATTAAACTTGGTTCTATTGCTAGCTTAACATCACACTGAATCGTAAAGTACTCGATAAAACGTATGTTGTTTTTATGCCGGACTGTATAATAACCCGTTAACCCGTAGCTGCTTAATTTTTTTCTTAAGCGAAATACTTTTAGAAATGAACGTTAACATATTAATGCTTTGGAAGTTAATAATGATTTTAAAGATATATTTATGAAGGTTCATTACTTGAATACGAGATATTAATAACAGCTTTTTAACTCACCTGGCCCACAGGGCCAAGTCAGCTTTTCCCATCACTTGGCGTCAGGCGTCCGGCGTCGTCGTCGTCGTCCGTCGTCGTCCGTCGTCGTTAACTTTTACAAAAATCTTCTCCTCTGAAACTAATGGGCCAAATTTAACCAAACTTTGCCACAATCATCATTGGGATATCTAGTTTAAAAAATGTTTGGCGTGACCCCGCCAACCAACCAAGATAGCTGCCATGGCTAAAAATAGAACATAGGGGTAAAATGCAGTTTTTGGCTTATAACTGAAAAACCAAAGCATTTAGAGCAAATCTGACATGGGGTAAAATTGTTTATCTGGTCAAATTCTCTCTGCCCTGAAATTTTCAGATAAATCGGACAACCTGGTTGTTGGGTTGCTGCCCCTGAATTGGTAATTTTAAGGAAATTTTGCTGTTTTTGGTTATTTTCTTGAAGATTATTACAGATAGAGATAAACTGTAAACAGCAATAATGTTCAGCAAAGTAAGATTTACAAATAAGTCAACATGACCGAAATGGTCAGTTGACCCTTTTAGGAGTTATTGCCCTTTATAGTCAATTTTTAACCATTTTTCGTAAATCTTAGTTATCTATTACAAAAATCTTCTCCTCTGAAACTACTGAGCCAAATTAATCCAAACTTGGCCACAATCATCTTTGGGGTATCTAGTTTAAAAAATGTGTGGCGTGATCCGGCCAACCAACCAAGATGGCCGCCATGGCTAAAAATAGAACATAGTGGTGACATGTAGATTTTGGCTTATATCTCTGAAACCAAAGCATTTAGAGCAAATCTGCCGGAGTAAAATTGTTCATCAAGTGAAGATTTATCTTCCCTGAAACTTTCAAATGAATCGGACAACGGGTTGTTGGGTTGCTGTCCCGAAATTAGTAATTTGAAGGAAATTTTGCAGATTTTGTTTATTATCTTGAATATAATTATAGAAAGAGATAAGATGTAATTAGTAATAATGTTCAGCAAAGTAAGATCTACAAATAAGTAAATATGACTAAAATGGTAAGTTGACCCCTTAAGGAGTTATTGCCCTTTATAGTCAATTTTGACCAATTTTTCGTAAATTTTTGTAATCTTTTACAAAAATCTTCTTCTCTGAAACTACTGGGCCAAATTAAACCAAACTTGGCCAAAATCATCATTGAGGTATACAGTTCAGCAAAGTAAGATCTACAAATAAGTAAATATGACTAAAATGGTAAGTTGACCCCTTAAGGAGTTATTGCCCTTTATAGTCAATTTTGACCAATTTTTCGTAAATTTTTGTAATCTTTTACAAAAATCTTCTCCTCTGAAACTACTGGGCCAAATTAAACCAAACTTGGCCAAAATCATCATTGAGGTATACAGTTGAAAAAAAGTGTGGCGTGACCCCGCCAACTAACCAAGATGGCTGCCATGGCTAAAAATAGAAATAGGGGTAAAATGCAGTTTTTGGCTTATAACTCAAAAAACAAAACATTTAGAGCAAATCTGTTGAATAAAATTAATTATCAGGTCAAGATCTATCTGCCCTGAAATTTGCAGACAAATCGGACAACCTGTTGTTGGGTTGCTGCCCCGAATAAGTAATTTTAAGGAAATTTTGCAGATTTTGGTTATTATCTTGAATATTATTATAGATAGAGATAAACTGTAAACAGCAAGAATGTTCAGCAAAATAAGATCTACAAATAAGTCAACATGACCAAAATTGTCAATTGACCCCTTAAGGAGTTATTGCTCTTTATAGTCAATTGTTAACAATTTTCATAAATTTTTGTTAATTTTTGTAAATTGTTAGGAAATATTTTCCACTGTAATTACTGGGCCAAGATCATTATAGATAGAGAGGATTGTAGCAACAAGAATGTTCAGTAAAGAAAGATCTACAAACACATCACCATCACCAAAACACAATTTTGTCATGAATTTATCTGTGTCCATTGGTAATATGCACATAGACCAAGGTGAGCGACACAGGCTCTTGAGAGCCTCTAGTTAGTTATCTGACATCTTCTTATGAAATATGTCAAATGTCTAATGCATTCATTTTCTCATGGAATCAATATAAAACAACCTGATTTTTTTATTTCGAATGACATCCTTAGAAGGATAATTACCTCAGGAATTATACTGAGTAATCAAGGCATTGCATCATTAATTTTGACTCAAATATTCCTTAGAATATAAATTTCTTTGAAGTTGTGTATAATCCGTTGGATGTTGTCAATATATTCTTAGGAATATAATACATTAGTTGATAAGCATGTTAACTTGTACATTGCAATTTATCTTTCAAAAACATTTCTGCACTTCAATTTCCGTTTAAGCACTTTCGGGAACAAATCCAATTTATTTCCTTAATTAAATGTACCAATAACGATTAATGCAGAAATCAATATGTAAATTGCAGTCAATTTCCACTTTGATTGTAACATATTCCACCTTTACTAACCTCTTTAAAGCAAGATCTTAGATTTATTCCTATTCAAAAATGTTCTATATTCACATTATCTAGATGATTCTTTTAAAAGAAAATGAATATGTTGTTAGGTATGCATTACACAAATATTATTGCACGGATTTTTTATATTGAGATATACTGTGGATTCAATAATATTAGTGGGGTACCAATTATCGTGGATTTCGTGGTTACGTGTGAACCACGAATTTAAGTGTTCAACGAAGTACAATATTTCTTTTGGCTTCTATCATGCGCAGTCTTTTGGAAAACCACGAAATCAAATATCCACGAAAAATGGTACCCATGAAAATAAATGAATCCACATTATGTACAGTTCCATCTCCCAATACCAGTAGGGGGAAGGGGGGGGGGGGGCTCAAGGTGTTCAACATGATATTATACATGTGTGCAAGATGACATCAGGAGTTCTCTTTAAAACACACTAGAAAAGCTGTATTCTCCCAAAAATGACTAAAGCATTTAATTTGATACATTTTTACCTAAAATTTAATTAAAAAAAATCCCGTATATATTTGGGATATAGGTAATTGGGCCAACAGCCGAACGGCACATAGTACAAGCTTTACAAGTGATCATGTTGCATATTATTTTTTCAACATCTGTACTACCAAATATAAAGTAATTGGTGCTATTAACAAGTTGAAGTCACATAAGTCAACAATACTAGAATATGAAAGATCAATGTCAGATGCCCAAGGAATTGCAATTTTATGATCATACCCCCTTCCTCATTTAAGAAACCACCCAACGTTACCTTTCACCGAATAATTAGTTACACAAATAACCTTTCCCGCGCACCTAGCATTTTCGTTGATTAAAAGCGAAAGATTTCCGTTCAATTCTTCGTTTTCTGTGTTGTGCTTTTTCATATGAATTTTGTTTTTATCATTGTGTTACTTATGATTTCATACTAAGAAAGAGTCCAGTATTTTTATCAGCCCACCCGTCTGCGTCACGTTTTGTTGTATGGCGAAAAGGAACAGTTAATGTCTCTTCGACCAACTTTTCTGTTTCGACCATATTTTGGTCCCTTTTTGAATTGCTTCGGCCAGTAAAAAATAGAAACCATAGTTGCGATAATTATTCCATTCATGCTTTTAACACAATTATAAAATAGTAATGCCTTCCCTGTTACTGAAACATCAAGAACTAGAAAAATAATAGTGTCTAATAAAAAAAACAACACCCAAGGAAGAAGCTGTCTCTAGACTTGTCAATAATATTTCTACTGACATTTTAAACAAACAGATTTTTATTTTATTCATTTGAGATCACAAAAGATATGAAACAACAAGGTCGTTATTTGAGTACAGGATAGCCATAGACAATGTTAAATTGATAACCCCGTTTCTTATTTTCCAACTATTGAACTATAATAATACATAAAACGACAGTATAAATAACATTTGGTTTACTGAATGACACAGTCTACCAAAAAAGTTGCAAAAAAACAACAATACAACTATATAATATTTCAATTTCGTTGGAAATTAGTATGACATTCATATACATCAGGACGAGAATCAATTCAGCATTGGTAATAAATATTGTTAAATTTTAATTGAACCTGTCTAATAAAACAATCACTTGTTTTGTTGTTGAAGGATAATACTGTTTTCTCAGTCTTTGTTATACTGAATTTATGAGATGTAATATGGATAAGGACAAGACAATGACTATTCAATTATATGTTATTTTTTTCCATTAAGATTTATCGTTAAAAACTACTTGTGGCTATGAAATACCGAAGGACGCCGACAGTAACAACCAAAGGATTGATAGCATAACACGATGCAAGTGAAGGGATGTAAAATGAAAGTAGCACTTAATAAATCTAGTACGTAAAGATCAACCTTCATTGGGAACTATGGAAGTCGAGGATGTGTAAATACTCGAGACGCTACATGACTATTCGAACATAAACATAATAGTCAAAGCCATCAACGTGAAGAATATGCGAGGGAGTTTAAACCATAGACTTTTAACAATTTGTAAAGTTCTAAAAAGTAAAATATCAATAATACCGAACTCCGTGGAAAATTCTAAACGGAAAATCCCTAACTAGCTAGCTAAACCGCTCATTGATATGAGAGTGGCATACAATTCGATTATATTGACAACCATGTGTGAACAAAACAAACAGATACGATAGATAAAAATGTCAAAAATAGAGGTAAAGCAGTCAACCTTGTGTTAAGCTCTAAATCACCACAAAAACAAGCAAATATGTAACATAGGCAAACAAAAAGGCATATGGACAAAGCACATAATCAAAGTCGAAAGACAAGAATACACGAATTTGCCATAGCACAACAACACAATCATGATTGGATGTACATGTTCCATTTATAAACGATTAATATTACATAACTATTATATTATGAGAAAAAATCAAAGCACTGACTACTTGGTTGGTGTTTTTACCTTCTGACGTTTAGACATCAGCAATTTTTTTTATAATAATCTTACGATACTCGAGGACCATATGGACATAAACATAATAGGCAAAATCATCAAAGTTGAAAAGTTGCGAGAAAGTTAGAACCATAGTTTCTTCATAATTTCTAAGTTTCTAAACTGTTAATTTAATACTGTGCTAGAAAACATCAAAGTACTGACTACTGGGCTGGTGCTTCCCTTAGACGTGTAAACATTTGCTCTGAAAATGTCTACTGCAACAATTACACATTTGATAATGTTTTTATTATTGTGTCTTTACGCTTTAGTATTTCAACTGTTTTACAACTTAAGAGGGATACTTAAGAATGTTTCTCCCTAAAGTTGCTGTTTTTCATATTAAACAAGAGAAAAGTAGCCGATTGCTAAAAAAGAAAATGACAAATGTAGCTTCTGCCAAATGCAAAGTTTGAATGTCTCTCACAGCGCAAACCATTTAAATCAGTTCTACAAAATGTTTTTTTTCCTTAAAAAAATGTACAAGACTTTCGTTATAACAATGTTATTTGATATTTGTTGGCAAAATACCTCCGAGACATAATCAATTGCAGCACAATGAATTACATACCAATATACGTTTCACACAGTCTATATAAACTGATTGAAATTTAATAGAAGACATTCCCATTAACTTATATGTATGTTTCTAATTTGTCTTGGGTTACATTTAATTAGACCACTACCGTCTAGACTGGTCAGTGGTATATTCTCAATAGACTTATCGTTTGATTAAGAAATATGGAACTGTTTTTTTTTCTATAGAATTTAAAAAATAACTTTGATTTTTCTCGAATTGACTATAGAACTACTTAAAATCGAACGTTTTAAGAGAGGATATTTTCAAATATTATATTATTAAGCTAAAAGGCACGTTCTTTGCTTTTCGCATTACTTTAATCAGTAAAGTGTATATAGGCTAATTAGTATCTAGCAAGGGCCTTCAAATTGTTAGATTTAATCTATTTCTATAAAAGAGATTCATTACAAAGGCAGATACTGTTGCTTACGTAAGACAAAAACATTTCTGTTGAATTACATTATAAGACATTCGAGAGAAAGAACGTATATCTTTTTGAAGTCGCCACTCGCAAAGTTCAATTTTCTCTCATTCCGGATTTAAAACGTTATACCGTATAATTGTATACATTATACAGAAATCTTCAATTACTGGTTCAAAATTTTAATTATTTTTCTTATATGATAGTAGATTTCGAGTAAAGGAAAAACATCGTCAAGACGAGACAAACAAAATCTGAATCATGAACTAGCATGAATTTGAAAGCTTCAACACGTAAAACGAAACAATAGATTATTTATCTAATAGGCAATAACTTAACTGGCATATACATGCGTAGTGAGGTTGGGTTAACTTAAGGGTTTTCTAGGTTGTGTATTGGTAAATGTTGTTTGTATTTTCTTTTCTTTTTTGTCAATGTTATTATTGTCACTTTTAACGTTCCGTTTTTTTTTAGTTTCCGTTTTATATCTTTTTTAATTTGATACCTTCATATAACGTCAATTATACACTTTTTTATCTGCACAAAGACATTGCAAAGTTATACCATAATATTGACATTTAAGTAATATAGTTTTTAACGATTCATTAAATCCTTCCCAATATTGTTACTGAACAGTAAAAAGCTGCAGGGTGTATCTTAGCTACCATCTTTGTAGGCGTAATCTAATATTTGGCGTAAAAATAAGAACATGTCTTTATTATTGGATATTGAGTTTACAGCTAATGAGGACTCGATATTGTTAAACATTCTTTATTTTATTTGATATTTTAAGATTATAGAATTTGTTATTAAAGATATGTGATATTATCGAACTTTTCACATTTATCAGGTTTAGGTTTGAGGTTTAATCCTCATTCGTCTTTTAATCAATATTTTATAGTGTTTTTTTTATGTTGTATTGTTACAATATTGTCTCAGGTATTGGAATGTTGGTTATAATTATTAAACATGCTGCATTTGCATGCACCTGTGTAAGTTACGAGCCTGTTGTTCAGTGGTGTAGTTTTTGTGTGTGCTTCATATGTATTTCTCGTTTCTCGTTATTTTTATATAGATCAGACCTAAAGTTTTCCTGTTTGATTTGTTATTTACTAGTCATTTATGGATACATTATAGCTTGCTATTCCATAACAGGTCATACAATGACAAATGTAAATCAATTCAGACGATAAAATTTTCGACCTTGTCTATGTACAAAATAGTGAACGATTAACAACTATGATAAACAGCAACAATCGACAACCACTGAATAACACTCTCCTGACTTGGGACAGGCAAAAACAGAACGTTGTGATGTTAAACTAGTTTAATGGAATGGGGTCTGCTCATTGTGGAAGGCCGTATGGTGACATATAGTGTTTTATCTTTGTTATACGTGAGGTGATATGGTGTATGATATTGACAAAACATATTAATGGTATTATACATTTAATAGTTAATTTAAGATTATATAAACATGTGTAATTGTACCGATTGCAATTTATTGTATTCGTCATGCCATTTACATGTTATTACTACTTAGTATTTGATAGAAGAGCAACTGAACTGAATTTAAATAATATTTTAAGCTACAGTGTCCTTTCCTGATCTTAATATCTATATCTTTAATTGGAAGCTTAATACCAAAATTAATGATAAAACAGATTATTTTTCATTTCCTTTTGTTAATTATCTATTTTTAGGTTGTGTCATTCCCTTGTCACTATCTTATGGTGTTAATACATCTCAAAGTGTTTGTTTCGCTCGTGTATGTAACAACATATTTGATTTTAAAGAAAGATATCTCTGTATTACTGAAAAATTATTACACCAGGGTTTTTGATATCACAAACTAGTCAAAACATTTACTAAATTTTACCATCGGCACAAGGACATCATTCATGCAGAAATCTTATAAGATCAGGTATATAAAACCAATCTTTTATGGTAATATGTTTTACAAGCTAACGAAACCTTTAAACAGACTAATTCAAAAGGGATATTGTTACGACACTGTTTTCAGGTCATTAAGGATTGCATATTTTGGTATTATTATTGATTCATTCATAGGGTCTTTGCATCGGAAATAAACACTTTTATTAAAAAAAAACCAGTTATTGGCATGAAGAAGGTATTCATATAATTTATGATGGTTTGATACTAAACCCTTAACGGGAGTGATTGCATTTGATTTTTATATGACGAAGACATCATCTTTCAATCAGTTTAATTGAGATCTGGAGCTGGCATGTCAGTAATAGATACTGCTGGTAGTCCTTTGTTAATTTTCTGTTTCATTGCCATTTTGCTTAGTTTCTTTTGTTCTCTATTCTGACGTCGGACTCAGAGTTTTACTGTGCGTATTTCTATGTGTTTCTTTATACTACATGGCTAGAGGTATAGGTTGAGGGTTGAGATCTTGCAAAACATGTTTAACCCCGCCGCATCTTTGCTCCTGTTTCAAGTCAGAAGCCTCTGTTCTCTGTAAATGTTTTTTGTTTTTTTTTAATTTTAGTTCATTTATATGTTTAAGAGTTTAGTGTGACGTCCATTTTCACTAAACTAGTACGCATTTTTAATTAGAGGTCAGCTGATAACAGGTGCAGGATTTCTGACTTGGTACAGGCATTTTCTTATGTTGAAATGGTTGATTAAATCTGGTTTAAAAGCTCTAAACCTCACACTTGTATGACAGTGGCATCAAATTCTATTATATTGTCACCGATGTGTGAACAAAACAAACAGACATAATAGGTATAGGTTGAGGGTTAAGATCTCACAAAACATGTTTAATCCCGCCGCATCTTTGCTCCTGCTCCAAGTCAGAAGGCATTATCTTATGTTGAAGTGGATGATTAAACCTGGTTTTAAAGCGCTAAACCTCCCACTTGTATGACAGTGGCATCAAATTCCATTATATTGTCAACGATGTGTGAACATAACAAACAGACACAATAGGTGAAAATGTCACAAATAAGAGTACAACAGCAACAAGAACCCCACCAAAAAAGTCGGGATGATATCAGGTGCTCATGAAGGGCAAGCAGATCCCGCTCCACATGTGGCACCCGTCTTGTTGCTCATGTTATTATAAAGCCGGTGAATAGTTTAATTCGGTATGTCACATTCATGAAAAGGGAACGGGAATGTAGATACGATATAAGGAACATATCCGATATCAACTGTGAAACGATTACTAGGACCGATCAATTCAATTATTGTCACCCACATTATCCTCTGCATCATCGGAGTTTAGATTTGATGAATAAAAAAAAAAATGCAGTAGAACTGTTTTCATGTTTACATGTTCTTTGGTCTTATGTTATATCTGTTGAAATCAGACATACGTCTTTGTATTTGACATACTATTATATAAGCGACATCAAAGTTCAGATAAAATTCAAAAGATGTCTATATTGACATAATTCATTAGTGATTCTATGTTTGGTATTAACCAGTCGGATATAGTAATAGGATATATCTTTTAATCCCACACCAAGTACAAAAAACCTACTAAAGTGCGCTTACCTTTTTAAAGAGCATTGCTGCATGCAGGAATGATGGATACTACATTTAGTTTGTCGTTATTCCAATATTTTCCATCATTTATTACCAAATAAAAATACATTTTTGTTGTATAAGAAAAAAACATTTCTTAATATTTTTTATTCTTTTATTGATTGGTTGTTTATGACTTGCTTAATGACAAGCGCTTTACTAAATAAATTGTCAACGTAAATGGTCATAGGAAAAGCGAAAACGCTTGTTTTTTCCTCTCGATTGATGAAATATAATAACATTTTTTAAATTTACCACTTATTATCATACAAACCTGATCTAATCAGTTACACGCATGATATTAATACCTTATTATTATGATTTATAAATTTAAGGCAATTGGTGGTATGTCCATTTCCAAAGAAAGCATGTTTATAGTATCTAAAGTAGCTCTAATTTTGCATCAAAGGTATGAACCTATGGAAGCCTTTATAAAGAATTTTCAAGATAATACTTCTGTGTTTTCAAATCTTAAGTACTAGTATAGGCACACTGCATTTTTTCATATATATATATATATATATATTTTATATATTATGCCCTTACATCCAATCAAAGCGCTTGATCGTCCTGAGGTGTGCACAACTCAGAACCACAAACTGCCATCCGAAACTTCATTTCACCCTTTTGCCTAGACATGCTAGACAACAAATAGAAATGTAAAAATGTTGTGAACACCAAACCGAAACATTACAGGACACGTTCATTTCAAGTGGTCAGAGTTTTATTCATAGAAATTTATTGTATAATCAAATTTCTCATTACAAAGATCTGTGTTGTCTGTACTCTTGTTTTCCTCCGCCGTTAAACAATTAGTTTTCGAGAATATATTAACATTTTCTTTGGAATTATACTTTATGGCTTCCGTCAAAGCATTTCTTCAAACGTACTTTATCCAATTATTGAATACATCATCTAATTAGTAAATGAAATTATTTACCATATTCTGGGCATAAGACGGATAGACAGTGTATATTCAACAATGTTTTAGATTCAATCAGGTTAACAAGTTATAATGATATAGTCGTGCTAATTTTACTTTTAATGCACTATATAGTATCTGTGTCAGATAAGGTCTGTTATATTTTATTGCTATAAAAAGATTAAACTTATCTGTACTTATCTGACAAAAAAAGTGTTCCGTATTTGGTTTAGTTTTAAGCCGTCTATGTAGTAAGAAATCATGGACATGGTCATAAACTTGAAGTAGACTTCTTTATATTTCACACATAGATAATTGTTATCAAAGGTACCAGGATTATAATTAAGTACGCCAGACGCGCATTTCGTCATCATCAGACTCATCAGTGACGCTCATATCAAATTGTTATAAGGCCAAATAAGTACAAAGTAGAAGAGCATTGAAGAACCAAAATTCCAAAACGTTGTGCCAAATACGGCTAAGGTAATTTATACCTGAGATAAGAAAAGCCTTAGTTTTTCGAAAAATTCAAAGTTTTGTAAACAGGAAATTAATAAATTACCATATAATTGATATTCATGTCAACACCGAAGTGCTGACTACTGGGCTGGTGATACCCTCGGAGACAAAACGTCCATCAGCAGTGGCATCGACCCAGTGGTGTAAATAGTCATCAAATAGATAATTTGTACCAGGATTATAATTTAGTACACCAGACGCGCGTTTTGTCTACATAAGACTCATCAGTGACGCTCATATCAAAATATTTATAAAGCCAAACAATTACAAAGTGAAAAGCATTGAAGATCCAAAATTCCAAAAAGTTGTGCCAAAGGCGGCTAAGGTAATCTATGTCTGGGATAAGAAATACTTCACTACAAATAATCAAGGATTGACTGATTTGAGATTTAAAATAAAATAACGGTAAACTGCAAGAAAAATAACAAGCTACTAAAAGTACAAAGTCCACTTCATATCTTCTTTTTCCTTCATGAAATTGACACATATTGACATTTGCAAGCTAGAATTAATAAAACAAATCTCAGTTTTCCCATTGTCAACTTCCCATGATTTAGTGACATACTATTTGTCCAATTTTATTGGGATGATATACATATATCAATTGATGTTGCGTGCATGCATGCGCACTTTGTACGGACTCCATTGACTAGGGTATGTAGGCGATGAAGCTATATTTTCATGTTTTACATGGTTTTGTGTTATTAAAATATATTTAAGATATTATATTTAAAGGTTATTATAATTTGTAGTCTATTGGTTTATACAGGTAGAACATTAACTACAGTTTAATGTGTTTTCTATATTGCTAGTTGGCTAGAATGTCTTGGATTAAGGTTTTTAGCTCACCTGGCCCGAAGGGCCAAGTGAGCTTTTCCCATCACTTGGCGTCCGGCGTCCGTCGTCGTCGTCGTCCGTCGTCGTTAACTTTTACAAAAATCTTCTCCTCTGAAACTGCTGGGCCAAATTAAACCAAACTTGGCCACAATCATCATTGGGGTATCTAGTTTAAAAAATGTGTGGCGTGACCCGGCCAACCATCCAAGATGGCCGCCATGGCTAAAAATAGAACATAGGGGTAAAATGCAGTTTTTGGCTTATAACTCAAAAACCAAAGCATTTAGAGCAAATCTGACATGGGGGTAAAATTGTTTATCAGGTCAAGATCTATCTGCCCTCAAATTTTCAAATGAATCCGACAACCCGTTATTGGGTTGCTGCCCCTGAACTGGTAATTTTAGGGAATTTTTGCTGTTTTTGGCTATTATCTTGAATATTATTATAGATAGAGATAAACTGTAAACAGCAATAATGTTCAGCAAAGTAAGATTTACAAATAAGTCAACATGACCGAAATGGTCAGTTGACCCCTTTAGGAGTTATTGACCTTTATAGTCAATTTTTAACCATTTTTCGTAAATCTTAGTAATCTTTTACAAAAATCTTCTCCTCTGAAACTACTGGGCCAAATTAATCCAAACTTGGCCACAATCATCTTTGGGATATCTAGTTTAAAAAATGTGTGGCGTGACCCGGCCAACCAACCAAGATGGCCGCCATGGCTAAAAATAGAACATAGGGGTAAAATGCAGTTTTTGGCTTATAACTCAAAAACCAAAGCATTTAGAGCAAATCTGACATGGGTAAAATTGTTTATCAGGTCAAGATCTATCTGCCCTCAAATTTGTAGATGAATCCAACAACCCTGAATTGGTAATTTTAAGGAAATTTTACTGTTTTTGGTTATTATCTTGAATATTATTATAGATAGAGATAAACTGTAAACAGCAATAATGTTCAGCAAAGTAAGATTTACAAATAAGTGAACTGACCGAAATGGTCAGTTGACCCCTTTAGGAGTTATTGCCCTTTATAGTAAATTTTTAACCATTTTTCGTAAATCTTAGTAATCTTTTACAAAAATCTTCTCCTCTGAAACTACTGGGCCAAATTAATCCAAACTTGGCCACAATCATCTTTGGGGTATCTAGTTTAAAAAATGTGTCCGGTGACCCGGTCATCCAACCAAGATGGCTGCCATGGCTAAAAATAGAACATAGGGGTAAAATGCAGTTTTTGGCTTATAACTCAAAAACCAAAGCATTTAGAGCAAATCTGACATGGGTTAAATTGTTTATCAGGTCAAAATCTATCTGCCCTGAAATTTTCGGATGAATCGGACAACCCGTTGTTGGGTTGCTGCCCCTAAATTGGTAATTTTAAGGAAATTTTACTGTTTTGGGTTATTATCTTGAATATTGTTATAGATAGAGATAAACTTTAAACAGCAATAATGTACAGCAAAGTAAGATTTACAAATAAGTCAACATGACTGAAATGGTCAATTGACCCCCTAAGGAGTTATTGTCCTTTATAGTCAATTTTTAACAATTTTCATAAAATTTGTAAATTTTACAAACATTTTTTACTGAAACTACTGGGCCAAGTTCATTATAGATAGAGATAATTGTAAGCAGCAAGAATGTTCAGTAAAGTAAGATGTACAAACACATTATCATCACCAAAACAATTTTGTCATGAATCCATCTTCTTCCTTTGTTTAATATTCACATAGACCAAGGTGAGCGACACAGGCTCTTTAGAGCCTCTAGTTTTTTTACTTATTGGAAATTGTGACATTTGGTAATATTAATTGTCTAGGACCAGAATATTCTTATTCAATGTGTTTTGTTGATACCACAGAAATGTAAACTAATTTACTACCTATCAGTTGATGTAGCAAAACTTTTGCGCTGCATGTAGGGTAGGGGTCATTTTAATTTGAATAACGTCATCAATTGCGATAAAATAACGACAAATTGATCCATACAACGTGTGTGTAGATACAAGAAGACATGGTATGAGTGCCAATGAGACAATTCCCTATCCAAGTCACAACTTGTTAAAAAAAAACTATTATCGGTCAAGGTACGGTCCTCAACATGAAACCTTTGTACACATCAAGCATCAAGCCGTACATGGTCTATTTTATACAAAGGAAACACGACTGCTTATATATTGAAACAAATAACTGTTAGAGGAGAACGACCAAATCGACTCTACACAAATCTACGGTCACCATGACAAATTGGTTTATCGATGAAATATGTCTGTGTCTCAAATAACGGGAACCTTGCCTTTGCGACTATTGATAAAGTCTTCTCACACATTGTGACGTCACTGATAATGTCTACTCGTATCTCAAAGTCGTAATACGAGACTTACAGAGCGACTGAGTAGGATTATATAGATGAAGGGAAGACGATAACATTTTGTTTGCATCATGACACACCACGCATGTTTTTAAAATAATCAGTTCTGCTTGAGATTAGTAAAAGATTTTCGTAAACACAAGAAATAAATGGAATTCAGGACACCCCATTATCTAAGTATCATGTGATATTAAGGATATCAATGTTAGGTGGCAACAAAAAATACAATTGAAGACGTCAATGGATAGGGCATTAATAATAAAAAAATCCAATTTCGTAAATTTGCTTTACGCAAAAAGCAGGTAATAGAATGTGACTGACGTAAACTTTCATGGAAGTTGTAATTTTATTGTCTTTAAAATACATAAAAAGGATTTCTATTATACATCAAATTTCAATTAGTTCTATAACTGGATTTTATTAAGTCCAAAAAGCGTTGAAATACCACGTTTTATCAAATTTCTCAAATAGAAATAAATCTTAAATTGCATCAAGATACATTGTATTAATAAACCGTAACGTAACTTTTTCGTTAGATTATTTTGTTGAAGAGGACGTATTTTAACAACAAACAATCTACATTTAATCAAACCAACTGTTGAGGGTTGTTGTTTACAAAGAAAGTATTGAAATAATAGTTCCACGTGGTGAAGTTGAAATGATCCCTTTATAATTTTACGAACGGAATCATGAGTTTGTTGACCATTATGTTTCACAGATGACGACAAATATGCCCTAATTGTCGTAGCCACAATAGTGTCCTCTTTTCCTGTTATACAACATACCTACTTGGATTCACGACAAGGTTTGTACTTACATAATCAACCCGATAGGTACCACATGTAAAATACCCTGCTTCCCTGCTAGAGCACTTGAGATCACCCCGGCGTTTCTTGGTTGGGTTCGAGTTTCTCAGTGCTTATAGTTTTCCGGTTTTCCGGTTTTCTTTTGTACTGTTTTGTTTTTTGTCTTTTCCTCGTGTTTCTTTATGCCATTGTATCGTCAATAGATATAAGAAGATGTATTATCAGTGCCAATCAGTTTGTTTTCGACTTACTGTAAATAGTAAGAATATCCATTCTATATCTTTCACCTCTCTTCTTGACTATTGGAACGTTGAAACCATCATTTTTGTCAAATATTCTATATAGCTAGTTTAATGTTGTCCATATATGGGAATATTGTTGAAAAGATCAAGATATGAAGTATATCTTCTTCTGACGCTTATATATTCTAAATTTCACTAGGATATATGTGATAACTCATTGTACTATCTGCTGAGTTATGTTAAAGAGCATCATCAAACAAAAAAAAAAAAAAAATTCAAATGATAAAACACATCAAACAATTGTCAAATTCCTGTTTTGGTACAGGCATTTTCAAATTAGAAAATGGTGTATTGAATTTTTTTTTATAGCAATAAACCTCTCACTAGTATAACAGTCGCATCATATTCCATTATATGTACAACGATGCGTAAACAAAACACACATGATAGGTAAAATGGTCAAAATAGGAGTACAGCAATCGTCACTCTATTACAATCGATATCTCAATCATAACAAAAACAAACAAATATTTAATAAAGAAGCACAAAAAAGCATATATCAAATTTAACAACGATGTTCATTGCTTACTTATTTTTGTATTTTTAAATCAATCTATAAAGGATTGAAATATTTGAAGTCCTGTCACTAAATGGCTAGATCCACATCATGTATAGAATTGATATGACAGTGATATGTAAGAGCTTGGCAATATTTTGTTTTCTCTTTGATAATGTTCAATCATTACACATTGGAATACCGAATATTTGCTTAAATCAATCCACAAAACTCAACAAATATGTTGTCAATCAAAAAAGATCAGCATTGCAAAAAAATCTGCTGCAGTCTCATATAAGGAACTTGTGTAGGAGTATGCTTTTACCTACAATATACAAATAAGAAATCATCTAATAAAATAAAATTGCCATCCTCAAAAAGACCTATTGTTTAAATTCTAAATTCATTTTCTTTTTATCCATTAATGAAAAGAAATGATTGACATCCATGTTCAAATCATGTCAGTATGGACAACTATTTGAGGAGAAAATAAAACGAATTTTATTGGATAAGGCTGTTTATTCACATATTAAAGAAGTTAGATAACAAAAATGAAGGTAGGACAAGCACAATAAACTAGGTAAAAGCTACACAAGCACTTCCTTATAGACTGCGAAAAAATAAACAGTTTCTTCTCTATTACAGGTTCCCATCGTATTGCTCATGACAGGTAGAAATGTCATTAGTGACAAATGGAACACGCCTTTTAGTAAATTCATCGTAGGTATCATGATTGACATTGTGTACGCCAGACGCGCATTTCGTCAACATAACCTTATCATTGACGATCGAAAAAAAAATAATGTACAAAGGTGATGCGCATTGAGTTCCAAAACTTCCTTAAAGTTTGTCAAATACACATGTTAATCTAGTCTCCAGGTCTATGGATAGGTTAATCCTTAGCATATGAAATAAACCTAAAGTTTTGTAAAACAATTAAAAATTTTACACTGTTATTTTGCCTTAATATATAGCCAATTTTGAACAAATAAACTTAATCATAACTAATAAGAAGCCATTGTTAATATGTTCGCAGCCAGCTGTAATGAAAGATAGGCTACTGCAATCCCCTGGAGATCGGATCAACTAAAAGATAAATCTGCATTATGATTGACGTCAGACGCTAGGTCTACTTATAATTTATACAAGTCTTTACAAAGTGTAAATCGGTGACACCGTAGTGCACATAGTTAACATTGCTAGTTTAACGTGTCAAGAGAACCTGTCTACATTTTTCGATGAATTCATTGACAATTACGACAATTTCAAATACAATTAATATGATCTGCAAACAAAAGGATTTATTAACCAGTACCTTTTATCGTCATTTAATACTGATTAAAATCTTCTTGTTTATAACGTCTTACGGTTTTTCCCCAATTTTCATAATTCAAGAACATTCGTTTTGCAGATAAACAAGAAAAACTGTCGAGGTTTTCATGTTAACCAGATTAGTGTTTTCACCATCTGTCAATGCCAGAATACTGTAAGCCATTATCAAAGACATAATAGCAGTAATCAGGTGTTGCACGAGCTGAAGGACGCCATATCAGTTCAATATGATCAACAATTTGTTATTACATGTTTGCACTTTATGGTAACTTTTTTATTTTAAGTGTCAAGCTTACAATGGCATATTTTCCAAATAAGTCGCAAACATAGAACTCTGTCTCGGACTTTCATAATTTCATGATACTTTATAAGATTAAAACTCTAAACTTTGTGAATAATCCTACATCAGTTAACCTATGTTCTTATCTTGTAAATCGTCAAGGAATATCCATTATGAAAGGGTTGAGGGATATATGTATTCAATCAAAGAAATAAAGGCAACAGTAGTATACCGCTGTTCAAAACTCATAAATCCATGGACAAAAAACAAAATCGGGGTAACAAACTAAAACTGAGGGAAACGCATTAGATATTAGAGGAGAACAACGACACAACATTAAAATGTAACACACACAGCAACGGACTAAGCATTAGACAAAATCCGATGAGAATAACCAATATAACATCAAAACCAAATACATGAATTTGGGATAGAAAAATACCGTGACACGTCTTATAGTAATGTGAATTCACACTCAAATATAGGAGAAAACAAACGACACAACAGAAACACAACGTAAAAATGTTACACACACAGAAACGAACTATGATATAACAATGGCCATTTTCCTGACTTGGTACAGGACATTTTTAAAGAAAAGAATGGTGGGTTGAACCTGGTTTTGTGGCATGCCAAACGTCGCACTTTGATGGCATTGTTAAATATAACATTAAAATGACAACATAATAATACAGGACTATAATACAAATAAATAGGAGAACGTATTAGGCAAAGAAACACATGAATAATAGATAACAAAAGGCATCAGGTTTAAAATTCATTACGTCAAAAACGCGCCTCGTCCAAACAAGAATTACCAGTGACGCCCAGATATAAAAGGGTGGGGTACAAAGTTGTAAAGCTCTGAGGATCAAAAGTTGAAAAAGGTTGTGCCAAATATGGCTAGGGTTTTCTGCTTGTGATAAGAACATCCTTATTATATAGAACAATTTATGCTATTGCAAACAGTAAATTTTATCAAATGAATATAAAAGATTTACATGATAAAACTGACGTCTTAACTAATTACAGAGAACAAAACCATAATACATAATACATTGAAGACCAACACAGAAAATAGACACGCCCGACTCAGTGACAAACAAGGCCTGAACGCAAAAAGTAAACAATGACGTCACATACGAACGAAATGGTGAAAGGGCACAATATTACGTCATGCAGACATTTGAATTTCTGAAACAGCACAAATATGACGTCATATTTGAAAAATTATGTCTAAAAAATAAGATAGAAATAGGATTGATATAAGATTATAATAGAACTAAATACTGATATTACATTTAAACACAATGCACATTGCAATACTGATCAATAGCAATTAACTATATTATATATATATATATATATATATGTCCGATTTGTTTTGAATCTAATTTCAAACATAAAAATCGTACAGATTACGTTGAACAAAATCAAAACTAATATATGAAGGCGGTGAATAATTTTCTTTACCATAACACAAGCACACATACAGATAGATAACGATAAATATTGTCTCTTTAGAATGAAAAAAGTTAACAAGGGACTTTCAAACTCGAACATAAAATGACAACGCTATGGCTAATTAAGAAAAAGACCAATAGTACACAAAACACAACATAAAAAAAAAACGTAGCAAAAGAAACTCCTCCTTAATTCGGATGTGAGCTCATGTTCTCTGGAAGGATAACCCTTCTGCTTTATGTGGCATCCGTCGTGCTGCTGTTGTCTCAACATGATACTTAACAAGAATACGTCAACAGAATCGTTTTCAAAAATGACATATATTGGTCTGAAGATGCACGGGCATAAACTGAGATATGTAAAAACCATACGAGGGGCAGAGGGTATATTACTGCTGATAAATAGGAAATTGATAATTAGGCAGTTGAAATCGTCCCGTTTATCATAGATTTGTATTGCGAAGTCGTCCATCTGTGTCAATATTAAAGAAGATATCAACGAATGGAGCATTACTGATAGTAATGGTAGTATCCTTATACATTTTAGGTGTGCGATTCGTTTATGCTATCAAAACCATTTAAGGGCATACGATACAGTTTAGTGCCCGTATTTACAAGTTGATGAAAATTTGCATATACTATTTTTTACCTGATTAAATCAAATATGTAATAAAAAATATACCTTCATGTGTTACTTTATGAGTTAAATGAGGTCAATTAAATTTCAGTACAACAAAAATTTTCACAGCTGTAACATTATCTATTTCTAAAATATAGTTCTATGAAACGAATAATTTCGTGAAATCACAGTTTCCTGAACTAGTGATAAGTAACATATCAAAAAGAAATGCCGCTTTCAATTCAATATTTATATGTACAAATAATATATGCATGTTTTTTTTAAAATTATTTATATTATAAATGCGCAATAAATATCCAAAAGTCATGAATATGGTTAGTATTTGTATTATGAATGGAGCGTTAATGATAATATATTATTGTTTATATAAAAAAGAAGATGTTGTATAATTGCCAATAAGACAAATCTACACAAGAGACCAAATGACTAAAAAATTAACAACTATAGGTCAATTAACGGCCTAACTGATGTACAAAAAATGAACGAAAAACAAAAATGCAACAAACGTCAACCACTGAAATACATGCTCCTGAATTAGATCAGGCACATACATACAGAATGCAGCGGGCTTACACATGTTGGCGGGATCCCAACGCTCCCCTAACCTGGGTAAGTGATGTTGCAGTACAACATAAGAACAAAATACACATAGGAATACATCTTACAAAACACAGTGTTGACGGTATGTTTATTTTTCTTTTTTGTCGTTTGGTAGTTGTTTCATTGATAGAAAACGTCATCTTCTTTTATTGTTGTCAAATTTTCGAGGAAAATACATTAATTTCATCAAATCGGTTGGGTGGATTTAAATGAGTTGATGGGATTTTAGAAGCAAGCAATATTTATTTCCGAAAAAAAGGCTCGTAGAAAATAAATAAAAAACTATTTCCTTTTCTTTCAATTAAAGTTTGAATTAATAATTGAAGTTGATGTTGTCTATACAACCATATTGCAATAGGCCCTTTCAGAACCTTATATATCATTGGTAATTCAATTGTGTGATCCCCAAAATAACAATAACCTCACCTCATTGGTTGTATCTGTGATGATATTTTAAACGAATTAGAATAAACCGCGTCTCTGAGCGACGTAAACAAATTCGTAAAATGGTTTCAGCTAGTAATAAAAAAACTCAGCAAATGGTCTATCTATTGTTATTTGCGATATGCTTTGATCAGCTCTATTAATACTGCATTCAAATTATAAAGAAACATCAACGGTAAATGTTTTCTTCTTGCAATCGAAGTCGTAGACATAGAAATCTATCAAGACTATTTCATAATTTCATGATATTTTATTTGATTAAAACTTTAAACTCTGTGAAGTAAGGCGACCGACAGCAGTTTAACGATGTTCGAATCTTGTAAATCGACACGGAAGAGACATGTCAACGTAAATAACAATAAAAATCTGCTGAAAATTAACGAACGTAAAAGACTGGGCTCGAATGCATAACTCTAGTTCAGATTTGTTCCGAAAAGACGGATATTTCTACATATCCGACGATAAATAAGTACTACGGAGGGATATCTGAACTTGGACTTCAATGTTCGTTAACTTTATTTGGTTTTTTAAACATTCTTTTATTAGAGAGTCACGGATGAGTCTCGTGTATGGCGCAAATATAAAATTTAAATCCTGGTATCTGTGATGAGTTTATTGATAACTACTGGGTCGATGCCACTGCTGGTGGAGTTTTTATTCCCCGAGGGTATCTCAAGCCCAGTAGCCATCACTTCTATGTTGACATGAATTTTCATTTATATGGTCATAACTATAAATTAACTGTTTACAAAACTTTAAAATACTAAAAAGTAAATTCACAAAAATACTAAGGCTTTTCTCGCTCGTAAAGTGCGAATATAAAATTTCAATCCGGGTTTCTATGATAAGTTTATTTATGCATATAAGCCCAGTAATGCAAGGATCACTTTATAAACCAACTATATGAAACATCATTTTTGAGTTAAGTTATTTGAATTGTTTTAACATACAACATGCATAGGTACCAACCTAAGAAATAATGAATGCCTTGTTTTTCTTTGTATATTTTCTATAAAACCAGGTTTAATCCACCATTTTATACATTTGAAAATGCTTGTACCAAGTCAGGAATATGACAGTTCTTGTCCATTCGTTTTTGATGCGTTTTGTTATTTGATTTTGCCATGTCATTATGGAGTTTCCGAATTGATTTTCCTCTGAGTTCAGTATTTTTGTGATTTTACTTTTTAAAAGGGCGTATCAAAATGTCAAGAAAAATCAGCGTAAGTCTATTTGATATATTGTATTGCTTTGTATCAGGCTTCTATCCTGTACCAAGTCAGGAAAATGGCCATTGCTATATCATAGTTCGTTTCTGTGTGTGTAACATTTTTACGTTGTGTTTCCGTTGTGTCGTTTGTTTTCTCCTATTTTTGAGTGTGAATTCACATAACTATAAGACGTGTCACGGTACTTTTCTATCCCAAATTCATGTATTTGGTTTTGATGTTATATTGGTTATTCTCATCGGATGTGGTCTAATGCTTAGTCCGTTGCTGTGTGTGTTACATTTTAATGTTGTGTCGTTGTTCTCCTCTAATATTTAATGCGTTTCCCTCAGTTTTAGTTTGTTACCCCGATTTTGTTTTTTGTCCATGGATTTATGAGTTTTGAACAGCGGTATACTAATGTTGCCTTTATTTTTCTATCAACATTTTGGCTATTGGACAAATGTTAACCCACTAGTGAAATATTACACGTAGTAGTAACCGAACAATATTGTTGAGGGTGTACTATTTATCGGATACTGTAGAGAATAACATGATTCAGTGAATAACAAAATGGAATAAAACCCGTTTAGTAGTCACTAGTGATGTAAGAGATATTTATTATAAAATTGATAATTTTTCAATACTATGATTGATGTAGTCTGTATCGAGGGCATTAATCTAATGTGCTTAAAATATTCAATCACATTAACTATTTTTTGTTTTATATCAAATGACATGTTATAAGAAATTGCTGAGGTACGTTTCCATGGAAAGTGAAAGTTTATTGACCTAAATTACATTTTTAAGGATTGATTTAAACTAAGAAATCTAATGCTTTCATGAAATTGTCTTTTGTCGAGACGAAGTGTCATATGAAAAATAAAACTCTTTTGAAATAAACTGTTTAATCATATTTTCTAAGATTAAAACGGTACGTTTATTAGATTAAAATACATCAAAATGGATCGTTTTAATCTATAAAATCTAATACTTTCAGGGAATCTTTTTGTAGAGAAAATTATATATTGATGAATAAAAATCTTTGTACTATATTAAAGGGACTGTAGTAATCTATAAAATATATTTATTTTATTGATTTTCAACGTCAACTCTCCTTTCTTTGTATTACTTGCAAGAAGACAATCGAATATGATATTTATATAATTGCAAATAAGATTTAATTTTTTTTAGAACATTATAGATGACACTTCTTTTACGAAATATCGTGAGCCTAAATCCATCAATTGGAAATACAACTTTAAAATTTTGATGGATTCAGTTTAGGATTATGCCAAGCAATGGGCTAAGCGCGAGAAGGAAGACGTAGACACTCTTTCCGAATGGATTAAGGCAGTGAGGTCGTTGATACAAATCAGAATTAAGAAACTGAATGGGTATATCAATGCCCTTGCTACGTCAATCGTTAAAGACCCAAATGTTGCAAAACACCTATCCTACCTCCATGACAAATATGTTGTTGTCCCCGCAGATAAAGCCTCAAACAACATCGCTTTTGTGTATAAAACTCATTACATTAACTGCTTGATAAACGAATTGGGTATTGATAATTCACTTGGAAACTCAACATATACTCTCACGACACTTACCAAAGAGGAAATCCTGGATAATAATAGGTCTGTTCTGTGTTCCTTTGGAATTTCAACCAAAGATGAAGAACTGGATCTTCCATCACTGTATTGGATACCTAAACTACATAAGTGTCCCTACAAACAACGGTATACTTCTGGGTCTTTAAGTGCTCCACGAAACCTCTTTCTAAATTATTAATATCTATTTTATCAGCAATTAAAGACGGGCTTCAAAGTTATTGTGAAACTGCCATTCTAGAGGGGGTGTGAATCAGATGTGGCTACTTCAAAATTTCAAAGATCTTTTAGAGTACATACAATCTAACTCTCTTTCATCTTGTAACAGCATAAAAACATTTGACTTTTCTACTCTTTACACAAGTATTCCACATTCCAAACTAAGAGACGAATTGAAAGAGTTGATATTGCTTTGCTTCATAAAAAAGAATGGCCAACGAAGATACAAGTATCTTGTCTTAGGGAGAGATAAATCCTTCTTTGTAAAGGATCACTCTGATTCAAACAAAAAATTCTCTGAAACTGATATTATCAAGATGCTTGATTTCTTGATTGACAACATATTTGTTACGTTCAGAGGACGTGTTTTTCAACAGACTGTCGGCATTCCAATGGGAACAAACTGTGCCTCTCTACTTGCCGACTTGTTTCTTTATCATTATGAGGCTGACTTCATGCAGAAACTTCTTAGGAAGAAAGATAAGAAGTTAGCAATATCCTTTAACTCTACTTTCCTCTATATAGATGATGTTCTTTCACTAAATAATTACAAACTTGGTGACTATGTGGAACGCATCTATCCCATCGAGCTAGAGATAAAGGATACTACAGATACAGTTAAGTCGGCCTCATATCTTAACTTACATCTAGAAATTGACAATGAGGGTCGGTTGAAAACAAAACTTTACGACAAAAAAGATGATTTCAGCTTTCCAATTGTGAACTTTCCATTTTTAAGTAGCAACATTTCAGCAGCACCTGCATATGGGGTATATATCTCCCAATTGATACGATATTCCCGTGTTTGCATTATCTATCATGATTTTCTTGATAGAGAGTTGCTGCTCACAAAGAAGCTATTAAACCAAGAGTTCCAAATGGTGAAGTTGAAATCATCCCTTCGTAAATTTTACGGACGTCATCACGAGTTGGTTGACCGTAATGGAATAACCGTTTCACAAATGATATCGGATATGTTCCTTACGTCGTAACTACAATCTCCTTACCTTTCATGAATGTGACCTACCGAATTAGACTATTTACCGGATTTGATATCACATAAGCAACACGACGGGTGCCACATGTGGAGCAGGATCTGCTTACCCTTTCCGGAGCACCCATGGCGTTGTCAGTATGTTTTAGATATACGAGTTTGACTGTCCCTTTGGTATCTTTCGTCCCTCTTTTAAAATATCGTGCGTCGAATGCATCTTTCTGGATCATCTGCAACGGCATCGATCCAAATATAATGAATGCCAAAAGATGTGCAAATACGTAGCAACATAACAATAATAGCCACATACTATGGGAGTAGTTACCGTGACAAAAGAGAGGCGAAAGATTCTAGAGGAATATTCAAACTCATAAGACGAAAAAGAACCTAATAATGCCATGGATAAAAAGAAAAAGAAAGATCAAGATACAAACAATGGTACTCAAAAACACAACATAGAAAACTATAACCTAATCAACACGCATAGTAAACATCTTAAATAATTTATCTATTCATCATATGATATTCAGAAAAGAAAGCAATAAGTTATAATGTATGACAATACCGAGGGCAGCACTGCCTATTAAGCTGACGAGCCCTTGATGATAACTAGTTCACTAGCAACGCTTACAAACTGTGCTAGTCAATAAAAGACATTCGTTTAAAATTTCGTGCGACCAATGCAGTCACGATAGGTTACAGAGAGAACCGGAACAGAATACAATGACAAAAAGACGACTTTACGGCCGAATGACACACGACGAAAAGGTGAACGGTACCCCACAAATATCTACAAGGAATACAAAGAATAGCCACACGCAATCCTCGAAATATTGGACTCAAATGGTGTGTCAGCTACGCTAATGACAAATATTGTGTTGTTTATGTAAAGTAAATATTCGTCTAAAAGTCGATTCAAACAAGTGTAACGCAATAATAATAAGAAAAACAGAACGGTCGGATAAGTCTCTTAGTCTGATTCAACACAGAATACAATCTTCAAGTACCAATATTGAACAAAATAATAAAAGAAAACAGTCCAAAAAGTAAAGTAACAAAAAATCATAACACTCTAATGAAAACAGATAGTCACTTGAATGGCAAGACAACAAGATCAAACACATAAAAAAAATGGAAAATATTTGTCATATTCCTTTATATTAATAGGTATATGCATTTCCTTATGTAAAAGAGTTGGATTAAACCTGGTTTAAGATCTAGTTTAACCTCTGACTTCTACGGCATTCACATATATTTTGATTATATTGAAAACAATGTGTTGATTGTTTAAAATTACACAAAAATCAAAGTGAACTAATCAGAGGAAAATGATATTCTAAATATTTAAGTCCAAATGTTGTAGCTTCTTGTGGCACGTTTGTTAGTTGATTTATACTACACTGGTTCCGTTATACACATTGTAGATACGAATATAGAGCAGACAACAATTCAATTGTCTACATATATGACAAATTTTTGAAAAACGTATTTAGGAAGAGAATTTGGTTAAAATATCGATGAAGCGACTCCTTTGAAGAACATTTTTTTTTTTTTGAAAAAAAAAGAGATCGAGAAGACGCATAATGAATTAAACATTCCATTTAGATTAGTTTATCACACAGAAAAAAAATCACCATTTTGGAAAGCCTAATATCACTTAAGGTTTATAATGAACTTTGTATTGCCAGTAGGTATGGTTAACAAAGCAAGGTTCTGGATTCATGTTTGTCCTCTCATGTCTTGTTGCTTTTAATTTAGCAGTTTCATTTAAGTATTATCTTCTGATTTCTCTTTTTCAAAAGTTTTTCGAGGTCGACAACAAGTAATGTTTAACTAACATTTACATTTTTTGTTGTTGGGTGTGGGGTGCAAAATTACCATGAACTCTATTACCTATTGTATTTCAACTGATCGGGCGGAGCTTACGTGCTTGCATTGTTTGTGATAAGGATTATGACCGTTATAATTATAATTGATTTCTAATCACTTATCGGTGTCATCAAACGGATATACAAAATAATTGAGTGTTTGAAATTGGACGAATAATTTGGCACTGCATTGATGAGTTTATCCCGACACACATGTCTATAGATGGATTTGTCTGGAACAAGCGAACAGATTAAACCCCGCCTAGTCAAGTGAAATAAATCAAGTAAAAAAAAACCTTTATTAATCCAAATTTTATACGAAATCTTATCTGAACAAAATAACTTGAAAATCCTAAAACAGAAGTCAGTTTAATACAATATTTCCCTATCTTTTTCTGTATTCTAAGTACCATCAATCGACATATTCCACAGAGCCGTCTTTGTAGCCCAATTCTTTTAAAACAATAAGTTAAATGAATGGGTTGATATAATTCATGTCAGGATGAATCAGTAAAACGACCTTTTCAATTAGTTTTCTTAATATAAACTTGGACAAACCTTGTTTCGTCTTGTCACCTTACATTATGTTCATCTGAAATCATTAGACAATTCAACAAATTGTTAGTTTTCTGTAATTTATTTCAACACGCATACATATTTATCTAAATAAACTGTCGCCTTGTTTCCGGACAGCCTCCGCTCATTTAAATACTTTCTTAGAATAGATATCTAGATCGGGAAATGTACTCTCAACGCTACAACTTCGTCGCCTTAAGATGCCATTAGCGTCCAATTTTCATTTACTTAATAATAGCAATTTCGATTATTCCACAATTGGATCAAATATTAATTTATATTTAATTTTTCTTAACCTAATAAAACACTCTCGGGGGTTTCGAAACAGCATTGATCATCTTACATGCGAAAGGTAACGAGTTCGATCTACTGTCATGTACAACACGGTATTTCAAAATTAGCATTATCCACTTTGAAAATAGTTATAAAACACTTTTGTCCGGCCCTAAGGCCCATAAATTTATCTCTTGAGATGACATGTCTTCGTATGCACCAGCATACAGTTTTGTTTTGAAAAGTTCAAATGCAATTTAGTAGGAAGATATCACACGTTTATATGTTGGTCATATTCAACAGTAAAATGTTCACTGCCCCAATATTTTGATGAAAAACATGCCGGATGGTAGTCTAATTAACATCTATTCGTTATTTAGAAGAATAAATGTTATGTACAGATGAAGGTATCATATTTTTCTAAGGCTTTATATATATAAGGTCTGTCAAGGACTAAGTGTCATGTCACACATGTTGAATACAAATATTCCCGTATTTCCTGATTTATCTCATATCATATGAAGTTGACCAGATGATATTTGTACCCAGATGGTATTTTATTTGAAATTTAGACTAAAATTTCTTGGTAATACTGTAGAACATTGTTAAACCAGTCATCATGATATCTGGAGTCAGTTTGATTTTTTTTAACGAAAGTACATGTAAAACAGGCGCCTAACAATCTTTATGCATTAAATTGATTCTACTCGAACTCTTAGAACGTACTCTCAGTTAAGTTTAACTCATATAAAACTTGTTATGAAAATAGTTATCTTAGTATTAAAATTAACATAAATGTGCTTTATATAACTGATTTTTGTTCATTTTCTACCAATCTATTATTTTCTCTTTGTGAGCATGCTTCTGTGTCGGTCATGGATATCCTAGATTACTGTAATAATATATGTCCAAGTTGCCTTGTGTGTTACAATATTACACATACCGACTGTCTATCTTTATCACACGTTGTTTTGTTACACTTAAATTCAATGCCAACACTATTTCGTTTTAAATACACCAGTACAAAAATGCCAGTATGAGATGGAATAACGTACCCACTCCATTTCTCAGAATAAATAAAATAGTGCACCAAACACGACAGACTTAAAAACAATCTGTCTAGGTTTTGTCTATTTATCTCTTTCCTGATGTAGGGATGGGGAGAAGGAGTAAAAGATATATTTACTAAACCATGTCATGATTGATTGGAATTATATTGAGCAAGCATAATTTATAGAATTATTGAATTAGGCAAATTATTAGTACCCTCTGTCCTTGTTCAATAAAAATATATCCATCTAAGTGGGACCAAAGGCACCATCTAATTTAATTCTACAACGTAACTATGCATTGGATAATGGGTAAGATTTACTTTCAGATAAAAGAATATTTACAAAAGTACAGATTTACTTATATAAAAAGAATATTGATGATGTTCTTTAACTGAATAATGTAATGTTGTTGACAACATGTATCCATATGACATTGAAATAAGTGATACAACAGATACATTTTAGTCTGCTTCATATCTCTAAGTTAATATTAAGGATTGGTTGAGAATTGTGATATTATTCCATTTCTGTGTGGTAACATTCCAAATGCACGTGCATATCAAGATATAGACTGAGTATACTTTACCCAGTTGATATTCAAGTGGTTGCGTTTTAGACATTTTTATGTCTGTTTGTTTTTTTCACACATCGTTGTCAATATAATGGATTTTGATGCGACTGTCTTGCAGGTGAAATATTTAGCTAGCTTTAAAGCCAGGTTTCATCCACCATTTTCTACACAATAAGTCCTTGTACCAAGTAGTACTTAAACAGTTGTTATCCATTCGTTTGACATGTTTGATTCTATTATTTAATATGGGACTTACCTTTTTGAATTTTTTTTGAATTTTTAAAAATTTTTTAAAGTTTTAATTCGGCCCATTCTATTCATTGTCCATGTGATATCCCCCCTCTCTCTCTCTCTCTCTCTCTCTCTCTCTCTCTCTCTCTCTCTCTCTCTCTCTCTCTCTCTCTCTCTCTCTCTCTCTCTCTCTCTCTCTCTCTCTCTCTCTCTCTCTCTTATAAACAAGTATTAAAGGTTCTGGTCTTATGTGTTGTAGTATAGAAACTTAATGCAGTATTGCGTGTAAATACTAATCAAAGATACCGGGCCTACTATATAGAACACCAAACTCTTTTCATACATATAAAATCCATCAGTGGACCTCGAATCAAAAGTTTTAAGGGACCAAATCATCAATAAAGTTGACCAGAATTCTCAATAAAACTAGCTATTGTTTCCTGTGTAATAATTATTGCAACATATATTTCTACATGAATAAAACGTTAATAAAGAGCTTTGTCATGTGCGCATTATTTGTCCGCTTAAAAACCCAAAAAAGAGTGCACATATGTACATTTAAATGTGTGAAAACAATTCATTATGATTCATTAAAGCGTACTAGAGTAATCATGAGAAATGTATAAAGATCCATCGGTTTTAATAAATAAGATCCTATTCGTAAAGATACCTAATTTGAAAGTTATTAAAATTAAAACGGAAAGCTTACTTTTATAAATTATGACTAAATCCTATTAATACTAATATTATTCAAGTATGACATGATTGCTTCCTTTTGTGCATGTGTTTGATATGTAGTAACCCGATAGTGGTCGAGCTAAGGAAGGACTTCGTTAGCTCATTCGGTTAACGCACTGCCTTGTAACACAGACGTCCCGGGTTCGTTGTAGAAAAACAAATGAATTGGTAATGAAGTTCATGATCTCTGTTTACATTCCCTCAACTAATAGAAAGTTACAAAATATAAAATTCCGGAAATGTTAAATGTCAATTTTCTTATTTTGTCTGTGCTTTCTTGAGTTGGTTTAAGTCATAGCGACAGATATATTTTAATATCCATTTGAAAATGTTTTTCATCCTTGAAGTGGTATTTAATAGGTTTTATTTGTTGTCGTTGTTAGTTCAGTAAGTTCGTCTAGACGAAATATGAATTGATTCAGTGATGCAGAAGGAAGTAGATATTGGTTGTATCCGAGTCATTAACACGTGTTAATTGGATGATACCGGATTCGGAAAAAAGATTAATCGTATTACTATATTACTTTGAACGGAAACAAATTCCTTTAATTAAATGGTTTGAATATATAACGTTGATTTTTACTTGGGAGTTTTCAAGTCTGCGTCAACAAATATTTCTTAATTGGAATTTTTTATAAACTTATATCACCCTGTATAACCCCGATACAGATGAAACCGGACGTTGACGCGTTCGAATCGAACACACCGTGTCACACTGAGTTCAGACAGTAAGAAATTAATATTTTTAAAGAAAATCCAATATCTATTCTTCGCATATTCTGCTTCAATATATTCTTTGCCATAATACTCATTACTTACTCCAAGGTTTTTGAAATTTGTGACATTTTTGTACACAAACATCGCAAAACGCACTACAATATCAATGATAAAACGTGCTTGGTATTTTTAAATATTCAAAACTTAATGTTTTTCGTGCCTCATAGTTTTAAAACATAAATTTTTGAAAATTTCATAATTTGAAATTAACAAATTTATAAAGATCGTTGATTTATGTTGTATCTAGAAACAAAAAAAATACAAGTTTAGAAGTGTCTTCATTTTTATGTTGTGTACGCTTCGTTGTCATAACACCTTTTTAGCTCACCTGGCCCGAAGGGCCAAGTGAGCTTTTCCCATCACTTTGCGTCCGTCGTCCGTCGTCGTCCGTCGTCGTTATCTTTTACAAAATTCGTCTCCTCTGAAACTACTGGGACAAATTAATCCAAACTTAGCCACAATCATCATTGGGGTATCTAGTTTAAAAAATGTGTGGCGTGACCCGGCCAACCAACCAAGATGGCCGACATTGCTAAAAATAGAACAGAGGGGTAAAATTCAGTTTTTGGCTTATAACTCAAAAACCAAAGCATTTAGAGCAATCCTGACATGGGTAAAATTGTTTATCAGGTCAAGATCTATCTGCCCTAAAAGTTTCAGATGAATCACACAACCCGTTATTGGGTTACTGCCCCTGAATCAGTAATTTTAAGGAAATTTTGCTGTTTTTGGTTATTATCTTGAATATTATTATAGATATAGATAAACTGTAAACAGCAATAATGTTCAGCAAAGTAAGATTTACAAATAAGTCAACTTGACTGAAATGGTCAGTTGACCCCTTTAGGAGTTATTGCCCTTTATAGTCAATTATTAACAATTTTCATAAAATTTGTAAATTTTTATTAACATTTTCCCCTGAAACTACTGGGCCAAGTTCATTATAGATAGAGATAATTGTAAGCAGCAAGACTGTTTAGTAAAGTAAGATGTACAAACACATCACCATCACCAAAACACAATTTTGTCATGAATCCATCTGCTTCCTTTGTTTAATATTCACATAGACCAAGGTGAGCGACACAGGCTCTTTAGAGCCTCTAGTTATACTGTACGCTTCGTTGCGACAATATTGCGTTTGTCAATGAATTTTGCATGTATTAAATTATGCTTTAATATGATTTTAACCAATATACATGTTTTAAAATATTAATTTACCTCCATAACATGCAGACAGCAACCCATAATATCCATTGTATTGTCGAAACACTCTTGGAGGTATTTTGTACATGCAAAAAAAACCAATCCTTATGCATACGAAAGTGTAAATTGGTAGGAAAACACAATTACTCCAGATGCAAATATCACTGACTTGAGCATACAGATACACAGGTCTAATTTCTAATTTGATATCATTTTTTAAAGTGTTTACCATACGGCATTCAATGTACGGATACATCACTGTCCCAGGTTAGGGGAGGGTTGGGCGCCCGCTAACATGTTAATCTTGCCATATTCTGTATGTGCCTGTCCGATGCCAGAAGCGTGTAATTCAGTGGTTATATATATATATGTATATTGTTCACTATTTTATGCATAAATTATGCCGTTAGTTTTCTCGTTTGAAGTGTTTTACATTTGTCATCTCGGTATGTTTTATAACTGACTATGTGGTATGAGTTTTGCTCATTGTTGAAGGCTGTACGTTGACCATAGTTGTTCATTTTTGTGTCTTTTGGTATCTTTGAAGAGTTGTATACAAAAAAATCTTTTTGATATAGACAGCAATAAAAAATAATCAATGGATTATAGGCATTTGGCCTGAATAGCAGAGGCGAGTCCAAGGGGTCATGGATTACAATAGAGTTACATTAAGGATAAAGAGTATGTGTATGCAATGAACATGTGATTTATAGCCACCGTCTTTAACGTGGAGATATACAGATGAAAAGATAATTCTTGATATCAACTGGTTTGCTTTCTTCGATTATGTTTTTTTTTGAATTTTAAGGTATAAAGATTATGCTTAATTTCCTCGAACATTTTAGTCTTTCTACTGTGGTGCCAAAATCTAACTAATTGGTCAGTTTTGTTATTTTAAGCATCTTAAAGTCTATACCCATCCATATGCATTTTAATGAAATTTTGACTTATTTCGGAGAAGACCAAATTTTAAGGGACCATATTTATATTCCACTGTTAACATTGGCGTAATCGAACAAGTTCTAGACCCCTTTATTTGTTAATGACACGCGTACGAAATGGCTGATTGTTGGTTGCTTAACGTTCACTTGTAAATATTCAATGCATGTTCAGGATAAGCACAAAGCAGCGACACATACTTCATGTAGGTCAAGGAAATAGGCCCTCTGGAATTACATCAGGGAAGTTTGGACTGCCACTGGATAAAATGAGGTATATTGAATAAGGACGCAAATTTTGCCTTGCAACAGGCCATTTATAGACCCCTCATAAAGTTTTCGAAAGGTTCGTACAGTGTAGTGAGCGTAGTGCTCTCTCTATACGATACATTGGATCTTGTATTCCCATTCGGACTGGACGTGGCTGCGTACTTTTACATCCCACACATCTAAACGGGTGACCAACTTTGGGCAGGTTTTACTGCCGGTCGGAAAAAGACCAAAGAGACAATATCTACTAGTAGATGGCTCAGTCACCCTTTACCAAATTATTACATAGACGAACAAAAATAATTTGGCTACAATGTAGAAAGTTTTGCTGTACCTGTTAAATCAAAACATCACTTAACATTATTACAATATATGCACACTTATGAGAACTCATAAGATCGTATATACTCTCGATACTGTTTACTTATATTTGGCATTGCACGTCAAGTTAATGCGTGTTATTACGGTTTACCTGTTTGCGTTGGATATATACTGACTGATACTTTAGTAGCATGATTTACCTCTTAGTTGTAATTTGCTTTGAAATAACTTTCAGTTACTACCATAACACTTTTGTCAATATTTTATGTATATGGTTTTTGTGCCTGGACCGACATTTTGAGTTGAGCCAATTGCAATTATATAGTTGTTTTTATCATGTTGTGCTGTTACACCAGTGTCCCAGGTTAAGGAGAGGGTTGGGGGCTCACATGTTTAATCCCATCACATTTTTTTTTGTGTCTGTCCATCGTCTTGAGCCTCTAGTACATTGGTTATATAGATCTGTCATATTTGGTTCGTGTTCGTTGATAAATAATTCTTATAACGTTATATATAAAATAGAAATAGGAGATGTGGTATGATTGCCAATGAGACAACTCTCCACAAGAAGCCAAATTGACACAGAAATTAATAGATCACTGTACGACAATGAGCAACGCCCATACTGCATAGTTAGCTATAAAAGGCCCCGAACTGATAATGTACTATTATTCAAACGAGAAAACTAACGGTCTTATTTATGTATAAAAAAAGAACGAAAAACAAATATGTAACACATCAACAAACGACAACCACTGAATTAAAGACTCCTTACTTAGTTTTCTAGTTTTATATGTTTCATTTTTTTTTAAATATATATATATATCGGGGCCTTTTATAGCTGACTATTACTGGTATAGTTTTACTTCATTGTTGACTTTTGTATGTTGAATTATAATTATTGCTTTATACACCTACATGTACTGAATTTAAACTTTGGTGGAAAGTTGTCTCACTGGCAAACACACCACATCTATATGTAAAAAAACAGTGGGAATGCGATCTAAGGCACTCGGCAAACTAAGTTCAACCAGTTCATATGGCTGCTTTCGTTTAGGCGAATTTGGACCAACATCGGCATTTGAAAGAGCCTCAGATTGTGAAAAGAAATAGTCATTAAAGTTTGTTTGCGGGCAGTACTATACTTTTTGAAACTTTATTTCCTCTGAAATATAATTATTAAGTTTATTTCATCTGGAATAACGTTGAAAGTCCCAATTTGCAATAGAAACATTCCTATTAGATGTACACTGGTTAAACATTGTAATTTTGGCTTTGGATGACTAATATGTTATGTTCAACTACTTCGACTAAGTTAACAGATAAAAATTTATAATAACATACAGAAAAAGGGTCGTCGATGCCATCTCGAATACCTTAATAAGAAAGTGATTTATGACGGTTTTTGTCAACGAACTGTACAGTGATTATTTAAAAACGCACAACGAACTCGACACATTTGGTGAGACGAACGATACAGTAAGAGAAAACTTAAGAAGTATGATATTGCGTTTATTTTGAGTTCTATGGAACATTTGAAGGCACGTAGTAATTCAATGTATAGTTATTTATTATTGCTTAAGGTATTAATACGCAAAAGTGTATGCACGAAAAGATATTCAGCATTGTTTATCTCATAAAACGTATGAAATTGCACCATGTATGTGCGTTTTGCATCTAGCAGTTTTATCAAACGTTCTAAGCAATATATTAAACTTACAAAAACTGTATCATTGAATAAATAAACTAACTTGCACATTGACATATTTATATATACTCAAATAAGTTCTAGAGAGGCATTCGAAATTGTTGTCATCCCAAATGATGTCCTGATTATCGCTTCGAACGCGTCAACGTCCGGATTCATTTGTATCGGGGTTATACGGGGTGTACATGTCGGCTTCTTTTAAATCTTAAGGCAACTTTGGCTGTTTTTAATATGATAAGAAAAAATAACACTTATTTTCTTTACAAATCCTGCAAATTTTAAATGCACAAATAGATATTTAATGACAGAATAGTCCATCGAAGTTTGGTCTTTTCGATCTTTCGGAAAACGAATTATCGAACTTAATAGAGCGGTCTGTTTAAAACAAAAGCAGACGTCCTCAAACTTTAAATCCTGTTATACACACACATGTCAGCCGTAAATAAAGGCAACCGTAGTATACCGCTGTTCAAAAGTCATAAATCGATTGAGAGACAACTGTCCGGGTTACAAACTAAATCTGAGGGAAACACATCAACTATAAGAAGAAAACAACAACACAATGGAAACACTGAAGTGCAACAAAAACAAAGAACAATGCCATATACAGAGAAACGAACTATAAGATAACAACTGCCATTTTTCTAATTTGGTACACATGTGTAACGTTATCAGATAATTATGTATAAGAGCGAGTGGTTTTTAAAGACGGGTGAACTTTCTTCAATTGTTTTGACTTTGTTGTAAACGAGTATCAATGATATAAAGACACTGAAAGGTACGTATAAAACGTATATTGAAAAAAACGTCCTTCTAATTTTCTATATTCATTGTGTAAATTAAATAAAAATGTTAATTGGATTGGCGAATGATACCAAAGGAACATCTTAACTCATAAGTCGAACATAAACTGAAAATACAATGGCCAAAAAAGAAAAACACAAACAAACAAACAATACATAAAACACAACAAGAAAACTTAAGACTGAGTAACACGAACCCTACCAATAAGTAGGTTTGATCTTTTGATCTTCAGAAGGGTGAGAATATCCCACTCCACATGTCACAGCTGTCGTGTAACAGAAGTAAGTACAAACTTGTTTACTAGTCAAATTCGGTAGGTCATAATTTGTTTTGACAGGATTAGTAATCATCGTTTGTAAAAAATCATTATCAAAATATAATCGATTCGGTTGTGTTCAAAATAATATTAACATTTGTGCTAACAATGAACAAGAAAGTATAGCTGCTTCCATATCTCTGGTTTTTCAAAAGTTGCAATTTGGTTTGATATTGGCTTTATCTGTGGTCATTTAATTGAGACAAGTGAGGTCATTCATAGGTTTAAAAGAGCAGTATCCAGTTACCACATGAACGCACATCTATTAATCATTTAGCTTTTCTCGTAAGTTTTACTATTTTTTCATTATACGGTAACATAGTATGTAATAACCGTATTGAATGACTATATCTGTATATGTAGATGTAGGATTTGAGGTATATACAATAACATAAACGGAACCAATTAAATGTCAACACTTGTGCATTTTGACAATTTAAATGCCTATTCTATATACTTGCTATGGACAGAATTTTTTTTAATACTTGAATAGTTAGTATAGTATACTTCATGATCTTTTTATCTCAATCCAAAACGGTAAGACGTCATTTTGAAAGCAATTATTCTGAAATTCTTTGTACAGTTAAATAAGAAACGTTGAAACGAAAGGCACAGTCACAACCAAAACAAAGAATTCAACCATGACCATTGAGGTGTGTCACTGGTTCTAAATGGTTAACTTGATACTGATAGTTCGGTGTGTCAGACTATTTAAGAAACGTCGCGTGACAGGTTTGTGACCTTCTGTAAGGTATTCAAGACATAATAGGAGAGCAAAGTCGTAGAGGTTATGATGCAATTAAAGTTAAAAACAAACTCATCATAGATACCAGGCCTAATTTTTGTATATATGCCAGACGCGTGTTTCGTCTTTAAAGGACTCATCAGTGACGCTCGAATCCAAAAAAGTTAAATCCAAATAAAGTACGAAGTTGAAGAGCATTGAGGACCAAAATTCCTAAAAGTTTTGCTAAATCCAGCTTAGGTAATCTATGCCTGAGGTAGAAAAGCCTTAGTATTTCAAAAAATCTAAATTTGGTAAACAGTTAATTTAAAAATATAACCATATCAATGATAATTCATGTCAGCACAAAAAGTGCTGACTACTGGGCTGGTGATAACCTCGGGGAAATAAATCTCCACCAGCAGTGGCATCGACCCAGTGGTTGTACATAAACTCATCATAGATACCAGGACTAAATTTTGTATATACGCCAGACGCGCGTTTCGTCTACAAAAGACGCATCAGTAAAAACAAATGTTGTGATATATTTATAATAATCATATACAGCGTAACAAAATCTAAAAATATTTTTCTTTGTTTTTGTTGATAATAGCGATCAACTTATAAACCCACTTTAAGGATATGAAAATTGCTTTATTGTTTACAAAATAGAGGGTTTTGTTGTTGAACTCACATTATATCAAATGTCTTAATGTAATGTATATTGTTAATACCGACTAATTACATTTGATTAATGTCTGTGTACAGATGGCAACAGTTGCAGGGTACAAAAGATGTCATAGATATGAGTGCGTACAATCTTCTTTATACAAACTACCATTACAAAGTCTCTGGTCAAAACATAGCTTCACGACATCCTAAATATAATATATAAAAGTAGCTATTTTAAGTAAAACAAAAGAAAAGAGAGGCAAAAGACCCAATGTAGAATGATGCCGATGAACATATATTCTTGACAATTGTTAACAAAAGTATTTGTACACTCTAGACAACCTAAGTTCAAAAGAATCAGGATTTACATTGGTCTAGTGGAAGGAAATCCCTTTAAAAGTAAAATAACAAAAATACCGAACTTCGAGGAAAATCAAAACGGAAAGTCTCTTATCAGATGGCACCATAAAAAGCTAAAAAAAACCACAATCAAACGAATGGATAACATCTGTTATATTCCTGACTTGGTACAGGCACTTTCTTATGTTGAAACTGGTGGATTATACCTTGTGTTTCAGCTAGTTAAACAACCTATTACTTGTATGACAGTCACATACAATAATATGCGAAAAAAACAAACAGGAATAATTCGTATAACATGTTTAAATTAGAGGTACAATATTAATCACTATAAAATATATACAAATATAGAAAAATGTGAACGAAGTATAACAAAAAGCTAGAATAGTTGCTGCTGGAAGAAAACAAACCCCTTTTCATCACTCATAAGTCTTATTGCCTGTCATTATCGTGAAAGTATTTTGTTCTTTCTATATATTATTGTGATCCAAATTAAATTCATTTCAAAACCTTACCATTAGCTGTCAATGTGTTAGATGTTATTGAATCAAATATTGACAAGTTTCAATGTAATTATCTAAATAATGTGAAGTAAATTTCATGTCAAGGTTGTGAAAATTAGTAGTTCGAGGAAATCATAGCGTTAGCTGGTCATCTATATGATCTAAATGAAAAAAAGTAATCAGCTCAATATAGCATATGATGATGAGTTAACGTCATTAAAACACGTGAACATCTAAGCAACATTAATCTGTATCTGTAACAATATTGTTTTAGAAATTAATTAGAGTTTGTTTGCAAACCTTTGACATATGAAGTCTTTAAATGTTTGTAATGATAGATATTTCAAGGGCTACATTATTCAGATAATAACAAATCACTACAAACTATGATACCATCAACTATCTTCATGAAAGTTTTATAAACATATATTATCACTGAATTCGAATAAGATCTCAGTGTATCGAATGTTCAGCAGACGTCGCATAACCCAGCTATGAACGAATGCACACAGTTTGTTATACATCTTGTGTTTTGTTCATTGTTGAAGTCCGCATGATGACCTATATATGTTTACTTCTACGTACGTTTTAACTGCGGTTGAATGTTATCCAATTTGCAAACATTCCTCATGATGATTTTATACAGATTAAATCCTTGAACATAAAAATGCACTAGGTCATGTAGATGTGTCTACCTGTTAGGTACCTCCTGAATGTTGCATCTCAGATTGCCAATATCGATACCAATTTCATGTTGTTTGTATTATTTTATACAAGTAGGTGTCTTTAATAACTAACTATATTCATTGTTTTGAAGAAGGCGGATTGGTTACCTACAGTAAAAGCACTGATCAAAGATGTAAGATATATTGTTTGTATGCCAGACGCAACTTTCGTCTACAAGAAACTTATGGGTGACGTTCGGGTTAATAGAGTTAAAAGACCAAAGCCTAAGTTGACAAACGTTGTGGTTAAAAAAAAAACGCCAAATACGAGGAGCTGTTTCTTACAATTCTGAAATAATCGACAATTATATCAAACGTAATTAAGTCCACATTAAAGAGGGATCATCGACATTCACTAGAGAGATGAGACATTAATCAACAAATTTATGTGGAAGACAATAGAACTTTTGAACTTATTACCTCAGTTGGTTTTCCTTATACCACTGCTGGAAGAATATTTTATATTTGATGTGTTTACCTCTGTTTTAGTTTGTAACCTGGGTTTGTTTTTTTCTCAGTCGATTTATGAATTTCGAACAGCGGTATACTATTGTTGCCTTTATTTATTTTACTGTGGAATATGGTCCGAGTACACAGTTATTTCGTAGTGCATTTCTTTTAGACAATAAATGAAAATAAAAAAAATCCCACCTGCGCTTTTTCCATAATATTTTTACAGTGTGTTTTACTACTTTTGGGACAAATTATATCTAAATTATAGAAAACTTCATCAGCTCTAACTCAAAATATGGACAATTTTATGTGAAGGGGGTCTTGAAATCTTTTGACAGCTTCCGAAATGCTAATTTGTTACCTTTTTCAACTGGACCAAATCACTACTTTACATTATAATTAATGAATCAATTTTTTTACAGTGTAGTTTTATCCCCGTTCTTGCTTCTTGAGGCATAAAACATAAATAAATAAATTTGGAAGGGGTATAAAAAAAAATGACAAGTAACACACTTTCCACACTAGGGACTATATTCGTGAACAACGAAAATCAAGGGACGATAACTGTGTACTCGGACCATATGAATATGTTAGTCACGATCATATTAAGATAAACCAAATCTTTTAAACTAAAAGCTTAAAAAATATAAGCAGGGAAGATTGTTGTTTCTACATGAATTTGGCATTTGCTGAAATTCATGATTTAATCATTATGATGACAGATCTTAATTTTTCAGTTGTTCTTTTAAAGTAACAGCTTCGAAAAATATTTGAAGCATACCTTTTTAAATTTTGGAGTACCTTTAATTTCTTGTTCAAGGTTTACAAGGATACTGTATGTGAAGTTACGCATTTCAAACGCATTGTTCAGAAAAAGGCATCACCATCATGCATTTGAAGGTATATTTAGAGGAATATCTGATGTTATAAATACAAGACAAAAATCGGCTAGCAGAGTCACTAAACAGTTACACGAGACATTCGAATAATTATTAAGAAATGTTATATTTTCATATTAAAGAAAAGATTGTGTTATTAATATAATTTCCTTATATTTAATTGCCATGAGAATTAATATTAGTTGAGATAATACATATTCAAGATATTCTTTGTGTGAGTTAATGATATCTGGCAAATTGTAGAAACTATAATTATTACATAATTAAACACTTCACATTTCTGAATGTAAATTCGGGTTCTAGTGTTTCTTTCATATTAACAGAGTGATTTATGTATTGCTTCATTTAAAAGTGAACTATTTGTAACGATTGCTGAAATAAATTGAAGAAAATAAATTCAGGTTTTTTGCCTAGAGAGAGTAATAAATACCGATTTAATTATTTTATGTAAGAAGGAAACAATCGTCCTACGACCCATAAACACAATTAACCAAATTCATAAATTTACGACTTGCTTCTGAAGCAATTAATCTAAATATGATGTGAGTTACACATTCTTTTGTCGACATTATCCAATTTAGAGGCATTTGAAATGAATAGGAATTTGTTGCAGAGGAGAATTAAATATTCTTCATGTCAGTGACATTGACGACAGAGCTGCGTCAGTCTCCAAAATACAAATAAAGTGAAATACTAAAAAAAATAATGATTAAAAAGAACAATGACAGTAGACCTACAACATAAAATATATAGGGTCACTTTATAAACCTTTATACCTCTAATTTGTCAGATGCTTCTTAGAATATTCAATACATTTGGCTTCAAACGATATTGCCACTTAATTCTAATGGAAAATATCATTTGACTCAAGTGCTAGTGTAAGAGTGTTTGTATAGTAAATGTTTGACGTATATTCTACCTACTGAAACTATTCTATACGAAATGCAAAAATAGAACGATAATTATCGCTTCCTTGGAGGTAAAGTACAGGCAGCATCTTCCTATACGATTTATTATATTCATTGGATTGTAAACGAAAATGGAACATAACTTTAATAAAAAAAAAAAAAAAAAAAAAAAAAAACAAAAAAAAAAAAAACCTTTATGGTAACCCAAAGCTCCTCATCAGATATGAAATGATCGATGTTTAATAATATTCAAGGGCAAATGTGATATAAAACGACCCGGTTTCGTCAAATATGAGTTGAACTGTCTGCCAATTGGAGATAAAGAGGACGTTTTTTGCGGTAAAACAGATATAAAAAACTTTTAATTTGTTTTTTAAGAGGTTTTCCTTTATACAAATAATGGTACGTATTCTTCATGTTAATTTCATGTTTGTGGTTTCAATATCAGGAAAATAAAAATATTTGAAAATGTCAATGATGTCTCTCTTCCTGATATCTTTGATTAACTTTTGTATCCAACTTTAAATTAAGCGATTCTATCATAGAAATTGACAATTGCAATAATTCTTGCCTTTTTTTATGGTACGTGGATCTTGAGATCTGTATAATCACGAGTTATAACTAGAGATTTACCGAAGGATAACATAATTTCAAACCTAAAAAAAAGTTGACATGTGTTAGCGACAGTGTAACTGTGGTCATACAACATACCCATTACAAGGAACTGTACTGAATCATGTTTCAAGGGACTAAGATTGAATTTGAAGTCATCGCTTCGTTCATTTTACAGACATCTCCATTTTGATATACAGCTGCGGAATATCTCCTGCACAGATATTCATTTTATTGTAGTCTATATCCATCCCTTTTTACAAATACCTATGTCATTACTGAATTTGTTTATGTTTGCATACATATGGTATCCATTTACCAAAGCCAAAAGTTACCTCTCTGTTGAATATAAACATTTTTAATTGGGGTAAATATCTTCAAAGACATGTAACAATTGTCTGGCGCGTGGCATCTACATTATTCTCATCAGTAGCCAATCAAAACGCCTGGAAGTCTTAAAAGAAAAAGCTGGCATTGTAAATCAGATATAAAGTTGATAATCATTTAAACCGGACAATACCAATACGGCTAAAGCAATATATTCCTGGGGACATACGTAAGATATTTTTGTAATTTTTATGCCCTATTTGTCTGGTTTGTTAACGGATTTTGATTATCCTGATTTAAATGTGGTTTAAATCTGGTTTAGTAGTTTTGGTAATGTAGATGGAATTTCCAATTTAAGATAACATGTTAGGAACCTTGATAAGCAGTGAAATTATTTTACTATAATCGTTGAAAAAACACATTTTTTTTATAGCATTTGGTTTACTTTATTCGACTATAATAAAAATTCTACAAACTACTTACCTTTTATTCAGCTAGATATGCTCAATAATTTAAATGCATTCAAATTGTTCATTGCAAAACTTGAGTTCTTTTTCTGTAAATGCAACCAAAGATGACCTTATAACAATTTGGCTCTGATATAAGGAATTTTTGGTCAATTGGCTTTCAAGTATTCCTACAGCTTTGGTTTCCGTTGAAGATCAATATAGAAACAAAAGTCGGCCATGCAAAATAATTAAAGTACTATTATCATATTTAATGTTCGGTAGTAATTAATGTATTCCAAGATAAGTTTTACCTATTTTTCACAAGTGTTATTTTCATAACTTAATCTTTTAATCAGATGTTTTGGAAAAAGAAATGGTTCGTGTATCTTAATGTGTTCCGATATTTCCTGTCATCGAGTATATCACATGAAAAATAACTACACGTACAACGAACAAATATGATGAACTAATAAGCTAGTGTAATTAAAACGTACATTTTTCTGTAATAAAAAATGTCATTTGGATAAAAAAAAAAAGACGGATAGAAACCAGAAATTTAGAAAATATAGAAATTCGTCTATCTAATATTTGCACCAATTAACTGAAGTACATTTGTACGAAGTACTTGAGTATATCTGTAAACTGAAAAAGTGCAACGACACTTTTTATAATGATCTTCCTTTTTAAAACCATTCTTATTAGGCGACAGTTGTCATAGTTATACCAGACCGTCTCATTCTACACAACATCTGCTGCAAGCAGTATCAACAGTTTTGAAATGATTAATTTGAAGCGGAATGACATACTAATTTTACTGTTAAGCCTTTTTGTTATGTGTTTTAAGGATGCACAAATACACTACCACGTCTGATCTGTGTTTTTGTTTAGATGGTTTATTGCTTTGTGTCGATCAGACGAGTAAAGCAAACTTTTATAATGTGTTCTTGTGTTGTACCTTAACACAACAGTCCCGTATAAAGGGGAGGGTTGACGCCTCCAAACATACTTAACCCCGTCACGTATTATATGTGCATGTTCCAAATAAAGGCAACAGTAGTATACCGCTGTTCAAAATTCATAAATCAATAGAGAAAAAAACAAATTCGGGTTACAAACTAAAACTAAGGGAAACGTATCAAATATAAGTGAACTACGACACAACAGAGACACAACACCGAAATGTAACACACACAGAAACGAACTATAATGTACCAATGACCATTTTCCTGACTTGGTACAGGGCCTTTTATGAAAAAAATGGTGGGTTGAACTTTGTTTTGTGGCATGTCAAACTTCTCGCTTTAATGTCAGTGTTAATTATAATATTTAAATGACAACATTAGAGGACAGGGTTCCAGTCAGGAGCATGCAATTGTGTGGTTATCGTTGATTTGTTCCATGTTAGGAGCGTACAGTTGTCTGGTTATTGTTGGTTTATGTCTGTTATATTTGTTTTTCTTAAATTGTTTGGTGACAAACTAGTCTCTTAATTTTCTCAATTGAATTGTTTATTAGTTTTCATTTTGGGGCCTTTTAAAGTCGACTCAACGGTTTGGGTGTTTCTGATTGTTGAAGGCCTTACAGCTACCAATATTTACGTACATGCACTTTGTTCCCACTGTTTTGGATAGTTGTATTATTGGCAATCAGGGGACATCTTCTTATTTATATATATAACCATATATCTACAAATATTTCTTCATCGTATATAAGTCATGCTTATTATGTTCCATGCGGGATCAAAACCTTAAAATCAGTTACACTAAACATCGTTATTAGGTATATTATGATACCTAGTTATTTAATATTCATACAAATCTCTAAATATTTGAGGACAAATATAATTTATTCGTAAATAAACGAAATATATTTGCCTTATTTGAGAGAAATGAAAACTTGTGGAAAATATTAGTAGTAACAGTACATGTATTTGTAATGCCTCTGATATCTTTCGGCATGTGAAATGTTGTCATATATTCCTATTGAAAGCTGCTTTAATATGCCGAATGTGAGCATGATTATGGAATGCTAACGTCGATGAAACATAATTATATTCATGTATGTTTCACTGTCTTTCGTTTTTTTTATAGAAAAGGTGAGAAGTATTTAAATTTGGTATTTGCACTCTCTCAATTTTTATAATTCCATTCTATAAATTACAAAGCATTTTATAGTGTTCATATAAAGAGGATTATGTACGAGTATTGTTTTGGCTTCTATACAATGTGCGGTTGACACGAGACTTATACATTGGTATCCTAGTGGATCAAGATATTCTTTTCCATCTTTTATCATTGGATGAATAATAATTTTGCTACAGGCCGGATGCACGTTGAATTGGTGTTTTGAGTAAGGCGCATATCAAATAATTATTGAAACGGAATTGTCAATTTTTTATTCCGTGATATTTGCAAATTGTCAACACCTAACACTTTTCCAACTTGTTTCGTTGGTTCTTCGATTTCTTTAATTGAAATGTGGTTGTTTAGAAATTCTCCGACACTAAAAGTTCGTCAATACCACCATCTTCACTTTTAAATGTACGTTCCAAAAGTTCATAATCAATGAGTTTATCTAATTTGAATTATTTGTTAGTTCGGTTATCCATCTTTTGAGGATTCCTTCCTGTTCTGCAGAAAACGTACATACTCCACACCTTCACTTTCAATATAAATTCGTTGATTTTGCTGTCCAAGTTTATCAATTTTTCTCTATCTTTCTGTTAGATTTGAGTCATTTAAATATCTTTTTCTGTCTCGGATCGACGATTGATCAATGTGCTAACGTTCACATTACTGTAATCGTTTGTTATTATTTTTCTGTTTTCGGAACCATTTATACAGAAAATACTATAGATGCTGTCATTATGTCACTGTCAGTTAGTAAATAATATAATTACATTTATCGAAAAACTATCTATACTCATCTAGCAAGGAACATTTATCTTTCGTTATGCGTCATAGTTGTTGTAAAATAAAATAAAGTTACATGTAGTATACTTTTGTTATTAGTTTCTTGTCTATTCTGTAATTTATTGAGTTTGATTTGAAAGTTGTCATCCTGTTACATGTATAGTATCAAGTTTGAGTGTAAATAGAGACTCAAACTGTTGTTCAGTAGTTGTCGTTTATTGATGTGATTCATAATTGTTTCTCGTTTCATTTACAGATTATATCATTAGGTTTGTGTGTTTTTGAATTGTTTTTTACCATTCGAGTCGGGGCCTTTTATAGCTTACTGTTCTGTGTGAGCCAACACTGTGCGCTGAAAGCTGTACCTAGACCTACAATTGTTATGAAAAACTAGAATGGAGAGTTAATAGCCATATCCAGTCGATGTGTACACGAAAACATCCCTTTCACTACGATTTGTTTTCCTGAAACAATGCAAAAGGTGTGCCTGTACAAAATATAGACTTTTTTTATTAGCTTTAATAATATCCATCCGGAACTGTTTTAGGGAAATTCTATATGCAGGATAACTTATTTGATGTATTTGAAATGAAAACAACAGTTTATAAATGTATGTGAATCATAGGCAATTTTCCCTAATTTAGCGTCAAGAACGTTCAAATTGTAACATTCTAAAATAAGGAATATATTATAAATACTTATAAACGGTAGGCAGTATATCATGCATATGGCCTAATAGACAGTTTCATCTAAGGATTAACTTGACCTAATGGAATGTAAGATCTTGATTCTTTATCTACCACCGGGGAATTTTTGAATAATTATTTCAAAATCATGTCAGGGCCGACAGACCAACAACTTAGCAGACGATGAAGTTGTTCTCGATCATACAACATATGCATTATATATGCTACTGTTTGTTATGCAAACAAAGTTTGATAAACTATTGTTAATTTCTATAAAGGAACCTTTATCATAATATTCATAAAAACCGGAGGGAATCATAGACCAGAATAACCATAACATTCGCATTAGCAAAATCAAAACCTGTCTCTAGCGTAATATTTGTTGTTACTAAAGAAAGTTTGAAACAAGCATTACGATTTGAAATTAGTGCGTCATAAAGTTAATTTGTATAAATATATAATCATATTAAATAAATTAACTTTATATATAAAAATAAGAATGTTTGATTGCCATGAGACGTTTAAACTCTCCCCTTAAGACGAAATGACATAGAAGTTACATGTAACAACAAGTTCAAATGTATTAATAACTCATTTGGTTGATCTATACATTATATTAAGGTACTGGTCTAGAACATTTTTTTTTAAAAGCTGAGCAAGTACAGTTGTGTAATCAGGAAAATGGGAATGTGTCGATATCTTGAATGTGTAGACATGTTTAGTTCAGAAAAGACATGATTATTGTATTACTAAATTGATTGCCAATTACATTCTAGAATATTACTGAAACGAATTTGATGGACGCGTAGCGTCATGAAAATGAGAAAGTCATAACATTGTAATTTTTATTTGATACGGTTTACCATCATTCAGTTAAGAGATATGTCTATAAAAAATTGATTATATGGTTCAAATGTACATTATAGGAAAAGCTATCATGAAAATGCTTTCTGTTTCATTACCCCAGTTTATAGTTGACATTTAAGTCAGTTTACATGAACTTGTAAATGAGCTCTAGATTGATAAAACGATACAAAATTTATAAACATGACGATCTGCAATATTTGAACAAGTTAGTTAACATGGTGAATGCGGATCTGGTGCAGTAAATAAAATACAACAGTTCATGTATTTAACAGAATTTTCAATGTAATACTTGTATTTTCAATCCTTCATATAATTTCTCTTAACTACTGCCGTCTTGTTTTGTTGGTATATATGTTACAGTGAATTTGTTAAATCAGTGATTTTGTAAAATCCCTGGAATGATTAGTGACTATGTAAAATCACTAACAGTTTCTGTGATTTTGCAAAATCTCTGAAATGTCAGGGGTTTTACAAAATCACTGAAAATGTTGCAAATGATTTTATAAAATCCCTGATTAAAGATTTAAACATAATACAAAAAGACCAATGATTTTGAAATATATTTGATTACTAGATAACTAACTAAACTATTTTACGGAGATTATAAATGATTAAAGGAATATATGAATTGATATTAAGACTACGATTTACTTATTTTTGCATGATAATTATTGTTTTAGTACTTTTTTTTGCATCTCCAAATTCAGAAGAACTTCATACATACAAATATTTACTTTTAATTTGATTTCCATCGAACATGTCTAAAGAATGGAGAAAGTATAAAAAAACTTTATAAAACATTTATCACTTAATGATAAAATACATGTTTAAGGCAGTATCTGACTGATATGACGAAGTAAGAAATTCAAGTAATTCTCAACTTACCTGTTGTCTTTTTGTTTTACTATATTATAATTTTGCGGATATTAATCACTTTTATAAGTTGCACATTAATAAAACAACTTATTTTCTTTTTATATATTCATTTTCATGTCACAATAAGATATCATCGTCCTGATATGCATGTAATATTTGCCACTGGATACTTGTGACATAGCTTAAACAAATACATGTGATACTCTTTTCATATGTGTTTCTCTCCTCTCATTTCGACAAGGACTCCAATGTTTGCCTTTGTATTTGATTATAAATTTGATATGATTGGTTTACATGTTTTGATAATAACACTACATGATAAATATTAACTTAGTTTCGAACAAGCAAAAAATGAAGAGCTTATATTGTCTTTTTTCTGTGGGCTTTTAGCAAAAGGTTTAAAAATTTCTTCATATGTTTCTTGGTTCCATATGTTACAGTTTAATGTTTCCCTGGATTATTGAAATGACTCAGTTGTGTCAAAGTTTGCTCTTGTTGTAAAGACTAATTTTTCTACAGTATGTCATTTGTCTAGTGAAAATTGCTCATTTAGTAAAAACTTAACCTCAAACTTGTTAAGTGTTACTGCTGTTTTAAAGAATTTTTAATCCAATAGAATTATTTCTTTCACAAATTCACTGAATTCAATCAGGGAATCTGTTAAATAAATCTGAATTAATTCAGTGATTTAGTAAAATCCCTTGTCATAATCAGGGATTTTATAAAATCATCAATCAGTTCAGTGATTATACAAAATCCCTGAAATATCAGGTGTTTTACAAATTCACTGATTTTACAAAGTCACTGATTTTACAAATTCACTGTAACATATACACACGTCTTAGTGCTTGTGATTTTACTTGTGTGTTGTGATTGTAATCTGTCACATTATATCTTGTTTATTTAATTTATGATTCGATTAGATCATCAAATTTGCATTATTGTGATTTTAATAATATCCTTTTGAAAATGTGTAACTGTTAATTGGTTGTTTTTGCTTTACAACCAGCGGCAAATATTCTGTTGAAAAGAAGTACTATGGAAAAAATATTTCCAGTTACCTATTAGAAGGTTTTGTAAAGATGGTCCATAAATTTAAACATGAAAAAGGGGAGGACATGTTTGTCAAGGTCAAACCTTTTGTAGGGAAACAGGTCAGCTATGGACTCTAAAAGTGTTGCTTCAAAGGTAAATTAACACGCAGAAACCCTGCAAGTAATCTTACATGTGATATTGAATTAAATGCCTCTATTCCGACCACGTATAAACATACTATATAAAAAAGAAGATGTGGTATGATTGCCAAAGAGACAACTATCCACAAAAGACCAAAATGACACAGATATTAACAACCATAGATCATCGTACGACCTTCAACAATGAGCAAAGCCCATACCGCAAAGTCAGCTATAAAAGGCCCCGATAAGCAAATGTAAAACAATTCAAACAAGAAAACAAACGGCCTTATTTATGTAAAAAAAATAAACGAAAAACAAATATGTAACACATAAACAAACGACAACCACTGAATTACAGGCCTCTGCCAAAATAACACTTGCAGCATGAGTTTGACTGCTGGTGGGGGGAAAATAAGTGCATGATCATAATATTAAACATGTTTGACATTATATACTAGAAATTAATTGATATTGTTGCAACGGTTAAAATTTTTTGGAGTGAAAAACGTATTGCAATATTCTTTTCCTTTTGGTTTTTATTATATTGAAGAGCATTTGAAAATGCATTTCGAAAGTGTTATTTTTTTACACTGCAAACTATGTAGAATTATTAAATTATTGAATACATGTGTACATTATTTATTTGATGTCCAAGGTTATGGGTAAAAAGTAAAAACACAAAAATACTGAACTCCGAGGAAAATTCAAAAAGGAAAATCAAAAATCAAAAGGCAAAATCAAAAGTCCAAACACATCAAACGAATGGATAACAACTGTCATATTCCTGACTTGGTACAGGCATTTTCTAATGTAGAAAATGGTGGATTGAACCTGGTTTTATAGCTAGCTAAACCTCTCACTTGTATGACAGTCGCATCAAATTCCATTACATTGTCAACGATGCATGAACAAAACAAACATACTCAAAGAGTAAAAATGTCAAAAATAGGGGTACAACAGTCAATATTGTGTTATCATCTTAATATCACTACATAAACAACAAATGTAACAAAGTAGCACAAAAAGGCATACATCAAATTTAACATTCTCATTTTGCTTTTCTTATACGGCTGAATTTATCTATGTAAAGTCTACCCATAAATGAAAGAAGGTTTTCATTACTGGTGTAAAATTGCGCGTTTGAAATTCGCACAGGTAGACATAAAAATAATTTTGTCGTATGACGGCATACATAAATGCAGACTCACGTAAAGTAGATATAACAAAAAACAGACTTACAGTAAAAATAATAAATAAAATAATGGTGTGGTTCAAAGTATGACGGGACACATAATAAGTACAGTTTCACGTCAAATACGGCTGAATTTATCTATGTAAAGTCTACCCATAAATGATAGAAGGTTTTCATTACTGGTGTAAAATTGCGCGTTTGAAATTCGCACAGGTAGACATAAAAATAATTTTGTCGTATGACGGCATACATAAATGCAGACTCACGTAAAGTAGATATAACAAAAACCAGATTTAACAGTAAAAGTAATAATAATAAATAAAATAATGGTGTGATTCAAAGTATGACGGGATACATAAGTACAGTTTCACGTCAAATGTATATCATAAAAAAACAGACTAAACAGAAAAAGTAGTCTTATTGAATAAAATAGTTTAGTCATTCATAGTATGTCAAGATCCTTAAGTAAAAGTAATATCAATAAATGAAATAATTTTGCCGTTCAAAGTATGTGGTTTTACGTAACCACAGAGTCACTTCAAATGAATATCTAAAAAAGACATATAAAAGAATACTATAATACGTAATTAAGATGATAACAAACGTCAGTACGCAAAATCTATACTTCAAGACCATCTTGTATTATTTGTGAAGTTGATACGGAATGGGTGCCTTCCTGATATTGTTTAACATCTCATCCCTTATTATGTTAGGTTATTTTTACATTGTCATAGATCAAATTTATTTGATCAGTGTATGTTTACTTATTTGCGTTAACATGTTTTTTGAATTTTTTTTAATGCCATTTCAATTAATATTTTGAGGTGTATCTTGCTATGTTTTGATGTTAAACCATTGTTAAAGGTTAGAATGAAGGTTGGTATCTATTGAAACATTTAAACCCACTGCATTTGTTTGCACCTGTCCTAAGTCAGGAACCAGCTGATGTTCAATAGTTGTCGTGTGTTGATGTGGTTCATTTGTGTTTCTTGTTTTGCATATAGCTTAGACAGTTAGCGTTTCTGTTTAAATGGTTTTACACATGTGTCATTTTGAGACCATTTATGGCTTGCTGTTCTGTGTGAACCAAAGCTTCGTATTTAAGATCGTACTTTGACATATACTGGTTTACGTTCACAATCTCTGTATTGGATGGAGAGTTGCCTCATTGGCACTCACATCACATCTTCTTATATCTATATGAAGGCAAACGCGCAATTAAGACAACTTTTAACTACAACTTAGTGTATAGGTATGAGAAGATGTGACATGAGTGCCAAGGAGACAGTTCTCCATCCAAGCTATAATTGGCCACATAAATGACTAGTTTTGAACCATTCAAGCAGAAACAACGGTCTTATCTAAATATTAAGATAGACGAGTAATGCTTATTACCTTTATCAACCAACGACAACCACTCAACGACAGGTTTACAAATATTTTATTTGCACTGCAATTTAAGATGAAATATGTAATTCTTTTATGCGAGCATCTCCCATGAGTCTTTTGCAAACAAAACGTGTTTTTGGCGTACAAAATTGTAAGGTTCATATCCTTGAAAAGTGTTTTGTACTACATTTATAGAGTAATGCCTGAATCGAACTCGATAACGATTAATTTATGATTATGCGTGCATAAAATCATATTATGGATTATTTCATACCAAAAGGAATTCAACACTGCTATTGTGGTAATAAAAGATGAATTCTGATTTGCTATTCAATCTGCTAAAGCTACGGCATCAACTCTGTAAGGCAGCATTTTCTAATCATTTGTCCTTGAGCTTACCTGGTAAATAATTTTAGACATTTTATAAGTGCACACTTTGCTTAAAGTTCATTGGCAGATGTTTCGTGAAAATTCAGGTCGAGCAAAATAAATTATAAGTGTAAACGGTAACTGCTTTAAAGGGGTTTGGACGTTACATGGAATGCAGGTGTCGATTTCGACAAGAGTTTCTTTAAAGCACACAGTATTAAGATATGTTTATGATATATAAATCGGATTTTTCCTTTTAATTTTGATTTTTTGTATGACAGCCAAGATAAAATTAATCGGAAAGAGTATTGCAATAGATTTCTTACATATCAAATCCCGAAGATACCTAAAATATTTAAAATACTCAAACGTTCAGCGATTTTTGATGACAATGGTATGTTGTCCTATAAATATTCACCATATTCGAGGTACATTTTGAATATCCATGGTGAATTGTTCAGGATATTTCCTTTTGTTATTCATAAACCTTTTTTATGACCACATATTTAACAAACTGTGCGTGTCAACATTAACAAAAAATAGAATATGTTGAATTTTAAACCAGAAGTTAAAAGATGTTAACATGACTGGCAGCTAGTCAGATGTTCAGTTTCATATTCTTTAGCGCACAATGAAAAAAGGAAACAACCAATTTTCGTTAACAAGCTTGCTTGAGGTAGTTATGAGATCATTATAACGTAGGTTATGATACTATCGGAGAAGAGGAAAGTAAGTAATCCGTACAGATGTACTTAACAAAAATCCGTTGAATGTTATTCTTGTTAGCGAATACCTTTTTTATTTTTAATTTATCGGCTAAATTCTGGTACTCGTGACTTATCTTTATAAGATTCTGGATTTTCCCTGAGGTGTATTGTTTCATTGGATTCGTTATATTTTCATCTCCGGCAATTAATATTTACGGCAAAAACAGATGTTTCGTAATACATGTATTACAAAAGCAATCATGAGTTGGTTGACCTTTATTGAATATCTGTTTAACAGATTGAGAGGGATATGTTACAAATGTCGTGACCCCTATTCCGTCCCATGACATTATCAAATGAGACTGATCATCAACTTTTTTTTCTCCATGAAGCAATAAGACAGGTGCCGTCCTTGTGGCAGGATCTGCTCTCCCTTTCGCAGCTGCTCAGTCTTTTGCTTTCTAAGGAGTTTTTGGTCCATTGTCTTTATTTTCATGGCTTTATATAACAAGAAGACGTCGTATGATTGCTTTTGAGACAGAAGACAAAAGAGACCAAATGACACAGAAATTAAGATATATAGGTCAACGTAGAACTTTCAACAATGGCCAAAGCCCAAACCGCAAAGTCAATAGTAAAAAACAATGCAAACCAGAAAACTTACGGCCTTACTTATGTACAAATAATGAACAAAAAACAAATATGTTGCACAGCTCTAAACGACAAATCGATACAATGAAATCCATCTAACAAAATCACAGAGTAAAAGTGGCAAGTTACTAATACCATCCCGCAGAAAATATTTGTTCTATATTTTCTGGCTTTTTGAGAAGCTGCTCGTTGTCTGATTTTGTTAACGCCAGGCCTGTAGAAGGATGTTCTTGGTGAAATAATTTCACTTCTCGCAGGTAGATACATTTCTGCAGTTCATTCTCTGGTTATGAAGCTCATTTTTTTGCCTGGTTCCCGGTTTGTATTGCTGTCACCTTTTGGACATTCTCGAACCATTTTTTTTGTCATTTCAATCATCTAATCATCTTCTCCAATAGTGTGAAGAATTGCATACTAGTATTGAGGCTCCTCTCCTATGTCCAATCTGCAGGAGATTTCGTCAGTTGCTGGTTTCTCAGCAATTCTTCTTAAATATAAGTGAAAGTGAAATATTAGACTCTTTCCTTAAGTCAACCACCATTTGAACGTACCCATAAACAGTTATCAAAAGTACCAGGATTATAATTTAGTACTCCAGACACACAGCCTACTTGATAAATAACCAGCATATTGTAAAGTTATTCGTTTGTCTAAAAAAAAAGGAATGAAACGATTGACGTGGAGAAAAATAGAGATTTTTATTAATCTTTTTCATCTGAGCATCATTGAGGAGTCTTGTGTAGGCATTACGCGCGTCTTGAGTATCAAATTATAATCCTGGGACCTTTAATAACTAATATGCTGCACGTAGTCGCTAAAAATCTGAAGGCTGTTCTTAATACTGTTATGCTGATACAATATTGTGGGGTGCAATACGTGAGTCTTGTTTTTATCTTACTGGTGCTTGGTGCTTAGTTTTCTATTGATTCATCGATTCATAAGCACATTCTCCATTCATAAATGTTTCTTCACAGCTACAATGCTTCATGTGACTACATTGTACTAATATCTAATAGGCAATTAAGTTTACAGTCTTATTAGGACAAACACACAAATAAAATGCAATGTATATTCTCCGTTTTGAATGAATCCGAGGTCAATCAATTAAATAAAACCAGAATTGAGATTATAAAGACAGTATGAAATTTATAAACATTTAACCCATTCGTCCGTCGAAATGATTCGTCCGTAGAAATGAGATACTTAGTAGGTGTCAGATATTCTGACTATTTCTAATCATTGAGAATTTCACTCAAATTGAAACGAACAAGTAAATAGATTATCTCAATCATTGCATTTGTGTACATTCATTCGGGAAGATTACGTCGAATTTCCCCATTATTCATTGGAGTTTTTGTCAATCAAGTAAACGTTAGCTATTGTAGAGATGATATGTTTGTAATAGTTGATCTTGAAAACCATTAATTATATTTATATTGCATCTTTGAAAGTTTTATTTTGACAACTAAATGGTTCTCCTAGCTAATAAGTATAATTTAATAAAATGTTATGTCTTTATTCGCAGCTCAAATATTTGGTCTGATTGCCTTTCAGTTCGCATTTTCTAAGTTCAATAATATTTTGCTATTATATCACATCATGTCTTATGGAACGTAATGAAGTAAAAACGGTTCGTTCACTAGATGGACCGTGAGATAATTCGTATACAGGAATATATATATTTATACTACCCTAGTGCATAGCAGACTTAAATGTTCTGAATCATAAAGTGGCAGTTGGAAGACCCGCTATAAAAAGCGACCTTCATAAACGAGTAATTATGAGAAAATGCGCCATGTCAGCAATTCAGGTTACATTTATCTTATAATTTTCGGAAAGATGGAGCTGAACAAATTTTATAATGTGTTAGCTCTACCACTTTCAAATTAAATACTAAGTTTACTTAAAGTTTTTATTTGTTTATGTAGAACACAAAACTTTGAATTAAATTTATAGTGATTAAAATAATAACACAATGTTGACTGCTGGTACTCAATTTTTTGTACCTACTATTTCTGTTTCGCTCATTTTGGAATTGTCCTTGGCGTTCGGTATTTTTGATAATTTCCTTTTACATCTTTCTTTTCTCATGAATAAATATCCCCAAAACAGAACAGAAAAATTCTATTATATAATCGTATTAAGACTGAGTGACATTTTGCTTCCTCATAGATGTCTGAATCAATAGATTTATTGAAAAATGACAAAACCACTCAAATACCATCTAGATTTACAAAGTGTATGTAATTGATCAACACACCAGTTTACACGTCAGTGATGTAAATTGTCACTGTTATATGGCTTTATTTGCTTTGATAATAATTAGAGGATTATATGATGTATATGGTAGCAGTTTCAATTAGTCTAGTCTTTGAACGGTACAAAACGAATCAAAGTTCTTATTTTACTTTTTATCTGATTATTCATATACGGAATTGATTACAGTAGACTGGATGGATTATGTTCTACATGAATGCAGGCTATTTGATGGATATTTGAAGTCGAAAATAATCATTTTAATGCGTGAATTATAATTTTTGTCAGGAACGGTCGATAAACATATGTTGCCACAAAACTATAGGTTAACATACAATTCATACAAGTGAGAGGTTTAGCGCGTTAAAACCAGGTTTCATCCACAATTTTCTACTTTTGAAAATGCCTGTATCAAGTCAGGAATATGAAAGTTGTTGTCCATTCATTTGATGTTTTTTATAATAAAGGCAACAGTAGTATACCACTGTTCAAAACTCATAAATCCAGGAAAAAAACAAAATCGGGGTAACAAACTAAAACTGAGGGAAACGCATTAAATATTAGAGGAGAACAACGACACAACATTACAATGTAACACACACACACACACACACACACACAGAGAGAGAGAGAGAAATGAACTAAGCATTAAACAAAATCCTATGAGAAAAACAAATTCAACATCAAATCCATCATTTAATTTTGCCATTTGGTTCAAGACTTTTCGTTTTGAATTCAGTTATTTTGTGATTTACTTTTTTATATGGGGCGATAGGGCGTCTGTTCGGGTGAATGTGATATAACACAGCACCATCTGGTTGGAATGAGGACCGTAAATGCGTTTTCTTTTGTTGGAAAAACAACGTGGCTGGCGATCAATTACAAGCCCTATCCAACATATTCCTTTAACAAGTAGCTGTCTGTCTAAAATCACGTTTAATATACTTTTTGAAAAGGTAAGAGTTTTTATCTTATTTTAATATCTAACTATACCATAATATTTTTTTTTAATTATATCTGAAAGTTTTTCTGGATTCTTCGTTAAACCATTAACCAGATAATTGTCAACATTCAAAGATATCTTACAAATCTGGGATTTTTCACGACTATTATCAAGATTGCCATCTCCACTGTTTGTTTAAAAAAAAATAGCAACAAGGCCTAAAATCGAAAAGAAGATAAGTTGAATCGTAAACCAACATCTATTCCTACAAAATGTTAAATTTGAATTTAAAAAAGAACAATGACTTATATTTAAGGTATTTATATAAATTACTGTACTTTGCGTTTTCATAAGATGTCCTAGTTGTAAACTGTTCAGTATTCCACTGTTCATGCAATCTTACTTTCAGAACTATTTCTGTTTGTAGAGATTCTACTTATAGGGTTTACTGATGACTGCTGTACCCATATTTTGACTATGTACACCTATTATGTCTGTTTTGTTCACGCATCATTATAAATGTACATAAAATGTAATTTGATGTGACTGTCATACAAGTGAGAGGTTTAGCACTAAAAAACGGATTCCATCCACCATTTTCTACATTTGAAAATGACGGTACCACGTCAGGAATATGACAATTATTGTCCTTTCAATTGATGTGTTTTATTATTGGATTTTTCCATTTGATTCGGGGCTTTCCGTTTTAAATTTTCCGCGGAGTCCAGTATTTTTGTGATTTTACTTTTTACTAGTACAGTTATCTCAAAATAGTTATATTTAAAGAAAACTGTTTTAATGCATGTACACAATACAGACTTTAACCGAGATATTGAATGACTGAGTAACTTTATATTCTATTTATTAGACATGCTAGACATAACAAATAAATTCACGTTTAGAAAAAAATAAGATCTTTTCCTTGCAATCTTCTATTCCATGAACAATAAAGTCGTCTGCTTCTATGTCTGATCATGCAATAAATTAATAGAATCCAAATTATCTCATTATTTCACAGTTTTGTTAAAAGTGACAACAATATGCCAAACTTGAGTGCATTTAACCAACTTCAATAAATAAAAGAAGATAAATGAGCATAGTTTAAGATACAGTAAAACTGATTTCTTAGAAATTGTATTTGTTATTTAAACATGAAAATATACAAATGATTAAAATCAGAAGGATTTATAGATTCACCACCACGTCTGGTGTGATTGAGGACGTTTCATTCGACGACTCATGTTATCCACGTTATATAACCCTTTATAACTCTTTAAAGGTTCCTAAAGTGGATTCTGCAAGGAAAACAAAGTATCTTTCCGACACACCCATTTTCAGTGGCACTCCAAATTTCCCCCTTCAAACAGGCATTCTTTTAGAAAGACCTTTTCTATTTTTTTCAGGTTGTGACGTTGAAGTCCTCTTTATTATATTTGATATGTTCTTCACTTGACATTACAAACAAGTGTATACATTCGAATGGCTTTCATGTACGTTAAGATATGAAAACCACAGTTTATAAATATCCTGCGAATAAAGACATAACAACTATAAGATTTTCTCTATTAATCTTCATCAAGAAAGGCTAATGACGAATATTTGAAAGTCAAACATCCGAAACAGTTGACAGCTATTTGACAATAAAAGAGCTGAAATAATAGCCAAATTCAACTTGATCCAAATGTGCCCTAGTTAAAATGATAAGAAGATAATCTTCACGTAAAATCAGATGCACATGCAATGAAAATTACTCTGCATTTTTCAATCAAAGTATATAGTATGAAATTCAAAACAGTGTAGCTGTGGCCATTGATTGACCCATCAAAATCATCCATTGACTGGGACAATTTACGTGAACGTTTGTCTGTAACAACCACTGTTCATGACGTACATACGATAGACATTTAAACTGTGGGGTCACCAAAGGTTTCTTAACGCCTTTAATTATAAAATAATTCGAAAAATTAATCAGGAATAACCTTTGTGTTTTAATTTATATAATTGATATAAATCAAAATATCGTGTTATTTCTGATTAATTTTTCGAATTACTTAATTAGGTGTTGAGAACCTTTGGTGAGCCCATAGTTTAAGTGTCTTTAAAAGTACATAGTGAGCATTGGTCGTTACATACAAACGTTCACCTAAATTGTCCCAGTCAATGAATGATTTTAATGTGTCAATCAATGGCCACAGCTACACTGTTTTGAATTTCATACTAAAACAAAATTACAATGTCACATTTATATTTCAAAATAGAAAAAAAATACTTGTATGACTATGGTAAAAAAATAACTCGGAATCGTTTTTTTTTAATTTTTTATTAAAGTACATTATGATAACCGACTGATCCTGAACTCTCTATATGATATATGTTGTGGCACGATACATTTTGCATTCTGTAAAGAACAATTTCCGTACTATAAACCATAGACGACGAGACAATACGGTAAATTCCATTACCAAATTAATTTCCTCAATAATTTCTAGAAAAAAAATAAAGTTAATTCTGTATTTTCTTATTGGCATATTATATATCAGACTTTCTTATGGGTTTTAAGTGTTGAACCCTGCAGCATTGTCAAGCATATTTAAGGTGTAGAGAAGATAACAATATCAAAACATTTCGTGAACATGCAGTTAAATGATACATTCATAATCATTTAGATAATACTATCAAGTTAGTGAGATGTTGTATTGTTGCAAATTAGACAACATCGGGTAACTGTTTTCAACACTCGGCAAAACTCATACCGTAATCAGTAAAAATTCCGAAAAAACAACAAAAAATGAAATAAATTAAAAAAAAATATACGAATTGTCTCACATGTGATGTTTACACCAAACGAACAACAATTATGAATAATGGCAACCAAACGGAGCATGTCAGGTCTGTAAAAAATGGGATAAATAGAAAGTCATTAACATGAGAATTTGTATTAGTGAGTGTTATCCAGGCATAGATTACCTTAGCTGTATTTGGCATAACTTTTTGCAATTTTGGATCCTCAATGCTCTTCAACTTTGTTTGGCTTTATATATAATTTGATATGAGCGTCACTGATGAGTCTTATGTAGACGAAACGCGCGTCTGGCGTACTAAATTATAATCCTGGTACCTTTGATAACTATATTATCCTTGTACTCGTTTTATAATTTTTCTATTTATTTCCCCAAACATTTGAATGGTATGAAACTAACTTCATAAACGGTTTAAATTTAACTGTGACTTTCAAAAAAAAATCACTAAAATACTACATTCCGAGGAAATCCAATCGGAAAGTCCCTAAACACATGGGAAAATCAAATGACAAAACACATCAAACGATTGGACAACTGTCATATTCCTGACTTAGTACATGCATTTTCTAATGTGGAAAATGGTGGATTGAACATGGTTTTATATTGCTTAACCTCTAACTTGTACGACAGTCTCATCAACTTCTGTTATATTTGCGTGAACAAAAGACATAATAAACAAAAGCCAAATAAACGTAACAGTAAGAATGCTAGACGATCAATGATCTTTATTCTAAACTATTTAGTCCAGTAAGGACAATATCCTGAATTGGGAGGTCTTCAATCTTACCAACAGATTACAAAAAATTATCAGAAAATTTACACATTTGAACAGCTTCATTCTTGGACTGTTGTTGTTTTTAAGCCACTTATATATCTAATTTTGTGTACAGAATTGAATTCTTATTCAGGAAAACACAGTGATTTGTACATGAGATAAATAAATGGCAACATCATTTTGAAAGTTTGAATTTCTGGCTTCATTTCGGTAGTGTAAATTTATTTAATTTTCAGAAAGACACTTTCAAAATAAACTCCCAATATCAGTAAATCCTTTTCGAGAATATCTCACTTAAGGTATGCTGATGAATGGTACAAACAATTTAAGGTTATATAAATTAAACAGTATAATTGAATAAATACAAATAAACAGAACAGTTTTATTTCTATTAATGTGAACGTTTCGAATGCTTGCTAAAATTCGTTTGATGTGCATGAGCTTTTGATTATGCATTCGATTAGAAACTTTCCGTTTTGAATTTTCCTCGGAATTCGATATTTTTTTTTACCTTTTGCTACAGTAAAGTTTTATCGAACACAATAGATTCATGGGAGGAAAAACTGTTCGTTAAATTTACATAAACCAATGATCATGAAAATCAACTTTTCAGTTAACCGGTAACAGTAGGTAGAAAGACTAATAGTTAGATTGACGCCTAATGATCCAGCTCATCACGATAATCGACTGTTGAAATATAAATAACTATTTTACGCTGACTTCAACGTAAAGTCAATTGAAGATAAATTTGATTGAAAGTCTCTCGTGGTTTAGGGTTGAGTTAAAATCTGCATCAAATGGAACCCTACACTACAAAGAAGGAAATGTGGCACCAATTTCATGCAACATTTTGCTTCTTCATTTATCTCCCAGACAACAATGAACTTAATACTATTTCATTTTCGATATAAATTGTATCTGACTTTCCAAGATCCTGTGAGAAACCAATCACGTATTTGTCACATGATACTGTGTAAATGAAATGAATCTACCAATAATGAATTTGGTTAATAGCTGTACAATTACAAGTGTTCCATCTTACAAGTATTGCCGTAAAATCTTGCGGACATTGACCAAACAATTTGTATGAAAAATAATTTGCATCAGATCATTCTTCGAGTTGTTATTTAGAAAATGCATAGTGCATTTAATTTACACACAGCAATCAAACGACCGAATAATTCACATCTCCAGGCCAATATATTTATTTTTGTAATGGACAAGTTCAAATATCAGTGTAAGACAAGTTTGCTACTTCTTGATAATTCAATCGTTCAAATATTTCAAGCAATTACCTTATTCTCAATCAACACAATAAACCCCACGAATGGATGGATTGTGTTCGCTTGCGTCCTATGGAAAATATTTCATACAAAGTGAAACTCATCAAAGATACTAGGATTAAATTTAGTATTTGCACCAGAAGCGCGTTTCGTCTACAGAAGACTCATAAATGACGCTCGAATCAAAATACTAGTAGGTTGAAAGGCCAAATAAGTACGAAGTTGAAGAGCATTGAGAACCAAAAATGCCTAAATGTTTTGCCAAATACAGCCATGGTAAGCTATTCCTAAGGTAGAAAATCCTTACGACAATGACACCAAAATTAAAAAAAGTTTTAACATGATCTATGCAATTTATCACCGTTTTGAATTAGAATATATTTATGTTATTAGTATTCATATATATCTTATTTTTAAACTCGATTCCTGACAAAAAAAGATCCACAAAGAAATAATACATGACATATCTATTGATGACATTCTTTGAAAAGTTGTTTGCATGTGTGTTGCGTTTTAAAACAACTAGGAAAAAAGCTACGAGATTCATTTTAAACACGTTTATAAACTTTCAAGTAAAGCTGTAAAAAATAATAATACAAGCTTGTGATTTAAATCGTGATAGAGGGTAGGTGCTAATAAACAAGTTTTCAAACTGATTAAGTTGAAATCATCCTTTTCAAAATTTAACAGATGGCATCCCGTGTTGGTTAATCGTATTGGAATTTTTGTTCAACAGATGACGATAAATATGTGACAAATGTCATTACCACAATCCCGTCCTCTGCTTGGAATTAGATATCAACGGTTTTCTCTTAAGTGAGCAACACGTTGGGTGCCACATTATGAACAGTAACCACCTTTCCTTCTGGAAAAATTGAGATCGTCTACGGTTTTAGTGGGGTTCGTTTTATTTTGTCTTTTTGTTTATATGTTGTGTTTTGTTCCTGGGACCTTTTTTTTTACTTTGCATTGCCTGTTCGCTATTTACTTTTTAGTTTGAATACCTCTTTAAAACATTGTCATGAAAGATATACTGTGCTTTCAATATGCATGCACAAAAAATAGCTAAATGAAAAGGTTACTAGTATTTTACTGAGGGCACTTAATAGGGTTGACAATTTTGGATAGTCATCAGGTTTTAGGGGCCACGATTGTTTTCTTATATAGAACAAACATTGGATGGGCCGTTTGAACCATTGACGAAGATCTAACCGGTACCAAGTCAGAAATAAGACAATTGTTATCCATTTGTTTGATGTGTTTGAGCTTTTGATTTTGCCATCTAATTAGGGACTTTCCGTTTTAGACATTCCTTCGACTTCAGTATTTTATGATTTTACTTTTTACCTTACATGTAGTAACAAACACAAGTTAACGTTTGACAATAACTGTGTAAGAATTTCTCGTATACAAACAACAAGTGTAAAATCGTTATGTAAAATATTGTTGGTCCTGAAATTGTCATTTTATGAGATGTATCAATGACACTTGCATTTCTTAGCCTTGTTTCCTCGTCACTCTCAACGGATTATCTTCCTATACGTTACCATTTTACTTACTACCGTCTGTGATATCATAGGTATGAGAGATAAGTCGTATGCAAATCAAGAAACTCAAAAAGTTATTTATCAGTGAATAATTGGGTAATCACCGCTGGTTATGACTATTTAGGGTTGTTCTTACTTCCTTGCATTTAAATGAAAAATTAACTGAATTAATCCATGTAACGTGTTACCTTATATACTTATTTATAATATATGTAAGGTATAATTATTGAACTTAAGGTGGCTATATATGGAAGTTTTAAACCACCTTGACTGGCTACACATCCCTTGCACATTCGGTTTAGGTGGCTCGGGTGTGTTCCTTCATCTTGGATTTTGAAGTGTCAGATAACAACTGGTCAAGATCTTTATTTAAATGTGCAAATTTTAAGAGGTTTATTTAACTTGAGTAAGATTTTTCATGTTGATACAGAAAATTAAGTGTTTTATCATATTTACGGGCGTAGTTTCTGATAAAAACAAAATCGTTTTGTATAATTCAATTTGTTTCGACTTTGCCACAGAAGAAGAAATAACTAATATATTACGGGAGATAATTCAGATAAAGTTTTTTTTTTTACAAGAGAGAGTGTTGTGAATTTACTTAGTATTTAAATATGTAACAAGAAGTAATTGTAACAGGATGCTGTTACGAAGTCTCCCAAACAAAGCTCCCATATTAATTTGACTTGTTTAATTGTCCCATACAAGAATATATATGGTTTAGAGGTGGGGATCTTGATCTCAGCACCCCCATGAACTCTCCCTATATTTTAGTTGTTGTGTTTTATTGTTCCATACAAGAATATACATGGTTTAGGGGTGGGGATATGGACCGTTTACAAGTTTTCAAACACGAGGGACTTCCTTTTGATTTCTTTTTATTAGTTTTATTGTCCCCTACAAGAATATATATAGTTTAGGGGTGCGGATCTGGACCGTTTACAAGATAATAGCACATTCTCAAATTGAATGGGGTGAGGGTGACCCCCAGGGACTTCCCTTTAATTTCATTCGATTTGTTTTATTGTCCCCTACAAGAATATATATGGTTTAGGGGTGGGGATCTGGACCGTTTACAAGATAATAGCACATTCTCAAATTGAACGGGGTGGGGGCGACCCCCAGGGACTTCCCTTTAATTTCGTTCAATTTGTTTTATTGTCCCCTACAAGAATATATATGGTTTAGGGGTGGGGATCTGGACCGTTTACAAGATAATAGCACATTCTCAAATTGAACGGGGTGGGGGCGACCCCAGGGACTTCTCCTTTAATTCATTAAATTTGTTTTATCGTCCCATTCAAGAATATACATGGTTTAGGGGTGGGGATTTAGACCCTTTACAAGATAATAGCATATTCTCAAATTTAAGGGGGTGGGGATGACCCCCTATAGATTCCCCCTTTATTTCACGTGATTTGTTTTATTGTCACTTGATCATTTCTGAAGACTGTGTGTGTTTATCACTTAAAGTTTTAAAGTTATATTCATTTGAAAATTTTCTAAAATAAAATCCCATAGGGTTCTATAGTAAACCCCTCCCTACTTTTAGCCCCCCAAAATACCCCTAAATAGACCCCAATGTACAAACGAACGATTGATGGCTCACCTAGACATGTTAGTCTAACATTTTATGAAATCCTAAGTAAATCTGACAAGTGGTTTAGGAGAAACGCTGCGGACAAGTTCATTTTTTAAAGTGGCGGAAAAAGAAAAAGAAAAAGAAAAAGAAAAAGAAAAAGAAAAAGAAAAAGAAGAATAATAAAAATAATAAGAACTGAGCAAAAACAATAAGTCTCCAAACTTTGTTTGGGAGACTTAATTAAGAAAACAAGTTCGATGACCACTTTTTTGATATCTAAAATCATGTTATAAGAGCTATTTTCTCACATTTTATCTCAAAATTCTATGATGTAGTTTTCTTTTTTTCCACACAAAATTGGATTTTCCATGCATAATCTCAACAGTATCTGATAATATTTCAGACACTGCAGCATGAAAAAAAAAAAAACCACAAAAAAGCAGATGACCCATATGCATAGTTTTAATTATATTTTGGGAACGAGAATGATGAAAACAACATTATTACAAATAATCAAAACAAATCTATCGATTTTAATTAAGAACCCCCGATTCAACCTTTACTGTTTTCAAGGTTATAATAGCTTCGCATGATTACTATATATGAATCTTTACACTGAAATAATACTTTATATGAGAAATGCATTCAATTCCTAATGGAATTAAAAAAACCCAAAAAGTTGTTTTATGTCATGTCAATAAAAAGGGTATCATTTTCATTTAACAAAACTATTGCAACAGATCGTAAGATATAAAAAGAAGATGCATTAGTTTCTTTACGCAATTATTGTTGTACTCTTAGCTCTGTACAATGACCCAGTCAATTAGCAACATCAGGATAATATGTTGTTTCCCTTGAAAACGAACGACTGCCAGAAATGATTTGTATAATCATAGTGGAAGAGAACAAGATAATTCCGTATTTAGCGGATAAAAATTAAGTTGTCAAATAGTTGCAAAAAAACAAATTATGTGAAAAATACATGACATGATCTAGCGAAAATTAACCTCTTTTTAAATAAAATTCGACAGACATGTTTTTCCATTAATTGTTTTAAAAAATTCAGTTGACAGTAAGCTTATTGAATTTTTATATCATTAATTCAAGCACAATACAAAACGATCACGTATTACGTATCGGATATACAGCATTATGTGTGCTATTTTACTATTGTGCTATATTAATAGATATATACATAAGTTTTAAACCGTCCGTAAAATGAGAAAAGTAAATATTGTATAGGGTTCTTGAAACGAAGCTTTGCGGGTGTGTTTTATATGTGTTTTGTCATATGATTTTGCCATGTGATTAGCGACTTTCGGATTAAATTTTCCTCGGAGTTGTTTGTGATTTTACTTTTTGCAATGCAGCATTTTCTGGTGTTTTCTTTGGAGTTCAGTATTTTTGTTATTTTACTTTTTGTTGAAGGTTGAACAGCACATATGATGTGCAGATTTGTTTTTAGATTCACTGCATTTGTTTGCAATTATGCCATTACATCTAGCTTATTTAAAGGAAGAAACATTTTTAACAGTCTAGTTGTATAATAATAAAAAATCGTTTGTTTCTAATTAAACCATCATGAAAGATTTCTAAAACTCTAGAAAGCAAATATTAACAAATAACAAAATATGCTTCATATGGAGGTAAATCCTCCAATAAAAAAACATGATAAGAATGACCTTTCTGTTGTTCATTTGTTGTCCAACTGACGTAAATCATAAATTTCCTACAATGAAATTAAACCTAATGGCGTAGAAATCGTGGCATCAAAACGTCCTACGCAATTGATAATTGTAAGATAACTAAAACGGCCATTATAACCGCAGGAATTATTGAGAATAAGCTCAGAATAAATTGCATTAGTGTTAACAGACAATTGGATGCTCAGTAAGAAGATTTTATCCAAATATTTGTGTGTTTTTTACTTTTTAAAAATAAAAACAATCGATGTTCGATCGTTTGGGTCCTCGTGCCAGTCCCGTATAAACCTAGGTTGGTAGTAAATTTGTCTGTAGAAATATAGATTCCACAACTACAACAAGTGTAGTACGATATTTCTCAACTCCAGACAGTTAAATTTTAATATTTAAAGTGCGAGGCTTGCCGAGCTTTATAAATAATTAAAATGTAACTGCTGAGAGTGGAGAAATATCGTAATACACGAGTTACAGTGGTGGAATCTGTTTCTCTAATGATTTGTATCCTTCCTTTTTAAAGATTTGAGGAAAGTTGTGTACTTTTGATGTGACGTCATCAGGCATGGTCGCCTTTTTTCATGACGTCATAGTAAGAAAATTCAGAAGAAAACAAGAAAATTTGACGTTACAATTAAATTTGAACCAATCATTTGCCGAGAACAGATTTTGCACTAGTGAGGAGAAATAATTTTCTCACACCGATCAGAAAATGTGAAAATAGCATAAAAATTCGAGAAGCTTAGGTTTCATATTTGCGCCAGGTTTGAATATCGAATAATCTAGTTTCTTCAATAGCTAGGGGTGTTTTCTTGGCGTTAACTTTAAGCACAAATGAAATTATGAGATAGGCAATAAGGTTAGGAAAATGCTACTTCCGCATATACATTGGGTTTATCATTGACGCATTTAGATTAAGTCTCGACCACACACTCTTGTAGTTATATAAGTTAAAGACTAAACGGACTTTTATCAACGTATTATAAATAAATATCTTGTAATTTGTTTTGTTAGGTCAATACAGATGTCACTATTGGTTAACTTGAAGAGAGAAAGCTGTAGTTCGAGACTTCTGTGTCAGTTATCACAGCATAATATGTCACAACCTCTCATTTGCTCCAAATATTAATAAAAATAGATCACGAATAACGAATCAAAATTCGGTTAAATGTATTTAGCGACGTGTGTTTTTTCAGCTTTAAAAGTTTATTATCCTTTTGCAGACGGTAATCGGTCATGTTTTACGAGGCATTGCAAATGTGATTGCAGTTCAATCGCAATCTTTAGTTTTATGTATGTTCTGATTCTGTCTATGATAGCTGAAAAGCACAAGTACATTTTTTTCTGCTCAATGCTTCCAAAATACTGAATAAAAATTAAGTTCGGAATTTTATAACTTTACAAATACGATTCTATTTTACAGAATTGGATTTTGTTATAGACAAAGTACAATAACAATTAAAATCAAGGAGTATTTATCTACGTAAAATGCACCCATAAAGGATGGAAGGTTTTAAGTACTGGTGTAAAATTGCGCGTTTGAAATTCGCACAGGTAGACATAAAATAATTTTGTCGTTCAAAGTATGGCGGGATGCATAAATATAGTCATGTAAAATAGATATAACAAAAACAGACTTAACAGTAAAAGTAATAATAATAAATAAAATAATAGTGTGGTGAACAAAGACTCACAAAACCAAGGGACATTTATATCAACAGTTATGAATAATAAATAAGAAACAACACGAACTCCACTAAAAACGGGGAGTGAAATCAGGTGCTCCAGAAGGGTAAGCATTTCCTGCACCGTATACGGCACCCGTCGTGTTATTTCTTTGTTCAGTTCGGTAATGATGGAAGGTTATTATGACTGAGGAAGAATATTAGATATGATTTCTGAAACACCTTTGTCATAATGGCCAATCAGCTGATAAGGAAATATACAAAGGAAGAAACCGTTTATTTCAAAACCATTTTGTCAAATAGACAATTCTGAATACAAAAAAAAAAAAAAAAAAAACACAAAAAAAATTTTTTTTATAAAATACATAAGATAGATTTATTGTAATGACATTACAATTAAAAAACTGTAAACTTTTTTATAGCATAGAATCACTTACATTTAAATTGTATAACAAATTCAGTAAGAGTTCACCATTGTAATCATTATACAATAAGTCCATTAGACATACGTGGAGAAAATAATCCTCCTCCAGCATGTCACTGTGGAACGCCGAGGTAAAGATATGCTCCTTATGACCTGGAAGTTATACTGCAGAAATTATCATTGTTGAGGATCGAGAGGTAATAAATTTTGAAAAAAATAAACTATCACCCTCTTTTTCAAAGTATAGGGTAGTCAGGTCATGAAATATGATCTTTAATAAAACTGTGAAAATTAGTGTAAACGGGAGAAATCTGAACAAAATTCATTTGATTCCGAATTGACTGAATATTATGAAAATTCGCATATCACAAATCTGAAAATAATTTTGAAATATAGCAAAAAGTAGTAATATGCCTAATTCTAGAATCAAAATCACACTTCAAGTTCTCGCGAATTAGAGCATTGTTCCGGCGTGTATTTTGCCTAGTATTTACACCGCATGGGTACGATAATCTATCTTTCCTTTTGTTTATATTGGAACTGCACACATTGTTTTAAGATGCAACTTATTTTACACATCAATTGCAACAGTATAACTGTGCAGAAACGTCTTTGATTGGCGGAATTTTAACCCTCTCGGTCAATAACTACATGTATATACATCTTTAAAGTGCACTTTGTAATAAACAGCACCATCTGTTGTTTACTTCTGTATACGAATACTGTTTACTGTCTCCCACTCTGAATCCCGGTCTTATAGAAAATTTCTATTTTAGTGCATTGGGATAAAACAAATAATATGAGCGAGACATTCCTCACAATATTTTAGACCCTGTAGGTTAATGCCTATATAAAGCTATTAAGTGCAATTTGTTCTTAGTATAGCCATCTGTTGATGTCTTCACCATACGAATGTTTATGATAAAAACATGGTCCAGCACTCTGCATCCTTTGGGTATTTGAGAATATTTCTGCAGTGAAGAGCATTTTGATATCTGAAAGATAAAATTAGCAAAGTACTTTTGAAATTACGGTTAATGAAAATAATACATTTAATGCGACCTTTTTTAATCAACTTTACAAGGAAAGATTAAATACAAAACCTTTAAATGTCATGATCGATGTTCAAATTGTTGAATACTTGAGGTCATTAAGATTGAAATGTATTTAAAGGTGAATGCCAAAGCCACCTTAGGTCAAGTTTGCACGTTTACTTAGTTTCTAAATTATTTCCTAACTTAGATTAATGAACGGCGAATCATAGAAAGGTATCATGTCAATGTCAGAAAACGGACTTCTGAGCTTGTTAACGTCACCTTCGAATACGTTAAAAATACCTAGTTTAAAGTTTTTCTAAATTTCAAATTCAGAAGATTGAATGATTGTTAACTTAGAAACGTTTGGTGGTAACTTTTTCCTATTCTTTAATTTTTATGTTGATCGATTCTAAATTTGAAGACAGATTGTAATGAGCCAAAGTTTACAGTAAACTACAAAATAACATATACATGACATTAAGGACGTTGATTAGAGTCATATGTTGACAGATCTTCCTAATTTGTCCTAAAAGTCCATTCATTTAAAAGTATATAAGACCAACAAAAAAGAGTCGATTACAAAAGGAATACAACGATGGTTTATATATTTTGCTACTACCACTGGGTCGATGCCTCTGCTGGTGGACTATTAGTCCCCGAGGGTATCACCAGCCCAGTAGCCAGTACTTCGGTCCTGGCATGAAAATACGGATTTTTTGTGTTATTAAAATTTGCTGTTACAAAATGATGGAAATTATTATAAATTAAGGAATGTATCTCCCTCATGCAAAGCTCTGATTCCTTTCACGGATTTGGCTATACTTTGTGGACCTTTTGGATTATAGCTCTTCATCTTTTATATAAGCTTTGAATTTCAAATATTTTGGCCACGAGCATCACTGAAGAGACATGTATTGTCAAAATGCGCATCTGGTGCAACAAAATTGGTACCGTTAATTTTATTGCCTTTAGATACAAGACCCCAATTTCACATGCTGTATATGAGAAATTTCGTCCTTCCACACTTATAATACATATTTATACTTTTTGTCTCATGAAGTGGTAAATATGATTTGTTTTGTTTTATAGGCCGCCTTTTTGCGCCTGTCCCAAGTCAGGAGCCTCTGGCCTTTGTTACTCTTGTTTTAGTTTAACTTTTAGTTTCTTGTGTACAATTTGGAGTTTAGTATGGCGTTCATTATCAGTGAACTAGTATATATTTATTTATGGACCAGCTGAAGGACGCCTCCGGGTGCGGGAATTTATCGTTGCATTGAAGACCTGTTGGTGACCTTCTGCTGTTGTCTGCTCTGTAGTCGGTTTAATTTAAGATTTAAATTATTTAATTAGCAAAACAGTGAAATTTATATTTTACACCTCAGTAATCACACTGGTTCAAACTAGATTTTCGTTAGTATAAACTCTTGCATTAAATTTACTCACTATATTATTTCGCTCTTTTTATTGGATATAAACTTTTCCTTTGTTGTTAATTGTTTATTTATACTATTGCAAAGTGTTTTCTTTACATTTTTGAATTTGATATTACGTTGAAATTAGATATTACGTAAAAGCTACTTGGAATTTTTTGATTGCCTTTTTTGAGTTAAAGTGACTTTTGAAGTTGATAGTAATGAACTTTTCCGCCGTTAAAGTATGTCTCGGGAATTAAGGGAAAGTAAGAACGTTAACTATAAACAATTGCATTGTGTGGGAATGTCTAGCCCTAATGTTACGGAAGATGTGTTCAGTTTGGAGAAGGAGATGACTCCAGTGAAGTCAAGAAGACTACAGAAAGTGGAGGAACTTGAGTCGGAGGTCGACAGCAATGACAGTGGTGAAAGCAGCGAGGAAGATGAGGAGTTGCAGAAGTTAAAGAAGGAGTTGGCGAAAGTAAAGCGGAAAAAGAAGGAACAAAAGTCGCAGGAGAAGAAAGAAAAGATCAGGAAGGAAATAGAGAAGGAGAAAAAAGAGTTAAAGAAGAAAACGGAGAAACAAAAAGGTACTGCTAAAGTAGATGATTCTCTTAACATTAATTCTTTAAGAAAATGTCCTTCAATTAAGAAAAAGGCAGAATCGGCTGTTAAGAAAATTTTAGAAATTGATTCAGATGATTCGTCTGATGAAAGTGGGGATACCACTTCTAGCTGTGAGTCCGATGAATTAAGTGATTCTATAAAAAAATCCAAAAGACACAAAAATAAAAGCAAGAAAAAGTCTGGTATATTTGATCATCCGTCAGATGAAGTAGTAAAAAAGCAATTGTGGCCGCAATCAAAATTGCAGTTTGAATATGCGGGGTCTAAAATCAATTTTGATGATCTTGAGTTTAACTTATTTGTGGCTGGAGAATTGGAAATTTTGTCCTCTTCAAAGATAGGCGATGTCGAAAGAATTGGTAGAACAAAGCTGTTGAAAAAAATTGCGTATTATACAGAATTGTATGAGTGGAAGGGTCTGAAAAAAATGTATGCTCATATAATAAGGCAGATTGAAAATGGTTTGGCTGATTGGTCGAAAGATTTCAGTGAGATTGAAACTCCCATTTTGATTAAATATGTAAAATCAGATGTCAAGTCTAAAAAATCTATTCAGTATGGGGAAAACAAAAAACCAGTAAAGAAAGAAGAGACTGTGTTTTATTGTTCGCATTTTCAAAGAAAAAAATGTGTGCATAAGGATTCACATTATGGCAAAATTCGAGGTGTCGATAAGTACCTTCAACATATTTGTGCGACTTGCTGGAGAGAAGATAACAGAAAGGCTTATCATCCGGAATCGTCAGAAATTTGTCCGCATCAAACTAAATGACTGGCAGTAAAAAATGTGTTTGGTAAATGTACAATGTTAAACCCACTAGCAGAAGTTTTTTTACCAAGTTATATGAAATCGTTGGAAAGTGACGATAAACTTGATAATGATAAGGTTGATAATCTTGACAAGGGAAATGCATTTATTAATAAGTGTACACATTTTTGTAAAAAATACAAGAAAGATTTATTGTGTGATGTAAATGTAGACACATTGAATATTAAGATTAATAAGGTTGGTTTAGTTGCTCAGGATAAACTGAACGATACTGAGTTTAAAAATACTATTGAAATACATAATCAAATTGTTCAATCAGGTTACCCAAATTATTTGGGTTGTAGAATTCCAGTTAAATCTGGAATTAATGTAGATTTTTTTAGGAAAAATTTGATAGACTATGACGATGAAATCATTTGCGAGTTTTTACAGTTTGGTGCTCCGATTGGATATCAGGGAGAAATGTTAAATGAAGGTTCATCTAAAGTTAAGAATCATAAAGGGGCTACAGATTTTCATGATGAAATTTTGGCTTACTTATTAAAGGAAGCTACATATGGAGCAATAATTGGACCGTTTGACAAAAATCCTTTTTCTTGTCATTTCAAAATTTCACCGTTAAATTCGGTGTATAAAAAAGACTCGGTGGAACGAAGGGTCATTTTAGACTTAAGTTTCCCACCTGGAAGATCCGTAAATGATTTTATCTCAAAGGATGTTTATTTAGGTGAAAGGGTTCAATTATCGTATCCGAAAGTTGATGATTTAGTCGGAATAATTAAGGATAAAGGTGGTAAGTGTCTGGTTTTTAAGAAGGATTTGAAAAGGGCCTACAGGCAAATTCCAATTGACCCAGGTGATTTGCATTTAGTTGGTTTTCAGTGGGATAATAAGCTCTTTGCGGATCGTGTTCTTCCTATGGGTTTACGGTCTAGTGCTTTGATTTGTCAAAGAATCACTACAGCTGTTAGTTTTATGTTTTATAAGATGGGATACATGGTTATCAATTATCTAGATGATTTTGGTGGTGCGGATACGGTGGATAAAGCTGATGAAGCTTATATTGCTTTAGGTGCATTACTAGATAGTTGTGGGCTAGAGGAGTCAAAGCAAAAAGGAGTAGCTCCTACTACGAGGATGGAATTTTTAGGAATCACAGTTGACACTGTGAAGTTGACTTTGGAAGTTACTTCAGATCGTGTTCTAGAGATTTCGTTGTTAGTTCAGGCTTGGTTAAGAAAGAAAAAAGCTTCTTTAAGAGAGTTACAGTCAATACTTGGGAAACTTCATTTTGTGTCCACCTGTGTACGACCCGGTAGATTATTTGTCAGTCGTTTGTTGAACTGGCTTCGTAGTGCTTTCCCTTCAAATGTCGTGGGCAGTGGACATAAGATATATAGAAAGATTCCGGTAGAGGTACAGAAAGACTTATTGTGGTGGCATAGGTTTCTGTCGAGCTATAATGGTATATCGATGATGTCTCTTGAAGATTGGTCGTCTCCAGATGAGATTTTTTCAAGCGATGCTTGTTTAGAAGGGTTTGGAGCTATTACTTCAAATAGGTATTTTCATGCTGTTTTTCCTTCTGATATCACAAAAGATCAATTACATATCAATTGTTTGGAGTTACTTGCTATTGTAGTTGCGGTTTAAATTTGGGGGAAAACATTTTGCGGGAAAAAAATTCTGATCTTTTGTGATAATGAGGCGTCTGTTCAGGTCATCAATTCAGGTTCATCTAAGGATGCTTTTATGCAAACTTGTTTGAGAGAGCTTTGTTTTATTCAAGCAAGATTTCAGTTTGAAGTTCGAGCCAGACACATTTTAGGTGTAGAAAATAGACTTGCTGACTATTTGTCTCGATGGCATTGTAGTCATAAATACAGAGAGTTATTTAAGTCAGCTATTTCAGTAGATAGATATGAAGAGGTACCAGTTCTCATGTCAGATTTTTCATTTTTAAATAATTGGTAATTTATTTTACAGAGTTAGAGGTTCTGCGGTTTCAATGTAAAGATTCTGCTAAACATGCTTTTGCGGAGAGTACTTATAAAAATAAGAAAACTCAGTTAGAATCATATTTTATGTTTTGTATATATTTTGAACTTATGCCTGTTCCTGCTACAGTTCATGTTTTGACACTATATGCACAGTTTCTAAGTAGAAGTTTTAAATCTGTTGACTCTATAAAGAATTATCTTAGTTCAGTAAGATATCTGCATTTATTGTTAGATTTAGAATATCCACAGTTTGAAGCTTTTCATTTGAGATTAGTATTAAGAGGTTTATGTAGAATTAAGGCACATTGTCAAAAACAGGCCTTGCCAATTACTCCTCACATTTTACTTCAAATTTATAAGAAGCTGGATATGAATAGTGCATATGATGCTACTATATGGTGTTTATTTTTACATGCCTTTTTTCTAATGTTTAGAAAATCTAATTTGGTGCCAGACTCCATTTCTACTTTTGATCATAATAAGCAGCTTTGTAGGGATAGTATTATTTTCGATTGTAAGCGTAAGCTATTATTGATAAGTGTTAAATGGTCGAAAACCATTCAGTTTGGTGAGAGAGAATTATTGATACCTTTAGTCTCGATACCAGATTCTCCATTGTGTCCCGTTCAAGCTTTTTTGAATATGAAGTCTTTAGTTTGTACTTCTGATAAGAGTCCAGCTTATTGTTTTATAAAACATAAATTATGTGTACCTGTCACGTATAGACAATTTCAGACAATATTGAGACAGTTAATTACTGAGATTGGTTTAGATGCTTGTTCATATTCTACACATAGTTTTAGGCGAGGGGGGGCTAGCTGGGCTTTTGCAGCCGAAGTACCTACTGAATTAATTCAATTGTACGGAGATTGGAAAAGCGATGCTTATAAAAGATATTTAAAATTTTCATTAGATGATAAGATTTCAGTAGCAGAAAAGATGACGGCACATATTTCAGATGTTTTATTATAAATTTTTACAGGGAATTTCTTTGAAAAAAGGGCGACCATTGTGTCAGCGTCTATACCTAAATATGTTAGTGGAATAGATGGGTGTACAACTCAGGCCTTTCCTGGTGCCACTATTGGTCGTCTTACTGAGTTAATTTCATCTGGGAAAGTAGATTTAATTTCATTAGATTTCGTTATAGTTCATGTTGGTACTAATAATATTTCTTCGTCTCAATCCGTAGATACTATTATATCATATTTCGGAGATTTAATTCACAAGTTAAAAAAGATGACATTTGCTAAGTTGATCTTTACTTCTATTCTTCCTAGACCAGTTGATCACATGAAAACTGGAGCTAAAGTTAATAAAGTTAATACTGAGTTAAAAAGATTGTGTAAAAGAAATAATTTATTATATTGTAATTTGTATAGGAGTTTCTTACTCGACAATATTCCAGATGCTTCCTTATTTGCTCCGAGAGATGGGCTTCATTTAAATTTTGCTGGTACAGAACTTTTCAGAAAAAAGATAATCAATATTATTAAGCATCAGAGTATATAAATTGTAATGTGTTACAATTGTGTTTTTTATTTACTTCATACATGTATATTGTTTACTGTAATTATTCTTTTTTCTCTTTTCAGAGAACTTGCATCCTGAATATGATGCTGGTTTTCCTCTAACTACTCAAGATCTACATATATTTTGAGTTGGTTTGCTGTTTTGTCCTTTCATTATCTATACACATTTTGAAAGGATGGAGCTTATTTGAAGTGAGAAAAAAGAGTGATGATAGTATGTCTGGTTTTTATCATCATTATAACTGTTTTGATAGTTATTATTTTATCTTTAATTTTTTTTGGCGGCCTTGCAGGCTTGGCGGATGTTTGCCAAAAAATTTGGTTATATATCTATGTTTATGTATTTTCATTTGTGTATTTAATTATTTATGATATATTGTATTTTGTAATATATTGAAAAAAATATTTATATCAGGCAATACAAATTATACCTATTGACTTCCTTTTATTTCACCCACTTGATAATTGGTTTAATTTAAGATTTAAATTATTTAATTAGCAAAACAGTGAAATTTATATTTTACACCTCAGTAATCACACTGGTTCAAACTAGATTTTCGTTAGTATAAACTCTTGCATTAAATTTACTCACTATATTATTTCGCTCTTTTTATTGGATATAAACTTTTCCTTTGTTGTTAATTGTTTATTTATACTATTGCAAAGTGTTTTCTTTACATTTTTGAATTTGATATTACGTTGAAATTACCCACCCTCCCTCCCTTGTTAAATTTTTTTTTTCCTTTTATAAATTCATAGTGGCGGATGTTTGCCAAAAAATTTGGTTATATATCTATGTTTATGTATTTTCATTTGTGTATTTAATTATTTATGATATATTGTATTTTGTAATATATTGAAAAAAATATTTATATCAGGCAATACAAATTATACCTATTGACTTCCTTTTATTTCACCCACTTGATAATTGGGTTGTTGTCTCTTTGGCACATTCCCCATTTCCATTCTCAATTTTATGTTTTTGTTAACCTTTATTACTTGAAACCACTTCTTTTTAATGATTCATTCAAACTGACATTTTACAGATAATACAGATATATTCACATTTGTTAATACGTGTTTATCTCAAACAAATCTAATGAATATATTATCATTACAATAGCAGTTGGTAAAATTGCAATCTTTTATACAAGCTTATTTGTTAATAAAATATTCTTTGATCTTAATTCATCTAAATAGAAAACACCTTTAAAGAAATTGACGATTAATTTCAGGTTTTGTTTAGCAAATTTTGAGGGAACTCATTTAACTACGTAAGTTGCAGGTTATAATGTTGCTATCACACCAAAGGTTCCAAAAAGAAAATTTGAAATCATCCCATTGAAATATTAATGAACACCATCATCTCCCAACTTTTGTAGAAATGATCCCGAAGTCTATTATGCCATCCCCAAATACAACTAATCACTGAATGTTTTGTTTTAATAATATAATTAACCAACACGTTATTCTACTGCTGTTAATCAAATTTTCAAACTCTAAAATAAATTTGACAGGCTCGATTATAACCCAACTTTTTAAAAATAGATGTGTGCTTATTTAACATTTTTGTTTATAATGTCGATTGAAAAATACCCACAAGACCTACATATTATGTTTGACGTAACTACGATTATTTTTGCTGTAAAAGGTTTTGTGAAAAAAGGACCAGACATCTGAAAGTTGTTAAAGCCTTCAAACGTTTCAAATTCCTAATTTTCATTCTCCAATCTAATTATTGAATTTTAACTTTGAATATATCTATCAACCAGTTGCTTTTTCTACATAGGAAGTTATATTGCCTATTAAAAGCAGATATTATGGTGACCAAGTATTGATACAGACCCGGTTTTAAATACGAATGCACCGACGGAGACATTGGATAAAAGGAAGATGGTATTCTGAGAGTACAAATTAATAAAAGTTGTTCTTGTAAATTAAATAAAATTTACACAATTCTTAGCTAATATGTGTTGAAGAAGTAAAACGCTTAGAAATGTCAGTAAATGTCTATCATTACAGCAGCGTAAAGTAATAGAGTATTGTGAAACATTGAGTGGTAAGACTTTCCTTCTTAAAATTTTAAAACTTCATAAAATCTAATTATTCAAGGCAGAGTCAGTGATTCCTACAAAAATACTGTGAAGATTTTTAATTAAGTGCCAATTTTTGTAACATGTTTTCGCTAATCAATATAGACAGACAGTTCTGTTTTTAAACTTTCATAGCAATGCCAGGTTATTGTGTCAACGTCTTTAGATTTAAACTAGTTAAATGCATTTATCAATGTTTCTATTAAAACTATGTCAAATTGAGATCAAAGAGTGTACCACACACCGATTCAAAAAGAACGTACGACAATTATGAAGAACAATATCAAAACATGACATTGAAATTATTCAGGTGTGTTTCGCATTAGACCTAGAATCTTTAACTTAACTCTGTAGACACATGGATTTTATATTGAATAAGTACCGCTCAAACCATTTCATATGTAGACCTGTTTCGATAACAAAAACAAAAACAACTGGAAACCCCCACGTTTGATATAACATGTACGACCCTGTAATTACAGTAGAACGTAAAATTTCAACAAAAATACCAGGCTCATAATTTAGTAAAACAAGGTACGAAAGATACCAGAAGGAGGGTCAAACTCATAGATAGAAAATAAACTGACAACGCCATGGCAAAAAATAAAAAGACAAACAGACAAATAATAGTACAGAAGACACAACATAGAAAACTAAAGACTAAGCAAAACGAACTCTACCAAACACTTGGTGGAATCTCAGGTGTTCCGGAAGGGTTACCAGATCCTGCTCCACATGTGCCACCCGTCATGTACATGTACATAAGGCTCCTTCTGTCTACAAAACTTTCATCGGTGACACTCGAATCAAACACATTTAAAATGACAAAAATTCGTTTGATGTTTATCTATCCAATTTCCGCATGCTACATTTCGAATTTACTGTATTTAAAATTGAGAATTGAAATGGGAAATGTGTCAAAGAGACAACAACCAGACCATAGAACAGACAACAGCAGAAGGTCACCGAAAGGTCTTCAATGCAGCGAGAAATTCCTGCATCCGGAGGCGTCCTTCAGCTGGCCCCTAAACAAATATATGTACTAGTTCAGTGATAATGAACGCCATACTAAACTCCTAATTGTACACAAGTAACTAAAATTAAAAATAATACAAGACTAACAAAGGCTGGAGGCTCCTGACTTGGGACAGGCGCAAAAATGCGGCGGGGTTAAACATGTTTTATAGGATCTAAACCCTTCCCCAATACCTCCAGCTAATGTGGAAAAGTAAACGCATAACAATACGCACATTAAAATTCAGTTCAAGAGAAGTCCGAGTCTGATGCCAGAAGATGTAACCAAAGACAATAAACAAAATGACAATAATACATAAATAACAACAGACTACTAGCAGTTAACTGACATGCCAGCTTCAGACTTCAATTAAACTGATTGAAAGATTATGTCTTCATCATAAGAATATTAGGCACAATCTTTCCCGCTAGGGGTTTAGTATCATACCATCATAGCATATATGAGAAGAACATAACCCGTGTCATACCAACAACTGATTTTTAAATAAATTTGTTTAGTTCTGATGCAAATACTCTTTAAGTGAATCAATATTAAAGCCAAAATATGCAATCTTTAATGACCTGACAACACTATCGTAACTATATCCCTTCTTAATAAGTCTATTTAAAGGTTTTGTTAGTTGCTGATGTGAATACTGACAGTTTTGTGCTTTTTAAAGAATATTTCCATAAAAAGTGGATGTGAAATACCTGAACGTATAAGAAATCTGCATGTTGAGGTATATTTAAGAATGATGTCCTTATACCGATGATAAAAATTACATTACTGACTTATAATTCCAGTTCATCTATTTTTTTAACATGTTACCTACTCATCCTGAGGCAGGACGTCCTTGTATTCAGGCAAATAAAGCAACCAAAAGAAGTAAAATTTAACAAATGATTTACATTGTCATTGAGTAGCAAAAACTCTACTCGTCCGTTAATGTTAATCAAATCGAACAGGATTAGGATTGACATTCCGAAAATTCCTTATTTTTTCTCTGTTAAATAAATATATATTAGACAATTTTCCATTATATCCATATGTTTAATTAGAACAATGTCAACCATGTTAGTTGGCTGGTTGTTTCATAGTATTTTGTTTTTAAATACAACTCTAAGGATATTACTTCCCAAGCCTGATTCAAATTGACACCATAAGTTCATTTCAGACAAAAAAAAACAAAGGATTTTGAAGAAGAGAATGAACAATAGACACTAAACGATAAAAAACCGCTCATATACCCATATGGGTTTGGTGTGTTTGAGCTTTTAATTTTATCAATTTTATAAGGGACTTTCCGGTTTGAATTTTCCTTGGCGTTGTGCATTTTTGCTAATTTACTTGTTCATGTGAACAAATAGTTCAGATCGCAAGATAAATAGTTCAGCCCATCCAACTAATCTCTGACTACCAATCAAGTTTTATTGCTTTGTAATGATTCAGAAGACAAGCACACTAAAAAAACTAAACAATAAGTTTCTAGTGAATAAAACACATATAAATGAAGATTACAATGATATTTAGAATCCACTTAAAGCTAGCTTGCGATGTTGAGAGTATATTAAAGATAGGGGATATTGAATCCTTTTAAGAAATTGTTTCAAACAGACGTTTATAATTATATATGTTGCTTCCGTCAAGGAAATACAATAAGTAGTAGGGGTATGCTTTATATTCTATCAATTATCACGCAATGTTTTAATTGATAAGAGTCCATCCAATTCGTAGACCATAGTTATTACGTCAATGATTGACTTTGTCTATTTTTTATTTGTTTATTTTCATGATATTATTTAGTATGCAGATGTCTGACCACCCTTGTTATTGTCCATCCCAGAGGAAAGTTAGACCTTTAATCGTAAATATAAAAGCAATTCATTGACGAGAAGACCTATAAAATATATGCATGATATTGATTTACACTCTCTCCCTTTATGATGTCAACACCATTTTATTATTTATCTCAATAACTGATACAGGGTTATGAGATGGAACGTACAAAATCATGACGTAACAAGTTTTATGCTTGCATCAAATATTAGTTGGTTGTTAAATAACGAAACCAATGAAGCCGAAGGTAGACAAATAACTCCATTGCCAACACCAGCTCATATAACACTACCAGAGGAAAATCTTGAGGAGCAAGATCCCCAAGATTTACCTTTGTTAAACGGTGGAGATCATCCGCGATCGTTCCAATGTCAAAAGTGTGTCATGCATCGTTACTTATGACAGGTATGAAAATGACAAAAGCAGATGTAAAAAGACGAAAAAGATCGGACATATGATTAAGATGAATCGAAAATGAAAATAAAACACCATAAAAATTGTGCGTCCGAAGGTATAGGTATAGTTTGTATCTATTAGAATATTAAATTGTAACAGGGATTCCATTATAAATATGAAGAGGCAGTGTCCACGTATCCTGCATGAATAATAAAATGTCATTTATTGAAAATAATTCTACGGATAAAATATGAAAATCTGGCAGTTTAAAACAACATCTCTGCTCATCTTGTTTAAGCTATAATCATGTATCTTTCTCCTAAAAAAACCTGTATCATCTAATACTTTCTTATTCATGTTATATATCTATATTCTGTTTCATCTTAATGTGTTACTGAAATGTTGTTGTTCTATTTGGTACTACGTGTTTATTGCATTTTGTTCTTTATTTTATTTTCTTAAGTATAATTTGTAATTGTAAATTCAAAAAACAACATAATGAATTAGAACGAACAGACACATAAAAGCTATTAAATGGCTTTATATACACCAAACGACCTTTTCTATATAAACGTAGTCTCAAAGTTTTAGACGTAAATGGAATTGACTAAGTCATTTTCAACAGTTCCGTCTTCAAAAATACCATTGCAGATAATTACGTTTGTTTTTCAAATGTAAAATGTAGACCCCACTAAATTACCCTTTTAACATCATTATCATGGAAGGTAGATGTAACGTTCATAGCTTGCTATACAATGAAACATTGAGGTTAGTTGGCCATACAAATGCACTGTAAAATAGTTCTAGTTCTAGAAAAGTATTAATCTATCGAAAATATTGTTGTACCGAGACGCTTGCTCTAATTAAACACATAGTTGCGTTATTACAGCTGCCATACATTTATGTGAATGTGTCAGTGTATATATAAAGGTTGGCGCTAGCAAAACTTCTGGTAATCCCACTTATATTCTAATTCGCCAACTCAAACGAATATAAATTATTTAATAAATAAAACAACACATAAATAGGATAAGTGTGCCTACAGCTGTAGCAGCCTTTAATATTACATTACATTCAATTTCATTCTCACACTAAAGTCCTTCACTTTAAATTCAGGCACACTACCATCAGTCCAATCATACAATAGCACAGTTATATACAGTAACAGTAACACAATCAAAAACTATCTACAAAAGAGGAAAAATTCATATTAATATAATGTACTAATGCATATACTCCTATTAATGATAACCATCTCATAAAAGGGGTGGGTGGGTGGGTAAACATAATAACGAATGCTGCTACGTCGTACTATAGGCAAACTTCGAATAACTTAATTTTCTCAAGCTACCCCCTTAAGTAATACTTAATCATGCTTTTCACGAAAATCATGAGGGCATATACCCGTAAAACCGGCAGTACGGGTATATGCCATCCAATCAAATAGAACGTAAACACACACCATGTGCTTGATATAAACACACACACGTGTTTATAGTAAACAATCACTTGACCGTTACAACGTCATGTGACTTAATACCTTTAATAAATATATTTATATTCTAATTCGCCAACTCAAACGAATATAAATTATTTAATAAATAAAACAACACATAAATAGGATAAGTGTGCCTACAGCTGTAGCAGCCTTTCGAAAGACAAAGAAAGCAAAAAAATGCAAGTAGATGCGAGATGTGAACATAGAGTGATACATATACAATGTATAAAGTATATTTATGAAAATTATATTCCCAAACTTTTAGACACTGTCAGTTTTTCTTTTATATTTTCTCTTACATAGCCATCTTTGGCTTTATCTGAAGCCCATCTACCATGCTTCTTGAATAATCTATCCTGAATGCCAGCTGATGCAGCTGCAGTAGCTCCACCTGATCTCAAGCTATGTAATCCAAATTTGGACTTATCTAAACCGATAGATTCAAGAGCTGATAATATAATTTCTCTTACTCTAGTATATGATAAAGGTTTAAGACCTCTCAGTTTATAAGACTTAGATTTTTTACATAAATACATGGATCTAAATATATAATCTGAAGATGAAGCGTCAATATTAGATAATAATAAATATTTCTCCAACATACTAACAGGACATGTTTGTGTATCTGTTCTAGCAATTAAAACCTGTGTGCCTTCTCTATAATGATCAGTTTTGCTTTTCGTTATGAGCAAAGAGACATGTGAATCACTAAATTTTAAATCAGATCTTTTTAAATTTACCATTTCAGAAAACCTTAAGAACCCTGCATAGCTTATAAGACACATACAACAAATTCTAATTTCTATAAGATTGTTACATTCTTGACCATATTTAATAACAATTTTCTTTAAAATATCTGGTGTGATTGGTTCTTTTTTATTTACAATAGCATGTCCGATCTTTCTATGAGCTCCTTCTTTAACCGACATACACAACTGTGAATAACACGGGTTTGGATAGCCTGCTAGTTTATGAGCCCAGCTTATGGAATAATATGCTTCTTCAACTTTAGCATACGAATTAGATGTCTTTGACAGGTGTATTAAGTACAATGAAACATAAAAATCTGAAGCTGGTAAAGGTTTAACATTTAAATAGTTATTACACCACTTACAGAAATAGTTAAATGCATATGAATATTTTCTTTTGGTATTCTCGGCCTTCGAACGCAGACAGAACTCAGGTAGGCAATTAGATAAAGATGTCAAATCTTGGTCGACTGGCTTAGGCAAGGATTTCCATATTCCACATGAAAAAATATCTGAAAAACGTGCATATGAAATAGAAATATAATCTACTATACAACAAGCTTATAATATAATTAAATGACCTTGCCAGATTTATTTTTCATACTGGCCATGTCAGTGAGACCTTGCCTATTAAATTTGGCCTTGTCATCAACAAACGACCTTGCCAATAAATTTGGCCTTGTCTTTACTATGCGACCTTGCTCAACAGCCTTGTCGTAAATTCTTACGTGAACTCAGCGTTCAATCTAATAGCTAAAACACTAGAAACGAATTCAGAAGATCCCAACAAGGACTTATTATTCATACCATGAATAAAAATGTTCTGATTTGGTTGAAATTCTAAAACATCAATTACATATGGTTGCAAATGCGAACCTCTTTTAAAAATCATTGTCCAAAATGACGAGGAAGGCCACTTTGGAACGATCAAAGTGCCTCTAGCTTTACATAAAATCAAATGTTTAATTGCTCTACAGACAACAGAAATAGGAGGAACAATCCAATTAACTTCATTGTTCCAATTTTGCGTGAACGCATCAACTGCTTCAACACCTGGATTCCAGAACTTAGAATTAAACCTGGTTAATTTTTTATTTAAATTACTCGCAAATCTGTCCACAGTATGCGGACCCCACATATCATCTATAAATTTAAAAAATTCTATGCTTGTTCCCCAGTCTTCTATATCAATCATTTTTGAAATATAATCAGCTTTAGTATTTTCAGATCTCGGGATCCAAACAACATCTAACGTAATATTCAATTCAGAACACAACTTAAAAATATTCATAGCTATCTCTTGTAAATGTACTTTTGAACTTCCTTTCTGAACAATGAAAACACAGTTATTGTTATCTGTATGCCATTTAACACATTTATTTCTTAAACGGTTTTTAAAAGACATCAATGCTAACAAAATAGCTTGAAGTTCTCTCCAAGTAGAACTCTGTATAGACTCTTGTAAAGTCCACATCTGATGAAAAATATTAGAGTCAATATCTATCGAGTAAGCACCAGCAGCTACATTACTCGCATCAGAGTATACAACCACGTGGGGAAAAGAATAACCTGCTAAATGTTTTCTGTTCAATCTTAGAATGTTATTCAGCCAAAATGTGAGCTCATTGAATACACAATCGGGACATTCCAATTTTAAATTTAAATCCCACTTTACTCTGCTTTCAATAGCCCAGTGTAAATAACGGGTCATTAAACTAGTTATGTTACCCATGACTGGACACATAGAAATTACCTTTCCAGTTACCTGAGCCAATTCTCGTGCTGTGAAATTAGGAAAGTTATTCAAAACATCAACCAATGATGCTAGGGTATTTTCAATCCGTCTATCTGATATACTAATTGAAAAATCAGACGAATTCCAAACTAAACCTAACCACTCTAAACATTGGACTGGTTTAAAAATAGATTTTTCCCTGTTAATAAGAAACCCTGCTTCTAACAAAGACGTTTTTACAAAAGATGAACATTCGGAAGCTTCTTGTTTATTTTTACCCATTCCAAGTCCATCATCTAAGTAAAGCACAATATCTACGCCGTTTTCTCGCCAGTATTTTACGATTGGACGTAAACATTTAGTGAATAGATATGGAGCAGACGAAAGACCAAAGGCTAAAACTGTAAAACAGTAAAATTTATTGTTCCAGCAAAATCCTAAATATGTTTGTTGTTTAGTACATACGTCATAATGAAAATAACCAGACTTAAGATCAAACTTAAATAGATAGCAATCTTTTGTGAAATAGTTTAAAGCCACTTTCCAGTCTTCAAATTTAATTCTTTCTTTTTTAATAAAAACATTCAGTTCACTTAAATCCAAAATCAGACGTTTTTTGCCCGAACTTTGAACTGCAACACTAAGCGGATTTACAACAAAAGGTTGAAATGGAGTTTCAATAACACCTCCGATATCAAGTAATTCTGAAATTGCTTCATTTACAAATTTAGAATGGACATTAGCAGATTTGTTATTCTTAAATGACATAGATGTAGGAGTCTGCAAAAAAGGAATAACATACCCATTTTTGATAGTATTTATAACAAACTCATTAGCACCTATATGTTTCCAAAATTGTATATGCTTGCGTAAGCTATATTTCACCCCTTTTGCAACAGATGAAATATCAATATTATCAAAATATTTTGCATGTGACATAAACAGTTCAAACTGTCCGTAAAGATTACGTTCATCTAAAAAAGTAGCATAAAAATACTTATCATTAATTCTGTTGCCTTGTTGTCCCTGAGACACCTGGTTTTGTACTGAATAGGAGGGGGCACTGAGTTCGCCAGTGGCCAAGCTGGTTGCAGTTGTAACAGATGTCCTGAGATGACGGTTCCCTCCGTCTGCCGGTCCGAAAGGGCGGCTGTTGGTAGTTGTTTTGTCTAGCGTTATGTTGATTAGGCATAGGTGCAGAAGGAGCAGAAGCAGTAGCTGTAGCGGTTCTATAAGGATGAGGTCTTTTCTTTTCCTTGATACTCCTGATGGCACGGGTTTCTACAGAACGAATGCGCTTCTCGTCTTCGGAGTCGGAGGCAAGGTCGTCGCTTTCATATTCACGGACGGTTTTCCATCCTGCAGGAGATTTGTCTGCAATGCGGATGAGTTTATTTCGCTTCTTAACCTTAAGGATGGCTCCAGATACCAATTTAAGACAAGCTGCATCTTCATCAGGAATACGCTTCTGGAGCTTAACGAGGTCGGCCATGATTTCACAATTAAAGTTGAATTGTATCTGGTTGCCCTCACCTTTGAGTTTAACTGAAACTTCCTGCTTGAGTTTGGTAGCAAAATTCTCGTTGCCAACTGCCAAATCTTTGTGTAGAGTAGCGATCTTCCCATCAAGATAGGTTTTAAACAGAGAGAAAGTATCCACCAAGTCGTTATTCCCAGTATTATGTGCAGAAATACCATCACGCAACGAATGTACACTAGTACCAGCTGGCAAAGATTCATGGTCGGAATCTAGAAGTTTCTCGGAGTCAGACATACCACAATAACGAATGCTGCTACGTCGTACTATAGGCAAACTTCGAATAACTTAATTTTCTCAAGCTACCCCCTTAAGTAATACTTAATCATGCTTTTCACGAAAATCATGAGGGCATATACCCGTAAAACCGGCAGTACGGGTATATGCCATCCAATCAAATAGAACGTAAACACACACCATGTGCTTGATATAAACACACACACGTGTTTATAGTAAACAATCACTTGACCGTTACAACGTCATGTGACTTAATACCTTTAATAAATATATTTCAACTCTTACATCCTTTACATAAAAAACCCAAAGCAAACATAGCATGCATCCATGATTACTTAATTGGCTTTAACTAGTTTTGACCGGTCAATATTTTATGCTCTTCAACTTCGTACTTTATTTGGCTTTTTTTGTTGTTTTTTTTAATTTTTTTTGATTCGAGCGTTACTGATGAGTCTTTTGTAGACGAAATGCGCGTCTGGCGTATATATAAAATTTAGTCCTGGTATCTATGATGAGTTTATTTACAACCACTGGGTCGATGCCACTGCTGGTGGAAATTTATTTCCCCGAGGGTATCACAAGCCCAGTAGTCAACACTTTTTGTGCTGACATGAATTATCATTGATATTGTTATATTTATAAATTAACTGTTTTTGTTTACAAAATTTAGAACTTTTTGAAATACTAAGGCATAGATTACCTTAGCTGTATTTGGCAACACTATTAGGAATTTTAGATCTCAATGCTCTTCAAATTCGTACTTTATTTTTTTTTTTTTTTTTTTTTTTTTTTTTTTAACTTTTTTGGATTCGAGCGTCACTGATGAGTATTTTGTAGGCGAAACGCGCGTCTGGCGTATATATAAAATTTAGTCCTGGTATCTATGATGAGTTTATTTATTATACTGACATTCCCACACGAATTCAATCAACCTACAAAGTATCTTACATTGCATTAGTTACACTACAGTTGATAGGACATATCACCTCGAATTTCCTATTTATTTCCTAATTAGCTAAATATTTAAAAAAAAAAAAAGCTGAGACATCTTACTAAGTATTTTTGCTTTGTGAATGACATTTAAAGGTTAAAACAATTTATAAACTAGTAGCACTCCTTTGCCATGTGATTTATGTCTTCTTAAAAGGTTACTCACTGAAGATTATGAGAAAACACATCAAAGATACCCGACTTACAATGTTGTACGCCAGATACATTGTTTGTCTACAAAAGACGCAGCAGTGACACTCAAATAGAACAGTCCAAATAGAGTTCGAAGCATTGATGAAAAAAAAAATAACAGGTTTTGCCAATTACAGCTTAGGTACTAACCTATTCCTGGGATGGAAAGGTGCGATTGATTACGAGTAAATTTACTAATCATACATTCAAGGCTGGCTTTGTAGTAAATCTTACTTTTTCAGACAATATACTTGTAGATACTTTAAAACAAAAATAATTACTATCTAACCAGAAAAAAGGTTCTCGTAACAAAATATGATTTTAGGAATCATTGATATATGTGTACACTCTGATAAAATTCTACGTCTTTCATTTACATGTGGTATGTTATTTGTAGCATATTAACATGTTCATATATATAGGATCTTACTTTCGATTGACGATTTTAATTTAAAAACCAAGTGTTTACTAACACGAGCAACACGAGGGTGTTTCATGTGTAGCAGAATTCGCTTACTCTTCCGAAGCACATGCTATCATTCTCGTCTTGTTCATACCTTTTCTGCTGTGTTTCATGTATTGTTGTTTGTCAATACGCTGTACGTTTTAATGTGCCATGGTATTGCCTATTTGGTTTCCTTAATTAATTAGAAAGTGCCTTTGGTATATTTCGTCACTCTGTTACTGGCCACTCAAAAATACGGAACCTGTAATGAATGTTTCTTTTTGGATGTTGTACGGCAGTGGATACTTGTACTAACATCCTGTAAAAGAGAGTACATTTTGATTTTACATTCTGTATTAAGTGTCGTCAGTTTCTTCTTTTCAAGTAAATTCTAAACTAGTTGGACTGGTGAAGTATTTTTTCGGTTTTTTATTTTTACTAATAAGACATAGGATTAATCCCTAACAAAGATGTTATATCTATGTCATGTGTAATTCGTGTTCTTTTGTATTTTGTTGTATAAAACAAAATTCTAGATGGGTATATCTTTCAAGAAGTTAGAAGGTTTGTTGTAATTTATTTACAGTTTTGTTATAAACTCTTGTTTGTTTTTGTTTCACGTATTTTTTTTAAAACGATTTGAAAGATTTTTTCTGAACTACTGTAGCTTCACTTTTTCACATTCTTCGCCACGAATTCTCGTTCTGAGTTAAAACTTTCTCGACATCCCCTCATCAATCGTGTTTCTTTTGAAAAGCATGAAAAGAGAGACAGTAATACCAAAGGGACATTCAAACTCACAAGTAGAAAATCTACTGATAATAGCATTGCTAATTAATACATCTCTGAGTGTTCAACAAGTTCAATTTGATATGCAAATCATAAATAGTAATTTGAAAATTGAATACATTTAAACTTTAAATAATAATAAAAAATGAACTCTTCAAGTTCAATAAAAAAAAAACAAGCAGAAACTAAACATAAAAATATACCTTTAGTGCAGAACAGCGTAATTGTTCATGTTTTTTGTTTTAAAGATGTGATAACTATAGAATCAGGGGACGCTCAAAAAGTTAATATGTACATACTCTTTCGAATAAAAACATGTGATCCGGAAGCAATCAAAATCTGCTCCACATGTGGAAAATGCTTTTACTAGTTCGTTGGTCCAGTTTGAGAAATTCAAACTTGATTGATAGAACCATTTTAATTCTATTAACAAGAAACGAAGTAGAAATATTCTTTTATGTCAAACACAGTGTTATAGTTTGATGGATTTATATTCACCAGACACTTGTTCGATATTCCGATTAGTACAATTTAATCAACATCGTATTAACAGATGTGTGTACTATGTTCACATACTACTCAAGCAAGGTTATTCTGAAGATGATTACAATTCTAACTTCAAACGTTTTTTGCTACTATCGCAAAATGCTTCGTTTTTATAGTCATTGATAAAAATGTTCATAATAATGTCAATCCGAAAGAAAAATGTGTTTTTTATGTGCTGATTTTCATACTTAGTACTGATTGTGACTTTGAAATTACGCGAAAGGACATGAATTCAAATGCACGTGATAGAGAATGTGAATTCCTTAAACGCACCTAGTGTCAATAGGTACTACTGTTTCCATCCATAATTTCAAGGACAAAAATTGAATTATGAACAGTAAAAAATAAAAACACGATTAATATCAACATAAGAATACAAATAAATTGTACAATATTGGAGGTTAAGTGATACAGTGAGGTTAATTTACCAGAAAATACCTTTTTATGTCTTTCGTCCTTGTCTTTATCTATATGATATGAAAGGATTTGAATTCATCAAAAATAAGAAGTCATTTCCATATTACGTATTGACAAGGTTATTGAACTGTGGTACATTACACTTTGTATGCGAATATAATAGATCTACTAGAATATGATACTCTATATATGATGATATCATAGATGCGTTGTAATTTCCTTTTGAATTAGATTTAAGCAACCGGAAGAAATCATTTTTAACTTTTACACTGCAAAGGAATCGTTCTATTTAATAACAGAATAATTGTCCAAGTTTTATACGTTACAGAATGGTCACACATCTACATGTATATTATTCTAGTGACGTCAGATGTTAGGAACGAACCCTACGGGATAGAATTTCAAAACAAGTACATTTAATGTACAACTTTATATTTGATAATATTGATTTTGAAGAAACAAATGTAGCCCACAAAGCGACATAATGCTGAAAAACAGTAGAAGAGAATTCATTGCATATCAATGACTGGATTAGAGAAAATTGCCCTGGAAATGTAAGATGCGTTTTGTTTGCCTGACAGTAAGGGTTACAATGATATTTACATTCACAGTAACAACTTAAATTATAATAATTTAAAATAGCAGATATTCCAGATACTAAACGGTAGCCATTTTGAATGTTATCCATCAGTGAATGCAGATATATGCATTACAACAGATTTTTCTGTCGGTTTTCATAGCATTATGTACGTTTTTCAATTTCAACAATTGTGCTGTTTCCATGGCAACGGCTGCCATTTTGAAAATTCTTAAGGAAAAGGAACATCTATGTTTAGTGTTAACCATTTTTGTACAGTTTCACTAAATTTTGAGCATTTCGATATTTTTGCTTTGTTTCCATGGTAACGGCAGCCATTTTGAAAATTCAAAAGTTGAATGCCACATGTAGATTTGCCAGACAACATTTCTGTAAAAGTTTAATACTTTTTTAAAGAATTTTCAAATTTTTGATATTTTTGATCAGTTTTTATGGCAACATAGTAGTTCCAATGAATCTTAAAAACATCCACAGAATGTATATAGAGAACAGCTGCATTGTATAAAAATATGATGATGAAATGTTTTGTCATAGTCAAATTATTGACCAAAAACTAAAATACATTTTCTCTCTTTTTCTGTGTCCATGGTAATAGCAGACATCCTGGAAGTGCCAACCTCGACTACACTTCTGACAATGGTTATTAACATGCTGGTATAGTTCTATTACAATTGGTCCATACGATTCCAAGAAATAGTATGGACAAAATGTGTGGAATAATATTAAAAATAAAAAAAAAAAAAAGAATCGTACAATAACAATATGTCACCCGACCTCCGTCAGGGTGATATAATGAAAGTTGAGTTTACATAAACCTCTTTTATTTCTTTAAATATTATAAAAAAGAAACAACATCTCAAGATTGATAGCTATTTTCTTAAACTGTAAAAACGTCAGTCGATATGAAATAACTAATATAACAATTCTCTTCCAGATCATAAAAAGTGTCATTTACAATTTTTCTGCTTTGATTAAATTGAATCAACATTTCTAAAGACGTATTTTTTAAAAGTTATCGTGAGAAAACCTTTTCCTCAGGTTTATGGAAAATCATGCCAGGTACTTCCGAGCATTAAAGTTTCTCGCAAGTTAAAAAAGTATGTACATGTTAATAGTAGGTTTTATTGAGTGCAATAGGAAACACTGTTTCCGGCTTATACTCCGTCACTTTCAATATGATAGTGTTTGTCACGCTTTATCTGGCTTTATAATTGGCGATAATGTTAAAAGAGTTAAATAGTTATTAATGTTAAAAATATGTGTTTAGAAGAGTGCTGCTTTCTGTACAAATATTTTAAGACATCTGTCAAGTCTGTCAAAAGGGCCATTAATAAAGGCAACCGTAGTATACCGCTGTTCAAAACTCATAAATCGATAGAAAAAAACAAATACGGTTTACAAACTAAAACTGAGGGAAACGCATTAATTATAAAAATGAGAACAACGACACACCATTAAAATGTAACACACATAGAAACGAACTAAGCATTAGACAAAATCCACATCAAAAATAAATAGATATAGGAAGATGTGGTGTGAGTGCCAGTGAGACAACTCTCCATCCAAATAACAATTTAAAAAAAGTAAACCATTATAGGTCAATGTACGGCCGTCAATAGATATCAAAAGTACCAGGATTATAATTTTATACGCCAGACGCGCGTTTCGTCTACATAAGACTCATAGTTAAAAAGCCAAACAAATACAAAGTTGAAGAGCATTGTGAACCCAAAATTCCCAAAAGTTGTGCCAAATACGGCTAAGGTAATCTACTCCTGTGGTAAGAAAATCCTTAGTTTTTCGAAAATTCAAAAGTTTTGTAAACAGAAAATTTATAAAAATGACGATATAATTGATATTCATGTCAACACCGAAGTGCTGACTAATGGGCTGGTGATACCCTCGGGGACGAAACGTCCACCAGCAGTGGCATCGACCCAGTGGTGTAAATAGATATCAAAAGTACCAGGATTATAATTTTATACGCCAGACGCGCATTTCGTCTACATAAGACTCACCAGTGACGCTCAGATCAAAATAGTTAAAAAGCCAAACAAATACAAAGTTGAAGAGCATTGTGAACCCAAAATTCCCAAAAATTGTGCCATATACGGCTAAGGTAATCTACTCCTGTGGTAAGAAAATCCTTAGTTTTTCGAAAATTCAAAAGTTTTGTAAACAGAAAATTTATAACACGGAGCCTTGGCTCACACCGAACAACAAGCTATAAAGGGCTCCAAAATTACTAGTGTAAAACCATTCAAAAGGGAAAACCAACGGTCTAATCTATATAAAATAAAAAAGACGAGAAACGAGAAACACGTATAAATTATATAAACAAACGACAACTACTGTACATCAGATTCCTGACTTAGGACAGGTGCAAACATTTGCAGCAGGATTAAACCTTTTAATGGATCCTTCTCCCTTTTTCTGAAACAATAGCACAACATCACAATATAGAAAAACACACGATAAAATATCAATTGGCAGGCTTTACTCAATAAAAAAAACATTAATACACTATTAACGAATAAACTTGATCTGCGATATCTGAATGCAAATGCACAGTTAATAAAATATTAAGGACAAACATTCAAGGCCAAAATGAAAACAAACAAGTTCAAACAAAGCCATGGCAAGACACCACTGCGAAATATTTAACCCTTCGAAAATATTCACTTTAGAAGAAAAAAACTGGTTTTAAAAAAATACAGGTAAATCTTGAAGTTTATACAAATGTTGTAAGAAGAAGTGAAACTTAGAAGATATTCCACATAATCAAAGCTGGTATATAGACAAGATCCATATAAATATAAAATAACATAAAAGCATTATAAACAGTATCAACAGGTCGAATTAACAAGAAAATACGATTTGAGAGTAAACGCAGTTACTGACAGCTAGTTAAAAGCCAAAAATAATTAATTATAATAAAAAAAACATGCATCAGAGACTAAAATCAACTAAAACACATCCCAGGGATTTAGTATTTTAACGTCATGAACAGTCAGAGAAGACATGACTTGTGCAATGCCAAATTAAATACATGAATTTGAGATAGAAAAGTACCGTAAAGTGAATTCACACTCGAATATAAGAAGAAAAAAACGACACAAAAGAAACACAACGTTAAAATATAACACACACACATAGAAACGAACTATAATATAACAATGGCAATATTCCTGACTTGGTACAGGACATTTTTGAATGAAAAAATGGTGGGTTGAACCTGGTTTTGTGGGACTGCATTACAAATAAATAGGAGAACATATTGGAAAAAGAAACACGAATAATAGCTGACAAAAGGCACCAGGTTTAAAATGTTATACGCCAGAAGTCCGTTTCGTCCACACAAGACTTACTAGTGACGCCCAGATACAAAAGTTCGAAAGCCAAAACAATACAAAGTTGAACAGCACTGATGAAAAGTTCAAAAAATTTGTGCGAAATACGGCTACGTTTTTTTGCTTGGGATAAGAACATCCTTATTATTTAGAATAATTTATGCTTTTGCAAACAGTAAATTTTATAAAATGACTATATAAAAGATATACATGCTTAAGCTGACGTATTAACTAATTACAGAAAAAAAAACCGCATACATTACATAAACCAACATAATCCAAAAATAGACACACCTGAGTCAGTAAAAGGGGAACGAAAGATACCAAAGGGACAGTCAAACTCATAAATCTAAAACAGACTGACAACGCCATGGCTAAAAATGAAAAAGACAAACAAAAAACAGCACACATGACATAACATAGAAAATTAAAGAGTAACGGGACTTTATAATTACTTTGTAATTAAGGATAAAAAACTACTAACTTTAAAAAAATATTTCATTAGAATGCATAAGCAATCGTTGTTTTCTTAAAGTTGCTTATTGCAATGAAGTAGCCTCTATGTTTGCTACACTGAAATTTACTATCGTAAAATTCTTCACATCTCAAAAACACACAATTAAGCATGTGTGTTTTTGAGATGTGATCCTTTTTATTATTGACATTGTTACCTTGATAAATGGCAAACGTCTTAAAAGTGACGACAATTGTTCTTTTTTTAAGTGATTTTCATCTACTTCATTTAATAAAGTTTTAACACGTTTATCATTTGTTTTTGCATGAATAACACTAAATGTATAACATGTCAATTCATGCCATTTCATATTACAGATCTCGAATTGTTTCACTTTGAGAACATATATTTCTGAGGACATGTAACAGTTATATGTATACGTGTTTTGGATGTCTTTATATGTCTCAGTGTAAGTTATTTTGTCTTTTTTGTCTACATTCAGATGTTGTTACATTTTATAACACCAGATCGACAATTCTTAATAATAGACAGGTGTTTTCATATTGTCAAGATCTAAATGTAAGTCCCGTGTCTAAAACAGAGGGAATAATATTCTGCATACAAAAATGGATGTTCCAAGTTAGGAATATGACATTTTTTTTATTAATATTGTGTGTGTAAGCTTTTGATTTTTTTCCATTTAGTTACGGACTTTCCGTTTGAAATTTACCTTGGAGTTCGACATTTTTCTAATTTTACTTTTTAACACCAACTGATAAAATAACTATAAAAGAAATTCCATTAAGATATGACGCAAGAAAACCTGACAATAACGAGTCACTTGGTATGGGACAATCACATGATTGTGTGGCAGGCTAAACCATATTCTATTTCCCCATTTTAGTCTCGATCAGTTGATTTACAAAAAATACATGACAAAAAATATCCATAAAAATCTGTATAATAAACGGCAAAAGAGTAAGGAATAACTTATAACAAACCAACAAACAACATTTGTAAAATATTAAGATATACTCTTAGTTTTGAAAAGCGGATCAACGTTTTACCCTGCTGATAAAACATCATGCTGTCCTGTACTCAAATATTGGTTGCTGTTCTGTATAGCAGATTCAATAAAACACACGAGCTCACTTGAGTGTTATGTAGACGAATCGCTCGACTGATGTACCAAATTATACGCCTGGATTTCTTTCATACAAAATCTAAGCAAATATCGAAACCTTTGGATCCATGTTTCTGCCAATGCAACACTAGCAAGTGTATGAATTGAACAAATATATTAGCATATTAAGAATCAACAATTCTTCATTGTTCAATTTACTGTAATACTAGTAACTTGAATTTCAGGAATAAAATATGCTAAACGTATAGGTGGACTTTCGGCGGTTAACAATTTGAATTCATTCATGAGTTATGAATTTCAATCATAAGTTGAATGCACAATCCTTCGAAACATATTTCTTCAGAATTTACTCAACGAATCTACAAATGTAGTCGTATATAATTTACAAAAGCGGACAGGAAAGGTCAGTTACACATATAAATGGATTCATCAACTTCGCAACAAATTTGCTGGATAATCTTATCTCTCTGACGCAAGTGTCTTTTTTAATAAACGTTTTAAGGCATACACTGATCTATCGGCATTCATTAGCAACCTAGCTAATGATTTCGCCAATTTTCTTATAATGTCTTAGAAATATAATAGCTGGATTAATTTAGAGATCTATTATGCAATATAATTACAGATGGTTTAATATCTATGGACATTATAAAGAATTAAGGATATCGAGTGTCACTTAACTGTAAATCAACTTTATTATTTGAAGTCGTATTGATGAGGATATAAATTACAAAGCATATAGCTATTTTTTTTGCGCTCTCCTCAATTAATAAAGTGATATCATTAAGGATCATGCAGCAAATTTCATATTGCAATAAACGAACTAGTGTGAGATTACTCTGACGTCCATCGGCTGTTTTGCCAGACATAGTGGCGCCGTGGTACGTCAGAAGTAGTTCCATATCAAAAAGAAGATAGTCTGCCCGTCCAAAACTGAAGCGCTGCTTCGTTGCTGCATTGGATCCATATCAATCGGACCTCAATTTGTTCATTGATCGAAGTTTTGTCCACTGCCACACTTTTTGTTATCCTATTTTGACATTTTTGACAGTGATCCAACAATTTTGCACTGTTTATTCTATTTTAAGATGGACCTCACGTTACGAGAGACTTCGTGGCCTCGACATGTGCAAACTGTTTTTGCTTTTTATGGCATTCAGAAGCCAACCAAAATAACAATCGGAATACAATCGGCAATTTAGCTTATTTATTTGCATTGTAAATACACGAGATGTTAGAGTAAGTATTCCGATTGACCCAGGGCCATTTGCATAATTTAGCTCCCATATAGCATAGCGCCATACTTTTACTCGTTGCTCACTAGACAAACTTTCAAAGTGAAAGTTAAAATGCCGGAATCGATGGTTCACCGTAAAAACTTGCCAAATATGAGAAAATAAAGGGTGGCAGGTAACTGAAACTTATATAAATGAAAAGATAAATAAAAAATGATCAAATTAAGTCCTGATTGATGTGGATTCAATGCTATCAGTCGTCTCAACGAAGAAGCGAATCCATTCTGGACGGGCAAATATCAAATTGTTGATATATATTTATACGAAATTCTAGTTAAGGGCATACGATACAGTTACAGGGGATGTAATGACGTTGCTAACGTAAATTGTTATTTTCGCGACGTCAAACCTTGACTGATCGGGAAAAGATTCAGTTTTCGACTGATTTTTATTATTCAAACTTATTTAACTTGAAAACGAGTTCAGGGATCCCTCCTTTTTTAAAATGCCACTTGGTTTTATTACGCGAGAAGATTATGTGTGCCAATTTTCATGAAATCGTAAATAGTGCATTTTTTTTAATTTGATGAATATACAGCAAAAAATGAAGTTTTTTCTACATTCAAGATCATTTGATCATTTAAGCCTACAACTTTTTGTATTAGTTTACAGGAAAAAGGCTATTATTTTCCGTAGGATATTTAATTTTTGAATTTCTAGAATATCATATATCAAAATTAATTTGGAGTGTAAAATGAAGAGTAATGATATTTTTAAGGTCAAAAAAATATTTCGTCCTTCAAATGATACTTGTTACAGGCACATATATTGTTTATTTAGTATATAACAATATACTTAACGATACGACTTGTATCTAATGTATAGCTATGATTGGATAGTATAAACGATTCTGTAGGAAGAATCAATTTAGCCTTGACATTTATCAAGATAATGAAATATAAATAAATGGTATATTGTCTGAACAAAGCGACACGATTATTGTTCTTGACATATAAATTAGATATGAAGACAATCGTTATACAAGTATCTAGAAAGCAGAAAGAAAGGAAAAACCATTGCGTTTATAATGAAATCACTGCAGGTTTACATAGTTGCCTGCACTGTTTATAAGCCTGTTACCTTTGATAACTATTTAACACCTGAGATCATTAACCACAGCGTGTTAGATAATATGTGTAGGCTCGGAATGCTAATCTCAATCGTGACATAGTTTGAAAAGTTTACTTTAGAAATGTCAGTTGTGGTGTCATTATATTATATCAAACTTTGCATATTTGACCTAATATAAAAAAAAATAAGATGTTGTATAATTTCCAATGCAAAAATCTCCGAGACCAAATGACATAGAAGTTAACAACTAATATGGTCATTTTACAGAAAATATGTTCTGCACTGTCTTACACTTGGATACATTTTTCTAGTATTAACATATTGACACATTACTATATGCCATCTTTTAGAAGAATAGTTATTTCTCTGTTAAAGGCTGTGTTAAACCTAAAGAATGGATACAACATGTACGACTTGTATCTTATTTACAACGTTGGTTGTTCACTCTTTGTGAAATTAAGAAAAGCAGTTGTTTTGTAAAAAAAAAAAAGTAAAATCACAAAAATACTGAATTGCGAGAAAAAAACTCAAAACGGAAAGTCCCTAATCAAATGGTAAATCAAAAGCTCAAGCACAAACAACAAATGGATACCAACTGTCATATTTCTGTCTCGGTATAGCCATGTTCTTATGAAGAATGTCGAATTCCGAATATTGATAACGATGTGTGAACAAAACAAACAGACATAAGAGGTAAAATATTAAATATACGGATACAGCAGTCAACATTATTTCATCATCTTAATCACCACAAAAAACAAACAAATATTTAACAAAGAAGCATGAAAAAGGCATTTAGACAAAGAATATTAGCAAAAATAAAAGACAAAAATACAGAAATCTAACATAACAAAAAAATAGAATGCATGTATATACTGTAATGATTTATTTTTTGTCCAGGATTTCAGGTAAATAAATTATTTCCAAAATGATTGATGCATGTGGTAACTGTTGTCCTTTATACTAATTTTTGTAAAATACTGTTTGGCAAGTTCGGCCTACCTAATGGTCGTTTTGAAAACTAAAAAAGTGTATTGACTTCTCCAATCCAGTAAACAAAAACATCCAAAAATGTGATGTCCGCCAGGTGGTATGGTATGTTTAAGGAAGCAACTAGCGTTGTTTGTAGTTTGTATTATTACAATGGTACATTGTGTAGGGTAATTGCAACACCCTCTGCACCTGGAAAACTCTAGTAGCATATATTAGATGAAGTTAATGAAAGGTAAACGTTCTGTCACTTTAATTATGTTTTTTTACACAACCTTGGTTAACCACTAGCACCTATTTGGAGATAATTGTATACATTAATGCGTTAGGACCTTTAGGGAGAGTAGTGCACACATGCTCACATGATTATCTCGAACAATTTTATTGGTTACTATATAAGTTAGTTTAATTTCGATTATGCCCGTGTAAGTATTATATGTATACATTTTGACAAACTGACCTGGTCTTATATATTTTCTTCCAATGTAATTTTATTCGTTCTGAGGCGTACAAGAAACTTTAAAACGCCAGGTATTTACATTTGATTTTTGTTTACGCAATCTTACTTGTCACGTCACCTTGTTTCGTTGCCATGCCAAGACAATAAGATCATTTCGTGGAATTTTCGTTTTATGAACTTTTACCATGAAAAATAAATTGAAATTGACTGATTTGTTTATTTTGCTGTATAATAGAGATAAATATATTGTATAGGAATCTTTACCTTTGTAAACTGGGGACTTTGATGTCGAAAATTGAGAATATCTGGCAGTAAAATGAGTTGGTCGTAAGGCGGAACAGCCCTTTTTGTGTCTTACTGCGTTTGCGCTAAAGGTAGATATAGTGGGAGTATACCGGTTGACGATAATAGGTCGTCATATTAGAATATCAATCATACCATGTTTGCATTTTTTCAGTAAAAAGACAGCATTTTCGTTGAAATAGGAAGTTCAGATAACTTTTTTTAGACTTATTATTACAACTGAGAATTATAACGTATGGAAGCGTTATGTAACAAATTTCATACGGCTGATGATTAATGTTAAAGAAAGACATAGACAGATAAAGTGCAAAGCTTTTGAAACGCTGGCTCCGATAAAATGGTGCAAATTACCTCCTTTCAAGTTTCTGTTTCTGCGCATGATATGTTCTTTTATTCTCATTTCTGCTTGTCATTATCACCGGACAGTTTAATAAGGCTTCCTTCAAGGAATTCGTTAAACTATAAGATCGATTCCATATAAATCCCAGACGTTGATAACAATCAGGTTTACTCTCTGGAAAACCTCTTCATTTAATAGAAGTAGTATAATGTAGAATCTATGAGAAAATCCATTCAGTATTTGCAGATGAAGCAATATGATGTTTTAGAGTACACGGATTTTCCAAGTATGAACTTTTCAAATTTCATGTTTAGACATATACGCAGAATAAAATTGAGAATGGAAATGGGGAATGTGCCAAAGAGACAACAACCCGACCATAGAGCAGACAACAGCAAAAGGTCACCAACAGGTCTTCAATGCAACGAGAAATTCCCGTATCCGGCGGCGTCTTTCAGCTGGCCCCCAAACAGATATATACTAGTTCAGTGATAATGAACGCCATATTAAACTCCAAATTGTACACAAGAAACTAAACGTTAAAATGATACAGGACTAACAAAGGCCAGAGGCTCCTGACTTGGGACAGGCGCAAAAATGCGGCAGGATTAAACATGTTTGTGCGATTTCAACCCTCCCCTATACCTCTAGCCAATGCAGAAAAGTAAACGCATAACAATACGCTCATTAAAATTCAGTTCAAGAGAAGTCCAAGTCTGATGTCAAAAGATGTAACCAAAGAAAATAAACAAAATGACAATAATACATAAATAACATCAGCCAACTAGCAGTTAACTGACATGCCAGCTCCACACTTCAATTAAACTGATTGAAAAATTATGTCTTCATCATATGAATATCAGGCACAATCCTCCACGCGAGGGGTTAAGTATCATACCATCATAACATATATGAGAAGAACATAACTCATGTCATACCAACAACTGTTTTATTAATAATAAATGGGTTTAGTTCCGATGCAAAGACCCTATAAGTGAATCAATATTAACGCACAAATATGTATTCTTTAATGACCTGACATTAGTATCGTAACTATATTCCTTCTTAATAATTCTATTTAAAGGTTTTGTTAGCTTCTGAGGTGAATTCTGAAATTTTTGTGCTTTATAAAGAATATTTCCATAAAATATTGGATGTGAAATACCTGAACGTATAAGAAGTCTGCATGTTGAGCTATATTTCCGAATGATGTCCTTATACCGATGATAACATTTAGTTAATGTTTTGACTAGTTTGTGATATCGAAAATCCTGGTGTACTAATTTGTTAGTAATACATAAATTTTTCTCGTTAAAATCTAAAACATTGTTACATACACGAGCGAATCGTACAAGTTGAGATATATAAACACCGTAAGATGGTGACAAGGGAACGTCACCATCTAAAAATGGATAGTTAACGATAGGAAATGAAAAATCATCTCTTTTGTCATAAATTTTAGTATTAAGCTTTCTGTTAGTGATATAGATATCAAGATCGAGGAAAGGACAGTGGTCATTGTTAGTATTAGCTTTATTTAAAGTAAGTTCAGCAGGATAAATTTCTTTAATATACATACTGAAGTCGTCATTATTGAGAGCCAAATTATCATCCAAATATCTAAAAGTATTATTAAATTTGTGTATCAGATGTTGTTTTGATGGGTCTTTGCTGATTTTTGTCATAAATTGTAACTCAAAGCAATACAAAAACAGGTCCGCAATAAGTGGTGCACAGTTAGTCCCCATTTGAATTCCGATAACCTGACGATATACGGAATCTCCAAAGCGAACAAAAAATGTTATCTAGTAAAAATTCAAGGGCAGATATAGTATCAAAGCATGTCCAATTGACATAGTTTTTTTGTTTATTGCTACTAAAAAATGACCTAAAAGAGTTTGAACATATATATTCACATTCTGACTTTTTAAATGCCCATTTAATTAGGTGTGTGATTTTTTTCTTAACGAGAATGTGAGGCAATGTGGTATATAGGGGAGAAAAATCAAAACTTTGAACAGATTCAAAATCACCAATATAAGCATGCAATTTATCAAGTAATTCCAACGAGTGTTTGACACTCCAAAAGTAATTAATTCCACTATTTTCGAAGGCCTTATTTGAACAATTTGTTATCAGGTTTTTTATTGTACCAAGTGTACTGGTGAGAAGAATAGATAATTTAGTAGTCGAACAATGGCTTGAAGACGAAATAAATCTATATTTGTAAGGTGTTTTGTGTAGTTTCGGAAGCCAATACATAGTTGGAACTTTCATTGTTTTTGGTTCTGATTGTAAAGCGGTAGCTAAAAGTTTATGTTTGTTATAGATGTCGTTTTCTGAAAATGGAGTCAGTTGGAATGTTGGTGAATTGGTGATTTCTTTTTGTAGAACTTCAATGTAAAATTTACGTCAAACAATAATAATATTGTTAGCAGCATTATCGGCCGGGAAAAAAACAAATTCCTTGGCTAGTTCTTTTAGTTTATGTTAGATACGAGAAATAGGTTTATTGTGGTTATTGTTAAGAGTAAAATGTTCTTTAAAATGTTGAATACGTATATCAACTATGTTCATTACTGAATTAAAAAAAGAGTTCAAAGATTTTTTGTCAGCTTTTTTCCGATTAAGAAACATATAAAAAGCAAAACCGAAATAAACGATATGGATTTTAACCATTGTTAAATATTTTCATTTCAAACTCTAAAATAACAAATAGCAATAAATGAATTCCCCCCAGATTATTTAGACCTCATAACATAATTGAGCAAATTGTACAGTTATTTTGAATAATACAAAAAAAAAAAAAAAAACACAAAAAAACATATGCAATCTTACAGTACTCAAAGTTTCCCGACTCATGTAAACGCTACTATTTTAATCAGATATCAAAATTAAATACACGAATACCAGCGAATGAATATCGAAATCTGGTAATTCTAATTTTAAGAAAAAATGGTTGGCTGAACCTGGTCTGATGGCTAGAAAAACCTCCTGCTAAAAATACATCTAAAATGGCAACATAACATGACAGGAATCCTGTACAAATTGACCCAAGAACACCGGACATATAAATACATAGATACTTAATATAGAAGTACATTACAACCACATAATAACAATGGACGCAAGAACACTGGACATATAAATGCATAGATACTTAATATAGTAGTGCATTAGAACCACATAATAACAATGGACGCAAGAACACCGGACATATAAATACATAGATACTTAATATAGAAGTACATTACAACCACATAATTACAATGGACGCAAGAACACTGGACATATAAATACATAGATACCTAATATAGTAGTACATTAGAACCATAGAATAACAATGGACGCAAGAACACGGGACATATAAATACATAGATACTTAATATAATGGTACAGCACAACAACATAATAACAAGGGACGCAAGAACACGGGACATATAAATACATAGATACTTAATATATTAGTGCATTACAACCACATAATAACAATGGACGCAAGAACACGGGACATATAAATGCATAGATGCTTAATATAATAGTACAGTACAACCACATAATAACAAGGGACGCAAGAACACGGAACATATAAATACATAGATACTTAATATAGTAGTACAGTACAACCACATAATAACAAGGGACGCAAGGACACGGGACATATAAATACATATATACTTATGCTTAATATAATAGTACATTACAACCACAGAATAACAATAGACATCTGTCCTCAAATAACAACAATACATACAACTGCACAACAATATACTTATGAAGTGTGTTATTAAAAAACTGTGACGTCAATGATGGTAAAATTCGTAAAATACTTGTACAATGAGATAAAAAAAAATGGCTAATGTATTCAAATCAAATTTGAAAGTGTGTGTAGGGCCTGACATCATACATATTATATCATTCTTATCAAACGGGTATATAGAACAAATCTTTAACAGTGGAGGCAATATGAAGAACGTGTTAACGGAATTGTAGGAACAATATGAAACGGGCAGTTCTATGTCTCCGCCACGACTACGATTCTTCTGACTGGAAATCAATAACAAAAGAAATATTGCAATGGTTTGGAAACTACGAACTATATTACACAATCGACCGATTTAGAAGCCATCCGAGTTTCTGTTGAAATGGATTGAAAATTGATGACTAACGAGAGACGAATTTAGAAGTAATGTAATATTATTCCTGACGGTAAAGAGAGCATTCAAACGTAAGACAAGAAACTCTTATTCCGATGATATCAACCCGTGAATGATTTTTACAGACGAATATCAACTATCATTCACCAAATAGCACGCCAATGAATGGCTCAAGTATCTGCGCGCGTTCATAAAAGGGTGTTAAAGTAACATCCAATAACATTATTACAAACCTTCTCTTGATTTATATCAAATTTTTAGAAATTTAACTGTGACGTTCTTTTTGTGGCGTTGATCCATGCAAGGTGACGGACAGTTCGTGGTTATGTTGTGGTGTTTTTGTCTGATATACAAGGTTGTTTTATTTCTTCGTTTTTATTCTGTAGTTAAAATGTCAAAATGTGCTATTTTATTGTTTATTTATGTATTTCGTTGTCCTGAATGCTCTTGTATTTATTTGTACTGTATTCCTGTCATTTAATGTTGTCATTTTATTGTTATATTAAACATTGTCATAAAAGCTCAAGGTTTGGTTAGCCATAAAACCAGGATCAACACATCATTTTTTCTTAAATGTCCTCTACCAAAATGGCAAATATATCTAATAGTTCGTTTCTGTGTAAGTTGCATTGTCGGTTTATTTTGGTTGCACTTCAGTGTTTCTATTTGTTCGTTGTTTTTCTCTTATAGTTGAAGTGTACCCCTCGGTTTTAGTTTGTAACCCGGATTTGTTTACTCTCAATCAATTAATGACTTTCGGTATATTACAGTTGCCTTATTTTTAATATAATAAATATTTATTTCTTTGAAAAAAAATCCTACTTATTATTATCAGAACATTCAATAGTAATTAATTATGTTTACATATAGCAGTATTAACAATTCATACAAATTAAAGAATAACTAATAATATAGTGTTCTTGCCTTCTTTATGGAATAATGTCAGTCGTTAGTTTAACAGTCTCAACTTGAGTTTTCTTGCAACTCTTGAGTTAATCTGGACACCGACACTATCGACGGTTGGCGTAGAGAAATATTACGATATATTTGTTCTGATTCAAATGCATAACATACCGAATTATACTTATAACTGGATGTGTACTTACAAGAGGAACACGAAAGTTTAATGTGTTGAACTGGATCTCCTTACTCGGATAATCTAAGAACACTCCCAGTGTTTGGTAGGGGTCTTGTCTTTAGTTTTCTATGTTGTGTTTTGTGTTCGGTTGTCTGTCTGCTTTTTTTTAAAAGCCATGGCATTGTCAAAATGAGAATTAGGAGAGGTGATAAGAACGTCAATGATGCATATATCCACCAAAGATCAAATGACGTGACTGAAAGTAATTATAGGGAATTTAATTTCCGTTTATGAGTTTGAACGTCCTTCTGTTTTTTTTCGTCTCTCTTTTATGCATATTTTACCGTGTGTTTTTCTATGTTGTGATGTTATGCTATTGTTTCAGAAAAAAGGAGAAGGTTTGGATCCATTAAAACGTTTACTCCCGCTGCAAATGTTTGCACCTGTCTTAAGTCAGGAATCTGATGTACAGTAGTTGTCGTTTGTTTATGTAATTTATACGTGTTTCTCGTTTCTCGTTTTTTTTTAATTTTATATAGATTATACCGTTGGTTTTCCCGTTTGAATGGTTTTACACTAGTTATTTTGGGGCTCTTTATAGCTTGTTGTTCGGTGTGAGCCAAGGCTCCGTATTTAAGGCCGTACATTGACCTATAATGGTTTACTTTTTTAAACTGTTATTTGGATGGAGAGTTGTCTCATTGGCACTCACACCACATCTTCCTATATCTATATCTATATAAAATGTTTAAGATAGACTGGAACTATTGCAGAGAGCTTTTCAAGTGTTGATAATTACTCTTACAACCCATATGATCATTATAAATGACAAGTCAGGATTTTGTGTTAATACAAATCCTTTTAATTCCGACATTAAATACATGTAACTGCGATAAATATACACAAACTAAACAAATGGTCCCTTTGAATTATCATTGATATGGTTATATTTATAAATTAACTGTTTACAAAATTTAGAATTTTTGAAATACTAAGGCTTTTCTACCTCAGACATAGATTACCTTAGCTGGATTTTGCAAAACTTTTAGGAATTTTGGTCCTCATTGCTCTTCAACTTCGTACGTTATTTGGCCTTTTTAACGTTTTTGGATTCGAGCGTCACTGATGAGTCTTTTGTAGAACAAAAGCGCGTCTGACGTATATACAAAATTTAGTCCTGGTATCTATGATGAGTTTATTGATAGACTTTAGCTATTTCAAAATGTTCTAAGCGCTCGAAAAGTGCCAACCTATTTAAAGAGGACTTAATCAAATTTCACATACTTTTTTCATTATTGAACTAAACTTTTTTAAGTGATAATCTTACTCAAAATTGGGAGAAAACTTGACAAAAAGGAATTTGTTATTCTAGTGACAAGATTTTAAAAAAGGAAATTTAAACAATTATTCCCTTAAATTTTATTAAGAAATTAAATTACATACCATTTAACATCGTCTTCTAATATAGCTCCCTCCAAATATTTCCATGAGTTGAAACCTTCTACAAGATCTGAAGAAACTCTTACAAGCTTAGAAATGAAGAAGATGTCTTGAGGACAAGAAATTAGTATTAGATATGTCTTACATATTTCCACAAACAAAATTTCCTTTTTTTTTTTTTACATTTTCCGAGATTTTAATGGGTAAAACCTGTAATACGTGTTCATATTAGTAAAGAGTATGACCATTTATGAAGACGCAAACCTGGAGGAAGCAAAATAATGACAGACGAACGGATGATCAAGTTGAACATATTTGACCCTTCGACATTTCGTTACTTGGGATATACTTTACGGATTTAAAACACCTTACAAATAGAGTAACATATAGAGTGTTAATGTTAAATTCTTAGACACTTCTATTATTTAATTAATTTACTAACTGTATCAGTTTATTTGCAAACTGATCCACACAATATAGATTGAAAGTTGATTTTTGCTATTTTAGACACTACATGTATATACATTCCATACAAATTGTTTTTCTTTTCTTGTGCTTTTAGAAAAGTCAGTCTATGATTATGATCCTATATAATTTCCTTGGTTTCATTCACCATGCGGATATTAAAGCTCACGAATAGTTTTAATTGAAACCCGATAGTAAGGTCTTGTTACTAGTCCACATTAATGATGTGGTCGATTCCGGAAGTAATATAAACGAGATGTCAAGCAAGACTTTTAACTACATTTCAAATCAATTAATAATTCCAAAAGGAAATCATGGTATGCTACAAAAATAATCAAGATAATTTTATTTAGGAGTTATTAATAAAAAAAAAAGATGTCATGATGAGAAATTATGCGTAAAGCTTGGACAGATATTCATTTTATGTGATTATTCTACTAGTATATATCCATGTTTTTCTTGTAGTTTAAGGTTTTCGTTTATTTTGCGATAAATGTCTTAAAATTATATTTATTTCACATGACATGTAGATTTAATACGATCTCATGTGTTATAACTAATAAAAAGAGAAGCGAGATATACCAAAGGCACAATTCATAGATTGAAAATAAAATGGCAACGCTAAGGCTACAAAAAGAATAAAACCCAAACAAACAGACATAGAACATGTGTATAGTACATAAACATAAATACAGAAAACGAAAGACTGAGCAACCCCCCCCCCCAAAAAAAAAAGCACTTGAAGCATGATCAGTAGTAGCGTTATACAAATAGTATATTTTGCCTTATTGAAAGGTAAATATGAGAAAACGTTATAATCTGACCAAGCCTGTCAACTTCATGTCATCTGACGGGACATCAATAAATATTAAAAGCCAACAGTATTATCATGGGAAACTGCAGTTTCTAAAACTTTTGGTTTCCATTCATTATTCTTCTCAATAAGATTCATGTTAAAATTAGTAATTAAAAGATCCATATTTCGAAATATTAAAATCAGAGCTATTAAGCAGTGCTATCATAATCAAGATAAACCTCATCAGGGTAGAACAAAAGGATTCTTAAATGCATTTGACATTTATATAATCCCTTAAGCAAAGATCATTGTTTATAGATAGTATAGTTATATAGATATATACTAGAACATAATCCGAGTCGAGGGATTAATATAAAAGGCAAATAGAATACTGAATCAGAAAAGGTAGTTGTAGTGAAGGTATTAAACTGAACTCACTTATAATTTATCATTGTAACTAGATGGATATATTCAGTTTTGGTGAACTAAACAATATGTACATTAACTTATTAGAGGCTTTAAGCAGCAATTTTAATTTATATAATGGAAATGTCAGATACGTCTAACCAATTATTGAGTGCCGGGTCTAAAGTTGAGGCATTTATAAAAAGATCGCTTCAAAAGTTACAATTGCATTACTGTTTTTCTCGAAAATTTAAAGCTTTTATAACATTGCTACAAATCAATATACATTAATTGTTTTAGCACATAATTGCCACGGAAAGTCATTCTACACTTCTAAGTTAAAAATGTTTTTTTCAGTTGATAACTTGGTGGATATTTGTTTTTTTTTTATATTAAGTGACACATAATGCATTTTAATTGTTTGGTTGGTCGGTACATGTATTGATTGATTGGTCTATATGTGTATTGGTTGATTGTTTGATAAGTTGATTGATAGAATGATTTATATATTAATGTACTAAGATTTACAGTTTGCAAAACAGCGAAATACCCATATTTCAATTTGACTTTTTTTGCGAATTGATTGTTTAACACCCAGTAAATAATATTTGACGAGATACTGTTATAACAGAAACATAACATGAATGTCCAACGTACAAAATTACAGAATAGGACCACTTTCGGGATTCAATACACGGCGAAATGGGACTAGAAATAAATAGAAAAGAAAATATGAGGTAATATTCTTTTTCACATTTAAATGAAAATAATAAACACATCAAACTGACAAAAGATAAATTCAGGGGTTCCCTGAGAATTTCTTTTTTACATTTACAACCACGGTCTACATATCTGGTTACATATGAAACTAAAGGTGTGCTTATATTTCTCTCAGTTAAATCAAAACTTAGAGGCTATGTAAGCTATATTCGATTGAACTCAACGCTGTGTGATGGATTCAAACCATTTTATGGAACCCCAGTTTTGAAAGATATGTTTGTGACTGCACAAAGATTAGTTAATTGCGGAATCTTCTATGTGCAAATACAGATATACTATTTGATTGATGATTTTTTTTCATATTAAAAGAAATACTGCATTATACATTGAACTGATACTTCTTACTGATACACGAAATTCGTTCATACTAAATCAACACAGACAAACGAATTTACGTTGAGAAAAATAAGTCGAAAGAGCAGTTAAGAAAAGCTATTATATGTCATATGGTGATGTTAAAGATTATTTTGTCGTAAACCGTAATTTTCCTTGGAAAATATATCCTAATTTAGTGATAATCCCAGAAAGGCCGGTAAATTATTGAACGTTCCTAGCTGGAACAGTGTAATAACTATAAATGCCTTGGAGCTTTGCATCATATCAAAAAGGAAAGTGAAAAACCCGTCCGACTGTAACAGGCAATATATAGGTCAACTCTATGCAAGATGTAAAATGTTGACGGGTAATGTTGATCGTTTATCATTCTAAATGTGGTTTGATCTTGATAAATATACATGTATTCTAATTGTAAAGAGTTGGGAATCCACAACAGTTTGTTTACTTGTATAAATAAACTCATCATAGATACCAGGACTAACTAATTAGGAGAAAACTGTATTGTATTTTAAGCTCCGACGGGATCAATTGGGGATTTGATGGTCGCAAATTAAGTTTACTGGCGACGCGTTAGCGGATACAGTAAACGGGTATTTGCGACCATCAAATCCCAAATTGATGCCGTCGGAGCTTAAAATACAATATTGTTATCTCCATTCTAATGAAACTGACAGAAAACAACGTTAAAACATGTATTTAAAATCTATCATATGCCGTCTGCGCTTGCGCGTACGTCCAATAGCATCAAATTGTCAATTGATGCCATGTAAGAAAGTGACGTTATCCAATCAAAATGAACGTTACAAACGTTGTTGCATTAGAATGTGTTTTCGCTTGTAGTGTAGGTTCTCAACCATTTTTTTCATCACGGGTTATTGGTGAAAAAAAATTACAATATGCATAACGTCAAAAGACGCATATTGCATTTTGACTAATTAATTGATTGTTAAACATCCAGTTAAAAATAGTCAACAGACATTCTGTTATCACAGATATAGGTTAAATGCTCACTCCTACAAAGAAATAGATTGGAGGTAACTTCTTGAGTAAAATACACGGGGATGAATCACTATGTAATAGCGAAAAAAATATACGGACGTATAAAAAAGAAGGTTAGACCAATGCACACACAACATGTACTCATTGAAAAAAACATGAATATCGAGGTTCCCTAAAAATAAGAACAGATATTCAATGAAATATTCAAGAGTGTTAATCTTTACACGTTCAGCTTTGAATTACTAAAGGAATATGCAAGGATAGTTTTTGAGAGGAGAAAGGAATGAGATGTTTCAAGACCTTACATGATCATCGGAATATCATAATCACAATAACAATGAACATGTTGAGCTGACCCGAAAACGTGTACAGTAATTGGAATGAGGCCCTACTTTTTTAATCGTTCGTATCTAGGAATCCACGTCCAGTAATTTTGTAATCAAAGACCTCGCTCTCATCCTTCCTCTTTGTTTTAAAGACGGTACATGTATCATTCCATGACTTAAGAATTTGTTAAACAAGTTTGTCACTGGATGTTACAATAACTATACATAAATTAGTTATGCATTAAGGAATATGTTCCTTTTTACGTGTCCCATGACACTGTCAGTAAATATCATTCAATCTAGTAAACGAACTAAGCCATTCAATTGATTATTAAATGTGAAATTTGTTAAATTCGTTAATTCAATAAACCAACTGGCCAAGCAAGTTATATGAAAAATGCGCCTCTTGATAGTATGCAACCCTTTTATTAACCATTGAACATACCAATTAATAATCATATTAAAAGAGATGGAGTGAACTTCAAACACAATTCTTATATTCATTTGATATTCAATAACAAAAACGGCCTTTGTTGTGCTCAATAAATCAATAATCAGATGAATACTTTTGATACTAAATCCTCCTTTGAATAATTAGACTCCCTAGCTCGTCTATTGGATTTTTTTCTAACCATATTTTTTCAAATTGTGTCGAATACTAATGATACTGTACCCTAGGATTACCGTAGCTGTATTTGGCTTTAGGACTTTAGGGTTTATAATGCGCTTCAACATAATTTCCACTTCATTTGTCAATTTCAGGTTGTGATTTAATCGCTTCCAATGAGTGTTGAGTAGAAAACGCGCGTCTGAAATTCAAAATTTCAATCCTCGTATCAATGATGAGTTTATTTGCTCTAACTAATTGTTGTTATCTACATGTGATGAAGTGCGTTCAAACGACAATAGACTTGTTGAGAGGAATCGAATGTTTAATATTTTTACTTTAAATCAGATTCCATTATTTTTTTCTATTGGAACGATTTGTATTACTAATTGAAAATTGAAAAAAAAACACTGCCATTTCCTTTCCAATGTCAAAAGTGTATACAAAATACACAAGGAGAGATTTTAGGTCTTTAAGAGGAGGTAACTAATGCAGGAAAAACCTGTACGATCTAAGGGAAATTTCATTCAGTTTAACCACACTTATTTCCTATAGGAAAAAAATATTACATTTTCCCTGAATTAGATTAGCCTTTGGTGTACCTAAGGCAGGTTTCGGGCGTCAACTTAGGAGCGGTGTGATTGGAAGTAAGGGTACAACATATATATTTTTTTCATGTTTCCATGACTATAAAATAAACAAGCTACGCTGGAAGATGGTCATGGTACTTTTTTACTTTTGTGTCGTTTGTTTCCTCTTAAATTTGAGTGTGAATTCACATTATTATAAGACGTGTCACAGTGGTACTTTTCTATCCAAAATTCTTGTATTTAGTTTTGATGCTAAATTTGTTATTCTCATAAGATTTTGTTTAATGCTTACATAGATATAGGAAGATGATGTTTGTGCCAATGAGACAACTCTCCATCCAAATAACAATGTATAAAAGTAAACCATTATACGTCAATGTACTGCCTTCAACACGGAGCCTTGGCTCACACCGAATAACAAGCTATAAAGGGCCCTAAAACAACTAGTGTAAAAACATTCAAACGGGAAAACCAACGGTTTAATCTATATACAAAACGAGAAACACGTATAAATTACATAAACAAACGACAACTACTGTGCATCATATTCCTGACTTAGGACAGGTGCAAACATTTGCAGCGGGATTAAACGTTTTAATGGTACCAAACCTTCTCCCTTTTTCTGAAACAATAGTATAACATCACAACATAGAAAAACACACGATAAAATATCCATTTGAAGGTTTAACTCAATCAAAAAAAACGTAAATTAACACATTATGAACGAATAAAATTAGTTCGTTTCTGTGTGTTTTACATTTTATAGTTGTGTCGTTGTTCTCTTATATTTAATGCGTTTCCCTCAGTTTTAGTTTGTAACCCGGATTTGTTTTTTTTCTATCGAAACCTGAGCTTGAACAGCGATATACTACTGTTGCCTTTATTTACTTCAATTTCTTAAACAGAATTGTAAAGTACTAATAACACACATAACTATTTTGAACATGTTTTTGTCTTAAAAAGTGGTAAATTTAGAAAATGTTAGTAGTGTCGCCTATGGCATAATATAAGCTACCGATTTCCCAATAGTGAAGGTCTTGATAATAGTTTACTATCATTTCCATCAAGGCGTCGGATCATCATGAAAAAAGCCTTACATGAAACAAATGTGTAGAAAAGAGACGTACGATAATAGTAACCATTTGATACAACAATCCGTAACTGAAGCACATATATGATAACCTTAATAGAAGCATATTCATAGTGATAAATTATGGTACATTTTACTGACTTAAATCTGAAAAAAAAATCCTGTAACAAAATCATTTGGTTATTCGTGCAGGTTGAAAGTAAAATTATGACCTATAGAATATTTCAAAATAGGTATCGTCCATGACTCCTATTTCTAAGACAGTTTTGCAAGACTGATGTTTCGACTGTGCATTTCAGGATCAAGGTCGGCTGCATATTCATACTTTATGTGGGCGTGTATCAGTACATCTAACATCTGCAGTTTAGAAAGTTCACTGCAAATGACCTAGTCTCATTGGTCCCGTCTTACAGAAACAATTTATATATATTCTTCAAAGATGTTCAAGTCGATAATCCGTCTACTACGAAGCCAAACATATAAGTTAATGATGGGGATAAGAATTTGGTTGAAATTGTCCATAGTTTGATAAGGATATTTCAAAAGTCGGCCGATTTGAAGGCCTGATTAACAGTGACAGTCAATACGATCTTCCTTCTGATTTAAGTGAAATTACTATGATGTAAAAATAGATCAAAATAAATGTAATGTACCAATGAAAGATGCAGGTTATAAATGCATATATTTGTTGAGAAAGAAAATTAAGTACGAAATGGTGTTTAGAATAAACCAATTAAAATGTTTATAAGAATTGTGTGCGTAATCAGTTCATTAAACCACTTTAATAATCATCAAAGATAAGACAAACACGTATTGTATTATAGCTTTGGCATATACTGCACTGCAATTACTTCATCTAAACAATTCAAAGTTTCTTGTTAAAAAATTTGTTATTTGGATACTGATTGAAAATGAAGTCAATTATGAAAAAATATAATGGGATGCATGTTTTTAACAACTCACAGTTGACAGTGACGGTTGCAACAAAACATGTTTTCATTTCTATTTCTATATATGCTTATTTAAGACACTTTTTGTATGACATATTCATTAAATTTTTGATTAAAATCGGTTGACACACGATATAGTTAGGAGCATTATCCTACTGTCAGATGCAGCTAATGTTCACTGAAATAGGTTTTTTTTTTTAAATTTTATTAACAAAAATCCATATTTATGGCACGCAAAATGAACAGTTAATCTTAATTGCATAACTACTGAGGAAAAAGAGATACACACTTTCTAAAACATGGATACAAGGCGTTGTAAATTTCATATGTTCGAGCACTTTTTTTGTATTAAACTTCATCAAGAACGTTCAATGCAGAATATTTGAATGCCATAGATATATCAGAACCAAACAAGTTAAAGAGCTCTTTGACCAAAAAGGACATTAAAAAATAGCCAAAATCAATCTTCAGCCAACAGTAGTTCAAATTGATAAAACTTGATAATCTTTCCGAAAACAATTCTAGATATAATGATCAAGTTTAAAGAACTCAAAATGTTTGTGTATACAAATGTAGACATTATGACATAAAAAATATAATATAAACCTAGCGATGTGAAACGAATACAATGTACTACAAGGGTAGAGAGTGCCGATGGTTTTATCCAAATCAAAACAAAAGGCCACACAACATTTTAAAGTAACCCAAAATATTACCAAATTTTGTCAACCCAAAATGACATACTAGAAATTTGAATTAATATATCAATTGACATCCCAGAAACGTAAATATGTGTATAATGCAAGAAAACGATACGGACATAATAGAATGTCAAAAAAATATAGTACCGATTTTGTTTTAACATCAAATACATTTCGACTCGAAAATTAAAACATATGTGAATCAAGAAATTCGGAAACGTAGTTATTGGTATTAAACTATCGGAAACTTTGCCATCACGAGTTGGTTGACCGTTATGGAATAACCGTTTCACATATGATATCGGATATGTTTCGTACGTCGTAACTACAATCACTTCAATCATCTTACCTTTTCATTAATGTGACCTACCGAATTAGACTATTTACCGGATTTGTAATAACATGAACAACACGACGGGTGTTACATGTGGAGCATAATTTGCTTACCCTTCCGGAGAACCTGTTTCGGCGGGGTTCGTGTTGCTCAGGTTTTAATTTTCTATGTTGTTTCTTGTGTACTATTATTTGTCTATTTGTCTTTTCCATTTTAAGCCATGGCGTTGTCAGTTTATTTTCGATATTTATGAGTTTGACGGTTTCTCTGGTATCTTTAGCCCCTTCCTTCATATAACAGCTCTACCCAATTGAATGGTTATATATAATTTGATTATGTATCAGTATTACAAATCAATACTGCTATTAAAAGATTTTTTTTCATATTTAATAAAGTAAGTATGCCTTCACTTCAACTGAAGAGATAATTGACCGTTCACGATGGTATCGTTTATGGTTTAAACGAACCTTTTGCAGTTACAGCTAACTTCTGCGTGGTCGCGTGAAAAGAATTTTATTTAATGCTATACACGTGTACACTTTTAGAATTGTTTCTATCAGACAATTTAAAGAAAGTTAAATGTCCAATTAGCATAACCAGTAACATAAACCTTACCGGCTTACGTGTAAGATACAGTTAACATTACGACATTTCGTAGACTATTACTTACATTCGGACGTATCTTGTTATGTAAATAGCAATCATAAACATAGTATAATAGTTTGTTTTGACGTAGACAAATGTTACGACAGCTCTTTTATATCATTAAGTAGTAAAATGTAATCAAGCCGATATATTTTAACATCGCTAGAATTTAGCAATACACATTAAATGATGTTCAGGAAATTGAGAATGCAAGCAAACTGTTATTTAAGAAATATATAAACGTAGATAGATATCACGTTTGACTAACAGTATTGGAATTACTACAATTTTATGTTATATTATAGTTCGATTCTGTATGTGTTACATTTTAACGTTGCGTCGTTTGTTTTCTCTTATTTTTGAGAGTAAATTCACATTGCGATAAGACGTGTCACGGTACTTGTCTATCCCAATTCATGTATTTGGTTTTGATGTTATATTTGTTATTCTCGTGGGATTTTGTCTGTTGCTTGGTCTGTTTCTGTGTGTGTTACATTGTAGTGTTGTGTCGTTGTTCTCCTCTTATATTTAATGCGTTTCCCTCAGTTTTAGTTTGTTACCCCGATTTTGTTTTTTGTCCATGGATTTATGAGTTTGAACAGCGGTATACTACTGTTGCCTTTATTTACGGAACTCTTTTTAGTATATGCCTGTTAGCTCTTATAACTGCGTCAACGTAACATTTAATAATGAAGGAACACACATTCAAACATCAACTTTAGTCGAATTCAGATATCAGTTAAATTAACAAGAACTACGAAAGAAAACAGAAAACATTTAAAAATATTGAAAGAAATGCTTATTCTTTGAGTGATGCCATCTTGTGCAGTATTACGGAGATATTATTAGATGATAGTATTAAAATCTTACTGCAAACGATTTGGGAATCATTTATATTCTATAAATCGAATACCTTAAAATCACTACAATGAATTAGATCATCAACTATTGAAGTTTTGTTAATTTCCCTTTAATTATTAAAGTTTTCAACCCGTTAAACCTAATGGTTTTATTTATTTTCAAGCTAAAAATTGTATAATTATTTCAGAGCAGCCTCGAGCTCTGTAAACTATTATTTCATCTGGCTTCGTGGTTTAAAAATTCAAGCCATGGTATATAAGATCCATATAATTGATAAAACAATTTCAAATCTGCAATAGACAAGACTTAAGTTAGAACTCGGCAATATATATCAAATTAAACCCCTATGCCTGAACAAAGACAACTAAGGGTAAATGCTGTCTGTCATTTGGTTCTCGTTTATTGTTGTTTTTTTCTTTAGATTTGTTTGATATGTTGTCAAACTTACTATAAAATATTGAGAATGGTCTTAACTGACCTGTAACATATTTATCCTTTGATCAACGGATAGTGTTATCATTGGAAATCTTACAATATCTTCTTATTTTTGCATGGTTATTGATAACCTAAGATATCAAAACTAACTCCAAAATGTGTACAGGGGTATACACTTATAAATCATAAGAAAAATGGCATATAACTGATGAAGCGATAATAATGACACAACTCTACTAAGAATGTAACAACTACATTTATTGTACCATTGCTCATATGAAATAGATGGTGATAAACTGGTCATAACAGGGTGTACATATCCACTTTTGAAGATGGTTAAATCCAAGTGAACCACCATGTTGAATTTGGTTATTGAATCTTTCGTACATGGATACGTTCAGAGAAGACTGCTGTACAACCATCTTGTTATATTTCAAAAAAGTATGAGATCATATTGAATATACCTAGCATTAAAAATGTTTTGTCACAGTAGTATTTTCGTTCTTGTTGGTGACTACATTTCTCGAGGTATTTTGAATGATTTTCACCAAAGACCAATAAATTTGCCTCAATATAGTATTTGTGTTATAACTTAACCTAAATAGTACACTAGATTACTCATGTTAAAGTATGAAATATTCGAATCCGACTGAGAATAGATATTTTCGTTCGAAGTTGATTTTGAAGGTTCTTTACTTCCTTTGAAAAGTAAGTAGTAAATATGTGTACAAGAACTGCAAAAGGAAAAACAAAAGATTTGAATAATTACCAAAATCGAGACTAGCACTTGGTTAAATTGTTTTAAAGGAACATTTGTTTCTGATGTTCATTTAGGTCACATATATGAAACCATAGTTCCACAGTTATACACTGGTTTTAAGCTGCTCGATTTTTACATATTCGTTAAATATGTAAACTAAATGTAAGTAGGCCATTTTCTTTGCAAACATCATTTGTCGTTATATTCCAAAGTCTTATCACATAAAAAGTGTCACAAACAGGAAGAAAACAACAGTCACTATGTCTAATGGAAAGCAACTGGGAGTTGTTCCGGAAACAATGCTTGTCAATAGCGGATAAATTTGACATACTATTATATTATATAACGACAATCAATCCTTGATTACAATCGTACGAATTCAAAGCAATTACATTTTTGTAATGTAAATGATTTTCCTCAGTAATAACCATGGAATCATTGATAATGAGTTTTCCTTCAAAAACGGTTATGATATAGCATGTAGATAATGATGTATCAGTTACGGATATATTAGGTTTTTTTTAATGAAAATGTACTTTAATTTATCTTTTCACTTATGATAACACATTGTCATGTCTTTGAATAGGTTTTTGTAGAATGTAAACGTAAACTGGACAGACAACATTAATCATTACTTTTCCATTTATCATGTCAATGTCCTATAAGAGTCAAGTAAAGCGCCAGTAATTGTGTCGTGTATTTGTATTGTATACAACTATGAATCTTTTGGCGTTGGTATAAATTTGTTTGAATACATTGTTTTTACTCGGTGCTATTTCTTTTTGTCATACGCTTCTATTGCAGTCACATGTTAGGTGCTACTACATAAAGCCAACAAAAGTATACCGCTATACAAAGGTCATAAATCGATTGAGAGAAAACAAATCAGAGAGAAACACGCCCACTATCAGATACCTTGAAGTCAACAAAAACAAACGCCAATGCAACATACATAAAAACAGATGGTGTGTTACATATTACCCATGTCACAAACCTTTTAATAATAGGTAAGACGTTTTTTTTTTATCGAAATTAAAAAAAAAATGATTTCATAATGCAAACTCATGTGGCTAGACATTCTAGGCGCTAACATGTTGTAAGGGAGAACCATTCGTGATGCTGACTGCATAAAACATTGTGAAGCGTCAATATTAGTGTCAATAATTAGGGTTGACATGAACATACAGCATAACGGGTTGATACCCTCTTAAGATATGTTATTTCTTGACGAAATAAGTTAAGTTGACCTTAAAATGACAAACCAGTTTACCTTGTTTTCGATATTAACACGTTTAAACAGAGCTTATGTTTTCTGTATGCTGATTTCGTATATAAATAATTTAAAAGCTTTTGAACCTTTAAGATAGTACAAATTGAAAAACATATAATGCATATGATAGAATATTTGAACAGGTTTAAATTGTTTTTCCAATTATCTTGCTTTTAACCTCAATTTAGGAAACCTCAGGAATCACTTTATAACACAAACTCGGGGATGTTAAATATTTATTGATTTGCCCCAAAAAGGTTTTTTTGGTTCAATTGTATAAAAATGTCGTCTGTCAGATTATGAGCAATTTTCGATTAAAAAAACAACCATCCACGTCGTACAAAGCCTTTTGTTAGTTTTGAGAGACAAACCGAAATTTCCCAATCTGGCCAAGGCGACCTTTACTGACATGTTTGAGTATGGAATGTCATGCATTGACTGATAGTAATACATTGTAACTGTCAAGCACATCGATTATAGTTTGACTTTGCTGGTAAAAGAAAAGAGCTCCGGCAACATGGTGATTGGAAAGGTCGTCAAGAGATCAACCTTGTCATATGAAATTTCAGCAGAATAGTCATTCTATCACGGATCCTAAAATAGGAGAAAACAAAATTCAATATTATAGTCGCCGTCAGCTGAAATTCGTAGCGGTAAAATAATCTAAACTATCAATCGCGTTCACTCGAGATATAGTTTTTCACATTCCATTCATAAATCGCAAAAAGAAAAACCACTACTGACCTACCTTTTAAGTAATCACACTGTAATAATCCTGACCTTCACATTTTCCAGAATGTTTTCCATTGTAATTCCGCCATCTTCGTTTCTATGATGATCATTTATTTACATATGACATTCATCACTGTACGCAGTTTCCTGAAATGTTCTTTTCATTGATCTGATAAGGACTCCCGCGCTTTATGCAAATTTTATGAAATTGAACTCCACGGAAACGCTTCAGGTAAAAACAATGGCGGATTCCACCATTCAAAATTGTCTTGGAAAATGTGAAGGTCAGGATTATCACAGTGCAATCACTTAAAAGGTAGGTCAGTAGTGGTTTTTCTTTTGCGATTTATGAATGGAATGTTAAAAACTATATCATGAGTGAACATGGTTGATAGTTTAGATTGTTTTTACCGATAACCGCTACAAATTTCAGCTGACGTCGACTATAGTAACAGTTTCCTGCTAACATATTTAATCGATTTTCTCATTGATCTTTCATCATGAAGTATTGAATTTCGGACCGGGTCAATCGGATGTTACATGATCTGTTTTAGATGGTCGTCACCATGTGAGCTTCCTGATATCAGGGCATTTTATTCTCGTAACCACAAAATAACAAGGATGGATTTGCCGGATTTATAGATGTTCAGACTGTTTTGGATTTTGTTATGGGTAGGCACTGTATCAGCAATGACACTTTTTCGTTATATAACAGAGAGTTGTAATACTTCCGTCCAAAACTCTAACACAAACTTAAACAGAATTTTGAAATACATAGTACGCACATACGAGTAAATTAAAATAAAAGTAATAAGTTAAACGAGTTTACATCCTTTTCATTGGAACTTTGGTACATATAAAAATATCAAGACGTGGTATGATTATCAATGATACAACCCGTCACATAAAACCAAATATCACAAAATATTACACTTATGAATCACAGCATGACGATCAGCTGAAAGGCCCCAGATGGTAATTGTAGCCATTTCATGCTTTTCTGGATATTTTATCAGGAACCCCAAAAATTTGAAAGCCAAGAATTCATATGGACCGAAAATGTTGAAGGGTATAACCAAAAAGGAATTTATTTTAAGATTTGTCAATTGCAACAACATAGGTCTTCGAGAAACAGAGGTAACACAAGTTATACTGCCTTGTTAACTTCATTTGCACCCCATCTAACAGACAACATACGTGTTTAAGAAATTGAACAATCTGTAGCTATTTTTAGAATCAAAATTCCATGAGGTATTTAGGTTATTTTAACTCTTCCAAAATTGATCGCTCTTTTGTATGTAGATACTATGGTTGCTGATTACCATCAACTACCGATGAAAATTTAAAACGGAAAGTCCCTTAACAAAATTAAAAGATCAAACACACTAAACGACGAATGGATACCAACTGTCATATCTATTACCTAGAACAGGTATTTTCTATTGTGGATTGAGCCTGGTTTTATGATAAGCTATAGCTCACAAGTGTATGACAGTGGCATCAAATTTAATAATATTGACAACGATGTGTGAACAAAACGAAAAAAACATTATAAGTAAAAATATAAAAAGTGGGGGTACAGCAGTCAACTTTGTTTTTATAATCTTAATCACTATAAAAACAAACAAAATTAATAACAAAGAAGCACAAAAAGATTTATAGACAACGAACATGAGCAAAAAAAAAAAAAAAAAAAAAATGAAAAACAAGAATACAAAAAATTTATCACTGCACAATATCACAATGACAGGGTGTATAAGTACAGATTCAATTCCAGCCATTGGTTTTCTCGTTTTAATTTCTTTTTACCTTTTTTTCATGCATACTTTTCCAAATAGTAATACCTGGCAAGTTTAATGAGTTGTTTTTTTATAATTATATCTTAATGGAAATGATATAAAATATCCTTCTTCTATTTACCTATACATATATCTATTTTTGTTCTATGTGTTCTCTCATTATATGACAGTTCTTGTCCATTCGTATTTGATTTTGCCATGTGATTATGGACTTTCCGAATTGATTTTCCTCTAAGTTCAGTATTTTTGTGATTTTAATTCTTTTTTTCTATTGTTATGCATTTTTCTGCATTTTCAGATTAAAGTTTCTGGAATGTTGCCCTAAGTCGTTTGAATGAGTTAATGATTTGTATATTGTTTCTTTTTAGTTTTTTGACAATGTGTTATGGTTTTGAGGCTTATTAGGTATCAATAGTAAAATTGAGAATGGAAATAGGGAATAGGCCTATATTTTTGTCCATCTGATGAGTTAAGCCTTTTTCAACTGATTTTTATAATTCGTTCTTATGTTTTACTGTTATACCACTGTCCCAGGTTAGGGGAGGGATGGGATCCCGCTGACATGTTCAACCCCGCCACATTATTTATGTGTGTGCCTGTCCCAAGTCAGGAGCCTGTTATTCAGTGGTTGTCGTTTGTTTATGTGTTACATATTTGTTTTTCGTTCATTTTTTTTACATAAATAAGGCCGTTAGTTTTCTCGTTTGAATTGTTTTACATTGTCTTATCGGGGCCTTTTATAGCTGACTATGCGGTATGGGCTTTGCTCATTGTTGAAGGCCGTACGGTGGCCTATAGTTGTTAATGTCTGTGTCATTTTGGTCTTTTTTGGATAGTTGTCTCATTGGCAATCATACCACATCTTCTTTTTTATACTATTATACCAAACCTAAACAATATGATATTTGACGTTGTCTTCACAAATGTTGTTCATGGGGTTCGTGTTGCTTATTATTTGGGTTCCTATGTTGTGTCATGTGTAATAGTGTGTGTCTGTTTGTCTTTTTCATTTTTAGTCATGGCGTTGTCAGTTTATTTTCGATTTATGAGTTTGACTGTCCCTCTGGTATCTTTCGTCCCTCTTTGTCCTTGGTTTTGCACTTATTTTAAGTTATTCTTTATAAGGATTCTAAAACCATTTGATTTTCCTTCAGCTATACAGACTAAAGTCTGCAAAGCTTTCTATCATAACACAACGATTGTTATCAAAGCACACAACCGTTATTATTGATCATTGTCAAACTTAAATATAAAATTGAAAACAACACGTTTAATAATTTCTTAATTGTTTAAATCCATAAACATAAACGAAAAATAGAATATGTCTGCATAGTGCTAGATGCATATACACTGGATTGTAGAAATGAAAATAAAAAACGCATAACCGGACAGCTTTTAATGCAAGACATGGAACTTCAAATGCAAAATTATCAGTTGATAAAAATATGTTTTACGGAATTTATTTCAATAAATACAATGTCAACAGACTAAAAAAAAAATAAAATTGCTTTGACATTTGCTAGCCGCATTTCGCAATTGATATCTAAGTTGGTCTAAAGTATTGGTTCTGGGATAATTTCTCATTTAATCGTCATCATACTTCAGTGGTAATAATCGGCTTTATAACGAAATAATTTGATTCTATTAAAAAAGACATTAAATATCAAAGAGATATTTAAACTCATAAATCGCAAAGGAAACAACAGTCTGTTTTGAAATACACAAGCCTAGTCAAAGTGTTAATATTCTGAGGTATTTTTTCGTATTCTAGTTTTTTATTTTAGCTAATATGATTTGTATATATGCCTTGTTGTGTTTTGTTGTTACATATGATACAGCCTGTCGTTGTGTTTTTGTGAATTTTTGAATCCTTGTACTAAAGTTTTGCTAATGTGCTTTGTATATATCATGTATATGGCCTTTTGTGTTTTTTTTTTTGCATACATAACTATGTGTTTGTTTATTTATTAAGATTATAACACAATGTTAAGACGTGTAGCTAGCTATAAAACCAGGATTAGTCTGCGATTTTTTATATACGAACATGTCTGTATCATGTCAGACATGACTGTTGTTATCCATTCGTTTGATGCATTTGAGCTTACGATTTTATCTTTTGATTACCGACGTTCCGTTTAAATTTTACTCGGAGTTTTTGTTTGTGTTATTTTACTTTTAAGCATGTGTTTTGTTTTATACTACTATTACCGGAAGGGCGTAGTAGATACAACAAGATGACAAATCGAATAATACAACTAGATTAGATGACATGTTATAATAAAGATATAAGCACTCTGAATTTTTTTTCTATATCAGAATATAGATAACATTAATCTAGCATAAAATGCAGAAAGCATGTAATAAAACATTTAAGCAATATATACATAAATATACAAAAACAGTATATTAACACATTAGGCAATATTCAGAGCACACCTTGAAGGGTGACACATGTTAAACATGATATGCCCTTCCGGAGCATCGGGTATCAGCTGTCATAACATTTTAGTTTATTTTGATCTAATTAGTTGAATGCCCATTTGGTATCATTCGTCTAAAAATTTAAAATATTAAAATAATTCTACTTGGAGTATCTGAATACTAAAGTGATATTCTAAACAGTCGATGAAGAATTCATAATGCCATAATGATAAAAAAAGAAAAATGGTAAAAGACAAACAGCAGTCTACAAACTGCAAACAAAGTTTTAAAAACAATTGTGATATCAAACTCAGAAAAAGATATTTGCCTTTGACTTTATTATTTTTTTTCTACAATTTTAATATAGTCAACCACACTTAATTTTTTGTAAGTTTCATCTTCAATTTATGAAAATTTTAAACCAAAAATGTACTTTTGCAAAGTGCCAAGATAAAATGGATAGTACAATATACTCGATCTACTTTAAAAAGTTGTTTTTAAAAATTTCGTTAAATGCTTGTTTTTTTCTGTTAAAATGCTTGTTTCTTGTTCATAGTTTTAAAAGTAGTCTCGAGGGAATTATTTCCCGTCTAAATTTAAATTGATAATGACTATCTCTTTAAATTAATTATTTCTATTACACTCGTAAAACATGCTTGTTATTTTGAAACAGAGGTTAACGTCATAATTAAAAAGACTTCCAAACTAGCAAATACAACAGATATATATTACATATTAGCCAGCACTCCAGTGGTGAAATAAATCATCTTTAATATTGCCTTAAAGTTAACTGTTTATTAAACTTGAAAAAAAAACACAGATTCTCCATCCCATGAAAGGTTACCTTTGATCAACAAAATCTTTCCAAATATGGGTTCTCAATGCTCATCAACTTCGTTCTTAATTTAACCCCTCTTACATTTTTGATTCGAGCGTCACTGGTTAATTGTTTTGTGGTATATATAACTGGATTGTTTTGCTTTTGTTCAAAATATTGTTTCCCTTATAGAAGTATTTCCCAGATACTAATCGAAAATATATTGATGGTATCATGAAGATCTTGTTTCCATAATACATCGGTTGAACAAGTATAATTGACCAATAATTTCTATGAATTAAACTTCATTTTGCATGAATTCGTTTGTCAGGAAATATAATAAAAATTCACTGTAAATACCAATGCATATTTAATGGTGATTAATTAAAATTTTTTTCCTTGATTCAATAAATTCGTGTTTTATATCCACGCAATCCTAGCGTGTATCATAGTTTTATTTGATAATGTTAATCAATAATAGTATGTGACCGCCACCCACAGAATCAATAAAATCCAGTAGTTATTTGAATGTTTCGTAAGCGTGAAGAGTCGTAACATAGTTAAATAGCGTCTATAGTAGACGTGTCTGCGTATTTTTAAATCTAATAGTCTAACGTAATTTGGCCGCATTCGGCTTATAATTGGGTAACTACTTCTAGGCAACATTCCCACTGGGTCCATTAATACAAAAATACAAGTGTAATATGAATATTCTTTGGATGTGATTTGACAAAGTAAAAAAAAAGATGAAAGAATAGAATTTAATTATTTAAATAGACTGATACCTAAATACGAAGAAGGTTTAACGTATGTCCGTTTCACATTACATTTACACTAGTATCTTGCATTCAAATGGAGGCATATCTGGAGGATAGTGGAAGGTATTAAATATACAGCTGTCTCATCCTGACACGAAAGGAAATTTATGCTCATTAAGAATCCTCCATTCAGAAACAGGAGTGCTTCAGTCCATGTATGTCTTATACATATAATCATTATTCTTTTGTTGAGCAGGTCAATGCCTCAGAACTGCATATTATTAATAATTGTATATTAGGTTTCGCACGATATATAATTACGTATTCAGAATTTTCATATACATTAATGCTTTCTGATGAGCTTAGCATTTTCATGATTTCTTGCTGGTACGGATTTGGCAAAAAGTGTTTTTTTTTTACACATATTGTATTGATGAAAATTTGATTTACCTATGTAAAAGAAGATTTAATACTATGCAATATCATTTGATTTATAGATTAGACGTAAAACATGCATCAAATTTATCTAAAATGTTGTTTTGTCCAATTTGTAAGAACACTGAATAAACCACATAGTATATACAATTGCGCATTTGCATCAACCAATGCAAATATCTTCCTGGTTTAGGAAGGACATTTGAACATTCTCTGCAGTTTTAGTTTTAAGGGCATCGCTTTTTCACTCATTGTTGTCAATGTGTTGGAATTGTATGCGAGTGTATACAAGTGCGAGGTTTCGCTTGTTATAAAATCAAGTTCAACCTACCAGTTTCTGCATAAGGAAATGTCTATACCACGAAAGAAATACGACAGTTGTTTGATGTGTTTGAGTTTCTGATATTGCTATTTGATAATTGACTTTCCGATGTGAATTTCCCTTGATGAACTCTAAAACAAATGTAGACCAGTGGAGTCTGTTGCAACAAATTTATAACGTGTTTTAAACTTCCAAATGTGAAGTTGAAATCATCTCTTCGTAAATTTTACAGATGCCATCACGAGTTGGTTGACCGTTATGGAATAACCGTTTCACAAATGATGTCAGATATGTTCCTTACGTCGTAACTACAATCCGTTCTTTCTTTTATAAATGTGACCTACCGAATTAGACTATTTACCGGATTTGTTATCTCATAAGCAACATGACGGGTGCCACATGTGGAGCAGGATCTGTTTACCCTTCCGGAGTACCTGAGATCAACCCTAGTAATTGGTGGGGCTCGTGTTGTTTGTTCTTTGGTTTTCTATGTTGTGTCATGTGTACTATTGTTTGTCTGTTTGTCCTTTTCATTTTTAGCCATGGTATCAGTATATTTTCGATATATGAGTTTGACTGTCCCTCTGGTATCTTTTGTCCCTCTTTTATTTACGTTCCCCACCAAAGTCAGAATTAAGTTAACGTTTTTTTACTCCAAGGTTAACAGGGTTGGGGAGGTTTTTAGTATGACAAAAATGGTATAATCATCCTCAAAGTAAGCTTTACTTCTTATATGTTTATCAGCATAGCAAACCACATACAATACAAATATATAAAATAAAGCTGTCTTTCACATATCTATGCTTCTGTTAACTGTCACTGAATTAACACTTTAACATCTTCGTGTGTCCGAAGGGCCTTTATGGAAGAGGGACGAAAGATACCAAAGGGACAGTCAAACTCATAAATCTAAAACAAACTGACAACGCCATGGCTAAAAATGAAAAAGACAAACAGAAAAACAATAGTACACATGACACAACATAGAAAACTAAAGAATAAACAACACGAACCCCACCAAAAACTAGGGGTGATCTCAGGTGCTCCGGAAGGGTAAGCAGATCCTGCTCCACATGCGGCACCCGTCGTGTTGCTTATGTGATTACAAATCCGGTAAATAGTCTAATTCGGTAGGTCAAATTCATGAAAGGGAAGGGGATTGAAGTTACGACGTGAGGAACATATCCGATATCATTTGTGAAATGGTTATTCCATAACGGTCAACCAACTCGTGATGGCGTCCGTAAAATTTACGAAGGGATGATTTCAACTTCACCATTTGGAACTCTTGATTTAATAGCTTCCTTGTGAGCAGTAACCCTCTATCAAGAAAATCATGATAGGAAATGCAAGCACGGGAATATCGTATCAATTGAGAGATATATACCCCGTATGCAGGTGCTGCTGGAATGTTGCTACTTAGAAATGGAAAGTTCACAATTGGAAAGCTGAAATCATCTCTTTTGTCGTAAAGTTTTGTCTTCAACCGACCCTCATTGTCAATTTCTAGATGTAAGTCAAGATATGAAGCTGACTTAACTGTATCTGTAGTATCCTTTATCTCCAATTCGATGGGATAGATGCGCATATCTTCAGTAGGAACGTTAAAACCCAATATAAACAGCTGTATGTTTAAATACTGAGCAGCATTAGTATCTGTATGCAAAGACTACACACCATTTGCCCATGATTGTTTGCTTAATTTGTATAAAGGAAAATGTGTGCCAATGGTCCTGAATTAAAGGTACGAATCTATTTATACCACTTTATATTTACAAATCAGTAGCAACCTTCTCCAACGCACTATATCGAGCAAAAATTCCCACTGTTGCGTGTCTCCAACTTCATGTGATGGCTGTTATTACATTTATGTTACAAACTTATTGACACAACTCTTTAAGTCTCAACATTAGGTTTTAGTTTTTGACATTTCAAATACAAAATATAAATTCGGATTTCTAGATATAAAAAAAAATAGTTTGAATTATCTGATCTGCCGTTTTCGAACCAAAGATTTTTTTATATCTCTGAAAATGTACTTTAAGCAAATGAACATGTAAAACGCACTTTAAAAATAAACTGTCAGTATCATTCCATGCTTATTTTTATGGCAAATTTGTCGCCGTAAGTAACTGATCAAAATGGCTGACAAAACTATATCAGGTTACATAACTTACTTACAGATTACATAATGCGTTACAAAACGAATAATAAAGGAATAAAAGACTTCACTGTGATTACCTTGCTACAAAAGTCACTGTAAAATACAACTAATATTCGAAGGTGTATATCAAAAAGTAAAAAAAAAGAAATAAAACAACAACAAAAAAGCCCTCAAAAACGAATCTTTCGACATTTCGATATCTTATTTCATGAACGTAATTTTTGATTTATAAAGGTTTTATTATTACATTAATTGACACAACACTGTTTCTAGCATCATTTATCAGGATATAGCTTCCCACGTTACCGACATTTTGAAAATTCTTATAAAAGAACAATAATAAAAAAAGGCATAGAAGTACACATATCTGCCTATAAATATAGTAATAATAAATAATTACCGAGACAGAAAAATAAAATGCATTCGTATCAAGTTGCATGTGAATTCATGTTAAATTGCATTAAATATCAGTACAATTCAAATGCACTTACTATTCATCATTCATTGCAAAAGAAAGGATAAACTGAGTTATAGATATATAAAATAAATAAAATAAAATACCACAACATAACTTGTATCTATACAAAAAAAAAAAGATGTGGTATGATTGCCAATGAGACAACTATTCACAAAAGACCAAAATGACACAGACATTAACAACTGTAGGCCACCGTACGGCCTTCATCAATGAGCAAAGCCCATACCGCATAGTCAGCTATAAAAGGCTCCGATAAGACAATATAAAACAATTCAAACGAGAAAACTAACGGCCTAATTTATGTAAAAAAATGAGCGAAAAACGAATATGTAACACATAAACAAACGACAACCACTGAATAACAGGCTCCTGACTTGGGACAGGCAGATACATAAATAATGTGGCGGGGTTAACATGTTAGCGGGATCCCAATCCTCCCCTAACCTGGGACAGTGGTATAACAGTACAACATAAGAACGAAATATAAATATCAGTTGAAAAAGGCTTAACTCATCAGATGGACAAAAATACAAGTGGACGTGGCCCGGTACTTATACATCCCGACACCAAAAGACACAATGAACAGATCTGAGAGTACTCGCAGTTATCTGACAGCTAGTTCAAAGCCACTAACAACTAATAAAAAAATCATGCAACTAAGACTAAACTATCAATCCGTACACATCCAACATCCAATGGATTTATTGTAAAGACGTCATAAACAGCTAGAGAAAAACACGACCTTGTGCAATGCCAAGTTACAGGTATCGACAGATTGTAGATCCATGAATATGTATATACATATAACATACTAGGAATATTTAGTTAACTTTTAATTTACTGATAACAAAATCAATATTTATACCAATAAAAACAATATTCAATGATCTTATTACATTGTTGAATAGGTAACTTTTTAGAATAAGTTTATTCAAAGGAGCGACAAGTTTACACGGATTATTTCTAAATTTCCGGGCACGGTTAACAACATTTCCGTAAAAATGAGGATGTGCTATCCCGTTTGAAATAAGTTTTCTACAGGTACAACCAAACTTCAAAACCAAATCTTTATATCTATGGAAAAATTTAGTAAAGGTTTTAAGTAATTTATGGTAACGATATCCCTGGTTTGATAATTTACCAGTAATACATAGGTTGCGTTCGTTAAAATCAAAAACGTCACAACAGACACGGGCATAGCGAACAAGTTGTGAAATATAATCACCGTAAGATGGTGCCAAAGGAACATCACCATCTAAAAATGGAAAATTAATAATAGGGAACGAAAAATCGTCTCTTTTGTCGTAAATTTTAGTGTGGAGTTTCCCGTTTAAAACCAAAATATCTAAATCCAGGAAAGGACAGTTATTACCGAATAAATTTGATTTATTCAAAGTAAGTTCCTGAGGGGATATTTCCGCAGTATATTGAGAAAATTCTTGATTATTTAACGAAAATATATCATCAAGATAACAATAAGTGTTGTTGAATTTATCAATTAAATACAATTTCGACGGGTCTTTACTGACTTTAGTCATGAACTGTGATTCGTAACAGTACAAAAACAAGTCTGCTATTATAGGGGCACAATTAATGCTCATAGGGATACCTACAACCTGTCGATAAACTTTGTTGCCGAAACATACATAAATGTTATCAAGGAGAAAATTAATAGCTTCAATCATCTCATCACACCTCCAGTAAGTATATCTAGCATATTAACCTTTCTCATTAGAGAAGAAGGCTTTAAATGAGTTGCAGCAAATATATCTACAGTCAGCTTTACCAAACGACCATTTAATTAAATAGGAAAACGTTTGTTTAATAAGATAGTGTGGAAGTGTAGTGTAAAGATTTGAAAAATTAAAACTATTAACAGAATCAAAAAGACCATCATAAGCACGTACTTTATCTAAAACATCAAAAGAATTTTTTACACTCCAAAAATGGTTTATACCACTATGTTCATATATTCTATTACAATAGTTTATGATAAGCTCTTTAATAGTAGTTAATGAACTAGTTAAGAGCACTGAAAAATTATTTGTAGAACACTTACTAGAGGCCGAGATGAAACGATATTTAAATGGTTTTTTGTGTAGTGTAGGTAGCCAATACATAGTAGGGACCTTCAAATGTTCAAAAGAAGCCTTAAGCTTTAATGTGGTTGTGATATGCTTGTTTACTATATGACTCTCTGTGGAGCGGATGGACTTGAATGTAGATGAATTTAAAATTTCATTCTTCAGAACGTCCGTGTAGTATTTACGGCATACCACCACCACATTGTTGGCTGATTTGTCGGCCGGTACAAACACAAACCGCTTTGAAAGTATTTAAAGTTTATTTCTTATTCTGGAAATAGGTGTATTATGTACCTTATTATTTACTGCTAAATTTTTTTCAAAATGTGATATTCTCTTATCTACCACATTCATACATTTATTTAAATAAGAATCAATTTGAGATATATTCAGTTACTAGTTTTAAAAGCACGTAATACATTTTAAATATTAACATCTGACAGTATTTTGTTTGGATGTTATCTTGTAATTCAGACAATAACTTACACATTAATAGTACTCGAAAGTATTGTTCTGTATTTTTTTTAAAGATATATTAAGAAAAAATATCTTTCCTCAGTTGTATTTATCATCGGTTGCCACACTGGTTTTATAATCTTTCCTTAACTTCATACATATTCCGCACCTTAAAATTCTACAATACAGACGAAGATGTAAAACAAAGAATGAAGCGGAATGATCAATATGGATTTCCAATATTGAATAGGGACAGATAGTTGGTCTTGCACCAAACCACGTAGCATCCCATAAATACTGTTTTAAATAGGTTCAACAATATTCAAAATTCTTGTCCCCCGCACAATCAGGCGTGCATATTTCTATAAATGTCCAATGCAATCAAAGAGACGCCTTTTACTCATTGGCCCTGCTTCGGGGTGGTAAGAGTGATGGTAAAAATATGTCTTAAACATAATCAAGCTTGGTGTTGAATAAGTAAAAAACACAGTAAATTACAGAGTGAACCATGTGTTCTATATCGTCATAGTCTGTGTCATCGAGTGGATTTGAAAAATGAGAATAACGCAAAAGAAGGACAAAAAGCTACAAACTGAGTATACCAGATGTGCTAAATGGAAAAACAATTCAACACACTTCCGCTTCAAATTGCAAAGAGCTTTTTTAAACGTTATGTAAGAATGAAATGAAGGTTTGTCAGAGCGATTAATGGTATTAACAAAACAGCTGTATAACAATGACACAAAAGGAATGTCGTGCTCATTAGGAAATCCTCTTTTCATGACAGAAGTGTTCAGATCATATACGACATAATTAGTATTTGTTGATGCACTAATTCAATGAATCAGAACTGAATGAAATTGACGATTGCATCTTAGGTTTACTACGATAAAACAGATATAATTGATATTAAAAAGCATTGAATATTTTTCAAATCCTATGATCTTCATATATTCATGAAACTTTTCCTAAGATGTTTGATGTTGATAAGTTTGATTTGGAAGTGCGTGGTTGTATATTGTTTTCCAAATCCTAAGAAGATGCGTTTATGTGCATATGTATGTAATTGATAAGAGTTTTGTAATTTTGAATTATGGAACATGTTAAACAGATAATTTTAGAATCTGTCATCTTGAAGGAGTTTTTTTGTAAATATGCTGTTTATCAATTGCTGTATCATTCGAAAGAGGAAATGTTTCTTTATCTAGACACACATTATATACGCCGTAAGTGGCATAACCTATTTTGAATTTTTGGGTTTTAATACGTTTCAACTTTGCTTCTAGTTTGGTTTTTAAACGGTTTTTATTTAGACACCACTGACCAGTCATATGCAGAAAAATAAGGCGCCTGGAGTATTACGTAAAAGTGTTGGCAAAACCTTGAATGTATTTTTTAACGAGATTGGAACCTAGGTGAAATTCTATCTTCATTTACTATTGTAAGATGAGATAAGTTATTTTTATAGTTTATTGATAATACAATATAATTAATTGATTAAGAAGACAACGCATCTACGAGGAAAGCTGGTTTACTCTAAAAGAAGCAACACCGGCCGTATCTTCGGGGTAAGCTCTCCTGCTAAGCACGAACAATACGCTATCTCAGGATGATGTCCTTGATAAAGGATTGTTGCTTACAGAAAGCCTTGATACCAAGTGTTGTGGTGCTAAAGCTGAAACCATTCCTCAAAAATTATATGGACGCCATCACGAGTTGATTGACTATACGATATATGTCTTCAGAGAATATGTTACAATTGTTACCATTCATTCAATGGGGTTCGTGTAATGCATTTTAGACGGTTGTTGTCTTTTGCGTGTGTTTTTGCAAAACATATATTTATTTTCGACTTATTACTTACTGTATAAACAAGTACATTATCAGTACGATCCTATTCAATATAACGTATAAAATATACCTTTAAATATTGTTCTGTATATTTGATCAATAATCTATAAACCTTCCAAATATAGTTTTAGTAAAGGAAATTTACGAGTTTTATTAAGGAATGAACTTAAGATATAGTCAAATTTAGAATTTAGTATCAAAATTAATAAGCATAACATTATCACAGTCGAAATATTAAAATGTCATTTCTCTTTATTAATTATATCAGACCAAATCATCGATTAAATCGTAAATTAAAAGATTTACTGCGTACTTTTTTGTATGCAAATCAATTCATTGTGTCGGATATCTGTGCATATGTACACGATATACAATATGCTGTTGCTTATATACTTTGTTTTACCTGGGTTAACCAAAACATATTTTGAAATCATCTTTAAACTATTCCTAAATTAAATTTGACTTTGGTACACGAAATCGTGACTTTGAAATCATTCATGTAACCTTTAAATGGTGAAATTTAATGGAGTGTCCTCGATATAAATACGTTAAAGAATCCGTTAGAGTGTGGATATTCAAGTTGATGCTAGAATGCAAGCCTTTCTTCGTGTTTGAAACATCATTATCCTTGGTGGTTCCAAGGTGACTTGATTAACGTAAATATTTTTCCATTTTTTAATGCTTATATCAGAGATGTAAATTTTCTATCATCCTTTTCCAATAAAGCATTACATATTCGCAAAGTGCACGAATCGTTTTCAAACCACAATAAATCAACGCAGCTGAGTCAACTTTCTTTGTTTCTTATTTTGTTTATAATATAATGAATTTTGCTAGTTTTAGACACGGTTTCATTTTTAATTTAGAACATTGAGTTTATCTGTTTTCATTTTTTTACGGAAAAAATAATTATGGTAATAAATGTATTCTTCCGACTGACTGTTAAACCCTTTTGAAAGGAAGACGTCCGTTTGACTATGCGGGCTGTACAAGTACACAGCCATGTCCTGTCAGAAGTGGCCAGTTAAATCTGATGTCTCGTGTATAGTCATGGCCATTATCTCTGCCCTTTAAAAGAACTCTCACAACAACTCATTGATGAATCTGTAGATTTCTTGTTGCAAGGCATACATTTTGTCCTTGTCTCAAATACCCTTTATTCGAATGAAAGCATGAAATATTTGACACCGAACGTTCGGCTACCCACAATTTTTAGTCATTCATCTGTAACCGTTTGAATGCCCACATATTTGTCGATTCGGGAGAAGACGAAAGGTCATGTTTCATTTGTTTGTTTCTTCACACACATGTTAAACTTTGTCACGTAATTTTTTTATGCAATTGTAAACGTAACAATACAATAAGACTGTAGAGACGAGAGAGACAAACAATTTGAGCAGGGAGAAACACTTTGAAAATGCACAAAGGGCAAATACCCGTTTACATAGGTTATCTCAAGTTTATAATATTCATAATTTCATGTGGTTACGTTTAATCTTATATTATTGTGAGCGTTATAAAGGATATGGGGATATTCATCCATGACACAAAGTCCGTGTTTGCACATATTTTTTTAGTATATCACAGCAATAGACACAAAAAGCAGGCGGTTTTTCATTTCGGAAAACTATGAATTGAAAAACAAAGCCATGAAGTTATATCATTTAGATGAATCTGGAAAATAAATCAATCATGAAGCATCATATTTTGGCCCGACAATTACACTAGTACTGACGATAACACTGTAAAGACGCGAGAGACAAACAATTTGAACAGGGAGAAACAAGATGAAAATGCATCAAAGAAACGAACATAGGTTTACATTAATTATGATTAAATACTGACACCAAGCAGCATATGTAATTTAAGTTGTATACATATAGTGTTAAAATATAATTTGAATATGTAAATTTAAAATAAAACAGTCCTTTTGTGGCTGGATACAATTCAAATAACTATTTAAAATGGGAGTATTAGAAAACTTTTTCTTATAAAATTGTATGCACGTATTTTATTTATTCATGTGGCATTCAAGGAAAAAAAACACACAATTACTTACTACTTATAGAAAGATGTGGTATAAGTGTCACTGAGACAACTCTCCATCCAAATAACAACTTATAAAAGTTAACCATTATAGGTCAATGTACGACCTTCAACACGGAGCCTTGGCTCACACCGAACAACAAGCTATAAAGGGCCCCAAAAATAGTGTAAAATCATTTAAACGGGATAGCCAACGGTCTAATCTATATAAAAACACGATAAACGAGAAAAACATATAAATTACATAACCAAAACTACTGTACATCAGATTCCTGACCTAGGACAGGTGCAAACATTTGCAGCGGGATTAAACGTTTTAATGGTACCAATCCTTCTCCCTTTTTCTGAAACAATAGTATGACATCACAACATAGAAAAACACACGATACATATCAATTAGAAGGCTTAACTCAATCAAAACACGCAAATTAACACGTTTAATTAAATATTATTTTTTAGACAAACATATAAGAAAAGACGTTGAAACTTATAGTCAACGTCATTTCAACTTTATTGAAGAATTGTTTCATTCGAAAAAAATGACATATCAATGAAAGTTTTATGTCTAAAGAAAATTGCAGACAACTGGGTAAATGACGCCCTGGTTAAAACAAGAAAAAGAATTTAGAAAAAAAAAAAAAAAAATAAAAAAAGTTCAGAACTACATTAATTATGTTATTCGGATATTAAAAAAAGAAGAACTAATACATTCAATTTGAGTTTTATTTCATTAAATTGCAGAATTACAAACAACAGCTGAGACATTTATTAAGGAATGTGCATTTTCCTGGACATTATATTCATTAGCACTGACAACATCTTTTGAGTGGTACAGAAATTGGTTTTTTTTTGTGTTGACTGGCATGGTATGGAAACTCTGAGGAGACATTTTCGGAAATGTAATCTTTATTTGAAGAAATTAGAAAATATCAACTTTAGCCTTTAACCAAACGGTTTTTTATACCACAAAAAGATCAACACGAAAGACATATTGTTGGGCAAAATGACAGACTACTTCCTAGTATTGAAAATGATTATTGAAACGAACTTTATCTGAGCATAATGTTATTTTAATGATACACGCACACCTGACCATTCCCCACATAGCTCTCGATTCTAAATATTACAGTTACAGTAAGTAGAAAATAAATACTCGAAACACAGAAATTGTTGTAAACCGTTTATTACATATTAGACTGTACTGGTAACCGAAACTTTGGATACACCAAATCAGGTACTAAATTTTATTATCAATTCATTCATTCATTCATTGTTGTATTATTCAACACCATCAGCTAGAAGGTGGATTTCCACAAGGATCCGGACCACTGTGATGTTGAGATTAAGAAAAGCATGCTTTTTGTGTTTATTGCTGTGTATATACTAAACAAGATTGTTCTCCCTTTACATACACGGATTTTGTTGCATGGATGGATACCTTCTTATCTATTAATTCCTTCACAATAATATAAAGTTTAAAGTATCAACACGAACCTATGGCCATTTTAAACCTTGAAATAACCCTAATCAAACAGATACATGTTGTCCTATGACACAAAGTGTAATGTGTAAGCGATTTCAGTTATTTTTTATACTTCACTATAGTATTTGTTTCAAAAAACATTTTCAAATAGCAAATTTACATTGGGATCATTCTTTATATAATATTTTATCCAACACGAGAAGAAAATTAAATTACAAAGAATGTAATGTTACATAATGAAGGTTTCCAATGTATCTTTTGTTGTATGCTAAAAACTTTTCGAATAATTTTTATAGACAATGTTGTGACATTTTCCACCAGTATGAAATGTGTGACATCATGCAATAGCATTTTATTAAAACTATAAAAATCACATGTCAAGTGATACAAGGCTAACAACTTCGTCAGTATATACGTCATCAGTCATCTGGGAACATGCCACTGCCAAAATGATACCATGTTTATTTATTAATTTTCACAATTAAATAATTTATTTCCTGAAAATTGTCTCTATTAAAAGTACATTGCATTGCATAGCACAAATATATAAATGTACAGTACATTTTTATATAAACTTATTAGTGACTATATATATAAACAGTCCACGTTTTAAACAAAACAAAAAAGGGATTTGTAATTTTAAACGTCAACTAGTAACTTCAGAGAGTGTGGAGGTGGAACTGAACCCAAGAGATACATTTTTGTTTAACTCTTGAAGGTTGGTAATCAAAGTATATCTGTTTGCACACTGTCACATGTTTTGCCTGTAAGAAGTCCGGCTAATTTGTGTATGTTGTTGTTACCCTTGTAATATTTTCTTTCCCGAAATGATAGAAAATATTTTCGTACATTGAGTAAGAACTTGCATTTACAAGTACATTAGCATTCTTAAGAATACAATCATTATACCTTGATTTTGAAAACTAAAAATGGTAAAAAAAATCTAAAAATCGAAATACAATGAAAACGTTCATAACATATTATAACTCTGCAATTTGCAATAATGCAGTTGGATGGTTTTATTATAGTTAAAAATTAAAGATATGATTGTGTAGCTATTATGACAGTTCTGAAGATTTTTTGCAGTTGTAAAATAATTTTTATTTACGAATCGGGATAATAAAATAACCAATTCCCAGTGCTTAAAAGGAAAACTTGTATTATATAGCACTCAATAAATTTTTTATATGAACGCGCGTTCAGAATCGTGTTAAACATTAAAAAAAAGTAGCAATGTCATATTTTTCTTGTAGGACGCCATATAACTAAATCTCAAATTTCAAGGATTACCAAAATGAATTAGTAGTTTAGTTACTAGTTTGAGAAAATTTAACCTGTTCGATTTATATCTTTTTAATGCGTAACGTTGTTTGCACGTGTTTTTCTTTTCTTCGGAAGAGTTTGGTGACTGTTATGTTCACTTTTTTTTAATACTATTGGTATTCCTGTTAATCTAATGAATTATTAATTGATACGATACAATGCAGCATATTTTAAAATGATAATGTTTTCTTATGTGTTATAAAAATACAAAAATATTTTTCAGTTCAACTTCATAATAATACCCATGGACGTATTATATTGTCAATATAATAATATTTCCGTGCTATACTGAATTTATATGTATATCTGCCCTTGTTATTGTGTGACATGCAGATAGAGTCATTAGGGTATATGACCTACAATTATGCTTACTGTAAGACCAGTATTTACTTTTAATAATCTCCCAAATTGTCATCATTTTGAAAAAGTACACGATTGTATGTCCATTTACCTTTCAGTAATTTGTCATTTTGAAATGGCTCATTGTTATATTGACGTAACATGTTGACGTCACTGCTTTTATTCTTATCTTATTTGTGAGGAAGAATGTAACTAAATTAACAGAACTTTCACACCAAAAACACAGACGATACTAAATATACACGATTATAACATTAACAAAGATAAATAGGAATTGATATATAATTAGGCAGAAAACTATTTACTAGTAAGAACGAAACACGTTAGAAAGGAAATGGGATTGGAAACAACTTAAGGAATAACCATGCATAAAACCATAACAGTACCCCCTTGTAATAACCACGCATAAAACTATGAGAGTACCACCATTCAACATTACGGTGTTTGTACAGCCCCTATAACATGTACACTGATGTGTTTCTATGAAAATGATTAACCCAGTTCGCGAGGGATGAACACGTTAGGTAGCTTATAACATAAAGACATCGACCAAAGCATTTAAATATGGTAACACGTTCTTGACATTCAAAAACGGTTAAACCATAGTAAAGGACTATAACAATGATAGTTCGGAAATAAAAAAGAAACTTTTTGGTAATTGAAATTTATAAGAGGTGTATGACTCTAGTTATACTCCGAGTGCGAATACTACTGAAACTGGATAAATGGCATGGGTGTTAAACAAAAACCTATTGTGAACATGGTACTTGAATCATAATATGTATCGAAATTTGTTTTCGGCGATTGACAAAACTACTGCAAACACCAAATATAGCTATATGTTGTATAGAGTACGCCTCAAATTAATTACAATGACTTAATACCATTAGCATAATGTCATAGAGTGCGAACAATCCCCTTTAATCGCTAAATGCATAATTATTTTTTTAAGTATGAATAAAGGCAACAGTAGTATAATGCTGTTAAAAACTCATAAATCTATGGACAAAAAACAAAATCGGGGTAACAAACTAAAACTGAGGGAAACGCATTAAATATTAGAGGAGAACAACGACACAACATTAAAATGTAACACACACAGCAACGGACTAAGCATTATATAAAATCCGATGAGAATAACAAATATAACATCAAAACCAAATACATGAATTTGGGATAGAAAAGTACCGTGACACGTCTTATAGTAACGTGAATTCACACTCAAATATAGGAGAAAACAAACGACACAACGTAAAAATGTTACACACACAGAAACGAACTATGATATAACAATGGCCATTTTCCTGACTTGGTACAGGACATTTTTAAAGAAAAAAATGGTGGGTTGAATCTGGTTTTGTGGCATGCCAAACCTCGCACTTTGATAGCATTGTTAAATATAACATTAAAATGACAACATAATAATACAGGACTACAATACAAATAAATAGGAGAACGTATTAGGCAAAGAAACACATGAATAATAGATAACAAAAGGCATCAGGTTTAAAATTCATTACGTCAAAAACGCGCCTCGTTCAAACAAGAATTACCAGTGACGCCCAGGTATAAATGTTCGAAAGTCAAAAAAAGGTGGGGTACAAAGTTGTACAGCTCTGAGGATCAAAAGTTGAAAAAGGTTGTGCCAAATACGGCTAGGGTGACTATACTGCGCTATATCTTCAATAATCATAAAGGATAAACAAAAAGGATACATCCATCCTTCTTTACGTACCTCCAACGTGATTCGTTTTATGTCAAATCATTTCTTTTTACAAAACAGGTGAAGGTGAGGGTGTGTCACCAACTCGCAAAATTGTTTGATATATGCCGACACAGATATTTTTTTCAATTGATTTTTCAATAAAACAACTAAAGTTAAACTTTTGGAATAATAGATCCAAGCGTTTAGGTTGATGATTGTAATGGCTTAGAAGATTATTGAAATAAATTTAAGCTTATGTAAAATGATTCCACCACCTGCTAATACATTGTTTGTTTTCCCATCCAGATCTATGTGAACAGTAGTATGCATTAAAATGGCATCTGAGCTACAACAACCCAAATATTCTTAAACCCAAACTGTTTAATACAATAAGCAATCATTTACTGTTGGAGAACTAGAACGAGAATTCGTTGTGTTCTGTTCTTCAGTAAAAAGAAGAAAAACATATTTTTTGTGATACAAATTATTATGTCAAACAACTCAAAACTATAAATCACAGCAGAATTAATAATTGTTATTTTTTTAGATCAATTATGGTTGCACAATACAAAGAGTTTTTTTACTTCCAATCACTAACCTTTGAAATGCTGTTACTTTTTTATGAATGCATAGAAAATAATAAAAGAGGTATATATAGATAGATAAAAGATTAATCTTTTAAATGAATGCAATATTTTTATTATGCAATCATTATATAATCAATTATTATGTAATTAGTGGAAAAATCTGTGTAAGTTCACTTGAATGAATTTAGCTCTATCACCTCTTGAACTATACAGAAATTTTAACGAAATCTTAATCAACACATCATGGGCTTCAAAAGGGTGTCTCAGATTGTCTCTATGGTATTCCATTCTCTCATAAATCTCTAATTAGTGTAAACATCCTAACCACATAAAAGAAGACAATGTTTAATTAGGTGTAAAATTTGTTCTATACATTCTATCTGAAATCTGAGACACCCTTTTGTAGATAATGGCCGTAGGAACAACATATAATAAAATCAACCCTCTAGGGATACCTATGCGGAAGCTAATTTCATTTGAAAGTGGAAATTTGGGGAATTTTTTTTAGACACAGTTAACATTATAATTGGTTACATAATTATTGCATAATACTAACTTTGCATTTATTTGAAAGAGTGATCTGTTAGCTTTCCAAACCAACCACTTTTATAAATTTTCAAACATTATTAAGAAAGTTACAGCATTTTAAAACTAGGGAGTTGGAGTTATAAAATCTTTGTATTGTGCTACCTTATATAGCTTACTAGTATTGTCTGTAGTTCTCGGACAAAAAAAAATACTCCTTGCAAATAATGGACAAAATTGAGTAAGTATTCTTAACACTGCATTCGGTAACACACCAGATGTCATGTCTGCTGACTTAGATGAAGCACCAGAAATCTCCACCATCTTATAGTGGAATATGGGTTGCTGTTATGCCTTTTTATATCTTCTGCCAGTCGTTGTTTTTTGGTGGTCTAATTCTGTTGCTATGTTACACATAAATACGTCTCAAATAATCGTAAATAAAAAATCGTATTTTTTTTTTATCATATCGGTAAAACATTATAACGTGATACAATTGTTTCAATAGCTGCCACTATTGTGTGATCTAATTAAGTTTGGAAGAATAATTGACACTTCCGGCTATTCCTGGAACCATTTCATTACACATAATTTTACATAACGACAAAATTCTGGCTCACTTTGAATGATCTTAAGACCATCATCTATATTGCAGAAGACAATAAAACAATATACATATATAAATGCCACTACGTATGCCAAGTTTAACATTTACGGGTAAATTGAAATTAAAAGAACCAATGAGACTGAATCAATGTATTCATTGCTTTTTGAAATAATTTTTAATCAACCTTTTGTTTTATGATTCTTATATCCTGGCGTTTGTTAACGTTGTAAAAACGAAAACAAAGTAGACAAGAAGGTTAAGTTAAAAACAAAATTATGGAGCAAAAAAAAAAAAAAAAAAAAAAAAAACAGTTCGTGCTCTTCTATTTAAGCATGTCTATACGTAAAAAAAGTGATGAAGCATATTTTGAGAAATTCCTATATAAAAAAATCATTATTGAATCTTTCTATGGAATAGTGTAGACTTAGCTTGTAACACGTTCGCATGTAGCATTGTCAGTTTTTTTTTTCGATCTATGAGTCTGACTATCCCTCTGGTATCTTTCGTCCCTCTCTTTTCCCCTTTTATCCTCGGAAATATTAAATTAAAGACTTATGATATTCAATAATATTTCAGAGAAAAATACGATTTGATCATGATTGCTAATGAGAACTTTTGGTTTGGTGTGTGTGTCTGATCTTTTTTACTCCCTGTAAGATAAAGCTCAAATATCTTAATAAATCCGTAGCTTACATGGGTAATTTCGTGAATAACCGCTAGAAAGAAAACCTGTTTAATTCTCAAACCAAACATTTGCCATTTTTAATTTACATGATTTTCTCGTAAGCTTTCGTCAAATCAAAAGTTGACATTTCGTATCTTAGGAGCCGCCATGTTGACTTGCTGGAATTAGTAAATATGCGAATAATGCAATAGAATAGACAATAAAACAAAATATACCTCTATAATAAGATTTAATACAATATCATACGAATTTCGATGGTTCACGTAACTGAAAACTTTCAACTTTAGCAGTTTCATTTGTATGACGTCATGTATTAAAATGACTTAAATGCGCCAAAAAAAAAAAAAAAAATAAAAAAAAAAAAAATAACAGACTTTCGTGGAATTTATTTTATCTTTATTCTTTTAATTCTCCGAGCTCTTGTGCATCACTTCTTTGTATTATGCATCCGAATAGGAATAACATTTATTTTGTCTTTTTTTAATTGCACTTTTTAAAACAATAAAATCGGCAAATGGTCTGCAAATAGGTTCCAATACATGTAGATTTACATGGGAAATAGATTGTAACAGCCATTGTTATGTACATCTCTGAGTCTGCGGTAAGTATAGATATATCGAGAATTTTATCACAGTGTTGTTTACAAAGTGAAATAAGCACGTCATATTAGAATTGTAAAAAAGTACGCATAAACGTAACTTGCTATACAAATTTATCCATGATCTGCCTTTCTATAAATTAAAAAAAACGATCTTGGTTACAATGCTAACGGGCATTGAATATATATTCCAATACCTATCAACTTCTACCATATTTGCACTTTATCATGTATATCTATAAAGCCGCATGCTATGGGTATATCAGCAATATTTTAATGTCAGGATAGAATTTATAATACAAAATGAAAGCAATATTGAAACACATGACCACTATATTTTGTCAGCGTAAAAGTAAGGTGCCAGCATGTCCTCCTTTTATTCAATATATTGAAACGTATCAAAATTTTAGTAGCTGATTTGTACAACAAAACCATTTGACGGCATTAACCAAAACTAATCATATTTGCATTTTAGTTTGTAAATCTATATAGCCACATAATAAATCAGTCATATGTTTTATGTCAGGATTCAATGTATAATACAACTGACAGCAATATTGGAATACAATAACTACAAATTTTTGTTTGCATAAATTTATGGTGCCATCATGTTCTCCTTTTATTCAAAATATTGATATATAACAAAATTTAAGTAGTTTTGAAACCTTATGCTGACTTGTACAAAAAAACTATTTGACCGCATCAACCTAAACTGACCATATTTGCACTTTATTATGTAACTCTATATAGCTGCATAGTAAATCAGCCATATTTGTTTTTGTCAGGATTGATTGTATATTACAGATGATAGCAATATTGGAATACAATAACTACAAATTTATGGTCGCATACATTTAGGGTGCTAAAATGTATTCAAAATATTGGTATGTAACAAATTTTCAGTAGTTTTGATACCCCATGCTGACTTGTACAACACAATAATTTGACCGCATTAACCAAAACTGATCACATTTGCACGTTATTTCGTAAATCTATATACTCACATAGTAAATCAGTAATATTTTGTATGTCAGGATTCAATGTAAAATACAAATGACAGCAATATAGGAATATCATAACTACAAATGTGTGGTCGCATAAATTTATGATGCCAGGATGTCCTCCTTTTATTCAAAATGTTGATACGTAACAAAACTTCAGTAGTTTTGATACCTCATGCTAACTTGTACAACAAAATTATTTGACCGCATCAATCTGAACTGACCATATTTGCACTTTATTATACTAATCTATATATCTGCATAATAATTCAGTAATATTTATGTCAGGGTGTATTGTATAAAACAAATGACAGCATTGAAACAAGTTTACTACAAAATTTTGTCCGCATATATTCAGTGTGCCAGCATGTTCTCCTTTTATTCAAAATATTGATACGAAACAAAATTTTAGTGGTTTTGATGCCTTATGCTGACTCTTTTAACTTTAACAAAATTATTTGACCGTATCAATCAAAACTGACCATACTTGCACTTTAGTATGTAATTCTATATGGCTGCATTATAAATCAGAAGTTTCTTTTTAATGTCAGGATGGATTGTACCGGGCGCCTTTTTGTCTTGACCTGGCTCTCGTGTGCACATTTTAGTAGGACCACAAATGGAAGCAATTTTATTGGAAAACAATGAATTAGAAATCTTTTCCGCAGTAATTTAGAGTGTCAGCATTTTATCTCTGTATTCAAAATATTGAACAGTCACTACAGATAGTAGTTCAGGATGGTATATGAAACAAAACTATTTGACCGCATCATCCAACACTGACTACTCCAAATAATTATGACATCTGGCAAGGCTATTTAATTTTTTCTGGGACGCCTTTCTACGACGTCATAACGCTGTAGCCATTTTTTACGTCTGGACTTTGAGAGCATATTTTGGGGGAACTTTGCGACTTAATTTTGACATGAAAGTTTTATTGCCGGTTAGAAATTGTTACGTAGTTACAAAGTCCTACCTTTTTGTGCTTAATGATGCAAAATATTTCCAGAAATATCCAAAAAGAAATGATAAAATAAGATACGATTCAATTTCACATAAACAAATATTTATTTTACTTTCAACATAATATCCCAGAATGCCGACAACGATGTTGATATCCCATGATATAAGAATATTGTTCCGATGCGTTGGATAACCTTTCTATCCACCTGCTAATTAAAAAAAAAATAAAATTCATTTCTTTTATGCTAGCTCTGTGATTGTATAGCAGTTGTTTAATGTATATAAGAATATATGAAACGAAAAAAAAAATACTAATACAAATTTATTGATATGTATAATATCTAGTAGAGTCTATCGAGTAAACAAAATGCTACATATAGACCTTCTGGGGAAAACAATGCGAATGTTGTTAACATATTTTTATAAAGCTCAGGTCTGATATGAAAAGTCTTGAACACGATAATATGTCATAGGCAGGTCTGGTCAATAGCAGACTTGTCCACAGGTCTGGTCAGACACAGACCTGACCACTGCTTGTCTGCTTAAAAATTCTCAAGTTAACTTAGAAAGTCGTCAACAAGTCTGGTCCAAGTTACCTTTTATCAGGGTTAGGACTGCACCCATCTGTATATACATTTGTAAGACCAAAAATTCCAAATGTATAACAATTCAAACGAGAAAACTACATATAACTACCTAATTTATGTATGAAATAATGAACGAAAAACAAATATTTAAAATGGCAACACACAAAAACTACTAAATTTTGCACATACGCAATGTGGCGGGGTTAAACCAGATTGAAGGCGCTAATCCTCCCACTAACGTTGACCGTAAATGTATACATTTTAAAGTGTCAGGAAAGTTCGGTTATCGTTCAATAAATAATAAATAAACGAAGAAGGGAATACTCTTTTAAATACCCAATTCAAGAATCGATTAAAGACTTTAGTATTTTTTTTCGTTTTGTGAAAAAGTGTACACTATAAAAATCATTTAAAATTGTTCACACTGTAGATTATTTCAAATATACCTAACAATATCACAGTCCTACTTATAATTTAATTCTATATTTCATAACTGAGAAGAAAAAAAAACAATGTTGTTGACGTCATGGTCACAAACAGTATAAGTCACAAGTAACTACGACTGAATAGACACATTTGAGCATTAACATTTTTCATTTAGTAGGTATGGCTTGTTTATTTATTTTGTTATTTTTTTAATGGAATTTCTAGAATACATCTAGTTTAGCATACAAGACTTAAAACTGCTTACCGTTTATTTAAGGTGGTACCTAACACTTTAACTAAAATTTATTTGGCTTGTTTAATTTTCTTAAAATTTTGACAAAGTATGATTTTACAGAGTTATCTCCCTGTAGTATTAGGTACCACCTTAACTAAATACAAATCACGTGGCACCAAGTCATTCATTTATATGTACCAAATTCGTGGCCTTCAAACTGACTATTTGAGATTAAGATTGATGGTCTCATTTGGTCACACAAACATATATCTATGTCTGAAAGTCTTAGTACATATTGTAATTAATCATACAAATAGTGATTAATTTCAGATCAATAATAAAGAACCAATTAAGTATTTACCTTTTAGTACAAGGTTTGAAACGAAGATCCATCATAATTAAGTCTTGTTATTTAGGTTTCAGGCGATTATTAAATGCGACCAGTCCAAATAAAAGATTGATATTAAAGTTAAGGTTAAGCTTCATACAATATAGTTTATTTCTTAGGGAATAATACCTAAAGTATACTTTCATATACATCAATTTCTTTCCCCCTTAGTATTAACAAATTAACCACAAACAACTGTATATGATTAAAAAACACATTATAACTAGTGAGAGGTTTAGCTAGCTATAAAAACAGGTTCTTTCCGATTTTTGAGTCATGAGTATGATAGTTGTTATCCATTCGTGTAATATCTTTGAGTTTTGACTTAAAATTTACCATCTAATTGGAGACTTTTTGTTTTAAACTTTCCTCGGATTTCGCTTTTTTGTGTGATTTCTTTTCACATCACCGGGCTACTGCAAAGGGGTATAAACCCTTGTGCTTATTGTACACTGCAGATTTTGCATATGTTTTTTAATGTATGACAGAAAGGTTTTTATTTATTCAGAAAAAGTGTCTAGTAGTTGTTAATGAGTGTCAGGTGTATCCACATGTCTTTCAAAATCCTTATCTTTCAGTAGCCTAAAGTTTTTGTTTATCCAGTAGATAACCTGGGGAGTTCGATATTTTAGGATTTGTGTTGACACTACTAAACTATGTCTAAACGAGATGATCAAAAATATTTATAATTAAAATAAAGAAAAAGATATAACAATCATTTCCGCTTCTTCGTCATATGACAGTGGTATTGAAGTTTTGTAAAAAATGATGGTCTAGCACTCATTGATGACTCGTGATTTTGAAATTTCTTGTTTTGTTTCTGTAGGCGAATGAATAATTATTGTATTTAAATATTCCTACTTATTGCTGGGAATTTGATGTAAATAATTCCAACTCCCGACCAATTCATGCAGTCAGGTAGCTTCACGATTTCATTCCAAGTTAAACTTCTAACCCATGTTAGAGAGAAATTTAGGACAACCTGACCTACATGTATTTGTATTTTAACAATTACAAACAGTAAATTGGCGTATGGCGTATGGCGTATATATAACCTTTAGTCCTGGTATCTATGATGAGTTTATTTACAACTACTGGGTCGATGCCACTGCTGGCGGAGATTTATTTCCCCGAGGGTATCACAAACCCAGTAGTCAGCACTTTTTGTGCTGACATGAATTGTCATTGATATGGTTATATTTATAAATTTACTGTTTACAAATTTTGGATTTTTTTGAAATACTACGGCATTTCTACCTCAGGCATAGATTACCTTAGCTGTATTTGGAAAAACTTTTAGGAATTTTGATCCTCTAGCTCTTCAACTTCGTACTTTATTTGGCCTTTTAAACTTTTTTGGATTCGAGCGTCACTGATGAGTCTTTTGTAGACGAAACGCGCGTCTGGCGTATATATCAAATTTAGTCCTGGTATCTATGATGAGTTTATTAGTAGTTTTATTTATAAATTGAGAGAAATAAAAAGCTGGGCGATTTCCTTTTTTTTTCTTTTTTATTTTTGTAATGCGTAACATTGTTTTCACGTGTTTTTTTCTTTTTCTTCGAAAGAGTTTGGTGACTGTGTAATAAACAACTTTTTCATTATATTGGTAATTCCTGTAATTCTAATTTATTTTTCAATGAAAAGATATTTAAACATATTTTTTTCAAATGTGTTATATTAACACAAATGTATTTCGGTAACTTCATGACAATTCATATGGAAGTATTATATTGCCAATATAATATTTCCGTGCTATACCGAATCTATATGTATATTTGCCCTTTATAATGTGTGTCATGCAGATATAGTCCTTAGGGTATTTGACCTACAGTAATGCTTATTGTAAAAGCAGTATTTGCCTTTAATTATCCCCCAAATTGTCATTTTGGGAAACTACACGATTGTACGTTCATTTACCTTTGAATTACTTTGAATTTTGAAATGGCTCATTGTTATACTTCACGTATTATGTTGACGTTAATGCTACTTTTATCGAATTTGTGACGAAAAACTTACTATATCTAATGAACTTTCTCACCAAAATGAAAGACGATACTAACTAAGCACGATTAGAACACTAACAAAGAAAAATAGGAACTAATATATAATTAAGCAGAAAGTGACATATGCATAAGATTGAAACACGTCAGAAAGGAAAATCGTATTGGGAAAACCTTAGGAATTAGCATGCATACAACTTTGACAGTACACTCGTCAGAATTTAGGAGTTTGGTCAGTGCCCATAACATGTGCACTAATGTGTTTCTGTAAAATGATAACCCAGTTCGCTGGAAATGAACACGTTAGGAAGTTTATTGCATAAAGCATTTCTGTTTGTCATTTCTTAAAGCAACAGACATTCGCCAAAGCATTTGAATATTATAACACGTTCTTGAATAACATAAGATAAATAAATGTATACTGATTTGATATGTAATATGCTTCCACCTGCAATTTTTGTTTTCTCTATACGAACAGTAGTATTAATAATAGTTGACTCGGAGCAACAACAACCCAAATATTCTGAAAAAAAAACTGTTTGATACAATAAGCAATCAATTACCGTTAGCGAACTCGAACGAAAAAGTGCATTGTTCTAGACTTCAGTTAAAAGAAATGAGACACATCCATTTCGATAGAAAAATGTTATATGAAACGCATCAAAACGATTTGTCACGAAAGGATTAATGATTTTTATTATTTTGAGATAACCCATATAGCTAACAAAGAGGGACGAAAGATACCAAAGGGACAGTCAAACTCATAAATCTAAAACAAACTGACAACGCCATGGCTAAAAATGAAAAAAGACAAACAAACAACAGCACACACGACACAACATAGAAAACTAAAGAATAAACAACACGAACCCCACAAGTATCATTTGTAGTTTCATTCACTCTTGGACTCTCCAAGTCGTACAGAAAAAGCAATACTCTGTGCACATATTAGGCACAATTGAGGACGTTTCTGTTACAATGCATTCGGTAATACCGCGTGTGCCAGGTCTGTTGATTTAATATAGCATATGAAATCAACCATATCTATTAGTTGGATTCTCAGAATCTAATAAGAAAGACAGTAAGAGATACACGTAGACAACATGGTATCGTGCAAGTAAAATAAAAACAACTATTTTTGAAAATATTAATAACACTTTTATAACTTTAATGATTGCACTGAGGGATTTGAAAGGTTTTATAATGGTTATAATAGTTATCAAAAGTATCAGGGGTATTTAGTACTTCAGACGCGCGTTTCGTCTACATAAGACTCATCAGTGACGCTCATAAAAAAATAGTTAAAGTTACTATAATCGATTTTGTAGCTGTTGTGACCGTTCTTTAGATTAATAATGACCATTGTAAAATAATTTTATTAACAAATTGTGACCATAAAGTGACTACTTCGCTATATCACGTAACGTTGACTAATATTCTCCACACTTTTATATCAACTATAAATGAATGTTGTATGAATGTTTGATTTGAAATCGTGTAAAAAATAGAATGAATAGCAATGCTATATGTTGATGTATGATACCATATACTAAGTTTCAATAAACTGATGTTTGGCACTCATTGATTATTCGTGATTTTCCAATTCTTTGATTCGTGATGTATAAACTTATTCTTTGTTTCTGTGTATGAATATGTTAAATTTGTACCTTTCAGCTTTATAATGTTATGTATTCCATTATTATGACTGATTGATGAAAATTCAATGTAAATCATTGCAGCTACCGACCAATTCAGTCAAGTACCTTTATGACTTCATTCCAAACACAAGGTTGTACCTATGTTACAAAAAACAAATAGTTCAAATTTAGGTCAACCTGACCTACATGTGTTTGCATTTCAATAATCATCAACAGTAAATAAGTTGTTTTATTTACAATTTGAAAATAAAATCAGTATGATTTCTATTTTTTTTTTATGCCTACCGTTGTTTGTAAGTGCATTTTTTCCGGAAGAGTCGGGTGACTGTGTTATGTGTTGATAGTTATCAAAGGTACCTAAGTTAGAGTTTCATACACCAGCCGCGTGTTTCGCCTTCATATGCTTCATATTTACTCATCAGTGACGCTCAGATCAAAGTAGATGAATTTTGTAATAATATCGACAATTCCTGTTATTCTTCTAAATTGTATTATTCAGTGAAACGATACAATGCATCATATCTAAACTCCGTTCATTTTTCTAATATGTTGAACTAAAACAAAGAAATTTTGGTTCAACTTCATAATAATACCCATGGAAGTATTATATTGTAAATATGATTTTTCCGTGCTGTACCAAATCTATTATTATGTATATTTGCCCTTTATATTGTGTGTCTTGCAGTTAGAGTCATTATGGTATTTGAACTAAAATCATGCTTACTGTAAGAGCAATATTTGCGTTTAATTATCCCCCAAATTGTCGTCTTTTTAAAAACTACACAATTATACGTCCATTTACCTTGGAAGTATTTAGCATTTTGAAATGGCTTATTGTTATATTCATGTGTAATGTTGTACGTTTATGCTGTTGTTTTATCGAATTTGTGACGAAGAACCTAACTCGATTAATGAACTTTCACACCAAAAGACACTTACAAAGATAAATAGGAATTAATATATAATTAAGCAGAAAGATATTTAGGAGTAGGAATGAAACATGTTAGAAAGAAAAATCTGATTGAAAAACTTAAGGAATAAACATGCATAAAACTATAACACTACACTCTTAAATATTAAGTCTTTTTCAGTGCCCATTAAACGGTTTTGTTTGTCAAATATTTGAAAAAAGTGACATCGACAAAGCACAAAAAATATAATAGCAAGTCCTTGACATTCAAAAAAATGTTTACCATAGTAAAGGGCTATCACGATGATATAAGAGATGTTAAAACATTGTTGTGACGACATTCTATTGTTTTACCTATTTTTTATTTCAGTGAATGAACTATCATTTACCTGTAAGAAATTATTATGTTACCATTAGTTGTCCAATATTTTTAAGAATAGCCCTCTTCTTTCTTAATAATATTGGACAGCTAAAGGTAGCATAACTGGTTCTTTCAGGTAAATGATAGTTCAATCACTGAAATAAAGAAAACCTATTAATTACCTTAAATGTTTTCATCATGTAACAAATTATTATTTTTTTTTTTATTAAAGTCAAGTTTCAATACAATAATTTTGTCACTCATCAAAACGGTTTCTTGAGGAAAGAAATCACTTCCAAATTGATTTTTAACACTACCAATACTCATAACACAGCCATTTGTCTCATGTTTTCTCATGTTGTCTCTTTTCGCACTTATTAAATAAGTTTATTATGGTGGTAAGTTTTATTTTTGTTGCCAGTCTTGTTTTTGTTGCCTTTATGAATTTCTTTTTTCAAAAGATTTATCCTCGTCCGTCTTTAGGTAATCAACATTGACATCTGGTATTGCTCTTATTCTCCTTAACATCATTTTCAAATACAATTAAAATGTAAAAAGCAATGAAAAAGGCTACTAAAATATGATAGATCACGCCGCATTACAAGGGCCATGAACAACCTAAACCTTATCCTGTGTACAAAATGCGAATCGAGAACTTCCTTCATGAACAAGGGGACTGTAATACTTTTTAGGATTCGGCGATGATGTACAAGTTGTTGTTTTTTGAAGTTATTGCTTAAATATGAATATAATGCAACACTTCTCTTTTGAACGACGATAAATATGGGAAGCAGAATAAAGGAAGACAGAACCGCATTTTATCTTTAAAACAAACCAATAATGTGTCCGATTCGCAGTTTGTTCGAAGTGATCGTTTTATAAAAGTTTTTTTTTCAAAGGAAAATCAAGACAAAAATTACGTTTCGGTAACATTAAAAAAACACAAGGGACTCAGTGAGTATACACTAATAAACGAAAAAAGAGCGATACGACCTTGCGGTGCACTCGATATGGTTCAACAAAAACCTGTCTTCATATGGTATTCTTTTTTTCTCATTAACCCTGTAAAAAAATAAAATCCGAGAAGAAACAAGAAACTTATAGAAGAAGACTACATTTTGAAATATAATATATATAAAACTTGCCATTATTAGCTGCTTTGACTATATCCTCTTTGTAATCCAACTGAAATAATGCATCTCTTTGAACCACAAAACGCATGTAAAGGTATTCACCTAAAACTATTAGCGGAAATTATGAGTTGTCCTGAGGCTTGCACACGCAAAAGTCACGATACACATACCCTGTGTCTTATTCTTCATGAAGCAATACATGTTGTTCACCTTTAGCTGTACTTTCTTTTTGTCTATTTTTTTTTTATGTTGAACTACTGTTTAAAGGGGCTAACATGTAGGATATATCTTAAAGTATAGAAGTTTATTCACAAAACAGTTTTCATACTTAATGAAAATAAATCTTAACTTGCTTTTTTCTTTTGTTTTACCTTTTTTGACGTGTTAAACAATGTTTTAAGTAAGATATAAGCCTCTAAAAGTCCATTCTGTAAAATATTGAACAGGTCTTCGGCCGCAGACCTGTCCAATATGTTACAGAATGGACTGTTATTGGTTTATATCCCTTACAGAAAAAAAACCGTAGTGGGACTAGAGGTGTATGACTCTCATTCGATTTCGAGTACTAATATTACTAAAACTGGATAGATGGCTTTGGGAATTTAAATAAAAAAACTATTGTGAATCGTGTTACTCATTCTTTAGTTTTCTATGTTGTGTCATGTGTTTAATTGTTTGTCTGTTTGTCTTATTCATATTTAGCTATGACGTTGTCAGTTTATTCGATTTATGAGTTTGACTGTCACTCTGGTATCTTTCGTCCCTCTTTTAAAAGTAAACGATTCAGTATTATGACAAACATAAGTACTGCGGTTGTCCACACTGTTACGGGAATACATATATAGATGTTTAGTATAAAAAAAGTCCAGAAAATGCTTCGCTCGGCGCTAAATGTGTAATTATCAGAATTGATAAACAAAAAAGCCCAATCAATTCTTCGTTTCGTATCTCCTCGTCGTTGTGATTCTTTCTATGCCATATCATACACTTTTAGAAACTATCTGGACAAGGGTGATGATTTTTATAACTTAGAGGGATATTTAAATATATGTTTGCTGATTTGATATGTAAAATGATTCCACCTAGCTTATACATTGTTTGTTTTCTTATCCAGATCTATACAAACAGTAGTTTGCATTATAGTTGCCTAGGAGCTACAACAACCTATTGTAAATAGTCGTAACCCCAAACTGTTCGATACAATTAACATCAGTTACTGTTAGCGAACTCGAACGAAGAGGCGATTTGTACTATTCTTGAGTAAAATGAAAGAAAAACATCCATTATGATAAACATTGTTATGTCAGACACCTCGCAACGATTGATCTTGGAAGGATTAAATACCCCAATGATTGTTATCATTTTGAGATCACCCATATTGCTTAACAGTATCACTTGTAGTTTAATTCGTTCTCGGAATAAACAAGTTTACACAAAAAAAAAATACTGTGCAAAACGGAGGAAGTATCCTTTTCACTACATTCAGCAACAAAGCAACAAAGCGGGTGCCATGTCTGTTAACTTTACTGGTGCACATGAAATCCACCCCATCTTTAAGTGGGATATGTGTTGCTAAAGCGCCTTTTGTTTCATATATACTTCTGGTGCTATTTTAGAAATAAATACAACTCAACTAACTGCATGTGTTATCATATCGGTAATATTTTATGACGTGACAAAATTGTTTCAATGACTGTCACTTTTGTACGATCTAATTAAGTTGACATCAATAATTGTCATTTCCGGCTATTCTTGGAACCATTTCATTACACCTAATTGTACATCACGACACATTTCCGGCTCACTTTAAATGTTGTTAAGACCATCATCTATATTACAAAAGACAATATATATGTAAATCTGAACATGAATGTCAAGAGTTGCGTTTAGGGGTAAATTGAAATTCAAAGAACCAATGAGAGTGAAACAATGTTTATTGACACTTTTTATTTTATTTAAAAAAAAGAATTGTTAATCTTTTGTTTTCTAATCATTTTTATGCCCTGACCTCTGTGTTGACATGAATATCAATAATGTGGTCATTTTTATAAATTTCATGTTTACAAAACTTTGAATTTTTCGAAAAACTAAGGATTTTCTTATCCCAGGCATAGATTACCTTAGCCGTATTTGGCATAACTTTTTGAAATTTTGGATCCTCAATGCTCTTCAACTTTGTACTTGTTTGGCTTTATAAATATTTTGATATGAGCGTCACTGATGAGTCTTATGTAGACGAAACGCGCGTCTGGCGTACTAAATTATAATCCTGGTACCTTTGATAACTTTGTTGTAATTACTAATTTAAAATTAAAGTATGACAAGAAGGTTAAGTTTAAAACAAAATTATGGACCAAACTACCTCGAGTATAATTTGGTCTTATCATGCCTTTCGACCTATGCATGTAATTACGTACAACTTCAAAGGTTATGAAGTGTTTAAACATTCTGGTCAACGGGATAAATAAACTCATCATAGATACCAGGACTAAATTTTGTATATACGCCAGACGCGCGTTTCGTCTACAAAAGATTCATAAGTGACGCTCGAATCCAAAAAAGTTTTAAAGGCCAAATAAAGTACGAAGTTGAAGAGCATTGAAGACCAAACTTCCTTAAACTTTTGCCAAATACAGCTAAGAGGCCAGAGGTAGAAAAGACTAAGTATTTCAAAAATTCAAAATTTGGTAAACAGTTAATTTATAAATATAACCATATCAATGATAAAAGAGGGTTTAAAATCAAAATCATTGAATCGTGCTATGGAAATGGTTAGATTTAACTTGTAATATGATGTCTGTTTTCTCTTTTTATCCTCGGAAATATTCAACCAAAATATTGAAATTGAAGATTTATGAAATTCAATATGACTTGAATATACATACCGTCAACAATAAGCAAAGTTCATATCGTATGGTCATCTATATAAGGTCTCGAAATGACAGTTGTACAACAAAGCTAACGAGAACTCTCACGACCAAATTTCTTTACAAAATAATGATCGAAAAAAAATATGTAACACAAAAAAAAAACGAGAACTATCAAATTACAGGTTTCTGACTTGAGACAGACACTTACATAATGTGGCTGCATTAAACCAATTTGAAACCTTCCCCTACATTGATCATTTATGTAGACATTTTCCGGAAAGTTAAATTATCATCAATGACTATCGATAATGAAAAGTATACTCTTTCGTTAACACTCGATTCAAGATTCGATTATAGTCATTATTTGTTTTCTTTCTGTGAAGATATAATCTAAAAACAAAGTTTGACACACTGCAATAAAACGTATAGCGAGTTATTTAAAAGTATGCACGACATGATTTAGGTTATGTCGAATAGACAAAACAAAAATTCTGTCATTCCTTATACTTTAATTTTAAATTCCATTTTTGAGGAGGAAACTATACAAAAATTACGTTGATGACGTCATGTTCATATGATAAAAATACGCTGGTACTGGTACATTCTGTCAGTATTGTTTTTGATATTCTCTTATTTTTGTCATTTATTTTTTGATATGTGTTTGTCAATTTATAGAAAATTAGATGTGGTATGCATATGATTGCCAGTGAAACAACTCTCCACAAGAGACCAAAAAGATCAACTATAGTACGACCTTTAACAATAAGCAAAGCCCTTACCGCATAGTCAGCTATAAAGGGACCCGAAATGACAAAGCAAAACAATTCAAACGAGAAAACTTATGGCAAAATTTATGTACAAAAAATGAGCAAACAACAAATATATAACACATAAACAAACGACAATCATTTTTTAGGTTTCTTTCTTACATAAATGACGTTGCTCTGTACTTGTTGTTATCCATTCGTTTGATGTGTTTTAGCTTTTGATTTTGCCATTTGAATAGGGAATTTCTGTTTTGAATATTCCTCGGAGTTCAGTATTTTTCTTTTTAATGGTTGTTCCAAAGTTTTTTTTACCCAAAAGAACATTGAAACCCTAATAATAGACTTTATTGTTAAAGTCAACAACATTTATAGAATCTTGAATAAAGATTATATTTGAATATGTTAATTAAAACAGACGAAACAGAACCAAACTTCGACTAAAATTAATTTGGCTCATTTAATTTTCATATAATTTAGAAAAAAATATTTACTTTGATCGGATTTCAAAAATATATATATTAAAAACCTCGAACCACGCATCTGAAAATTTCATTGGATTCATTTAATAAACACTAATTTGTATCATTGGGATTCTTAATATTTCCTTAACAAGTGAACGTGATTTAAACGTTCAGGTGACTTTTAAAGAGTTTTCGCCCTGTAGAATTATGTACCAACCTAACCATATCCTTTCACTACGACGTGAAAAGAAAACCAAACAACGAGATAAAGCTATATCGGTGTCGATATTATAGAATGAAACGCTTTTACAATTTTCGATAGAAAGAGGTCTAGAGATGGTTAAAACACCCACCACCTTTTTGAGTTCGGAATATGCAGGATCGTTTCAGAAATGGGGGGAAAAGGGTGGATCTCAAACACATTTGGGTTGCATCGAGTCCAAAAGGTGTGAAATATAAACTATTGAGAATGGATTCTAATCTAAATCAATGAATATCCACTTCGCTGCATCCAATTTCTACAAAGGTAGCTGTTTTCCTCAATCAATATTGCCTTGAGAAAATCATCTGAGTGCAGGACAAATTCTGTTCGAAGCACGCGCAAGGTATACTTCAAAACGAGGGTAACAAACCTTCATAATATATGGAACAAAGAAAGCTTCCCTTCATTGTCCAACATATTTCAAATAAAGGCAAAATTAGTATACCACTGTTTCGATAAAGCAACACAAAAATTCGGGTAACAAACGAAAACCAATGGAAAAAATATCAACTATAAAAGGAGAGCAACGGAACAACAGAACCGATAAACCACAACAACAACAAACGCCAACATACAAAAAAAAATGGAATGCATATAACAACTCCCGAAAGTAAAAAGAAGATAGTTTAGCTAAATGAGCATTCATCAAGCAGACATACCATCTTATCGGGGTAGTGCCATTGAGGAAGCATATCATTAAAATCTCGATTTCTCTCTTTGAAATTTGCGAGCACTAGTATGAATATTTCACTTCGTCTTTTGATTACTCAGATAATAGACAAATTGTTGTCACGCATGCATGAACAGATAGGTCAATAACTAGACGATTCATTCATAAAATAAATCTTGATACATGTATGGGTTTTATACCATCTGTCCTTTTTGCCAATGACGAAGAAAAAATATAATCTGTGTCGTAAGCTTCTCGTGCGTACAGATGTGTACATGTATGGCCAATTAATTTTACTTATGTCGTAAACAAAGATATACACCGTTTTGCGTTAACGTTCTTGGTTAAAGAAACTACAATTTATGACATGTTAAAAATACTGTACAAAAAGTACTAAAACACTACTGGCTGATGACTTCATTACAAAATGACCGTTTTTATTATAGTTTCTAATACCGTTCTGTTCATTGGTACACTTTGACTGTAGAATACGTCATATGTCTGTCCCTTCTTGAGCTCGTAACAAATGATGACTTTCACTCTTAGCATAGTCCCGGAATAATGTTGATAAGGCTGCATTTAAACAAAAGCAACAAATAAGAATATTTGTCTTAGTCTTGCAACGCAAATTCTTGTAAAACACATAGAACACTTATCAATATAAGTTCATGAACAGGTAAACACAACAATTTCTTCTTCTTCTTGTAAATGATCTGCATGCAAAATCTTACCTTCCTTTGAAGTAGAGCTTCATATTCCGTCCGATGTAGAATGCTGCATATCACACTGATCGCACCAGTTGATGACGCATCCATTTTTTTCAAAACATGAGAGCTTTTAGTAATAATTTTCCTCATGAAAACAATTGTCGTCTACTTACAAAGCAAAACATGCAATCTTATCAGAAGAAATGCAATCTAAAGGTCTAGTAAAAACTATAGATAAAGATGAATATTTCGTGTTTTTCGAAATATTTGCAACATTATGAAGGGTTAGATCGTTTGTGGTATAAGACCACAGACGAAACTTGTCTATATTTCAAAAAAGGTGAAATCCATCATCAAACAGCGCGAGTAGCCGAGAAAAATCTCGACTCTGATACTGAAAATTCCAAATAAACAAAATAAATTTCAAAACAAATTCTAAACGGAATGTCAATTATCAAACGGCAAATACAGAAACATAAACCAAGTGAATAAAACTTATCTTCCTGGCTTCGTACAGACATTTCTTCTTATAGAATATGATGAATTTAACATCTAGCTTTTCCTGTAGATTGACAACAATGTGTTGGCAAAACAAACAGTCTGTGTCATTTTGTCTCTTGTGGAGATTTGTATCAGTGGAAACCACACCACATATTCTTTCTTTTTTATATATATATATAGGCATTATAGGTTTAAATGTCAAAAACATGGGTACAGCAGTCAATTTTAAGCAGCATAACCACCATTAACCCAAAGAATTGACTCAAACCTTAAGGACTTCTATATTAGCTACACAGTCAGTTTATTAACTCAACAAATGAACCAACATGTGTCCGATGCCATTGCTAAGTAGACCAAACTATGTTACCTCTTTATCGATTAGGACAGTTTAGAGACCTGTTTTTTCACTAAATAATTCAAAATTTGGTGACTATGTCGGATGCATCTATCCCATTGAACTAGAGATCAAGGATACAACATATACAGTTAAGTCGGCCTCATATCTTGACTTACATCTAGAAATTGACAATGAGGGCCGATTGAAAACAAAACTTTACGACAAAAGAGATGATTTCAGCTTTCCAATTGTGATCTTTTCATTTCTAAGTAGCAACATTCCAGCAGCACCTGCATACGGTGTATATATCTCCCAAATGATACGATATTCCCGTGCTTGCATTTATCATCATGATTTTCTTGATAGAGGGTTGTTGCTCACAAGGAAGCTATTAAATCAAGAGTTCCGAATGGTGAAGTTGAAATCGTCTCTTCGTAAATTGTACGGACGCAATCACGAGTTGGTTGACCGTTATGGTATAACCGTTTTACAAATGATAGCGGATATGTTCCTTTCGTTGCAATCCCCTTCCCTTTCTTGAATGTGACCTACCGTATTAGACTATTTACTGGATTTGTTATAACATAAGCAACAAGAGGGGTTCCACATGTGGAGCAGGATCTGCTTACCCTTAAGAAGCACCTGCGATCACCCCTAGTTTTTGGTGGGGTTCGTGTTGTTTATTCTTTAGTTTTCTATGTTGTGTCATGTGTACTATTGTTTGTCTGTTTGTCCTTTTCATTTTTAGCCATGGCGTTGTCAGTTTATTTTCGATTTATGAGTTTGACTGTCCCTCTGGTATCTTTCGTCCCTCTTTTACGTATCTCAAATAAAACATTTACCAAAATATGCTTTATTAAAATAAAATCCGAGAGATATACACCAAAGTGAATAGTAACGAGTAACCACGACTGGACAGACCTTTTAACATTGAAATTGTTCAGTAATTAGGTATGGCTTTTTTTTTTTTTATCCGAGCATAATTTTTTGGAACAGTTTTGCATAAATGATTTAAAACTCATTAACATTACTAATAGTTAACCAGAAAATGCAGTGACGCAAGGTCATTTATTTAAATGTACCAAATTTGTGGCCTTCAAACTGACTTTTTGAGATTAAGATTGATGGTCTCATTTGGTCACACAAACATATATCTATGTCTGAAAGTCTTGGTACATATTGTAATTAATCAGACAAACAGTGATTAATTTCAGATCAATACTAAAGAACAAATTAAGTCTTTACATTTTTGTATTAGTTTTAAAAGAAGATCCGTCATAATCAATTCCAATTATTTTGATTTAGGTTTAAGGCGATAATTGAAGGCGACCATTCCAAATAAAAAAATGATATTTAGGTTAAGGTTAAGCTTTATACATTATAGTTGATATCTTTGACAATATCCAAAATATACTTTAATATACATCAATTCCCTTCGATATCATTATTAACAAATAAGCCAGTGATAACTTTAGTTGATTTAACAAAACTAAAAAAGAGAACTGACAGGTTTAACAGTACCGATATATGACCCAATCGTTAGTCTTCTCCTATTTTGAAATATAATCGTGTTTGATTTACATCTGAAAAAAAAACTCGTGTTTTGCAATTTGGAAACGTTAGTAACATAAACGGTACTAATTCTGAAGCAGCAGTTGTGCATTTCGAAACATAATGTCTTCAGTGGCGCTATTGGCCAATCTGTAATTGAATATGCAAAGTCTTAATACATAAAAGCAAAAGTAGTATATCGTTGTTCAAAATTCATAATCCACATGTTTAAAAGCGGATCATGTCCAATAGGATCTAAGTAGTTAATAATTTTAGGGAGAGGTGTTTAAAATAAAAAATTTAGTATTGTTTAGCGAGGAAAATTTTGATATAATTGCAAAACATATTGTACATGTAAGTGAAGATTCTGTATTACATAATGAAAATTTATAAGAATCTGATTAAAACTGCTGGTTGCAAACATTATTATTATGACCACCATTTTAACCATCCGACTATACATGTTCTAAAACCTCCACTTTATTGAATGATGTAGCGATATATATGGGATTCTCCGTTTTGCTGTAAATTCCGATTTTTTAAATTAGACATTTTAAATTATTTTTGAATATGAAACATTATTCAAAAATAAATATTGCTAGCCGTATTGTCTGATGGAACAACATCCTTTACGTCATCTATTATGCAAATTATGGAATTTTATTCAACTGTCATACAAATGAAAGGTTAAGCTAGCTATGAAACCAGGTTTATCCATCATTTTGTTAATAAGAAAGTGTCTGTACTAAGTCAGGAATTTGACAGTTGTTAGTCATTCGTTTGATGTTTAGCTTTTGTTTTTGTCACTTTCTGTTTTGAGTTTTCCCCGGACTTCGGTATTTTTTATTTTACTTTCTTTGATCTTCATCACATTTCTCCAACCATTAGCAATATACCAGCTTCACCTGCATATGGAATTTACATTTCCCAACTCAATCGTATTCAAGATCTTATAGCTGTTACTTAGACTTAAAACAAAACGTCATCAGTATGTGAGCAGGAAGTTGATTAAGCAGGATTATGTCAAAGAACTCTCGTCGTTTTTTCTAAATAAAAAAACATTAAAAGATACCAGGACCTTGTTGATAAATTTTCTGTTTTTACTCCACCATACATGCTGGTCTTGAAGTATAGATTATTTGTACTTATGTTGTTCATGTGTTAAAGTGTTCTTTTCATTTGTCTTTGTATATTAATAATTTCCTTGTTTTTGGTAATATATGTTTGACGTGTCTCGGTATTTATACTTCCCGCCATTGTGTGTTTTGCTATGGTCTTTTGTACTACTGTGTTTCATTTTCGCTCAGATTCTTTGTCTTTAGAGTTTCTCTATGGCATTTTGCTTTTTCTTTGTTGAAATAGTTATTTATTTAAATGGTGATTAGAATTATTAGAACACAGTTTTGACATTTTTAAATAGTTTGTTTGTTTTGTTCACACATTTTTGTCTATATAATGAAATTTCATGAACCTCATACAAGTGATAGGTTTAGCTAACTATAAAACCGGTTTAATCCGCCAATGTCACATAAGTAAATACCTGTACCAAATCAGGAATATTACAGGTGTTTCCCAATAGTTTGATATTTTGATGTTAACATTTCACAAAGGACTTGAATTTTCCTTGGAGCTTTGGAGTCGATTTCACAAAAAACTTAAGACCAAGATTGATCGTAAGTTATGAACAATTCAGTATACTTACGACCAAGTTTTTTTGTGAAATCGACTCCAGTATTTTTGTTATTATACTTTTTATAAAGAAAATAAGAAGAATTACACGTAAATAAAATAACAGCTCAACCACACATCCACACATTAAAGTAGAAAAAAATAGATTCTCATCAATAAACATTCATGTACATATGTGCCTAGTCAAATATCGCTCTGTTTTCAGAAAACAGGTAAATAAATGTAATAGACACTACATTAGATCTGCTATCGTTAAGAAATCTACAAAAGGACAAATATATTAGGATAAAAACTAACCACTATCAACCGAGTTGTCTAACTTATGATATACACAGTGACAAATGCAAGGGTTGAATGTATACTTTTACTCTTGATATTCGTAATGCAATAGTTTATAACAAAACTCACTGAGAATCAATTCAAATATACCAAGCAAAACAATCCGACTTTTGACTCAGTAATTAATATTTTTCCACAAGTAACCTTCTCTGTCATAGGACATTCTGGCACTCGGTCAATCAAGAGCAACGTAAATAAGTTAATTCAAGATTTTAATCGGTACAATTTTGAGAAAAAGATTTCTGTTTTAATGCTTTCTATACATGACTAAATCATCGTAAAATAGTAAATTCCCCCACCGATCATATACATTTGATTTACCTTTTTTGGCTGCTCGTAATTGACAAAGTAGCAGGATGTCCTACCACAGAGTAAGTAACATGTTGAATAATTGTAGACCCTGGAGTCAAAAGTCGGTAATATGAAAAAGGCCTATTTAAAGATTTACCATGCAATTACTCAAGCGTATTAATATCTATCCAACGACAGAAAGTATTCTATTCTAAGTTTACTCGTCAAGAATATACAAGACACATATTCTACTGGACGTTATTAGTGTCTGAAATGTTTCTATTCTTGTAATGCTAGAAGCACAGACACATTATCCATCGTAATATTAATTTAGAAGACATAATTGGATAACGTAATGAATATATTTATAGCATCTATTATTAATAGCAGATATATTATGTAGATAATTATTAGCAAATAACGTCATATCATGTTAGCTCCTGTTTATTTTAAATCTTAACAACAATTTAACAATACATACAAGTAACAAAATATATGTTTCAAATACTTTCGAATGTCCTTCCAAGTGAGCATCAATCAATAAGGCCTAGGAACAAAGTGATCGAATGAAATGTAAAATGGTTGGTTTATACATTTTGTGAACAAGGAAAACTGCGGCGTAACTGTAATGTACAATAAACAAACAGCTTCAGTAGAGTTTTTGGTTGTGTTCGCGCTGCTCAATCTTTAGTTGTGAATGTATCTTTAGTCTTTTCGTCGTATTTTGAACCTTTGGTTTGTATGCATTTCTTCGACGTAAGTTTAAATCATCAGCTTGTATTGTCTCCATTTCCTTTGTTTACTAGAGTAAATATTCATACCTTTGAAAAGTCCTTTGAAATCAACCCAAGGTTGAGTTTAATTTCTCTTTGTTTGTATGTTGCACCAAACCAACTAGCGGGTTTGAACAACGGTAAAGTACTGTTGCATAATGTGTATGCAGTTAAAATCAAAATATAATGCAATCATTTGACACGAGTTTTAATAGTTCTTTTCACCTTTTTCTGTTTGATTTGGTTTTCCTTCTGTTTATAATCTTGCGAAACTGATTACTTGGAAACGTGCGGATTCAAAATGTATGCCTGATATCTTTGTTTTTGACGCCATTAGATTCAAACCTTTAATATGCGGCCGTTAAGTGCCCGAGGGAATCACCAGTCAAGGAGTCAGTACGCCTATGTTGTTAAGGTAGGTCGTCTACAAAAGACATGGATAGCGGCGGGTGATGTTGATTTTTTGTTGCAGAAATAGACGTATAACCTACGTTTTCAAACGTAAATTAATGAAATTGATCACATTTTTTTTCCATCAATTATTTTTTTATTACAGATGTTTTACGCAATGTATTTGTTTGGGCGTAAATTCAAATGGTTAAATCTCACATTATTTGTGCATTGTAGGTATTTAATATTTAATGCAGAACTTCTTTTAAAATTGCATTAATTTGATTTAAGTCGATATGTGTCACTTCATCAATAGCAGCATCAATAACTGGATGCTAACATTTCACAATTCACCGTATACTTATTTTATTTAAGGTGTGACAAAATGAGCAAATGCTTTAACGTAATGTGTAGTCATTAACATTATTCCTTTCGTAATTTATTGTCATTTGTGTATTATTATGTATCTCCAGAAGAAGTAACCTCTTCCGTTAATGGTTTGGTCCCTTCATCACATTTACACATAATGATGATACATGGAACCTTTGATTGTTTGATCATTGCTGGAGTTTGACTACATTTACACATGATAACCGTATTTCGCCTCATCGCCACTATTGTCATATTGGTTCCATTAGCCCCATCGTGGTCCTCGTGTCTGGTGTAACGACGAATGAAGGGAATTTTATCTAATGTTCCTGGTGATTTGTCTCTTTTCATAAACCTGAAAGTAGATAATTAAACATTAGAATATGTAGTCAAATACTACAGTTAAACCTGAAAGTAGATAATTAAACATTAGAATATGTAGTCAAACACTACAGTAAAACCTGAAAGTAGATAATTAAACATTAGAATATGTAGTCAAATACTACAGTTAAACTGGGACTTGGATTACGTATAGTTATCAGAGTTCTTCAGAACGTATAGTTATCCGAGTACATTCAGAACGTATAGTTATCCGAGTACATTCAGAACGTATAGTTATCCGAGTACATTCAGAAAGTATAGTTATCCGAGTACATTCAGAACGTATAGTTATCCGAGTACATTTAGAACGTATAGTTATCCGAGTACATTCAGAACGTATAGTTATCCGAGAACATTCAGAACGTATTGCAATATTCTATAAATTCGAAAAATATGACTAGTCTTTATAATAAAATATTGAATTCATACATTTCGCAGTGATTTTTCTTTTTGAAATTTTGCGATCGAATTAATCAGATATTGCTTTTTTATCATAAGTTAGGGAACTGCAATTCATAATGTTCGCATTCCAGTATATATATATAACAGTAAATTATCATGAGAAAAAAGAAACACGAAAAAAAAATCTGAATTACGATTCAACCTACCATTTTACTAGGAAACTGTGCGAACAAAAAAAAAATCAAGTATAAGAGAAATGTTATATATAATGGTACATTTTCGGTCAACCCCACTGCTTGGGAACAACAGTTACAGGTCCAGGTTGTTTCAGCTCAGTAGCCAGTGAATCGGTACTGATACGATTCATAACATACAGGTTGATTGATTTACCCATTGATGCATCAATTGTGAAAATCATTTCTAATTGGCAATAACTCCAATGACAAGTCGAATGAAGATTCAGCCATAATTTCTTACTTTTAGATCTAGTTTTGCTGATCATTTTTTTAAATTTAACGTTTTTATTATAATTTCCAAGTTAATATGCAATGGCCAAAAAAAGATTCTTTATTTCGATTATAGCTTTCAAAGTTAAAAAGCAAAAGTTTAAAAGGTGATAGCAAATTTGACATTTAAAGGCAAAAACTCCTATAAAAAGTCGTCTTACAGTTTTGACGTAAATAAATACCAGTTAGATTTCAACAGTCTTTAATTTTCTGTCTTTTCAAATTGTCACCATTCATAGCAGTTTTAAGATAACGGGTAAGTTTTAGTGATTTTTTAATTTAGACGCAAATTTAACCTTAGATAAATATAGCGACTGATTTGTGAACAGTTTTGGTCATACCGCTCTTATGGTATAGAACTATTAATCTTGGTCTGGTCAAAAAGAAAATGTAAACATTTTTAACCCCATAGTTCTTTCGCATAGCTGCATCTTTGTCAATAGGTAAAATATGTTGGTAGTTGTTGGTGATTAATGAAAGATTTGGACTTGGAATCACTGTAGAACCATTACTGAAAGTTTCTGATTAATGGTAAAGAAGTAATAAATTTATAATAGAGAGCACAGTGACCCTGTTGTTCAGATCAGAAGTACCGTCTATTTTACTATCAACCTTCTGGGAACCAGTACGCTCTAATATGCAATTGAAGGCATGTTAAATGTTTCAGTACAAGTATGGATAAGGTATTGTTTTTGACATGGAATGACTGTCACTTTATTTGAACTTAAGACAGAGTACCCACTAATGCTTGAAATTGCAGATTTTAACATAGAAAGCAAAGGGGTTATGAATTAGCGGTTTCATACCTTAACGACTCTACATATTTATGTATCCCTGGCTTTCTAATTCTTATGTTCCAGCGTTCCTTATGAAAGTGAACCCAGAGCTTCGGATGCACGGAATGAAAGTGAACCCAGAGGTTCGGATGCACGGAATGAAAGTGAACCCAGAGGTTCGGACGGAAAGTGAACCCAGAGGTTCGGATGCACGGAATGAAAGTGAACCCAGAGGTTCGGATGCACGGAATGAAAGTGAACCCAGAGGTTCGGACGGAAAGTGAACCCAGAGGTTCGGACGGAAAGTGAACCCAGAGGTTCGGACGGAAAGTAAACCCAGAGGTTCGGATGGAAAGTGAACCCAGAGGTTCGGACGGAAAGTGAACCCAGAGGTTCGGACGGAAAGTGAACCCAGAGGTTCGGACGGAAAGTGAACCCAGAGGTTCGGACGGAAAGTGAACCCAGAGGTTCGGATGCACGGAATTTATAATGTGTTATTTTTATAAACGTCGGTGTTATTTTATTTGGTTGTGTTAACCCTTGTGGTAATTGTTAGTTGATTTTGGAAAGAGATTGAAAAGTTATATTTGTTTGGTTCAATCAAACAAAGGGGTCTATGAAAATTTTTAATAAAAAAATGCAAGTATTCTTAAAATGTTAAAATGAAGAGAAATAACTGGCATTTAATTTGCACATGTTTCGTTTTTACCTTTACACAAATAACTTTCAAAAAAATAATGTCACGGCAACTATAACGTGGCAGATAACTCACAATGGTGAACTAACCTACCAGCTTACAATAACAATATATGTGCATCAAAGTGTTTGTTTAATTCAAAGTTAAAATTGGAGAACAAAATGAAACTGGTATCATTTGGATGAATTTGTGTAATTCAACTAATTATCATTCAGTATATACATCTCTTTTAAATTAGGAATTAAACTGTGTATGTACGTCGTAAGGTCAAACATCCTTTAAATGTATCTGGTAATGAATCATATCAACATTACCTCGCCATCAACTCAAATTTAGTATTAAATTTCGTCATCTTTCCCATTGTTTCAATTAGACAACAGATATTCACATCTAGCTATTAATTGTAAAAGTCGGTAGCACAGCATTCGTGATCAAGGATTTGCTACATTTGCATGTGCATAAAGGCTAAATGTTTACAACAAATAATATATTGTTTATTGGAATAATAGTTGGGCCTTCTCTATAATTGATAAAGTGCTCATTCACTTTTTTACTTTTAAATAACGGTATACTACTGCTGCCTTTATTATCTACCACCAAACGAACGAACAAACACATCTACAAACTATATAAATATATAATTTTACATATAAAAACATTGAATAATTATAAACGTAATGATGAAAACGACAATTGTTGTTATATGATACAAAAACTACAGATTTATGAAATGTCATGAGCAGTTAAGGATAGCTGTCGTTTCAACTTGCAATCACTATTCCATGGGAAAAGGGAATTGACCAATAGAAGTCGAAATCAGTAGAATGTTCATTCCTATACATGTTGGCTTAATTTCTGCATTTTCGTTTACTTTAATGAAGTATTGAAAATATAATAAGGAATTCCCAAGTATTTCTCACATTGAAAGAATCATGGGTTTTCAAAATAATTTTACCCCGTTTAGAACAATACTATGACGCTCCATAAACGATTTTTTGCATGATATAAGGTTATTAATGAATAAAAAAAATACCCTAACAACTCGCCTACTTTCCGTTTCCGACACAGTCTAGGAATTGTCCACTTTATATATTGATTTTATAGACTCTTTATCGAAGTTCTTATGGATGTATTAAAAAAACAAAGAAAAACACTTATGTGGAAGATCAAGGGGTGCCCTTTGATTCTTGTTTTTTAGCATTTGGCACATTTTTTGGAATTTTGGATCCTCAATGCTCTTCAACTTTGTACTTGTTTGGCTTTATAAATATTTTGGTATGAGCGTCACTGATGAGTCTTGGATACTAGTAGACAAAACGCGCGTCTGGTGTACTAAATTATAATCATGGTACCTTTGATAACCAATTAGTCCAGAAATCTGCTTATGACATTTTTCACTACCACAACATAGAAGTTCTAAAAGAAGCATCGCTTTTTCGTTACCCAGTAAATAGACAAAAATTTCATATTCAATAATTTTGAAGATAGAGAGATAGAAATATTAGAAGAAAGCTAAATAACATTGAATTTACACTGACCTCATTTTGAGATGTCCAGTCGAATTTCATTGGGTCTTATCTTAATACATTTGACATCCGTAGTCCGCACTAACAAGAAGATGTAGCCATTACAGTCATTTTTATTACTGGGTTTTGAAAAAGCGGCCTTCCCAACTAACCTTGGTTTATGCACCTTGCACAAATGGAAAGCTCCATATATGATAGGATTCAACACTGCGTTCGACTGGCCAATCGTTGTTAAAACTGTTAATAATGTAGCATCATATGTTTCCTCGGAATCACCGAAAGCTTTTCTTGTAAATATAACATAGTAAGGAAACCAACAAACGATGAATGTTGCTACAATAAAAATAGACATTCGCAACGCTTTTCGTTTTGCTTTCCTCATGAATGTGCTCCTTACTTGTCCTCTCGCTGATTCTGACGACGTTGACGCATGTTCTGGTTCTAAAAATATAAATATATGCTTATATTGAATATGATTATCACTTTAAAAAAATCACTTTGGTGCGATTACAAACAAATATGATGAAGTTTGTGAGCACAACGATAACAAAAAATAAAGGTTAAAGAATCGATTTGGAAATAATTAACTTTTACATTGAAAAAGCTGTAGCAATTTGAACATAATTTCAAATTCTTTCCTACTTCTTTTCATTTCGGGATTACCATCAATAAGCATAGGTTTACTTAAAAGAAGCATTTTATTATGTCTCGCATATTTGTTAGCCGACAAAATATGACAAAGGATACCCATTTATTATAAAAACAATATTCCTTTTGGAGATTATCAGGTAACACCAGCCTCATATTAGATCAATATCCAATTGTGATGTCGATATGTTCCAGTGAGCAACACTGTGTGATATATACAATTGATACCAACTGTGTGTCATGTACATGTAAATAAATGGTCAACTGTGGCCTGCTTTTGTTGAAATACGCACTGTATGATTATAATCTTTAAAATGTCAAACAGTAAAGGCATATTAAATATATGGATATATTGGTATGATTGTCAATAAGACAACCATTATATTGAACACCGGTACTGTAAACATTGCATGTAGTACAAGTTTCTTGACGTAGCTGAACACTTACCTCTAAATTCCTTAGATTTTATAGATATTGTGTAAAATATGAGACCGTACGATACGACCATAATTCCTAGAGGTATCATAAATTGGGTAATAAATGAAAACATGTTGTACATTTTCTGATATTGCTTGTAAGGGAATGTCTTATCAACACATTGGTAGAAATCTTCCTCAAATGGTCCTCTCAGTACACTAAATATAAAAACCTGAAAACATAATGGGGTTATTAAAATTTCACTCGATAGATAATAAAAATCATTGTATTAAAAGGTGAATAAAAATTGTACATTAAAATTATGAACACGAAACGTACGACGCTACAATACCTATTTATTTAATTAACAGAACTTAAGCACATGCAAAACAGTAATAACCAATACCACATCAAATAATATTAGCAGTTAACTGATCACCAAGTCTGTTGATACTGCACTTTAGGTTCTTTATTTAAAATATAAAACCATAATTCTTGTTTGATTACTTTGATATAAATAAAGAGATGTGCTATGATTGCCTTGTTTATTTGATAATGCCATTATTACTGAATGCATTTCGAACAATAAATATTGATTTTAGGAATTAAAATTGAAATGCAATACAGCATAGAAATAAGGAGCATTCAGAAATATATATACACTAACAAAATACTCCAGTGCAAATCATCAAAACAAAGAAAAGATTGGTGAAAATATCTTAACAAGTAACAAGCAGAAAATCCTGATATCGAGAAAAAAATACTTTAGATTAAGAAAACGGACGAGTTTGACGGGATGTTTTTTTGTCAATTAAATAGCAATTTACTGTATAAAAGAACATCTTTCACATTGACTTAGTGTCTGCATGCATTTAAATATACGTGTAGCATTATATGCAAATACAATCCCTAAAGCATGTCATGGATTGTTCAACGAAGGGGAATAGCCATTTTATTTGTAAAAAGGAACATACTTATTAACTGTAAAATTATTATACTATTTACTCCTATAAGCTTGTTTACGTTCGTTAAATCGATTTGTAGTATCAAAGAAAAAGAAAACAACATCAACCTAAACACGTCAATGGATGTCACATGTTGCAATATGTTTTAAACCTTTCAAAGATTAGTTGTTTCGGTTTTTAAATTTTTAGCGGAAGAAACATACAAATATCGCATCAAAATTTTTACTTACTTATGAAGCACTACATGTATGCATTAAACTGATTGAATTATATATTGTCCTTCTTTGAGTCCTTAAGTACTATTTCAAACATGCTTATTTGTAAATGAACAAATACCATAAAAAGGTACTTTAGCAAGTCAAAATGAAATAAAAACAATTTCACTTCGTTTAATACAGTAGCAAGCTGTCAGAGACCAGCGCGTTAACTGAAAACAATCAAAATACATTTGCGACTCACACGTGTTATATATTAAAGGGAACAAGTTTATGCAAAAGGTATCGTTTCGCACATAACATAACATAATGATCATTGGTTACCATACACGGATGTATCTAATTACTTTAAATATCCTTCTTAACTTCGATGTAAAACCATATTAGATTCATGATATATTTATTTGTTTAACCACCAAGCGAGTACCTAAATTTCCATAATGACAACTTGCACTTGAATATGTACATATTTATAAATTATCTTATAACAATATCAGTGAGTATAACATGTGGATTAAACCTGGTTTGATAGCTAGTTAAACCTCTCACTTGTATGACAGTCACATGCAATTTCATTATTTCAATTTTATAGATGGTGAGAATTATGATTGTTCTAAAAAAAGAGGGAATGTTTTGCGGGTACAACCATTTGACTTTATAACCAGTAATATATGCATGTTTGCAAGAGGGGGCTGCTATTTTTGTTCTTTTTTTTCGGGGGGGGGAGGGGGTTCTGAATGTGTGACATCCAGCCATGTCCATTCGCCAAGTGACAGACAAAGCTAATACAGCATGCTGAAAGAATCCTACGATATATGCATGCATTCTATTCGTTTGATGTGTTTTGTCATTTGATTTTGCCATGTGATTCGGGACTTTCATGGCGTTGTCAGTTTGTTTTCGATTTATGAGTTTGGCTGTCTTTCTATCGAATTAGAAAACAGCGGACTATATCTATACCAACCGAACTATCAGACGTTTTTGTTCAATAATGTAGTGATAATACACTAGCAGTTTCATGATTGTTAAAGAGTAATAACAAGTCAATGGGCAATACTGTATGATTTAATTATCAAACCATGCCATAAAGATAACATGTACATTATTTCAGTTTCCTGAATTTACCACCACTTTATTGAAGTTACATATATCTTGTATCAAGATGGAGATGAAGGGAAACTAGTATTTTTATTTCTCTGTTATAAAACATAACACTCTGTCAATAGATATAACTCAAAGGTTTACACAGGTGCAAATCAAAATAGCATACTGTTAAGATATTTATTTCCAATCGAAGATTGCATGTTAAGTTTATTAAATTGCATAGTGTTTTATTCTTACAATATAAAACGGCTGAACACAGATTAATCGGTAATTGCAATGATCATACTGATGAAAGGAATCCTTAGATATATTAACATATGGGGCTTTTCCGCAATTCAAAGACAAATATATTTCACTTAAGATCGGTATTGTTTCATAATGCAATAAACTGATGAAATATATAAATCATTATCATGACTTACTAACATTGAACTCATGAAGAGTGATGTTTAGTAAGTAAAAATTGACCACTCGTTTTGAGAGAGCAGGAAACAACAACAAATGTTAGAATGTTTAGAACCAAACTGCATTTTGGATTAAGGTATTTTAATGCTATCGATCAGTTGGTTCTCTTGTGATTGTATATATCATCAAGAGGGTAAATGAATAAGCTCTTTTTAAAATTTATTGAAATTTGACTAGAATGTTTTAAAGATTTTTTATTCGGTGTTTGTCGTTTGAACTTTGATCAGTAAGAGGGTACTTGATTGTTGAATGAATAATTTTGTTATGCTTTTTTTCAAAAAATTCATTGACATTTAATTGAAAGTGAAATTGACCACTTAATCAGTTTGATTTATTTATCTATTTTCACGTTAAACATTTTAGAGTGATGAATGATACTTAATTATTACAAAAAAATTAACGTGGTTTTCAGATGATTAATAAAGAACAGCTTATACCAATTTTATTGGAATGGTTTGGACCACAGAACACATATCAAAGGTTCGATTGTCCTAATCTCATTTTTATAGTTCGAGTGTTATAGTACTCGATAGTTGTATTTGTGGTGTCTAGATTATAAATAAAGAAAGACTAAACACACTAGTTTTAGGACGACTAAAACATGTCAATGTCGATATTTATTGTCTTTATATTAACACTAATCCCCGAGGTTTTCAGAGGACAAATCAAGAAAAGGATAACATTCTATAATGAAGTGTTTTCAACCACTTTTATAACAGGATAGTTTAAAATCAGTTATTATAAGTACATATATACCATATTCAACGTAGTCACGTGTAAATACTGATCCGTATGTCTGTCCCTTCACATAGTTGGATTCCAGTTAATAGAAATGAAGAAAAAATTGCACAAATCTTATCATATTGTATTACGTAATATGAACACTCAAATACATGTTGAGTTTGATTTTGTTTAATTTGATATCGTCAAAATGTCAAGAATAACATTCCTTTTTCTTTATACATATGGAATGGTTAGGTTTCCGGTTTGCTGGCTGCGGGTACTAGATCACCTCTGTAGTTTATCCTTTTATCTTTACAATCATAATAATGCCATCATTTAATGTTTGATTAACAAACAAAAAACTTTCTCGTGAGGCGACTGAATATAGATTAACCGGTACTTGCATTCTTCATGAAAATAAATCCTTAAATATCTACACATATGTGGCTTTTCCGCAATTCAGAGCAAAATATTTCACTTTAAATCAGTTTTGTTCAATAGCGCAATTAATGTACCTTGTGCACTATCGATGTAAATGATTTAGAAGTCGCATGCAGTAGCTTCTCTTTACTTTTAATTACATTCTATTTGACACGGATTACAACAGGTTATATAATTTAAATGAATGCAATAATATAATAATTAATTAGTATAATGGTAGCACAATTTTTCAATCAGTTTAATAAAAAATCAGGAGCTGACGTGTTTGTTTCTGCTAGCAGTGCTTTGTTAATTTAGTTTTATCATTGTTATTTTGGTTTTTGTTTCTCCTGTTACCTATTCTGAGTTTTAATGTACGCTTGGTAATTCAACATTGGTTAGAGGTAAAAGGGGGAGAGTTTGAATGTCAAAAAAACATGTTCAGCCCGGCCGCATTTTTGCGCATACGCCAGGAACCTCTAGCCTTTGTTAATCAAATAACTCTCCACAGTGTCAACTTTTTGTGCATATTTACCATTCTAGAAAAATAAGTTTACATTATAAATACCCAATTTTGATTTAAACAACACATTTATGCAATTATTGGTGTCAGAAAATAGATACTAGTTATAACTTTATTGCACGTATATTGATATTCCCATACGTTCTTTTATTCTACAACAACTCTATTACTAACAAGATGAAAACTCCATGCACTTTAGAGAACAAAGTTAATATAACTGGTTGAAGTAACATGTCGTTAATGATGTTGTTTTAAATGTCATTTTAAGACATGATGTTCACGAAGAGCTATAACTTAATACGGATTTCAGCTTACATATATGAAGAAAAACAAATGGATCAATTTGAATGTCGTTATATTGTGCAAAAAATACAAGTAAGGGTATATAACACCTGACTTTGCCATAAAATCCGATTAAACATACGAATGAGTAGGATGTCAAAATGACATTCTAAGTATGATCTTTAAGGAATTTAAAGTTACAAGTTCAAATGACAGGACATTAAAGTATTAGAATGCCACCCTTTAAAATCAAATAGCACTTTTAATTAATAGTGTATACAATTGCGCGACAATTATATTAGGATTTAAGTAGTTAAGTTTATTTTGCGATTTCACATTAGAATATTAGAACTCTACGTACAAATATAATGTACTCGAAATCACTAAGATTCTCTTTCCCTTGTGAATGGCATGCGCTTGTGGTAGAACTTGAAAGAAGACAAAACACTTCTAGATCGATTCGTGTCATTCTAAAACAACTTCTATTACCGAGATGATGGTAATCATGTCTTATTGCATACATGGTTGTCTTGTCTTGATATTTTACAATGAGAATGATGTAATTGCATTGTCTTTGTATTTTACTATCAGATTTAAGAGGAAATTGTGACAGTTTTTGTTCGATCTCTTGAGGGATTTAAAAGAAAAGATGTACAAAGTGTGCATATGTTATGATTCTTCAATACATAGAACAAATCATATTGAGTTCCAATATTGTTACTGCAATGATACTAATCCTCTGTTCGGGTAACTTTGGTTGATATTGTCAAATGTTTGACTTACACAAGTAATACACGAAAATATAAAATGGAAACTGCTAATTAAAAAAAAATGTTCGTGTTACAAAATTAAGCAAGAAGAACTAACTATGCTGTCTGAAATAAACACACACAAGGTTTGATCCACCAGTATTTACATTTGAAAATGCCTGTACCAAGTCATGAATATGACAGTTCTTGTCCATTCGTTTTTGATGCGTTTTGTTATTTGATTTTGCCATGTGATTATGGATTTTCCGAATTGATTTTCCTGTAAGTTCAGTATTTTTGTGATTTTACTTTATACATTCTAAACCCAGTTGTTGGCATGCTACGAAGTATATTATGTTCTTCTCATATATCTTATGATACCACACCTTTAACGCAGCGATTCTGCTTGATATTCATATGATGAAGACATATTGTTTTCAATCAGTTTAATTGAGGTCTGGAGTTGGCATGTCAGTAACTACTAGTAGTCCTTTGTTAATGTAGGCACTAGTATCATTGACATTAAGCTTAGTTCTTCTGTTACCTTTTCTGACATCGAACTCGGACTTTCTTTTAAACTGAGTTTCATTGTGCATATTGCTGTGTGTTTCTTTATTCTACATTGGCCAGATGTATAGGGGAGGGTTGAGATCCCACAAAACATGTTAAGTCTAGCATCATGCTTGCGCCTGTCCGATGTCAGGAGCATCTAGACTTTGTTAGTCTTGTATGGTTTTTTTTTTTTAATTTTAGTTCATTTAAATGTTTTGGAGTTTACTATGACGTCCATTTGCACTGAACTAGTTCACATTTTTATTAGGGGACAGCGGAGGCCCACATCCAGGTGCGGGATTATCTCGCTGCGTTGAAGACCCATTTGTGGTCATCGGCTGTTATCTGCTCTTTGGTCGGGTTGTGGTCTCATTGACTTTTTCCCATTTCCAATTTTAAATATTAATGATTGATAAAAAGGCATTAAAAGAACCATGTTAAGAGATTAACATGTTTCAATCTTATCAATGTATATATATATACTTTATTACCTTATGCTTTTATGTTCGCCGTTGTATATTTAAGATAATGGTAATATTTACAATAAACACCACACGTAGAGATTGTTCATATTGTTAATAACTACTAACGCTTAAATACTAACACTATAGCTACTAACGCTTACAACCTAATAGATGTCTGTAAAACTGATGCTATATTTCATTTACTATGAATACTATGAAGGCTTCATCTTTTTGAAGAAAAACAAAATTAATAATAAGAAAATAAAACATTCACATTTAACACCGACTATAAAACAAGTTTGTAAAAAAAAATCCCTGTATGGCTGCATGCATACATCAATTTGGCAAGCACCAATAGTTGCTTTCTTTTTTTCTCATTTAAATGGGTGATATTCATTTTATTATTAAGTATATCTACACTATATGACATTGAGTGGGATTACACGAACAGACATCAAAAACAGGCATATTTTTATTCTATTTTCATTTCTACGTCATCTCAGAACACAATTAATGCATTGCAATGAAACTTTTATTATAATTTTACTGTTTTCTATTTATAAATTGAGTATAATATATATAATAAAAGAGACATGTCTATTTAACTGACCTTTAAGCTAGGTTTTGTTAATAGTTTTAATTTCGCATAACAAATGTTTAAATTACTTTAGCTCAGCTTACAATTTATTTACGTTGTTATCTTTTAAGATCAAAGTTGATTTACGTGTACACAGTACATTTTTGTATCAAAGAATTATTTTAAGACCCAATTTTTTACTCATGGTTTATAAGACATCTGTGTCTCTTATGAAAAATCTTACTTTTTTGATAAACTTCACTGATGACAACATCATATACAAGTGGGCTATCAATTTTAAAGAACCCCATCTTTTTATGTTCTTTCATTTCTCTTTCAGACATTTTGATAATGTCATATTTTTCAATAGCCGCTATAAAGTTGTTTGTTTTGATGCGGCGTAAATCAATCATATTCAATTAACCCACATTTCAGTGAGTACTTGCAGACTACATCTCTACCTGAACTTAAGGTTACTAACGTCACAAGACGATATGCTTTATATCTTGACCTTTTCCGAGATATTGACACAGATGGACGCCTTCAAACTATCATCTTTGACAAACGGGATTATTTCAACTTTCCAATAATTATTGTTAACCTCCAACTTCTCATCATTAACACCTACATGTCAGTATCTGCGAATAGACTCAGATATGTATCTTGAGTCTTCCTTGTTGTCAAGGATGTATAAATATCCAGGTACGTCTGGTCGGTGTTTTTATATATATATATATAAAAAGATGTGGTATGATCCAATGAGACAACTCTCTACATGAGACAAAATGACACAGAAATTAACAACTATAGGTCACCGTACGTCCTTCAACAATGAGCAAGGCCCATACCGCATAGTCAGTTTAAACAGGCCCCTGATGACAAATATAAATATTTGTTTAGATATGTATTCTACTTAGTATTAATCTGATGAGTTGAGTCCCTTTCAACTGATTTCTTTGGTTGGTTTTTATGCTGTATTTTTGCACTATTGTCCAAAGTTAGGAGATGGTTGCTGTCTTCAATCATGTTTGACCCCACCGCATTCTTAATGTGTCTATCGGAAGTCAGCAGCATGTAGTTCAGTAGTTGTCATTGGCTCATGTCCGTCACATTAGATTATCGTGAACTGTTTTGTTATAAATTATGCTTATTTTTCAAGTTGGGGCCTTTTAACGCCGACTTTACGGTATCGGTTTTTCTCATATAATTGCTTACATCCACTTTTATTTAACTTGGTGAAAACTAGTAGTTTCTCTAGAAGTCATGCAACATCTCCTTATTTTCATAAAAACATAAAACTTGAATCTGGGATCAGAGATTCATATAAAACTTTATGTTTGAGTGGAATTGTGCGACTGTATTTGATATCCGAGTTCAAGATGTTAGTTTGTCTTTTAGCCTTGGTAGGCTATATTTGAGATTTGAGTTACACGTATGTCAGTTTATAAAGACTTTCCCATCTTTAAAATTATCTAACATTCAGCAGGTTTTAAAATTAATGAATTTCATTTTTTCTTTTTTGACTGCTTTCAGTTGTTAAATATCGTATGCTTATTAATTGGATGCATTACATGGGCAGCTGGCAGTGATACAAATAATAACTGACTAAAACAATTTATAATACAGATGGATCGATTGTGTCTATTCAGCACTTTTGATTCAATGATCTGTTTACTGCACTGACACATTTCATCCTATAGAAATTAATTGCCGGTGTTTGAGAGCAACTATTACATGCATCTCATTTTAAGTGGTTACATAAATTCAAATTATCAAAACGTACATATCTACCAGAACAAGGGTAATTAGAAAAACATATCTATAGAAGTATTCATTTGCCTCTGTATTTATAACTTAAATCAAATCAAATGAAAACCTTCTCGTTTCGATTCTACATTGTAATAATTTTACTCTTTTATTATGAAGAACTATTTGACACTGGACGTTAAACAACAAACACCCAATCAATCATCAGGGAGTACCAAAGGGGGTAATGTCGGCATTTTAAACTCCTTTTGGTCACTAGCCAATATAATAATCATTCAATTTAAAATTTTGATACATTCTTATCACACCGCGGGTAAAATATCATGTTGTGATTGGTTTAACGCCGTCACGTGGTGACCCCCTATGAGACCGTATGGGGTTAGTAGATTTCATAGGGGTTTCATGACGCGTTAATGGTGACGTCATCTATCGATTGTGTTGTGTTTCATTGTTTATTTTTCAACATAACGCAGCAGAAAATATCCAGCGTGTGATAAATTCGTTATACGGTTAGCTACTGACCCCTACGGACCATAGAGGGTGAATAAATCCATAGGAGATTCGGCCTCCGGCCTCACCCCCTATGAATTTTACTAACCCTCTATGGATCCGTATGGGGTCAGTAGTGAACCATATAACTTATAATGTGATGTTTGAGGTTGCTATATCACTAATGTATATGAACATGTTTTGGTGTTTAGTATGACGTCCATTGTCGCTGACCTCGTACACATTTTATTAAGGGGCCAGCTGAGAACCTCCTCCGGGTGCTGGATTTTCTCGCTGCGTTGAAGACCCATAGATAGCCTTCGGCAGTCATCTGCTAATTTGGTCGTGTTGTTGTCTCTTTGAAATATTCCCAATTCCATTCTCAATTTTATATACAAGCTCGTGCAATATAAAATTCTACTCGGAACAATATTCCCCAATATTCATGCAATTACCCTTTTATTGTATAGCAATATAATATTTAAAAGTAAGAATTGGTTTAAACTAGATTTTGTCGTTGATGACGTCATGAATTTTGAAGATTTATTGCACTAGTGCAATATTAGAATTTATTGCACGCTAACTTGTGGTTACTTTCTGTGGGGAATATTATATTGCTATACAATAATACTATTTATGTTAATAACAATTGCGTGCTTTTTGTAATTTTTGATGAAGAGTAAAGTTTTTTTTTATAGCAAATTGTGTTATAAGCTCAAATGTGCGCACGATCAACGCTTTAACAGCTCTATATCATTCCAAAAAACTTAGATAAAGCATTCGATTCACTTTGGAGAACTGGTCTTTCCTAAAAACTCCTTGGCGAATGGAAAGATGAATAATACTACTCGATATATTCGATGTGATTGAAAAAATGTCAAATCAAAAATTTTCAGTGAGGGTGAAAATTCCGATTACTAATACATTCCATATAATGTAGGTGTACGACGAGGAGAAATTTTATGTTCCATTGTTTTCTCTATTTATTTTGACGATTTGTAAAGCTTTTTCAGAACAAACATATGAATTGTTTGAAACCTTATCAGATCAAATAAGTAGCAACCTGAATGCGTATTTAAAACTGTTTGTTTTACTGCATGCAGTCCACACTATACATATACTTATGTTAGAAACACATACAAATAATATTGTGATAAATGGAAATTGAAAGTCAATGTAAAAAAAGCAAAATACAAAATGTTTGTAAAGCTGATATTGTGTTAGATATTGTTTGGAGAATTTCAAAACTTTGTGTATTATTTGATAAAAACAGGAAGTTTCACAAAAGCGGAAAAGGCCCAATCAGAGAAAGCAACAAGGGCTATGTACGATATTTTATGAAAGGGCAGATTGCATATTTCGAACTTTAAATGTCAACAGAATTATTTGACAAAGTAGTTCAGCCAATATTACTGTACGGGTGTGAAGTCTGGGGAATAGTTTACACCTCTGTTTCAGAACGTGTTCATCTTAAATTGTAATCTACTTGCGCAATCTAAAACAATCAACTCCTGACTTCATGATATATGTGGGGAACTTGGTAGATTCCCACTAGAATTTTTTTTTTTTTTTATCAAAATTAAGGACTGCTAATAATAAAGTAAAGCTTGTAACTGACAGAGAAAAGAAATTTCCTGTTAATCTATGAAATTTGTTACAATGAAAACATAGTTTGGTATTAGCATGTAAAATCTGTGCTTTTCATAGAAAGCACGTAGTGTCATGAGTAATGTATTTTATTTGGATATAAAATGTAATTTTGTAATTCCTCCTGATTATTTTTTGGCAATGAAAATTACGGGTTCTTGTGAACATACATGTTATGTGATTTTCAATTAATAAACTGTGTAAGGTAATAATGTTATTTCTTAGTAATGGATGGGGTCAAAATTTCACATTCCGTTTTTAAACCTGTTTATTCCTCTGTAATAAACGTGTATGTTCACTTTTAAAAGAAAATGAACATAAATTATAAGTCAACGTATACGTATGGTTAGTATACCTAATAAACTCAGTAAGTTTTCGCTTAAGTTGGTCATCGCAAATACCTTGTGAAGGTATGTTTCAAACGATTAAATTATACGATAAAGTAGATGCTAAAGTGGACGAAAATGTAGGCGCTAAAGTGGATGATCGTGTATGCGCTATAGTAAATGATAATTTAGGCGCTAAAGTGGACGATAATGTAGGCGCTAAAGTTGACGATCATGTAGGCGCTAAGGTGGATGATCGTGTATGCGCTATAGTAAATGATAATTTAGGCGCTAAAGTGGACGATAATGTAGGCGCTAAAGTTGACGATCATGTAGGCGCTAAGGTGGACGATAATGTCGGCCCTAAAGTGGACGATTATGTAGGCACTAAAGTGGACAAATTATATGTGCTAAAGTGGACATAATACTAAATTTTTTTAGTCAAATAGTTTTAGAAAAAACAGATTTAACAACAATAGGCATTCTCTCTCGATAGTACAACATTTAAATGTTATGATGCTCTATTAATCGCTAATGTCCCATCTATTTGCAATGCAAATTAAAATTTTATAGTTTCAACTAAGTTTTCACACTTCAAATAAAAGATGTGATTTCCTGTTTAATCTGTCCTGGTGCCTTTTATGCATAAAATATTTTCCACGGGAGGTTTAGTAAATAATTAAATGTTTTAGAAACCCACCTTTATACACACACATTCAAAACGACACTCTATCTCATCACAACTATTATATTCTATCTAGAATTAATCTCCATACAAATCATAACGATGACATTAACGTTAAGATACGTACTGCTTTATGACTGCAAAAGACCTAATTTGTCTAATATAAGTAAGGCTAAAGCTTACCGGAGGGAATTGTAATACTAGCTTCAGTACCATTAGTTTACGAATGTAACATACATAACTAAATGTTGACATTCAAGTGTCTATTTTAATCACTTTGTGTTGTTAGATTGCTGTCGAATTTAATTTAACGTAAATGTATTTTCATATCTAAGCGCCTGAAATCTTGACAAGTTGTGAATGAGATTAACAGAGGCAGTCAAACATCTGAAACGAATACACAATGTCTAGATATTAACATGGGAAATAAAAAAAAATGTAATTCACGATATGGTTTTGTTATTACAACTTTTACAATGTGTATTCAATCATGCCGAGAATTTTAATCAAAAAATCATATTGACAAGATTATTCATTCGAACTTTTTAAACAATTTTAGAATGAGATGATAAAAAACAGGCACTTTCAAACATTAGAATTAACACAGCCGCTAGCAAAAAAAAATTAAAAAAAAAATGATCAGATGACAAAAACATGAAAAAACATTCAATTGAACCTGAATCGCTCATCTCACAAAATACGACATAATAATCAACGTAAAAGGTTCAGGATAAAAATGTTTACAAAACCTTCCAGTTCAATAAAATGACGCCCAACCTGGTATGTTATACAAATATTAAAAACCAAAATAAAAAAAAGGATCTGTTAATGGTTTTAAGGCTGTAGTTAAGTTTTTTCAATATCACACTGTCTTCAAGATAAATCTCTAAGAACTCTTAAATTCATAACAATCATCATCAAAGGGCAATCAATCGAATAAGGAAACGCATGAGAGTTTTATGGATTTCAACATGTTGCTGATCGAGTATTGAATTGCGTATCCTGCTACACGTTCAAAGAAGTAGATAATAGACTTGAATGTTGTAAAGTAGTTATACTGGTATTGTCAGTTAGAATATCGCAAGATAATTCACAAATGTTTTAACACAGTATGAACTCCTTACGTCATGTTTCGTTAAACTAATTATGTTCTGTTGTTTTAGAGGTGATTAAACAGTTAAGTTTATAGTTTTTACGATATATATCTTGTATGGCTTATCATTGTGCTATTAAAAGTTTTTATTTATAAATAATAGCATTCAAGACGAGATGATGATGGATGGACGTTTAACGTCTAAGTGGCAAATTAATATCATACTCATCAGGAGCACATGTTAATGTCATATAAATAGTTTTACTTGTTTTGTACTTAATTGGTACGCTGAGCCGGATTTGTAACGTACCAATAATTATTCACAAGGTAACAATCCACTAGAACACATGTCACCGTACCCGGAAACATAATTCATACACCGAGCTGAATAGTCTTTTATTTTATTTTTGTATTAAGTCACGTGATTAGTGAAGAATCAGAACTGTAACTACCAATGTCAAAACCTTTGTAGGGCAACATCTTCAATAACGAGTCAATTTATAATGCCAGTCCTAAAGTTTGGTTAACTATACTAGACTGCATTTTTTGCTGCTGATCTTTTCTGTCTATCTATAAAAGTGTTCATGGTAAAACATAAAAATACGCAAACAAGAGGAGGGAAATAAATTATATGATGTCAAATGGTGGTTTCAGTCATATTTTCATATCCGAACATATGACCAATTTCGTTTTTGCGTTAATTTAAAGCACACTTTTTACTTTCCTTTTTTTTTTAGTTTTTTATATTAGACGAAAATCGGCATTTATAGGCAATGAATTTAGTTTTATCTTTAACGAGCCATTTGATTGTTTGGGATATATTGGTATTTCTAATGTTCTAATACAGCTAATCGTATTAATTCAAAGTTTCTGTCAATTGTCAGTCTATTTGAGTTTTTATCATATCTAACAAATACATTCTAAATATTAAATTTAAAAGCTAATAGAATAATTCGTATGATAGTTTCAACCTAAACGCATTTTTCGCAGTTTCTGTCTTAGTTGTTGTGCAAAAAGACTTAAAATGGGCCAAAAACACCATACGAGGGCAAACTAAGTCACTTTTAATTTGTCGTATGATAGTTTAAAGGTGAATTAGGATATTATATATACATATATGTATTGGCATGGAGTATAAACATAACATTTGCTGCACTTAAAAATTATTATAATTTAACTTGGTCTATACCGTTATGTATTATTATTAGTGATGGAGGTCTTCTTTGTTGAAGGAACAAAATAATATAAACAAATAAAAACTAAACACCATATTAATTCTTTGAAGTTTTAGTATAGATGAGGTAATGTTAACGATCAGACAATTTTTTATACATTTATAACCTTAAATAAAACCTTATATTTGCCTTCGGTCAGACTAATTACACATGATATGAAGATTTATTGCCCATAGACAGCTGCCCACCAGGCTTATATGTAAGCAATATTATTATAGGCCATTGTACGGTCTTCAACAATGAAAACAATCCGCATGCAGTCTAGTCAACTTTAAAAGGCATGATAAATGTGAAACAATTCAAACGAGAAAACTAACGGTATAGATTTATAAATTTAAGAACCAACTGTAAAAATCGGTTGTAATTTGCCTTATTTAAAAGATCGGTGTGAGGCACTAAAACAACTTACAAACAACTTACATACTTAAAAGCAACTAAAAAACATTACTCGAAAATACTGCAAGCTAGTTGAAAGACTAAGACAACTCATAAATGAATCATGTTCGCCCGTACTAAAGACTTTCTTTTATTTCAGATAAAGAAAGGTAACTTACCTGAGGTAAACTAAATAAGGCACTGAGTATCCAAGATATAACAATCATGATTTTAACTCGTTTTGGAGCTTTGTGACGACTTATAGGGTCCATAATCACGCAACATCGGTCCAAACTGATCACAACAATAATATATGTGGACGCAAGTAAACCTGTAGCAGTACCAAATTTTACTATTTTACACATAACGTTTCCGGCTAACCACTGGACCGTAGAAGCCCAAACAGCATCAACTCCCATTATAAAAAATGTAATCAACAAATCAGCTATTGCTAAATTGACAATTAATATATTTATCGTTGATCTTCTCTTCCGCATTCTATACATTTGGATAATGGTTGCTGTGTTTCCTATTAGTGCCATTAAAAACAGAAGACCAAATATTATAGTCCTTGTCATAAATGCTTCATTGAATGTTGGCGGCTGCTCAGTTCGAAGTGGCCATTTTGAACTTGTAATAAATGTAACGTTTTCACCAAAACTACTCGTAACATTGTATGTAAAATTCTTATCCATGGCACAAGAATAATAAAGAACTTTTACTTCAAAATTATTCAAATACTCATCCCACAAGAAAACATGCTAAGTAAAACTAATCAAAGTTTTTTAACAGAAGTAGTAGAACTTCTCAATGTTGAATGAATCTTTTACTTAAAGTGAATATACGTTTTCTTCGTCAAGTTGGCACATTTAGAATCCGATCAATATGCTTTAGATAATAAAAAAAGAGGAAATAAAATATCCTGTATGTTAAATCATATTTATATTCTTACACTATGACAAGCCATTGATTCGCTACTTAGTTTTATTTTCCGTATAAGGCTTACGTATAACGTTATTGGTCAAATCCTATAGCAGCTGCCTGATTGACATAAACCACGTTATTTCATGCCAGTTAATTAGAGATCAACTGTAAGATCAAACAAACGAACAATAAAACACCTAACAAGACGTGTTTCCAATGTCATTAGTATATAGAATGGTTGATATAAACATTGCAGTAAGTAATTGTCTCTTGTAAAATAAATGTATGAATGAAGAACAGTTATCTTCTTATAATTTAAGTTTGCAACAATGCAACTTCAAACAATAAACAGCCTCGTTTACTGAAGAAAATTATTTAAAAACGTCCGTTAGTTCATTGTTGTTAGGCTAAAGTATGTCTTGATATATTAGACGTACGAAGTCAAACAACCTTTGTAAAGGAGGTTACTTTCATCTTATCCATATAAAAAGAAGGACAGTATTGCTAAGAGGACAACTATTCGACAAGAATGTATTTAACTTTCACACTTGTTAAAAGATTATCGTGATGATCATAGTAGAGTTGCGGATGTCACTGAACATATTAACATTCACACCAAACTATCGATCTAAGATAGATATTGGTCAAACTTTTCACGACAGGAAGTTTTATGTTTGCTATATCAAAACTTTACGACATAAACAATTGTCAAACTGACACGTCACAAAGCATTAATTCTAGGTCTGCCTCTTTCTGAGTGTTCAATCCGCTGTATTACAGAGATGTGATTTGTCAAATATAAAATCATATATCATATATTTACAAAGATTTTCAAATATTAATCTTAATCAAAAGATATCACCACATATCTAATTTTGTGTTTCTGATTTTCTTATAACATCTTTAATTTACCACGTTAACATATATTAAGTCAACAGTAACTTTACATTTTTATTATATAACAGTTTGACATAGGCGTCCACTACTAGTATCTAATATTGTGAGGGTGTCTGCTTTGCTCCATGGGAGGCATTAAACGCAGCTACGTCAGATCAGAGTTGGGAAGAAAAATCAAATACTGTGCGACTGGGGCGAGTCACTGTGTCTGCACATTTGAAACTCCTAGGAAATACTCTGCGGCAGGATGTTTGGTAGGACTGTTTAAAATCAAAACGTTATTGTCTAGAAATAACCATCAGCTTCCAATTGGCAGTATTAACACTTCCGGCCTTCCATCCCATAAATAGAAATTGTAGGTTGTAAATTGAAAGTAAAATTTTATGATTGTTGTGCCTCTATAACTCTTTTTGTTGTTTTTTTCTTCAGAATTGCTCAGACCCTAAGATGAATAAACACTTGAAAAAAGGGAATTCTTTTGGGAGCACGTAAAACTAGTTTAACTCTTCCAGATTTGGTGCTTGTCCCACTTAAGGCCATTTGGTCAAGATGCTTGAGTCTTAATTTTCGGAGGAATTATGTACTACAACAATTGTTGGAAAAATTGTTGTTTGATGTGGTGTGTTATGTTGTGTGGTATGATTGACGATCTCTGTTATCCCTATTTATATACATTGTATAATTCATAGGTTAAAACTTTTAAATTATAATTGTACATGCACATCTGTGTAGTTAAACTACATATACAAGGTATCTACATATGGTTGAACAATTCAGTTGTTTTCCTAGTTTGTGGTATTCAAATAATGTCTGCACTTTTGGTCCGATTGTTCCGATATTTCTGAACTGACTAGAGGGAGAACCGTTATTAACTGCATATATAGAACGGTCTTTGTTGTTAAGTTAATACAAAAGTTGTATAACGATATGGGCGTCAAGTTGGTTACCTATTCCCTATTCCCTATTCGTTACCTATTCCCTATTCCCTATTCGTTGCCTATTCGTTACCTATTCCCTATTCCCTATTCGTTACCTATTCGTTACCTATTCCCTATTCCCTATTCGTTGCCTATTCGTTACCTATTCCCTATTCCCTATTCGTAACCTATTCGTTACCTATTCCCTATTCGTTACCTATTCGTTACCTATTCCCTATTCCCTATTCGTTACCTATTCGTTACTTATTTGATTTTTAATATCCTTCCCCCTTTTTAATTATGGCATGGAATAGTTTAATATGGCTGCCGTTACCATGGAAACGGCACAATTGTGAAAAAAATGAGCTTTTGGTTTTTGGTGAACTGTTTGGATATGCTTCAACTCAGAATCATCATATTTTAAAACAATGTAGGTGCCCACTATATACAGGTGTTGGATGATTTTGGCGATCATTGGAACTACTATGTTGCCATGGAAACTACACCAAAATTTTCAAAATTCTAAAAATGCTCAAAACTTCATGAAACTTCACAGTAATGATGAGCAACATTGGAGTTGGAATTTCCAATATAGGTCTTGTTACCATGGAAACAATGCAAAAAGGTCAAAAATTTCAAAAATAAGAATTTTCCGCAAACTGGACGAAACTTTACAGGAATGGTAACTGGCATAGGCAGAGTTGGATTTTGAAGTTAGAATTTTCAAAATGGCCGCCGTAACCATGGAAACAGCAAAAATATCAAAAATTCAAAATGTTCAAACTTAATGAAACTTTGCAAAAATGTTACTAGACATCTGTAGATGCTCTATTTGACTTTGGAATTGTCAAAATGGCTGTCGCTCACCTGGTAATAGGGGAAGGGGTGCCTTCCGTTATTGCTAGCAATTACAAATCTAGTTGTTAATAGTCTTACATATGGTAATAGTTCTGAATTGGTTGAGGTAAAATGATCTTTTTATGACCTATTTATATGTGTTTGTGCTCAACCGATCCTTTTACTTCATGTTCGATACGCATTTGTTCCTTACTTGTTTTTTATACGTTCTACCTTTTAACTGCTTTATGTCCGTATGTTTGAAGATGGATCTTGGTTCGACGGGATGAAATCACCGTGTTAGCGCTTGCGTAAAAACGAAGATGTGGTATGATTGCCAATGAGACAACACTCCACATTAGACCAAAATGACACAGAAATTATCAACTATAGTTCACTGTACGGCCTTCAACAATGAGCATAGCCCAAACCGTGTAGTCACCTATAAAAGGCCCAGACATGACAACCTCATACAATTCAAACAACAAAACTGACGGCCGTATTTCATATACAAAAAAATAAACGGAAATATGTAACACAAAAACAAACGATAACTACTTAATTTCAGGCTCTTGTCTAGGGACAGGCACATACTTACATAATGTGGTAGAGTTAAACATGTAAGCAGGGTGTACATCGTTTCGGAGCATGCTATTACCTTGTTTAATTCGTTCCATCACTCGCTTATAATTCGCTTATAATACGTGTATCTTACGTTTCACCTTTTAAAACATGATTTTCAATTGTTTTGTTGTCTCTGGTGGAAGATTTGGGCTTTTAGAGGTGATATAACTCTATAAGTGCATTTGTATCCGTTCCAGCGGTCGGATAATACCCTGTTAAATATTCGTTACTATTTCGCTTTTAAAAAGTTTGTTGTACGTTGCACCTTTTAGAAAAGGATTTCCAATTGTGTTCATATCTCTGGTGGTAATAATGTGTTCTTATAGATGAAATACCCCTATAAGCGCATATGTACTCGTTCCAGCGATCGGTTAATACCCTGTTACCTATTCGTTACCTATTCGTTACCTATTCACTTATAGTACGTTTGTTGTACGTTGCACCTTTTAGAAAAGGATTTTCAATTAAATTCATATCTCTGATGGTAACAATGTGTTCTTAGAGATGAAATGACCCCATTAGAGTGCATGTACCCGTTCCAGCGCTCGGTAAATAACCTGTTACCTATTCGTTACTTATTCGCTTTTAATGCGCGGGGTATACGGTGCACCTTGAAATAAATCGTTTTTTAATTGTGTTCAGGTCTCTGGTGGTAAGAATGTGTTCTTAGAGATGAAATGACCCTATTAGCGCGCATGTACCCGTTCCAGCGCTCGGTTAATACCCTGTTACCTATTCGTTACCTATTCGTTACCTATTCGCTTATAATACATTTTTTATACGTTGCACCTGTTAGAAAAGGATTTTCAATTATGTCCAGGTCTCAGACGGTAACAATGTGTTCTTAGAGATGAAATGACCCCATTAGAGCGCATGTACCCGTTCCAGCGCTCGGTAAATAACCTGTTACCTATTCATTACCTATTCGCTTTTAATGCGCGGGGTATACGGTGCACCTTGAAATAAATCGTTTTTTAATTGTGTTCAGGTCTCTGGTGGTAAGAATGTGTTCTTAGAGATGAAATGACCCTATTAGCGCGCATGTACCCGTTCCAGCGCTCGGTTAATACCCTGTTATCCATTCGTTACCTATTCGTTACCTATTCGCTTATAATACATTTTTTTATACGTTTCTGCTGTTAGAAAAGGATTTTCAATTATGTCCATGTCTCAGGTGGTAACAATGTGTTCTTAGAGATGAAATTACCCTATTAGCGCTCATGTACTTGTTCCAGTGCTCGGTAAAGAATCTTGTTACCTATTCGCTTTTAATGCGCGGGGTATACGCTGCAACTTGAAATAAATCGTGTTTTAATTGTGTTCATGTCTCAGGTGGTAACAATGTGTTCTTAGAGATGAAATGACCCCATTAGAGCGCATGTACCCGTTCCAGCGCTCGGTAAATAACCTGTTACCTATTCGTTACCTATTCGTTACCTATTCGCTTATAATACATTTTTTTATACGTTTCACCTGTTAGAAAAGGATTTTCAATTATGTCCAGGTCTCAGACGGTAACAATGTGTTCTTAGAGATGAAATGACCCCATTAGAGCGCATGTACCCGTTCCAGCGCTCGGTAAATAACCTGTTACCTATTCGTTACCTATTCGCTTTTAATGCGCGGGGTATACGGTGCACCTTGAAATCAATCGTTTTTTAATTGTGTTCAGGTCTCTGGTGGTAAGAATGTGTTCTTAGAGATGAAATGACCCTATTAGCGCGCATGTACCCGTTCCAGCACTCGGTTAATACCCTGTTATCCATTCGTTACCTATTCGTTACCTATTCGCTTATAATACATTTTTTTATACGTTTCACCTGTTAGAAAAGGATTTTCAATTATGTCCATGTCTCAGGTGGTAACAATGTGTTCTTAGAGATGAAATTACCCTATTAGCGCTCATGTACCCGTTCCAGTGCTCGGTAAATAATCTTGTTACCTATTCGCTTTTAATGCGCGGGGTATACGCTGCAACTTGAAATAAATCGTGTTTTAATTGTGTTCATGTCTCAGGTGGTAACAATGTGTTCTTAGAGATGAAATGACCCCATTAGAGCGCATGTACCCGTTCCAGCGCTCGGTAAATAACCTGTTACCTATTCGTTACCTATTCGCTTTTAATGCTCGGGGTATACGGTGCACCTTGAAATAAATCGTTTTTTAATTGTGTTCAGGTCTCTGGTGGTAAGAATGTGTTCTTAGAGATGAAATGACCCTATTAGCGCGCATGTACCCGTTCCAGCGCTCGGTTAATACCCTGTTACCTATTCGTTACCTATTCGTTACCTATTCGCTTATAATACATTTTTTTATACGTTTCACCTGTTAGAAAAGGATTTTCAATTATGTCCATATCTCAGGTGGTAACAATGTGTTCTTAGAGATGAAATTACCCTATTAGCGCTCATGTACCCGTTCCAGCGCTCGGTAAATAACCTGTTACCTATTCGTTACCTATTCGCTTTTATAATGCGCGGGGTATACGCTGCACCTTGAAATAAATCGTGTTTTAATTGTGTTCATGTCTGGTGGTAACAATGTGTTCTTAGAGATGAAATGACCCCATTAGAGCGCATGTACCCGTTCCAGCGCTCGGTAAATAACCTGTTACCTATTCGTTACTTATTCGCTTTTAATGCGCGGGGTATACGGTGCACCTTGAAATAAATCGTTTTTTAATTGTGTTCAGGTCTCTGGTGGTAAGAATGTGTTCTTAGAGATGAAATGACCCTATTAGCGCGCATGTACCCGTTCCAGCGCTCGGTTAATACCCTGTTACCTATTCGTTACCTATTCGCTTATAATACATTTTTTTATACGTTGCACCTGTTAGAAAAGGATTTTCAATTATGTCCAGGTCTCAGACGGTAACAATGTGTTCTTAGAGATGAAATGACCCCATTAGAGCGCATGTACCCGTTCCAGCGCTCGGTAAATAACCTGTTACCTATTCGTTACTTATTTGCTTTTAATGCGCGGGGTATACGGTGCACCTTGAAATAAATCGTTTTTTAATTGTGTTCAGGTCTCTGGTGGTAACAATGTGTTCTTAGAGATGAAATTACCCTAATAGCGCTCATGTACCCGTTCCAGTGCTCGGTAAATAATCTTGTTACCTATTCGTTACCTATTCGCTTTTAATGCGCAGGGTATACGCTGCAAATTGAAATAAATCGTGTTTTAATTGTGTTCATGTCTCAGGTGGTAACAATGTGTTCTTAGAGATGAAATGACCCCATTAGAGCGCATGTACCCGTTCCAGCGCTCGGTAAATAACCTGTTACCTATTCGTTACCTATTCGCTTTTAATGCGCGGGGTATACGGTGCACCTTGAAATAAATTGTTTTTTAATTGTGTTCATGTCTGGTGGTAACAATGTGTTCTTAGAGATGAAATGACCCTATTAGCGCGCATTTACCCGTTCCAGCGCTCGGTTAATACCCTGTTACCCATTCGTTACCTATTCGTTACCTATTCGCTTTTAATGCGCGGGGTATACGGTGCACCTTGAAATAAATCGTTTTTTAATTGTGTTCAGGTCTCTGGTGGTAAGAATGTGTTCTTAGAGATGAAATTACCCTATTAGCGCGCATGTACCCGTTCCAGCGCTCGGTTAATACCCTGTTACCTATTTGTTACCTATTCGTTACCTATTCGCATATAATACATTTTTTTATACGTTTCAACTGTTAGAAAAGGATTTTCAATTATGTCCATGTCTCAGGTGGTAACAATGTGTTCTTAGAGATGAAATTACCCTATTAGCGCTCATGTACCCGTTCCACCAGAGACATGAACACAATTAAAAAACGATTTATTTCAAGGTGCAACGTATACCTCGTGCATTCAAAGCAAATAAGGAACGAATAAGAAGCAGGGTATTAACTGAGCGCTGGAACGAGTACATATGCGCTAATAGGGGTATTTCATCTAAAAGAACACATTATTACCACCAGAGATATGAACTGAATTAAAAATCCTTTTCTAAAAGATGCAACGTACAACAAACGTAATATAAGTGAATAGGTAACGAATAGGTAAAAGGGTATTTATCGAGCGCTGGAACGGGTACATGCACGCTAATAGGGTCATTTCATCTCTAAGAACACATTGTTACCACCAGAGACATGGAGACAATTAAAAATCCTTTTCTTAAAGGTGCAACATACAACAAAAGTATTATAAGTGAATAGGTAACGAATAGGTAACGAATAGGTAACAGGGTATTCACCGACCGCTGGAACGGGTACATGCGCGCTAATAGGGTAATTTCATCTCTAAGAACACATTGTTACCACAAGAGACATGGAGACAATTAAAAATCCTTTTCTAAAAGGTGCAACATACAACAAACGTATTATAAGTGAATAGGTAACGAATAGGTAATAGGGTATTAAACGAGCGCTGGAACGGGTTCATGCGCTTTAATGGGGTCATTTCATCTCTAAGAACACATTGTTACCACCAGAGACATGAACACAATTAAAAAACGATTTATTTCAAGGTGCAACGTTTACCTCGTGCATTAAAAGCAAATAAGGAACGAATAAGAAGCAGGGTATTAACTGAGCGCTGGAACGAGTACATACGCGCTAATAGGGGTATTTCATCTAAAAGAACACATTATTACCACCAGAGATATGAACTGAATTAAAAATCCTTTTCTAAAAGGTGCAACGTACAACAAACATATTATAAGTGAATAGGTAACGAATAGGTAACATGGTATTTATCGAGCGCTGGAACGGGTACATGCGCGCTAATAGGGTCATTTCATCTCTAAGAACACATTGTTACCACCAGAGACACGGACACCATTGAAAATCCTTTTCTTAAAGGTGCAAGGTACAACAAACGTATTATAAGTGAATAGGTAACGAATAGGTAACAGGGTATTTACCGAGCGCTGGAACGGTTACATGTGCGCTAATAGGGTAATTTCATCTCTAAGAACACATTGTTACCACAAAAGACATGGAGACAATTAAAAATCCTTTTCTAAAAGGTGCAACATACAACAAACGTATTATAAGTGAATAGGTAACGAATAGGTAACAGGGTATTAAACGAGCGCTGGAACGGGTTCATGCGCTCTAATAGGGTCATTTCATCTCTAAGAACACATTGTTACCACCAGAGACCTGAACACAATTAAAAAAACGATTTATTTCAAGGTGCAACGTATACCTCGTGCATTAAAAGAAAATAAGGAACGAATAAGTAGCAGGGTATTAACTGAGCGCTGGAACGAGTACATACGCGCTAATAGGGGTATTTCATCTAAAAGAACACATTTTTACCACCAGAGATATGAACTGAATTAAAAATCCTTTTCTAAAAGGTGCAACGTACAACAAACGTATTATAAGTGAATAGGTAACGAATAGGTAACAGGGTATTTATCGAGCGCTGGAACGGGTACATGCGCTTATAGGGTCATTTCATCTCTAAGAACACATTGTTACCACCAGAGACACGGACACCATTGAAAATCCTTTTTTGAAAGGTGCAACGTACAACAAACGTATTATAAGTGAATAGGTAACGAATAGGTAACGAATAGGTAACAGGGTATTAACCGAGCGCTGGAACGGGTACATGCGCGCTAATAGGGTAATTTCATCTCTAAGAACACATTGTTACCACAAAAGACATGGAGACAATTAAAAATCCTTTTCTAAAAGGTGCAACATACAACAAACGTTTTATAAGTGAATAGGTAACGAATAGGTAACAGGGTATTAAGCGAGCGCTGGAACGGGTTCATGCGCTCTAATAGGGTCATTTCATCTCTAAGAACACATTGTTACCACCAGAGACATGAACACAATTAAAAAAACGATTTATTTCAAGGTGCAACGTATACCTCGTGCATTAAAAGCAAATAAGGAACGAATAAGTAGCAGGGTATTAACTGAGCGCTGGAACGAGTACATACGCGCTAATAGTGGTATTTCATCTAAAAGAACACATTATTACCACCAGAGATATGAACTGAATTAAAAATCCTTTTCTAAAAGGTGCAACGTTCAACAAACGTATTATAAATGAATAGGTAACGAATAGGTAACAGGGTATTTATCGAGCGCTGGAACGGGTACATACGCGCTAATAGGATCATTTCATCTCTAAGAACACATTGTTACCACCAGAGACACGGACACCATTGAAAATCCTTTTTCTGAAAGGTGCAACGTACAACAAACGTATTATAAGTGAATAGGTAACGAATAGGTAACAGGGTATAAAGCGAGCGCTGGAACGGGTACATGCGTGCTAATAGAGTCATTTCATCTCTAAGAACACATTGTTACCACCAGAGACATGGGCACAATTGAAAAACGATTTATTTCAAGGTGCAGCGTATAACCCGCGCATTAAAAGCGAATAGGGAACGAATCAGTAACAGGGTATTATCCGAGCGCTGGAACGAGTGCATACGCGCTAATAGGGGTATTTCATCTAAAAGAACACATTATTACCACCAGAGATATGAACTGAATTAAAAATCCTTTTCTAACAGGTGCAACGTATAAAAAAATGTATTATAAGCGAATAGGTAACGAATAGGTAACAGGGTATTAACCTAGCGCTGGAACAGGTACATGAATGCTAATAGGGTAATTTCATCTCTAAAACACATTGTTACCACCTGAGACATGGACATAATTGAAAATCCTTTTCTAACAGGTGAAACGTATAAAAAAATGTATTACTAGTATAAGCGAATAGGTAACGAATAGGTAACAGGGTATTAACCGAGCGCTGGAACGGGTACATGCGCGCTAATAGGGTCATTTCATCTCTAAGAACACATTCTTACCACCAGAGACCTGAACACAGTTAAAAAACGATTTATTTCAAGGTGCACCGTATACCCCGCGCATTAAAAGCGAATAGGTAACGAATAGGTAACGAATGGGTAACAGGGTATTAACCGAGCGCTGGAACGGGTACATGCGCGCTAATAGGGTCATTTCATCTCTAAGAACACATTGTTACCACCAGACATGAACACAATTAAAAAACAATTTATTTCAATGTGCACCGTATACCCCGCGCATTAAAAGCGAATAGGTAACGAATAGGTAACAGGTTATTTACCGAGCGCTGGAACGGGTACATGCGCTCTAATGGGGTCATTTCATCTCTAAGAACACATTGTTACCACCTGAGACATGAACACAATTAAAACACGATTTATTTCAAGTTGCAGCGTATACCCTGCGCATTAAAAGCGAATAGGTAACGAATAGGTAACAAGATTATTTACCGAGCACTGGAACGGGTACATGAGCGCTAATAGGGTAATTTCATCTCTAAGAACACATTGTTACCACCAGAGACCTGAACACAATTAAAAAACGATTTATTTCAAGGTGCACCGTATACCCCGCGCATTAAAAGCGAATAAGTAACGAATAGGTAACAGGTTATTTACCGAGCGCTGGAACGGGTACATGCGCTCTAATGGGGTCATTTCATCTCTAAGAACACATTGTTACCGTCTGAGACCTGGACATAATTGAAAATCCTTTTCTAACAGGTGCAACGTATAAAATAATGTATTATAAGCGAATAGGTAACGAATAGGTAACGAATAGGTAACAGGGTATTAACCGAGCGCTGGAACGGGTACATGCGCGCTAATAGGGTCATTTCATCTCTAAGAACACATTCTTACCACCAGAGACCTGAACACAATTAAAAAACGATTTATTTCAAGGTGCACCGTATACCCCGCGCATTAAAAGCGAATAAGTAACGAATAGGTAACAGGTTATTTACCGAGCGCTGGAACGGGTACATGCGCTCTAATGGGGTCATTTCATCTCTAAGAACACATTGTTACCACCAGACATGAACACAATTAAAACACGATTTATTTCAAGGTGCAGCGTATACCCCGCGCATTATAAAAGCGAATAGGTAACGAATAGGTAACAGGTTATTTACCGAGCGCTGGAACGGGTACATGAGCGCTAATAGGGTAATTTCATCTCTAAGAACACATTGTTACCACCTGAGATATGGACATAATTGAAAATCCTTTTCTAACAGGTGAAACGTATAAAAAAATGTATTATAAGCGAATAGGTAACGAATAGGTAACGAATAGGTAACAGGGTATTAACCGAGCGCTGGAACGGGTACATGCGCGCTAATAGGGTCATTTCATCTCTAAGAACACATTCTTACCACCAGAGACCTGAACACAATTAAAAAACGATTTATTTCAAGGTGCACCGTATACCCCGCGCATTAAAAGCGAATAGGTAACGAATAGGTAACAGGTTATTTACCGAGCGCTGGAACGGGTACATGCGCTCTAATGGGGTCATTTCATCTCTAAGAACACATTGTTACCACCTGAGACATGAACACAATTAAAACACGATTTATTTCAAGTTGCAGCGTATACCCCGCGCATTAAAAGCGAATAGGTAACGAATAGGTAACAAGATTATTTACCGAGCACTGGAACGGGTACATGAGCGCTAATAGGGTAATTTCATCTCTAAGAACACATTGTTACCACCTGAGACATGGACATAATTGAATCCTTTTCTAACAGGTGAAACGTATAAAAAAATGTATTATAAGCGAATAGGTAACGAATAGGTAACGAATGGATAACAGGGTATTAACCGAGCGCTGGAACGGGTACATGCGCGCTAATAGGGTCATTTCATCTCTAAGAACACATTCTTACCACCAGAGACCTGAACACAATTAAAAAACGATTGATTTCAAGGTGCACCGTATACCCCGCGCATTAAAAGCGAATAGGTAACGAATAGGTAACAGGTTATTTACCGAGCGCTGGAACGGGTACATGCGCTCTAATGGGGTCATTTCATCTCTAAGAACACATTGTTACCGTCTGAGACCTGGACATAATTGAAAATCCTTTTCTAACAGGTGAAACGTATAAAAAAAATGTATTATAAGCGAATAGGTAACGAATAGGTAACGAATAGGTAACAGGGTATTAACCGAGCGCTGGAACGGGTACATGCGCGCTAATAGGGTCATTTCATCTCTAAGAACACATTCTTACCACCAGAGACCTGAACACAATTAAAAAACGATTTATTTCAAGGTGCACCGTATACCCCGCGCATTAAAAGCGAATAGGTAACGAATAGGTAACAGGTTATTTACCGACCGCTGGAACGGGTACATGCGCTCTAATGGGGTCATTTCATCTCTAAGAACACATTGTTACCACCTGAGACATGAACACAATTAAAACACGATTTATTTCAAGTTGCAGCGTATACCCCGCGCATTAAAAGCGAATAGGTAACGAATAGGTAACAAGATTCTTTACCGAGCACTGGAACAAGTACATGAGCGCTAATAGGGTAATTTCATCTCTAAGAACACATTGTTACCACCTGAGACATGGACATAATTGAAAATCCTTTTCTAACAGCAGAAACGTATAAAAAAATGTATTATAAGCGAATAGGTAACGAATAGGTAACGAATGGATAACAGGGTATTAACCGAGCGCTGGAACGGGTACATGCGCGCTAATAGGGTCATTTCATCTCTAAGAACACATTCTTACCACCAGAGACCTGAACACAATTAAAAAACGATTTATTTCAAGGTGCACCGTATACCCCGCGCATTAAAAGCGAATAGGTAATGAATAGGTAACAGGTTATTTACCGAGCGCTGGAACGGGTACATGCGCTCTAATGGGGTCATTTCATCTCTAAGAACACATTGTTACCGTCTGAGACCTGGACATAATTGAAAATCCTTTTCTAACAGGTGCAACGTATAAAAAATGTATTATAAGCGAATAGGTAACGAATAGGTAACGAATAGATAACAGGGTATTAACCGAGCGCTGGAACGGGTACATGCGCGCTAATAGGGTCATTTCATCTCTAAGAACACATTCTTACCACCAGAGACCTGAACACATTTAAAAAACGATTTATTTCAAGGTGCACCGTATACCCCGCGCATTAAAAGCGAATAAGTAACGAATAGGTAACAGGTTATTTACCGAGCGCTGGAACGGGTACATGCGCTCTAATGGGGTCATTTCATCTCTAAGAACACATTGTTACCATCAGAGATATGAATTTAATTGAAAATCCTTTTCTAAAAGGTGCAACGTACAACAAACGTACTATAAGTGAATAGGTAACGAATAGGTAACAGGGTATTAACCGATCGCTGGAACGAGTACATATGCGCTTATAGGGGTATTTCATCTATAAGAACACATTATTACCACCAGAGATATGAACACAATTGGAAATCCTTTTCTAAAAGGTGCAACGTACAACAAACTTTTTAAAAGCGAAATAGTAACGAATATTTAACAGGGTATTATCCGACCGCTGGAACGGATACAAATGCACTTATAGAGTTATATCACCTCTAAGAGCCCAAATCTTCCACCAGAGACAACAAAACAATTGAAAATCATGTTTTAAAAGGTGAAACGTAAGATACACGTATTATAAGCGAATTATAAGCGAGTGATGGAACGAATTAAACAAGGTAATAGCATGCTCCGAAACGATGTACACCCTGCTTACATGTTTAACTCTACCACATTATGTAAGTATGTGCCTGTCCCTAGACAAGAGCCTGAAATTAAGTAGTTATCGTTTGTTTTTGTGTTACATATTTCCGTTTATTTTTTTGTATATGAAATACGGCCGTCAGTTTTGTTGTTTGAATTGTATGAGGTTGTCATGTCTGGGCCTTTTATAGGTGACTACACGGTTTGGGCTATGCTCATTGTTGAAGGCCGTACAGTGAACTATAGTTGATAATTTCTGTGTCATTTTGGTCTAATGTGGAGTGTTGTCTCATTGGCAATCATACCACATCTTCGTTTTTACGCAAGCGCTAACACGGTGATTTCATCCCGTCGAACCAAGATCCATCTTCAAACATACGGACATAAAGCAGTTAAAAGGTAGAACGTATAAAAAACAAGTAAGGAACAAATGCGTATCGAACATGAAGTAAAAGGATCGGTTGAGCACAAACACATATAAATAGGTCATAAAAAGATCATTTTACCTCAACCAATTCAGAACTATTACCATATGTAAGACTATTAACAACTAGATTTGTAATTGCTAGCAATAACGGAAGGCACCCCTTCCCCCTATTACCAGGTGAGCGACAGCCATTTTGACAATTCCAAAGTCAAAGAGAGCATCTACAGATGTCTAGTAACATTTTTGCAAAGTTTCATTAAGTTTGAACATTTTGAATTTTTGATATTTTTGCTGTTTCCATGGTTACGGCGGCCATTTTGAAAATTCTAACTTCAAAATCCAACTCTGCCTATGCCAGTTACCATTCCTGTAAAGTTTCATCCAGTTTGCGGAAAATTCTTATTTTTGAAATTTTTGACCTTTTTGCATTGTTTCCATGGTAACAAGACCTATTTTGGAAATTCCAACTCCAATGTTGCTCATCATTACTGTGAAGTTTCATGAAGTTTTGAGCATTTTTAGAATTTTGAAAATTTTGGTGTAGTTTCCATGGCAACATAGTAGTTCCAATGATCGCCAAAATCATCCAACACCTGTATATAGTGGGCACCTACATTGTTTTAAAATATGATGATTCTGAGTTGAAGCATATCCAAACAGTTCACCAAAAACCAAAAGCTCATTTTTTTCACAATTGTGCCGTTTCCATGGTAACGGCAGCCATATTAAACTATTCCATGCCATAATTAAAAAGGGGGAAGGATATTAAAAATCAAATAAGTAACGAATAGGTAACGAATAGGGAATAGGGAATAGGTAACGAATAGGTAACGGATAGGGAATAGGGAATACGTAACGAATAGGCAACGAATAGGGAATAGGGAATAGGTAACGAATAGGTAACGAATAGGGAATAGGGAATAGGTAACGAATAGGTAACGAATAGGGAATAGGGAATAGGTAACGAATAGGCAACGAATAGGGAATAGGGAATAGGTAACCAACTTGACGCCCATTATAACGATTGTATATAACTGTATAACTGTTATAATGAGTATATGAATAAAAAATGTCAGTCTTCGATAATGGTTTATCCTTAAGATTTGTTCGAATAAAAATTAAAATTGTGAGGCACGAGACATCTTCAGAACTTCAAGGATACATTTTTTTTTAATAAGAATGAGATAAAAAACATTCCTAAGAAAGATTTTTTTTTAATAAATCCATAAAGGTTGAAAGTATTTACAACTAAGTACAGACAGACCACTACTATGACAGACATATTTATCTGTTTGTATCTTATATTACAGACGCTGGACAACCAAAAGAATCAATCAAAACCAACAAAAGCTGATAAAGGCAATGTTGATATTATTATTATCTTATTATACACTAAAGGAGAACAAAATTTAATTATAGGCTTAAATGAGTTCTCACATTACACGGGTTATCAAGTTTAATGGTATCAAACGCAGACATTTGAAGCGATAATATGCATAAAATGTTTCTAAGAAAGTTTTATGTTACTTTTCAGATTGTTAAAATTGAGTTTAAACTTAGTCATAAGAAACCTCAAATTAAAAAAAAATAATGCATATGGTTTTTTTTATAACTCAATGGATAATTTCATTATAAAACTTATGTACTGTACATATACTTTTTTCGAAGAAAATTCTTTAATTTGTTCATATTTAGAAGAAGTTTACTTTACTTTACACGAAAAAAGGATAAATTCGTGCACAGAAGATTAAGTTTAGGATGTTTGTACTGTATGCATTGGTTCAAGAATTGGAATAACATTATTTTTCACCGGTCACTCGTTTCATACGACTTTAAACAAAAGTCAGATAAATAAAAAGCTAAAAATTTACTTAAACGAGAGTGAAAAAGGATGCAAGTCAAACAAATCTAACACTGAAAAACAATTATAATGAAAACATAATATATGTGTAAAATTTGACCATACTTAATTGATATTAAAATGAATGGACAAAAGGATTATGCAGAACTGTATAATACGATCTTTTGAAAATGCGGAAAGGGAAAACAACTACAGGAAAACGGTGTACGTATTATTCGAATGAAAACTATCCTCTGCTGGCTATAAATACTTGTAAACGTTAATTTATCTATATAACAGGAATGATGTCTCAGTGTTCTTATCAACAACCCCTGGAATACGCCAGGGATGTCAAACAATATCTTTGTTTCTCCGTTTGAGTGTTAGAAATCCTCCAGAAGAAGAGTTTAGATGGTTGTACAGGATGCATAATTACGCTTCCACGTCCAGTCATACAAGGAACATTACAAATGTATCGCGAAGAGAAAGTATCCCTCTCCTTTGAGAACGTTAAGGAAACTTTGCAACAAGTAGCTGAGGTATAGCAAGGTTCTCTAGATCTTGTTGCAAGACAAATGTTTTCCGTCATTTTTCAAAATGAGTAAAAAAAATCACTACCTACAGAATGACGATTATGAAAATGCTGGAAACCTTTAATAGAGCAAGGATACACGCACGCCTTTTATCTCTTTAACAGAGCTCACGTTTACCTTATTGAATTGTTCATATTATGCCCGACTCTTAATAACATTTACTTACTTACTTTATCTGGTAAATAACAGCATAAAGGCGTGTTAAATTGGCTATCTTTTCCGTTGAAAGACATGATTCCAGAAATGACCTATGTTGAAACATCGCAAATTCACCACTGTATTATATATAGTCTGTTTATCTTGGTTTTCTGGTAGTTAGTTATAAGTAAAAGACATTGTATCAGTTTATTTCCCTTTTTCCTTGTAGTCTGCTTATCCAATGATCATAAATGATAGCTTGCATTTTAGTTGGTGCATAAAACATGTAGATTAAGATAATACAAATATCTTATTAACTTATGAATTCTTTCGAATCAATATAACTACATTACATTTACATATATTTATCTACACAACGGAATACATCACCCGTATAATTTGCCTTCTGATTTAATTTAAGTGCCCGATTTTCAAGAAGCCAGACTATATGCCACACGGTACACCCTAATCATACTTTGCATTTCATATGTTAAGATGTTCTAATGATATGTGTATACCATTATTTTGAAATGCGTTTTGGCTCACCGAGGCCGCAGGGCCTAATGTGGGCTTGTGTCATCACTTGACATCCGTCGTCTGTCGTTGTAAACTATTTCAAGATTATTATCCTCTGTAACTACTTGGCCAAATATCGTCAAACTTTAACTGAATGTTCCTGATGGTATCTAGTCGTCTGGTCTTAATTACCATTACCGAGTATTACTGCTTTGCTGAAAGTTAATTTTGACCTTATAAGACATGTCACGGTATTGGTTTCTCCAACATTCATGTATTAAGTTATGATGTTATATTTGTAATTCTGATCGGATTTTGTTAAATGTCTTATCGTTTGTAGTTGTAATTCTATTTGTTTCTACTCGTATGTAAAAGTAAAGATAATTACCCAGTTCATCATTTATAAGGTTTTAAGTGTAAAGCAACTATATGTACACGATTTCTTGGTTTTACAGTTTGATTTAGAAGAAATACCGACATAGCTAGATAATACAATTAATTATCTATATACTAACACATATATATTTATATTCTTGTAATTGATATAAATTACACAAACAAAATAATTACAAATCTAATCCTGAATTATATCATTTAATTTTTTTTAAAATTTAGCTGTGACGTCACTTTTATGGCGTTGATCTAGTGTACAGTTCTTGGTTCTGTTGTGCTGTTTTTGTGCGCTGGCCTAGGTTGTTTTACGTTTTCGTTTTTATTCTGTGGTAAGCATGTCGAAATGTACTATTGTTTTGTTTATTTGTGTATTTCTCTCTCCTGGATGTTCTTGTATTTATTTACTGACTAGCTAATTTAAAAACGTAAAATTATTTATAATTTCAACTCTCATTCTTTTGAAAGAGTCACCCAACATTAAGCATATTAATTATAACCAACCAAAAATTACGAAGAGTAATTGAACATTTTCAAACGTGTTCTAGAAGTAATAGTTTAAAAATATTTTCCCCGATCTTAATATGAAATTAAATATCAATTGTATGCATATTCACCAACATGTAGTAGGTGTGTTTGATTTGTCATTACTTGAAGGTCATTTACATCTGGTTATTTTATAACTTAATTGGTTACATTCCGTTTGCTGTGTGTAAGCGTAAGCAGTAGTTACATGTAATAATAATTTAATCGACTTTCCATTATTTCTTCATTATATAATGATTCAGAAAATTAAGCACTTATTTTGACTTTGATATGTATTTCCTGGGAGAGTGCTACTATACAGAAGGTGTAGACCATTAAATTGAATGTTTTCGTCCCGTTGAAGTTCCATGAATCTCAAGGTAAGGTGTCTCCTTTTTAAGCTCATATTTGACAGCTTATTGATATTAGGAACTGGGAGAAAAATAATACCTTGACCAGACTGGATGATTTAGAAAAAGAGGTTATCATAATTGATATTGACACTTGTCTATTCTTTTGTGAATATAGACAATGCAATTTCCAATATTAAAGTCACTTTGCGGCTAAATCTATTCCATTTTTATTATAAAGTTTCGTAAAAATTTAAACCCTTTAACGGAAAGTTGATATGCATTTTTTGTTTTATTCAAAGGTCAAATTATAGGATTGTGTGGCATATTTTTTAAAATTTAAGAGTTTAAATGTATGTACTACCACTTCTTACACTGTGTCTGCCTCAGTATTCAATTGTCGCCGTTACCATGTGTTTTTATACTTGTAACATTCCCAAGTTATTTCTCTATGAGATGAAACATAGATGAAATATCTAGGAAAACAATTAAAAAATACCGAACTACGAGGTAAATAAAAACAGAAAGCGCATAATCAAATGGCAAACGCTCAAACGAATGGATACCAGCTGTCATATCCCTGACTTGGTATAAATCTGGTTTTATAGCTTTTGTACATAGGTCATGTTTGAGATCTCAAATCTCCATCGAAATTTGTTTTGACGATTCTGTTCCCGATTTTACACTTGCGATATAATATGGATTACTGGTCTGAAATCCTTCCATCTGCAGGTTGAATGCGGTAATCATCTACCTGGCACGAGCATTTGGAAAGAAATCATTAGGTACATTAGTTATATTGATTAAGAATATGGAAATAAGGTTGACATGTGGATGGTTCCTTGAACGGTTATGTTTAGGGAGTCCTTTTCATCCAGTTTGTCGTTACTTTCAATGGGATTATCTTCGATAGTATCTTTTTTTTCCCGAATAATGTTATAAAAAACTGTGTGTAAACGTCAAATTGTCTTTTTAGCTCGAAGGGCCAAGTGAGCTTTTACTTATCACTTGGCGTCTGTCTTCGTCGTCCGTCGTCGTCGGGGTAAACTTTTCACATTTTGAACTTCTTCTAGAGAACCACTGAATGTAATGAAACCAAACATGGCATGAATGTTCCTTATGAGGTGCTGACCAAGTGTTGTTACTTTGTAGCCGATCCATCACACAAGATGGCCGCCAGCGGGGGACTTAGTTTAACATAGGACCCTGTAGGAAATGCATACAAAGTCTTCTAGAGAAAAAAGTAAAATCACAAAAATACTAAACTTAGAGGAAAATCAATTCGGAAAGTCCATAATCACATGGCAAAATCAAATAACAAAACGCATCAAAAACGAATGGACAAGGACTGTCATATTCCTGACTTGGTACAGGAATTTTCAAATGTAGAAAATGATGGGTTAAACCTCTCACTTTGATGACAGTCTCATCAAATTCCGTTATATTTACATTGATGCGTTAACCAAACAGACACAATAAATAAAATAGTCAAAATATGGGTACATCAGTCATCATCGTATAACAATTTCAAAAGGAACAATTCAACAGAACACAAAAACATCTATCTACAAACACATTCATTGATTTGTGTGTCTGACGTCAGAAAATTTTATACGTCACATAGATTTGTCGTTCAATGTGCATTTTCTGTAATTAGTTAAGACGTCAGTTTTATCATGTAAATCTTTTACATTCATTTGATAAAATTTACTGTTTGCAATAGCATAAATTGTTCTAAATAATAAGAATGTTCTTATCACAAGCAGAAAACCCTAGCCGTATTTGGCACAACCTTTTCCACTTTTGATCCTCATATGTGTATACCATTATTTTGAAATGCGTTTTGGCTCACCGAGCCCGCAGGGCCTAATGTGGGCTTGTGTCATCACTTGACATCCGTCGTCTGTCGTTGTAAACTAGATTTGTCGTTCAATGTGCATTTTCTGTAATTAGTTAAGACGTCAGTTTTATCATGTAAATCTTTTACATTCATTTGATAAAATTTACTGTTTGCAATAGCATAAATTGTTCTAAATAATAAGAATGTTCTTATCACAAGCAGAAAACCCTAGCCGTATTTGGCACAACCTTTTCCACTTTTGATCCTCGTTTAGGGAAACTTCTAAACTTAACAGGTGATTAAATTCTACAAAATAAACGATCACAGCACGATTTGAAAAAAACACTTAGACAACTTCAAAACAACTTGTCCGTAACTTTTTTCATTATACCAATAGGGGTGTCCGTAACTTTCATAGAATCGACATACGTGGATGTAATGTTTAAACTTATGATAGAGATTGCATCGAATACATAATCAGAAAAGAAGAAGATAATTCATTGTATCGATGGAAGACAAATTGGGAATAATATGAAAAACATAACGATAAATCTGTAAAACTCGGGTCTGATTTTGTATAACGTCGGGGTACGCAAATCGCCCAGTTCGGAGGGTGGTTTCCGACCATTGCAGATAAACGGTTGAAACATCATTGTTGATTTTTGTTTTTGAATAAGTGAACTACATAAGTATTTTTTTGAACATACATGTGGCGTGTATACACTTACTGATTTTCTTCCGGCAACGACAAGGGTAGCCTGAATCGGAATTTTGGAGGGGGACCCAAATTGCCCAGGCAGAGGATAAACTATACGATACTTCAGTGCACAAACTTCTTTCCGTCTTTTAAAGCCACAAAGCTTGTCTCTCATCCTCACAAAAAAATCCCATCAGCATTGACAGTAAAATAAAAGGAGGTTGGCAATATGAGCACACTGGGACGTTGCGCACAATATTGCGACACGCTGCTACGTCTGGGTGATTTGGGTACCCCAAAGTTAGCTACTGTATAGGTTCTGAGTCTCTTTTCTTTTGGTTTATTTGACGCATAAAACAAGTATATTTGTTCCAGACCATATGAGTATTTGGACCGTACGCGTACGGTCCGGACCGTATACGTATACTCGTACGGTCCGAATACGTATACTCGTACGGTCGGACCGTATGAGTATACGCGTATGGTCCAGTATGAGCTGACCATACATGTTATTGGATCATATGGGTTACATCTATACAAATATTTATCACAATCTTTATTTTTAGTTTTACAAATTGTTATTATTACAATAAGATGGATAAACTGAGCTACCTAACAATTTAAATTAGATATTTGTTTAATTGTATATCTGGGGCCGTGTCAATGAAAGTATCCTAGGATATGTCCTAAGATATGTCTTAGGACATTATTTAGGATGGTCTTAGGACGTGTCTGAGACATGTCTTAGGATGTAAAACAAAGCTGTTTTAGGACAGGCCCAACTACGATGGTCCTAGGACCATCCTAACACATTTATTTTATTGAAAAAAATATGTAGAGATTTCTATGACATAGATTTGATTGTAATTTAGTACCTATATGTAAAGTATATTTTTCATATTTACATTTTTTTTCAGTTCATGCATGTTCCTTTCGATTAGCTTTTTTGTGTAAAGTTGCTAAATATTCTAAAGCAATTGTCCTCTCACATTATACATTCAATTCAGTGAGAATAATTGTCATAATTCGATTAGTGTATTATGTATTACTGATCTACATGCTAAATACTAGAGATTTACAGATTTAGTTAGCGTGAATTTTTTAAATAGTTAAAATATAACGTTTTTATTTCAATTTCAATTACAATTGAATTTTTTTCTATTTATTTGAGAGTTAAGTTATGTTGATCTGTTATATGTATTTGTATCTTGTACAATTAACCAACTCCTTGATATTAGTCAGACCGTATGAGTATTTCGAAAAAGTACGCATACGGTCCAAATACTCATACGGTCTGGAACATATTCAAAAGACATTCATTCCCATTAATTAAAAAAAAAAAAATCACTTAATTTTTAAGTCCAATGACATTATGGTTCGATTAGAATTTAGTGGCCTGTTGCATTCGATGCTCGAACTTTAAAAATTTGCAGTAAATAAGAAAACTTGAATAAAAGGCAATTTGTAAAATTGGATAAATCTATTTTTACATCTAGCTGCATATGCAAACTTGTATGCAAGTTGCATTAAATTTCATTAAATTGAACAAAACTAAAAGACTCAATTATAGGTAAAAGTCGGTGACAATAAAAGGAATTAAGAGCAGTCAACATAGTGTAACAATTAGAAATAGTATATGAAAATATTAGATAACTAAGACAACAGGGTAATTTAATAGTATAACAATCCCTGAAAACATACAAAGAGAAAAAAAAAAATAAAACATACTAGGAAACATATTCAAAAACCATATCACTATAACTAACTGGTGGGATGTATAAATACCGAGCCGCGTAAAAGAGTATTCATTAAAATACACATAAAAAAGAAACCGAGGTGAAAGTAAACTGCAGACAGATAATTAAACTGAAAATTTTAAAGAGTATGACAAAGCCATGGTCCGAAGCGAAAAACGTCGATAAGACACATTAGTTAATAAAAGTTTAAACCATAACCAGGATTGAGTACAAACCCCACATAAAACTTCCGTTGTGCAAGTATGATGCGTTAAAAAAATCACATTTGGTGGTTAATGAGCAGTATAAACGGCCGTGTAGGTTACAAATAAGGGTTTTATGATGTTAATTGTCCTTTAATTGTTGAAATTATAACTCAATTATATCAAAAGTTACCCACATCTGAAAATAAAGTTACGGGCAGTCTGCTTAGTTTCGATCAAAAAATTACGGACGTCTTAGGCTTTTTTTTAAGTTGTCCTTGCGCTTTAGTGAACTCTAAATTAACAAACTGGTGGTAATTGTTAGTGATTTCTTTATTCAAGAATCCTATAAATTCTGCATTAAAAACGTCGCAAAAGGTAGATTTTGTATGAATTAAATATCAACGGGTTTAGAGTCCGCCATCTTGGGTTGTTTAATCACTGTGATTGTTGTTTGTGTCAAGCATTCTCTGCTTTTTTCATCCATTTCTGCTCGATTTATCAAAGTTCCCATTTTCTCTACAGTATTCTCCAGGTTCTTGTCAGTCTGGAAACAATTCATAACTGTCAAGCATGGAAGTTTTGTACAAGGTTTGTTCTTATTTGTGTTTGACTTGTGTCCTGTTTCAAGAAATTTGTGTATCTTTTGCTCCATATTTGTTTTTTCCACTTTTACCATTGGTGTAACGTTCTACTTTTTAATTATCCATCTAGCGTTTTAGTGGAGTGCAGCCTTGTTTGCAGCTGATATTTATCATTTTTGCCATTTCTAATGGTGTTTGTTTACTTGTACACGTTTTAAACAACTCTAACGATTCACCGACATCTTTCAAATTCCCTAAATAATTTTGTATCTGTCTTTTCTTGCATTACACCAAATAACTGTTTACATATTTGAACATAGTGGCATCACCTTCATTTACATGACTACATCTTAATCTACCAATAGTGTCAAATCCATTTTGATGACTATACATGCAGAAGACTAAAAGTTTGAACAAAAATTGGACTGAATTCCCTTTCCATTTTTTATTAATTAAAACTCACACAACGTCATGTGATAAAAGAGTTTAAATAAGAAAATAAGAGAAGTGGTATCGTAACTACTGTTAAAGAACAGCCATGTGTACTCGAGTTAACTGTATGCTCATCTTGTTCTGCACTAACCTTTTTACAATGTAGTCATAAGCACTTCAATACCATATTTATAGACAACCATCATAAACAAATTCATAAATAGTAAGTGAAGGATTATGTTTCATCCCTGAAAATGCTTGATGTGTTACTTATTTCAACAATTTATTGATAAAAAGAATGTTCACCGCAAGTACAAAAAGCTGTAGACGGACTAACTTGTCATACGTAATATGAACACTGTTTTCGTGGTGAGAGCTGTGGAAATTCAATGATATGCATATAAAACAATTCTTAATAATGCATGGTCCCTTTTGACATTGTTGATGGTTCCTAAAATTTATTATGTAAGCTTAGCTGGAGATTTTGATGTTTTGGGAAGGTGTTAGTGCCACGAGGGCCTAATCTAAGAAATGTGTTACATCAAAATAATGGAATATCATTGGGATTGGAAGCTCCTTTTCATCCTGAACTGAATTTTTTGCGACATGTATTTTGATTGTATCCATCATTGTCTTTTGTCATTTCCAAAGCGAAATTTAGACCTATTTCTAGAAGTTAGATGTTTCTGTTTCTCAAAGTCTTCATACATTTTCTTTAGTGTAGATTTGTGCTCATAATAAACATTTAGTCTGGGATGCATGCATGATTTTTTTTTATTAGTGGCTTTGAACTAGCTGTCAGTTAACTGCGAGTATTTTCAGATCTGTTTTAGTGTCTTTTTGTTGTTGGGATGTACAAGTACCCGGCCACGTCCTCATATATTTTTGTCCATCTGACGAGTTTAGCCTTTTTCAACTGATTTGTATAGTTTGTTTTTATATTGTAGTGTTATACCACTGTCCCAGGTTATGGGAAGGGTTGGGATCCCGCTAACATGTTTAACCCCGCCACATTATGTATGTATGTGCCTGTCCCAAGTCAGGAGCCTGCACTTCTGTGGTTGTCGTTTGTGTATGTGTTACATATTTGTTTTTATATATAAATAAGACCGTTATTTTTTTCGTTTGAATTGTGTTACATTGTCATTTCGGGGCCTTATATACCGGACTAGGCGGTATGGGCTTTCTCATTGTTGAAGGTGGTACGGTCACCAATAGTTGTTAATTTCTGTGTCATTTTGGTCTCTTGTGGAAAGTTGTCTCATTGGCAATCATGCCACATCTTCTTTTTGATAATTGTTCTTCATTGATTGTATACATATATACATGTTATAGTGATGCCACAAATATATACTTTACAGACATCTCTTAGGTACACCATTTAATGACGTCGTGATAAATATATATATACCGGTATATAGACTAGGTAGACAGTACTTGACATTTGTAATACAATTTTATTGACAATAAATTGCTGGAATATATTTTTTGTTGCAAACATATATATCGTGTTATCGGTTATATCCATGAAAACAGTACGGTTTTTTCTGAATTTATTTCTTTTTTTATTTTAATTTCATCATACGTTCAGAGGAAGATAAATAATGATCATGATTATGTTTTTTATTCACAAAGTACTGATGCACTATTTCAGGGAAGGTTGTGACGAAAAGTGTCAGTGGGTTTCTTCAACTCTTATATTTTGTATGCATAATTGCCTCGGCTTAGATAAGTGTATAATGCTCAGTGACGCTTTTTCAACTAAATGAATTTGTGCTTTTTAGCAATGTTATGTAAGCAATACCATTGTGTAAGCAGGTAAGAAGAGTTTATGTCAATTAGAAGATTGATATCATCGGTCAATGGCTCAGAATGCTCTGGTTTGTTTCTCTTCCTTTCTTTCTTTTTACAATTTGTTGATTGACTTCTGATAAATGTTTCCTGATCAAATAATATATTATAATAAGTATTAACTGATATAACTGTAAGTCCTTATTTGTGATATTTTTTTATGTTCTATATATCCTACTTATAATTCCTCAAAGTGAGGATCACCCTTTTCATTCCTATCCTTTTTCCTTGCTTTTAATATTAAATGTGCAATAAAATCTACCAGGTATATAATTCCATTATTATTTCATTAAGGGAGAGACCAGACCCATGTCATATGCAGTATTTTTTTATTATAGTATTTGTTTTTTTTTTTTTTTTTTTGGTCATCAATGAAGTTTCTAACTTCATTTTCATCTCCAACGAAATTTACACGATATATTTGGTTTGCAGTTTGATCAGAAGAAACACCCACAAAGCTAGATAATACAATTAATTATCTAATTCCTACTACAATTAAATATAAATTCGTATTATAATTTTCACTGTTATTAATAAAAGTTAGATAAGTCATACAAATCTAAACTTGAATTTCATCCAAATTCTTTCTTAATTTTCGGAACACGTTTTAGAAATTTTAATGTGACGTCACTTTGGGCGTGCATTGACTATGGCTAACAGGGCTGTGATTTTGTAATGTATTCATTTTTATTCTATAGCTAGTCACCACTTCTGTTTAATCATGTATATCTTTTATATAGTCATTTTATAAAATTTACTGCTTGCAAAACTATGTATTATTCTTGATAATAATGATGTTTTTGTCCAAGGCGGATAACCCTGACGCCCTCACCACTTTTTGGAACTTTTGGTCCTCGGCGATCTTCAACTTTGTAGTTGTTATGGCTTTGAAACTTTTTATATCGGAGCATAGTTTTGTGTGGACGTAGCGCGCGTCTGGCATATACAAATATTTTTTAACCTGTTACCTTTTGATAGCTATTATTCGTTTGTTTCTCTGTCCTATATTTTCTCCCATTTATCTGTTTATTTATTGTAACCCTGTCGTGTAATGTCATTATGTTGTCATTTTTATATTATAACTAACACTGCCATTCAAGCGGGAGGTTTGGCATGCCATAAAACCAGGTTCAGCCCACCATGTTTTCATGAAATGCCCCATACCAAGTCAGGTAAATGGCCATTGTTACATTATAGTTCGTTTCTGTGTGTGTAACATTTCGGTGTTGTGTCGTAGATCTCTTATATTCGATACGTTTCCCTCAGTTTTTGTTTGTAACCCGGATTTGTGTTTTTTCTCTATCGATTTAAGAATTTTGAACTGCGGTATACTACTGTTGCCTTTATTTGTTCCATTGTAACGTTGGTAACGATTTAGATGACTTGTGTAGAATACAAATAAAAGAAATTAACCCCGATCTAATGCATATATCCTTCACATTATTCCAGCCTGTTATTCTAGTTTCTTTTAATTCACCAAAGGCGACTCCATCACCTATCCATTGGATTTTGTGGTCTTGGGGGTTTGTGTTGTACAAACTTTTCTTTCTGTGAAGTGTGAAGTGTTTTGCTAACCGTTGCCTGTACTGGCGTGTTTGTTTGTTTGTGTGTGTGTATGATAGTTAGAGCCAATCCAGTGTCAAGGACCATGATACGGACAATGTTTTAATATGTTTGTTCATAGCAGCACGTACATTTTTAAGGAATATTTGTGATATTCATGTGCCTGTGTTCTTCTGGCATTTTTAGTGCCCGTTTGATTATGTTTTTAGATTGAACTATAGGCGGCAATTTAAAAATATTCTCTAGTACTGAATTTCATTGAGACCAATCAGTGATGTCTTGATTAAGTAAAGATTCCACGGTTGCTCCTGCAGTAATTTCAATGTGACCATCTTGAGTGCTGTCAGTATATTAGAAGCATCTAAATTCGACAAAATTTGTGATACATGATTCATGGTATCATTTGAAGTGTTTAAAATTGAATCATTTGGCTTTCGAAATCGACTGTGTAGTCATTTACCAAGCCCTGATTTTCAGCCACTAATGGCACGGAGCTTTGGACATCTAATTGGTGTAATTTAACTACAAATTCAAAGTTTTGTTGGATATTGTCTAGTGGTGCAGTGGGCGTCATATTTCGGATCAGTGTAACAACTGGGATAGAGTTGTTCGAAACAATTTGCACGCTTGTCCAAACTTTTCAAAGAGGGTGTTCATCATCGTTTGATAGGCCATTGTTGTTACTGTCAAATGCATCTGAAGGTTTAAAGCTTCTTTGGGATGGCTAATGGATTCAAGTTGTAAATTTCCTTTGATTCAAACCACTCTACAATGTTGACTATTTTAATGCTTTCTCGTATGCCTGTTCAATTATTTTAGGGGTTAATTCTTTGGTGACAATGTTGTATTCAGTACATAATTAACCATATTCCTTCATTAAAGGAGCAATTATTGTGCGGTCAAGAGGGCATAAGTAATTTGTGGTATAGTTTGGAAGAATGTGGTCAATTATGTGGGCTAGGGCTGTTTCTAACAATGTCTCGTGCTAGTGATGCAAATCTAAAATTAGAACCTGTGGTCGCTGGGACTCACAGTGTTTTAGAAACTGTTTATTGAACCGATTCTCATCCAGTTCATCCATCTATGCCTTATGCTGATAACGTCACTCTGTATTTTCTGGTCCTCCATGCATGTTTTAGATCTCCGCGCAAGCGGTCTTTTGCCTTCTGACACAGGGAAGGAGGGTTGTGTTTTCATGTGTATTATCTTCACGACCATGAACTGATTAAAAAACCCTCCGCCCTAGAACTCCGTGGCTTGCTGATGTTATAAATTCATCCTAGTTTCTTTCATATTCCATGTGGATGTAGGGGATGGTTCTTGTGTTACTGTCGGTAGATCCTTTAAGTAGTTGCCAACAGCAGTTTTATCCAGCATTCTTGATCTTCCGTCGGAAATATCTCTGTATGTTTTATTACCATTTTCTACCAGTTCTATTCTGGAATACCATTTTTAAAAGGAGGTTTTATATCTATTTGTCTCACGAGAGTTCCAACGCGTGCCAACAGCTGTCGCTTGGTAATACCAAATAACTTCAGACCTACCTTGTTCACTACAGAAAGGTATTTGTGCCATATAACTTCCGAAAGGACATGCTAACTTAATGACCTCGACCATTCTTTCTTCAATTACGATTGGTATAGTTACCTTTTTACAAAGTTGTAGTGCTATATGATTCTTCTCATTTAATCTGTTGTTCAAACTTGATTTAGGAACACCATAGCGTTTTGCTGCCTTTCGAATTGACATTCCACTTCAAATTGCATCAACTGCATTGTTAGTGCCTCAACATCATATTGTCCATAAATGCCAATTCCCTTTGATTCTGATATCTAACAAAAGTCAAGGTTAACTCCTTGATTGATTGATTGATTGATTAGTTGATAGACAGATAGTGAGTGATTGATCGTTTGATTAATTAATCGACCGACCGACAGTTGCTTTTTCAACCAGAAGAAACTTGACAGACAGATACAAACAGACCGTTGCAATTTCCACCAGAAAAAAACCTCAAGTAATGAAAGGAATGTTTCATTATATTTCATTAGGTCTTTCCACTTTTCGTGGAAAGACCTTTTGTTTTTCTTCTGATTATTTTTTTCCCTTCTTATGCCGTCTGAGATGCTTTTTTGTTTTACAACATATCAAATGGATGTTTGGCCAATGATGTTGTACAGTAATGGGGGTTTCAAAACTCCCTCTGTGTGACCGAACACTTATTAGGTCTTTCCACTTTTCTGTGGAAAGACCTATTGTTTTTCTTCTGATTATTTTTTTTTTTTTTTTTCTTCCGCCTAATTTTGTTCTTGCGATAAACATTTGTTTCGCAATATGTTGCTTTGATATTTGGTATATGATATCGAACAGTTTATGTGCTTTTGAACTTTACCCTGCGTAACCGAATACTTTTCTTTGTAGGAGTTATCTCCCCAAACACTGTTTTCCTTGTGCTCACAACTCCTTTGCAACCGTAAAAGATAATGACAAATTTATTTTATAAAATTGCTCGTTATATCTTTTGCATGATTTGTACTATTTTGACCGAAGCAATATGACCGCTCCATATGAGAGTTATTTCCCCTTATGCATGTGATATAAGTGATATGCATTTCTATCTTATAAACCATAAGTGATAGAGACCTAGGATCTTTTGATTTGAGGTCCTTGGTCCAAAAAAATGAAAATTAGGTCAAGGTCAAAGGTCAAGGTCATATTCTAATATTTGAATTTGGCTTATTTTCACTTATATCCAAAGACCGTGTAAGATATCAACAAATTATTTTTACTAAATTGTTAGTTGCGACATGTCGTAACACATAAATTTTTATTGCAAGGGCACGTTGAACGTAAAAGGGAGTTTTCTCCCCTCTTGTATTTAAAAATACGCGTTTGGTGATATAAGTAATTAACCAAATATAATTAAGACCTATGGTCTTTTGATCTGAGGTCCTTAGTTTATGACCTTGAAATTGATCTCAAGGTCATAGCTTAATTTGACGTTCTAGATTTTGACCTTTGCATTTTTTTTTATATGTATACGTGATAAAGCTATGAAACTTTTGGAAAAAGGTATCAAACCATTTAACCTTGAAATAAACAACCGGAAGTGGCCTTTTGTAAACCGGAAGTAGCTATTTTTTGTACTTTATTCATATAAAAGTATATAGAACCAGATATTTTTGGAATTAGTGTCAAGTAAATATTCAAATATAATCGTAAGTAAAACATTTTTCAAACCGGAAGTAACAAATTATCTCCCTTATTTAAAAAAAATGTATGGAAACCAAATATTTTTGGAATCAACGTACTAGAAGCTATCATTTGACGATTGAAATGACATGTTAAACTTAGTTTCACAACTTTCATATCAAAATACATTGTTTTGATGGAAAGACCTTCAATTGTTCTCTGAACAATTGGTTTTTAATTCTTATAGGAGTTATTTCCCCGCGTCCCCTTTATCTTGTTATCGCTATATCTCTAAAACGGTAAAAGATTTTAACAAACTGTTTTCACCAAATTGTTCGTCTACTCTTAAGAATGATTTGGTTTACTTTGACTGGAGTGATCTGAAGACACCTTATGGGAGTTATTTCCCTTTAAAAAGTTAAGATAGGCGATATGTTGGATGAATTCACACATTATAAGTCGTAGAGGCCTAACAAAATTTTGATATGGAGTCCTTGGTCCATTTGAAAGGAAATTGAGGTCAAGGTCAAAGGTCAAGGTCGTGTTCTCAATTTTGAAATTTGCTTGTTATCGTTATTTAAAAGAAACTGTAACAGTTAATGATATGATGTGTTTGCCAAATAACTGTTTTCAATAAGGCGCAATTTCAACACATTTATGTCGAAGTGTTTTGGTCAACCCTTATGGGAGTTTTCTCTCCTTTTGTATTTGAAATCGGTATTTCTCCACAACAATACAGGTGATTGACCTGGGGTCCTTTGATTTGAGATCACTGACCTATGACCTTGAAATTGAGGTCAAGGTAAAAGGTCAATTTGACGTTCTAAATTTTGACCTTTGCTAAAAATCCTTTCTTGTTCATTATAAGACAATTTAGTCTTCTGCATATACCTATTAATCTTATTTTTTTTATATCAGTTCTAAGTACCAAATTACATCAACAAGGAGTGACATTTTAAATTTCATTCTTATTATCGAGGTGGAAAAATCTCAATTGTTCTCTGAAGAATTGGTTTTTGATTTTAATTAAGTTGATATGCCAAACACTAAGTTATACTTCAAATGTATAAGTTAATTACTGGAACCTACGTCATTTTCGATGTTCAGATGAGTACATAAATCACGTTATAAGACCCAAAGAAATACAAAACGTCGCATATACAAAGCACGACACCAAAAATTGAAAGACAATACAAACATATTGACGAGATGTACAAGTACCGAGCCACGTCAAACGGATATCACTCAAAACCATTCAACAGTAAAAGTAATATTAATAATAGAACAAAAACAAATGAAAGAACTATAAAACACGTTGTTAAGATGATAAACAACATCAGAACGCAGAATCTATACATCAAGACCATCGTGTATTATTTGTGAAGTTGATACGGAATATTTATCAACAAGGTCTTGGTACCTTCCGATGAACTTTTTTAGAAAAAGGACGAGACGTTCTTTGACATACCCCTGGTTCATTAACTTTCTACTCAGACTTTGATAACGTTTTATAAAGTTTGAGTAGAAGCTGCAAGCTCTTAAATATCGAATAAGTAGGGAAATATATATCCCATATGCAGGTGAAGTTGTATATTGCTACTAAGGTGGGGGAAATTTATAATTTGAAAATTAAAATCGTCTCGTTTGTCATAGATTCTGGTACTGAGATGATTGTGTAAGTCAAATTCGAGATATAAGTCTAAAAATGAGGCGGAGGAAGCCGTATCTGCTGTTTCTTTAATCTCTAGTTCTGGGGGATATATTAATGGAACCCAATCAGAAAAGTTCGGATTGTTTATAGAAAGAACATCATCAATATATCTGAAAGTGAAATTAAATAATCTGGCTTCTTTGATCCTCTTGTTTTTGACAAGTGTCTGGAGGAACTCCGATTCATAAGAAAATAAGAAGAGGTCGGCAAGAAGAGGCGCACAGTTTGTTCACATAGGATTGCCGACAATTTGTTGGAAAAGTCTACCTCCAAACTCAACAAAAATGTTGTCGATTAGAAACTCCAGCATGCTGACAACTTGTTCTTCTGTGTAGCATGTTTTACCTTTTAGTTTTTCACTATTTACGAAATATGCCTTATGAAATCCCAAAGTAATAAATTTATAGCCTATGCTACCATTTTTATGTTGAAAGGCATTGTGGATTATTTCTTTAAGGCGATTTTTCAATTTCACATGGGGAATGGTGGTATACAGGGTTAAAAAAATCGAAAGTTTTCATAGAACTAATTTCAGAAAAAGACCTAGATTTAAAATTGTCTAGAAGTTTTTTAGAATTTTTAAGAATCCACATATGGTTAATACCACTACGCGAGTAAACAGTTTCACAGTATTTCTGAAGACCCTCTTTCACTGCGGACAGAATTTTTGTCAATCTAATGGACAATTCTTTAGTGGAACATGACGATGAGCCAGCAATATACCGTTGTTTGTTCGGAATTTTATGAAGCTTTGGTATCCAATACAAACAAGGTAAGTCCTCCGATTTGGTGTTCAATGGAATGTTTATTGAAGCCATGAAGGTCTTATGATTAGCTAAAATCTCATCTTTGTCAAATGATATGTCTTTGTATGTGGGATTACCTGATTGCTCCTTTATACCCAATTCTTTTACAAGACATTCGTAGTAATGCGATTTACATACAAAGACAATATTATTTGAAGCTTTGTCCGCAGGAACAACAACATACTTCTCATGAAGAGATGATAGACATTTCATGGCCTCTTTGTCTCTGAAAACAGACTTTGGTCGATCGTTCACACAGTTTTTCAACTTGTGAATGCAACGTTTTATCAGAGACCAGATAGTTTTAACCCATTCTGACAAAGTGTCCAGTTCAACTTCTTCTCGCTTAGCCCATGCTCTGGCGTAGTCCTCTATGGAATCCATAATTATTTTGAAGTTATGGTTCCAATTGATGTGTTGGGGTTCTCTAAACTTAGGACCATGAGAAATCACCTTTCGGAGATTTTCATGTTGAATTATGTTTAGATCCCCAGTTATAACATGACCAGAGGGGCTGTAATTATAAGGCGAGTGGGAACAGTCACATGTTGGAGGGTTTTTTACGTATTGTTCTAAGTCAAGGTCCTGCAATGCTTGTTTATTGTTGAATATTTAGGTGCAATGGTTTTGGTGTAACTGTAGGATACAATAGGAACAGACTGATTTTGAAAATAAATTTTTTATGTTACCTCCTTGTGATGTAGAACGTTGCAGATATTGATTGCATCAATTCCTCTATTGGCAAAATCAACAGGATGGAATTTAATTTTACCGCCAAATGTTGTTTTTTTTCAAATTTGAGCCAATGAAAAATCGTTTTACAGAAGGCTATTTCCCGATACTTTGGACTCAAAATAAACCTATTTTCATTAGCTGTTCTTTAAATGTGATGTCATAGGCTACAAATTATGCCAAATCAGACAGGAGAACTGAAAATAATCTGTCCGAACTTCCCCGGTTATACGCTAATGTGTGTCAACCCTGATTGTATAGTAAACTTGGTGGAAAAACAATAGCAAATGTCTCATTGTGTTTCAAAATGAAGGTTTTACAGAAGCGTTCCATTAAAGACTCCAAACTTTGTGGTGTTTTTTTGTCGAAGCATTGTACTAAGTTTGCACTATTTCAAGCCGGGTGTCCTTGTCTTTTATTTTTGGTGCAGGGATTTTCTGATGTTTTTGACCATCATCTGTTTCACTACAAGTTGTGCCTGGTTGGATTTCTTTCGGGGTCATCATTATTGATACTTGGGAATGAATGCCGCAACCTTTCATTAAACTATCAACATTTTGATGCATAGTTTTAAATAGGTCAATAATTTCATTAGCATCTGTCTTCTGGCAGTTGAAGTTCAAACGTTATCGGAATATCTGGCAAAAGTAGATGTGTCAAAATCAGCATTAAGCTCCATGTGTACTGATTATCAGCATGTTTTCCGATGAATAGTAGGTCGTGTGATTTCATATATTTTACCAATTTAAAACAGGATAAATGTTTGAAATTATGAACTCCATTTTTGTTTTTAAACAAATATATTAATATAATTATACTAGGCCGGTTGATTTACATGAGTTATGGTTTCGCGAATTGTCAAAAATATATTTTCAACCTTCGAGACAAGATTATTTTAATAATTAATTTATGCATAACATTCGCGTCTTTGTTCCAGCTGATGATGAAGACGAGTATATCAATTTTACTTGAACTGATTTAACTCTGTATATAAGACAAAGATTTTTAGGTACCGCAATTGACGGTATTGCATGTGGGCTTAATGAAGGAAATACTAAAATGAAGGAAAAAACCCTAACAACAAGATTACTATTTATTACTGTGACATAATATAGCAATAAACAATATTACCATGATTATTCCAGTTATGAAATCACAATCACGCAAATGACATTGTGAAGCACTCAGTGGAATTTATAACCTTGTTTTATATTCTTTTGATAATGAAAAGTATTTCCTAGGATTTACTTTTCATTGAAATTAGTAAAACGTTTTACGTCTTGAGGGCTGTAAATTGTTCTCGTACACATTACACACCATGATTGAGATTATTACTAAAATAACCAATTAAGATCAAATTCACTGCGAGAAATAAATAAATTCCTGTAATCGTAACGAAAAACAGATCTCTTGATACGATTACTGGTATTACAGAAATTATTTTTCTTCTTCCTCTTGTTTTATTTCCGACGGTAATGATTCTAAGGGACATTTATATTTCTGTAGTCAATTTGTACTTTAATTATTCTATATCCTATTCAACACCATCACTATTTTCCAAGTGCTTTAAACCGATAAACGGATCGAACATATATAATGTGGTTTACTGAGCCGACCTCTAACTTTTGTACACTCCGGTTAACTAAAAGCAATGTACACTAAAACCTCATTCACATGAGTTTACATAACTTTCTATAGATGGTAATGCAAGTGACACAAAGTTAATAGATATGTCAAGAATAGAGTAATATTGACAGAATTATACAAGACGTTTACAATAAATCAGACGTTATTTTTATTAAAATGAATAACACGACTGACAGTTCGAAATTGAATTTTCTGGTAATCAAAAGGCTTGCCGTATTTCTTGTTAAGTTTTTGCTCTTAATGTCCCTGCAAACTATTACATTGTTGAGTAAACCGACACTATATTTATAGCTGCAATTCACTGGGGTTTATGGACGTCAAGTTGGTTACTTAATCCTTATTCCTTATTCGTTACTTATTCATTATTCCTTATTCGTTACCTATTCGTTACTTATTCCTTATTCTTTACCTATTCGTTACTTATTCCTTATTCGTTATTTATTCCTTAATTGTTACTTATTCGATTTTTAATATTCTTCCCCCTTTGTAATTGCTTATATTCTTATCTCTGGTAATAGTTCTAAATTTGTTGAGGTAAAATGACCTTTTTATGACCTATTTATACGTGTTTGTGCTCAACTGATCTCTGTTACTTTCTGTTCGATACTTATTTGTTCCTAATTTGATTTTTATACGTTCTATCTTTTAACTGCTTTATATTCGAATGTTTGAAGATGGTTCTTGTTTCGAAGGGGTGAAATCACCCTTTTATCGCTTGTATATATAAAAAAAAAGATGTGGTATGATTGCCAATGAGACAATTCCCCACAATAGACCAAAATGACACAGAAATTAACAACTATAGCTCACGGTACGGCCTTCAACAATGAGCAAAGCCCATACCGCATAGTCAGCTATAAAAGACCCAGACATGACAATGTAAAACAATTCAAACAACAAAACTAACGGACTTATTTCAAAAACAAAAAAAAATAAACGGAAAACAAATATGTAACACAAAAACACACGACACACACTTAATTTCAGGCTCTTGACTTGGGACAGGTACATACGTACATAATGTGGCGGGGTTAAACATGTTAGGGGGGTGTACATCGTTTCGGAGCTAGACAAATACCTTGTTTAATTCGTTCCATTACTCGCATATAATACGCTTATAATACGTTTATTATACGTTGCACCTTTTAAAAAATGTTTTTCAATTGAGTTTTGATTTGGCTTCTAAGAGGTGTAGCGGTTTCAGCGCTCGACTGATAGCCTGTTACTTATTCGTTCTTTATTCGCTTTTAATACGCGCGGTATATGTTACACATTGAAATAGATCGATTTTCAATTGTGTTCAAGTCTCTGGTGGTAATTGTGTGTTCTTAAAGATGAAATAACCCTGTTATCGCGTATGAACCCGTTCTAGCGATCGGTTAATACCCTGTTACTTATTCGTTCCTTATTCACTTACATGTATAATACGTTTGTTATACGTTGCATTTTTTAGAAAAGGATTTTCAATTGTGTGCATGTCTCTGGTGGTAACAATGTGTTCTTAGAGATGAAATAACCATATTAGCGCGTATGTACCCGTTCCAGCGCTCGGCTAATACCCTGTTACGTATGCGTTTATAATACGCATGGTATACATTCCACTGGTATTTTTGTACATCTGATGAGTCAAGCCTTTTCAACTGAATTTTATAGTTCGTTCTTATGTTGTATTGTTATACCACTGTCCCAGGTTAAGGGGTCTAACATGTTTAACCCCGCCACATTATTAATGTATGTGCCTGTCCCAAGTCAGGAGCCTGTAATTCAGTGGTTGTCGTTTGTTTATGTGTTACATATTTGTTTTTCGTTCATTTTTTACATAAATAAGGCCTTTAGTTTTCTCGTTTGAATTGTTTTACATTGTCTTATAGAGGCCTTTAATAGCTCACTATGCGGTGTTGGCTTTGTTCATTGTTGAAGGCCGTACGGTGACCTATAGTTGTCAATGTCTGTGTTATTTTGGTCTTTTGTGGATAGTTGTCACATTGGTAATCATACCACATCTTCTTTTTTATATTACACCTTTAAGAAAAGTATTTTCAATTGTGTTCATGTCTCTGGTAGTAACAATGTGTTCTTACAGATGAAATAATCCTATAGTATGAAATTCAAAACAGTGTAGCTGTGGCCATTGATTGACACATTAAAATCATTCATTGACTGGGACAATTTAGGTGAACGTTTGTATGTAACGACCAATGCTCACTATGTACTTTTAAAGACACTTAAACTATGGGGTCACCAAAGGTTCTCAACACCTAATTAAGTAATTCGAAAAATTAATCAGAAATAACACGATATTTTGATTTATATCAATTATATAAATCAAAACACAAAGGTTATTCCTGATTAATTTTTCGAATTATTTTATAATTAAAGGCGTTAAGAAACCTTTGGTGACCCCACAGTTTAAATGTCTATCGTAGGTACGTCATGAACAGTGGTTGTTACAGACAAACGTTCACGTAAATTGTCCCAGTCAATGGATGATTTTGATGGGTCAATCAATGGCCACAGCTACACTGTTTTGAATTTCATACTAAGCGCGTATGTACCCGTTCCAGTGCTCGATCAATACCCTGTTACTTATTCGTTTTTAATACACATGGTATACGTTTCACCTTGGAATAAATCGATTTTCAATTGTGTCCATGTCTCTGTTGGTAACTTTGTGTTTTTAGAGATGCAATAATCCTGTTATCGCGTATGTACCCGTTCCAGCGATCGGTTAATATCCTGTTAATTATTCGTTCCTTATTCGCTTATAATTAGGGATGTCAAAAGATCTGAAATTTGATACTCGGATACTCGGTCATGATACTCGAGTACTCGCGAGTACTCGGATGAATCTTTAACATCTATTGAAAAGTTGAAAGTTTAGGTGGGATGCAGTGTTTTTGTTATCACACCTTTCTTAATCATCTTAACGAAAGACAAACGTACTACAAACATAGCTTGCTCCTCTATTTTTTTTTGTGTGTCAATTACACATGAATTACCGACCGCCGTTTTTACAATAACCTATATCATAATAGCAGTTTTTGTTTGTGTACGTGTTCATATACAAAATTCCGATAAAATCAAAAGTATTTGCATAAAATGTCTGACAAAGTAGACAATATATGTATCATCTGTTCATGAGGAGTTGGTATTTTTATAATACGACATGTCCATTTGTCAACAACAATAGTGGACTTCAAATTACTTGTAGTTTTTCTGTGTTTTGTTTTTTTCCACTATCGTTTGTCTGATTTTCATTTTTTTAAGCCATGACGTTGTCAGTTATTTTCGACATTTGGATTTGAATGCCTCTCTCGTACTTTCGCCTATCTTTAAATTGTAAATTAAACAATTATAGTTAAGTTTCAGAAATTAAATCAATTTAAATGTACATACCAATCACGTTAACATAGAAGTCTTGATTAACAAATAAAAGTAAGTATTTAGGGCTTGTAATTAGTAGTCCATGAAAGTGTTGATCCGTGTACAGACACCATAAAAATGTATCTAATAAGTTTCGTAGGTGTCACTGCAGGTCACTTTGATTTTGTTCTTGTTTAGAAATATGATCTGGACAACAATTTCAGACGAAAGACTGTTTCACGTCCTATTTTTTGTTACAAGTAGAAACATGACAACATGCCCTCGGATACATATCTGTATGTTGTTAATTGATTTTATTTAGTGTTACTCGTTGCCATCCCTACTTATAATACGTTTGTTATACTTTGCACTTTTCAGAAAAGGATTTTCAATTGTGTTCATGTCTCTGGTGGTAACAATGTGTTCTTAAAGATGAAATAACCCTATTAGCGCGTGTGTACCTGTTCAAGCGCTCGGCTAATACCCTGTTACTTATTCGCTTATAATATGCGTGGTATACGTTGCACCCTTAAGAAAAGGATTTTCAATAGTGTTCATGTCTGGTGCAAACAATGTGTTCTTAGAGATGAAATAACCCCAGTAGCGCGTATATATACCCGTTCCAGCGTTCGGTTAATACCCTGTTACTTATTCGCTTTTAATACACATGGTATACATGTACGTTGTACCTTGAAATAAATCGATTTTCAATTGTGTTCATGTCTCTGTTGGTAACTATGTGTTCTTAGAGATGAAATAACCCTATAAAAGAGGGACGAAAGATACCAAAGGGACAGTCAAACTCATAAATCTAAAACAAACTGACAACGCCATTGCTAAAAATGAAAAAGACAAACAAACAACAGCACACACGACAAAACATAGAAAACTAAAGAATAAACAACACGAACCCCACCAAAAAACTAGGGGTGATCTCAGGTGCTCCGGAAGGGTAAGCAGATCCTGCTCCACATGTGGCACCCATTGTGTTGCTTATGTGATAACAAATCCGGTAAATAGTCTTAATCGGTAGGTCACATTCATGAAAGGAAAGGGTATTGTAGTTACGACGTAAGGAACATATCCGATATCATTTGTGAAACAGTTATTCCATAACGGTCAACCAAGGCGTATGTACCCGTTCCAGCGCTCGCTTTATACCGTGTTACTTATTCGTTCCTTATTCGCTTATAATACGTTTGTTATGCGTTGCACTTTTAAAAAGAAATAGTTTGGTCTTTCTGGTGGTAACTATGTGTTCTTAAAGGTAAAATACCCTATTAGCGCGTGTATACCCGTTCCAGAGGTTGCTTGATAGCCTGTTACTTATTCGATTATAACACGTATGTTATACGATGCACCTTTTTAAAAAAAATATTTATAGGTTTACTTGTCTCTGGTGGTAGTTTTAGGTTCTTAGGGGTGAATTTGAACAGCGCTCGGTTGATATCCTGTTACTTATTCGTTCCTTATTCCTTTAATATACGTGTGCTATACGTTGCACCTTTTGAAAACGAGAATTTATTTGTTTGTCTTGTCTGTGGTGGTAATTTTGGTATCTTAAAGTTAAAATAACCCTATTAGGGCGTATATTCCCGTTCCAGCACTCGACTTATATCGTGTTTAACTTGTGAGTTTGTGCTTTCATGAAGCATTATATTTATAATGCTTACCAGGAGAAAAATAGGACTCTAAAGTGCGATGGTACTCTAAAGTGCGATGGTCACGCTAAAGTGCGATGGTCTACGCTAAAGTACGATGGTGCCTCACGCTAAAGTGCGATGGTTGTTTGTTCGCTAAAGTACGATGATATATATCACGCTAAAGTGCGATTGACCAAAAGGGTAAGATTCGAGGGATTCAAAATTAGTGTTAAAGTACAACGAGGTTAGAAAATAGTCTTTTTGCAAAATATAATATGCTAAGGAATAATATATGTCATTATAATTTACTGGTAGGCTTACGTGAAAAGTAAAATCACAAAAATACTGAACTCCAAGGAAAATTCAAAAAGGAAAGTCCCCAATCAAATGGCAAAATCAAAAGTTTAAACATATCAAACGAATGGATAACAACTGTCATATTCATGACTTGGTACAGGCATATTAGAGAATGAACCTGGTTTTATAGCTAGCTAAACCTCTTACTTGTATGACAGTCGCATCAAATTCCATTATATTGTCACCGATGCGTGAACAAAACAAACAGACACAATAGGTAAAAATGTCAAAAATAGGGGTACAGCAGTTAACATTGTGTTATCATCTTAATCACTTTAAAAACAATAAATGTGACGAAGAAGCATAGAAAGGCATACATCAAATTTAACATCCTCATTTTGTTTATATTATATATGATTGTTTCTAAATTAAGAAGCCCGACCACGTTATGTCTATGTAATAATTGCTAACAAGGTAGTTTATGTTTTGCAAAATACTATATGTCTTGTAAAATGGCTTTTTAACAATTTGTAGCGTATTGAGTATTTGGATAATTGTGTAGATTGCCGTTCACGCTAATGTGAACACCTCCCTTACAGTCGGCATTGAAAATTACAATTACAAAATTCGTTTATTGTCGGAATAAGCAACATTTATTTGTATAAGCTTTTTAAATGCGAGAGAAAGGCAGTCTACTTTTTCGTAGCGAGTACAAATGCATGTTTTATTTTCCTACAATGTACAGTACAAACTAATGTTTTAGCAGACAATTTATAATTCACGCATGAAAACATGTATCTCTATTTTTCCGACGTTAATTTTCATTAAAATCGACAGCATTTTGACATGTTTAACGGGGATCGCAAAGTAAACTGCCACACAAACAACGATTCAAATGTATCCGTTCGTTGTAAATAGAAGCAGGTAAGTATGCGTATACTGTTTTGTATTTATGTAGTAAAATGCATATGGTCGACTGTAGGATACAAGTCCTTCTTCCAGCACTCGGAAAAAAAAAAAACATTGTGCTGGAGCCTTCAGCCGACAAAGAACGGTTAAGTTTAAATCAATAACTAGTAAGTCATGGACATTTGGTGTAAAAAGTTGTTATTCAAATAATATTCCTAATCTATCTCCCGGCATGAACATTTTTGGTTTGTATAAACGGCTGTTGACGTCATAAACGAACTATGTTTCTTACGTCTATATTTTCGCGGACCATCGCACTTTAGCGTATGCAGGCATCGCACTTTAGCGCAGATCATCGCACTTTAGCGTGACCATCGTACTTTAGCGTCCCCATCGCACTTTAGAGTCCTACATATATATACTAGTTATATAACAAATGTAGGAATCACGGGTGTCATTCTGTTTATCAGGATAAAATATCGAAAAAAATCAATTTATCTTGTCATTTCGGGGTCATTTATAGCTGACTATGCGGTATTGGCTTTGCTCATTGTTGAAGGATGTACGGTGATCTATAGATATTTATTTCTGTGTCATTTTAGTCTCTTGTGGAGAGTTGTCTCATTGGCAATCAAGCCGCATTTTCTTTTTTATATTCAACATTTTGATAAGTATCTGAGAATAGTCAAACATAAAAGTTTTTGCACAAGAGTGCCGCGCTAAAATGTATCGTCTATTTTACTAATCATTTATATTTAGTTGATTATCCTAAATATAAAGCTTCAGCTATCACATAAACTTAACATGATCCAAGAAAATGAGGTCACGGTTATATAATCCAAACAAAAAATACATGCATGTATACCTTACAATCATTCATTGATACACTAAGTATAGTTGGCCTATTGCTTACAGTTTCTATATATAAACTTGTCATAGATACATGCAAAAAAAAAATCCATGATAACGAATATTTTTTTTAATTATTACCGATTTTTTTATGTCTGTAATCAGTATACTGTGGAGAGGGCTTATATAGGCTATGCCTGTTGCCCAATCCAATTCAATTAATTTGAATAAAATATTGTTTAAACTAGATTGGTTTGATATGACTTATTCCGCTTCAACTTTGTTTGTGAATAGGGCTATAACGGATTTGATTATTAGATGATACCACACCGACTAGTTTCACTATAGCAATATATATATATTGGTGTCTGTCCGCCCTGCATAAGTTAAATGGTGTCTGTCTGTCCTGTATAAGTTTTATTTTGTATGAAAAGTTAAGATTTTCTCATCTGATGCCCATTAGTTTTTATGCATAGTCATATCTATAAAACGAAAATCATTGCTGAAGTTTGTAAAATTTGATAAAAAAATTGGTAAAAACAAAAAAGCAGATAAACAACTGTCATAAATTATTCCTGATTTGACACATGCATTTTTCTAAACAAATTGTGGATTAAATCTGGTTTTCTTTGGCTTGTTTATATGCCCACTTGTATGAGAATTGTTTAAAAAGTAAAATCACAAAAATACTGAACTCAGAGGAAAATCAATTTCGAAAGTCTATAACCACATGGTAAAATCAAATAACAAAACGCATCAAAAACGAATGGACAAGAAATGTCATATTCCTGACTTGGTACAGGCATTTTCAAATGTAGAAAATGGTGGATTGAACCTGGTTTTATAGCTAGCTAAACCTCTCACTTGTTTGACAGTCGCATAAAATTCCATTATATTGTCACCGATGCGTGAACAAAACAAACAGACACAATATTCCATAATATTGTCAAATTAGGGGATCAAAACTAACATACTAAATTGTTTTTTCGTTGACATATATGGAACCTAGCAGCATGCATCGCAGACAAACAATCCAGCTTTTTTAACGTTCAATAGATATCAGAACGTGTGGTATGAGTGCCAATGAGACAACTATCCATCTAAGTCAAAATTCGCGAAAGTAAAAAGTAAACTTGTCCATAAGGGTATGGATGTGTATTGGCTAAATTTGTAAGATGTGTGAAAGCAATCTTTCTGAATTTTGAATATATTTTGAACTAGTACTATATATTACACACACAAAAAAATTGACAAAAAGATTCGTGCAATTTTTTTAATGAGACAAAAAGTTATAAAGAACTAATAGAGGAATTAATTGTGGTGTGTGGCCTGCTCACGACCTTCAAGATCTGGTGCGCATGACTTTTGAACAGGATTTCATGACTTCAAACTGTTGCACATGACTATAAAAATGTGCGTAGGATTCAAACTGGCGCGCACGATTTGCGTAGATGATGTGAAACTTTAAGAACTCGCGCACATGCCTTTTAAACTTGTGTTCATTACTTTTAAACTTGTGCACACGACTTTCGAACGTGTGCACATATCTTTCAAACTTGTTCATATGACTTTCAAATTGGCGAGCACAACTTTCAAACTTATGTTTTTAATGTGTATGTGCGCACCAGCTTAAATGTTCGGCAAAGAAAGATATTTCTGTTAACTTGACAATTAAGGGGCTCCACAAGAGACTCTTCTCATAATGACATATACATTGTACGCTAATCCGATAAAGTTCATAAAAATATAAAATATAAGTGAAAAGATATACAAAAGATCACAAAGGAAACTACGCTATATAAACAATTATGCGCCCTTATCGCATTGCTGGACCAACCCACATAAAGAACGCTTAAAGTAAAAAATCTGAAAGCTAGATATAGGAAGATGTAGTGTGAATGCCAATGAGACAACTCTCCATCCAAATAACAATTTAAAAAAGTAAACCATTATAGGTCAATGTACGGCCTTCAACACGGAGCCTTGGCTCACACCGAACAACAAGCTATTAAGGGCCACAGAATTACTAGTGTAAAACCCTTCAAACGGGAAAACCAACAGTCTAATCTATATATAAAAAAAAACGAGAAATATATGCCGAACCACGATATATAGAGGAATACGATAAAATGTAATATAATTCTATATTTGTACAAAGTAAATCAAAGTGCTGAAGTACTGAACATCAGATAATCGCAAGTTCTTGTGGATGGTCCGAAAAGCACTTGTCCCAGGCCAGTAAATAAAATCACATCTCTAGATCTGAAAGTGAGGTTAAAGTACAGATACAATGTTTTTTCTTAAGGCGTAGATGATAAATTATTGACAGGGAATTATACCTCATCGTAATGACTATTATATTGTAGTGATACACACCAGTATACCCTGGTTTGTTACAATGATATACTATATTAATATTTGTATATTAAAGATCCATAAATATATATTTTCCATACATTTGTATGTAATTCTATTCCAATTTATTAATAATAGTGCAGTGCAAGTACACGGTGGACACTCTTTGTAATAATTCGATTTTTTTAATAGATTGAATTTGAGAAGGCATTAGTCATTTTCCGTTTAATCTCAAATGCAGAGTTATCGTATCCTAAGATTGCAAACGTTCGTGATATACTTTTCCGCATGCGTTTGCATAGATATAAAATGTGTTTTTTTTTTACTTATGTGTATTGAAAGATATATATATATATATATATATATATATATATATATATATATATATATATATATTTTTTTATCTGACGCTCCCTTTTTTGGAAATCAACTTTATATCTAGATATGTTCTTTTTTAATTATTGTAATAATTTTCGAGGTAAAAAAAGGAGTGAATTAAGAAAAAAAGAAATGACAGGTTGAATGTTCATTCTTATTAAAATAGTCTTATAAAAACAGGGTATATCAATCGAGCGCTGAAACGGTTTTACTACCTGTAAGAGACAATAGTTACCACCAGAGACAAGACACAAATTGAAAATCTATTTTTTTAACAGTTGCAGCGTATAACACACGTATTATTAGCGAATAAAGAAAGAATAAGTAAGAGTATCAGTCGTGCGCTGAAGCAGGTAGATTCGCGTTAATAGGATAATTTCACCCCTTAGAACAAAAAACTACCACCAGAGACAAAAAAAAAAAAAAAAACAACTGTTTTTTAAAAGGTGTAACGTATAACACACGTATTATAAGCGAATAAGGAACGAATAAGTAACAGGGTATCAGTCGAGCGCTGGAACGGGTACATAAGTTCTAATAGGGTTATTTCACCTTTATAAACCAAATGTTACCACCAGAGACACAAAAACATTTATTCTAAAAAACGCAACGTATAGCATACGTATTATAAGGGAATAAGGAACGAATAAGTAACAGGGCATCAATCGAACGCTGGAACGGGTACATACGCACCAATAGGGGTAGTTCACCTCTAAGAACACATAGTTACAACCAGAGAGACCAATATGTTTCTTTTTAAAAGTGCAACGTATAGCACACGTATTTTAAGCGAATAAGTAACTCGATATCAACGGAGCGCTGGAACGGGTACATACGCACTAATAATAGTATTTAACCTCTAAGAACACATAGTTACCACCAGAGACACGAAAATATTTATTTTAAAAAGTGCAACGTATAGCACACGTATTATAAGCGAATAAGGAACGAATAAGTAACAGGGTATTAATCGAGCGCTGGAACGGGTACATACGCGCCAATAGGGGTATTTCACCCGTAAGAAAATATAGTTATCATCAGAGAGCCCAACATATTTCTTTTTAAACGTGCAACGTGTAGCACAGTAATTTATGCAAATAGGGAACGAATAAGTAACAGGGTATCAATCGAGCGCTGGAACAGAAACACACGAGCTAATATGGTTATTTCACCTCTTAAAACCCAAAGTTACCACCTGAGATATAAACACAATTGAAAATCTTTTTCCAAAAAGTGCAACGTATGACACACGTATTATAAGCGAATAAGGAACGAATAAGTAACAGGGTATTAACCGAGCACTGTAACGGGTACATACGCGCTAATAGGTTATTTCATCTCTTAGAACACATTGTTACCACCAGAGACATGAACGCAATTGAAAATCGGTTTCTAAAAAGTGCAACGTATATAACAAACGTGTTATAAGCGAATAAGGAACGAATAAGTAACAGGGTATTGACCAGTTTGAGTTTGACTGTCCCTTTGGTATCTTTCGTCCCTCTTGCATAATAACCGATGATATTCTTGATAGTGAAATAACCAATGGAGAAGTTCGCAATATTTTAAAATTGTCAAAAGCGGGAAAATCTCCTGGTTGTGATGAAATTACAATGGAGATATATAAAAATCAGACAGCTTTAAAGGCCCTTACCCAAGTGTTCAACATTTGTTACAATAGTGGAATGATACCGGAGCTATGATAGCAAAATGTAAATCAAATGGTGATTGTTGTTACTCTACTTATACAAACTTTTTGACACACTTGTATGGTCAGTCATCGATTATGGTGCTTCGATGTGGGGAACAAGAGAATTCTCTTGCATAAATGCCGTTAAAAAAAGAGCGATGAGATTTGTTATGGGTGTAGGAAAGTATACACCAAACTTATCTCTGTATGGTGATATGGGCTGGATTCCATGCAATGTAAAGCAATGGACAGCTGTTTTTAGATTATGGTCCAGAGTTTGTAAAATGGACAATGATAGATTGAACAAAAGAGTATTTATGTGGTCATATAAGTATGGAAATAAGCCAATTAAAAAAAAAATGGTTGCCCAGAGTAATGACTACGTTTAAAGAATATAATCTTGAACCATATTGTAATTGTGATATATTTTTAACTAAAAATGTAATTAAGGATATAGAATGCTTAGCTATTGATTTATATAAAACTGAATGGCATATTAAGTTGGTTTCGAATGAATATGCCAAACTATGTACTTATAAATTATCTAAAACAGAATTTAAGGTAGAAAATTACATTTGTAAAACTAATGCAGGGAAACATAGAAGTGCTTTTGCAAAATTGCGCTGTACGGTGTTGCGCCCCTAAAAATTGAAACGGGCCGGTATCAGAACTTACCTATTAATGAAAGAATATGTTTTAGTTGTAATGTACATTGAAGATGAGAAACATGTAATTTTGAAATGTCCACTATATGCAGATTTTTGTGCTGTGTTGTTTAGTCATGCTAATTCTTTTTGTCATGATTTTAATAGTATGTCAGATGACGATAAATTTGTATTTGTATTTAGTGAAGAACATGTTTACTTTTATACTCCCAAAATCTGCTATGATATTTTACTGGAAAGAAAATGTTCATTATAGTCTTAAAATTTGTATACTTTTAATTTGTTTTATGTTTTATATTTTACGTGTGTATACATATGTATGTAAATGTATATATACCATTTTTTTTTATAACTCATAACTCTTTTTAGAGTGGCTCTTGTTTTATATTGGAAATTGTAATATTATGTAAATGTTTTATAAGAGGTGGAACTGAAATAAAATATTGTCTTGTCTTGTCTTGTCTTGTCTACGTTAGTTAATGAGTCCATTAAAATGTGTTGCACGAAGCACAAATTTGTTGCTTATTAACTAATGAACATTTAATGAAGGGTGCGTCATTAAACTATCATTACATATCGGTTTTCCCCTAAATATTTCCAACAATTCCCGAAGTTGTAAACATCCGTCGTCTGCAAATCATCAACACCTATGCACAGGCGGAAACCCAGTTGAAATAGAACAAAAGAATCGAAGCTCTTTGTTAGATGTTTTCAAAAATTTTAGAGTTAATAGAAACAAATAAAACGGCAATTTTCTTCTCAATTACGAAATGTTTTATTTTAAAAACACCATTTGCATAAGTTTTCAAGTTATCTATTACAAAGTAATGCAGAACAATTAGATATCAAGTCGACGACATGGGTATCTATCAAGTTGGATGTAGAAAATGCATAACCTCCGATTTTTTTTTAAATTACCACGGACGGAGAACATACCAATCTTTTAGTTCAGTAATTTTCGTATCTGCCCTTCCATTATGTGACTCAAGAAAAAAATCCAAAAAATGGATAACAATTGTATCGAAAAGAGAAAATCGAGTGTTTTTATGTTAGGGCGGGTTTGAGGTGTATAGTTTGTCTTTAAAACGTACAAAGCAAGAGTATTTGATATATCATCTCGCTTCAGATTCTATCAGTTTTATATATCAAAGCTACAGGTTGACTTTATAACATAAAAAAATCACATTACGAAAAGATGAAATATATGGGTCAAGTGAAATACCTATCTAATGAATCACAAAAACAGAGTAGGTGTGTTCGAATAGCTATTGTTTTACTAAAAGTACTCGACGACAGTCTTTTAAGTTGGATGATGAAAATGCATATCTTCAAAAAAATTTAATTTTTTGTGAGTGATAACTAGGGTTTATAATCTTCAACCACTACTTTATCTCTTTTACAATTTGTGGCAACATGGCCGAACTGTTGGCAATTATAGCATTGGATTGGCTTGGTTACAAAAAGTTTAACTCTGTTCTTTAGAAACCCAATGCATACATATGTTGGCATTTGTGGTATGCTAAAGAACAATTTTATAGTTCTAGATGGTGCTCTTTTGGCTTGTTGTTTGTCATAATATGTAAACCTTGTGGCTTTTGTGACCCCATATTCATTTAATGCATATTTAATGCCTTCCTCAGAATATTCCTGAGGTACATTATATATGGATCCTTGTGAGCTCAGAAGACTTTGTGGTTTAGCGCACTTGACTTGCCATTCACTTAGCTGAGTCGCTTTCATCAGTTGTTTTAGTTGCATACCATTCATACAGTTTATAATAATGTTACCAGATCTTATTGGTCTAATATTTTTGACAACTCCATATTCTTATGATATATTTTTTTGAATTGTGATGGGTTTTTCTTCTGCTAGGCGAACACCTCTAGCACTAATGATAATATGCTGGTTATCGGGGACAGAGGGTCGAGGGGCATTGCGTAATGGTCTTTATATCGGACTGTGGCTTGGGTTTGGATTGCGTGTGAATAACTTTTATTTGGACTACGGGTTGCAAACTTGCGTTTCTTGCTGTCTCTTTCTATAGAATTATCAGACATACCTCTTGTGGAGAAGTCAGATAATAAAAAAACTTACAACAAATAGCGATACTGAATAGTTGTCTAAGTAAGACGTACAATCAATTTCATAAATGAATACATCAATAGACAAAAAAAAAATGATTTGAAAACAGATTCTTCTCTCAGTGAAAAAAAACGCCGATTTATCCGGGACTCACCGAACCGAATATAAATTTTTATACATGAGACTAAGAAACTGGGGAAGGGCGAGGTTCTACCGAACTCCTCCCAAGTTTTGTGTCAAGTACAAAAATTTTTATATTTTTCTGACATTGACCTAATATTGTTTTAGACTGCAATTCTAATTAATTCATTGATAGTTATTTAAATTAAAGCACATATTTTAAACTTGTTTTATCCCTTAATGGGCCCCTGTTTATGAAAAACGCGTTCCATGATGAAATTGACATTGCACAAAATATAGCTGTGTTACTATATTTAGGAAATAAAAACAACTAGTTTAAAATAAAATTCATTTCAAAGAATCCCAAAACACAGTCAAATGATGACTAGGGCTTAGATCTAACAAAGATATTATCAGTCATTGAACATATTCCAAAATTGAATGAGTTCAAAGGGTACTTACTATAACATAAATATCTTTGGCTCATCTTTATATTTGTATCGATAATCATATTACAATAAGTAAAATAGCAAAAATTGCAAACTTTAAGGAAAACTCAAAACGGAAAGTCCCTTACCAATTGGCAAGTTAAATAGCTCAAACTAATGTAAGCAATGGTGGATTCAACCTGGTTTTATAGTTTGCGTAACCTTTCACTTGTATGAAAGTCGTAAAAATTAACATTATCATGCATATATTGACAACAAATGCCGTAAAATTGAGTACAACAGTCCAAATTGTGCTTCTATCTTAATTGCTATCAAAATAAACAACTATGTCAAGAAATAAAAACAAAATGATATTTAGACATTCTGTAAACAAAGAGCATAAGCAAAAAGTACAGACAATAATACAAAACATGACTAGGCACCATGACACAACCCAGGTTAGTAATAAAAGTACAGACAATAATACAAAACATGACTAGGCACCATGACACAACCCAGGTTAGTAATAAAAGTATAGACAATAATACAAAACATGACTAGGCACCATGACACAACCCAGGTTAGTACAGACAATAATACAAAACATGACTAGGCACCATGACACAACCCAGGTTAGTACAGACAATAATACAAAACATGACTAGGCACCATGACACAACCCAGGTTAGTACAGACAATAATACAAAACATGACTAGGCACCATGACACAACCCAGGTTAGTACAGACAATAATACAAAACATGACTAGGCACCATGACACAAGCCAGGTTAGTACAGACAATAATACAAAACATGACTAGGCACCATGACACAACCCAGGTTAGTACAGACAATAATACAAAACATGACTAGGCACCATGACACAACCCAGGTTAGTACAGACAATAATACAAAACATGACTAGGCACCATGACACTACCCAGGTTAGTACAGACAATAATACAAAACATGACTAGGCACCATGACACAACCCAGGTTAGTACAGACAATAATACAAAACATGACTAGGCACCATGACACAACCCAGGTTAGTACAGACAATAATACAAAACATGACTAGGCACCATGACACAAGCCAGGTTAGTACAGACAATAATACAAAACATGACTAGGCACCATGACACAACCCAGGTTAGTACAGACAATAATACAAAACATGACTAGGCACCATGACACAAGCCAGGTTAGTAATAATGTATTTTTGAACAAAAATTTAATAAACATTTATATTTGTGAATTTCTGTTTAGATATATAATATGATTGTATATAGAAAAACCTACAATTGTTAGGAAATAATTCAGACCAAAATAAAAAAAAAGAAATCAAACATTTTATATCCGAAGACTAATTGCTTTAACAATACTCTAAAATTTAAATTAAATTTTATCATTACCTCAAAAAAACTTTTCCAAAATTTTTGTCGACAATGAAGGCATATTTTAATTTTAATTTAATGGAAGTTGTTATCTAATAATAAGTATGTGTATGTTTCGCTTTTTTTGCACTTCCCTGTTTCTGTTGTTTTCCTCTTATAGTTAATGTGTTTCCCTCGGTTTTAGTTTGTAACCCGGATTGTTTTCTCTCAATCGATGTTTGACTTTGAACAGCGGTATATTAGTGGAGATGTCATAATGGTTATTCTTCTTTTAAATGAAAATCCAAACAAATCTAATAAATGTCAAAATACTCAATTTATTTGCGAAGTGTGAATAATAAAAAAAAAAAACAAAAAAAGAGAAAGTGCTCTACAATGGTTTTTATATTTTCAAGGATTGAACGTTAAACTATATTGATGTTTTGTAATGTCATGTAGACTTGATACCATATCGCCCTGTTAATAAATAAATACTCCCTTGATGTTGACCACACCAACAATACCGAACACAATTGTAATGTTTATCTCACATGATGCAAAGGACCGAATATTTGCTATTGCAATCATTTTGCGTCCGTCCTTCATTAAAATAATACTAGAATACACCCGCGAAATCGCGGGCATATTCAGCTTGTGAACTGTTGTAGGATGATTTTTCGTAAAGATATTATGTATGGAGAATTTCATAAAAGGTACCAAAAGCCCTCTCCCTTTTTCCAAGGACCGATATTTGTTTCCTTTCTATTAAATTCAATTCGTGTTTCTGGCCTCAGACCACAATTATTCTTCTCCTTTGCTACAATGCTTCGTTTGGTAAAAGTTAAATCAAATTAAAAATTTGCACCGTTTCAAACATGTAATAAATGTAACTGCTTACATATAGACCATTATGATTCTTACAAAATATGCTTCTAGGACAATTCATAAGTGCTTTTTCTTTTAAGAGCCTTATTAACATGCCATTGGTAGGATATGAATCTTGTATAAATGACTAATGAAATTGAGAATGGAAATGGGGAATGTGCCAAAGAGACAACAACCCGACCATAGAAAAAAAAACAACAGCAGAGGGTCACCAACAGGTCTTCAATGTAGCGAGAAATTCCCGCACCCGGAGGCGTCCTTCAACTGGCCCCTAAACAAATATATACTAGTTCAGTGATAATGAACGCCATACTAATTTCCAAATTGTACACAAGAAACTAAGACCGAGTAAGGCTAATTTGAGGGGTGGTCGGAGGGATCCTGATCCTAAATCCCGGGCTTATAACCATGAAATCCCGAGATGCAGAATTTAAAGAAATTCATATCCGGAAATCGAAAAATATATTCCCTGATCCCGTAAGGATGAATCCCGAAATTCCCGAGTTTAAAAACACCCGATCCCGACGCCCCGAAAAAGGTCCTGTCTCCCTCTAATCTCTACTTTACTTTCATTTTTGCCAAATCACTATTTTCCCTTTCAACAATAATTATTTTTTGCTCCATTTATGGGCATTATGTTTTCTAGTGAGTCTAACAAAATATACTTCTAGGACAATCCATCAGTGCATTTTCTTTTAAGAACCTCATGAATATACCATTGGTAGGATATGAATCATGTATAAATGACGAAGATCGACTAAGGCTAATTTGAGGGGTGGTCGGAGGGGTCCTGATCCCAAAACCCCGGGGTTATAACCATGAAATCTCGAGATGCAGAATTTAAAGAAATTCATATCCCGAAATCGAAAAATATATTCCCTGATCCCGTAAGGATCAATACTAAAATCCCGAGCTTAAAAACACCCGTATAATCGTGGTTTACATGTAGATAAAAGCGAAAAATAATTGTCCTCTATAAGGAGGTATAATAGTTGTGGTTCTTGCGATCTAAACACCATGATATGGAGAACGCTCTGATTGGCTTATTTATTTTTCATTTTTGTTATCTATCATACGATTCTTTTTTGTCGTTTTCCTCCCAAAATAACTCAATCTGAATAATTATAAGAATGGATGACAAATGCGACTTTGCATGCTACCTATAGGACACAGAGGTATGATGATTGATTTATTGTGGAAGGAAGAGAAGCGACACACAAAATGGGGTCTTCTCGTTTAATAGTATAGAATCGTCCACGCTTTATTGAAGAGGATTAAGTAAGTACGTAAAACGTTACTGTTTTACGTGTTATAATTATTTTGCAAAATTTAAATATTCGTAAATTGTTTTATTAATATTTAAGGTTTATTTTTGATTTATGAGTTTGGCTGTCCCTGTGGTATCTTTCCCTCCTCTTTCTTGAAAAAGTTAATGATGCTCTGGACAACTTTAAACTTGTAATAAATGATCTGTTTAGTCTAGCACTACAATGCGTCAAAAAAGAGTCTACATTTAGCCACACAAAACTTAGGAAACATATGGAGCAGGATCTGCTTAAACTTCCGGAGCACCTGAGATCGTCCCAGTTTTTGGTGGGTTCGTGTTGCTTAGTCTTTAGTTTTCTATGTTGTGACTTCTCCACTATTATTTGTCTTTTTGTTTTTAGCCATGGCGTTATCAGTTTATTTTCTATCTATGAGTTTGACTCTCCCTCTGGTATCTTTCGTGTCTCTTTTAGGAAAGGCAGTCCGAGGACGAGAGTAGTGGTCGTTTAAATGCAGTTCCATCTCCCAATCACTAAGATACTTTCTTGACCTTTTATTCGAATCATGTTTCTTGTAACATTCCTTATCCAATTTTTTGTTGGCGACTTCGGGTTCTCAAACCCTAGAAATATTTTTCCTCATTTTGGTTTCTTCAAATACTGATGTTCGCGAAAAATTGTAAACGCAAACCGATATCGGCACGATTTTCGAATAATTACAACTGGTTGCCGATAAAATTGTGATGACGACGGTTAAGTTTCTGATCAAGGGGGACCACTGAGAGTGCCAATCCCTGGTTTGTAAACGCTAGGTTTTACTCGTCAGTCATGTACGTTTTATAAATTCACTACCTGGGCTACTGCAACTAGATTGTCTACAGTGGAGATCACTTCTAACCTCTCATTAAATCTGTCAGGAGAACTGTTCTAGAACAGTACGTAGAACTGTCAGCCTGACACCTTTTAGTCAGTTCTAGGTAGAACTGATTTGGTCAGTTCTACCTAGAACTGATTTGGACAGTTCTACCTAGAACTGACCCTGACAGTTCTACCCTAGAACAGTTTTAGACAGTTCTAGCTAGAACTGACCAAATATTTGGTCAGTTCTACTTCTAGAACATTTCTACGGTTAGAATTGATTTCTAATTCTACGGCTAGAATTGATTTTTATAAATTCTACGGCCAGAATTGATTTATAAGTTCTACGGCTAAAATTGATTTATAAATTCTACGGCTAAAATTGATTTATAAATTCTACGGCTAAAATTGATTTATAAATTCTACGACTAGAGTTGATTTATAATTTTAAAGAACTCTTTGCCTTGATATAAAGGCTTGGGTAAAAAAGTGATTTAAATTATATAGAGTTTTGCTATTTTGCCGGTTTTATTTCAGATTTATAATCGACAAGAGAACTTGTTTAACCTGTTAACCACGCCATATTCTGCATGTATGTGCCTGTTCCAAGTCAGGAGCATGTAATTCAGTGATTTTCTTGTGTTGATGTTTCACATAAATTATTTGTTTTTCTTTCATTTTTTGAACATAAATTAGGCCGTTAATATTAGGGGGGGGGGCACTATTAGTTGAATTGTTTTACTTTTGTTATTCCGGGAGTCAGGATGGCTCGTTATCACATAACAAAATTATCGGACCTCATTAACCAATACATTTTTTTTTTGTCAATATCAGTTTGCGAGTAGTTTTCATACCTCGGACGACCTGTTTAACAAAAATCTTTTGACCGCATCAATCTAAACTGCCATGATTTGCTTTTTCTTTCTGCAAATCTATATAGCTGCACAGTACTTCAGTTTTAAATTTATAAGGTCTAGAGGGACTGTAATATACAAGTTACAGCAATTTTGGAAAAAAATTTTGTTCGCATCAATTTATAGTGCCAGCATGCAGGGGCAGATCCAGTCATTTTTAAAAGGCTGGGGAGGGGGGGTCCAACTATATGCTCCCATTCAAATGCATTGATGTTAAAAAAAAGTGGGGTTCCAACCCCTGGACCCCCTCCCCTTGATCCTAAATATTGAATCATAAACAAATATCAGTAGTTTTTATACTTCAGACTGAGTCGTGTAATAAAATCTTTTGACTGCATCAACCAAAACTTACCTTATTTGCTTTTTATTATGTAAATCTATATAGCTGCACAGCAATTCAGTTATAATTTTAGGTCTTGAGGGATTGTAGTATATAAATAACTGCAATATTGGAAATAAATGACCACAAATTTTTTTTCGCATCAATTGAGGGTTCCAGCATTTCCTATTTTTATTCAAAATATCGCATCAGAAACAAATATCAGTAGTTTTCATACCTCAGACTGACTCATGTAACAAAATTATTTGTCTGCATCAATCAAAACTGACCATATTTGACAGCATCAACCAAAACTGACCATATTTGACCACATTAACCAAAACTGACCATATTTGCTCTTTTTTATGTAACTCTTATAGTCGCATAGTAAATCTGTAATATTTTTATGTAAGGATGGAGTGTATAATCATGATAATACAAATGGTCTATATTATAGGGTTATTGCATGAATATTGGGGAATATTGTTCCGAGTAGAATTTTATATTGCACGAGCTTATATTTTTATAGCAGGATGGATTGTTTAATATAAATGAAAGCAATATTAGAAAACAAAATTATGCTCGCATCAGTTTATAGTGCCAGCATAACTTGTCCTCTTTTTAATCAAAATTTTGAATCGTAAACTACTTTCATTAGTTTTGATATCTCAGACTGACTCATGGATATAACAAAATTATTTGTCCGCATCACCGAAAACCATGAAATTGACCATATTTATAGCTTACTATGCGGTATGGGCTTTGCTCATTGTTGAAGGCCGTACGGTGACCTATAGTTGTTAATGTCTGTGTCATTTTGGTCTTTTGTGGATAGTTGTCTCATTGGCAATCATACCAAATCTTCTTTTTTATATTTGACAGCATCAACCAAAACTGACCATATTTACACTTTATAATGTAAATCTTAATATATATATATATATATTTAGCCGCATAGTAAATCACTTATAGTTACATATAACGATGGATTGTATAATTCAAATGACAGCAATATTGTAACACACTTATCATGTAAATATATATGGCCTCAGTCATTGTAAACCAATAATATTTCTATGTCAGGACGGATCGTATGATAAAAATGACACCAACTTTGGAACACAATACACCTTATTGCTAATCCTGGCTGACCCGGCCTCTTGAACTTTTGAAGCATACAACAATCACTTTTCCATTGTGGCGTCAGATATTTTGTTTTATGACGTCAAATTTTTACCTGTGTGATATCCAGTAATGGCAGACAAATAGCGATAAGGTGTATTTATACCATGATATCTAAAAATTTAGCGCGCCGTTATTTCCTCTCTGTATCCATAATAATGAACCGTCACTAAAGTGACTTTTTAAGTCCGTTAGTTTGTGCTGAGACTACTGTATAGTAGTATATGTATAGTAGTCTCAGGTTTGTAATGGTTTTTTTTTTAAACAAAACTATTTTACAGCATCATCCAACACTCACATGACTGATTCATATACTTTATTTTAAAATAAAAAAGTACATGTATGGGAAGTTCTCTTCTTGGAATAGTATACTGTTAATATAATTTGAAGAAGGCAAAGAAAAATGCATGATTTTGTTTGTAGCCGAACGTGCAGGGGCAAATGTTTCATTCATGTTCAGATGAGTATATTTTTCTGAGTTCAAGACTCCCTGATATCATTTATAATTGTTATGGATAAGTCTGGCTAAATTGACGAGATGGTGCAAATGTATATAGTTTTTTTAAGTTATAATACAACACTTTTTTCATTAATATCCCATAATTCATCCACTGTACAATTTTCGTTTGAACATTTGTCAAAGCAGAATCTTAAATGAATGTAAATCCAAGGCAAACAAGGTAAATTACAATTAAAGTTCCATGAATTAAATGCAGAGTTATATTTATGAAGAGACTGTTAAAAACGGGGAACGAAGAAACGTAAACAATGATGTTTCCTATGCAATCTTATAAAAAATATTTCTCCAATGAGTTGGATAACCTTTAGTCCTATAACATATGACTTCGCATTCTTATTCAATTTTTAACGTTTTTATACTGATATTTTCATTTTTTATTTTTTTTGAATGCTCGGGTGGCACATTGATAGTAAAAAAAAATACCCGAGGTCATATGTTATAGGACTAGGATAACCTTCTATTCACTTCGATATTTGTACATGTAACGTTTGATCAGTAAAAAATACAGAAAATATGCTATAGCAAAGTAATTGGAAGTGATTTATTTCTTCTAAATTCTAAAGTGCCCTTACTGCAGTGACGTCATTTAGAACTGTTCTACAGTCCTGACTGATTTAGTCAGTTCTACTGACAGTTCTACGGTTAGAACTGATTTGGACAGTTCTACCTAGAACTGATTTAGACAGTTCTACCCTAGAACTGATCCTGACAGTTCTACCTAGAACTGATCCTGACAGTTCTACTTAGAACAGTTCTAGGACAGGTTAGAACAGTTTTATGACAGATATTCTGACAGTTCTAATGAGAGGTTAGAAGTGATTTCCACTGTAGGTCAGTTTCTGGTCGCACTGGGGGACTGGGCGATCGTTATTTTTAACCTGCAGTGTGGCGGGATTAAACATGTTTAATGGCGCTAAACCTTCCCACTAACATTGAACAGTGGTGCAACAATAAGCACGAACTATTAAAATCAGTTGTAAGAAGGCTTAACTTATCGGATGACTAAAAATATAAACAAGTGAAACTGCGAGCTACTGCTCACTGATGATACCCCCGCCGCAAGTGGATAATATTAATAGTGTAAAAATATGCAAGTGTTCGGTAAACAGGAATTTGTCGAGTGATGAATCTGAAAACGCATCACACGGTATAGCTGACTTATATAAATCCTGAAACCAAATTTCAGAAATCCTTGTATTGTAGTTCCTGAGAAAAATGTGACGAAAATTTTCAACTTGGTTATCATGTGTAAAATCATACAAGTGTTCGGTAAACAGGAAGTTGTCGAGTGATGAATCTGAAAACGCATCACACGGTATAGCTGACTTATATAAATCCTGAAACCAAATTTCAGAAATCCTTGTATTGTAGTTCCTGAGAAAAATGTGACGAAAATTTTCAACTTGGTTATCATGTGTAAAATCATACAAGTGTTCGGTAAACAGGAAGTTGTCGAGTGATGAATCTGAAAACGCATCACACGGTATAGCTGACTTATATAAATCCTGAAACCAAATTTCAGAAATCCTTGTATTGTAGTTCCTGAGAAAAATGTGACGAAAATTTTCAACTTGGTTATCATGTGTAAAATCATACAAGTGTTCGGTAAACAGGAAGTTGTCGAGTGATGAATCTGAAAACGCATCACACGGTATAGCTGACTTATATAAATCCTGAAACCAAATTTCAGAAATCCTTGTATTGTAGTTCCTGAGAAAAATGTGACGAAAATTTTCAACTTGGTTATCATGTGTAAAATCATACAAGTGTTCGATAAACAGGAAGTTGTCGAGTGATGAATCTGAAAACGCATCACACGGTATAGCTGACTTATATAAATCCTGAAACCAAATTTCAGAAATCCTTGTATTGTAGTTCCTGAGAAAAATGTGACGAAAATTTTCAACTTGGCTATCATGTGTAAAATCAGACAAGTGTTCGGTAAACAGGAAGTTGTCAAGTGATGAATCTGAAAACGCATCACACGGTATGGCTGACATATATAAATGTTGATACCAAATTACAGAAAGGGTGGATGTGTAGTTCCTGAGAAAAATGTGACGAAAGTTTCATGGGACGGACTGACTGACGGACGGACGGACGGACTGATGGACGTACGGACTGACAGACAGAGGTAAAACAGTATACCCCCCTTTTTAAAGCGGGGGTATAATAACAAGAATAAGTAAAGATCTGAGTATACTCGCAGTTACTGACAGCTAGTTCAATGCCACATGGTAATGAAAAACAGTACATTCTTTCAAAGGTGTGTTTAAAAATCACTAGCTAATGTAAAAACATCTGTCGATAAAAACATCACTATGATAATTTATAAATTTATTAACAAGAACGTCCGTGCAGTACTAGTATTTACGACATACCGCCACCGTAGTATTGGCTGCTTGGTCAGCCGGTACAAACACACACCATAATAACTCTATAGATAACAGAATAGTCATTTGATTTGTATAATGTCCGAATGTGTCCTATTTCCATTTTAACTAAGTTAGATTCTTGTCGTATAATAGCTGGAGAAACTAGCCTTATACACGATTTCGTCTGGTTTTGTTTTGATTGTCATTATTTTTTTCTATTTTTTTAATCATGCGTCCGTAAAAAGTTGTCAATTAGGTCCTTTCTTAAAATTTGATGAAGAATGTATACAATATACAATACAAAAACTGACAGTGATGTGAAAAAAAAAATCGTTATAATGATTGGTCACTGTTCTACACAACTTAATGAAGTTCATCTGTGCCAAGCGCCTGTCGTATATCATGTATTTAAGTCAATGACATTTAATTTTCTGTTGATACCATGATATGTACTTCCTTCCAGTGACTGTAAAGACACCATGATCATGGGCAACTTCTTATTGAGAAATTAATAAATGATAATACTATTCAAGAGTAGTGAAATCGCAAGACGCAAGTTAATAAAAATGTATGTTTGATTATAAAAATGTTAATTTAATTTTAAAAATGTTTTTATTTCATACCTCAAACGAATAAACCCTTTTTAATAAATTTTAGATGATCATTTGCATTACTTCATTGAAAAAAAATGAAGCATTTAAAGGTTCCTAAACCTCTTACTAACGAAACAATACAAATATAAATCAATAGCATATGTTAAAAGCAATATTAGAAGAAAAACACAGTTAAAACACCAAGAAATATTGTCAGGCGGAATGCTTACAGTTGCTGATAAAACGTTTCTGTTGATATTGGAATGATGGAAATAGTATCAATTTTGAATGCATTAGGTACACATGTGTAAAGTGTCGAAAAGGCAAATGTTTTAATACGATTGCAAGAACAAAGAGTCATAGATTGTATGTTCTCTAAAAGATATTTGCACCTTTTTAGTATCTCACCTCTAGAATAGCAGTTTCACAATAATTATCGCTATGAGCAAAAAAAAAAAAAAAAAAAAAAAAAAAAATAAGCTGTGGTCATGATATCAGCCCGAGAGTTGCCGATGAAAAATTACATGTTATGATCTTTTTTTATCATATATTTCAAAATTGGTGTTTACAATGACCCAGTTAAATTTTGATTTATTGATACGATATCGATTAAGGATAAAATGTGATTTTTATGTCATTAGGTCAATATACTGACACATTCATGGTTGTTACAAATAAGTTTAACAAGAAACAAATTTATAATTATAACAACACATTTGATTGTAACAATTTTCAATATGTGAGTATTGCTGCAGAGTTAATAGTAACATTCCTCGTGATCGTCGTCCCAACAAATACCTGTACTGAGATGTGGACAACAATACGTCATCCTCATCATCTGATATTTCAACAATTTTATTCATGTTATCATGTTTTCTAGATTTACGTTTTTGTTTTCAGCAGTCCTACCGGTTCCAACGGTTGATAAAATGTTGGACATTCTTGTTCCGAGTGACGCAACACTATAAGAATTTATTCACTGAATATTTAGTGACTACTCAGCTGTATAATACGTGTATCAGGGATGTTTTGTTGTACTAAAGCACTCGCAATTGTTTTCCGCGTACTGTAATTTGTTTTGCTGCCCTGTGTGAATGTTGCCGTGAATACCAAATATCATCTTTTATATTCCTGCTTATGCCCAAAATAAAAAGTTTTAAATATACTGCTTATAAACTTCTACTAGACATCTGGTACAGTTATTTTACTTTCATGAAAACAATATACATATATAAGTATGGCTTTGATATATATGGAAAAAGTAAAATCACAAAAATACTGAACTCCAATGAAATTTTAAAAAATAAAGCCAAACTAATCAAATTGAAAAACCAAAACCTCAAACACATCAAATGAATGGATAACAACTGTCATATTCCTCACTTGGTACAGGCAATTTCTTATGTGGAAAATGGTGGATTTAGCTTAGTTTTAAAAATAGTTAAACCTCTCACTTGTATGACCGTCTTATCGAATTCCATTATATTGACAACGATGTGTGAACAAAACAAACAGACATAATAGGTAAGTAGGGGCACAGTAGTCAATATATAATCTCAATCACTATGCAAGCAGGCAAATATGCAACAAGGAAGCTTAAAATGGCATATAGCCCACGCATTTTAGAAAAAAATTAAGACAAGAATACACAAATGTACCATTGTACAATGACGGGATGTATAATTACAGAGCAACATCATATATGTATCAATGAAACGTAAAAAGGCACACATACAAGGTACATTAGAAACAATGAAAAACCAGCATAAAAAAATGTTTAACAATAGCTCAATAACGGGATGTATGAGTACAGAGCCACGTCATATGTATAAAACAAACACCAAAAGGCATTAAGACACAAATGAAAGACAAGAATACGAGAGTTATCATCAAACATTAACACAATGATGGGATGTGCAAGTACCGAGCCACGTCAAATGGATAGCAATTAAACTAATAGCAAAGGACAAATAAGAGAATAGTATAACACGTTTTCAAGATAAAAAAACAACATCAGTACCCAAGATCTATACTTCAAGTCAATCTTGTATTATTTGTGAAGTTGATAACTACAAACAATGCACTGGGTAAAACATCACTGAATTACGCAGCTGTGGACATAGGGAAACACCACAACATTAACTCACAGAGTGCCCAAAGTTTAAATGTTACAGAGAAGTAATGTACCACCAAATATTCGGAATTGGAATCAGTAATATAAAATCATGCACACTACTAGCAAGATTAGAAACAAAACAAACAGGACGTTTTGACTTACCAGAATATCCGCAACCTCAATCGTAACAGCAAAAGCAAAATTAAAGTACATGGAGGAAGATTCACATAGGGCGTAATATGCATCAATGAGAACAGTTGTGCCATGGGCCATAAGATTTGAGGTCTTAATTTCATCCGATGAAAAGCATAATCATTATGCAAGCATGACATGCTTTTATTGCATTTGACTGTATCATCTGTTTGCATACAACATGTCCAAAGTGGAAATCCACGAATACAAAATTTGAGTAATAATTGTAAAACAAAGATCATGTTACCTTCATATATCTATAGTGTAAAGTGTTCGTAGCATAGTATTCATAAATTTTATTTTTCAACAAACAACTTATGAATAATGCTTTTAAATAATATATTAAATATGTATGTATCTGGATCTGCAAACATCTTTGCTTGAAAAACCCTTGTTTCCCTGTCATAAGTACCAGTTCTCGTCTTGGTGGCCCTTTCGGTGTGCTCGAGAGACTGAAGCTTATCAGTTGTAGATGTATCTGCAGATTATCCCAATCTTAGTGCAGAATGTTCTTCAACCAAACTGTTCTAATCAACGATTTGATATTTGCTGACAATTAAAGTGACTTAATCATTGTTAATATGAACGTCTTTTACAAACAACACATAGTTATATATGTACAAGGATACTTTCATGAATTAATTTGTCAACCATAGATTCATGCATATGGTACAATTTTGTAATAAAACATAGTAAAAATTGATGGTTTAGTAGATAGCCTTCTTCAATTCAATACAAATAGTTATCAACAGTACCAGGATTATAATTTAACTGTTTACCTGGGCCAAGGAAATCTTCTCTTAAAAGTACATCAGTTTCCTCTGCATTGAATGCATCGGACGTCTTTTTTTTTAAGATCCCATGCTAATAGAATTCAGGTCCTTCGTCTTTGCTGATAAAACCTTTCTGGAGTGATGGAAATCCTTGTTTTTTACAAAACGTATGTTCGTTGTATCTATTAGCTGTCTTGAAAAACTACTTTTAAAGGATTTCATGGTACTAGGCTTGTAAGGGCTGCCATCATCTTTCGTGATTCTCATTAAAAAAAACTTGCCAAGATTTTGTCTAATTCCATACAGGAATATCCTCCAAACTTCTTTCATTATCATCCCTTACCAATCTGGTTATACTATTGATATCACTGAGTGTTTTTGAAGGAATTTTGATGAATTCATTTAAATTGTAATTTAGATGGAGAGTTGTCTCATCTTCCTATATCTATGTACAAACAATAGTTAATAAAGAGGTACAATTTTGCAATGCATTTATTAAGCTATTATCATGTTCTAAAAATCATTATCATCATTTTAAGATGTAGTTCGTCTATCTCACACTTGCTATAGTTGGAGTAAGATTTTAATGTCGGTAGTTGTTGGTAACATTACTGAAAAAATATTTCGGTATTGAGAAAATGTGATCAAATAATACGAAATAGGTCGTTCAATCGTCATAAACAAATAATACGAAATAGGTCGTTCAATCGTCATAAACAAATAAATTTGTTACAAAAAAAAAAAAAAATGAAAAATAGAACGATTCTTTATTGTAAAATAGGACACTAAATTATTGTATAATCATAGTCGAATTGGAATTCAGAGAAGTAAATTGATACATTGTTAGAATAAATAGACATGTAATTTAGAGAAATCAGATTATATGGAAGAAACTATTACCCTGAGATTTCTCTTTTATAAGACAAAAAGTTACATAACGGATTTTAAATAAAAAGAGCAACTCGGTACGGTAAACTGGCAGTTTGATAAATAAAGGCAACAGTAGTATACCGCTGTTCAAAACTCATAAAACTCTAGAAATCTGAAAATACAAATATAGTCATTCTACCTAAATATTTGGGAATATCTGACTAGAAATAATTTTAAAATACATAGATAGACATTATTGCGATATTTTGAACCCACGAAAAATCGTGTATTGTAGTGGAAAATGTAATTTGTTAATCGATAAGGACATTATGAAAATTATTTTCTGATTTGTTCATACAAGACTAGATTTAAGTCATTAAATCTTTGATCTTTTTATAAAAAGTAAAATATTTTTTTTTGCTGTTAAATTAGATCATCATATATTTGAATACAAAATCATAAATGGTAAATTTTATTTTTGGTATTATTCAATCATAATACTGAATTTTTCTATTTAATTATAACACCGAGTTTTTCTATTTAATTATAACACTAAGTTTTTCATCTAAAAGCCAAACATGTAGGATTAATAGAGAACAACATATGTTGATGTCCATTCAATGCTTGCAAATAAATTTAATAAATAAAGGCAACAGTAGAATACCGCTGTTCAAAACTCATAAATCTATGGACAAAAAACAAAATCGGGATAACAAAAGACGGTCGATGCAAATAGATGAAAAAACAATGTGCCCAATGTCATTGTCAATTCCATAAATTTTATTAATAATGATGAAACTTATCCAACTGATAATTTACAATGAGTAGGTAATAGAAGTTAACAAGTAAGAGTTTATGTATCAATAGGATTGTAATTAAAAAGTGATACATACATTATGGGCAAACGAATCAAATTCTCTTATATATAGTTACAGCGATTATAAGCTAATGCCTTATTATTTGCTGTTCTTACTTTTTACCACAAACATAGATTACATGCATACCAGGTGTAGACAAAATTTAGTAATAACGGTGCATTGGTATACAATTAAGAGCAAAACAATTAGTTCGATTTATCCCCAGTCCAAGTAAAATTCGAAGCAATTAAAAGTTTAAACTTTGATACAGTTATAGAAAGCATCGGAAATATTTTTATTTGAATGTCTTGTATAGCATAATCAACGGTTTCATTATCAAAATAATGTAAATATATCTGGTCAACATCTACCATTACAAGAACACATGTCTTGTATAGCATAATCAACGGTTTCATTATCAAAATAATACAAATAGTTATGGTCAACATCTACCATTACAAGAACACATTCGCGAGTACAAAGTAACTAATAAATATGTTGTCCCAAGTCAGGAATCTGTATTTCAGTCGTTGTCGTTTGTTTATGTGTTATATATTTGTTTTTCGTTCACTTTTTTTTACATAAATAAGGCCGTTAGTTTTCTCGTTTGAATTGTTTTACATTGTCTTATCGGGGCCTTTTATAGCTGACTATGCGGTATGGGCTTTGCTCATTGTTGAAGGCCGTACGGTGACCTATAGGTATTAATTTCTGTGTCATTTTGGTCTTTTGTGAATAGTTGTCTCATTGGCAATCATACCACATCTTTTTTTATATTCAAGCATTTACTGATGTATCTTCCTTTAAACCGAGTGAACTTTTAATGTAAATGTCGAAAAACAAATATTACACCGACTGAACTTCAAATAGGAAAAAAATAGAAAAAAATTCAAATTGATATTTTGCTGAATGACACTATGTTTTAAATTTGTTAGTACCAGGACAACAGAAACTCTAATTATTTTCACTCTTAATTTATTTATAGTTGTAAACAGTTTTGATTTTTCGATGCATTTTAACGAGAATCAATTAGATCTTTTTAATAACAGCTACTATAGTCTAAATGGATTTATGCTATGATTATGTTCAAGAATAGTAACCTTCGTTGCTCTAAAACGTCCCTAACTCTTGATTAGGGAATGAAATTCTGACAAGAGTATTACAATGATTATACACATTAACATTCTATTTCCAATAATTATATTTACGAACAGGGTTGCTTCTTAAGAAATAAAATTTGTTAACCCTATACGTAGCTTCACTGAGCCTTGAAAAGTCTTTAACATGTGACAAGACTGATAGAAACACTCACGAAAGGCGAAACTGTTTGAACTTGTCAGCGTGAAGCCCTTGAAGACGAGCGACCAAAATTATCGTAATATCCAGACAAATTATACCGTGATAAAAATTATTATAGATTTCTAATGCGCTCGACTCTAGTTTTATCAACAATATCTTAGATTTTTAGTAAACACTATTTTCTTGCAATCAGAATTTTTAATTTGCAAAAAGACTCCATTGTCTTAATTAAAGATACTGTCCGTAAACTTTTTACATTAAGGAAACAAGCGTTGCTTGATTATACCATAACAGCTTAATTTTGATTATAAAAATGTTGCACAATTTTCGCAAACATATTTTTTTTTTTTATCTTTATTGACATATATGGTTGGCATGGCCTTTTGTTTTAAGATTAAGACAAACAAAAACAGCTTAGCCCAAGTGCGATGGACAACCGTGGAGAAAGAATGGTAACAGTCGTTTGATGTGTTTGCAATTTTGATTATGCCAGTCCGTTTTGAAATTTCTTTGTTGTTCGGAAGTTTTGTTATTTTACTTTTAGTAACCTTTACTGTTGTGTATGACAAAGTTACAATGAGAAAAGGACACACAATGTAATAATAAAAATAATCTCATCACTCGTGCAACACGTAGTTTTCACTTGTTCCGTGGCTACATGTCGATTTTGTGACGATTACTTCGGAAACAAATCATTATGCTTTTAGCAGCAAACGATTTCGATTATCAATCGTCGAATGAAATAAAACTTTATTAATTCAAGATTTAAGATTTCGTCCTAAGACTTAGTTTAGTATATGTGCATGCGTTGATTTCCTTAAAATTGCAATTTCTTGTACATATGTAGTGTACATGAAATATAAATGATATATACAACATGTAACGTATCAGGGGAGAAACATGGTTCAAATTGAATTAAGCTCAAACTTTTGTTCCATAATATGATTTGAGCTTTATTAAATATGTTACATAATTGTTTACGTCTCATTTTGCGAATGTTTGTATTAGAATTTCAAAGTTTTAACCTTGAATCTTTGGAAGAAGGCTTCTAACGAAAGACGAAATCATACTGTTATATTCACTTTCAATCTAATCGATATATCAAAAACATCCGGCAAAAAAATCTTTTATTTTTACTTCTGACGTCCATTAACTACTGTAAGACAAATAATCATTGATTTGATAAATACAAAAACAACTTTTTTTTGCGTAGTGGAAGAAATCCAATATTTGTAACGAAATATATTTTTTTTTGCATCCGAAAAAAAAACCAATACCGGTTCGATCATTATTGTTTTCGCCATTCTCATGGTAGGTATACACGAAGACTTAATTCTTTCATGAAGTAATTGATGCATAGCGTTTCAAGTCATTATGTCTATGTTGGCATTGGAGGCCTTGGGGTGTTTTGTGCTCTTTGGTTTAGTTTGAACAATATTTTGTTCAAATAAATTGAATTGGATTGGGCAACAGACATAGTCTATGTAAGCCCTGCTCTTCGGTAGGGTTATTATTCCTTTAACACATTCCCCTTTGTCATTCCAAATTTTATACTAGTTTTAAAAAACAAGTGAACAATTAAAAAACAGTTTTTAAATCAATTTCATCTATTCTCTGACAGAATTTCTTGAAAACGATTACATAACTGAAAAAATCGTATGTAATGCATTAAATTTTCCTTAGACATAATTTGGCATATTTAGTTATCAAAGGTACCAGGCTTATAATTTAATATGGTATACAATCTATAACCATGGAAACAACTTTAAAAGAACTTCAATTAAATTCAGTTCAGAAAAGTTACTTTTGAGAAAAATTGGCTATTTTAGTTGCTAAGTGCTTGTTTAAATTTCGTCAATAACGTCTTCATATTCATTAAAGAAACAGATATAGGAAAGGTATATTCTGGGTGTTAATGTTCTATGAACAGCCAATTATCTAAAACCAGACCGACAGAGTCTGTAAAAAAATAAAAACAAGACTTTATAAATTGCATGCGTCTGAAGCAAAGTATTTGAAACACAGGGATGTAAAAGAATCGACAAAGATTGTTAGTCCTTTGTGGAGAGTATATTTTGGTTCATGTACAAATTAAATGTTTTGAAATTAAGTGTGGAGGCCATTTCGCTGAACTAGTATACATTATTGTTCAGAGGTAGCTCAAACCAAACTCAAGCTGTGGAATTTTCCCACTACAAAGAAAATCATTTGTGACCGCGGGTCGTTGTTTGCCCTTTGGTATGGTTGTTGACACATTCTGCTTTCCATTTTCAATTATATTTGCCTGAGATAGTTCTTTATAATTCGAAAGTTTATAAACGGACTATTTTAGAAAGGATTGTTACAAATCATGTTACTACGGTAGTACCGACAACTGAAATGATGTAAACAATGCCTGGTATAACCTCCATATCCGGAGACAGATATTGAGTGTGATTTTATACTATATATATATATATATATATATATATATATATATATATATATATATATATATATATATATATATATATATATATATATATATATAAGTACGTCTGAGTCAGTGACAACCCTACAACAGATGTATCGATCGGATCTCCATCAATGATGGTGATACATGGCTGTGTACATAATGTATATACAACTCGTCTAAACATCAACCCAACAATGTTAGATCTGTAAATTTGCTTTCGCAAATTTTTGGTTCTTCCCTCGCCGGGATTCGAACCCATGCTACTGTGATATCGTGACACCAAATCGCCTGCACTGCAGCCGTCCCGCTAGACCACACGACCACCTGGGCTCTCAAAGGATTAATAATTCAATTTAGAAACATTTAGAAATTGACAGAAAAAAGATTATTACAATTGTTTTAATGAAATCTTTATTTTGTGAAGCATCATCTCAACTGCGCTGGCAAATTCATTATATTTGCCAAATTTTCAACAGAATCCCAGCTTGCGTATCCGTCACGAGCTACTAGCTAGATTATTGTTGCTCACCCCATTTGATGTTGACTGCTTTTCCCAGTTTTGCAAGTTTTCACCTCAGGAAGAGCATTAGGGTTGTCAAAATATTTTCACATTTGGAAAACGTTTAAAGACCATTTATTGCAAGATATACTGAACCTCTGTTGTCAAAATAGTTTACCCTCGGCAGTTGTAAAAAAATTATGTAGGATCATATGAGATTGAAGTAAATAGTTGTCGGGTGAAACCCACCATTTTCTTCGGCAAATGCCTTTACCAAGTCACTTGTCACTTGTTTTCCATTACTTTATGGTTGTTTTCATGTTTTCAAATTGCAACAAATAACATTTACATACAGGTCCAGAATAAATTGAATAAAAGAAATATGTTTTTGAATTCTGACGTTATATCAAACTGACATTTTGTGGGTTTATCTAGTTTACTATATTTGGCAGAACCTTTCAAAAATTTTGTTCCTCAATGACATCTTTATTTATTTTTTATTCGAGCATTTTTGATGAGTTTTTTGTTAATGAAACGGGCGTCTGGCGTAGAAAAGTTTTATCTTCGTGACTATGATGAGTTTGTTTATTACATTTTTCTTAGTACTTGAACTTTGTGATGATCTTAACCGTGCTTGACTAAAAAACCGAAGTAATTTCTTATTCTGCGTGACATTAACGCATTAGAATTGTCAGTCATTTGCTTATGTTTTACCAATATTTCTCAATAAAGATTTATGTACCAACCCACGGTATAGGGCTGTTCATGTCCCTTGTTTCTAATTTTGTCCCGTCTAATTTATTTGGTAATCAGATAACATCTCAATAGGAGACAAGTAATTACATGAAAACATTAAAATGAAGATGGATTTGAAGATATGTCCTTGTTGACAGAATTCATTAGTGGTTCTTATATATTAACTAGTCTAAATAACATTATTAAAAACCGTTAAGATAGACTTTTTATCACCAGCCCAGAAGTCAGCACTTCTGTGTTCACATGATTTATCATTGTTATGTTCATAATATATTAATGGTTAACAAAACTTTGAATTTTTGAAAAACTAAGGGTTTTCTACCTCAGGAGAATATTACCTTAGCTGTATTTGGCAAAACTTTTATGAATTTTTGGTCCTCAATGCTCTTCAACGTCATACTTTATTTGTTTTGTAACGATTTAGGATTCGAGCGTCACTGATGAGTTTTTTGCAGACGAAACGCGCGTCTGGCGTAAATAAATAAATTAAATCTTGGTATCTATGATGAGTTTATTGTGCAATATCAAATGTATTTTTTTTTACCAAAAAGAAAACAAAAACGAATGGTTAATACAAACACTTTTAAAATGTATATTTTTGATTTGAAAGATAAGGGTATCATGTACCGTAGCTTTGTAATACATGTACATATAGTTGGTAATGTAATGAAATATTCAAAAGACTGCTTCCAACGTGATGTCTTTGTCTCGCTACTTCTGAAAAATATGTACAAGCATTACACATTTTTGATCTTCTCAAGAAATCTTGAAATTAAAATTGAAAGTCAAAGTATAATCATTAAACTGAATTTAAACACAGAGGAAGGACAGGTACCACTTTTGTAAAACCGAAACCTTAACAATGCAAACACATATGCTTTTTGAATCTTTGAAGTGATTTCTCCTTTTTGCAAAGCGAAAAAGTCCAGTTTGTAAAATACAAACGCCAACACAACTACTACAAAATGAACTATCCCTATCATAGAAGTTTGAGACAGTTGGTTGAATATAGTTTTACTTTTCATATTTTTGTTTTGCCCTCATATAATGTAGTCCCTTACCCGTAGTACTGTTCGGTCGGCTTCTATGCAGGATATGTAGACATTTTTGAGGCATTCGATCTAACTCCAAGTCTTGATTAAAACTTATATTGCTAAAGCCTTCTTTCAGAGTTCTCAGCTTGATAATATCAGTCGGTATTTTGTAATCATGTTTCTGTATCATTGAGGTTTTCCTCAACTTCTTGGGAATTCCCTGCTTAATTAAGCATAAAATTTAATATTTTACAATATGACGACAGTAAAAAGTTTAGTCTAAAACGTCTACTATCATCTGATCAGCTGTAAAAAACCCTGAACATTAAATCATAAGTCATATTCATTTTTGAGTCAACCATCCACTGCGTTCAAGTAAGTTCTGTTTAAGACATTTGCTGTCAGTCATTAAGATCTGTTGAGTCTATGGCCAGACAATTTCAAAGTTGTAATTTACCTGTAAAAATCAAAATATATATATGAAAAATGGAAAAGTGTCAAAGCGTCCAAGGAGCAGAACCAAGGCCACCATATTGTTTGATACAATGGTAATGTTGATCTTTTGGGAACACAAGTTTGCGACAAAATTGAAGAGTTTCTAACGTCAGGCACGAGAAATTGTTTCTTTAATATTGTAACACGATGATGACTGCTGTACCCATATTTTGACTATTTTATTTATTATGTCTGTTTAGTTCACGGATCATTGTAAATAAAACGGAATTTGATGAGACTGTCGTACAAATTGAAAGGTTTAGCGCTATAAAACCAGATTTAATCCCCCATTTTCTACATTTGAAAATGCCTATACCAAGTCAGGAATATGACAGTTGTTGTCTATTTGTTTTTGGTGTGTTTTGTCATTTGATTTTGCCTTGTTATGTAGGGACTTTCCGATTTGATTTTCCTCTGAGTTTAGTATTTTTGTGATTTTACTTTTTGTAGGCTGTTTTATCGTAATTTTTGTTTTCTACAAGGACATTTAAAATTTGTCTTTGGCTTATGAGTTTCAAAATCACTTTGGTATTTCCAGTCTCTGTGTTAGAAAATACAACATTCAGTAGTGTTAATCTAGAGCAATTGATTTTGTTATTTTATTTTATTTGATATTTATATGGCTATACGTACCAAATACATACAATTCTAGACGCGTGTTATGAACAGCCTTTACAACATTAAAAGCAAAACACGTCTTGATATAAAAGTAGTTAGTACGTTTATTTTTGATTTCAGAATATTCTATGACTGAGATCATTAGATTTTCAGAAGTGTAGCCTAGATGACTTTGAATATAAACAAGTTTGTTTCTTGCTCGTGACATGATGTGTTCGACTCCAATCTAAATTTAACCTGATTGCCGGACGGTTGTTCCTTCCAGATACACTCACATCCTTCACCAATAATACTTGTTGGCATGATACAATCTAGAGTGTTAAATGTTTCGTCAAACATCACTAATCAATCATCACATCTCATAACAGAATGAACAAATATCTCGTCTTTGACTTTTAGAAAACGATAACTGCAAGTATAATTAAATTAATGAAAATAAACACAAAGAATAACACACTAATATGGCTGATAACAATAACTTTGCGAAAGAAAATAAGACCAATATTAATTAATATGAGGAAGGCGCTACCTTAAATGCCAGCTTTATACATGTACATATTTATGATATACATACATGTATAAGCTGTATTGCTAAATATTAAATAAATACTAAGACAATGTCCTATATATATTGATTGGTTGTTGGTTGTTTAACATCCAGTGACAAGTATTGCATGCATGTTCAGAACGAACGTCCCAGGCTACATTAACATATAGTTTATGTCTAAAATAAAATTATAATTTCAGACAGAAAATGTTAAGGGAACGATCATTGAACTTGAAAAAGCAGGAGGGGTTATGGTATTTCTCCTAAAAAAAATTCTGATTCCCAAATTGATGAATAAAAAATCTGTTCAAGCAGAGGACAAAAAAAAATATTTTGAATCCAGACCTTCACCAAAAATGATTTTATCTTTCAGATATGCAAAATAAATTTAACTATTATATATCTAAAAACATTTAAAACTTCCCAGATCGCACAGATAAGTCTGTACACAGTAGTTGTTTAGGTGACAATGGCCATATTTGCCAACTTGTTATGATAAACCTTATTACTAGTGTTAAATTTTGACTAAAGTTTTAATTGATAGCACTGAAAGGCTTCGGTGAAAAAAATCTGACTCGAATAAAAAACATTTGTATTCCTGATCATCTTCAGTTTGTGAGTCTCATGTATTCAGAGTCAGTTTTATGTCATTTCTTGCGTAAATTTTTTTTTGTTATATGTACATGATGTAGCTGACTTTTCAAGTTTTTATATGACAGCAGAATAAAATTGAGAATGGAAATGGGAAATACAAGCATGTCAAAATTTTGCTTTTGAATAATGCTTAATCATGTCATAGTTGTTTTCGAGAAGACACATTTGGTTTCCACACAATAACTTGAGTATAAGTGAATGGATCTCTATGAAATTTTACTACATGTAGATGGATCAATACACAAAAGGAAGATTAGAATTGATTTTTTGGTTATGGTACAACATTTTTGGGTTGTTTTTTTTTCAAAATTTTTTGGTTTTTCTTCCAAAATTTAACTTAATTACATTGATTTTATTGGTCTAGTATATATAGTGCAATAAATACTGATTTGGAAGGAGATGCACACAAAATAGGGTGTTTTAAATATTTTATCTGTAATTGGTGCATTTTTCCTATGATGTGTACTTCTTGATAATGTTGATGTGAGTATCATGATAAAGAAAATATATTTGGTAAGTATATATATATTCACAATTGATATGCGCCAGTGCGCTACAAAAGGATCTTCTTTCCCTTTAATTACCAAAATTGCACATGTTTTTGTTCTCTCACAGAAACACATGAGTTATTTGGTGAATAGAACACTTGTCAGTGTTTGAAATTTTCAGTAATAAAAATTTAGTTTAGCCTGTTTGAATGTTTCACTTATTGTGTGAAAAACATACATGTATACTGGCATGACTGGTGCTGTTCCATGTTGTCTTCTTTTTCTGTTTCTTGAGAAGTATTTGTTTAACCTGTTCAGTCACTATAAAGTGTTACAATTCTTATTTAGACGCAACACATAAATAGTGACCAAAAAGGTACCGCTTTCACATGAGAGAAGCTAGAAAAAAAATTAAATGTACACATTTTCAATATTTTTGTAGGACTTACTATCATATGAAATTAAGGAGTTAAAGACTTCTGCTGAATAGAAATGTTTAAGTTCACCTGATACCTGTTTTCAAATTAGTCCATATTGAAGTTTGAAGGGTCCAAAGTTAAAATATGTTTGATTTCAACTGACATAAAAAATTTGGTGTCTTTTATATGCTAAATATACATCTGTGGTCGTATCAGACTGTGCATGGCGAAGCATTTTACTGCCTTTAGGTTCGTACTTTTTTTTTGTTTTGGTCATGAAAATAAATTTGTAGTTCTGTTGTGAAGTTGGTAACATGAGAATAATACCCCAATTGCAACTATATTGTCAGTTTTTTTTCACCAACTTTTTTTTAAGTACCAGGTATAAGTGTATTCTGTGCTTATTTTGTAGTCTATCCTTGTTTACAATATAGTTACATGTACACCAATTTAATTTTGAGTCCATGTAGAATCATAAAAAATGGGTTTGATATGACCTCCAAACAATCCATGATACTGTAATGAGGTCAGTACCCAAATTCCATACATCATTACATGTATGGTTAATTTCTAATCCTTAAAACTGGAATACAAACAGAGGTTTTGTTTTATTTCTTCAAATATTTCAAACAATTTGACATTATTCCATGCTTCAACTATTATTTTTTTAAGAAAAGGATGCTGGTAACAAATTTAATTTGCTCATTTTAAAAAGATAATTATATAACTTTACATGGTGAAAGAAAACTTGTAAGATTTCTGCAGGGTTTTTGTTGCTGAATAGGTGCAATTTGGTAACTGAGTGCAATATTTTGGTACTGTGATGTTATATACATGTAACCATAAGTGTGTATTGTTAAATAGGTTGAAATGTGAACCTGATAGAAATATAGTGATAAAGTACTTGGTAGAGTAAAAATGTTTTGATCAGGTTTAAACTGACGCATAATATATATACAGGGGACTGCTGCAGCTTGAATTTTAAAGGCTGTAGCCCACATACTTCCAAGTAACATGCCCTGTTAAAGTCATGGTATTCTCATGGGTTATCATAATCTTCCCATAAAATCCAATTTTGGACAATATGGGAGCAAACAATATATACAGTACTCAGACTCGAGGCTCCTTTTATGATTAAACTTAGAGAGAGAGAAAAGAAAAGAAAAGGAATTACAGAATTAAAAGATTGTGAATTATTTGAATATTTTTTTTTTGTTTTAAACTTTTGTTATTAAAGTTGTGATTAAGTCTGTGGGGTACCATAGGCGGATCTGGGGGGGGGGGCTTTTTCGTGAGGAAAAATTTGTTGATTATATAGGGAATCACTCAAGCATGACTGGAGCGCCCCGTCAGCGTGCCCCCCTTATGAAAAGTTCTGGATTCGCCATTGGCTACATGAAAAACCGTGATCACATTCAACAGTATAACCAACGTCATTATCACTGTTCTTTGATGTGTGGAATTATGTGGCAGATTAACATATTAAGTAGTCCTGGTCAATCAGTGCACCGGAGTTTACCCCCATGCCGCATGGTCATTATAAAAAAATCCGAAATGTATTGCTTGCAGAGGTTTTTTTCTGTTGGACGGAACTTTTACGCTAAATATGTTATCGTTAATTATGATTTTGTGACTTTTAAATGAAGTACCTGTGATTATTCAAGTAATTTGTTTTGACCTCACTGATAATGGAATTCAAAGTTGAAGCAGACGAAACATGGCGTCAGATGTTGTTGTCCTAACTTCGGTAATTTCCGTTGTACAATAAAATTAAAATAAGCTATACAAGTTACTAAAATTTCTGAATTCTTGTTTTTGTAAACAAACAAAAATTCATGTCGTATTTAGCATCGAAATTATTCCAATCTGTCCCGTTTTTTCAAGCTCGCGTTGAAACGTTAAATTCGGCCGCCATTAAAAAAAATAATCGTACGAGATTTAACGAGAGTGACGAAACTTTTCAGATGGGTCGTGTAGAGAGAGTTATCGTTCTTTATTCCAAAACGATGCTTCTACCATAAGTGCCAGCTAAAGCTGGCATATCAACATAAAGTATGTGTTTTGTATTTGTTCGATCTGTATATTTCTTGTTAGATGTTCAGGGTTATATAAATTATTCGTTTATAATGTTTGATATCTTTATATAAATGTTATCCTATATCTTAAATACTGGATCTCGCTTTATAGACATATTTGAATGAATATAAGGAGAAATTAATAGAATAATCATCCATAACACCCAAAATAGACAGCAATGACATTTAGAGGTCAACAAACTGTCTTCTAAATTAGATAAGTGTTTATATAATTTGTCAGATTCCTACTCGCCCTTGGTCTAGATATATCAAACAAAACATCAACACAGATATACTGTCACCATTTATTTCAAACAAAAACAAAACACTCAAATATGACGAAAGACAAACATTGACATAGCCGTCCTGTATCAAGCACAATTACGTGTAAAGGTTTTAATGACACTTTTAGTACCTAATAATCCCATATTCCTCTCAAGTGATTAAATAGTAAGATGAAATCTGTCATAGAAATACTCTACTATATAACGTGTTTACTCTTCACGAGTTAATAACTAAATGACTGAGGACAAGAAGACGCGTACGGGAACAAATGAGAAAACTCTTAAAAGAGAAAATTCTTAGTTATGGGGAAAATACATATAAGTTAACTCTTCTGGTACAACTATTCATAACATATTTAGATTCAGTTTTTAATACTGATATAGTGTTATAACTTGAGTTTTTAATACCGTTGACCCCAAGGGTGACTTGGGTATAGAAATATGGTCACTTAGTCTTCTCCCGACCTGCAGTAAAACGCTTGCCGAAGTAGGGGCGTCCGTTTGGCTGTGCGGGATGTATCAAGTTCGTAGTCACGTCCGGTCAGAAGGGGGACGTTAAATCCGATGCCTCGTGTAAAGAGAATGCCACGCTATATGCACGTTAAGAACCCTTGCAACAACTCATTGAGGGGTCCGTAGGTGGCCTGTTGCAAGGCAAAATGTCTGTCCCTGTCCAGTGGACCCTCATTTTCCAGTGGCAGTCCAAGTTTCCCCGACCGTCATCCCAGATGGCCTTCTATTGAATCAACCTACCTATTGTATTTATTGTGAACTTGTTCTCGTCCTGAATATGCATGAAATATTTGCCACTGGACGTTAAGCAACCAACAATCAATCAATCAATCATTTAATACTGTTATAGAGTTATAACTTTTGAGTTTTTAATACTGATATATAGTTATAATTTGAGTTTTTAATACTGATATAGAGTTATAACTTGAGTTTTAATACTTATATAGAGTTATAACTTGAGTTTTTAATACTGATATAGAGTTATAACGAGAGTTTTTAATACTGATAAAGAGTTATAATTTGAGTTTTTAATACTGATAAAGAGTTATAATTTGAGTTTTTAATACTGATATAGAGTTATAACTATGGGTTGATTGATTCATTAAAATTATGTAGTTTAAAAGATTGATGGAAAGTGAACAGTGAGATTGAAATTTTATTCGATTATTCAAATTTAACAAATATGGACCAGATCTTTTGATATTAAATATAAATCGTGATACACTGAAATCCATTAATTTCAAAACAAATTAAAACAAACCCAATCATTTCTACTTTAAATGACTTCAACTATGTGTAGGATATGAAGGTTGTCAAACTAACTAGTCAGAAAATATTTTACTACCATGTAACAAAAATATGAGATCGTCAATATATGAAGATGTATTGTAATAGCTTCGTCTTAAATCAATTGATAAAATACAATATATAATTGTGTATGTAAATAACATACTTCATGATAAAGGTAGAGTTTAGGGAAAACAAAGCTTGCAGCGTAAAAAAATAAATTGTACTTACTAGTAGATTTTCACGAAAATAATTGAATTAAATTGGATTAAAAAATTACAGACAGTTTACCCTCTCGGTCTAAATGATAATATCATGGGAATTGGTAATATATCTAGAACCAATTCCGTTAACATTTTGGATATAGTTTCTAAAACTGTTCGTAAAAAACGTTCTCACGGTCGTAGAACAAATCGCAATCAAAGAAAATTTCGGGCCAATCATACCAATATTTCGGACCTAATTTCTATTTCAAAAAACAACGGCAGACATTATTTGTTAACAAAACTCTGTTCGTTACCGGTTAATAAGTTAAATAAAATTTTGGAGGATTGCAACACAATTTCATATAGCAGTCCTAAGTATGAAATTGTTCAAATTATTATGGCATATTGTTATTCTAAATTATTTCCCAAAATTGATCGCCCTGAAGATCATAAAAAACATTTTATTAAAATTAAGTATGTCAATAAAGGCTTTGATTTTGTAAATATTGCCGGTATATTCAACGACCATTCTGTTAAAGAACAAATTCCTGGATATTTCGACAATACTGAGCTACCTCTTATTTGTTATATTTACAAGAAATCTACCCGGAAATTTGTGTTTAATTATAGTCAATTGTGTAAAGATGTTAATATCAGTGAAAATACCCCTACTTCATGTAATTGCAGTAATTCCGAATATATTTATGGACCCATTTCCCATGTTATAACAGGAGATCTTAACATCGTTCAAGACCGAGAGTTAAAATCATTCCTCAGTAAAGGACCTAAATATCGTCCCCCGTCAATTATTAATTGGAATGAGTGTCGTAATATCATCCACGACTCACTCCATACTTACTGTATGAAATGGATAAAACGGGAAAAAGCTGACAAAAAATCTTTGGACTCTTTTTTTAATTCAGTAATGAAGATAGTTGATGTACGTATTCAACATTTTAAAGAACATTTTACTATAAACAATAACCACAATAAACCTATTTCTCGTATCAAACATAAACTAAAAGAACTAGCCAAGGAATTTGTTTTTGTCCCGGCAGATAAAGCTGCTAATAATATTATTATTGTTTGACGTAAATTTTACATTGAGGTTCTGAAAAAGGAAATCACCAATTCGCCAACATTCCAACTGACTCCATTTTCAGAAAACGAAATCTGTAACAAACATAAACTTTTAGCCACCGCTTTACAAGCAGAGCCAAATACAATGAAAGTCCCAACTATGTATTGGCTTCCGAAGCTACACAAAACCCCTTACAAATATAGATTTATTTCGTCTTCAAGCCATTGTTCAACTACTAAATTGTCTATTCTTCTTACCAGCACACTTGGTACAATTAAAAACCTGATAATAAATTGTTCAAATAAGGCCTTCGAAAATAGTGGAATAAATTACTTTTGGAGTGTCAAGAACTCGTTGGAAGTACTTGATAAATTGCATGCTTATATTGGTGATTTTGAATCTGTTCAAAGTTTTGATTTTTCTACCCTGTATACCACATTGCCTCACATTCTCATTAAGAAAAAATGCACACACCTAATTAAATGGGCATTCAAAAAATCAGAATGTGAATATATATGTTCAAACTCTTTTAGGTCATTTTTTAGTAGCAATAAACAGAAAAACTATGTTAATTGGACATGCTTTGATACTATATATGCTCTTGAATTTTTACTAGATAACATTTTTGTTCGCTTTGGAGATTCCGTATATCGTCAGAATATCGGAATTCCAATGGGGACTAACTGTGCACCACTTATTGCGGACCTGTTTTTGTATTGTTATGAGTTACAATTTATGACAAAAATAAGCAAAGACCCATCGAAACAACATCTGATAAACAAATTTAATAATACTTTTAGATATTTGGATGATATTTTGGCTCTCAATAATGACGACTTCAGTATGTATATTAATGAAATTTATCCTGTTGAACTTACTTTAAATAAAGCTAATACTAACAATGACCACTGCCCTTTTCTCGATCTTGATATCTATATCACTAATGGAAAGCTGAATACTAAAATTTATGATAAAAGGGATGATTTTTCATTTCCTATCGTTAATTATCCGTTTTTAGATGGTGACGTTCCCTTGTCACCATCTTACGGTGTTTATATATCTCAACTTGTACGATTCGCTCGTGTATGTAACAATGTTTTCGATTTTAACGAGAGAAATTTATGTATTACTGAAAAATTATTACACCAAGGTTTTCGATATCACAAACTAGTCAAAACATTTACTAAATTTTATCATCGGTATAAAGACATCATTCGTAAATATAGCTCAACATGCAGACTTCTAATACGTTCAGGTATTTCACATCCAATTTTTTATGGTAATATTCTTTATAAAGCACAAAGGTGTCAGTATTCACCTCAGAAACTTACAAAACCTTTGAATAGACTTATTAAGAAGGGATATAATTACGATACTGTTGTCAAGTCATTAAAGATTGCATATTTTGGCGTTAATATTGAATCACTGATAAGGTCTTTGCATCGGAACTAAACACATTTATTCTAAAAACAGTTGTTGGCATGACACGGGTTATGTTCTTCTCATATATGTTATGATGGTATGATACTAAACCCCTAACGGGAAGGATTGTGCCTGATGTTCATATGATGAAATCATAATCTTTCAGTCAGTTTAATTGAAGTCTGGAGCTGGCATGTCAGTTAACTGCTAGTAGTCTGTTGTTATTTATGTATTATTGTCATTTTGTTTATTTTCTTTGGTTACATCTTCTGACATCAGACTCGGATTTCTCTTGAACTGAATTTTAATGTGCGTATTGTTATGCGTTTACTTTACTACATTGGTTAGAGGTATAGGGGGAGGGTTGAGATCTCACAAACATGTTTAACCCCGCCGCATTTTTGCGCCTGTCCCAAGTCAGGAGCCTCTGGCCTTTGTTAGTCTTGTATTATTTTAATTTTAGTTTCTTGTGTACAATTTGGAAATTAGTATGGCGTTCATTATCACTGGACCAGTATATATTTGTTTAGGGGCCAGCTGAAGGACGCCTCCGGGTGCGGGAATTTCTCGCTACATTGAAGACCTGTTGGTGACCCTCTGCTGTTGTTTTTTATTTGGTCGGGTTGTTGTCTCTTTGACACATTCCCCATTTCCATTCTCAATTTTATTTGCAATAACGTAAATGTGATACACAGGAAAATTGGCTCACGTGAAATTCAAAGAATCTCACATGACATTCACGTGAGATTCACCTCAAACGAGCTTATAAATGAAACTCACGTGAACTTTTTCACATGAATTACTCGTGAACTTTTCTAAAACGAAATTGTATTTTACTTGCTTTTAATTAAATTTCGATGTTTTTCAAATTACTTTATTTTAAAAAGTCCTTTGAATTTCATGTTAACAAAATTCATGTGTTTTTATAGTAAACGCTTTGAACTAATAATTTAAAACCAAGAGATATGATAAAACAAAACGTAGATATTGATAGACGCTTTATTACTTAAGGTAAACAGAAAGTGCAACAGCTTAGCTTGGGGGAATTGGGATAACATTGTAGGTTAAACACTTTTTATAAAACTAAATGTAACAACACATCACACCAGTGTACATCACTAACATTAAGGTTAAAGGACTTTTCGAGGGACGGTTTTCATGTATATTTTAAAACAACAGAGGAAGGGAAGAAAACGCTACTTTTTTTTCTCTTTCAAGTAAGTATCTTTTATTAAATAATGTCTGCTGTACTAACAATTTACTCGGATTACAGCGTTAGCCCAAATATCCCTGTTTTAGTTACTGAATTTCCAGGGAAAAAGCTCAGTAAAATGTACTAAATTATAAAAGTATTATTTATATTATATATATAACAATACTGCTACAATATAGATCGTTAAATCGAATAATAATAATAAAAAAATATTTATAATTTAGTATTGATAAATCTGACAAAAAAAATCCAGGCAAGACAGTGATTAGTGCATTAAACGAAGTGTTGATACGACTCACATCAGTCACTAGCTATCAGAACTCTATTTATAAACAAATGTTTGTCTTAAGGTAGCACAATACAAAGATTTTTCATCCCCAATCAAACATCTTGAAACTGATGTAATTCCGCTCATCCATCTTTAAATTTTACAAATGAAGTACCAAAAGAAAGAAGAATGATTAATCTTTCAAACTGTGATAGTTTCATTATAATGACATAATTACAATGTATTACATAATTAATTGTTATGTTATTAGTTGCTATATTGTGATGTCCATACTTGAATGAATTTAGCTTCTTTGTTATTCATAGCATCCCAAAATATTTTATAGATGTTTGTACAACACAATTTGACCTCCAAAACTATGTCTCAGATTTTTCATATATGTATTTCATTCTCTCATAAATCTTCAATGAAGTTTGCAACATCAATTCTTAAGAGACCACTAAATTCAATGTGGTATAAAATTGGTTCTATTTATGTTTTTTGGAAATCTGAGACACAGTTTTTTGAGGTCAAGCTGTGTTGTACAAGAATCTATAAAATATTTTGGGATGCTATGAAGAACAAAGCAGCTAAATTCATTCAAGTGTAGACATCACAATATAGCAACTAATTACATAATAATTGATAATGTAATAATTATGTCATAATGAAATTATCACAATTTGAAAGATTAATCTTTCTTCTTTCTTTTGGTACCTCATTTATAAAATATAAAGAAGGATGAAATGAATTACATCAGTTTAAAGTTGTCTGATTGGAAGTGAACAAATCTTTGTATTGTGCTACCTTAAATTCAGTTAATTCAAACAATCAGCATTCAACTTATCTTTGAAAAGCAAATTGTAGTACCGCTTCAAACCACAAGTAAGGTAAGTGAGTGAGCAACCATAGCATAATTTTGATATTGCTACATTAGTCAATTAGGATATGGAAACATATCTGAGAGACAATGCCTGTACGTGTTAATTGTGTAAGCAGCGAATGCGAAATTCAATTTTATAATTCACCCCTGCAAATGTTATCATAGATACTAGTACATTGTTATAAGAAAGAAATATTTTGACGAACATTTTACATCTCTATTAGTGATTCAAATGCTTTAAACAATGCCAAATTATTTTGTTTTAAATCTGAGACTTTACTGAAATCATTCAAATATGGAACAAAACGAAAACTGAAAACAAAAATGATTATCACAACCTAATCCACCATTATTTAAAGTACATTTTGTTACTTAAAATTAAGGTTAGTACTGACACTACAAAAAAAGCTAAAATATACCATGGTGGCATTAAAAATCATGAAAAATAAGTTGAAGAAAAACAGAACATATCAAGGCAAAAGTAAAACGCATCATAAGACAAGCTAAGTTATGAACACTACACAGACAAAGACTGCAGAACATAAATCGCACCAACAATTAGGGGAAAACTTTAGGTAGTTGGAAAGGGTAGGCAGCTGGAAAGGGTAGGCAGATGCTGATCCACCAGAGTCACCCTTCCTATTTCTTTTATTGTTCGTTTTATTAATTACTATTAATAGCGGTATCGGCTTGTAAAACACAGAACTTCACCTGGGTCTTATTAAGCTTCTAGAATAATATTATATGATCCGATTACTGATCTTAAAATACAAATCTCTCTAGTACAATTTAGTCTTAAGGTCATGTTGACATTTGTCGAGGATGGTAATACTAAACATATTGACAGCTTGATATAAAAACCGTGGTCATAATGAAGCACGACTTCTTGTCAATATAGAATCCTCTTTACCACTCACAAACTCGTAAGACTCATTTACTTATTTTTCTTCATTACCTTGTGCCAAATGAACTTAGCTAACTTGTTATTTTTCGCAAACATATCATTTATTCATGTCTACCAATTAGATATGGAAAGATTAAATGTAGATAAGTGGTTGATGCAATTATGAAAGTCGACAAGATTTCTAGGATACGTACGACAAACATTAGCAGCTTATAACAATTAAAAGGTGAGGGCGTAAGGACATTCACAGTCTTAGTTAATTGGTTAGGACATGTTCTAGGGAAAGGTGATACAAGCAATATCGTGTAACGGTCGTTGTGACAATTATAATAAAATAGAATATATATTTTTGCTGAATTACATCTGATATCAGAAGAACATAGACTCGAAGAAGTTCTATTGTAAAGATAAGTTTGAACAAACGTAAAAAATGTAATTACGCTCGTCTTGTGAACGGATTATGCTATGGACTATTTATTTTAATGAAAAATGCATACATATATATATATATAGTGCCGTTACTGATATAGGTTATGGGTAAACTTAGTTTTTATTAGGTTGTTTTATATTGTATATTCATGTATTTACACTTTTTTCTATTTTTATTTTGTTTTGTTTAGTTTATAAAGCAATGCATTGATTTTAATTCCACAGGAATGTATCAATAAAAGAAAAATCCGAAGTTTTGTTCAAACGGACACAGTATTACGACACATTATAAACAACAGTAAAATCACAAAAATACTGAACACCGAGGAAAATTTAAAACGGAAAGCCACTAATCAAATGACAAAATCAAAAGCTCAAACACATCAAACGAATTGATAAAAACGGTCATATTCCTTACTTGGTACACACATTTTCTTATGTAGAAAATGGTGAATTGAACATACATTCATTACAAATAGATATATAATATATCAAGTTTTTAACGGCATAAAGGCTAAACATAATGTAAATATATTGAACAGAAACTCTCAAGAATTACACGTTTATTCTTAGTGTAAGTGTTTTATATGGACTGCAATTGCATTGGCGTTTAACAATTTTTTTTGAAGGTTGTATTGTACTATACATACGATATGACCCTATCATATTTACAATTTTATGTAAAATCTAGCATTTTTTTATTGTATTGTAGAGCAAAGTTCGACCCTTAAAAACTTACATTAATTAACAATTACTATGTTCGGGTACTTTTGCTAGCTACTGGTATCTATACTATTAAACGGGAAGACCTAATTTTGTGTGTCGCTTCTCTTTTTTCCAAAATAAATTAATCATCATGCCTCTGTGTCTTATAGGTACAGTGCATAGTCTCATTTGTCATTCAATCATATGATTATTCAGATTGCGTTGTTTTTGGAGAAAACGAGAAAAAAGGCATCCGGATATAGTTTCCGTCATGTGATGAATTTTTAAGTCAGATTAGATTTCTGGTTTGTGATTTTCTGTATACTTTGAACATGCATATACTACGAATAAAGTGTATTTTTTATCTGCTATCATTTTCAAGTTTACTAATTTTCTATCTGCTATCATTTTCAAGTTTACTATCCACGGCGGTCACAGAGTTTATTGTGTAGAGAGGGTCTGTATAATATATCAATGACCGCCGTGGACCGATTAGTAAACTGAGAATTTAAAGTAAAAAGCAAATACACTTTATTTGTAGTAATGATTGTTCATAATAAACAGATAAGCGCTAAAATTATTCATGTGTTAATAAAATTAATAGAAAAAAAGTGGGGAATTTGAAAAAAGATTAGGAGAAGCCGGACTAGAAAAACAATTTTCCTGTCACAAAGTACCTACTACTTTTGATACCTTTTCTAAAATTCTCCCGTCATTAAATCTTTTACAAAAAAATTCATTGATTACAAAAACAGATAAGGTATAATTGCCATTGAGACAACTCTCCACAAGAGACCAAACTGACTCAGAAATTAATAAATATAGGTCACAGTACGGACTTTAACAACGAGCAAGGTCCATACCGCATAGTCAGCTATAAAAGGCTCAAAATGACAATGTATAACAATTCAAACTAGAAAAAAGCGGCCTTATTTATGTTAAAAAAAAAATGAACGAAAAACAAATATGAAACACATAAACAAACGACAACAACTGAATTACAGGGTCCTGACTTGAATGTTCATAACATACTGATTGTATGTTCATATCGAAATTGAAAGACAGCAAAATATGGGAATTTTGAAAAGGGAGGAGGGATAAAAAAAAAAAAAAACATTTTCCTGAAATTCTCCAGTCATTTAATCTTTTACAAAATTCTTTCTACAACAATTCACATTCTTTTAACCATGCTATGAATGCCCGCAATTTTGCGGGTGTGTTCTACAATGAAGTGTAAATAATATCAAAATCTAATTAAAAAATATCTATCTTCGTATATTTAGATTGACTAAATAAGATACTGTTTTCATTTAAAGATTAGTTGCTTTTCGATTCCTAAATAAAAATCCAGAATTCTTTTAAACAGTTACGAGGCGCAATTCAAAGTATAATTTTCTGTCGGGCATATAACAAACGTATTTGACATCATTCAAAATAAACTATTTCAAATAAAAACTGTATAGTTGAGGACACGGACAAAATGTAAATACTTAATTGTGGAAGCTGTGGACTACTGGTTAAAAAAGAAATTAATTTTGACAAATCGCTTTTATTCATAACCCTTATATGATGTTAAGTGTATTATAAAACTGTGTTCTTATATTCTTTTTTAGATTATACAATGTCTGTTAATATATAAGTATTACGAGGAAAGCATATCTGAAGTTTGTACTACCATTTGTTGATAGGTACAAGACATGTAAGCCCATCAACTGCTCGGACCGTCTACAAAACAGATACTAGTAACTCGAATCGTCTATCAAAACAACTTGGAAGGTCAATAAGTCAACTTTGACCATCTAAAAAAAGTCAACTCTAACCATCTGAAAAGTCAACTCGTACCATTTAAAAAGTCAACTCCAACAGTCTATAATGATAACTCAGAATAAGTATAAAATTTGTTTTGAGGAACTAAATGATTGAATGAAAAATAGAAAATCTTTTAAAGTTTGACGTCAATTTTGAGATATTGAGTAAAACCCAAGACGTACTCTAAATCAAAACATACGATTTGGCATTATAGGCAGTCCGAGTTGATTTTATAATAATGAGTTAATGAAACAAATTCAAAATAAACCTTTTTTGCTTTAATAATATTCTTGAATAGTTTGATTAAGATAGAAACAGTTTGAAATCACATTGTACATTATTTTTGGTATTATATATGTGTTTCGCAAATTCAGAAACCTTCAAATGATATTGTCGTGTAAAATATAACATTAACTAATTTAAAACCATTTAAATAGATCAAATCCTCTTTTAATATTTTTGTTGATGATACCAATATTATAGAATATGCAATTCAATTAACTAACATTCACCATGGCCAGCTCGGAAGACACTTTCAACTTTTTTTTGAATAATTTGTTCCGAATGACCTTCATTAACCTTTTTTTTTCGTGGAAAATATATCATTTAGTATAGTCTACCGTTTTGATGTGATCAGATTAAATAAAGAGAAGTAATTGATGCAATTATGGGATTTGACAGAATTCCTTCAATACATTAGATAAAAATTAGTCGGCTAATAACACCCTCAGGTTAAGGTCATCATGATATTTACAGTTTACTGCGTGCAGTCAGTACACGACAAAGAAGTCTCCAGAAAACAAACAAAACAAATATTAAGAAATGTGGGATTTTGTTTATCCAATATAACAAAAGAATACAAATATATATGTACTGATTTTACTTGTTATATCAAGAAAATAAAAACTAGACATAAGGTATCGTTGATAAGTTTTTACAACTATACTGTCGATGCCATTGCTGTTAGACGTTTTGATTGTATTTTCTAAACAGTTTTTAAATTTTTCATATATTTTTTTTTCAGTCATATGCAACTTCAATGTAAAACAAAAATATACATATGTTTTTTTTATAACTTAAAGACTAGTTTTTATTAAAGACTTATGTACATATATTTTTTCTGACGAAAATCCGGTGATGGCAATACGCAAGTGCGAAAAACGAATTAGCAGAGAGGGTCAACATGTAAACAACGCTTTGCAATCAAAATTATTGTAAATGAACATCCATGCCCCCTTGTTGAATGTTGTGAAGGTGAGATGCTTTTATCGGAATGTATCTAAACAATTCCATTTTGATTGGAAAACACCTGCACCTTAACGTTTACTTTCTGCTTGACGGAATTAATGTTACACTGTATATTTTGGATTTTTAAATCTTCATTGTTTGTTTGATGGATATTTTTGGTGTTGAAACACTGTTAAGTCCTTTAGCAAGAACTATTGTATCCAGATGTGATAATGTTAAAGATGAAGGGTTCAGCATAAATTATTTAACTTCAAAGAAATTGATCCAATATAAAGACCATATCCGCACCTATATTCGTGAATATTGCATCCAATTTCTATGAATCATTCATTACAAGTTATCACCTTAAAGTAGAAAAAAGAATTCAGGAAATATTGGTATTTTATTAAAATAGATTCTACAATCGGATCCAAATTGCACATAGACCTATACATAGGATTCAAAAGAAAGAGAAACATTGGTAATTAAGTCAAACGAGCTATCAAACAATTTATATAAACCGCACAGTTCCTACTATGAAGTAAACACTGCAGAAATTATGTAAACTGATATTCGTATGACGAAACAATTTACTTATAAAACAAGCCATTCAACATTCATTGAAATTGGTTGATTAAACCAAAATAGAAATTCAAATTAACATATTACAAAAAAAAAAACTAAAAGATGTTTGAAAAATATTTGAAAAATTAAAAATGTAATAGAAAATGTAATAATAATAAAAAAGAATAATGATAAAATAATAAAAAAATAAAAATAAAAGTAATATAAAATAATTAATGAAAACAGATAATACGAAGTTCAAACCGGCGGGGACGTCGCCTGAGTTATCATTTGATATTTCTATTTGATTAGAGACTTTCCGTTTTGAATTTTTGTTGGAGTTCAGTATTTTAGTGATTATACTTTTCTCACTGGAATTAACACAATTCCGAAAACACCCGATACATTGAGTCCATAGCCCAATATCAATGAATAGTCAGATATATGATTCGCACCAAATGGTGGGATATTGGATCAATGTCTATGAAATTAAGACCAGAAATATGACATGCACCTACATGGGTTGATATAGGGTCCATTTCTATGAAATAAGGCCTGGTCTGAAAGAATTAATAAGAATGAGGTATATATTTTTCAATTTTTACGCATAGCTGTACATGTATACCTCTGCAAATTTAAAAAAAAGGAATACTTTTGGTATCAAATGAAAAGTAAATGGCATTGAATCATTGTAAATCCTAACAAATTATTATTTTTTTAAAATGTATAGAAAGTTGTATGCATAAAGGCAACAGAAGTATTCCGGGTTTGAAGGTCATAATTTGAGAGGAAACAAATTCGTGTAAAACTGAAACTGTAGGAACCACACACATCAGCTATAAAAAGAAACAGGGGGCATTTGTTGCCTAATTCTCATATCTAAAGAACCTGGTATTGTACTTCCGAACATCCAGGGATCAGACCGGTCTTACATGAATACGCAATTAAATTGATGGTTACTTTTCCAGCCTGGGTAACCAGAAAGTTTTGTTTCGACAGAGAATGGGTGTCACTTTAATTAAACTTAAAACGAAAGAGCTGTAAAAGCGTGAAAAAAGGGTATATAAAATAGAAAGAAATGGGACCATTAATTAGTGGTTTTATTCAATAAACTACATTTTGGTAATGAAGACAACACTCTATTAATTTAATATCCACCCTTATCAAATTTAGATTATAGATTCTGATTCTGAAATAAATATAAAGAGGTCACCAATGAAATAGCTTAGATAAAACCCATAATTGCGAGTACAACTTGTTTGATAAAATCATATGTGTGTGTTTTTTTTTTTTTTTTTTATGACATCATTAACTCGGAAGTAGATTTTTGTAAATTTCCCTCGGATTTAGTAGAAAATTCGTGATATCAACATTCACTCGGACTAGCAAAGTGCTGATCATTATCAGAGTAATTTCATACAATTGAGAGGTTTACCTGGCTATAAAACCAGGTAAACTCCAGCATTTTATACGTAAGAAAATGTATATACCAAGTCAGGAATATGAAAGATGGCATCCATTCGTTTGATCTTTTTGAGCATTTGATTTTGTCATTTGATTACAGACTATCCATGTGGAATTTTCTACTATAACTATAACTAATAACTATTGCATATTAAAATCTTCATGAAATGTTTTGGGAATGCAGAAAACTCGGTAAATTGCAATTTTATGTATAACGTTTATTTCAACAAAAGCACATTCTCAGTCTCCTTCATTATTTCGGTCGACGTCTTTGACATTTATTGGATGAAAAACTTTATTCGTTATAAAGATATGGTAATTAGGTTTGTCTGGACAAAAGATAAACAGATAAAGTGATAAGGAAAGACGTCAAATAGGGTTGTTTCGAAGTCATTAACACCAGTTAATTGTTGACAGAAAGCAATTGGCGAAAGACACAATAAACAATTAATGGAATTTCTTTACCCTATCAATGGTGGACTACAAAAACCATTACCATATTGATGTAGGTTGGGATACAATGACATTAATCGGATTTATTTCTCAAGTATCAATTCAAACATTTCAGAAGGTTCTCTAATCAGTTTTGTTTCGAAGTTGTAAACAATGGCACTTTATTTATCACAGGAATAGATTACCTTAGCCGTAGTTGGCAAAACTTTTAGGCTTTTGTGGTCCTCAATGCTTTTCAATTTTATGCTTGTTTGGATTTGTAACTATTTTGATCTGAGTGTCACTAATGAGTCTCGTGTAGACAAAACGCACGTCAGGCGTAAATGCTTAATTTCAATCTTGGTATCTTTGATGCGTTTATTTGTTAACAGTTTATATATAATTGTATATTAATATAACAATTTTTTTTAACTTGCAAACGATACAATCCATGCATATCATTTAGCCCGTTATACAATTCTGTTCCTCCCCCCTCCCAATATGACTTACATAATTACTGTTTGTGTCGCAATATTTATGTTTTCAAATGAAAATGAATGTTAGAAAGTCCGAAATTGATTGAAACAAAAAACAAATCCGAGAAACAAATTAAGTATAAGAAGAAAACACCAGAAACACTGAAGTGATCAAAACCCAAACGACAATGCAACACACAGAAACAAACTATAATATAACAATTACCATTTGCCTGACTTGGTACAGAACATGTTAAGAAACAATGGAGGGTTACACCTGGTTACCTCTCACATGTATGAAAGATGGGTGACAGATACCTGAAGGATAGTCAAACTCATAGATAGAAAATAAACTGAAAACGCCATGGCTGAAAAAGAAAAAGACAAACCGAAAAATAATAAGTTCAGGTTTGTGTCATTTTTTGTATTTTTATAACAGTTACAAAAATATTAATATACAAGTGTGTTAGTAATTATATATAATTAATTGTATTATCTAGCTATGTCGGTATTTTTTTCTAAATCAAACAGTAAAATATATAAATGGTCTACATATAGAGTCTTTAATCTAAAATCTTAGAAATGAATTGGGTGATTAATTATCTTTACTTTGATATACGAAAAGAAAATGGAAAAAAAACTAGAATTACAACTACAAGCGCTAAGACATTAAAAAATTTAAACAATATCCGATCAGAATTACAAATACAACATCATAACTAAATACATGAATGTTGGATAACAAATACCGTGACTTGTGTTATGGCAATGCAAATTCACACTCAGCACAACAGTTATATTCGTGAATAGATCAGTACTTAAGGGGGCTCCTGGGTATAAATGATTTTTTTTTTCTAATATAGGATTTTACTATATTTTTTTATAAATCAACTTTATCATATACTTAAAAGAAAAATGAAATAAAAAATGGGGTCACCGTTCATTTAAGCTCACAATCTGCCTCCGGAAGAAGCATACATTTTTGTTTATGTCCTTTTTTTCTGTTGAACTAATAGGATAAATAAAGGTAATATCGAAATAAAAAAATAACCTAATTACAGAAATCGCTTAAATTTTACAATTATTTAGTTTATGTACAGCTTATTTGAAATCAATAATAAAAAATATAGGTCACCGATGAGTTAAAAAAGATATTTCAAGTTTAATGCCAAAAAATGGCATTTTTGCACCAAAGGGAGATAATTTGGAGCTTTTTCAATGACATAAACATTTTAAAAGTCATCTGGAGCCAAACCGAATCAATTTTTTGAGTTGATTTTTGTACCATATCATAAAGAAATAACTAATAGTGTAATGAATAAAACTTGTAATGAAAAAATAAAGGTTTAATTTTTTGCTGAAATTTTTGTACCCACGAGCCACTTTAAAAGACCAGACGACGTAAATGGTAAATCACAATCTAAGACGTGTTAATCTTAGATTTAAATCAGTGTTTTGTTATATGACTATTTTCTTTTCATGTTCATCTTTTAGTTTTGCCTATTTTATTTGAAATTTGGATGTTTTACCACTTGATTGTCAATAGACTGATTGAGAACAAGGAAAAATAACGTATATTTCTTAGCCACAATATACCAATAACATCTACCTATGACTCTGTTGTTCAAAATATTTCTAATATCTTACAGTGTAAAGAGTTTATCGTCAATTTGATGTTTGCAACATGTAGAACCTTATTTAAAATTTTGGGATTACAATTCATCTTTGCTTTTACTTTTAAAACTAATTCAACCGTATTCACAATATCTTCATCAGAAATGAATATAGCAATAGCTAGCAACTTTTAAAGTTGAGTTACCTTGATGAAACAATAGAAAGAGAAGCGAGAGTGACGTTACCATGCAATAGAAATAATATAAAGCGAGATAATCGAAATAAACTATTATTTATAGATGTTAATATTAGTTGTTTTTCTATTGGTAGCTTACAAAACAATCAATACCATCAATCATGTAAAATCAAAAGGACAAAAAATTCATATCGAACGTAAACCTGTTCAAATATCCAAATTAACAATATATGTTGTCTGAACTTATATCTTTTAAAAAGAGAATATTCAGCACAAGAACCATACATTCAAAAACAAAATGCAAATGTTGAATGAGAATTAAACGCGCGTTTTATTCAATTGAATTGAAGATATCATTATTTCATAAAAACAAAAAAAAAAACAAAAAAAAAACAATAAATATGTCTTAGTGCCTTGTTGAATTTTAATTTAAGTCACATAAATCAGTTGCTATTCTTTTCGAGGACCAGTAGATACCTAGAAGATCTTTAAGTATAAATATATACACTAGTATCACGGCCAGGGAATACAGAATTAAGCCGATTTGCAGATCTGACATTGTTGGGCTGTTATGTAAACGAATTATATAATCATTATGTGTTTCAGCCTTGTATCACCATCACTGATGATTCGATGGATAAAATTTGATGTAGAGTTATCACTGATTCGATCGTATTTATATAAATATTTCTGTTACTGCATACTAAATGCATCGATCCTGTACGATAGATAATGCAACCGAACTGTAATATTCCATCGTCATGCCTTATATATCATGTACTGTGTTACAACGCTAGATAAAAACTGACCGGTAAACGTAACACATTTATAAAATGTAACCAAGTCTTACAAGCTTCATTTGGCCCATAACCATGTCTTTGGATTTTCGAAATTATTTGATAGTTCAGTCTATGTAAATTGTAAGAAGAATAAAAAAACACATCTGACTGATCTTAACTCTGTTATTTGACATCTGCGACGACTAATTATTGAAGACCATGTTATAAGTTATAGACGATCTTTGAGGCACATAAATCAATGAATGTGTTTGTAGATAGATGTTTTTGTGTTCTGTTAAATTGTTCCTTTTAAAATTGTTATACGATGATGACTGATGTACCCATATTTTGACTATTTTATTTATTGTGTCTATTTAGTTAACGTATCAATGTAAATATAACGGAATTTGATGAAACTGTCATTAAAGTGAGAGGGTTAGCGCTATAAAACCAGGTTTAATCCACCATTTTCTAAATTTGAAAATGCCTGTAACAAGTCAGGAATATATGACAGTTCTTGTCCATTCGTTTTTATTATTTGATTTTGCCATGTGATTATGGACTTTCCGAATTGATTTTCCTCAAAGTTCAGTATTTTTGTGATTTTACTTTTTGCTGCATAGGCTGTTGTGTAACTGTCGTTGACTAAAAAATTCTAACATATAGTTCGTCTCTTTATATTTATATATACGATATGATCATCCTCAATCACTCTTGATACAATGACAATTATAATGTGATACTCAATACGTGTTTTATACTCATTAGATAAATAACAATGTATAAGGGCATAAAATGTTCAACCTGATTTCAATCTAAATGATCATAACTTTTATATCTAACATGAGGCGAATCATACAGAATTTGCAGTATATTTTTTGGTACTCATATACGTAATAAGAATTCATCAAACAGAAACGTTTCAAATAAACTCATCATAGATACCAGGATCAAAATTCATTCCTGAGGTAGAAAAGCCATAGTTTTTCATAGATTAAAAGTTTTGTTAACAGTAAATTTATAATTATGAACATATGAATGATAACTCAAGTCAACACAGAAGTGCTAACTACTGGGCTCGTGATACTCTCGGGAAAATAAATATCTACCAGCAGTGGCATCGACCCAGTGGTTGCAAATAAACTCATCATAGATACAAGAATCAAAACTTCATATTTAAGCCAGACGCGCGTTTCGTCTAAAAAAGACTCATCAGTGACGCTCGAATCAAAAAAATGTTTGAAAGGCCAAAAAGAGTACAAAGTTGAAGAGCATTGAGGACCAAAATATCTTAAAAGTTTTTCCAAATACAGCTAGGTAATCTATTCCTGAGGTAGAAAAGCCATAGTTTTTCATAAATTCGAAGTTTTGTTAACAGTTAATTTATAATTATGAACATATCAGTGATAACTCAAGTCAACACAGAAGTGCTGACTACTGGGCTGGTGATACCCTCGGGAAAATAAGATAAACAGAAAGCATTTTGCAAAGTTATTTACCTATAGATTCATTTAGGTATTTTCTGTAAATGGATTAGTATTTTTATGATCTGGAATTGACCATGTTTTAAAAAAATAACAAAAATAACGAACTCTAAGAAAAATTTCAAACGGAAAAGCCCCTTATCAAATGGCTAAATCAATATATTAAACTCATCAACCGAATGGAAAACAACTGTCGTATTCCTTACGTAGTTTTTTGTGTAGAAGATGGTTGCTTTAACATGATTTGAATGCTAGCTAACCCTCCCACTTGTATGACAGTCGTATATATTCCATTATACTGTTAACAATATGTGTACAAAACAAAAAGACCAAATAATCAACCTACTGCTGCCTTAATCTATCTTGCATTAGACAGTTTGACCATCTGTTAAAGGAATAAAAGCATAAGTGATATCAAGTTGTTAAAGAATAACTAAACGATTTTGCAAATTTAAAACAAAATCAACACAGTAAGACTTAAATATGTACGTAGTTAATCACATGAGACTACTATCCAAAGAAGTAAATGATGTACAGATTAAACCAAATCATGTCAACTGAATTGAATTTTAAAGACAGAATTTTTCTAATATATTGAAAAATCAGTAGTGCCTTAAGCTGAGCTGTTGTCGTGATATAACTATTTACTATTTGACCATCTGTTGAGCGCTCTGCATTATATGTCGATGAATGTTTAATTTTGTCTTAAGAACCTCCGAGTAGTATTTATGTCATAACAACACCACACTGGTCATTCAGTACGAACAAAAATGAATAATTAAATTTAGATTTTAATTCTAAAACTTGACGCATTACTGTTATAACCTTGTAAATTGTTTTCGAGATGTGATATTAAAACATCCACCACAGACATGTATTTCAAATATGTATCAAATGACTGTCTGTCAGATATCTTCCATTTACACCAATTTGTACAATGGGATAACGGAGCATCTTTAAAAACCTGACGATAGTCTTTCCTCCTTTTCTACTAATACCGATATGTTGGTCCTTTAGCACAAATATATAACCTGGAATTGCATGCTATTAGGAATACAAAGGAACATGGTAATAATAAGCTGTTATGAGATCTTTACATTCACAACGTAATTGCCTTTATCTTCTAACAGGTTTTGAATGGCCCTTGTTATCGTACCCTTTATGTTCAGTAAAATACGTTTTCGAGAATATAATTAAAATAAGTACTAAATCTTTAGACAAATGACAGGTTTCCTGACTTGCTTGTGTATTTTTCGTTTGCTTAGTTTGTATTTGATTTATTGTGTGGTATCCCTTGACAAAATAATTCGACAAACGGTATCAAATTTTTTCATTTTCTATATATTAAGACTAAATTTTATTGTTAAAGCAAACTTCGAGTTAATGTCATTGATAAACCCTACTTCTGTTTTAATTTTGATTTTGATAAAGCTAATTTTCAGTTAATACAATTGATTAAGAAAATTCAGCCTTAGGCTGTTATCTGCTCTTTGGTTGGGCTGTTGTCTTTTTGACATATTCCTCATTTCCATTCTCAATTGTAACTTCCTTGTACTTTTCAAACACCTATTATATAGTTCAGGAATGGAGATATAAATAAGAACTAATATTATATCATATATAACAAGAATAATAGGTGTCTCATAATAAGAAAGTCATTTTAATCAGGAAATAAATAGGATTGCAGATAGTTCTGACAAAAACTTTGATAAATTATGTTGTAATATGAATACACTTTTTATGGAAATGATACAAGTAGCATCCTATTTAAGAAAGAAAAAGTACATTCTAATGGAAAACACTAAACCCTAGAAATGATAAAGATTCCCATTAATATGAAACGGAACTGTACTGATTTTTAAATAATTGTCTCTTATTTGTTCCAATTTTATTTTGTTTACTTCTAGCTTATGGTCTGAAATGAACACAAAGATTCTAATATGTCGTTAAAGAAATATAATTATACCGATCTGATAAAAGGGTTATACAAAAAGAGGAAAAAAGTATGCGAAAAAAATATATAAAATAAGGATAAGACATTCAAATTCAACGGCTCAGAATAGTTTTGTTTAGAAAATGCTTAGGTTTATAAGGGAAAACTCTTGTCAGATTTTGTAATTATAAAATATTCAGGAAATCTAAGAATAAACAGAACGGTGTGCATCAAAATTCATGTTGTTTGACAACTACAGAATTGATCATTTTAGTGTTCTCCCTTGAACCTAACTCTCTAAAATTTGTGTCTGTTTATTAAGGATTTATTTTCCTGGCATTGTAACATTTTTTGGGGGATTTATTTTCAAAATATGTGATACAAGTGGAAAATATCAATGAATTGAAAAAGTATTAAAATCAAACTAAACTATGTGACAAAATTGTGTACTTACAATAAGAACACATGTCTATTCTTTGCATCATTTTTGGTTAATGACCTTGACCAGATTGCTTATAAAAAATGAAAATTAGATTTTTATAGTCGGATATCAAAAGACTCGATACTAACTAAAAATAATACAACAAATCAATTGAAGTCGATTAACATCTAACAGCATCTTGTTTTATACATATATATACGTAATTATATAAAGCGGGTGTAAACGTGGAAATTATAAAGGCAACATAACTAGAAGAAATAAGGAAAATACAAACAAATTATTAAACAGCATTCCTCATATACTAAGATAAAACATGGCAACAAAAACCCTATCCAATACACGAGTTAAATGCAGAGTCATTAGTAGGAACCAGATTTAAAAATAAAAAAACGATTAAAGTTTGGATAATCTCAATGTTTTAAATTATCAATGTTAAATTATTTGAACTTGTAAATAAAAACAAAACAGAACATAAATTCGCAGAAAAAATCAGATAGAGTTAATAATATAATATCATGAACATATTATTAAATCATAGAAAATTACAATAGTCAGTTTTAGCAAAGAAATTCATCAATAAAATTAAGAATGGAAATGGGGAATGTGTCAAAGAGACAACATACCGACTAAAGAGCAGACAGCAGCCGATGGCAACCAAAATTGTTAAACTTATGAATTGAATTTTAACAACACTGCCTTTTGTTCAATTTTGGTTCATTATATAGATAAGCTCTTCTAGTATTCGATTAAGGCTCCCTTGCATCTGAAGAAGAAGGAAAAACGGATCAACGCGATTGATTACTGCGGACATTTTACATACAATGGTCAAATGTTTTTTTCAATGTTGGATTTCCAACATTAAAAAGCAAAATAAACCTCTTTTATACAACACTAACTGTAATTTTATCCGCAGGGGTTAGTATAGCCACAGGTTTAAATGACTATTAGTTTCTAGTAATTGGTAATTGTTTGATAGGATCAAGAGGTTAGCTAAAATGTAGTTTCACTAGTTCACAAGATTCAATGACCATTTTTGTCTGTTTATATAAGTCTTTCAAATTTGATTGAAACAAATAACCTCCTCAATTTGTTTATAACGAGCATTGTAACTTCTTTGTCGCAACTGGAGATAGGTAAAGCAAGTCAGATGTACTTAAAATAAATTTGAGATTTTGATCAAGAGTCAGACGTAGTCTGTAAAACACAAGATTGAAATATAAAACTGACCAAGAGGATCCCCACCAAAAACCTTGATATAAATGAGGTGCTGTTGAGGTTAGCAAACTATGCTGCCGATGTGAACCCTAGGCATCTGTATTATGATTATATAAAGTTATAAGGCGTCATTCGATAGCTGATTGGTATGTGATTCTTATCTTACTCAGAAATAGCATCAAATCCAATCATGTATATTTTGTAATCATAAAAACTTAAACAGTAAACTGTGTCTGTTATATTTGCCTCGTTCCATTAAGGTTTAAGGGTGTTCATTGAAAGAAAGCGTCACTTTTCATCATAGCCCTTTTGCAGTTTTGACAACCTTATGGAAGTATGTTATTTATTGATGTTGTCGTCGCCAGACTTTCTACTACGGATAATATTAAGCTGATTATTATTAGATGGTTTTCGTAATTCAGTTTCTGCTGACTTGACTTAATTGTCATTCTATCATAATGCAATGAACAGACCGCAACTGGATAAGTCTTTACGAGAAAAAAAATGTGTATCAGATTAGAGGTAGGTTTATTGACTTCAGAATTCGGACAAAGTCTTAAAGGTGCAGCCGATCGTGTCCATTATTTGGATCAAATGTCACAAGACAGTTTAGTTTTCTTTTTTGTGTGTAAAGTTATCGTTATAGTCCTTAGGAGTAATAATAAATAGTTAACTTACAATGCATTAAATCGTTCTAGTGATATTATGTAATTTAACGGTTGCGAAACTATTAGTTTGCACCATAAACTCAATCGTTTTTAGTATTTTATCGTATTTTAGATGTGTTTACTAACGATATCCGACTCAATTGTCGGATTGTAGTCTTCAAGGAAATAAAAATATCCGGATTAGACCATAAGTGCACCCTTAAAGACGGAAAAAATTTATAAAACAGTTCTGTTGTTATATTATTCTCCAGATCTTGATTGCTAACGAAATTATTTCTTTATTTACCTGATTGCTGTATTTATTGAAAATTTTATCCGTGTCAATAAGGCAGCTTCATATTTGAGTTGCAGCTGAGTTTAGTAAACATATCTGTTTTTATCTTTACATGTTAAACATTTTGTATTCCAGGTTTTAGACCAGCTTATATTGCACAAACACAATACGAATTTCAACAATATGGCGTCTCTTTATCAATTCTTTGACTAATATACGAAACGGTTTGCACCTGTTTTAAAGGTAAAGATACAAAAATAAATGATGGGTTTAGAATGTGACTTACAATATGAATATTATGCGTGAATCACGTTTCCTTCCTTTTTAGGGAATGTACGTAGTTATATCGATTTTAAAGGATGATGACGACGCGACACATAACTTCCAATTATGATCATTTTCATAGTTTGCACTAACAGCTTCCAATTATGATCATTTTCATAGTTTGCACTAACAGCTTTTTTAATGAATGTCTTTACCCGGTAATTGTTCTACAAGGATCCGTCAGCAGTTATAACTTTTACATATCTTTTTTCCAAAACAGTGTAATATGACTTTTGATTTTAGGTCATTGTATCTTGAAATAATGACTACATTATACGTTCAGTGACCGAAAAACAACCAGTCATTAATTATCAGGTACGTTAGCTTCTTGTATGTGTTATAATAAGCATTTTGGTATAATTATCTGAACGTTAAAAAAATTATAATAACACACATTTTATACTATGTAAGTCAAGTAAATGCATTTATTTCCAGCATTTTTAACTATCACAAAGAGTAAAATACAATGTGTAAAATTAAAAGGTAAAACAATATGTATGCTAGCGTTTCAAATTTCAGCGAATACAACTCTATATAATTGTATAATTAAGCAGTATTCATGATCATGTAACCAATATCTTAGATCAATATCAGATAATCACAAACAAACATAAAATATGAAAAGAAATTGTTATTTTTCTTGTTCATGTTTTTACAAAAGTTAAAGTGTAAGTGACACCAATGTGTAAGGGGTTGCCATCAAAATAGCATGTTCGATCACACAGTTGCTAACCCTATATGTATTACTCAGAAATATTGATATATTCATTTATGTGGACAGTTATTATCCGCTGTTAAACATCAATGTTATAGACACAAAGTAATGTAATAAACAAATACTGATGGAATTGTACGAACACTACAAGAAGTTGAGCCTGTGTGCGTCGACAGAGTTAGCGTGTTCTGCTATGTATGCCTCATCAAATGTATCTTCAATCTTAGTAAAAATTATCTAAAAGTCACAATCGACAAAAGAACAGAATCAGTTAAAGTTCAAATCAGACGACTATATTATAGTATTAGACTATATTTGGATCAAATTCGGCTCGAAATTATTACGGCTTCCGTATGTTTACTAAAGATATGTATCCTGCTGAAATCGCTTTTAATAAAGCTGATTCTTATAATGAACTCTGTTCTTTCCTGGATCCTGATATCTATATCGTGAACGGGAAGCTTAATACCCCAAAAATCATTTCCTATTGTTAAATATCCACTTTTAAGTGCTGACGCGCCATTTTAAGGTGTTAATATATTTCAACATGTTCGATTCGCTCGTGTAAAAATATTATTACACCATGGTTGTCGATTTCACAAACTTGTCAATAAATAAAGGCAGGAGTAGTATACCACTGTTAAAATTGGACTGATAGTAACATATCGGTTATTCAAAGAAAACTGCATTTGGATATTACCAATGGCCAATATACAATCGTTTGTCTGTTGTTGTTTTTTAAAACATATAAAACATAGCGTTGTTTATTTTCGACTTACGAGTATGAATTGTCTAGCATCTGTCGCCTCTCATTTTCTGCTCTGATTGTGTGTTGTTTTTGACAAATTCCCCGTTTCCATACTCAAATTTGTTTTATATTAATATTGAAAGAATAAGACCACAAAGTATGCCGATAGTGGGTTGAGACACCGACACATCGTATCGGTGCACTGTCCTGGTATCGAAGTCTGTATAGTGTGAGTATACAAGAGCCCAATGTATAAGCTAAGATATGTGAACAATATACGATGGAGCGGAGGTTATGTTACTGCTATGAAATATAAAGTTGACTATCGGAAAGCCGATATCATCATGGATATCATATGTTCTAGTTTTAAGTCGTCTAATCGTGTCAATATGGGGGAAAATATCAATTTATTAAGTTAGACGTTCTCATTAGAAAAGATGGTTATCTCGAAATTGTAACTTTGCGACGATGGGAACGTAGTCTATATTGGTCTCTTGTTAAAGTAGAAATTTTGTTTAAACCCCCTTTGTATACTGCGTTTAAGCTGTCATTTGAAAAAGAAAATAATTGAAATATTTTTATTGGTTTTCTTAAAATGTGAAATAAAAAGTTTAAGTGACTTCGTAAATTTTAGAGACACCACCACGAGTTGGTTGATCCATACGATTGTCTTTGTCTAAACTAACTAAGGACATTTTTACCACGTCTTGAATTGTTGTTTACCATTAACGTCGTCTTGTCTTTTAAGTACCGAACCTGATTTTGAACTATATCAAACTTTGCGAAAATAATCATGACGTCACTTTTACCTGTGAAGTCATTTTGTAGCGTAGGTGTCTATACAAAGTTATTTTGTACTGTTTTATGTGCTTTCGTTTTTTGTTTTACGTGTTTATTTTTATTTTGTGGTAAATAAAGGCAACAGTAGTATACCGCTGTTCAAAAATATCGTAAATCTATGGACAAAAAACAAAATCGGGGAAGCAAACTAAAACTAAGGGAAACGCATTAAATATAAGAGAACAACGACACAACATTCAAATGTAACACACATAGCAACGGACTAAGCATTAGACTAAATCCGATGAGAATAACCAAAATAACATCGAAATCAAATACATGAATTTGGGATAGAAAAGTACCGTGACACGTCTTATAGTAATATGAATTCACACTGAAATATAGGAGACAGGAACATGACACTTGTTATATAATAGTTCGTTTCTATGTATGTTGCATTGTCGTTTGTTTTTTGTTGCACTTCAGTGTTCTGTTGTTTCCTTGTGTTCCTTTTATGGTTGATGTGTTCCTCTCGGTTTTACTTTGTAATACCGATTTGTTTTCTGTCAATTGATTTATGACCTTTTGAACATTGATATACTACGGTTGCCTTTAATTATACCTAAATGAGTTTATCATGTGACATTTGACTGGTCTCTTGGATATGTTTTTACTTTTTATCATGTTTTAATTGACAGTTCAATTTTTACAATTGAAATTGTAAAATCTTCGTTGATTGATAAGTTCAAACATATTAAACGATATTTTATCAAATTAACGTCTGGCATAATTTTTTTTATCATTTATTCTAGCTTGTGTAAAAATTAAGCGGCTTTTGATTTTGAATTTAACAGAACAAGAAATAGTACTTCACATATTGTATATTTTTGAATTATACTTCATTTAATAAAAGAACAGTGTCGACGTTAAATATATACGGATAATGTCAACTATCTATGATTATATATGCTTGTTGAAAAATATACATTTTTGATTAACTTTTCGGGATATTTCTGTTTGAAATTTCCATGTTTCATCAAAAAAAAAAAAAAAAAAAAAAAAAAAAAAAAAAAAAAAAATTCTATACTTAACACTTTTTATAGACCGTCAATTAAGACCCTAAAATTGAGGCTGATTGTGGAATTATACAGTTATTGGTAGTTAAAACATTAATAATTTTCTTGACAATAAAAAGGCTTCAAAACAAAATATACCGTTGCTTGTCGTTTTTTTTTTTTTTTTCATTTTTGATATAACATCCAGAAGGTATTATAAAGTCAATAATTGAAACCGGGTTTGTTTTAATGTCAAAGATGCCATTAGAAAGTTTCTATTCGGACGCTATATATTTTTTTCATCCTTAGGTCTACAGAATATTTGCTGTCACGTTATTATATCGTTACTGATAGATCTCTTGTATAATAGTGACCTGTTTTCAATTGTTTCGACACATTAATATATAGGAAAGAAGGGCAAAAGATACCAGAGGGACAGTCAAACTCATAGATCGAAAATAAACTAACACCATGGCTAAAAATGAAAACGACAAACAGATAGATAAAAGTACATATGACACAACATATAAAACTTAGGACTTAGCAACTCTAGATCTAAGTAAGTGTAGCTTTTGCCCTTTAAGTACTGATAAAAAAGACAATATTTAATGTTGAAGTCTCTGAATGCATTATACTTTATAATATGTAGTTAACTTTGTTTATCGTAGAATAACCAGGAAGTAAGTAAAATATTTGTCTGTTTTGAACACTTCACTAGAAAAATATTTCCGGCAATAAAAAGATGATAGGATTTACTATGTATATATTCAACATCAGCCAGACACAAACATTACCAAAATAACTAAGAAAGATAACATTTTGATTAAAAGAAAATAAAAATATTTCAACAGATTTTTAAACTCGGGAATGCGTTCATGACATACTGATTATGGTACCGAACCCTGTCATGTAACTTTAGAATGATAATTATTTTATTTTGCTTTGACAAATTAACAGTCATTAAGAATAGGTACATTACTTTCCGAAATTTGCTTTTGTTCACATGCAGTTATATTCAAATACAAGCATCCATGTAGCAAATGAAGCTGTACATGTATGAATCAAATCTCATACAGTTTGTACGTTCCGTTTATATGGCGAAATGGAAATCTCCATTTTTTATGAAGAAAATTAACATGAAAGATACACTAACAAAGTAAATTTTTCAAATTGGTATATAACCACAAACGACTTTCTGTGATGTACTTTAAAAAAAATATACAAAACGCTTACACATTAGTCCTGCACAGACAGCATAAGTGTATTATGAAACATACAGAAACAGCTATTTCACTACATAGAGATACACAAATTGGAGAGCAATATGTTTTTCGATAAGTTCGAAAAGACTATATATCTCCCAATTGATGCGATATTCCCGGGCTTGTATTTCCTATCATGATTTCCTCGATAAAGGGTTGCTGTTCACAAGGACGTTTTTATACCAAGAGTTCCAAATGGTGAAGTTAAAATCATCCTTTAGTAAATTTTACAGACGTCATCACAAGTTGGTTGACCGTTATGAAATAACCGTTTCACAGATGATATCGGACTTGTTCCTTATGTCGTAATTACAATCAACTTCCCTTTTCACCAAGATTGTGACCTACCGAATTCGACTATTCATCGGGATTAAAACAACATGAGCAACACGACGAGTGCCATATATGGAGCAGGATATGCTTACCGTTTCGGAGTACCTGAGATCACCTTAGTTTTTTGGTGTGGTTCGTGTTGCTTCGTTTTTAGTTTTCTATGTCGTGTCTTTTGTACTTTTATTTGTCTGTTTGTTTTGTTTTTCAGTCATGGCGTTGTTAGTTTATTTTCGATTCATGAGTTTGACTGTCTCTCTCGAATTTTTCGCCGCTCTCTTCAACAAACTATATTGGTTGCTGATCATCACGTATCCTGCTGTACCTCCTTTGAAATTCGACATATCCATTTTATCTGATTATAAATTGAAGTTTTCATTATGATTAGATACATTATAGTAAACATTTAATTTCAACTTTGCATTTTACATATAAGAATTTTATGTAGCTTAACTTCGAGTAATATTTTGTTTTTACATACTCGATTGGTCTAAATCCTACTCATTTATAAAAAGTCTTCAACCTGCAAATATAGCGTTTAGATCTCTATAAATAGGCTCCCTGTTAACTCCACTGTGACTCTGAAGATAAAAAGAACTAGTTTCCTTTCATTTAAGGTTAGGCCATGTGTCAGTTATTTAATATTCCGAAAGACACCAGGCATGTAAACAATAACGCCAGATACGACTTTCGCCTACATCATACTCACCAGTGGCACTTTAATAACTTTAATGAAATCAGTACATATTTTACTATGGATTGAAATTGATACAATTAAACTCATTGTTTAAGGATGAATGCATTATTTTTGCGTTACTGATTAGCTACACACTGGGTAATTACGGTTAGTTATCATATGAATTGCTTATCGGTTTTTATCACAAATGTTTTCCATTTGTCTTTAACCACACTTCGTATAATGTTTTCCGCGTCTATAACTACATGTACTACAGAATGAAACTTTTCAACCGATTGCTTATGCGATAACACTTATGGAATGGTGAAGACGATGACATGTATGTTATTTACATTTTCATCCTTTGGTCTCTGTTGATCAGATTTTTATTTAGCAAACATCGGGCATCCCCAATCTTCTTCTTGTTATGTGTACTACACATGACTTGATATAAACTGAAACAACTCGCCCATCCTTTTCCGGTCTTATACTGAAATATCTCATTTTTCTTAATGGAACAAACTTTTAAATCAGTTTGAACTTTTGAATTGTATTGTGCTGATTTTGAATTGAACACGGATGGCATCTGACAAATCTTCGCTCAGGAAATAAAGTTTTTCATTCAGAAATTTCTTTTTTTACTTTCTACTGTACTTAATAACTAAAATGATGCAACAAGTCATTACTGTAATACAGTTACCATAGTCTATATTTATATCCCATATTCTCAAAGGATAGTGAACCGATACAATCAGAATCATCGTTACACTGTGTTTTTTTAGGAGAGAATAACATACCAAGTGATAGATTGATAACTAGTTTATAATTTATTCCTAAATAATTTGAGAATGGTTTGTTGAACATCATGTAAGGACCAAAGTACTAAATATTGAGCAGATGATACCTTTTGAAACGGATACTCTACCAGCATCGGTACTAACCAAGTGCTGTAATTAATAATTAAAAATACTTTTTCTCGACATTACGATGAAAACTAGGTTATCATAGTTATCAAGATTTTCTGCAGGCATATTTTCATCCTGAGAGCACAATTCTTTATCTCATTTTTTTCTCAGAGGACATGTTCATTCTTCTATTTTGCTGAAATAAAATCTTATTTATATATACATATAGAAAAATAAGTCCCCATTCAGAAAATTTGAATTTATGCAGAATTTTTAAAAAAAATATGAAGTCATTGTCAAACAGACTGTTTACATAATAAAATGGATTTCATGAATATTTTATGTTCGTTAATTTTCATTTCCCACACAAAATCTATTGATGAATTTTACTTATATTCATTAGGTACAGATGGGTGTAGTTCTTACCTGAATAGCAAGTTTACTTGTTAATCAGCCAGTTTGATCAAAATTAATCTGAAACATCATTTAGAACTACTTCTTGCAATCATGTTATTTGCTTATCAAACCGTAAATTATTTTTAGATTTTTTTGTTGGCAACCAAGTTGTTCATTTCTCGAGTCTCTGCTTTAATTGGGTTGTATCGTATTCCTTATTCTTATTAGCCTGTTTGTCAGTTGAATACCGCTTATACCGCTAAAAGATAATTGAATTATTACCTTCTTTCCGACAGTGTCACCTCCTTTTCTTCCCTTCCCCGACGACAGTTAACAAACAACTTTTCTACGATTATATTAGTTATTGATTTACTATTTAAAGTAACATTCTTAGTAACTAAACAGGATTATAGTACATCGAATTCTTATTGTTCAAAATTAACTGGAAAACATTCAAGTGCAACGTCCAGAAGATATATAAAATCAGATGAATAGGTCTACCGCATCATGTTTAAAGTGAATGCAATTGTCATAAGAACTTCATTGCTTTAACAAGTGCAAGATTTTTTTATGAGGGTTGTTGTGATTATAGCACACATTAGTCTGTTATGAAAGCAATACCATACACTAAATCTGTACTGGTTTCCGGACATTTTTACCAAAAACAACTCTAAAAAATAAAGTTTCAGAGATAAACATACCCGAGAAACATGCAGGATATGCTGATGAAAGTTTCGAAAGTTTGCTCTGTCTCTTTTTGACAGAAATAATAATATCAAGTAAATTGTCCATAGAATTTGATATTCTTGTTATAGGTTTACGATTGATTTTGTGCCTCGTCAATATGTCTAATTGCTTTTCATTGTTGCCATCTTTGTTTGTGTCCATAGTGGTTAAGTGTTTGACTGCTGTATCCCTATTTTTTTTGTCATTTTTGTAATTTTTACCTATCATGTCTGTTTGTTTTAATCACAAATTGTTGGCGATATATTTGTATTTTATGCGACTGATATACATGAGTGAGGTTTAGCTAGTTATAAAACCAAGATTATTCAACCTTTTCTACATAAGAAAATGCCTTTATCATATTTTAAAAGAACATGACATGTTTTATACTTTCGTGTGTTGTGTTTGAGTTTTTGATGGTGCAATATGATTAGGAACTTTTCCTTTTGAATTTCCCTTAGGGTTCGATATTTTGTTATTTTTACTTTTTACTTGTGTCTGTAGGAATGTTTAGGAATTTGATAATTTTCCATGCAACACACTTTCAAAGTCATATCAACGTCCATGGATAGCCAGTGATAGCGACAGCATGCTATGTATATATATAATGTCTTAAAATATTATTAAAAAGTGTACCCCAAGGGTGACTGGGGTATAGAAATATGGTCACTTGGACTTCTCCCGACCGGCAGTAAAACGCTTGCTGAAGTGGGGCGTCCGTTTGGCTGTGCGGGATGTATCAAGTTCGCAGTCACGTCCGGTCAGAAGGGGACGTTAAATCCGATGCCTCGTGTAAAGAGAGTGCCACGCTCTTTACACGTTAAGAACCCTTGCAACAAATCTTTGAGGGGTCCGTAGGTGGCCTGTTTCAAGGCAAAATTTCTGTCTCTATCCAATATACCCTCATTTTCCAGTGGCAGTCAAAATTTCTCCGACCATCATCCTAGATGACCTCTATTACAACAACCTACCTATTGTATTTATTGTGAACTTGTTCTCGTCCTGAATATGCATGAAATATTTGCCACTGGACGTTAAGCAACCAACAATCAATCATTAAAATAGCAACAATCAATATTCAATCTATTTAAACGTGGATCAGTTTTTGAAAATAAACTGATACAATTACTGAATTAAAATTATATAAATGTCTAAGAATATAACTTTAACATGCTAATTAATACATTAAAAAGTTCTATTAGATTTTAAATAGAAATACGCAATGTTTCGCTAAACAAATTAGCTTCATTGGGCGTGTGCATCTCTGAAGGTGAAATCGGATGCATGACAAAAAAATATTTTTGTAGCTTAATCTATACAAGATTTACGGAAAAGTGTAACATATTTATTGATGTTGCATAAAATATGTTTGTAGCTACAACTACATAAAGTTGGAACAAAAGTTTAACACATTTATAGATGTTCGATTAATTGTATGAATTTCTATAAATTATTTTGTATGATTTCAAGATAATTATGGTTTTGATTTGCTTTTAAATCTTTTCGTCTCTTTCATTGAGTCCATGAGGTTCAAGAGTTCGTAACTGGTTCATCAAAAATCTCTCTCTCTTTTGTTTTCCTTGTGTATCCCAATTTTGATTTTTCTCAATGATTTGAATTGTGACGTTGCCCTTTCCGCATGGTTTATAACCTCCGATTGTTGATATCTCCTGTTTAGATACTTTGGATGTTACTAGAATATCTTGAGGTTTTTGGGTCTGTGGTAAGCCATAACAGGAGGTGATGGGAAAATCTCTTTTAAGGAAGGATCATTTTCAATAAGACACCATTGGTTGTGGACAATTGATGAAAGATTTGTCAGGTCAGGATCAAAGCTAACAACAATCGTGGATTACCATCTTAGACCACATGTTAGAACAATGCCATCTTATTTTCAAGACACAACAGATTATTTAAAGACAATGGATTCATTAAATCCCTTACCAAACAACACAATTTTGGTATCGATGGATGTGTCTTCTTTATTCACAAATATTCCCAAAAATGAATGAATAGTCGCTTGTGAACAAGTATGGAACAATCGTAAGGATAAACATCCCCAAACAGACTCTTTAGTTCAGTTGCTGAGACAAGTGCTGGAAAACGTTTTGTTCCATCTTGTGATCAATTTTATTTGGCAAGTCAGCAGGGTTAAAGAACATCAGTTGTTCGACCTGTTAGTCAAATGCGTTTTGTTTAAATATACTTTTCACTTTTTTGGTCTTTTGGAAAATGTTGTTTGTGCTGTTTTTAGACCCTTCTACAACGAAATTTGTTTTACATGCACACGTATAAAAAATGCGGTTTTTATCCAACGCAATCATAGGTTTGAACGCAGTTTTCAATTTAGACTCGTATATATATATATATGTCTAACATATTGTTCGTTTTATCGTGTTTTTGGTGATGTTGTACCCTTTAAGACTTGTTATATATTATATTTTGTAGTGTACTGAATCATAATTATATGATCCATCGCCCCGTAAGATTTATCGTTGACTATTTATTCAGACTATATACAATATATAATGACTATATATATAAACAACTCGTCTAAACATCAACCCAACAGTGTAAGACTGTAAATTTGCTTTCGCAAATTTTTTGTTCTTCCCTCGCCGGGATTCGAACCCATGCTACTGAGATATCGTGACACCAAATCGCGTGTACTGTAGCCGTCCCGCTAGACCATAAGACCACCTGGACTTCATAAAGATGAAGCTTTCGGTGGCCATGTGTTACCTTTCCACGTCAGTTTTATTCTAGCGTCGTACTACAGTACATGATAATAAAGGCGTACTTTATATATGTATATATATATATATATACAATTCGTCTTAAACATCAACCCAACAATGTTAGATCTGTAAATTTGCTTTCGCTTGTTCTTCCCTCGCCGGGATTCGAACCCATGCTACTGAGATATCGTGACACCAAATCGCCTGCACTGTAGCCGTCCCACTAGACAACACGACCACCTGGGCTGCACAAAAATAAAGCTTTCAGTGGCCGTGTTCCATTACAGTTTAAAAATGCTGTAACCTTCGATAAAATCAGGTCTGATTTTAAAATTTTGATCTATTCACTCCTTGCAAATAATGGACACAGACAAACGTTTAATAAACAAATTTGAAAGTGAAAACGATAGTTGCTACAACTACGGCTTTTCATTATCTTTATTCTTAATCTTGTGAGTCGATATAGAACGGCCATGAACATACCGTTACTTATTGTAGTATCTGAATATGTGTCTTCAATAAAATTTCTCAATGTTATCACAAAAAATAAATGTATATCTTACTATAAGCTCAGTGGTGGGTCTTAAATTAGTTCTGACAGGATGTAAAACATTACCTTCTGAAATTCTCCGTTGAAAAATGTATAAAATGTTAAGAAACTGAGGATTCAACTCCCCTCAGCAATTTTTATGTGAAACCGGTTTGAGGGATTTTGTTTAGTTTTGTCATATAGCTCCTCTTGAATACTTATACATTCTTGGTCTTGAATGTTGACTTATAGAGTATTGCATTGCTGATGAATATAAATTCATAAAAAAAATCATAAAACCGCTTAAGTTGAAATGTAAAATTGAGAAGGGAAATGGGGAATGTGTCAAAGAGACAATAAGCCGACCATACAGCAGACAACAGCAGAAGGTCACCAACAGGTCTTCAATGCAGCGAGAAACTACCGCACCCGGTGGCGTCCTTCAGCTGGCCCCTAAAGAAATATATATACTAGATTAGTGATAATGAACGCCATACTAAACTTAAAATTGTACACCAGAAACCAGAATTAAACATAATACAAGACTCACAAAGGCCAGAGGCTCCTGACTTGGGACAGGCGCAAAATTGCGGCGGGGTTAAACATGTTTATGAGATCTCAACCCTTCCCCTATTCCTCTAGCCAATGCAGAAAAGTAAACGCATAACAATACGCGCGTTAAAATTCAGTTCAAGAGAAGTCCGAGTCTGATGTCAGAAGATGTAACCAAAGAAAATAAACAAAATGACAATAATACATAAATAACATCAGACTACTAGCAATTAGCTGACATGCCAGCTCCAGACTTCAATTAAACTGATTGAAAGATTATGTCTTCATCATATGAATATCAGGCACATTGCTTCCTTTGAGGGGTTTAGTATAATACCATCATAACCTATATGTGAAGAACATAACCCGTTTCATGCCAACAACTGTTTTTTTTTAAATAAATGTGTTTAGTTCCGATGCAAAGACCCTATAGGTGAATCAATATTAAAGCCAAAATATGAAATCTTTAATGACCTGACAACAGTATCGTAACTATATAACTTCTTAATAAGTATATTTAAAGGTTTTGTTAGCTTCTGAGGTGAATACTGACATTTTTGTGCTTTACAAAGAATATTTCTATAAAATATTGGATGTGAAATAACTGAACGTATAAGAAGTCTGCATGTTGAGCTATATTTACGAATGATGTTCTTATACCGATGATAAAATTTAGTAAATGTTTTGACTAGTTTGTGATATCGAAAACACTGGTGTAATAATTTTTCAGTAATTCATAAATTTCTCTCATTAAAATCTAAAACATAGTTACATACACGAGCGAATCGTACAAGTTTTGATATACATGTATATAAATGCCTTAAGATGGTGACAAGGGAACGTCACCATCTAAAAATGGATAATTAACGATAGGAAATGAGAAATCATCTCTTTTATCATTAATTTTAGTATTAAGCTTTCCGTTTATGATATAGATATCAAGATCGAGGAAAGGGCAGTGGTCATTGTTAATTTTAGCTTAATGTAAAGTAAGTTCCACAGGTTTGATGTTTCGATGGGTCTTTGCTGATTTTTGTCATAAATTTGAACTCATAGCAATACAAAAACAGGTCCACAATATGTGGTGCACAGTAAGTTCCCATTGGAATTCCGATAACCTGACGATATACGGAATCGCCAAATCTAGTAAAAAATCAAGATGTATCTTGATGTTTGTAGATACAATGTAGTTGTCTAAAATGCAACCATACAACATCTTCTGATGTGTATATTAACATAGCAACTTTCTGATATCATGCCAGCCGTTTTATTAGCAAAACGAAAACCGATAAGAAGGTCTGAAAATAGGCAAAGTATATAAATATATTAATGCATACCTAGTCTTATTACTTCATGTGTTCGAAATCTCAGGTTTCTTAAGCTTCTCCAGATTAAGAAAATACGAAATTGATATGAATAAATCGCTTTGAATTTTTTTCTTAAATATTCATTGTTTGTTTTGCATATTGTTGCTCTTTGATTATAATCGCTAAATCTATTTTGTATCATATGAGTTTGGTGCCTTTTTAAAAAGACTTCTTTCAATAAGTTATGTCTGTAGTTCTTATTATCAAACAAATAACCTTAAGTTTACATATATACAAAACCCGCAAAAATATCAATGTAACTATATGTCACGCATATCTTTCTTTTAATCTCAGTAACAAAACGATAGCAGTGCAGGAGTTCATCGGGAGTACAAAGGATTAATGTACACTGAGTCTATAAGCTTAACTATTGAGAGAAATAGAGAAGATTATTCAAAAGGATATGCGCTACAATAACATAAAATAACTCAGCAGATTTATTAAGGAGCAAATTATTCAGTACTTGTATAGAGTCGGGACGATCAATAGCTTAACATTAAAATCTATAGACACCTGTCAATTGTAAGATTTTGTATTTTATCGTATAGACATCGTTTTGTTATCTTTTGTTATCTTAAGTCCTGCAATTCATACAAATACACGCGGGAGCATACACAAAAACAATGAAACACAATACATACATTCTTATTGAAAATAGGAAAATAATGCAGCCGGCTAATTGTGGTGTCTAGCAGGGACATAAGGTTATTCTCAAATTCAATTCAATTTTAAAAAAGTTTAAACATATGTCTTTGAATTGTTTAACACTGTCATTTTGGGCCTTTTTATACCTGACTACGCGGTATAGGCTTTGCTCATTGTTGAGGGCCTTTCGGTGACCTTAATTGTTAATTTCTGTGTCGTTTGGTCCTTTGCGGAGAGTGGTCTCATTGGCAATCCTACCAAATATTTTTTATATATATGTATGCGCATGAACTTACCGAGAAATATACTAGAGTTAGTATTGTGGAAAAAAACTATACTTTTTTGGTCAATGTATTTACTACGAGATCGAAGCGATTTTGTCAGTCTTTTTCTTGATCTGTTTCGCTTTTTGTATATTCACAAGCAAAAATGAAAGCATATGTTACTTCATCTAGTTTCAAAGGTTTAATATACGAACTGCTGGAAGAAGAATTTCAAATTTATAGTTTTCGAGTAAAGATTTCTAGTGTTACCAACAAACATAAATTAGTTTCCCTTGAAATCTATATAATTGATATATAAAAGGTAAAATTAAAGATAACACAGATACAGTGAAGACTGCCTTAGACTAACATATAGATGATGACAGTGATTATCAATTGAACGTAAAATTGGATGATGTAAGCTTTCCTTTTGTCAACTTTCCGTTTCTAGTGACAGTTTTGTAACGTTCGCATGTGAAGTACACATCTTCCAGTTGATCTACCATAAGGAAATAAATTGCTGTATCGTTAGGAATAATTGTATAACTTTGTTAGTCATTTGTAGACTCGAGTGTAAATTATAAGTCTGTGGTATCTTTGATGAGTGAGTGTAAATTATAAGTCTGGTATCTTTGATGAGTCTTTTTTATACGATATCCCAGAACTTGTTATTGATAGAAAAATTTCCTTGATGGCGGGTTTTTGCTTAAAGAAAACTTATTGTTGGTAAATATGAAGTCGTTCCGTCGAAAATTTTAACGGATGACAAATTTGGGTAACAGTCATGGAATATATTATGTAACAGACGATTACGTATATATTCAAATCATTGTAGCAACGATCCTGTCCATATAACCACTAATTTTACATCAGCGAGTACTTCTTTGCACCGAATTTGAATTTACCCTTATTATGAGATATATATCAGGATATGTCCATCAATCAACAGACAACCCAAGATTATCCCCGTGTATAGCAGTACTAGATCTTCAAAATGAATTCTGTAGAATTAAGGTTGTTTCGTTACGTCTTTTATTCATCTCTTTTAAGAATAATCGGATTTGAACGTTAGCAATATCAAAGCAAAGAGTTCATGTATTTACTCCTGTCTTGTTTCGTTAATCAGCCAAGATATAGTACCTACTTCTTTTGACCGCGTAATTATCTATACTGAACGCATTCAGTTGTGTCAATAAATACTAACAAATAGGCATCTAAAACTTACTGAAAAAGTAAAATGTACGCCTTTTCCGTCATTATTCAAAAATCTGAAGCATACAGACTGTATATTTTTTACAAATACTAGTATGTTAAAAACCGAGATGGTTTTATTGAGAACCCTATTTCATTCGTGCAGTGGGAAATAATTATTTCATGTACAGCAATGTTAAGCAAGTTTACCTATGTCTAAGTATGGAGGGCAACTTCTTTATCTATGTATCTTGACGAAGTCTGAAGTTTATTCAGTTGTTGTCGTTGGCTGTTTTAAGCCATAATTCTTTTTTTTTTCTTGCAAAAATCTGACTGAACTTAATTTTGACTCAGTTAAACAGTTGACTCATTGTGTATCTAACCACTTCTTCCTATTTTATATGAATACAAAAATATAAAAACTGACTGATAACAGATATCTCCGCTAGCTGAGACAAATAGAATGATCAGTTTTGTATGAAAGTCGCATTTTTAACTTTTAGCGGGATTTTATTTTTAATTTTATTTGATGCCTCTGTCATTCAGATAAGACGTTTAAGTAGCTTTAAAAAAAGCCAGCAATGGTGTATCGGTGTTCAAAACTCGAATATCGATTAAGAGAAACAAATTCCGGGTTATAAACTAAAACCAAGCGAAACACTACAACTTTAAGTGGGAAAATGAAACAACAGTAACAAAGACGTGCAACAAAAACAAGCGCCAACATAAATAGAAACGAACTATTTAATGACACCTGCCATATTCCTGACTTAATACAGGATATTTTAAGAAAAAACTGGTTGGTTGACTTTGGTTTAACTGCTAGCCAAACCTCCCATGACCACATTAGAAAAAACAGGTAAAATTCACCATTTTTCTACATAAGAAAAATTAATGTCTGGGCGAAGTCAGGAAAATGGCAGTTGTTATTTATTCATTAGATGTGTTTTAACTTTTGATTTTGCCATTTGACTTGGAACTTTCTGTTTTGAATTTTCCTCGTACTTCAGTTCTATCTAAGGGAATTTTACTTAACAGTAGATTTATCGATTTTAAAGTATGATGACTGAACTCGATACAATTGCTTATCTTAGCTTAATGTATGGTTATAGTGGTATTGTTCATTGGGAAAGACCGTCAAGTGACCAATAGTTACTTAAAATTACCATTATTTGATCTGAGATTGATTGTTGTCTCCTTGGACACCAGACTGCTTCTTATTTCTATATAACGTCACATTTGTGTAATACGGATTTATAGTGTATTATTTCCTATTGATTGCTAAAATGACAAACGAATTGCTCCTAATAGAAGGCTAATAGTCTGCCATATTGCACAGAATTAATGTAGCTATTATATTTGCAGACCAATAATATTCTACTCAAAATTAGGTCATTATTGTAGATCGAGACGTGCATCGTGACTTAACCGGTTTATTTTGTAAGCAACACTTATACATAAAACCGATATACTTTTTAGTTTCATAGACATAACTAGAACCATGTTACATTTTAAGTTTGTCTAATGAAAAATACAGCAAGCAATTACTTTCATAATCGTGAAAAAGTAGGAAGTATCCGTACATTAATGGTCATTATCTGCCTTCCTGCAAATATATAGATATAGTAAAAGTCTCCAAGCCTTTTTAATTAATATTAGTTCAATAGATAAAGGAAGAGGATGATGTGATATAATCTTGTGCCGTTAAAAAATCCGTCCGTTGTGATGTAATCAACATATTGATATTATTGAATAGTACTCTACTGACCTAACACGCTATATATATTTGGTTCAGTAAATTCCTTATGGGGTGAGACCGAATTTGAATTCCTATATTGAATTTAATATCGTATTAGGCCTCTAGCACAGTATGTTATGAATTTATTTAACTTACCGACTATATATAACATGAGGTAATTAGACTAGTGATCTATCACGGTGATCAAGTCTTCAATACTGTTAGCAATAATAAACTACTTGCATTGTATACAAAAGCAAATGCCAACAATTACAAATTGTAGTTTTAAATGCGTTTTATGAATATATTTCTATCGTTCATCATCAATTTCTTCTTCTGTTGAAATTTTAAAAAGTTTTCTTCAACACCATCTTGTTTTTATTATGGGACGAAAGACCACTACTAACCGTGTATGCAATTAAGCCCCGCCTCCTTAACTTAAATTGGAGTATGTACGGTTCCCATTTGGTTGCTTTTAACAAATCATAATCCTAGGAATGTATATGAGGTAGGATAATGACATATATTACATTAAATGAACAGAATGAAGTGCGAAACTGAAGCGTAATACAAAACTAAAATAAAATTATACTATATAACATGATGATGCATTTTGCATATCTAAAGGAAGTTATTGAGTCTAGAGTTTTTGCAAGGTGCCAGATCTTACCATCTCCTTAACTCTACGCAATACACATATAACATATATCAATAGTCGAATATATGAGCTGATTACTTAATGTCAGGTACAGACAGTTAGGAAAACTGATAGCTGAACACAGAATTCTGAAACGTGCATATTGTACAAATTATTTATATGGATTGTGTCTTGTCTCTTTTCTTTCTTGTTTGGCAGAATAATAATTTGAAAGCTTGATGAATGATACACCAAAGTAAAGGTACCCATAAAACAGGAAAATTACAAATAGATAAAAGTACTCGACCTCTGCAATATGATATCAAATAACTTTTTTGTCTGTAAATTAAGCGTATGGTTTTATTTGGTATATCGGCATCACAATTTTAAATAGTTTGCTTTTCCAACTTCAACACACCTTTTTTATACATTTTTTAACTGACAAAGAAGGAAATGATACCACATGTTTATGTGTTCGGGTCATTAACCTCGCCAGCATTTGCCTTTTTAAAATCTCATTGTCTTGTCGTTTAGGGGATTAGGTACAATGTATTGATGGTTGGTCTTTGATAGTCTCTTATCAATGCACATCATTTCTGTATGCGGGCGATCTAAGAGCTTGACTTAATGTTGATTATACACTTTTTTGCATAAAAAGGGGTCCCTTTTTTTCTTGTCCTTTTTGTATCTTAAACTTTAATTAGTATTTGTGACGTATACTCTATAAAATTATGTTTGTTTTGACAATTTCTTCATTATTTTCGTTTCTGTGTAGGAATCGTACTCAGTCGAGTTCAACTGTACATTAAATAATCGTATTGTTCTTGATAATAATTGACTCTAATTAACAATCCAGTTATAATGAAGGGGGTTTAAATTGACATATGCCGATTAAATTTGATTGGTATTAGGAATTACATGTTAAGTGTGTGCGTTAGGATTTTGTGGGACCAGAAGACTGAGTTTCATTTTCACTTGACAAATACACTAGCCTTAAGGCTTCCTATTACTTAACTCAATTGATACAGCGTATTAGATCCGTCGCTAATTGATCATTTCATCGAGAATAGATTCATGCAACCAATGTGTAAAAACACTACAAATGTCTGCAAGTGTTTTAAATTGACATGATATAACAATGAAAGCTGATGTATTATTGCATTGGTGTGTTATAAAAAGAAGATTGTCTGATACCAGTGGATAATAATGGACGTCAAGTTGGTTACTTATTCCCTATTCCCTATTCGTTACCTATTCCCTATTCCCTATTCGTTACCTATTTCCTATTCCCTATTCGTTACCTATTCGTTACCTATTCCCTATTCCCTATTCGTTACCTATTCGTTACCTATTCCCTATTCCCAATTCGTTACCTATTCGTTACCTATTCCCTATTCCCTATTCGTTACCTATTCGTTACTTATTCCCTATTCCCTATCGTTACCTATTCGTTACTTATTCCCTATTCCTTATTCGTTACTTATTCGATTTTTAATATCCTTCCCCCTTTTTAATTGTTTATCCTCTTATATCTGGTAATAGTTCTAAATTTGTTGAGGTAAAATGATCTTTTTATGACCTATTTATATGTGTTTGTGCTCAACCGATCCTTTTACTTTATGTTCGATACTCATTTGTTCCTTATTTGATTTTTATACGTTCTACCTTTTAACTGCTTTATGTCCGTATGTTTGAAGATGGATCTTGGTTCGAAAGGATGAAATCACCGTGTTAGTGCTTTCATAAAAAAAAAGATGTGGTATGATTGCCAATGAGACAACACCCCACAATAGACTAAAATGACACAGAGATTATCAACTATAGGTCATTGTACGGCCTTCAACAATGAGCATAGCCCAAACCGTGTAGTCACCTATAAAAGGACCAGACATGACAATCTCAAACAATTCAAACAACAAAACTAACGGCCGTATTTCATATACAAAAAAATAAACAGAAAACAAATATGTAACACAAAAACAAACGATAACTACTTAATTTCAGGCTCTTGTCTAGGGACAGGCACATACTAACATAATGTGGTGGGGTTAAACATGTTAGCAGGGTGTACATCATTTCGGAGCATGCTATTACCTTGTTTAATTCGTTCCATCACTCGCTTATAATTCGCTTATAATACGTGTATCATACGTTGCACCTTTTAAAACATGATTTTCAATTGTTTTGTTGTCTCTGGTGGTAGATTTGGGTTCTTAGAGCTGATATAACTCTATAAGCGCATATGTACCCGTTCCAGCGCTCGGATAATACCATGTTCAATATTCGTTACTTATTCGCTTTTAATACATTTGTTGTACGTTGCACCTTTTAGAAAAGGATTTTCAATTGTGTTCATATCTCTGGTGGTAATAATGTGTTCTTATAGATGAAATACCCCTATTAGCGCGTATGTACCCGTTCCAGCGCTCGGATAATACCCTGTTACTTATTCGTTCCTTATTCCCTTTTAATGCGCGGGGTAAGTATATGTTGCACCTTGAAATAAATCGTTTTTTAATTGTGTTCATGTCTCTGGTGGTAACAATGTGTTCTTAAAGATGAAATGACCCTATTAGAGCGCATGTACCCGTTCCAGCGCTCGGTTAATACCCTGTTACCTATTCGTTACCTATTCACTTATAATACGTTTGTTGTACGTTGCACCTTTTAGAACAGGATTTTCAATTGTGTCCATGTCTCTGCTGGTAACAATGTGTTCTTAGAGATTAAATGACCCTATTAGCGTGCATGTACCCGTTCCAGCGCTCGGTTAATACCCTGTTACCTATTCGTTACCTATTCGTTACTTATTCACTTTTAATATGTTTGTTGTACGTTGCACCTTTTAGAAAAGGATTTTCAATTGTGTTCATATCTCTGGTGGTAATAATGTGTTCTTATAGATGAAATGCCCCTATTAGCGCATATGTACCCGTTCGTGCGCTCGGATAATACCCGGTTACTTTTTCGTTCCTTATTCGCTTTTAATGCGCAGGGTATACGTTGAACCTTGTAATACATCGTTTTTTAATTGTGTTCATGTCTCTGGTGGTAACAATGTGTTCTTAGAGATGAAATGATCCTATTAGCGCGCATGTACCCGTTCCAGCGCTCGGTTAATACCCTGTTACCTATTCGTTACCTATTCGTTTCCTATTCACTTATAATACGTTTGTTGTACGTTGCACCTTTTAGAAAAGGATTTTCAATTGTGTCCATGTCTCTGGTGGTAAAAATGTGTTCTTAGAGATGAAATGACCCTATAAGCGCGCATGTACCCGTTCCAGCGCTCGGTTAATACCCTGTTACCTATTCGTTCCCTATTCACTTATGATACGTTTGTTGTACGTTGCACCTTTTAGAAAAGGATTTTCAATTGTGTCCATGTCTCTGGTGGTAACAATGTGTTCTTAGAGATGAAATGACCCTATTAGCGCGCATGTACCCGTTCCAGCGTTCGGTTAATGACCTGTTACCTATTTGTTACCTATTCGTTACCTATTCACTTATAATACGTTTGTTGTACGTTGAACCTTTTAGAAAAGGATTTTCAATTGTGTCCATGTCTCTGGTGGTAACAATGTGTTCTTAGAGATGAAATGACCCTATAAGCGCGCATGTACCCGTTCCAGCGCTCGGTATAATTAATGCCCTGTTACCTATTCGTTACCTATTTGTTACCTATTCGTTACCTATTCACTTATAATACGTTTGTTGTACGTTGCACCTTTTAGAAAAGGATTTTCAATTGTGTTCCTGTCTCTGGTGGTAACAATGTGTTCTTAGAGATGAAATGACCCTATTGGCGCGCATGTAACCGTTCCAGCGCTCGGTTAATGACCTGTTACCTATTCGTTACCTATTCGTTACCTATTCGTTACCTATTCACTTATAAAACGTTTGTTGTACGTTGCACTTTTTAGAAAAGGATTTTCAATTGTGTTTATGTCTCTGGTGGTAACAATGTGTTTAGAGATAAAATGACCCTGTTAACGTACATGTACCCGTTCCAGCGCTCGGTTAATACCCTGTTACTTATTTGTTACCTATTCGTGACTTATTCCCTATTCCCTATGCGTTACCTATTCGTAACTTATTCCCTATTCCCTATTTGTTACCTATTCGTTACTTATTCCCTATGCGTTTCCTATTCGTTATTTATTCTCTATTCCCTATTCGTTACCTATCCGTTACTTATTCCTTATTCGTTACTTATTCGATTTTTGATATCCTCACCCTTTTCAATTTTTGTCGAGCCTGCAACTTTTGTTGCAGAAAGCTTGACATAGGGATAGTGATCCGGAGGCGGCGGCGGTGTTAGCTCACTTTTTAAAAACTTGATTTAGAAGGTGCAAGAACTGGATGCTTCATACTTTGTATATGGATGCCTCATGTTACGAAGTTTCTGTCAGTCACATGTCAAATGTCCTTGACCTCATTTTCTTGGTTCAGTGACTACTTGAAAAAAAAAATTAAGATTTTTTGTAATGTTGAATTCTCTCTTATTTTAAGTAATAGGATAGTTATATTTGGTATGTTCGTACCTTGTAAGGTCCTCATGCCCGTCAGACAGTTTTCACTTAACCTCGACCTCATTTCATGGATCAGTGAACAAGGTTAAGTTTTGGTGGTCAAGTCCATATCTCAGATACTATAAGCAATAGGGCAAGTATATTCGGTGTATGGAAGGACTGTAAGGTGTCCATGTCCAACTTGTCCAACTGACCTTGACCTTATTTTCATGGTTCAGTGGTTATAGTTAAGTTTTTGTGTTTTGGTCTCTTTTTCTCATACTTTACCCAATAGATCTACAATATTTGTTGTATGGAATGATTGTAAGGTGTACATGTCTAGCATGCAGATGTCATCTGACCTTGACCTCATTTTCATGGAGTGGTCAAAGTTAAGTTTTTGAGTTTTGGTCTTTTTATCTAATACTGTATGCTATAAGTCAACTATATTTGGTGTATGGAAATATTATATGATCTGTATGTCAGTCGCGCAGGTTTTATTTGACCTCGACCTCATTTTCACGGTTCATTGCTCAGTGTTAAGTTTTTGTGTTTTGGTCTATTTTTCTTATACTATAAGTAAGAGGTCAACTATATTTGTTGTATGAAAGCATTGTTAGCTGTACATGTCTGTCTGGCATGTTTCATCTGACCTTGACCTCATTTTCATGGTTCATTGGTCTTTGTTATTTTGGTTAATGTTAAGTTATGTGACAGTTGTTATTAAGCTTTATACTTAAGACTATCAACATAATATCAGTGATTAGTAAAGAAGGCGAGACATTTCAGCGTGTGCACTCTTGTTTATATTCTTATCTCTTGTTATAGATCTAAATTTGTTGAGGTAAAATGACCTTTTTATGATCTATTTATATGTGTTTGTGCTCAACCGATCCTGTTGCTTTATGTTAGATACTTATTTGTTTATTATTTGATTTTATACTTTCTACCTTTTAAATGTTTTATATTCGTATGTTTGAAGATCTGGTTCTTGGTTCGAAGAGGTGAAATTACCTTTTAGCGCTTGTATAAAAATGAACATTTTAGAAAATGATTTTCAATTGTGTTCTTGTCTCTGGCGCTAACTATGTATTCTTAGAGATGAAATAACCCTATTAGCGTGTATGTACCCGTTCCAGCGCTCGGTTTATACCCTGTAACTTATTCGTTCCTTAATCGCTTTTAATACGCGTGGTATACGTTGCACCTTGAAATAAAACGATTATCGATTGCTTTCATGTCTCTGGTGGTAATTATGTGTTCTCTGAGTTGAAAAAAACCTATTAGCACATATGTACCCATTTCACCGCTACACTGATACCCTGTTACTTATTCGTTCCTTATTCGCTTTTAAAACGTGTTTTATGCGTTGCACTTTAAAAAAGAAATATTTTTGTGTCTCTGGTGGTAACTGTCGGTTCTTAGAGGTGAAATAACCCTAATAGAACATATGTACCCGTTTCAGCGCTCGACTGATACCCTGTTACTTATTCGTTCCTTATTCGCTTTGAATACGCGTGGTATACGTTGCACCTTGGAATAAATCGATTATCTATTGCTTTCATGTCTCTGGCGGTAATTGTGTGTTCTCTGAAGTGAAAAAACCTTATTAGCGCATATGTACCCGTTTCAGCGCAACACTGATACCCTGTTACTTATTCGTTTCTTATTCGCTTATAAAACGTGTTGTAGTGGTTAGTGCATCGGACTTCTAACACAATGGTTCCTGGTTCAATTCCCGTTCGGGATGAAAATTTCAGGAACTCAATTTTCGGCTCTCCCTTGACACCATTTGCGAGTAAACGATGATAGTCCGTCGGAAGGGGACGATAAATGACTGACCCGTGTTAAGAGAGAGCCATATCTCTTGCACGTTAAAGACACCCTTGTAGATTTCGAAAAAGAGTAGGCTGATGCCGCTACAAGGCAGCACTCGCACCCGCAAAGTGGAAAGGAATAAATATAAGTTGCAAAACTTGTTTCCCAATCCACTATAACTAAATAAGTTTAAATTAAAAAATAAAACGTGTGTTATGCGTTGCACTTTAAAAAAAGAAATATGTTTGTGTCTCTAGTGGTAACTGTCGGTTTTTAGAGGTGAAATAGCCCTAATAGAACATATGTACCCGTTTCAGCGCTCGACTGAAACCCTGTTACTTATTCGTTTCTTATTCGCTTTTAATACGCGTGGCATACGTTGCACTTTGAAATAAATCGATTATCGATTGCTTTCATGTCTCTGGTGGTAATTATGTGTTCTCTGAGTTGAAAAAACCCTATTAGCGCATATGTACCCATTTCACCGCTACACTGATACCCTGTTACTTATTCGTTCCTTATTCGCTTTTAAAACGTGTGTTATGCGTTGCACTTTAAAAAGAAATATTTTTGTGTCTCTGGTGGTAACTGTCGGTTCTTAGAGGTGAAATAACCTTAATCGAACATATGTACCCGTTTCAGCGCTCGACTGATACCTTGTTACTTATTCGTTCCTTATTCGCTTTAAATACGCGTGCTATGCGTTGCACCTTGAAATAAGAAGTAACGAATAAGTAACAAGGTATTAGCCGAGCGCTGGAACGGGTACATACGCTCTAAAAGGGTTATTTCATCTCTAAGAACACATTGTTACCACCAGAGACATGAACACAAATGAAAATCTTTTTCTAAAAGGTGCAACGTACAACAAACGTATTATAAGCGAATAAGTAACGAATAGGTAACAGGGTATTAACCGAGCGCTGGAACGGGTACATGCGCGCTAATAGGGTCATTTCATCTCTAAGAACACATTTTTACCACCAGAGACATGAACACAATTATAAAACAATTTATTTCAAGGTGCAACGTATATCCTGCGCATTAAAAGCGAATTAGTAACGCATAAGTAACCGGGTATTTTCCGAGAGCTGGAACGGGTACATACCCGCTAATAGGGGTATTTCATCTATAAGAACACATTACTACCACCAGAGATATGAACACAATTGAAAATCCTTTTCTAAAAGATGCAACGTACAACAAACGTATTAAAAGCGAATAAGTAACAAGTAAGTAACAGGGTATTAACCGAGCACTGGAACGGGTACATGCACGCTAATAGAGTCATTTCATCTCTAAGAACACATTGTTACCACCAGAGATATGGACACAATTGAAAATCCTTTTCTAAAAGGTGCAACGTACAATAAACGTATTATAGGCGAATAAGTAACGAATAAGTAACAGGGTATTAACCGAGCGCTGGAACGGGTACATACGCGCTAATAGGGTTATTTCATCTCTAAGAACACATTTTTACCACCAGAGACATGAACACAATTGAAAATCCTTTTCTAAAAAATGCAACGTACAACAAACGTATTATAGGCGAATAAGTAACGAATAAGTAACAGGGTATTAACCGAGCGCTGGAAAGGTTACATGCACGCTCATAGGGTCATTTCATCTCTAAGAACACCTTGTTACCACCAGAGACATGGACACAATTGAAAATCCTTTTCTAAAAGGTGCAACGTACACCAAACGTATTATAAGTGAATAGGAAACGAAGAGGTAACGAATAGGTAACAGGGTATTAACCGAGCGCTGGAACAGGTACATGCGCACTAATAGGGTCATTTCATCTCTAAGAACAAATTGTTTCCACCAGAGACATGAACACAATTAAAAAACGATTTATTTCAAGGTGCAACGAATACCCTGTGCATTAAAAGCGAATAAGGAACGAATAAGTAACCGGATATTATCCGAGCGCTGGAACGGGTACATACGCGCTAATAGGGGTATTTCATCTATAAGACCACATTATTACCACCGGGGATATGAACACAATTGAAAATCTTTTTCTAAAAGGTGCAACGTAGAACAAACGTTTTAAAATCGAATAAGTAACGAATAGGTAACGAATAGGTAACAGGGTATTAACCGAGCGCTGGAACGGGTACATGCGCGCTGATAGGGTCATTTAATCTCTAAGAACACATTGTTACCACCAGAGACATGAACACAATTAAAAAACGATTTATTTCAAGGTGCAACGTATACTTACCCCGCACATTAAAAGCGAATAAGGAACGAATAAGTAACCGGGTATTATCCGAGCGTTGGAACGGGTATATGCACGCTAATAGAGTCATTTCATCTCTAAGAAGACATTGTTACCACCAGAAACATGGACACAATTGAAAATACTTTTCTAAAAGGTGCAACGTACAACAAACGTATTATGAGTGAATAGGTAACGAATAGGTAACGAATAGGTATCAGGGTATTAACCGAGCGCTGGAACGGGTACATGCCCGTTAATAGAATCATTTAATCTCTAAGAACACATTGTTGCCACCAGAGACATGAACACAATTAAAAAACGATTTATTTCAAGGTGCAACGTATACTTACCCCGCGCATTAAAAGCGAATAAGGAACGAATAAGTAACAGGGTATTATCCGAGCGCTGGAACGGGTACATGCACGCTAATAGAGTCATTTCATCTCTAAGAAGACATTGTTACCACCAGAGACATGGACATAATTGAAAATCCTTTTCTAAAACGCGCAACGTACAACAAACGTATTATAAGTGAATAGGTAACGAAAAGGTAACGAATAGGTAACAGGGTATTAACTGAGCGCTGGAACTGGTACATGCGCACTAATAGGGTCATTTCATCTCTAAGAACACATTGTTACCACCAGAGACATGAACACAATTAAAAAACGATTTATTTCAAGGTGCAACGAATACCCTGTGCATTAAAAGCGAATAAGGAACGAATAAGTAACCGGGTATTATCCGAGTGCTGGAACGGGTACATACGCGCTAATAGGGGTATTTCATCTATAAGAAGACATTATTACCACCAGGGATATGAACACAATTGAAAATCCTTTTCTAAAAGGTGCAACGTACAACAAACGTATTAAAAGCGAATAAGTAACGAATAGGTAACGAATAGGTAACAGGGTATTAACCGAGCGCTGGAACGGGTACATGCGCGCTAATAGGGTCATTTAATCTCTAAGAACACATTGTTACCACCAGAGACATGGACACAATTGAAAATCCTTTTCTAAAAGGTGCAACGTAGAACAAACGTATTATAATTGAATAGGCAACGAAAAGGTAACGAATAGGTAACAGGGTATTAACTGAGCGCTGGAACGGGTACATGCGCGCTAATAGGGTCATTTCATCTCTAAGAACACATTCTTACCAGCAGAGACATGGACACAATTGAAAATCCTTTTCTAAAAGGTGCAACGTACAACAAACGTATTATAAGTGAATAGATAACGAATAGGTAACGAATAGGTAACAGGGTATTAACTGAGCGCTGGAACGGGTACATGCGCACTAATAGGGTCATTTCATCTCTAAGAACACATTGTTACCACCAGAGACATGAACACAATTAAAAAACGATTTATTTCAAGGTGCAACGAATACCCTGTGCATTAAAAGCGAATAAGGAACGAATAAGTAACCGGGTATTATCCGAGTGCTGGAACGGGTACATACGCGCCAATAGGGGTATTTCATCTATAAGAAGACATTATTACCACCAGGGATATGAACACAATTGAAAATCCTTTTCTAAAAGGTGCAACGTACAACAAACGTATTAAAAGCGAATAAGTAACGAATAGGTAACGAATAGGTAACAGGGTATTAACCGAGCGCTGGAACGGGTACATGCGCGCTAATAGGGTCATTTAATCTCTAAGAACACATTGTTACCACCAGAGACATGGACACAATTGAAAATCCTTTTCTAAAAGGTGCAACGTACAACAAATGTATTGTAAGTGAATAGGTAACGAATAGGTAACAGGTTATTAACCGAGCGCTGGAACGGGTACATGCGCTCTAATAGGATCATTTCGTCTCTAAGAACACATTGTTACCACCAGAGACATGAACACAATTAAAAAAACGATTTATTTCAAGGTGTAACGTATACTTACCCCGTGCATTAAAAGCGAATAAGGAACGAATAAGTAACAGGGTATTATCCGAGCGCTGGAACGGGTACATACGCGCTAATAGGGGTATTTTATCTATAAGAACACATTATAACCACCAGAGATATGAACACAATTGAAAAATCCTTTTCTAAAAGGTGCAACGTACAACAAACGTATTAAAAGCGAATAAGTAACTAATATTTAACAGGGTATTATCCGAGTGCTGGAACGGGTACATATGCGCTTATAGAGTTATATCACCTCTAAGAACCCAAATCTACCACCAGAGACAACAAAACAATTGAAAATCATGTTTTAAAAGGTGCAACGTATGATACACGTATTATATGCGAATTATAAGCGAGTAATGGAACGAATTAAACAAGGTAATAGCATGCTCCGAAACGATGTACACCCTGCTAACATGTTTAACCCCACCACATTATGTTAGTATGTTCCTGTCCCTAGACAAGAGCCTGAAATTAAGTAGTTATCGTTTGTTTTTGTGTTACATATTTGTTTTCCGTTTATTTTTTTGTATATGAAACACGGCCGTTAGTTTTGTTGTTTGAATTGTTTGAAATTGTCATGTCTGGGCCTTTTATTGGTGACTACACGGTTTGGGCTATGCTCATTGTTGAAGGCCGTACATTGACCTATAGTTGATAGTTTCTGTGTCATTTTGGTCTATTGTGGGGTGTTTTCTCATTGGCAATCATACCACATCTTTTTTTTTATGAAAGCGCTAACACGGTGATTTCATCCCTTCGAACCAAGATCCATCTTCAAACATACGGACATAAAGCAGTTAAAAGGTAGAACGTATAAAAATCAAATAAGGAACAAATGAGTATCGAACATAAAGTAAAAGGATCGGTTGAGCACAAACACATATAAATAGGTCATAAAAAGATCATTTTACCTCAACAAATTTAGAACTATTACCAGATATAAGAGTATAAACAATTAAAAAGGGGGAAGGATATTAAAAATAGAATAAGTAACGAATAAGGAATAGGGAATAAGTAACGAATAGGTAACGATAGGGAATAGGGAATAAGTAACGAATAGGTAACGAATAGGGAATAGGGAATAGGTAACGAATAGGTAACGAATAGGGAATAGGGAATAGGTAACGAATAGGTAACGAATAGGTAACGAATAGGGAATAGGGAATAGGTAACGAATAGGTAACGAATAGGGAATAGGGAATAGGTAACAAATAGGGAATAGGGAATAAGTAACCAACTTGACGTCCATTGGATAATAAAAGATATCATGTGTTAATTGTATTGATAATTTGTTTGATCCCATGAGGTAAAAAAAACACCAACAATACTAACGCTACGCTCTAAAGAACTAATTTTTATACATGAACACTTATACCATATCTGTAAGAAATCTTAACTCATTGGCAACCATACCACATCCTGTTTTTTGTTGTTGACAAAAACTTTACACTGCAAACATAAACCAATTAAATAAAGATACATTATAAGGTGTTTTTTTTCCTGATATACGTTAATTATACAAGTATCCGTAGGAAAAAGAATATAAGCTGTACTATTTTCTATACCAAACAGGCAAACGGTATGGATTTGAATAAAAACAGACCACGTTACCTTGATTGGAAACAATTCAGATCTAGAAAACACAGATTGTATGGACTTGAATAACAGAAAAGAAAACTCGGACTAGATATTTATTAAAATAAAAAGACTTTAAAGAGAATAATTTGTTGGCACATGTGCCAAACGTTTTTGGTACTAAAAACAATGGCCTGTTGTCATATAATTCAAAGTTGATATAAACCTGAAATGATTACTTATTTTACGTCATAAACGTAATAACATAATTTTGTTCTGATTCATAAAAAGGCCTTAGTCGATCCTTTTAATAACTGTGTGTTTACTTGTCAAAGGAGAAATATGATATCTATATATACTATTTTATTATTGTTAGGCTGTTATGTAGACGAATTATATATACAGATGTGTTATTCGCCTGGTATCATCATCACTGATGATCCGATGGATTAAATCTGTCGTAGTGCTGTTACTGGTTCTGACGTACTTATTATGTAGTTATTTCTCCGACGGCTTCCTAAATTAATTTTACGAGATCCTGTACGATAGATAATTCAGATGATCTGTAATATTCCATCTTCATGCCTTATATATCATGTACTGTGTTGCGACGCTAAATAAAATCGAATGAGGAAGGTAGCACCCGGCCACTTAAAGCTTGATTTTGGTCGAGCCTAAGTGGTCGAGTGGTCAAGCGCGCCGTATTGTTGAACTACATATCTTTAAAACTAGACAATACGTCATTGCTTCATATTTTTTCAAACTTACACGAACAAAAAAGATAATCCATGTTTAAAAACTTGAAAATCATTGACAAAAAGTTAAGAACGGTTTTCTATCGAATGTTGCATGTTTGATAATCATAAACCCAAACTATTATTCAATCATGGTATGAAATAAAAGAGAGAAGAAAAAAAACAGAAACCAATTAGTACACATTGAAAATTGATGGCTTTCATTAATTTTATATATGAATTACATCATTGAGATTTTCAACATGTCATTTTATTTAACGATATTCATTTGTTAAATTTTTAAGTTAATATTATTTGTTGCCTTAGTTCTTCTTAAAATATTATAAATCCGTGTTTATGCTTACAAAATGTTGTTTCTTTACATCGAGATTGACATTGTTACGTAACTACTGTGTAAATGGATTAAAACTTATGAATTATTCATTGCATCAAGTCTCCGTGAACAAAACAATTCGAACATGATTATAATTTAATACCAATTTCTTACTGAAAGATTAAAAGACTCTCATAAGATTGGTGGTTTTTTTTTATAAAAAGAAAATAGTAAAAATTGACACTTCAGGTCATTGTACGATAAATGAGATATATTAAAGTTGTTCATATTCAAAATAATGATTTGTTTTATTTAGGGTTTAAGATACAGTTTTGATCCCACACTGAATTTTTGAAAAATAAAATTGAGAATGGAACTGGGGAATGTATCAAAGAGACAACAACCCGACCATAGAACAGAAAACAGCAGAAGGTCACCAACAGGTCTTCAAGGTAGCGAGAAACAAATATACATACTAGTTCAGTGATAATGAACGCCATACTAAACTCCAAAGATTGCATACAAGCTTTTTTTCACCTAGTAAATCAGAATATGTAAGTAAAGAAGATACCCTCATGTGCTACTTTTAGAGATTTTTTATTTGTTTTGTTTTAAAGTAAAACACACTATCAAGTATTTTTTGTAAAAATAATTTGAATATTTACCCTACATAAGTTGGTTTTACGTTAATGTAACAGTTTTTTGAAAATAATTAATTTTTATCACGCTTTCCTGATTTCAGTGTTCTAACGGAATTTTTCCCTATGTATTTATCTAATTAAAAAAAAAATCGGTGAAATGTTCATAAAATGTAGCACAAATCATCAAACAAAATATCCTTTTAAAAATGAGGGGACTATCAACTCGATTTCAAGTTAAATCAGTTTCAATGATAAAATTCAGTTGAAAAATGCATGTTTTCCCGGTATCTCATAGGTTGGCGTCGCGGAAACTATCATATTACGTCAGCAACATCATTACCTCGCCTGTAACTGTACCATATGTCCTTAATATCCTTAATTTTAGTAACTTTAGACGGTCATTTCAAAACAACTGACAAACCACTATAATTTTGTTTAAATATTCACTACGACTTGGTTTTGGTATACTTCTTTTAACTTACGAAAAGCTAAATGTTTAGTGTAGGAAGAAACTACACGAATAGCACAGCGCCTAAATTGCATTTTCCGACGCTTTGAGAGTAGTATGTAATTTATGTGAAAGGCTTTTGATGTTAATATAGAACATTGTGTGTTTTATCATAATTACGGATGTAATTAATCAAAATCACCTTATTTGTGTTTGATAAAAAAAAATCAACTTTGACAAATAAGGGAAGATAAAGTATTTTTTATAATAGAAAGTGTTGTAAATTTACCTTTTTTGATATGTAGCAAGAAAACAAGTATGGTTATCCCATTTTTTCTTGTTTTATCTGACATCATGTTATAAGATCTAGAGCTATCTTCTCACATTATATCTTAAAATTTTATTTTGTAGTTTTCTTTTCATTACACAAAATTCGATATTCCATGCATATTTTTTTTTACAAAATCTGATAATTTTGCACAACCTCTCGCGTGAAACAAAGTTCGGTGGGCCATACTTTTTATTATATTTCTGAAAAAAGCATGATAAAAACTTCCTTTGACAAAATATCAAACAATTTTATCAGTTATAATTAAGAAGCCCCAGTCTACTTAACCATTTCTGAACGATATTTTCGTAGAAACACTTAAAGAAGTACATACATACTGAATGAGACGTAGAAATGCATACTTTTCACACTTCATACTATAGTCTATAATCTAGAATTGATGCTTTTTATTATAGAACACATGTCCGGATGTAGATTGTTGTGAAGAGTCAGACGGGATAAACTTTACCAGCCACGCTAATGATAAGGCGCTATAAAGGTGATCGATTCCTAATCATCTTGATTTGTTTTGTTGGTATATATGTCAAAGACATCTTCCCAACTAACAATGTGTTTGAATTGCAAGAAGCAATACAATGCGAATCTTCCTGGTTTTTCTGAATAAATATATGTACATCAACTTCTTCCTGATCAGCTAATCAACATGTTTTCTGTCTGCAAATCTCGTTTAATATAAACTCACGTGTTGCTAAACACTTTGCAGAGTATGTCGTCGGCATTTGAAAAGCAATTTAGGTTTTAACAAATCTTTTTTAAAATATTACTTGTCAGACATTTGATGACACTGCATATGAAAAATCTAATAAGAATAAGAATATTTTATTATTCCAATCTAGGGCCCTTGATGGGCAGCATAACATGTACACATAGAACAATACATCATGATTTGTAACAAAAAAACATTTTCATATAATAAAAGGAAACATTAAAAAAGTTCAGATAGGTGTTATTATCTTCATTCTATAAAAATCAAATACATTTAGTTCCAGGCAGGATGAGAACCATAAAATCATTACAATTATCATTGTTATTACATACATTAATTAACATTTCGTCTAACTTCTAGACATGTAATAATATAGCTCCCTAAATATTTAAGTATAGACAAATTTTCATTAGTAAATAACCAAACAAATTTTGCCTCATTTGAAAGATGTATAAAATTAGGACAAATACAGTTTATCTCCTCGAAAAATATCTCCCTATCATTTTTGTATGCTGGACAACTAGTTATAAAATGGTGTTCATCTTCAACCAGATTTAGAGTACATTTCTTACAAAGCTTTTTATTTCTTTCTATATATAATGTTTTATACCTGTCTCTTTCTATTTTGAGATCATGTGCACTGATTCTAATTTTACATATGGCACTTCTCAATTGAAAATTGTTTAAAGATAGATACATTTCTTTCGAAAAACAAGTTTTAAGTTTGAAATAAGTATCTAATTTACTACTCTGTGTATCTGTTCTTTTTGTGTTCCAAAATTTTATAAAACTATTACAAAGTTTTTGCTTAACTGACTTGATAAAAAAGTTGAGCTTCATTTCCAAATTATGAATATTCATCTTTTTAAAAATGAAATGTATGGATGAATACCAGCATTCAATATTATTATTAAACATGTTTTTGTTACACATATAGGTATCATACAGTAAACCATCTTTCATATTCTTTATTCTAAACCAATATTTTAGCATTGATAATACAATTGAAAAATATAAAGGGAATCTACCAAGCTCTCCTAGCACAGCTAGGTTAGAAGACTTTTTGTTTACACCTAATATATACTTCATATATCTTAAATTGGATTTATCTAAAAAATCATTCATATAAATGTGCTGTAATAAATATTCACTTTCTTTCTGGCATACTGCTAATATGTTCTAACTTCCCAAGGAGATCATATGTTCTAACTTCCCAAGAAGATCATTGCGTTTAGAATGGTTTCATATTGGTTCCCCCACATTTCTCAAGTTTTTATATTTCGAAACCTCAAATGTAAAATTTGTGCTATGGTATTTGCTGTTAATGGTAAATAAATATTAATTTTTGAATGATTTATAAGAAGTTCCCTTCAAAAAACGTTTGCATACTCTCATCTCGAAAATATTTCAGTCGTTATGTATGCCTCCATCCCGGTTGTTAACCCCGAAAATACAATGTGTTACACATGTTACACTAAAAGTAGTTTGTTATTTATAATTTACGAAAATTGTCTACTACAATATTTACAAAATGAGAATTTATCACAACTCGTTTGACTTTTATACCACTATGTGTGTTATATGTGTATTTGAATTCTATTTGTTTAACTAGTGGAGATGCAATAATAACTAATTGAATTTGAATTATTATGTCATTTGGTTTCTTGTGGAGAGTTGTCTCATTTGGCAATCATACCTCATCTTCTTTTGTATATTGAATCTTGTTTTTAGATGTTATTTATAGTAGTTTGTTGTGTTGTGAGGTGTTACATAGGCATTGCCTGTTTCTCAATAAAACTACGTTTGTTTTGAACAGATCATTGTTAATGTTTTTAGGTTTGAATATATTCTGGTTTTGATATAAGCAAATTAAAGGTTCATTATTTAACAATTGCTTAGTAGATTAATTAATTCAAACGCAAGTGAGTTTTAAAACTATTTTTGTTTAACCCTTTAACCCCCAATCCCGCCTGTAGGCGTGATGGCGACAACCATTCTTTGATGGCCCGTATGACCCTCCATACCTTTTTTTAACTGCCCAACCTGAACTGTTATAATAGCAGGGACTTCAACCAAGCAGTTCATGGTCCATAAACTCTTCTCAGACGTCTGTTTATGAAAATGTGGCACTTTCAAAGCCGTTTAAGAGTTCAAAATCGGAAAAAAACGTGAAAAGTAACCAAAATCAGGTGACGGTGGGCATCTTTTGATGGCCACTACGTAACTGGTAGTCATTGTAGGTATAAACTATTATCGTAAATTCATGCATAGGTGGTATAGGAACACAAAGAGGTATCATATGGCCAATAGGAAACTAGTCTGTAAAATCTAGGTCACCGTTTTGTCAAAAATCCGTAAAAACAGACATTTAGGCAGACCTGACTTAACAATAATAATTCGCCAGCAAGACACTTAAGTCCCATAAACTCCCAGTTAGCATGAATGGACTGCTGTATCTATAGGGTAAGACTTGAATGACACAGAAACACAGTCTGGTCAATGTTCACCTCTCAAGGTCGTTTTAAAATCGGAAAATAGACGGAAAATGACCATTTTTCAGTGGGGGCAAATCTCAATATATAGTTTAATAGATGAGCATCAGTTACAGCATCAAGAGTCTGCTAATTTGCATATAATTTGCATATGATTGCAAATTTTCGAAAATGCCTGATTTTCCAGAAACCTCTTGGGGGCGAATGAGTTAATACAATCTTATGATTTGTGAAAATTTGCATTAAGCTGAATTACACGAGTATATTTTTATCAGTTGTTTTATAAAAAAGAAGATGTGATATGATTGCCAATGAGACAACTGTTCACAAAAGACCAAAATGACACAAACATTAACAACTATATGTCACCGTACGGTCTTCAACAATGAGCAAAGCCCATACCGCATGTTCTGTTTTGATTTAATATTACTTTTTTTCAAACTTATACTCGGTGTAGTTAATATATTGCTGAACATGCTCAATTTCATACTCAAACGCAGTAATATTGTACTTGCAAGACCTCAGATGACTTTAGAATATAACTTTAATAAAATCACTAATAAGTTATATGTCCTTCAACATTTATATTTTAGTATTCTGTATTTTATATAAGGAAAGAATATCTGTCGTTATTCTTTATCATGTGGTAATTATCCTAAATAAACTGTAAAGAAAGTTTAGATTTTTTGAAAATATTCAAGATCCTATATCCCAGTTATAGAATACCGTAGCTGTTCGGAACCTCAATCCTCATTACCTTCGTATTTTTGTTTAGCCGGTTTAAATGTTTTTTTCTAGCGTCACTAATGAGGCTTTTAATTTTGTAGCCGCAAATTGTAATTCTGGTATCTTTGATGATTTTTTTTCAAAACCATTAAGTCTGTGGTGACATGAATGGTCATTGATTTGATCATATTTATGAACTAACTAATTACAAAACCTGTTTTTTTTAATACTAAGGATCTCCTACACCAGAAATATATATAACTGTAACTGTATTTGATAAAACCTTTCCGAATTTGGGAACCTCAATGATCTTCAACTGTGTACCTTATTTATACTTTTTAACTTTATTTTCAAGTGTCATTGATAAGTCTTTTGTAGACAAATAACGCGGATAGCGTACAAAAGTTTTTTTTCTGGTATCTAATACGAGATCTTGTTACATTCAGAGCAGAATGTTAGATGAGTCTTTGTTACATTCAAATTCGCATCCTCATGACATCTGCAATACTCTTCAAACAACGCCGGAGAAAATGCAATAACAGGACATTTATTTTAGAATGTAGTGACTCTGAACACTGTCACTAGAACATCTTACTTCGTCAGGAGATGCGATTGAATGCATTGTAAATTGACTTATCTTGTTTATGGATTGTAATGTAACCTTTTCGGATGTGTATATGTCGGTGAGACAAACAGTTTTGTTTTTTCAAAATTCTCTGTTGATGTATAATGCCATGGACAGCTTTGTATATACATGTTTCTGATAGTACACACCTTTTATTTTATTTATATGTATTTCGTTGCGTGCTTTCCAATTTATCACCTCAGAGATTTTAGTTTTACCACATTATACTCTAAGTTTACACCAACTAAACATTCATCTGAATCGAGCAACTAGACCTTATTATTTTCAACATAAAAAAAATATTTATTATGTCCTGCTGTGTACAAAGTCTTTCACTGATGAGTCTTTTGAAATCGAAACGCGCGTCTGGCGTACAAATAAAATTTTAATCTTGGTATCTATGATGAGTTTATTTTCATAGAAGAATATATCCTATGATGATTATCACTAACACCAATTAATGTGTTTATGGTGTTTTATACCCTTACTTATGACATGTAAGATATTTCGCTATAGTTAAGGTAGCACAATACAAAGATTTGTTTACTTCCAATCACTAACCTTTATAATGCTGTAACTTTCTTATGAATGCATAGAAAATAATAAAAGAGGTATACATAGATAGATAAAAGATTAATCTTTTAAATGAATGCAATATTTTTATTTTGTAATCATTATGTAATCAATTATTATGTAATTAGTGGCAAAATCTGGGTAAGTTCACTTGAATGAATTAAACTCTATCATCTCTTTAACTATACAGAAAATTTTAACGAAATCTTAATCAACACATCATGGGCTTCAAAAGGGTGTCTCAGATTGTCTCTATGGTATTCCATTCTCTCATCAATCTCTAATTAGTGTAAACATCCTAACCACATAAAAGAAGATAATGTTTAATTAGGTGTAAAATTTGTTCTATACATTCTTTCTGAAATCTGAGACACTCTTTTGTAGATAATGGCCATTGGAACAACATATAATAAAATCAACCCTCTAGGGATACCTATGTAGAAGCTAATTTCATTTGAAAGTGTAAATTTAATGAAAAATATTTTAGACACAGTTAACATTATAATTGGTTACATGATTGTTGCATGATACTAACATTGTATTAATTCGAAAGATGTAATCTGTTAGCTATTCAAAACTACCACTTTTATAAATTTTCAAGCATTATTAGGAAAGTTACAGCATTTTAAAACTTGGGAGTTGGAGTTATAAAATCTTTGTATTGTGCTACCTTAACATCTAAAAAATAACCATAAATAAAAAAATAAAAAAAAAAAAACATTTGTGACATTTTTAACATGAAGTGTACTGTTTTACTGTGATAGGGCAATAACAAACATAAATTAACCATTTGGTTATTGGAAAAATCAATAGTCATCTCAAAAACAATTTTTGCAAGCGTCATACATTCGTTGTAAAGTGTACGTCGGCTGGTACGTCAGTTCTCATGAAGGTAACAATATTTACTCCATTATAAGTACGGTCTGTTGGCTATAGTTTGCAACCATCAAACACTTTTAAGGAGGTTTTACAACATGAGTACAATTTAACTTCAGAAACGTTGATCTATGGAACGCCGGAACTGTCTTATAGTGTAAATATTTAATGTGTTTTGTCGCTTTACCTGTACGTCCTGTCATTTCTTTTTTATGTTATGTGCAGATGCCTTTATTTCCTGCCACTGCATCTCTGTGTAATGTCAAATTAGTAATTTGTTTGATCAAACTATCTAATGATATGCCATTGCTAAACTTTGTTGTATAAATAGGCAGTACATTATGCTGTAACTGCTATGTATTATGTAAATACTTCCAGAATTTATGATCAAACACCTTTACATTCTTTCATATTTTCTCTATGTTGTGCCTATTCTTCCTAAAGTTTACGTAAGTCGGTAAATAATTGTGTCCTGTCTGAAGTGTTATTGTTATGTCAAATGTTCTAAACGTTTTGTTTTGATGCACCTTTGTTCTATGTAAATCTCATGATATTATAGTCTTTAGCGTTATGTTGTGTTTATACATATGTATCTACAGTGTAAAACACAATATATCATGGTATAATTCCTATGCGTTTTGCCGTCAAGTTGATACTCTCTGAAAAAAAGCAAAACCTTTAGAGCATTCGGCATAACAATCACATTTGAGACAGGACGCAATTATTAACTGACATATGTAAAAGAAGAAAAGACACAACATATATAAAATATGAGAGAATGTAAAGGTGGAAGATCATAAAGTTTCGAAGTATTCACAGAATATATAGAAGTTAAAGCATGATGTAATGCATATTGTACACAACAAACTATAGCAATGACATATCATACAACTGTTTGACCAAACAAATAACTAATTTGACATAACACAGAGATGCCGTGTCATGAAATACAGACATTTGCACATAACATAAAGAAGAAACGACAGGACGTAAAGACAAAGAGACAGAACACATTAAATATTTACAATATTAGACAGTTGCGGCGTTCCATATTGATCGACCTAAATTCAACGTTGATGTAACGTCATGATAATCAACGTTGACCTTACAACGTTGTTTCAACGTTGAATTTACGTCGTTAAAATCAACGTTTAAAAAACAACGTTGATTCAATGTCAGTCGTTTGTCAAAATTGTAGAGTACAGATATATTTGATGAGCAGATGATGATCGGACAAGAAGCAGTGATGCGGTATTATAAACGATTGGATAATAAGTGGCTAATCCAGAACGTTTTATAAGGGGGTCCACTGACTGGCATATAAGTGTGAGGGGGGCTTCCTCCTGTCATGCTTCCATGATCCTTATGTATACATGTATAATCATTATTATTCCCCACAAAAATAAGGGTAGACCGGATTGCATTGTTTATGCATGGAAAGGAGTTTTGGGCAAGAGCAAGTGGTCAGGAGACATCAGAAATAACAAATCGACTTTTTACAATTAATTTGTTTTTTTATTTAGGTATCTTAAAAAAAAAACAATTCTAACCAAATTTATTAAGTAGTTTGGGCTTGATGATTCTCTATATTTTGGGAGATCTCAAAACCTGTTCATGCTATTTAAATTATATGAATGATATGTATAAATATTCTTAGTTTTTTTGTTTATTTTAAATCAAATCGATTTTTTTAGTGGCTTTCTTTCATTTAAATAAAGAGGAGAATTTTTTCGGTATATTCATTTTAAATATTTTAACCGATTGATATTAAATATATAAACTTAAAATATCATCGATGTACAATGAAATCATAATAATTGAAAAGTTTTTAATTTTCGCTGTTTTTTCAAGTTGAGTTCCGCACGCAAGCACGCGCACCTCTTTTCAACATCCGTTCGTTTAGAAAAAATTGAAAATCATCCACGAGAAATTATCGCAACAGACTGATTAACAAATAGTGAACAACTGCATCTAAGGAATCTAAAAACGAGAGATGACTTTTCTGTATAAACCTCTTGATATTAGCGTAAGTATATTTTACAGTTAAATTAACTAAGAATAATAATATATACAAACCACATTCAAAACGAAATGATCAAATTATTTATCTGCATGTTTACATTGTACGTTTCCAGAAATTATGACAATGTCTTACTGCATCTGATTCAGTTTTATATGTTAAAACAGTTTATGTTTTGGTTGAATATATCCTCTAATTAGCGAACTAACATAAAACATATCTAGTCATGTACAGAATCAGTAATATCGGAAAAGGGGGGTCATCGAATACTAGCCAATTCTTTCCAATACAACTCGATAAGGTGTCTGACACACATATAAATGGTTTTTGGTCTTATAGATTTCTTCTGATCTTTTATAGTTTCATCTGTAAGTATTTGAACATAATGGTTCAAGTATTGCAAAACACAAATCTGATTAGAATTCATGCTTTGTTTTGTTATTGATGCAAGCTGGGACAATTGTTTCAAATGAACATGTTGTGTTCTATGATTTAAAATGATAGTTTTATAATTGGTAGAATATAATAACATTTCCGTCTTCTAAAAGTACACAACTTTTATTATGTGATGCAAATTTATGTTATTTCTCTTCCATGCTTTCCGATGCTGTTCTTGTCTACCACAAAAAGACACCAGAATCCGAAATACATGAGCAAGACATTTGACGTGTGCCCCAAAGAGAGCAGAAGGCCAAAAGAATAGATCTTTAAAATAAAATTATTTTTTTCATTTTAAAAACCTCTTTCTTGTTAATTTCTATAGTTAATTGAGTGCCAGTAAACAAAAGGCAGTGACATTTATCAATACATTATTTGGTGTTACTAGTATGCAACTTTTTGTTCGGTTTACCTAATAGTATCGGGTGTATAATGATTTAATAAGTAAACAGCTTGGTGATGGTATGGTTTGTTCCAAATGCCTTCAAGATAAATGTTTAAAAAAATCACACATACGGCATACCCACAAAAAGTCAAATTTCAGATCAACAAGATATCAACAAAAATGAAAAAAAGACAAAACAAAAAAAACTAAATATCAGAGAACAGAAACTTAAATTGAGATCAGGTTTTTTTTAAATGGTCCTGGTATGTATTCACATAAAACAAAGGAGGCATTTTGTGTCACTGTGTGAAATTGCTGCATTTACATGATTTTGTATAACTTGATCAACCAGAATCAAACCAGTGTCCTGTATTGAGTTTTTACATATGTTCCTTTGCTTTGAGTAATTGGGGTGCTGGAAAAGAAATCTTTGTTAATATTGAGATATTTGGTTCAAAGAAAATCTTGATATTCTACTGTCTCTCCTCTTTGGTTTTGATTGTAATTGTCTACTATTCCTTTTTTGAATTGTCTTTTGTTGAGAAAGGAACTGTTGATGGACATTTTAACTTGAAATAAAACTTGAAAGTGGCTTTTTTTATTTCATAATTCAGGTATCTTATTATTGTATTTGAACACGTGCCAATAAGGAATAAGTTACACCCAAGAACCGTCATTTCAAACAACCTACTGCAACCTGATTCCAACCTAAAGTCGACCTAATTTCAACCTAAACCCGACCTAATTGCAACCTAACGAAGACCTGATTTCAACCTAAATCCGACCTGATTTCAACCTAAACCCGACCTGATTTCAACCTAACTAAGACCTGATTTCAACTTCTCTGGACCTGATTTCAACATGTTATCAACGTCAATACAACATTGAAGCTGCCTCGTTGATTCAACGTCAGAATTCCAACGTCATTACAACTTTCAAAACTAACCCAAGTTTGAACGTTGACACAACGTTGAATACTGACATTGGATCAACGTTAATACAACGTTTTGTGCCTGCTGGGTATACATGGTGAATAAAGAGAAGTAAACATTCTAAACACAAAAAAATCTGTTTTAAAAATCTAATCTTAATTTACTGACTAAGTGTGGAACATAGTAATAAGAACTACAAAAAAAATGATAAAAAAAAACATATCATTACTTGACATATATACACAGAAATAGTGCATTGTATATTCTTTTTATTGGCATTGACCTAGATTTTCCTTCGCTTTCCTATTTAACATCTATGGTCAATAATCAGCCCTATACAAAGGATACACAGAAGTCAAAGTAAATGTCAAGACGGATTTATTTTTTTACGATGAAAATAACCCTTTCTATTATATAACTTTTATATAAACAACTGAAGTCAAAATGGGTCTATCAATACTCAGGAGATTAACCGCGTCTTACTAAGTCCAGTATTCCATGGCCTTTTAAATGTGAATGTTAATCTTTTTAATGCAATATTTTCCATGGTGTCAATGTAAGATGTTTATCTACTTCTAAAAATCTAAATACGTGACACCAATATTCAGGCGATTTTGTTATATAGATATAGGAAGATGTAGTGTGAGTGCCAATGAAACAACTCTCCATCCAAATAACAATTTTAAAAAAGGAAACCATTATATACAAATCGCCAAAACGTTTCAGTACTGTCATTCATGACATAAAAAAAGCAGACATGAAGCTGACTATTTAAACTTCGGGACATTATTGTACTATGTGTTATAGAATATTGAAAAAAAACATTCACGGTACAGATACATGACGATCGATGAACTAGTCATATCACATCTTCTTAAAGTTATCTACTGAAATCGAAATGCTGCATGGAAAGTGAACATCAGTATACACCTGATTGAATGAGTTCCTAAACCGAGTGAACATTATACTTCTGTTACAAAGGTTACAAATTGAACCGAGTGAACATCATGCTTCTGTTACAAAGGTTACACATTGAACCGAGGTAACATCGTACTTCTGTTCAAAGGTTACAAATTGAACCGAGTGAACATCGTACTTCTGTTACAAAGGTTACAAATTGAACCGAGTGAACATCGTACTTCTGTTCAAAGGTTACAAATTGAAACTAATTTCATTATTTAAGTCCATAATAGGAAAAACATCGTGTTCAGCTGGCATAACTAATATAGGTCCTGTAATTATATGCAATCTATACATGCAACAAAAAATGTTATACATGCACTAATATGTACTATTTTGATCCTTAAATGAACGAATGTGCTAAATGAGGAAGTCTCCAATTTTCCAATTTAAAATTAAAAAAATGCAACTGCCCTGAATCTGAAGGTTCAATTTGTTTAGATTATATTGACTGCAAGCTGGATATCATTTATGATTTTAAAAAATGTCTGGCTTTGACACACTTATATAATTATATTTGACATTGCAACATCACGTTGTGTGATCTAAGTTTAGCAAATAATGGAAATCTAAACTATACTATTGATGAATTTGGCCTCTGTCTGAGAATCAAGGCAGTCTAAACAAATCTAGCGAACACACAACTGTAGACCTACATATTAGCATATGGAATAATGACATCAAGAAACGCAGTGAGAAGATAACAAGGGGACCATCTAGAACATTTTTTTATTGTTCCCAAGAAAGTTTGTAAACGTTTCTCGTATCGGACATACAATATGTCAATCCTGGTATATATGATGTATTTATTTAAAACCACTGGGTCAATTCTTCTACTTGTGATGGTTTTCTCTCCTTTTTTTTCGAAAAACTAAAGATTTTCTACACCAGAAATATATAACATTATCAGCTGTGTTTTGCAAAATCTTTCTAAATTTGGGATTATCAACGATCTTTTACTTCGTAATTTGTTTGGCCTTTTTATTCAAGCATCACTGGTGGGTCTTGCGCCTGGCGTACACAAGTTGAATTCTGGAATCTATATATATTATTCGTCTTTGGGAGATTTAGATTCGCATATTCATGACAATTGCAATAATCTTAACACTACGCAGTGTAAAATACAGAAGTAAGACATTATAGAGTGTTATGGCACAGTATGAACACTGTTTAATTTCTAAATGTCAAACCATGATGACAAAATCTAATTACCTTTGACAATGAATGCGCAGTTTACTAGTAATTTGACTACAAAATATAACTTCATCGGAAGCTTCGATGATCTGAAATATAAATCGTCTTCTCTTGTTTATGGATTGTACTGTAACCTATTCAAATATATGTATGTCGGTGAGACAAACAGATTTCCTTTATGAGTTTTCTGCTTATATATAGTAGTGATGATATTTGTACTTCATTGGTGCATGATAGTCTATCACCTCAGAGATTTTAGTTTTAACACATTATAAACTACTTATTTACCAACTGAAAGTTCATCAAAATCAAGGAAAACATTTAAAATATTATCCAGACTGTTTTCAACATCTAAACTTTAAACTTTAAAATTATGTCTTGCTGTTTTAAAGTCTTTCATAAAAGTAAATATCATATGCTGACTTGTTTTCTTATTACAAATCAAAATAGTTGAATTCACAACACTTTCTATTATACAATTATTTATATGAGTTATTTCCTCTACCATCTGAGTTATCTTTCCTTATTTGGCAATGTAGAAAAAGATGAATCAAACACTAATTATGTGTTTTCCAGAAATTACAGCCGTAAAAATAATAAAACACAGACTTTTCTATATTTAAAGATTTACACATGAATTACATACTACTCCCAAAATTTGCAGATTGTATTAAAAATCTATGCTAATTGTTATCTGCTAAATGTACTTCAAAATCCAAGATGGAGGAAGACCACGAGTCACCTTAAACAGCATTTTCTTTGAATCTGCCAGTAAAAGGTTAAGAAATTAAAAGTCTATAAAAATATATATATCATACGTGAGTCTCTATCAACCAGCGGAAGTAATGGAAAACAAGTGTTATATTCCTGACATACAACAGACAATGATAGGTTTATAGCTAACTCAACATACATTTTGAAAAATTGGTAGTACATGTATAATATTAACAAAAGTCTAATCTTGTTCGTGTTTCAACACAATATACTAGAAGTTGTAGGTTATTGTGATTATTAAATAATTTTTGCCGTTTATAATTACATATATACTAAGTTCAAGAAAGGAGGCAACAATTTCGGATATTGTTTTTTTTTTCTCGTTATTTTCAGCAAACGTTTCTATGATTCCAATGTGAAATAATGTTGTATTAAATATTAAAACATATACCTTTAAACAAAAAAAACTTTTGAGATACATACATGAAGAGATAAAGCATGTTCACCCCACTAAACTTTAAAGTTCATTCAATATCAAGAGGAAGCGACTTTAATATCAAAGACATTAAGCATATACATGTTGTTTTTTTTTTTCTCTCAATCTAACCGAACATAGGACTGTTTGATTTCTATTCGATTCTACTTATTACTTTTTGAAATTTTGTCCAATTTTGTCCCATTGACAGAGTCTTAAGAGATCTCAAAAAAACTTTGGACTGTATACGGGAAAGTAGACAGATTGACACAACTAAAAATAATAAACCCACCACCTTAACTTGAAAATGCCTGTACCCAGTTACGAACATAAAAATACATATTTAATTGTTTAAATATGTTTATATAGTCACTTCTGCATTGAAAACAGCTGCTTTTATAGCCCCACAAAACATTGCAGACAAAACGATAAATTGAGAGTAGGTATTTCCTCGTAGTTATTTATTATTATGTTTGAATGGTAATATATTACTATTTTAAAAAAAATGACACTCAAATCATGATTCATTTGTCAAGTAAAAGTAGGTCAAAGGGTTAAAACCATTATGTTTATGTACATGTAGACTTTTTATATCACTTTTGAGTTTAAAAAAAACGGGTTTTTTAAATAAAACAGTTATGTTGAAACTCTTTGTTTTTTCATTAGGAATTTAAGCGGGATGTTTGGCTAGTCATAAGTCGTAAAATGTCCTGTTACAAGTCATTGATATGACAGTTGCTATCAAAAATTTCGTTCCTATGTATGTTGGCGTTTGTTTTCGTTGCATTTCAGTGTTTTTTTTTTGTTTTCATCTTATTGTTGTCGTGTTTCTCTCGGTTTTACTTTGTAATCCGGATTTGTTCTCCTTCAGTCTTCTTATGACTTTTAAACAGCGGTATAATACTGTTGTCTTTACATAAGCCAACACAATATTAATAAAAGCGTCCAATTTGAGCATTGCACGAGATAGATAGTTTGAAAGATTGAAAGAATACATATTCAAGTTGATAAATAATGCAAAAAAATGACGAAAATATAATTCATACAGAGTTCAGTAATTAATATATAATCTCAATGAGTTTTTCATGACAACTGGCGAATATCAGCATTCCAATCTTTGTTTTGATATTCCAATAAACGTGTTGTTATCTCTCTTTATCATATACATAAACTAAGTAACATATAATTTTTACTGTATGATAATAACATTAAATTGACGTAAACTCCATATATTTGGAATTGGTGCTTAGCGGGCTGATATGAAAAGTTTATCACATGCTTCGATTGTTATCACATGCCTTTCCGTAAGTTATCGCATGGCATTCCGGTGATACTCGGTATATTCCGGAAATTACACCTCAGTGCTACGTTTTCAGTGAAAAACATTACAAAATAGTGTACAAAATAACCCGAATAATTCAGTCGTTATATTCCGCTGAACTACGAAGGCTACATTCGTGTGGGAGAAAATCGGACACGGAAAGGGCTTGAATTATTCGAGTTATGTACAAAACAATTATTTGGATACTGGAAAGTATATTATTGTGAAAATCAATAAAGATATAAAAAAAAATATATTAAATAAATGCATTTATTAAAAGTTTCAAACATAATTTAGAAATTTACTTTAAAAACAGTGTTCATCAGTATATTGTTGAATTATTTTTTTATCGATTCGTCCATATTAAAATATTTTTCCTTTTTGTTGAGACATATGCTAGAACGATTTAATATCAAATGTACTAAATCTAGGGTCCGACGTCCGTGAACTTTTTAATCTTTGAACTTCTATTTTGGAACCACGTAAAAGGATCAATATATGAATCTGTTATTTTTCTCCATTGTTGAAGCATATGATAGAAAGATCTTAACATGGCATTTTTGCATAGGAACGGACGATCAAACGGACGAACGAACGGACGAACTGACTCACAGACCATTAACATAATGCCCATAAATGGGGCATAAAACTATAATCATGTTTGTTGTTTTTGACTGATGAATCATTTGTGTTATCTTAAACTTTTGTCTCGGATCTAATGAAACTTGCTACGGGTAAACGTATAGATGTCAGAACGTTTTCCTGTGTTGGCGAAATTTGTATTGTTATCTAATAGATGAAACTAGTTGACTCCGAATATTTGACAAGAAGTTATAGATAGGGGGAAAGATAAGTAAACATTCTAAACACTGTGTTCTAACAAACGCATTATTTTTTATATGACAAAATGCGGAACATGGTTTTAAGATTGACAAAACAGTATTAAAGAACATATCATTACTTGATATATGTTCCGGACCATATGAGTATTTGGACCATAAATTGTACGCGTATGGCCATGACCATATGCGTATAGTCATATGGTCCCACCGTACGCGTATGGTCGGACCATATGAGTATTATACTCGTTAGGTTATCAACGGACCGGGCCATATGAGTATTTTTTTTTAAAATATGCAATATAAACGTTTAAATAATATAATAAACTTTATCTTTAAAAAAAGGATGGTTACATAAAAATGTATAAATTTTACAATTCCAAGGCAAAATAAACATTAAATATAGATGCAACATCAGTTGATCTTAGTTGTCATCGCTTATTGTATTCTTGTACAAAATGTATGTATGCCTAGAATTCAATTTACTTCCACACTGTACCATAGCTTTTCTTCATTTGCATGTTTTGGTTGTGCACGAACCTTTACAGTAACACTGTGAAGAACCTCTAGATCACCAATATCGTAACCTGTTGCAGTACACCATATTCAAATATCAAATAAACTATGGTACCTGTCGGTGATGTCATCTACTTTAGATAATAAACGTGATATATCACTAGACCCGGTATACGTAAAGTAACAACACTTCCTTTTACAACATGTGCATTTAATTTTGCCATCTTATTTTACTTACAAATAATGAGTTAAATTAATCGTGTGAAACAGCTTCTTTTTATTTAGTTAATTTTTTTTTATTATAAGAATAACCTTTCTAAAGACGTAACAGCTAGAAGGGTCATACCTTATAAAGAGTTAAGAATAAAAATTAAACGTGTTGATTAACCCGACAATGCGCGTACAGTCGGACGATATGAGTATGTACCCATATGGTCATGATCATACGCGTTTGATCCAAATACTCATATGGTCCGAAACATATATACAAAACATGGGTGTATTGTATCTTTTTAATTGGCATTTACCTAAAATTTTTCATCGTTTACTATCTTTTTTTTTTTAATCTATGGTCAATATTCAGTCATATAACAAAGGGTACACAGAAGTCAATGTAAATGTCTAGACTGATGTATTTTCTATGATAACAATAACTGGTTCTCCTATTGATATCTATACAACTAAAGTCATATTGGGTCTATCAATACCCAAGAGATTTACAACTTCTTACGAAGTCCAGTATTCCATGGTCTTTTAAAGGTGAATATTAATCTTTCTAATGCGAAAATATTCCAGGGTCTCATATTAAAGATGTGTATCTACTTCAAACAATCCAAATACACGACACCAATATTATAACAATTTAAGTATGGCTGCTCTGTGAAGAATTGTCAAAATGTTCCAGTCGTGATTTAAAGAGAGCAGACATGAAGCTGGCTATTAAAACTTCGGGACATTATTGTACATATATTATAGAATATAAAAAAAAACACTATAAAAACATGCACTGTACAAATACATGAAGTTCGAAGAACTAGTTATCTACTGAAATCAAAATGCAGCATGCAATATGAACAATAGTATACACCTGATTGTATTTGTTCCATAACCGAGTGAAAATCGTACTACTGTTTAGTCAAAGGTTACAAGTTGAAACCATTTTTTTTTTAATCCATAACAAGCAACCCATAGTGTTCTGCTGGCATGACTTATATAGATCCTGGAAAATATGCAAGCTATACAATAAAAAGAGGCTATACATGCACTATGTACTATTTTTACCCTTCAATGAATGAATGAAGTTTTGCACTAAAATAAGGAAGTATCATAGTTATTAATTTAAAAACAAAAAATCAAACTGCCCTGAATCTGAAGGTTCAAATTATTTAGATGATAATGACTGCAAGCTGGATATCATTTATGAATTTTTTTTTAAATGTCTGGCTTTGACACAATTATATTTGATTCGTTATTTTTGGAATATTGCAACATCACGTTCTGTCTTTAACATTTCAATCTAAGTTCAGCAAATACAGGAAGGTTTTAACTATACTATTGATGAATTTGGTCTTTGTAGGAGCATCAAGGGAATCGAAACAAATATAGCGAAAATACAACGGTAGACCTACATGGTTATATTTAGAAATAGTGTCATCCAAATACGCAGTCAGAAGATATGGAGGGGACAATTTGTAACATTTTTGTTTTTTCCCACGAAAATTCTTTTTTGTGAATTTAAAGACAAACTGAACAAAAGAGTATTTAGGTAAAAATAAAAGATAGCTCAATTATTTTTTTTAAGGAAAATCAAATGAAAGATCGGAGTTGCCCTACATTTATAAAATTTAATTATCTTATCTACCTACCATTAAATCAGTTTTGTTGTAAAACAAATGAATCAAACAATCAGTATTCTTTATTTGCGATCTAGTTTAGTCGAAATGCCTTAAATATGTGTTGCTTTCCTATTTCAAAGCTGCATGTACATTTAAAAGCAAGTACCACTGGTGTCTTGTATTTCACAAATTTTTATTAATACCGAGATTTCTATTAATCATCCTAATATAAATAGCTGATAAGACGGTAGCAGTCATCGAATAAAAAAAAAACACAAAAAAAATTTGGACGAAAAGAGGTACTCCAAATATAAGATTTGCCCAGTCCACTAGCGACATTAATCTTGATATTCTTAGCACGTTATAACGGGTTCAACCACAGATGGTAACATCAGCAAAAAAGAATAAATATGAAGCACGCATGCCTTCCTAACTGTATCTGAAGCATCTTAAAAGGAATTTGTGAATGAAATGATAAACAACTGTTGAACCTGAGTTCTTTTTTTACTTGTTTGGTGATTAGTTTTGCCTTTGAAATTTCAATTTTCTTAGTTATTTATTTACAATTACAGCACTGTAAACGTGTTCCAAATATTTAAAAAAGGAACACCAAAAAAATAAATACTGTTATTGTAAGATTGATAAATAAAAACAAGATCTTAAAAACGATACTAAAAACTATTAAAAAGACTCATCATAAATGCGGACCTTAAAAACGGATGAAATGTGCGTGTTCGTGTTTTTGAGATGTCATCAATTGAATTTGGTGGAAAATTTGTCTTTCGAGATTTCCTTCATACATTTTACATTGGCACCTTCTTTTTATCAAAAATTATAAAAAAATAAAAAAGGTATTTATGAGGTTTATAAAACCTGATCTTTAACTTATATATCTATATGTAATGAAATGTTATGGTAAGTTGATAAAACTAGAGAACTCCGCATACTTGAGAAAATAAGAAAAAGAGGAGCAAACATTCTGAACACAAAACTTTTTTTCAAAAAACTCATCTTTAATTTTTAGACTGAATGCCGAACATGAACATCAGTTTTACAAAACATCAATAAAAAAAAAAACATAACATTACTTGATAACTATACAAAAAATGCTGCATTGTTTATCTTTAACTGGCATTAACCGAGAATTCTCGATCGCTTTCCCATTAAACATTTATTGTAAACAATCGTACAGCAAAGGGTTAACAGAAGTCAATGTAAATTTCGAGACAAATTTATATTTCTAAGATAAAAATAACCTGTTCTGTTATTAACTTTTATATATACAACTGAAATCATAATGGGTCTATCGATACTCAGGAGATTAACCGTGTCTTACTAAGTCAGTGATTCGATGGTCTTTTAAAGGTGAATGTTAATATTTTTAATGCAACATTTTCGATGGGGTCACAGTTAAAATGTGTATCTACTTCAAGCAATCTAAATACACGACAGTATACATTTAATTATATGAGTTCCATAAGAGAGTGAGAATAGTCCTAGTCGTAGGTTACAAATTGAACGCATTCAATTATTTAAATCTATAATACGCAAAACAAAGTGCTCGGCTGGCATAACTGATACAGATCCTGTCAATATATGCAAGTTATAAATGCAACAACAAAATGTAATACGTGTACAATTTTGACCCTTGAATGAATGAATGAAGTTATGCACTTAGTTGAGGAAGTCTTAAATTTTTTCAAATAAAATTAAAAAAAATCAACTGCCCTGAATCTTAAACTTCAATTTGTTCAGATGATATCTACTGCTAGCTGGATATCATTTATTTTTTTCAAAATGTCTGCTTTTGACACAATTATATTTGATTCTCTATTTTTGGAAAATTGCAACATCACGTTCTATCTTAAACTTTGTGATCTAAATTTAACAAATAAAGGCAAGGGTGTAACTATACCACAGGTAAGTTTTGCCTCTGTTGGAGCATTAAGTCTAAACCAATATAGCGAAAACAAAATTGTATCATATCAACCGAAAGATATATATATTTCATGCAGGAATGAAGCAGAATATAATTTAAATTCACAACTTCAAAACTGAAATACTCCTTTTTACAGTATAGTGTTGTTTTTACCCGGCTCTAAATGACATTTTGTAGATGAATATTTGATAATAAATAAGAAGCATGCACGCATACCTAGCTTTCTCTGCAGCAAATTTTTGTTAAACTCGATTTTTTGGATGAAATCAAACTAGTTACCAAACTGAAATATTCATCAAAAAGACATTTTCTTCACAGCGATTACATCTACATGTCGGAAAGAGAGTCATAACAAGGATAAACCTTTGAACTGCTATCATTTGAAAAATAAAGTATTCACTATAATTTTATCAGATATTCACAAAAGAAAATGATATAACTAAACGTTATTGAAAATAAACATAAAACAAACTGACACGCAGAAACCTGCGGCCAGTTATCTAAAGTATTATATATAAATTTTTCACTTGACAAACCTTGAAAATTATCTGATTGGAAATTTATTGATGGCATGTTGCAAGTATCTGTCCTTATCTAATATATCATTATTTTCAAGTGGCATTCAAAATTTCCAATCAATCATCCATATCAGGTACCATTTGCAGGACCAACCCATGTGTTCCTTGTCCTAAAATACACGAAATGGTTGCCACTGAAAATAAAGCAAACAACGATTAAATAATCTGAACTCTCATTTTCTTCCGTAGACACTGTTGGAATGTTTATTTGTTACCGGTGGTTGTCTTTCGTAAGTGATTGTCGATTTGAATCGTCTTGATTATATTTTGCCAAAACTGAATAATGATTGTAATGGTCAACTGAAATGTAGTGAATCATTGTTTTGTCTGCAACAAAACATTAAAGATAGAAACGAGAAAAAGGCAACAATGATTCAATGTGATAATATATCAACCAATTATGGTTTATCAAAATGAGGGCTAAATTGAGTATTTTAATTTGCAAATATATAGCCTACATTCCACACAGTTAAAAGCATAATTAAAAAACTGGTCCAAAGAGATTTTGTCAAACTACATGTAAGTACAAAAAAAAACGTGTTTGTGTGATTCAGAATGAAAACTGAACGAGAGAATGAATAGTAAAAACATGAAATTAAATTAATTCTCATCTTGATTCTGATAATGTGCTATCAAAGTAATAATTGGGATAACGGGATGCGCTGCAAAACAAAATATACGAATTCCCTAATCAATTCTTCATTAAAGGGAGGTCATATCCCGTTATTATGGTTTAAAATATGTTCAGTTGAAAATCAATACAAATAATGTTCTGTGTGTTTACAAAGCAATCGCATTACTAAGGTAAAACTGTTAAGTGAATAGTTAAACATCTCGCTCTCAAAGATTGTATATTTTATTTGACCGGTTGTGTTCTGTTTTTTTCACAATTCAAGACAGAGGTCAAGCAATATGTTAAACTTAAACATTTGTTTCCATTGGTTTGTTTTGTCTCATTGTTGTTTAGGTCCACAATGCTGCTAAGTGTAAATGTTTTTAAATTGTCTATTTTACCGTTGTCTTTTGACTGATATAAATGTAAATCCGACATTTGAAGGATTTCATAATTCATTTATACTCTTACATCAAAATTCCGATTGTAAGCTATGTGAAAAATTTATAATGAATATCATGTTTAAACCGAATTGCATTTATTATACCATCTGCAAACGAATTCAAACAATTATTATGCTGGTACTTTTGTTTTAAACCTCTTGTTGGTTGAAGTGTTTACAATTTTTATGGTATATATAAGTACAAAATTACTCAAATATTTCAAAAATAAATGAAATAATACTACCATAAACATTGATTGAAATTTTAATGGAACATTAAATAGAGATGTTTGTGCTTATTGTGACAGGATATTCAAATTTAGAGTTCTTTGACTTTTTGTTTACTTTTTTAAAAGCTAATTAAGCAACATAACATTATTTATAACCTCTTCAGAACTATTCTAAATAGGGTTGACTCTTTTCTCACGACAGCATATAAGGTGAAGTGTTTATATGAAGAAATGCAGAGCTGCTTGATATACCACGTAACATATTAAACTTCCTTGTCTGGAAAAACTAGTTTGTACTGCTATTCTGCATTTTAATAATAACCTATCCCACAGCAAAATGAATTTACCTTTTTTTTTTATATCTAATGAATATGTGCTTCCAGCTTCGTACTCATATGCTAGGGAAGGGATTAACTTGAATTGATACTGTTGAATTATCCTTCGTTGGATATCAATTTTTGGTTTCGTTGTAATGGTGAACCACGAAATCGATTATCCACGAAAACTCACGATTTCCTAAATCCACGAAAATTGATTATCGTTAACCAAATGAATCCACAATACCAGTTGCAAGCGAACCTACATGATCGGTTACTTTCAAGACTTTAAAATTAAATGTACAAATAATGTGTATTTTTATATTTTTTTTTAGTATGTTTGAAAATTTAGTGTGAAATGTCGCTGAACAAGTCTGAATGATTATTTATGGGTCAGCGGAAGCCCACTTATATTCGAGATTTGTTAACTGTGTTACAGACCAATTTGTTTTGGTAGTTTGAAGCACCTTGGTCGGTTGATGTCCTTTTGACACATTCCCCGTTTCCATTCTCTATTGTCTTTATTAAGGAGGATCGACCAAACTAATGTCATGATAGTGTGTGTTTATACGATATTTCCTCTTATATATACACGCTATCTTTGATGATAGACTAAGAAATATTTACATGATCTTGCTTACATGAGCAAACGACGAATGGAAAAAGTGGAACAGAATCTGCTTACCTTCTATAAACACCTGAGATCGCTTTAGTATTTGAAGGGTTGCATCAATCTTTGGTTTTTGATTTTTTTTTGTACTGTTAACGTTTATTGTCTGTACTTTTTCTGTTTTAGACATGGGGGGAGGGGGGAGGTGTCAATATATTATCAATCTATGCCTTTGAATGTCCCTCTGGTATACATTTCCTTTCTTTTAGTAAGCAAGCCCTAATCCATCAATATTAGACATGTATACTTACATGAACCTATCTATTATTATTTTGCTATATTCCTTTATACCAAATATTGCAATTATCCGAACAATATGATACTACATGTTCAAGAAATATCAACGGTGTGATAATTAGATATAGATAATTTGATAATTAAATTAATATGTCAGATGAAATCCATGTAAAAATCATAAATCAATAAAGATTAAAGGTTAAAGAGGGGGTAAATACCAATAAGTCGTCAAACCCACAATTCCTGTTTCATCTATTATGTGTAACAGGTATCATGGATTGCATGTTATCAATTATCAGACCGTTAGTATCAAATATAATTCTGTATCATCAGATTGAATTATCACCGTATTGGATGGCAACGTCAACAAAATACCAAGTTCATTATATTGTACGTAAGTCGAGTGTCTTGTATACAGAAGACCCAACAGTGACGATCGAATCAGAAAAGTTAAAAGGCCAAAAAAAGTACGAACGTTGCGGATATTGAGGACACAAACATGACGATCATTTTACCAAAACATATATAGCTGCGGTAATCTATCAATTTTAAGAGCTTTTTCTGAGTATATTGAACAATTATGTATGAGTATGAGTTTTCTTTCGTATGGTATTTTTGTGTGTTACAGATAATAGTAATTCCTATAATTCAAATGATCAAACAAATATTTTGAAAGCGTAATGCCCTCAATACCCTCATGTGTTACGTACTTTGGTGAATAAACATATTGGGCGTTTACTTATTTCATTAATCGCATTTTTGAATTTATTTTTGAAATAATCCGTTAGTAGATGAAAGAGGTCACTTTTTAATCATATTCCATCTGAAAAACTAGTTATTTGATATGAAATAGACAAAAGCCTTGCAGTATTAAGTTACAATTATACATTTGCAAGCGGATTGAATAGGTTTGTTTTGATATGAAGGTAAGTATGTATCAATCAAATCAGGTAAGTAATATAAAGTAATTTGTATCACAAGTAAGGACAGGTGAGAGATCACACACAAGGCAGTGAACGATCGCAAAATGATTCATTATTAACGTACCTAAAATTAAACCCCAAATAAAATTCTCAATTTAATGTCAATACACTCTCATCAAAGATCGTAATATGTGTCGTCATTTATCTTGTGCACGAAAATGTTGCCCATGGATTTATGAGTTTTGAACAGCGGTATACTACTGTTGCCTTTATTTAACAAAAATCAAAATCAAAAGTAAAAGTAAATCATGAAATTGAAATTGGAACTCACAACATAAAGAAAAACCTGGAAGAAGCTGTGAATCTATAGATAAATTAAAAAAAAACATATGTGGGAAAACAGCAGAAATCGTCTCATCCCTATAAACATGGAGATATATAAAAAGCCCAATCTCGGTAAAACGTCTTATATTGATGAATATATAAAGACAGACAAAAATTTGAGGAAACAATAGACATATAGATACATTGCGAAAACAGACTAGAAATAAGGAGTCGAGGTATGCTTATAAATGAGACACTTCAGACAAAATTATGTCGGTGTAAACAACTTAAGGCCATCGACAACGAGCAAAATACATAGTATATAGTGATCAAAGGCAACAGCAGTATACCGATGTGTAAAAGTCATCAAACAATTTAGAAAAAAAAATCCGGGTAACCAACTAAACCGAGTGAACCATATCAGCTATGAGAGGGAATCAACGGAACAACAGAACCGCTGAAGTGCAACAAAAACAAACGCCAACATCCATAGAAATTGACTATTTGAGAACAACTGTCATATTTCTAATTTAGTACAGGATATTTTAAGAAGAAATGATGTGTTGAACCAGGTGGTATTGCTAATTATACCTCCAGCCTCATGCCTTAAATGGCAATATTAAAAAAATATCGCTAAATGGCAACAATGACAGGAATTCAGTATTTCAGTATAAACGAACGAAATAATAAAAGATCTCGACATTACAAATCATCAACTAAAACGAGAAACCAATCCAACTGTATTTATACTAATACAACACTAAGTAAACGAAAACAATATGACTGACAACAATTAACGATAACCTCTTTGAATTACAGGTCTCCTTTCTTTATCTGAACAGACTTATAGACGTTGTGAAATATGGTAAGGTTGGACATATTTCCGAGCAACCGTCAGCTATCATTGGCCAATACTTGGTAAAAGCACAAAATACGAAATCAATATCCAAACAAAGCGTTACAGTTGAATGTTTTGCGTTAACTCTTTCTGATGAGGTCAATCTTTGAACGTGTGTCAATCATTTGGGTCCCTTTTTATTGACAGTTTCGTTTTAGGGAGTTTTGGCCACTTCTTTACTTGACTGACAGTGACATGATTGTTGGTTGTATCAAAAAGTCTAAGATACAAAATGTAACTTGTTTGTCTTTGGGTTTCAGTTGAGAGTATACGTGTACCTATATCTTTTAATCAACTGTGAGACTAATGTAGTTTGTGAATGCCAAAGACCAGGGCAGATAAAAGGATACTACGAAACAACAGATTATCAAGAAATCATTGCATTTGCTATTACTCGTAGTTCTGAGACATCCATCAATATGAATTCGAGGTCTGATGGTATGTATCTGAAGCAGACCTTTTTATCTAAAAGCTACTTTGCATCGGCATTCTTGCAGATTCGATTACCTGTAAGTACTTATTTGAAATAAAGATTGTTGAATGAACAATCTACTGTTTGCAACTTCACTTACTTGACTTGACTTCGTATGTTTTATTACAAATGTACATTAAAGAGGGACGAAAGATAACAGAGGGACAGTCAAACTCATAAATCGAAAATAAACTGACAACGCCATGGCTAAAATTGAAAAAAGACAAACAGATAAACAATAGTTTAATTGACAAAACATAGAAAACTAAAAAAAATTAGCAACACAAATCCAGTCAACAACTAGGGGTAATCTCAGATGCTCCGGAAGGGTAGATCCTGCTCCACATGTGGTACCCGTCGTGTTGCTCATATTAAAACAAATCTGGTAAATAGTCTAATTCGGTACTTCACATTCATTAAAGTGAAGGGGACTGTAGTTACGATGTAAAGTACATATACAATATCATTTGTGAAATGGTATTTCCATAACGGTCAACCAACTCGTGATTGCGTCAGTAAAATTTACGAAGGGATGCTTTCAACTTCACCATTTGGAACTCTTGGTTTTATAGCTTCCTTGTGAGCAGCAACCCTCTATCAAGAAAATAATGATAGGAATTGCAAGCACGTGAATATCGTATCAATTGGGATAAACTATAAACAATATACTACAATATGTGTCTAGCTTTCACAACAGCTCCAAGTATACTGTATTTGAATATATTACTAATAATTTAATCAATCTTATTATACAAGTGTTGTCATTTTTTGTATTGTATCTAACTTCTAGTAAGTAAAAAATATAAAAAAGTATGCGTGTTTATGGTAATGAAGTAATTAATTATCATGGTCCCTTATATATCATTAAAAAAATTCGTTGATGCATAATGGCAATATGTTAAGCGTATTTGTTAATAACTCTTTGATACTAAGCGATCAAAACACCGATTTATCATATAATAAAACGTAATGAGTAGTCTGTCGAACAACAAAATGATAAATAGCCCACCCTTTTCACACTATACATCTATACATGTCTAGAATATTCAGTACATTTAACAATTCATCATTCTTAAACAACAGATTGCATGCAGATTAAAATGCTGAATTATTTTCCTTTAAGTTGTGCTATACAAAATTGAAAATCTTAATTATTTGTTTTGATTTAAATCGTACACAATCCAACTGTTGTGATCTACATTTTAATGGATAACATTGTTTGATGAGTTCTTGAAATATACATTAAGCAATACATTTATTAAAGAACTTATCAAACATATCAGCTTTATATTTGTGTACGCCAGGCGCACGTTCGCCGCTTACATAAAGTTCATCGAATACCTCGAATCTAAACTATTGAAAGGCCAAACAAATTACAATGTTCATGAGCACTGAGAACTCAAAATTTCGAAAGAGATTTCCCAATACACCTGAGGTAATCTGTTTTACCTAGATTAGTATTTTGTATTGAATTTATTATTGTTATATCAGTAAATAAATGTTGTACTAAATTTACGTTAATAGTTATTTCTAATATATAAAACGATGTGGTATGTGTGCCAATGAGAAACTCTCCATCCAAGTCATACTTCGTAAAAATAAATCAATGTAGGTCAAATTGTTGCAATTTTGTTATATGGAATACGGATATAACTTTTGCCAAAAAAAATAATTTTATTGTTCATTGTTAAAAAAAACAGAAGTCATATTTATCGTCATACCAAACACTTATCAATAAGGTATATTTAATAAGTAGTGAGACAAGATATAATCATTAATATGTAATCATTCAAAACACAAAAAGCATTGCATCCACTTGTCAAATTAACATGAAAGAACGATGAAAGAGTACTCGTAGATACTTAAAACTAGTTCAAAGCCATAAACAATAAAAGTACAAATCATGCACCAGCCACTAAAATCAACTTAAACACATTCCATGTATTTTAACGTCATTGACAGTCAAAAAAGAAATGACTTGCGCACTGACAAAATAAAAGCATCGACAGGCAGTAAGTAAGTTAGGAGTACGTTTTTAATACTGCCTTGAAAAACCCATAAGTGATATAAATACCTTTGTAAGATATATCATACAGTCAACAAGAGTTGCAGTTAGTTTTTATTACTGCCTTGAAAAACGCACACGTGATATAAATACATTTGTCATCATGCATAACCCAGGTTTATCCTTAAACTTATGGGAATTTTGGATCCTCAATGCTCTTCATTTTTGTTCTTGTTTGGCTTTATAAATATTTTTATATGAGCGTCACTGATGAGTCTTATGTAGACGAAACGCGCGTGTTGCGTACTAAAGTATAATTCTGCTACCTTTGATAACTATTATGAATGCAAGTCTATCAGAAATATTCAAGAGGATTCATTATATACATGTATATTAGACTGATACACGAAAGTAAGATTGACTTTCAAATCAATTCATTTCCCTTACGTTAAAAGTCATATAAAACGCAGGATCGGTAAAAATAATGTTGATCTAATTTTTGAATAAATGCATGGATATATCATAAATGTAGTTTTCTGTGATTATTTTTATCATTTGTTTTTGCATCAATAGCGTATACTCGTGAACACATATTTCACACGGTCAGTGTTGATGTGAAAATATGGCAGCCAATCAATTGTTTTGAAACCGAAATTTACCATTTGTCACTTTCTAAACAATCAACAGAAAAGCAAGGATATTAAGGTAAGCACATGTATTACATGTACAATAAGATATAGTATATATATTTCTCTGCCTCGCTGGTTTTTCAAAAGACAACAATAAAGCAAACATAAATTTCTTCTTAATTTGGAAAAATTAAAGAATTTTCTGAAGAAAAAAGCATCTTTTTTTATTGGAAGTTTCAATCAACTTAAGAATGGAAGCAAATATTCTAATAAACAATACAGAAAAGAAGATTTAAAACGTTTGATGTCTTATAAAATTACACAACGAAGTGTGGGCATGTTTGGAAAGGGTAATATTTTCCTATTTCCAATAGTAAATCTAGGCTTTCACAAAAGATAAACAGGTTAGAATGTCAGATTTTGAGATGTGTTTTTTGTTTCAATTTCAAACCATCACAAGTAAACAAATCGCACTAAAATCGTTATTGTTATTTTTATGTTTTATTTCATGTTGTCATCCTTTATCTGACAACAAACCTGGTAAGTTTGAGACATATCAAGCATGCATGTCAGTGCTTCAGAGGACATTAGCTTTGTACTGTACTTTTATTCTGATTGAATGTACAACAAGAAAACAAGGAAAGCTTTGTAAAACTTGTCTTAAATACTTTTAACTATCATACTTATAGATTTATGTTTTGTATTAGATATAAGACTGATAATCAAAATGCGTCAGTGTAGATTATCTCCTAATGGGGGAAAACGAACATTTCTGAAGGGGAAAAAAAGTATTGTTATGTCTCAATCTTTCCAACAAACTTTTATAAAACAACAACAACTATTTATAATGTGGATTGCGATTCATATATTTTCTTATCGGTCGTCCCTCTGGCTGTATCACTGTGTTAAGCTTTTAATAAAATTGTATCTCACCGATTTGTTACGTCACATAAGTATACGTTGACCCGGCCTTTATATATTCCCTCGGACATATCATCGACGTAATATTTTGAACCGACGTTCAAAAGTTTTACCCCTCGATTATCTCGTCATCTTCCCGTTTACTTATGAAACAAAGAAAACACTTAATAACATGCAAAATACACATACGCAACCCAAAAAATCGATTATCTGTTTTTACGCTATTTAAATTATTCCATGTCTAACAAAGAAACAATACACAAAACACAACATAGGAGATTAAAGACTAATCAACACAAATCTCAACAAAACCAGGGGTTGATCGCTGGCGCTCCTAATGGATAAAGAGATCTGGTCTACATGAGGCAACCATCGTGTTGTTAACCTGGGGTTGATCGCTGGCACTCCTAAAGGATAAAGCGATCTGGTCTACATGTGGCAACCATCGTGTTGTTAACCTGGGGTTGATCACTGGCGCTCCTAAAGGATAAAGAGATCTGGTCTACATGTGGTAACCATCGTGTTGGTCATGCTAGTAAAACCAACGATTACAAGTCTAATGCGATAGGTCACATCCGTGAAAAATATTCCAAAACCGGTAAACCAACTCGTGATGTCGTCCATATACTTTACGAAGGTATGATTTCAACTTCAGAGATATACACTCCGTATGCTGGCGCTGTGGAAAATTCAAAACAGAAAATCCCTAATCACATGGCAAAATATAAAGCTTAAAAAATGGGAAGTAAACAATGGTGGATAGCTAGCTAACCCTCTCATTTGTATGACAGTCGCTTAAAATTCAATTATATTGGCAACGATATATGAACAAAAGAACCAATGGTAAACTAATCGCCGTTTAGATCAGTGTCTCATTTGTGTGTTTCCATTGCCAACATTGTCCTAATGTTAATGGCTTTTACACATTTGTACTTGAAAGGCATTAAGAGCTTTTAATCGTAATTCCTGCGAAAAAGGAAGACAAAGCCTATGGAATTATCAATATCCAGATCCAGTCTCTGCGTCGAAAATATGTGCTATAGTTACACCAAGAAAATGTTATTAGAGATATTTTTCGTTCGTTTTGATATTTTATTTTTTTTTTTCATTATCAAGTTTTACACATGTATTTTAAAATATTATATCATTGGTAATCATATATTGTATACCTACCTATGTATTGTAATGTTATTGTATTTTCAAACATAGTATCGATTTCTGAAGTCATGTTGTTTCTTCAACTTGTAATATTTCAGTGTACCTGTACTTTTTTAGAATGAACACAGAAATGTAAAATATTTCATAAAACGTTAGACTTAGTACTTGAGACTCAACAATGTTAATATCTTTTAGATTGTCGGTTTTAAAAGAAAACAAATAAGTAGATGGAACTCAATCAATTGCATATATATATATTTATATTTCACAACATAATGTATGTGCAATCAAAGGCATAACTGTACGACTGAAACAGTATGTAAGTTATTTTATGTTTCGCTGATTTTTTCTTAAATTTTTCACAAAGAATAAATTTGGGTAATAGCTGTGGGAATTTGCAAAGAAGAATATGCATGTGTAAAAACAATTTTTTAAATGATTTAAAAAGAAAGACTATTTTAAATAGAAAGAAATATTTCATCGTGTTTTTTCTGCTAAGATATCATTATTTTATTAATTACGATTTAATATCAGCAGCTGAATGTGATTATTGTTTGTAACATCCTTATTGTTATTAAAACGCCGACTTTCTTGACAATTAGATAAATATAGATTCCACCACTGCATCGAGTGTAATACGATATTTATCCACTGGAGACAGTTAAATTTTCAAACTTAAAACGCAAAGCTCGCCGAACGTTTTAAATATTTAAAATTAAACTGTCGAGAGTGGATAAATATCGTATTGCACGAGTTTTTGTGGTGGGATCTGTTTCTCTAATGATTTTTAGACGATATGCGGACACTCTTATTCCTTCTTTTTGAATGACCTGCAAAAAGATGTGTTCTTTCTATGCGACGTCATCACGCATGGTCGCCTTTTTTCATGACGTCACAATAGGAATTTCAGAGGAAAACAAGAAAATTTGACGTCATAATCGAATTTTGACCAATGAACAACTAATGCTAAAAATGCTTTATCGATTAACCAGTTTAAATCTGTACTTGATAAAATATATAAACCAGAGACTCCTCCTAAATATTTTTGTTCAGGTATAAGAAAATTTAACATTTGTCATTGTCAATTACGAAACGATGCAAGCAATTTAAATTCTCACTTATTTCATGATTTTTTGACAGAAGAACCTTTCTGTCCTAAATGTTTATATAAATGTGAAGACAATCAACATTATTTTTTTGATTGTCCATCATACACTTTTAACAGGATCACACTCCTTAATAAACTGTCTGCTTATGGAGTTGATATTGATTTAAAGTTTATACTATTTGGTGATCAATCTATGAGTATTGAAGACAATGTGCAGATAGTTAAGGCTGTTCATGAATATATAAAATATTCAGAGAGATTTGTATAATGAAATGTATTTTATAGTCCAAAACCAAATTAACTTTTACTTTGTATGTCTGTATTTTATATTATATTTAAGCTCCTAGACCCGAACTAGCTGAAAAATAATTAAAACTGCAACAAAAGTTAATAATGAAATGACAGTACATTGAAATTAATATTATTAAAGCTAAAAAGCTAATAAATGCACCTTTATTTCGATATCATTCATATATTCAATTTGTATATCTTTAATTTCTTAAACCTATTTTTTTCTCTCTCTCTCTTCTTATTATTAACATTCTAAATTATTTTTATATTATTATAATCTTTAATGTATCAATATGGTTACTACTCACTGTCGTTTTTCTTCAGGTGCAATAATTTAGTAAAAATAAGTACATGATATCAAACATGTTGTTTTATAAATGAGTTATTAAATTTATTATTTTAAATAGCTGACTGGAGACCATTTAATTTAATGTGAGACCTCTAAATCAATGCTAGAGCTTATCACCTAGAATATTTAAACTTTTTTCATAATTTAGTTTTTCTTATGTTTGTGAGTTAACTATTTGAAACATCCTTCCTTAAAGTGCGAGGTTTGGCATGCCTTAAAACCAGGTTCAACCCACCACTTTTATTCCCCTTTAAAAGTGTCCTGTACCAAGTCAGGAAGATGGTCATTGTTATAATATTGTTCGTTTCTCTTTGTGTTGCATTTTAACGTTGAGTCGTTTGTGTTTTCTCTTAGTTTTGAGATATTGAGATGGGACGTGGCGCGGTGCTTGTCTGTCCCAGATTCGTGTATTTGGTTTTCATGTTGCATTTGTTATTCTCGTGGTGTTTTGTCTGATGATTGGTCTGTTTCTGTGTGTGTTGCGTTTCGGTGTTGTGTCGTTGTTCTCCTCTTGTGTTTAATGCGTTTCGCTCGGTTTTGGTTTGTTGCCCCGATTTTGTTTTTTGTCCATGGATTTGTGAGTTTTGAACAGCGGTATACTACTGTTGCCTTTATTTATCTTCCAGTCAGGTAAGAGGTATTTTTGAAAAAATAATTCTGTTTTGTCATTATGTTTGTGTATGTGTTGCTTTGTTTGAATGTAATATATTGTACCTTGTTTTGTGGAGAGGGCTTACATTGCCCAATCCAATTCAATTTATTTGAATAAAATATTGTTTAAACAACTGAGATCAAATGAACCACACGTTGTCATCGCTAATTGTATTCTTGTATGTATGCCTAGAATAAAATTTACTTCAACACTGTACCATAGCTTTTCCGCATTTGCATGTCTTGGTTGTGCACGAACCTTTTCAGTAACACAGAAGCTCTAGATCTCCAATATCGTAACCTGCTGCAGTACACCATATTCACAGATCAAATTAAATAAACTATAGTATCTGTCGGGGATGTCATCTACTTTACATATTAAACGTGATATATGACTTGACCCGGTACACGTAAAGTAACAACACTTCCTTTTACAATATGTGCATTTAATTTTGCCATCATATTTTACTTACAAATAATGAGTTAAATTAACTGTGTGAAACAGCTTCTTTTTATTTAGTTAATCTTTTTTATTATAAAAATAACATTTCTGAAGACGTAACAACTAGAAAGGTCATACCTTATAAAGAGTCAAGTATAAAAAGTAAACGTGTTGATTAACCTGACAATGCGTGTACAGTTAGACGATATGAGTATGTACCCATATGGTCATGACCATACGCGCTTGGTCCAAATACTCATATGGTCCAGAACATATATACAAAACATGGGTGTATTGTATCTTTTTAATTGGTATTGACCTAAAATTTTCCATCGCTTTACTATTTTTTTTATCTATGGTCAATAATCAGTCATATAACAAAGGGTACACAGAAGTCAATGTAAATGTCTAGACTGATTTATTTTCTATGATAACAATAACTGGTTTTCCTATTGATATCTATACAACTAAAGTCATATTGAGTCTATCAATACCCAAGAGATTTACCACTTCTTACGAAGTCCAGTATTCCATGGTCTTTTAAAGGTGAATGTTAATCTTTCTAATGCGAAAATGTTCCAGGGTCGCATATTTAAGATGTTTATAGTTATCAAAGGTACAAGGATTATAATTTAGTACGCCAGACGCGCGTTTCGTCTACAAAAAACTCATCAGTGACGCTCGAATCCATAAAAAATTTAAAAGTCCAAATAAAGTACGAAGTTGAAGAGCATTGAGGTACCAAAATTCAAAAAAGTTGTGCCAAATTTTTATCTACTTCAAACAATCCAAATACACGACACCAATATTATGACAATTTAATTATGACTGCTCTGTGAAGAATTTTCCAAATGTTCCAGTCATGATTTAAAGATAGCAGACATGAAGCTGGCTATTAAAACTTCGGGACATTATTGTACATATATTATAGAGTATAAAAAACACTATAAAAACATGCACTGTACAAATACATGAAGTTCGAAGAACTAGTTATCGGTTGAAATCAAAATGCAGCATGCAATGTGAACAATAGTATACACCTGATTGTATGAGTTCCATAACCGAGTGAAAACCGTACTATTGTTTAGTCAAAGGTGACAAGTTGAAACCATTTTTTTTTTTATTTTAATTCATAACAAGCAACCCATAGTATTCTGCTTGCATGACTTGTATAGATCCTGGAAAATATGCAAGCTATACAATAAAAAGATCCTATACATGCCCTGTGTACTATTTTTACCCTTCAATGAATGAATGAAGTTTTGCACTAAAATAAGGAAGTATCATATTTATCAATTTAAAAACAAAAAATCAAACTGCCCTGAATTTGAAGGTTTAAATTGTTTAGATGATAATGACTGCAAGCTGGATATCATTTATGATTTTAAAAAAATGTCTGGCTTTGACACAATTATATTTGATTCGTTATTTTTTAAATATTGCAACATCACGTTCTGTCTTTAACATTTCGATCTAAGTTCAGCAAATACAGAAAGGTTTTAACTATACTATTGATGAATTTGGCCTTTGTAGGAGCATCAAGGAAATCTAAACAAATATAGCGAACATACAACGGTAGACCAACATGGTTATATTTAGAAACAGTGTCATCCAAATACGCAGTGGGAAGATAACAAGGGGACAATCTGTAACATTTTTGTTTTTCCCCACGAAAATTCTTTTTTGTGAATTTAAAGACAAACTGAACAAAAGAGTATTTAGGTAAAAATAAAAGATAGCTCAATTATTTTTTTTAAGGAAAATCAAATGAAAGATCGGAGTTGCCCTACATTTATAAAATTTAATTATCTTATCTACCTACCATTAAATCAGTTTTGTTGTAAAACAAATGAATCAAACAATAAATATTCTTTAGTTGCGAACTAGTTTAGTCGAAATACCTTAAATATTTGTTGCTTTCCTATTCAAAGTTGCATGAACATTTAAAAACAAGTACCACTGGTATCTTATTAATCATCCTAATATGAATAGCTGATAAGACGGCAGAAGTCATCGAATAAAAAAAAAAAACCACAAAAACATGTCGGGCGAAAAGAGGTACTCCAAATATAAGATGTGCCGAGTCCATAAGCGACATTAATCTTGTTATTCTTAGCACGTTATAACGGGTTCAATCACAGAAAGTAACATCAGCAAAAAGGAATAAATATGAAGCATACATGGCTATCTAACTGTATCTGAAGCATCTCAAAAGGAATTTGTGAATGAAATGATAAACAACTGTTGAACCTGAGTTCTTGTTTACTTGTTTAGTGGTTAGTTTTGCTTTTGAAATTTCAATTTTCTTAGTTATTTAACACCCAGTCTCCCATAAAACATTGCAAAACAGTCCACAAGGGGGGTCATCAGATTCGATTGAAACTTTGTGTGCTTAAACATCATTATGAAAGAAGTTCATATTCAAAATATTTCACCTGGTTCCCATGTATTTCAGCTTAGAGGTGCTGTAATGTACCAGGAACCAGTTTTCCCATGTTTGAGGCAGTATTTTTTTATGAAATTGACCAATTTCAACACCCTGAAACTTATAAATGCGAAAAATAACGAGATAGAGAATGATGACTTATTGAATAATCAAGTGTTAAAGCTTTAGAAACTCATCAGTACATACATTTTTGAAGAAACAGTTTGTGGATAATAACAAGGGAGATAATCCAGTAAAAAATATTTTCAGAAAATCATAAAAAATACATATTTTAAAAGCTATCTAGCCTTTGGTCCATTAAAAATATTAAGATAACTTACTTTGTTTTATCAATTGAAATACTTAATTATGCATTTTAGCTAATACACTTGCTGGGGTCTCTTTCAAGTACATTGTAGAATTCTTCTAAAAAAATGCCTAAATTTACATTTTCTCTCTATTAATCAATGAATTTAAACTAGTATTTTGTGGATAATTTTGGGAATGTAAGTGTTTCTTATTCCAAAGCAGTACAATAATTGACAAATTAATTGAAAGTAGCAATGACCATAGTTCAATTACAATTTATGGTGCCACATATATTGAATTTATATGGTACAAAGGGAGATAATCTAGTAAAAATGATTTAAAAAAAACTTACAGTAACTTTTTTCAAACTTACCAATTCTTGGTACATTAAACATAAAAGTTATATTAAGAGACATAGTTATGAACGCATTTAAGCATATACGATGGTTGGGCTCTTCTTTCTAAAATTCTCCTTGAATACATGTAACATTCAAATTTGCCTTTCTCTGAAATAAATGAAATTAATATAATCCGTTGACAATTTTGTGAATGTATATTTTTCTTTTTTCTAAACCATTATTATACCTAACAATGTTAAACTAACAATGAAGACAATACAATAAAATTAAATAATGCCATAAATATTGATTATCTATGACACAAAGGGAGGTAATTCTGAGAAAAATACATTTTCAAAAATCTGAAGGAAAAAAAAACAAATTCTTCAAATTTAGTGTTCTGCTCTTGATTAACCTTAAGGCTTTCAATACTTCCTTTCTTTTCATAAAGATAAATATAAAACAAAGCCTACAAAGGTGTATAAAGAGAATGTTTAGACTAAAACAATCAGGATTTCTTGTACTATTCTGTTGAAAAATGTTAAAATTTGCAGTTGTTAATTGATAACAAACATTTATAGAATAGCAATTTGTATATCCGTATAGTTTCAAAGATTAGTTTTAAAAGAAAAGAGAAATAATTTAACAAGGTGTAAATACCTAAAAAAAACAGTCAAATTAACATTTGATTTTTATACGACCAATAGTCCATTTGCCAATTACCGATTTGACTTCGTTATTACACACTTTTTAAACCAATTACTTCCCTTTGTCAATCGTAGACTGGTTCCATACCGGACAAAATTGGCTTTTGCCAATGCAAAGTATGATGAATTGAAAGTGAGGTATCGGCGGTTTAACTAATTTTCCTGAAAAATAATTTCTGATGTCAAAAGTATTTAGATTAACAACAAATTAATGTAATTAACAGATTTAAATATTATTCACATTATGCACAGGTAAATTTGCTCGTTCTTCTAGCTCTCCATTATCAATGAAAATTAATGTCGCTCATAAAGGAGACAGCTGAAAGAGGGAACTCGAATTACAGGGTCAATTACTGTGATTGGCAAGTAGCCTATTGGATAATACAAAGAAATCCTAAATTATAAAAACAGACTTCTAAACTAGTGTGTGCTGTCATATTTTACTAGAGTTAACTCATCATTATAAAACAATCTAATGTATTTAAATGTTTCTTTTTATCAAATAATCATCAAACATTTTTTTTCTTGCTTTTTAAAGTTGACATCTTTAGATTGAAGTTATAAAGATACTAGGCAAAAATTTTAAAAAAAGGTTAAAAATCGTCATTAAAATTAAGGCTATAAGTCGTCTGACAATTTGAGCCATACAGACCTTTTTGTAGTCCTTTGTTTTTTGCCCCTATAGTTTCTATACACCTATATATATTTAACTATTACAGTTTATCCCACTTCAAAATAATACGCAAACACGCAAATAAATGTTTAAAGTCACCAATGAAGGACAATAACAAAAATAGAAGTAAACTGGCAAGTTTAGCCTTTGAATTGTTTTTACATCTTGTCATGCTGATAATTCATATCGATACTGCACTATTCATGTTGCAAAAGTGAGATATAGCGCCTATATTCTTTAGTTGGTTGCAGTGGCGTCAATATTTAGTTCTCTTTTTTTAACACCAACAACTTTATCAAAACTTAGATTTTATGAAATTTGGACAGAGCTTGTTAATGTTAAGTTTTTTATGGTTAAGAGATAATGTCTGAAGCAAACTTTAGAAATACTTTATATATTTTATGTCAAAATTACACTTTTACACTGACACGAACAATCACAGCCTTCATAACGAGGTCTTTTTCAGTTTTTTTCCACCTTGCTTTCATAAAATGCTTCGCTGAGCGCAGCCTGATACGACCAGAGATGTCGAACATTGAACAGTTGGTGCATTTTGGACACAATACTCATGCTTGATACTGTGAAAAAATATGAATCCCTTTAATGAATTGGAAAACAAAATGCCCCCTCCTTTATCTTTTTGAAACCCCCTTTGGAGCAACAACCCTACAACACATTCCCAGCCTCTCTTTTGTATAATGGAATCTTGTAGTACTTTCCAGAGAGATCCATACACTTTAACACAAGTTATTGTCTTGAAACCAGGGAAATGCTTGTTTTTGGTCCTGTTTTACCCTTAAATCCTCCATATTTGAGTTATTAACCCCAAACTCGATCCTAGACTTCCCTATGTTATACGGAACCTTGTGGTACAATGTCAGAGAGATCTATACACTAACACACAAGTTATTGTCTGGAAACTATAAAAATGTTTGTTTTTGTTCCCTTTTCGGCCCTTTATTCCTTAACTTTTGGCCCCATATTTACTAAAATGAATCCCAACCTTCTACTTGCAATAGAAATACTAATACACAAGTAATTATCCTGAAACTAGAAAAATGCTTGTTTTTGGCCCCTTTGTGGGCCCTAATATTCCTAAACGCTTGTCACCATCATCCCTAAAATCGACGCAAACCTTCCTTTTGTGGTATTGAACCTTTTTTTTTAAATTATAGAGATCCATTCACTTAAACCAAATGTGTTTTTTTTTTTGCAGTCGTATAAAAAACAAACAATATAAAAGTATATTGTGGTACAATGTATAATAGGTTCTTTTTAATTTTTTGAAGAAATTTTACATTTTTCTTTGGCCTTTCAAATAACAGCCATTAGTTATTAAATCTTCATTGTTTTCTTAGTTATTACATGTATTTGGAAAATCTAACAAACTGACTAAAGAGACCATCTATAAATTCAAAAATAATTGCAATATGAATAAAACAACCGATGTTCAATGTTCCCCCAACTTCTAATTGTTTGAACTGGGCTCATCTTCAGGCTTGACCATTTATCTTTAGAACGCAATGGCATGAATTTAGATTAGATAACGATTAATTATACTAGATACTTTACAATACAAACCGATGCTCGGATAGAAAAACAAACAGCATTTATATATCCCCAGCTGCAATGTGATGCTGAGAGGGACAACAAGAATATATATTGGGTATATGTCAAGGATACAACATTTCATCTCAGAAGTTAACCAGCCAAAAAATTGTACACCCATTGGTCGCTACACGATTTGCAACAAACTGGGAAACCCGACATCATGTAGTTAGCCCTATATGGCATAGGCTGTTATAAAACCAAAGTTGCATTTTCATATTTGTACAATATTCTGTTACAGTGTAATTTAAATTTGCTTCGATTAATCTAACATTTTTGACGGTCACCATGAATAAGCAATTATTATATTATTACAAGCGTTAAGTTCCGGATTTGCAGTATTTTAAGTTTCTGCATTAAGCTAAAATTCTACGATTTTTTGAAAATTTAACTATTACTGGTTAGAACTGGTTTAGTGAATCAAAACTAATGTCTTTCCTGTAGAAGTCACTCTTGTCAAAAAAAGACTGCAATTGTAAATAAAAATACGGTGCGTGAGTGGAATTATGCACTGTTTCCAATAAATTTAACAATTTATGAGTCAAACGGGGTAGGACATGAGTAACATAATATATGGTAGACTTAATTGGTCTAGTCATGATATAAAATTATTAAAGTATATAGTTTATAGGTGGGTATCTGAACAGTATTTATAAGGGGAGCGAACTCCAGCAAAACATCATTGTTGTACTCTAAGGTCTGATTGAAAAAAATATATATGACTTAAGGTAGGAATATTAACATATTTCAAGCTATTTAACCATCAATTGTATGTAGGGGGCAGGGCATGACCCCCATGATGAACTAGAAAGGCAATTAAGATTAAATATGGGTTACGGATTGGGTTCTGAACTTTTTTAAAAGACAAGTCTAAACAGTAACATCGTTATATGAGGGAGCGGAACATGACCACAGGGAAAAAGCCTTAGCTATACTGCATAGGTCTTGACCGTTCTGTGGCCTATAAAATAAAATTGCTTACTACCACTCTATTTTAATTGTGATGTTTCATAAGCAATCAGAACACTTCTCTTTCCCATTGACATGTCAAGACAGAATGTTTTGTTTTAGGCTGACATATAGAATTACCTATTTGACCTTGACCTTTTATTTGACCTTGATGTCAAATATCAAGGTCATTATCCATGGTACACAACACATCAAATGTATGTGCTGACATTGTGTGTCAAGTATAAAAGAAATCTTCAAGGAAGTGAAAAAGGTGTGCTCTAGTAAAAAAAAAACGGGGGAAAAAATCAAATATTTTGACCTTGAGGTCAAAGGTCAAGGTCAACTGGCAGTTTTCATTTTATGAGACATACTGCCTTATTGTAATACACCTTCATGCCAAATATCATGAGATAGTGTAAAAAGATAAATAAGTTTTCATGATTAAATACACAGATTATTGTGGAAAATATATGAAAATAACCCATTTTTATTACGTTGCCATGGTAACGGTGTAAGAGACCCCAGCTCAAAAATCATAAAACTTGTAGTACACATGTAAATCTTTATAGAAATATTTAAAACATTTAAAAATCCAAACTACTTTATGAGATTTCATGTCCTTTTGATGATCTTTTTACCAAGTATCCAAAATATGCCCAAAATGCCCTTTTTGGACCGGTCAGCCTCAAAATTTAGCAATACTCAATCTTTAACATTTTGTCAAGTTTCCAAGGACGAATAATGCTTGTTATAAAAATCAATTCAAATACCAGTTAAAAATAACCTTAACTAGCAAATTTAGAGTAACAAAATTGTGATATTTTTGTAGATTTTATTTGGAAATTCAGGCATTTCCAGTAGATGGCGCTGTAAAATCTAAAAATAGCTTAAAATAGAATTTTAAAGTTAGATTTTTTTTTTCTTTTGACTATCATAACATGTATGCAAAATTTCATTTCATTTGGTTGACATCTCATGTGGACCCATTTATAGGCATTTTGCATGGTTCTATCAAAGACTGGGTGTTAATTACAATTACAGCACTGTAAGCGTGTTACAAATTTTTAAAAAGCGGAACACCAAAAAGATAAATACTGCTATTGTAAGATTGAAAATAAAAACAAGATCTTAAAAACGATACTTAAAACTATTAAAAAGACTCATCATAAATGTGGATCTTAAAAACTGATGAAATGTGCGTGTTCGTGTTTTTGAGATGTCATCAATTGAATTCGGAGTAATTTGTCTTTCGAGGTTTTTTTTATACATTTTACATTGGCACCTTCTTTTTATCAAAACTTATAAAAGAATAAAAAAGGGAATTTATGAGATTTATAAAACCTGATCTTTAACCTATATGTAATGAAATGTTATGATAAGTTGATAAAACTAGAGAACTTTTGAGATAATAAGAAAAAGAGGAGCAAACATTCTGAACACAAAACTTTTTTCAAAAAAACTCATTTTTAATTTAATGACTGAATGCAGAACAGGAACATCAGTTTTACAAAACATTAATAAAAAAGAAACATTGATATATATATACAAAAAAAGCTGCATTGTTTATCTTTAATTGGCATTAACCGAGAATTCTCGATCGCTTTCCTATCTAAAATTTATTGTAAACAATCGTACAACAAAGGGTTAACAGAGGTCAGTGTAAATTTCCAGACGGATTTATATTTCTAAGATAAAAATAACCTGTTCTGTTATTAACTTTTATATATACAACTGAAATCATAATGGGTCTATCGATACTCAGGAGATTAACCGTGTCTTACTAAGTCAGTGATTCGATGGTCTTTTAAAGGTGAATGCTAATATTTTTAATGCAACATTTTCAATGGGGTCACAGTAAAAATGTGTATAATGTGTATCTACTTCAAGCAATCTAAATACACGACAGTATACATCTAATTATAAGAGTTACATAAGAGAGTGAGAATAGTCGTAGGTTACAAATTGAATGCATTCAATTATTTAAGTCCATAATACGCAAAACAAAGTGCTAGGCTGGCATAACTTATACAGATCCTGTCAATATATGCAAGCTATAGATGCAACATCAAAATGTTATACGTGTACAATTTTGACCCTTAAATGAAGGAATGAAGATATGCACTTAGTTGAGGAAGTCTAAATTTTTTCCGAATAAAATTTAAAAAAAAATCAACTGCCCTGAATCTTAAGGTTCAATTTGTTCAGATGATATTTACTGCTAGCTGGATATCATTTATTTTTTTCAAAATGTCTGGTTTTGACACAATTATATTTGATTCATTATTTTTGGAAAATTTCAACATCACGTTCTATCTTAAACTTTGTGATCTAAATTTAACAAATAAAGGCAAGAGTGTAACTATACCACAGGTGAATTTTGCCTCTGTTGGAGTATTAATATATAAAGCAAAAACAAAAGTGTATCATATCAACCGAAAGATATATATATATATATATATATATATATATATATATATATTTCATGCAGGAATGAAGCAGGATAGAATTTAAATTCACAGCTACAAAACTGAAATACTCCTTTTAATACTATAGTGTTGTTTTTACCCGGCTCTCGATGACATATTGTATATGAATATCTGATAATAAATAAGAAGCATGCACGCATACCAAGCTGTATCTGCCGCATATTTTTGTTAAACTCGATTTTTTGGATGAAATCAAACTAGTTACCAAACTGAAATATTCATCAAAAACATTTTCTTCACAGCGATTACATCTACATGTCGGAAAGAGAGTCATAACAAGGATTAACCTTTGAACTGCTATCGTTTGAAAAATAAAGTATTCACTTTAATTTTATTAGATATTCACAAAAGAAAATGATATAACTAAAACAAACTGACACGCAGAAACCTGTGGGCAGTTATCTGAAGTATTATGTATAAATTTTTCACTTGACAAACCTTCAAATTATCTGATAGGAAGTTTGTTGATGGCATGTTGCAAGTATCTGTCCTTATCTTACATATCATTATTTTTAAGCGGCATTCCAAATTTCCAATCCATCATCCACGCCAGGTACCATATGCAGGAACAACCCATGTGTTCCTTGTCCTAAAATACACGAAATGGTTGCCACTGAAAATAAAGCAAACAACGATTAAATAATCTGAACTCTCATTTTCTTCCGTAGACGCTGTTGGAATGTTTATTTGTTACCGGTGGTTGTCTTTCGTAAGTGATTGTCGATTCGAATCGTCTTGATTATATTTTGCTAAAACTGAGTAATGATTGTAATGGTCAACTGCAATGTAGTGAATCATTGTTTTGTCTGCAACAACACATTTAAGATGGAAACGAGAAAAGGCAATAATGATTGAATGTGATAATATTAACCAATTATGGTATATCAAATGAGGGCTTCAATCTAAATTGATTATAATTAATTTGCAAATATATAGCCTACATACTTCTCAGTTAAAAGCATAATTAAAACATTTGTTCAAAGAGATTTTGTCAAACTACATGTACATACAAAAAAAAACGCGTTCGTGTGATTAAGAATGAAAACTGAACGAGAGAATGAATAGTAAAAACGAGAAAATAAACTAATTCTGGTCTTGATTCTGATAATGTTCTATCAAAGTAATAATTGGGATAACGGGACGCGCTACAGGTTGCACTTTGAAAATCACGTGTGATTTTACACAAGTGCAACCTACAAAACAAAATATGTTCAGTTGAAAATTAATACAAATAATGTTCTGTGTGTTTACAAAGCAGTCGTATTACTAAGGTAAAACTGTGTTTTTTGTATAGATGAATAGTTAAACATTTCGCTCTCAAAGATTGTATATTTTATTTGACCGGTTGTGTTCTGCTATTTCACAATTCAAGACGTTACAGAGGTAAAGCAATATATTAAACTTAAACATTTGTTTCCATTGGTTTGTTTTGTATCATTGTTGTTTAGGTCAACAATGCTGCTAAGTGTAAATGTTTTGAAGTTGTCTATTTCACCGTTGTCTTTTGACTGATATAAATGTAAATCCGACATTTGAAGGACTTCATAATTCATTTATACTCTTACATCGAAATTCCGATTGTAAGCTATGTGAAAAATTTATAATGAATATCATGTTTTAAACCGAATTGCATTTATTATACCATCTGCAAACGAATTCAAATAATTATTATGCTGGTACTTTTGTTTTAAACCTCTTGTTGGTTGAAGTGTTTACATCTTTTATGGTATATATAAGTACAAAATTACTCAAATATTTCAAAAATAAATGAAAAAATATTACCATAAACATTGATTGAAATTTTAATGGAACATTAAATAGAGATGTTTGTGCTTATTGTGACAGGATATTCAAATTTAGAGTTCTTTGACTTTTTGTTTACTTTTATAAAAGCTAATTAAGCAACATAACATTATTTCTAACCTCTTCAGAACTATTCTAAATAGGGTTGACTCTTTTCTCACGACAGCATATAAGGTGAAGTGTTTATATGAAGAAGTGCAGAGCTGCTTGATATACCACGTAATATATTAAACTTCCTTGTCTGGAAAAACTAGTTTGTACTGCTATTCTGCATTTTAATAATAACCTATCCCACAGCAAAATGAATTTACATCTTTTTATATATAATGAATATGTGCTTTTAGCTTCGTACTCATATGCTAGGGAAGGGATTAACTTGAATGGATACTGTTGAATTATCCTTCGTAGGATATCAATTTTTGGTTTCGTTGTAATGGTGAATCACGAAATCGATTATCCACGAAAACTCAAGATTTCCTAAATCCACGAAAATTGATTATCATTAACCAAATGAATCCACAATACCAGTTGCAAGCGAACCTACATGATCGGTTACTTTCAAGACTTTAAAATTAAATGTACAAATAATGTGTATTTTTATAGTTATTTTTTAGTATGTTTGAAAATTTAGAGTGAAGTGTCGCTGAACTAGTCTGAATGATTATTTATGGGTCAGCGGAAGCCCACTTATATTCTGCTTATATTAGAGATTTGTTAACTGTGTTACAGACCAATTTGTTTTGGCAGTTTGAAGCACCTTGGTCGGTTGATGTCCTTTTGACACATTCCCCGTTTCCATTCTCTATTGTCTTTTTTAAGGAGGATCGACCAAACTAATGTCATGATAGTGTGTGTTTATAGGATATTTTTTCCTTTATATGCACGCTATCTTTGATGCTCGACTAAGAAATATTTACATCATCTTACTTACATGAGCAAAACGACGAATGGAAAAAGTGGAACAGAATCTGCTTACCTTCTATGAACACCTTAGATCGCTTTAGTATTTGAAGGGTTGCATCAGTCTTTGGTTTTTGATGTTTTTGTGTACTGTTAACGTGTATTGTCTGTACTTTTTCTGTTTTAGACATGGGGGTGTCAATATATTATCAATCTATGCCTTTGAATGTCCCTCTGGTATTTATTTCCTTTCTTTTAGTAAGCAATTGCAAGCACCAATTCATCAATATTAGACATGTATACTTACATGAACCTATATATTATTATTTTGCTATATTCCTTTATACCAAATATTGCAATTATCCGAACAATATGATACTACATGTTCAGGAAATATCAACGGTGCGATAATTAGATAATTAAATTAATATGTCAGATGAAATCCATGTAAAAATCATAAATCAATAAAGATTAAAGGTTAAAGAGGAGGTAAATACCAATAAGTCGTCAAACCCACAATTCCCGTTTCATCTATTATGTGTAACACGTATCATGGATTTCATGTTATCAATTATCAGACCGTTAGTATCAAATATAATTTTATATCATCAAATTGTATTATCACCGTATTGGATGGCAACGTCAACAAAATATCAAGTTCATTATATTGTACGCAAGTCGAGTGGCTTGTATACAGAAGACCCACCAGTGACGATCGAATTAGAAAAGTTAAAAGGCCAAATAAAGTATGAACGTTGCGGATATTGAGGAAACAAACATGACGATCATTTTACCTAAACATATATAGCTGCGGTAGTCTATCAATTTTAAGAGCTTTTTCTGAGTATATTGAACAATTCAAAGTATGAGTTTTCTTTCGTATGCTATTTTTGTGTGTTACAGATAATAGTAATTCCTATAATTCAAATGATCAAACAAATATTTCTGAAAGCGTAATGCCCTCAATACCCTCAGGTGTTACGTGCTTTGGTGAATAAACATATTGGGCGTTTACTTATTTCATTAATCGCATTTTTGAATTTATTTTTGAAATAATCCGTTAGTAGATGAAAGAGGGCACTTTTTAATCATATTCCATCTGAATAAATAGTTATTTGTTATGAAATAGACAAAAGCCTTGCAGTATTAAGTTACAATTATACATTTTCAAGCGGATTGAATAGGTTTGTTATGATATGAAGGTAAGTATGTATCAGTTAAATCAGGTAAGCAATATAAAGTATCATGTATCACAATTAAGGACAGGTGAGAGATCACACACAAGGCAGTAAACGATCGACAAATGATTCATTATTACCGTACCTGAAATTAAAACTAAACTAAAATTCTCAATTTAATGTCAATAAACTCTCATCAAAGATAGTAATATGTCTCGTCATTTATCTTCTGCACGAAACTTTAACATCAATAGCAAAATCAAAAGTAAAAATAAAACCATGAAATGGAAAATGAATCCACAACATAAAGAAAAACCTGAAAGAAACTGTGAATCGTATGAACTCTAGATAAATTAAGAAAAACATATGTGGGAAAACAGCAGAAATCGTCTCAACCCTATAAACATGGAGATACATAGGAAGCCTAATCTCGGTAAAACGTCTTATATTGATGAATATATAAAGACAGATAAAAATTTGAGGAAACAATTGACATATAGATACATTGCGAAAACAGACTAGAAATAAGGAGACGAGGTATGCTTATAAATGAGACACTTCAGACAAAATTATGTCGGTGTAAACAACTTAAGGCCATCGACAACGAGCAAAATACATAGTATATACTGATCAAAGCAACAGTAGTATACCGATGTGTTAAAGTCATCAAACACTTTAGAAAAAAAATCCGGGTAACCAAATAAACTGAGTGAACCATATCAGCTATGAGAGGGAAACAACGGAACAGCAGAACCGCTGACGTGCAACAAAAACAAACGCCAACATCTACAGAAAATGATTATTTGAGAACAACTGTCATATTTCTGACTTAGTGCAGGATATTTTTAGAAGAAATGATGTGTTAAACCAGGTGGTATTGCTAATTAAACCTCCAGCTTAAATGGCAATATTAAAACAAATCGTTAAATGACAACAATACATGACAGGAATTAAGTATAAACAAACGAAAGAACATTCAAAAGTGTAAGCAAAAAAAGATCTCGACATTACAAATCATCAACTAAAACGAGAAACCAATACAACTTTATTTATACTAATACAATACTAAGTAAACGAAAACAATATGACTGACAACAATTAACGATAACCTCTTTGAATTACAGGGCGCCTGTCGTTTATCTGAACAGACTTATAGACGTTGTGAAATATGGTAAGGTTGAACATATTTCCGAGCAACCGTCAGCTATCATTGGCCAATATTGGGTAAAAGCACAAAATACGAAATCAATATCTAAACAAAGCGTTACAGTTGAATGTTTTACTTTAACCCTTTCTGGCGAGTTCAACCTTTTGACGTGTGTCAATCATTTGGGTCCATTTCTATTGACAGTTTTCGTTTTAGAGAGTTATGGCCGCTTATTCACTTGACTGATAGTGAGATGATAGTTGGTTGTATCAAAAAGTCTAAGATACAGTATGTAACTTGTTTGCCTTAAGGGTTCAGTTGAGACTATACGTGTACCTATATCTTTTAATCAACAGTGAGACTAATGCAGTTTGTGAATGTCAAAGACCAGGACAGATAATATGATACTACGTAACAATAGAACATCAAGAAACCATTGCATTTGCTATCACTCGTAGTTCTGAGACATCCATCAATATGAATTCGAGGTCTGATGGTATGTATATGAAGCAGACCTTCTTATCTAAAAGCAACTTTGCATCGACATTCTTACTGATTCGATTAGCTGTAAGTACTAATTTGGAATAGAGATTGTTGAATGAACAATCTACTGTTTGCAACTTTACTTACTTGATTTGACTTCGTATGTTTTATTACAAATGCACATTAAAGAGGGACGAAAAATACCAGAGGGAGAGTCAAACTCATAAATCGAAAATAAACTGACAACGCCATGGCTAAAAATGAAAAAAGACAAAGAGATAAACAATAGTTCAGTTGACAAAACATAGAAAACTAAAATAAATTAGCAACACGAACCCAACCAACAACTAGGGGTGATCTCAGGTGCTCTGGAAAAGTAGGCAGAACCTGCTCCACATGTGGCACCCGTCGGTTTGCTCATATAAGAACAAATCCGGTAAATAGTCTTATTCGGTAGGTCACATTCATGAAAGTGAAGGGGATTGTAGTTACGACGTAAAGAACATATCCAATATCATTTGTGATAACGGTCAACCAGCTCGTGATGGTGTCAGTAAAATTTACGAAGGGATGATTTCAACTTCACCATTTGAAACTCTTGGTTTTAATAGCTTCCTTTTGAGCAGCAATCCTCTATCAATAAAATCATGATAGGTAATGCAAGCACGGGAATATCGTATCAATTGGGATAAACTATAAACAATATACTACAATATGTGTCTAGCTTTCACAACAGCTCCACGTATATTGTATTTGAATATATCACTATTAATGTTATCAATCTTATTGTACAAGTGTTGTCATTCTTTGTATTTTATCTAACTTCTAGTAAGTAAAAAATATAAAAAGTATGCGTGTTTATGGTAATAAAGTAATTAATTATCGTGGTCCCTTATATATCATTAAAAACATTCGTTAGTGCATAATGACAATATGTTAAGCGTATTTGTTAATAACTCGTTGATACAAAGCGGTCAAAACATCGATTTATCTTATAATAAAACGTAATGAGTAGTCTGTCGAACAACAAAATGATAAATAGCCCACCCTTTTCACACTATACATCTATACATGTCTAGAATATTCAGTACATTTAACAACTCATCATTCTTAAACAACAGATTGCATGCAGATCAAAATGCTGAATTATTTTCCTTTAAGTTGTGCTATACAAAATTGGAAATCTTAATTATTTGTTTTGATTTAAATCGTACACAATCCAACTGTTGTGATCTACATTTTAATTATATAATGGATAACATTGTTTGATGAGTTCTTGAAATATACATTAAGCAATACATTTATTTAAGAACTAATCAAACATATAAGCTTTATAATTGTGTACGCCAGGCGCACGTTCACCGCTTACGTAAAGTTCATCGAATACCTCGAATCTACACTATTGAAAGGCCAAACAAATTACAATGTTCATGATCACTGAGAACTCAAAATTTTCAAAGAGATTTCCAAATATACCTGAGGTAATCTGTTCATGGGGTTGAAATTATATAGTTAATATATAATCTTACAATATTACCTGTAATGATAAAGACTGGCAACATACATTGTGGCGGTCTATGATATCTTTATATCGTAACAAATGTCTAATCACTAAATTACCGCTGTCCTCTTATTACTCATAGTAGCAATTTTGACTGCGTGTTGATTCGCATTTCATATCAGACGCTTAACCACACGAATATACTTGTCCCGTTCCTTTTCTGATGTCATACGTAATGATAACTTGTTTTGTTTTACCTAGGTTAGTATTTTTTATTGAATTTATTATTGTTATATCAGTAAATAAATGTTGTACTAAATTTACGTTAATAATAATTTCTAAGATATAAAACGATGTGGTATGCGTGCGAATGAGAAACTCTCCATCCAAGTCATACTTTGTAAAAATAAGCCAATACAGGTCAAATTGTTGCAATTTTGTTACATGGAATGCGGATATATTTTTTGCCAAAAAAAAATTGTTGTTCATAGTAAAAAAAACAGAAGTCAAATTTATCGTCATACCAAACACTTATCAATAAGGTATATTTTGTTAGTAGTGAGACTAGATATAATCATTAATAAGTAATCATTCAAAAAACAAAAAGCATTGCAAATTGTATCCACTTGTCAAATTAACATGATAAACGATTAAAGAGTACTCGTAGTTACTTAAAACTAGTTTAAAGCCAAAATCAATAAAAATCCAAAATCAAGCATCAGCCACTTAAATCAACTTAAACACATCCCAGGTATTTAGTATTTCAACGTTATGGACAGTCAGAGAAGAAATGGCTTGTTCAATGACAAAAAAAGCATCGACAGGCAGTAAGCTAGTTAGGAATAAGTTTTTAATACTGCCTTGAAAAACCCATAAGTGATATAAATACCTTTGTAAGATATATCATACACTCCGCAAGAGTTGCAGTTAGTTTTTTATACTGCCTTGAAAAACGCACACGTGATATAAATACAATTGTCATCACGCATAACCCAGGTATATTCTTAAACCTATGGGAATTTTGGATCCTCAATGCTCTTCAACTTTGTACTTGTTTGACTTTATAAATATTTTGATATAAGCGTCACTGATGAGTCTTATGAAGACGAAACGCGCGTCTTGCGTACTAAAGTATATAATTCTGGTACCTTATAATTATTATGAATGCAAGTCTATCAGAAATATTCAAGATGGTTCAATATATACATGTATATTAAACCGATACACGAAAGTAAAATTGACTTTCAAATCAATTCAATACCCTTACGTTAAAAGTCATAGAAAACGCGTGATCGATAAAAATAATGTTAATTTAATTTTTTAACAAATGCATGGATATATCATAAACGTAGTTTTCTGTGATTTTTTTTTTTATCATTTTTTTTCGCATCAATAGCGTATACTCGTGAACACATATTTCACACGGTCAGTGTTGATGTGAAAATATGGCAGCTAATCAATTGTTGTGAAGCCGAAATTTACCGTTTGTCACTTGCTAAACAATCAACAAAAAGCATGGATATTAAGGTAAGCACCTGTATTACATGTACAATAAGATATAGTATATATATTTTTCTGCCTCACTGGTTTTTTTTAAAACACAGCAATAAAGAAAACATAAATTTCTTCTTAATTTGGAAAAAAATAAAGAATTTTCTGCAGATAAAAGCACATGCATATAAGTTTTATAACAAATTTAGATCAACATATGCATATTTTTTTTTGAAGTTCCAATCAACTTTAGAATGGAAGCAAATATTCTAATAAACAATACAGAAAAGAAGATTTAAAACGTTTGATGTCTTATAAAATTACACAACGAAGTGTGGCCATGTTTGGACAGGGTAATATTTTCCTATTTTCAATAGTTAATCTGGGCTTTTACAAAAGATAAACAGGTTAGAATGTCAGATTTTTAGATGTGTTTTTTGTTTCAATTTTAAACCATCACAAGTAAACAAATCGCACTAAAAATCGTTATTGTTATTTCTTATTTCATGTTATCATCCTTTATCTGACAACAAACCTGCTAAGTTTGAGACATATCAAGCATGCATGTCACTGCTTCAGAGGACATTAACTTTGTAGTGTACTTTTATTCTGATTGAATGTACAACAGGAAAACAAGGAAAGCTTTGTAAAACTTGTCTTAAATACTTTTAACTATCATACTTATAGATTTATGTTTTGTTCTAGATATAAGACTGATAATCAAAATGCGTCAGTGTAGATTATCTCCTGTTGGGGGAAAACTAACATTTCTGATGGGGGAAAAAAGTATTATTACGTCTCAAACTTTCCAACAAACTTTTTAAAAAACAACAACAAATATTTATAATATGGATTGCGTTTAATATATATTCTTATCGGTTGTCCCTCTGACTGCATTTAATGCATGAGATTATTGTATTCATCATGATGAAATAAAGATATCGAATTGCATATCAGCGATAAAAAACTTTATATTTTATCTAATTACTATTTATCTGCCTCTAGAACACTTTGTTCGTGATTTTATACGAGAATATTTGTTTTGTGCACGAGAGAATGAATCAAACAGTCCTTACTGGAACAGATGCCTCGGCCTTTAGATTCTAAATATAGATTTGCGTTTCTGTTTATTTGTTTGGCTATGATTTTGTTTTGTGTATGTATTTAGAAAAAAAATGGAATAAAGAATGTTCTAATGCTTAAATAGAATTTTTAATAACTAGAAATTAGTGATTAATAATATCTTACTGGTGTCGTTATAACTAGTATACGTTAAAATGGCAAAATTGTGTTCAAAATTATGTTGACTTCTCATAAAAATCAATTGTTATTAATTAATTTATCTTTTCGATCATTGCAGCAACATTTTCCTTAAACGCAACACACATTCTAAAAATATCGATATATATATATATATCCTTATATTTTGTCACGGAACTTTTCGGGGTGGATGTAATCATTAGAAAAAAGTTGTTGATTATATTACTTAAAGAATGAATATAAATTTATGACACGAACGAAACCCATTTTTTAAGTCGGAATATTTAACATTACAATATTATTTCACCTTGTTCGTTTATTATTATATCATCAAATATTGTTATTGCATCAATATTGGAAAATTTTATCGTGATTATATTTGAGTACTGCACGAGCTCACGAGTATATATATTTTACGAGGGATAATGCTAACCAATATCCATCCATTATTTCTTTTAATATATAGCAATGCTAGAAAATCAGCTTACATCCCAGCGTTATGTATTAAGTCCTAACAAAAAGCGGTTGGGCCCAAATCCCAATTACATCATAAAGACTATAATTGAAGGATAAATTCACGCATGAAACAGATCTTGTTTTTTTCTCCATACCGCGTAACTTTCTAAGTTTTGAACATTTATTCAACTTTTTCGAATGACCTATTATAAACTACTTGTACATTTTTTGGTATTTAAAAAGTGTCCACAATCATTATTAAGATGAACCGGAACTTTCAAGCCCAATCGACCTGCTTCTTTATCTTATCATTATTTTTGTTATTGAGGTCAATTAATGTTGTTGAAATAAATTGTATTTGTTTATGTTTTCTACAAACCTACCAATAAAATACAAAACTTGAACATTTTATATTGATATGAAGTTATTATAAACAAAATTTACATAGGTTTTAAATATGTTTTGTAATTTAGCTTCTCCTTGTCTATGAAGTTTCAGGGGAAAACAACTCTTAACTATAAACCTTTCGTACCAACGGTTACTTGCAACGGTTGCTTGAAAACATAATCGAGTGCACACAATATTGTTCACTATGAATACAAGAAGTAACCACATGAAATTAGCACCACATTACAGCTAAAAAGTCTTAAATTAGTTCTGCATATAATTCATAAAACATACGTTGATATTAAGTGTATACATCAATTATTTCCAAAAGTTAAATGACAGCTCCAAGTTCGTACTACGGTTGGTACGGTAGCAAATTGGGAAACCTCTTATAACATGCAAAATACACATACGCAACACAAAAAATCGATTATCTGTTTTTAAGCTATTCAAATTATTCCATGTCTAACAAAGAATCAATACACAAAACACAACAGAGAAGATTAAAGACTAAGCAACACAAATCTCAACAAAACATGGGGTTGATCGCTGGCGCTCCTAAAGGATAAAGAGATCTGGTCTACATGTGGCAACCATAGTGCTGTTCAGGCTCGTAAAAACAACGGTTACAAGTCTAATGCGATAGGTCACATCCATGAAAAGTGGACGGGATTAGGAACATATCCGGTATCATCTTTGAAACGGGTATTCCAAAACCGGTAAACCAACTCGTGATGTCGTCCATATACTTAACGAAGTTATGGGTTCAACTTCAGAGATATACACTCCGTATGCTTGCGCTGTTTAACTGAACTCTGTGGAAAATCCAAAACAGAAAATCCCAAATCACATGGCAATATATAAAGCTAAAAAAAAACTGTGAAGTATGCAATGGTGGATAGCTAGCTAACCCTCTCATTTGTATGACAGTCGCTTAAAATTCAATTATATTTGCATCGATATGTGAACAAAAGAACCAATGTTAAACTAATCGTCGTTAAGATCAGTGGCTCATTTGTGTGTTTCCATTGCCAACATTGTCCTAAGTTTAATGGTTTTTACACATTTGTACTTGAAAGGCATTAAGAGCTTTTAATCGTAATTCCTGCGAAAAAGGAAGACAAACGTTATGGAATTATCAATATACAGATCCAGTCTCTGCGTCGAAAATAATTATGTGCTATAGTTACACCAAGAAAGGGTTATTAGAGATATTTAATTCCAGAAATTGTCACTGCGATTGGAAAGTGCATTCGTTCGTTTTGTTATTTTTTTTTTCATTATCACGTTTTACACATGTTTTTTAAAATAATATATCATTGGTAATCATTCTTGTTCTAAGAGAGAAGTTCTACAGCTGCTAGGTCATTTAAATTTTGCCTCAAGAGTTATCTTACCGGGCAGGTCTTTTGTGTCTTATCTAATCAATTTATCAACCAAAGCGAAAGAATTACATCATTTTGTGCGTTTAAATAAAGAATGTCGGATAGATCTCGAATTTTGGTTACGATTCCTTAAGAATTGGAATGGAATTAATATGTTTTATAATTCTACATTCATATCTAGTTACGATATGGAATTATACACAGATGCATCGTCAACTATAGGTTTTGGTGGATATTTTGGTGGAAAGTGGTTTTATTCTTCATGGCCGACCGAAATTAAAAACATCACAAACAGTAAACATTCAATGGCATTTTTCGAATTGTACCCTATCGTTGTAGCAGCTGTATTATGGGGTGCCTCATGGAAAACTAAAAAAGTGTTATTTTGGTCTGATATATGTCTACAGTTGAAATTATAAGAAAAGGCCGATCAAAATGTTTGTATATTATGAAGTTAATGAGGAAATTAACATGGTGCGCATGTACAAACAATTTCTTTTTTAGTGCAAAACACGTGCCAGGTGTACAAAACGATATTAGTGATGCCTTATCTCGATTTCAGATACAACGTTTCAGAACCCTGGCACCAGATGCAGACACTTTTCCGGAACCGTGTCCCAAAATCTCAGATGTAATATGGTGTTAAAACAAACTGTCGAACAACTATGGACAACATCGATATCCAAAAGGACTAAGGATGCGTATGATATTGGTTTCATGCATTTCAAGAGATATTTACTGTTAAATAACGTGACATTTACAAATAACTTGGCCCCAGTTTCGGAAGAAATCCTCATATATTTTGTTGCTCATTGTCAAACAGTTCTGAAACTTCATTATTCTACCATTAAACTTTATCTATGTGGAATCAGGTACAATTATTTAAAGGAAAATTGTAGTGATCCATTAGAACTATATAACGGCAAACCATTGCCAAGGCTTACATTGATCTTAAATTCTGTTAAACGATCTCAAAATCAAAATAAAAGAATAAGGCTACCAATCACTTTTGATATTCTTGAGCAAATTATAAAGAGTTTACGAAAGGGAGTTTTTTCAAAATTTATTGATCTCATGATTGAAACAGCTAGCGTGATTTCTTTCTTTGGCTTCCTCCGATGCGGAGAAATAACTGTTATCAAATCCGAACATTTTGAACCTGCAATTAATTTATGTATATCAGACATTTCATTCACAGACAATATTGCTAACCTGCACTTGAAACAGTCCAAAACTGATCCATTCCGTAAGGGTATAGATATTCAGTTACACAAAATTAATAGTCATATTTGTCCTTATCGTGTTTTGAAAAGATATTTAGAGATCAGGAAAACGTTTTTATCGTCTTATCAAAACACTGACCCTCTTTTTGTATCAATTGGCAATTTAGCTATGGAAAGAGATTTCTTTATAACAAAAATCAGATATGTTCTAGAGTTATGCGGTTATAATCCTAAAAACTTTTCAGGTCATTCATTTAGAATAGGTGCTGGCACCGCAGCTGGTCAAGCAAAAATAGAAGATCACATGATTAAAACGTTAGGTCGTTGGTCTTCAGATTGCTATGTGCGTTATATTCGAACTCAACCAATCTCTATAAAGCATGCACAACAGCAGCTTGCTGAATCTTTCAATCATTGATTATATAGTATAGTCAACTTCGATTTATTGGCAGTAGAACTGCATGCTTGCTTAATATGTATATTTTGTTTCTTATATTTAGCTTATTATTGTGTTATTCGTTGACTTATTGAAGGTGGTCCTGGGGGATTCCTTATTCTAAATACTTGGGGGTCACTCAGACTCATCTGATTTCTAATCATTACTTCGTCAGAGTTTCTTGGCACCTTTTCAAATATTTCACTTATCATTCATATTTTTCATTCATTTTCCAAGCATTTTTCATTTAACATCTCCAACCTCAACTCAACACCTTAAAACATTGTAGCCCACCGTCACGCGGGGGCTGGTCCACTGCCACGCATGGGCCGTCAGATGAAGCTTCGCTTTATCATTCTTTTGTCAGTTGTGTTGTTCAAGTTGAGCGTAGTGGCTTGTCAGCTGGTCTTCTTTCCACGAAAGAATCGCTTCCTGACAAAGTCCTGGAGCAAAAGTTTTCGTCAGATAGTTGAGTGATTTCCCAAGGCCAAACAATTTGATATGTTTTATATGTTTAGTACAGGAAATACGTTTTCATTTTATCTGGTGTAATTTTCATAATAAATATATATTACATTAAAACCTTTTCGTTTAGTAGCAATGGTTCCATGATAAAGTTACTATTGAATCTACAGTATACTGACACTACACTAAGATAACATTCACCAAACAGGAACCTTTAACACATTTGACCTCAGATTTTTATCAGATGTCAAAGTTTAAAACAGTGAAGCTAATGAGCATATCGACACACAAAAATTTCACAGTTTGATGTCCTGCGAAGATTCTCATACTAACTGATTGATTGATAATGGGGATAAAATGATTATTAAAGAGTCTGCAGTGTCAAAATCCTCACAAATCATATTGTGCTATTACACGTGTATAGCAAACAGCATAACATGAGACTTATGGTTAAAGCGACATTGAAACCAGCATCACAGTAGGATACAACATTTAATATATTAAATTGCACATGATTTCACTTCGACTATTGAACTATAATTAGATACAGAGATTATCATGTTGGGAACTCGCGTCATTTTCGGATATAAAGTTATTTATTGGTTTATTTGAATGGAATTCTTACATGGTTGATCAGTTGTTGGTGTAGTTCAGTGGCAAATATTACATGCATATACATGACGGAAAAACATAAAACACATTTAAAAACAGAACTTCGACTGTCCGTTTTACACAACTACTCATAGGTAAAACGAGTATATAAAAGATATTTAATTCCAGAAATTGTCACTGCGATTGGAAAGTGCATTCGTTCGTTTTGTTATTTTTTTTTTCATTATCACGTTTTACACATGTTTTTTAAAATAATATATCATTGGTAATCATTTATTGTATAGCTTCCTATGTATTGTAATGTTATTGCATTTTCAAACATAGTATCGATTTCTGAAGTCATGTTGTCTCATCAACTTGTAAAATTTCACTGTACCTGTACTACTTAGAATGAACACAGAAATGCAAAATATTTCATAAAACGTTAGACTTAGTACTTGAGACTCAACAATGTTAATATCTTTTAGGTCGTCGGTTTTAAAAGAAGTATAATATAAGTAGATGGAACTCAATCAATTGCATTTGTATATTTCACAACATAATGTATGAACAATCAAAAGCATAACTGTACGACTGAAACAGTATGTAAGTTATTTTATATTTCGCAGATTTTTTCTTAGCTGTTATAGCTGTGGGAATTTGCAAAGAAGAATATGCATGTGTGTTTTTGAACACGGGTATACAAATGTTACCTTTATGTACTTTAAATGATATTTCGATTGGAAATTACATGTAAAAACAAAAATACTTTTTAATTGATTTAAAAAGACAGACCATTTTAAATAAAAGAAATATTTCATCGTGTTTTTTTTCTGCTAAGTGATCATTATTTTATTAATTACGATTTAATATGAGCAGCTGAATGTGATTATTGTTTGTAACATCCTTTACTTATTGTTAATAAAACGCCGACTTTCTTGACAATTAGATAAATATAGATTCCACCACTGCATCGAGTGTAATACGATATTTATCCACTCGAGACAGTTAAATTTTCAAATTTAAAAAGCGAGGCTCGCCGAGCGTTTTAAATGTTTAGTCGAGAGTGGATAAATATCGTATTGCACGAGATTTGGTGGTGAAATCTGTTTCTCTAATGATTTTTAGACGATATGCGGACACTCTTATTCCTTCTTTTCGAAACGACCTGCAAAAAGGTGTGTTCTTTCTATGAAACGTTATCAGACATGGTCGCTTTTTTTCATGACGTCACAATAAGAATTTCAGAGGAAAACAAGAAAATTTGACGTCATGATCGAGTTTGGACCAATGAACAACTGAGATCAAATGAACCACACGTTGATTAGATAAATATAATCAACGGGTCAGGAAAAGGATAAATCGAGTAAGAATTAGAGAAATATCGAAAAACTACAATACAAAATTTGATTATAAATGCTGGTTATTCAATTTTCATTATAGGCGATGAACAAAGTCATATTTTTGTCCTAAGTGCAAACTTGTCGTGCAGGTGTTTCCTACTTACTAGTAAATACTACTATGTATATAACACTGTCTACTATGATTCTTCTTAAAAATCAAAATAACACAATCTTCATTTAGTTTCGAATATAATGTCCCGTAGTACATTTTATGTACAGAAATATATATTTCAACCGACCACGGGATCATGCTACTATAGAAATTTATGTTTTCTTTTCATTTAGTTTTTTTTTACTTACCAATGGTCTTCTTTTATTATTTTCGGTGTTCGAGATTTTGTATGCTTTTAACGTTGTTTTTGTTTCGTTTTGTCACTGAAACAATCTTACGATGTCTTTTTAAAATGATTGTCATTCTCATATACTTGATGCCATTTAATGGAAAGAAAACACTCACTAGTATGCTGTGTTTTATAAGTGCGTATTTTAAAACGTTATTTTTGATTTCTGTTTTGATGTCATTTACCTATCATATCTCTTTGTACATATTTTCTGTTGGTTTGAGTTATGACTTTTACATATTAACAAATGTACAGTCTACTATATGTAACTTTTATGAGTGTTAAATTTTCAAAAGCGTATTGATATTTGAAATGGGTGAATATTATATATGTTATAAAATTGTGGCGAAAGTTGTTTATGTATCAGATGCAAACGTTCCTTTTGTTGTCAAATCAGTATTTTAACTATCAATAAAAAGTTAAATAACAAAAATACCGATCTCCGAAGAAAATTGTAAACGAAATTTCCACAAGTAAATGCCAAAATCAAATGCTCAAACACATTATACGAATGGACAAAAACTGTCATATTGCTAACTTCGTACGGACATTTTCGCATGTAGAATATTCATAGAATATAAATGTTTTCTTGCCGGAAAGTACAGGATACAATATCTAACATTTAGTGAAATCCATTCCATACTGGCTTGTTACAATATTACCCTCTGATGTATTTTATGCTGGATTTACATGATATCTAAATAATTAATCTACAAAACTCCTTTGTACGCAGGTGTTAGAATATCAATGTTATTGAATGATCATGGTCCCCCCCTATCAGCTTATAGTCTTTGGATACTATACAATTGTGTTATAAAGATGTGCTACTCATGGATAATATACTCCAACAGATTCGAACTACCATGCGTCAATTTATTGGTGACATGTATATTGTCGCAGTATATGATCATCTCTTAATATGGTAATAGGTGTTTGATCAGTAAATTGAGCACTTGTGTACTATCCTTTTATAGAAATTTTGACTGAGTGTGGATTCGCATTGTAGTTGATGCTCAAACAGAAGACGCTTCATGAGTTCATAGGAATTCATAACATTTTTGTTTACTTAGATAAGCATCTTTTTAATGAAGCTATGAAATTGGTTTATCAGTAAACAAATGCTGTATTGGATATGAATATAATCATAAACACTGGTTCAATGACTGGCTTGAAAAACACATAAATGAAAAGACTACATTTGTTACACTTATCATTCATACACAAGGTATACCCATAAATTTCCAGATGTCAATCAGGAACCTCCTTGTTTTTATGATACATTAGACTGATACACGGAGGTAAACTTAATTCTCAAACCAAACAAAATCACTTTAGATTAAGGTTGAAATCAAATGTTTTAACAAACAATAAGAAAGTGTGACCGCTCGATATAATGAAATGAGTAGTTTTTCCATATAAGCATCCGGTTCTTATTCAGAACTTTTTGATAAGTGGAACAGGACACTTCCTATATGTGATGTATGTTTTAATTCTAAGACGTAACACATAAGTTAAAAAAGCGTACTTAAAATCGTTATTGTAATTTCAAAACTAATGTTATCATCATTCATCTAAAATCAGAACTGTTATTTCTTTAACATATCAGGAAGACAGTGGAAGTGCGAGAACATTGGCTCTGTGCTGTACTTGTGTGCTAGTCGAAGTTCCTCAGAGAACATTGGCTCTGTATTGTACTTGTGTGCCTCAGAAAAAAAATTGGCTCTGTACTGTACTTATGTGCCTCAGAGAACATTGGCTCTGTACTGTACTTGTGTGCCTCAGAGAACATGGCTCTGTACTTGTGTGCTAATTAAACATGCCACAAGAAAATAAGGAAAGCTTTTGTAATACTTGTCTTTAATATATTAAACAGATATATTTATATTTGTGTTTGAGATTGAAGACTGACAATCAAAATGCTTAAACTTAGATTGTCTCCTTGGTGCATAATTCTTCTAATTTTACGTGCCATAGGGATATAAAATAACCATTTACATAGAGTGAAAAAGGTATTTATTTTGTCTCCATCATTTTCAAAAGGCTCAATAGAATTGACAAAGTGTTGTAATTTTTTTCAATGCCTCTTCATCAAATTCATTTCATTTGTTCTACTGACGTTTGCTAGTCTAAACAAATATCAGCAATAAGCTATATATGTTAACTTATATGTACATTTGTTTCCGGATAAAGAGTTGTTTCGGCGGATATCATTACTAATCTTTTTATGTAAAACAAACACGATTTCCTCTTTTCCCGACATATATTACACTTTTGCAATCATGCACTTTAAGTTGGATTTCTAATTTTACAAAAAGCAAGAATAATAACCTTCTCTCTATGCAAAGTAGGTCACATATGAAAAATAAGTTTTTCAATTCATTTTTTGTTTCACTGGAAAAACAAGAAAATCAATGGTTGTCGCTGAAAACGGTTGAATATGTACTTATAACGTCATTTTGCACTGACGGATCTGTCGTTTACTACATGTACGATGTAAGTAACGAGCCCTTAACTAAATAAATCATAATTTTTACCTGACTTTGCTTCAAAACATTTAACAATAGCATATGCAAAAGAGATAAAGAAGATATATTGCTTTCTGGTACAACATTAAGACGTTTGTTTGTTTTTATCTTTCTACTTATGTTAATGTATTTGTATTTTCCAACATACATAAAGTATCGATTCCAGAAGTCGTAAATTCACTAAAACTTGTAGTATGTCAGTGTTCTTATACGTTTTGAAATGAAAAACACAGTAATGCATAATTTTGCATAAAACGAGACTTCTTGAGACTGAACGATGTTATTATCCTTTCGATTGTAGTTTTCAAAAGAAAATAAATAGGTTGACGGAATTAATTCAGCTACGTTTGAATATAATATTTTCGTGACTGATGACATTTTCAATCCAAAACAAGATTTAAGCTGTAATGATATGCAGATAAGACAATACTTTTAAGTCTTAAGTTTTAATATACTTCATTTTGGAAATTGCGCGTTTCGTGTCAAAAAATTAAACGCATTAACAGAAGTTACTTTCAAATGAAAAGAGATATATTATTCCACATTTTTCAAACAATTTTTCTACATGAATTTGAATAACTTCAAAAGATCTATAATTACACAAGTAGCAAACAAATACAATCTGTTGTGATATATTTCAAAACTGTACACTATTCTTATGTTTACATATAGATTGGAAAAAATAATTCAATGTAACAATCCTTTTATCTTAACGGCATATTTTTCATTATTCAAGGTATTGAAAGTGGGTTTGAGTACATCAACTCTTATACTTATTTTTTCCTGATCGAACGTGCCCCAAGACAAAAATAAAAGCTTTTGTAAAGCATCTTCTTGACAAAATATATTATAAAACGACGTATTTGAAAAAAAATATTTTTGTTTAGATATAAGACCGACCCTTTAAGAAGAAACTTGAACATTAAATAGTTCTGATGCGTCGAATATTTGAAAGCAGCGGATGTATACGGACCGCTCACGATGAAAAGCAATAAACTAAAAAAACAACCTAAAACGATAGCCAAATCCATCGAAAGCAAACCATGCTTAACGGTGTTGAAACCTTAGATTCTGTATGAATTCCAAATTTATAAACCAGCAATTTAAACAAATGATGTGAAGGTTGGCAATTAAAGATTACCTTACTGTATTTTACGATGAGAAAAAATTTAAAACATTGTAATAGCCGTCCATTGTGTATTGACTAATGAACATGTAAAGTCATTCTAATGGAAAGGGAAAATGTTTTGAATCTATAAAACTTAACATTGTACATCGGATTATTCTAGATAAAAATCAGTCATTTCTAATACTTCAAAATCCATCAATATATACGCACTTTAATCTAGATTGATAATATAACAAATAGCTATTTCAAATTTCTTTAAGGAGATTAAGATGTTATGTTTTTCAGAACTAAGGATTTTTGTATTTTTGCCTAATGCTTACTATAAATAGAGTTCATCGAATATTCGTTCATCGCGATCTTCAACAGAACTTTGTGTTGCTAAAGTGTACTACATACTTCTGTTAAACTCGCAATTGCTAACAAAGAACAAGATAGTTTCAAAACAAAACGCTATCAATTTTCGAATATTAAAGTCGTTTAAAGCATTTATTGGACACATTTCAAAGCAGCAACTAATTAGGGAGACTAACTTTCAAGATGTTTACAAAACGTGATAATGATTCTGTTTTAATAAATAATTCATATCAATATGATAAATGCACCTATAGTTTTATCCATTGTTAAGGACACACGTTGATGTATATATACTTTGTATCTGTATATTGCTCAATCAGTACAAGCTAACCCACCATCACATTTCAACTATTATGTTGGGGGATTTTGAAGCTAATTTATATTTATCATTAAAAGACAGAGATAAATCAATTTAACTTCGAAGGTAAAAAATAACATTGTCATTTAAGAGCTTCTAATGACGTTTGACATTTACAGTTTGGTTAAAGAAAAAGTCTAACACTTCCTAAATTCAAGGTTCAATACAACGCACATGGTATGTATGTATATCCTACGCTTATGCGTTGTTATATTTGTTGTCTACTCAGGCATCCGTTTGTTTACATTGTGCTCGTTTTTTTAAAGAGAAAACAAATGTTTAAAGCAGATGTTACACGATTTGTTTTGATGTGAACTTGAAAGTGAATGTGATGTTTTTTGTAATTCTTTTTTTTTTCAAATTTGTTTTAGTGAAAAATTGAATTCATGAGGATTCAAAATGTTTAAAGTTTAATGGCTTTTGTTATTTATGATGGCTATCCATGTTTTGTAAATTATACAGTAATAAATGATCACTCATCATGTCTATCACTTTATAAAAATGTTCTTAAACTCCCATTATATTGACCGATGTTGGATAAAAAAATAAACAGATGTCGGAACAAAAATATATCTGTATATAACGTCTGTACACTAAATCCATTGGATGTTGGGTGTGGACGAATTCATGATTAAGTCTTAGACGCATGATTTTTTTTATTTTAAAAGAGCAATTTAATCAGTCCTTACCAAGTCAAGTTTGATTAGTACTGTATGTTATTCATATGTGATTTTAATGCAAACAATGATATACATTCATTATATAAAGTCTTTATGTAAAATGTCAAGGTTACAACTGTATCACTATTAAGGATAGTTCCCTGAAGTTATCTCAAACCATAAATGAAATGCATGTTACCCAGTACCATTGGTACCATTTTAGTAGAGCTAAGCAAATTATTAAGGGGGAAAACAATCATTTGCAGCCAATTAATTACTGTGAATCTATTCCAAAAGATTTAAATAAGATAACACAGTACACATCATTTTGATTGCAGACATAAACTAGTATACATAGAACAATTAGACCTCATGCTCTTTTTCAAGAGCACAGAAGCAATTCACTCGTGGCTAAAGGAAATGAACATTATTAAGTAATTTTAAAAACAACAATACCGAACTCCGAGAAATATTCAAAACGGGGAATCCCTTATCAAAGATCATCAAATGGCAAAAAAAAAGGTTCATTTACCTCAAACGAATGGATAACAACTGTCATGACTTGACATTTTCGTATATAGAAAACGGGGGATTAAACCTTCTTTAGCTAGCGAGCTGAATCTAACAGATAAAGGTCAATCTGTCGACACAAAAGTTCCCATATAAAAAATGTTGACACCCACTTACAGCGCTGCCTGTAATTTTATCATCGTCGTCTTTGAGAACGATGTTACGTTCTGTAGCAAGTTAACTGAAACAAAAAATGTTAGGTGTAGAAAACAAATTAAAAGATATATTTCCACATGACTAGTTTTGCATGATACGCTGACAATGTGCGCAATGTCCTGAAATCCAAGATTCAACCATTCAATGGCGAATTTAGTGTTGCAAAAGTAAAGGAGCATGAAATATGGACTTGTAATTCAAGGAAGTGTCGAATGCAACATTCCTTAATTTTACAGGAAAATGTTGTTTACTTGTAATTTCTTAAGATGCGTTATTTCCCTTTCATCTCCACTTCACCATGAATAAGCTGGCACTAATGCGTGTCAAGTAATCTCAAGGTCAATTATAATCAAAATCTTGGTTTTATTTTATTTTGCAATCCCCTCAATACGTTACCATACTTATTGAAGGAATACTTAGGAATTTTCCCCGGACGTATGCAAATTTTCAGAAAAATACGTTTCATTTCAACCTTCAATTTATAATTCACTCAAATTTGAAATTTTTGAATCTCAGTTATGTACGAGTACAAATAAGACGATACGCGTCAACAAAACCACGAGACATGCACGTTTACCAAAGAAACGTTAACTCTGGCACTTGTTTACGTAACTAATAGCTTGACCTAAGAAACCATTTAAGCGTTTGCTGTTCAACTGCAAACCTCTGAATTTGTAACAACACATTCTTATTACTTTCAAAATTCAAATGTACCTATAATGAAATTGAGACTGTCTGTTTGTTTTGTCAACACATGATTGTCAATATAATGGATATTTTGCGATTGTCATACAAGTGAGAGGTTTATTTAGCGGTAAACCATGTTTTAGTCTCATTTATTCACGAAAAATCCTAAACCTATGACTGTTGTTGTCCATTTGTTTGATGTGGTTGAGCATTTAGTTTCGGACTTTCCGTTTTTAATTTTGAGTTTGTTAATTTTGTTATTATAATTTTTAGATCATATTTTATTTAGACGGTGTAGTTGTTGCCGGGGATTTATTGTTTAGCACTTTATAATGATTGAAGATGTTGGAATCAGTTAACTAATATGACCGCACTGTCCTTAGATACGAAAGTAATTTTTATGATTGCGTTAACTAATCACGAAAATAGTCGTACTTTGATTATTGATATGCAATACATTGCAGGTAGTTTATTCGTAACTTTCATTTAACAAAATAAGTCAAGATGTTTTTCTTTTGGAAAAGACATATTAAAAAATACTTCAAAACCGCATAGGAATTACCGTATAATGTAATATTAATGTAAAGTACAATATAAAGATCAATGTTCTTTTATCAGTCAGTTAGTAATTTTGTCATCAATTCGTAATTAAATCAATTTTCACATCCGTCTATTTCAGGACACAATTATTTTTTTTTTTATTTAAAAGTACAGCAAAGTAAATCTTTTATAAACGTGAATAATGGGATAAGTATGATTACATTTGCTTATTGTTGAATATTAATAATGAATTATCAGTCTTTGAAATTTGTCCTTGATCTTTAGGTGGGTAGCAATGCTTCAAATAGACCGGATTATACCATGAATAAGAACCGCATGTACTTATCTTTATTGGTGCATACAATACATTGATCTGCATTTTTAATTCATATCTGGACTTCTTGACATATCTGCTCCAGATCAAATGTAGGGACATGTCTGCACCGGACTAGAATAGATCGATGAACTGTTTTTGGTAGATTAAGCGAAAAAAAATGGTATGATTACCAATGAGACAACTCCCAACCACATACCAAATGACGTAGAAGTTAATATAAATGTGATTGCATGGTCTTTAAGAATGAGCAAAACTCATACCACATAGTCAGCTTAAAAAGGTCTCGAAATGAAAATTCGAAAAGCAATTCAAACAAGAAATCTTACGATGATCTAAATGATGAAGACGCCAATGATACTACCGACGGTAATATCAGATTTCCGCATAGTTTTCCATAATATATACTAGCTAGCTTATTTAATGAAGCAAATTGTCAGTTTATTTTCCATCTGTAAGTTTGACTGTCCATCTGGTTTCTTTCGCTCCTCTTTTATCATCATCAGATAGTAAGATCATTTTGTTAAGTTGCTTCGTTCTACAATTTTGAACATATATATTTATTGAAAAACAACTATGTTTAAAATTTATTTTTTTGTCATCGTAAGTTGGCTCTTTGACGTTTTGATTCCAGTGTCACTGTTGAATCACCAGAAGTTGAAACGCGTGACTGGCGTACCAAATTTTATTTAATTCACTCTATTCGCTTTGGATTTATAAACAATATTTCAATGAAATGCTATTATGTATAGTATCCGACTGTATTAGGTGTTTTGTAATTTTCTTTTGCACTCGTCAGCCATATCCGTAATCATATAAATGTCTGATCTGAAATTTTTATGTTCGGCTAGAATGAGAAAATAAAACCTAATTGGTACTAGTTATAAGCTATTTAATGATTCATGTTATCCGTATGTTATTTCCAATATAAAGTACAAATATGACCAGTGCAGATTGATCCGGGCAAAAATAATTGTCTTGTAATAACACTCAAGTTTTTGGGAGCCTTTTTATTATTTTTATCATTTTTTTAACACCGAGTATGCCGCAATATTTTAATCCTGAAATATATAAGTATTTATCAACCACTTGGTGAATGACACTGCATATCGCCTTATCCTCGCCGAGGATAGTACCATTCCAATACGTAGGACTGATGTGTTGACATGAATGGGTATTGATTTGTTCATAATTCAAGATTAATTGTCACACAATATTGTTATGAATACTAATGATCATCTTCCTCATGAATAAATAAGTTTAGCTACCCTTCGGAATTTCCAAGCGGTCTTCTAAAAATAATTTCGTTCTTTATTTAGTCATTGTTTTCTTTTTTGTTCGAGCGTTACTGATGAGTATTGGAAAAGAGGGACGAAAGATGCAAGAAAGATATTCCAAATCATAGATCGAAAATAAACTGACAACGCCTTGGCTGAAACAGAAAAAGACAAACAGACAAATTAAAGTACACAATACGCAACATAGAAAACTAAAGATTAAAAAACACGAACCTTACGAAAACTGGGGATGAACTCCGTGGTCTGGGAAAGTAAGCAGATCTTGTTCATCATGTGGCAACCGTCGTGTTTGAACGCAAGTCTGGCATGTAAAATGTTAGTTCTGGTATCTATGAGAAGTGTTTTATATATAATAGACAGTAATTAAAATAGAACAAGTAAAACGACCAAATTCATGCTACGTCTGTCAGACAGATACTTAATTCTCTAAAAACTAAATACAAGTTTACAGAGAAACATACAATGTAGATACAAACACAATCTTTGAGTTAAAGAAATACAGTTCGATATCATAACAAGAAGTTCAAAATCATGATGGCATACATGTTTAGTAACATGTAAAATACAAGGTTAAACCAAATCGAAAGAAATCAGTAAGACGATTATGCGTTTACATATACATTTAAAAGCAAAATGGTATTTAATTGTGAAGTTTATTTTATATATATATTCAAGCGTGAGCAATAAATATATCCTACAGAAGTAAAAATGTCGCAAACTATACTATATTGAAATCTGCACTATACAAATCTGTAATATATTCCGTAAACAAATGCAGAAAGAGTTTGGCGTAAATAAAACGTGCATACACAGCGAAGAAGTACAGACAAAATGTAATCAATCTAGTTTGTTTATGTAAACTTTTCTCGAAAATAAGCCATACATTATACTTCGATCATGCATATTCAATACATGGTAATGGTACATTGTTTTTTGTTCATTTTCTGATATATTTCATTTCGTTTAAAATTGGGGTTTTTGCGTTTGTTATTTGTAGAAATTATATATAGATGGTAACTAGTATAACTAGATCTGATATAAGTTATGCACCAGTACGTGAAATAAGTTTGATGTTAGGTATATAAGGCACGAGAAACATGCTGGTGGTTCTTCGTGTGGGGTTATATGATAATATACAAAGTTTAATCTTTAAATGTATAAGTATTGAAGGTGCTTGCAGAAATATCGAATCGAAGTTTATATATATATTGTTCCTGCTATGTTTATTACATGTATTTGTAAGTTTGGTTGAATCGGCGAAGCTCGTACAATAAAGTTGATAAGAGATACCTTAAATTCGGATAAGTAAGTCGAGGAAGAATTAATAGCACTTTTAAGAATCTTACAGCTATACTGGCTTTTTTCGTAATTATCTAAATTGTGTGTATTCGTCTATTCTTAGACACAATTCTTTTTTATATGTATAAAAAACATGTTCAGTTTTTATTAAGTATTTTTCTTCCCATTTACTTGTTTGGACATATCTCCATAACATTTTATGTTGTTTTTATTCAATATGAGAGTAAAGGAAGAGAAACCTTTACCTCTATATTTAAATTACATAAATTAAATATAAATTCTTCAGTTAAATAATTATGATCTGATTGAACTATCACAAACCATGCTATAATAAGCGTATACCAAACATACCGACATCTAAGGAAAATTCAAAACGGGAGAATTCAATGAAGACCAACAAAGTTTACGTGAGACTTTATAAACGAACGAAACGAGTGGAAATCAACCGTCATATTTCTGAGTTTGTACATTCATTTTTCGATTCAAGTGGCGAGTAATTGATTTATTGATATTATTGGTTTTCTAATAAAGATAAAATAATCTCCAGTTAAACACTATAAAACATTTACAGTCACAAAATGCGAATACGTTTGATTAATATAACAATCATACAAAGAACAAAAAAATAGTGCAGTCACCAAACAACAAAGCATTTAAAAAAATATTTGTCCGCTTGGGAAAAAATCAACATAGATTAAAATTTAGCATGATTTGTGGCATTAAAAAGCCTGACGTCATACGATGCAAACGGTACACCTTAGACCATCGTTTAACTGTCAAAATTGAAATAGTGATTTATTAAAGTTCATTAAATTGGTGTCATTGTTGTAGGCGGTTTTTTATTGTCGGTTATATTGTAACGGATGAAGATGTTGAAATTAGTAATTTAATATGGCTCCTACGTCCTGCGGTACGATATATGGACGGCAGATATTACGATAAACAGCAGTCAATGATACATGTTTTTAAAAAAGCATTGCATGGAAGTAAGAGAATTCCCAACTTCGTATATCATGACTAAATCAAAAGATAGGCATATATAAAATAAATAACAAGTACACTATATTTAAAACTAACATTTACTTGGTTATTGTTACTATAATATCATTTAAAACATTTGAAGTTGTGCACCTTGTTTTTTTTTTGGGGGGGGGGGGGGTGTTTCTTCCCCTATTTTTGTAAGAGAACAGAGTCATTGATAGCATAATTTAAAAGACGGTAGCAACTTTGAGTTTGGAACCACGATTCAGGAAATATCAACTGATATGCACACTTTTTGCTATTGTACAATTCTGTTTAGGTAGATTCAGTCTCAATGTTAACATTTATTTTTCATTTGTATCTAACAATAATTCAAAATGCAAGCACTTTCAATTTGTTTAGAAATGTTCTGTGTAATCCATCCATTTATTCAGTTTCACTTCCTTTTACTGTTTTTTTTTAGTATTAAATCCATTATGACGTAAACGACATTGTCCGATAACAAATTTACTGATTAACAGCTCAAACCGATCATTTAAAGTCTGTCGTGAACGAATTATGTACGTTTTAATTTCACAATTTTACTTTCAGACATATTAATGATGTTCTTTTCTTTAATTATCCTTTTACCAGTGGATAATTGCATCTCAAATATCCCTTTCGAACTTGATGTTAAGGATATAACGGAGACCAAACTTGTCTAATACATTATCAAGATAGTTTTATAAAGGTTCTAAGGCAGCCGTCATGAACTGATTAATCGTAGTAGTTTTAGATTTTTTAACCCACTCTTCTCAACTCGTTATAGATCAGGTATCGTTTAATCTTTTTCGGTCAATAACTTTTATTTGTCATTTTGCTAGCACAGAAAATCACTAAAGAATGATACTTTAGATTTTTACTGTCGGTGATGCCTGTATTTCTAGAGATGCTCAACATCATTGATATGGCTCACATTTTGATTCTATAGGATATAAAAAGGATTTAACAAAATGTTTAGCCTATTTCTAATTAGACAGTTACTTACGTAACCTTTTTTTCATAATTCACAATGGCGTACCCTGTACATGTTCTTTATCTCACACCATTTCATTCATCTAACTCTACTCTTTGTTTTTCTTATAAATATAAGCAACAGTAGTATACCGCTGCTCAAAAGAAAAAAAAACAAATCTGGGTTACAAACTATAACCGAGGGAAGCACATCATTTATAAGAGAACAACAGAAGGAGAATTAGACGCCAACACACATATAACATGTAGAAACGGACTGTAGGTAACAGTTACCATATTTCTGACTTGGTAGAGGACATTTCAAGATAATGTTGAGTTGGAACCTGGTTAAATGACTAGCCAAACCTTAACTGAACCTGTACTGAACATCGCATCCTACTTTTTCTTGTGATTTTAAGCATATTGTTCATTTATTAGGATATTTATATTTGTATTAGATTTTAAATTTCAAAATTATGGTGCTCTTGAACTCTATTCTTTAGTATGTCGGTTAGGTTTTTTCATTTAAGTTTCAACAATGAGACGTTTTTTAACACAACGCGCGTCTGGTGTATAAATTAAACTTCGGATCTTATGTATATGGATATTCTAAACCTTTTAAGGTGAGTTTTGCTCTAGACATTGCTCACAAATTTTCTGTAGCGAAATATTAATATCATAACAGGGGTGTTTAAAGAAAGCAGACGCTCCCAACTCATCTATTTCAAAAATGTTAACAAGAAGTTTTATTTATATAGATACAAGAAGATGTAGTACGAGTTCCAATGAGACATTTTTCCTTCCAAAAAAGAAGTAAAATCACAAAAATACTAAACTCCGCGAAAAATTCAAAACAATAAGTACCTAATCAAAGGAAAAATCAAATGATAAAAGACATCAAACGAATGAACAACAACTGTCATATTTATGACTTGTTACGTACAGGCATTTTTAAATGTAGAAAAAGGTGGATTGCACCTGGTTTTACAGCGCTAAACCTCTTACCTGTATAACAGTCGCAAAAATTCAATTATATTTACGACGATGCGTGAACAATATAGACATGATAGATAAAATATTCAAAATATAGTCGAAATATGGAAACAGCAGTCATCACTGTGTCACAATCTCAAAAGAAAAAAATATTTACCTAAGAGCACAAAAGCATCTATCAAATTTAAAAGCACATCCGTTGCTTCGCGTGTTTGACGTCATAATATTTAAACGTCACATATGAAGAAATACAAAATAATATTGCCGTTCAATGTTTTTTTCCCAAACAAATAATTTACTTTAACATGGGGAATATTAGTAAACAGGGTTTAAAAATCAAAAGTGTGTTAGAACTAATTTCAGAAACAGACCGATATTTAAAATCATCCAGAAGTTTTTTTAGAACATTTAAGAATCTACATATGGATAATACCCCTCCGCGAGTAAACTAATTTTGTTGTTCAAAGTATTTTCAACCTTACAACAGAACAATAACATAAGGACATATAAATTTGTAATAGAACAATAACCTATTTGCGGGATCTTTAAAAGCATAGAGTCGCGTTATATGAACCAAAGAAACACAAAAAGTCGTATATACAAATTAAAACACACCAGGAAACATGAAAGATAATACACACACATTTTGTAAAAGTAAATTATTTAAGGTAAGGCCGTCAACACGGTGTCATTGCTCACACCGAACATTTACAGTAATCTATAAAGCGCCCCATAATGACTACTGAAAAAAATCATTCCAACAGTAAAACCAACGGTATAATCTATGTATAAACAAAAAACGAGAAACACTATTTTTATATATTTTCATGAAAAATTAAATTTCATCATGTAGTGCATAAGTTTGCCTTTACCCTGTGAACTACAAAATTTGCCACCGCCTTATATATCGAGGAAAAACTGCAACCCCTGTTATGTTGTGTTCTACAGTGTGATACTGATTTTATTCGTATTAAAACGATATAACCGTTTGTGCTGCTCGAAAATAAATTATATTCATTGAGTCTTATAAAATAAGTTTTAATGAACTGTTCGTGACTCGTGTGTTACTTTTATGTTGATAATGAAAATATGATATATCATTGATATCCAGTATTATTTAAATACTAGTATTCATATCTTTATGGCGCAGCCAGGCTTTTTCGATGTTTTTAGTAAAAGCATAAACTGTCCGTTGACCTGGAAAAACTGTGTTGTAATTTCAAAACGCAGCATTAAGACATTCATATGGGTTATACAATTTAACTTTAAAGGTTGTCTTTGGGTATGACAAGTAGTTACTTATCCTCTATTTTTTTTATACTTTCTAATGAATACTTGTAATGACTAATAAAATTTAGAATGGAAATGGGGAACACATCAAAGAGACAACAACCCGACCGAAGAACAGACAACAATCGAAGGCTTCCAATGGCTCCTCAACTTATACATTTATTACAAGGAGTTTTGTGACATATGTCACTATTTAACTGGAAGTACTGAGTCTTATGGAGAAATGGAAAAATTTGGTTGATCTTGTGAGGTTGACATGTTTTTGTTCCTCAATTATCTGGTTATTGCTGTATTAGGCGGGTTGTTGCATTTGTTTTTACTTCTTAAGGAAATTGTATTGTCTGTCTATTTCAACTAATTGGTTGTAATGCTTATGTAGTATATCGTGCATTCATATCTAACGATCGTTTTCTTTATTCTAAAAGTACCATTTGTTAAAAGCGAACATGTAGAGACAGTACATATATAACATTTGGTCAATGGACGTGTTCTATTCAAATAGAGTAAATGGTGTGATGTTATTTTAAATGGAAACATCTGAAACGTTTCACCCAGACAACAAAACAAGAAAATGATGTTATACGATAGCAATAGAAGAAGGAAACACATTAAAAGCTGACAAATTCGTAATGTTGGCATTTGATTTTGTATAGACAAATGAAAGTATGTTCTTTTTATTGGATTCTTTTAAAGGCCATTTGTCTTTATTCAGCGTATTAAGATAGAAGGTATGATAAATTCTTCACACAGTGTTATAGCAACCTACTACGATATACGTTGCTAATAAATAAGTAAAATTCAAGTAAATGTGCAATAGTATTATATGTGAAATTGTCTTAAAAACTTTTTCATTTTGATTCTTTTTGAATAGTCAAGTAAACTATGGTTTCAGAAATTCAATGAAATTAGACAGAAATGAAATAATGGGAATGCTCGTAACCTTGTTTAATATAATCATTTCCATATACCATACTTATGTATCAATTCCTTTGTTATGCATTAAACGGATACATATTACATATTTTTCGCATCCTATAAGTGAGCAATTTGAAACATCAATAAAACAAATCAACATTCTATTTTACAAATTATCGTCCCCCTTGTTCCAGCTATCATGTCATCAATTTAGCAGACACAAATTGAAAGAAAGTAAAACATATACATTAAACAAACAAAATAGATTTCAGCGAATCAGTTTCATTCAATCAGCTGTCAGATTAACAGAATACAGTAATATTGATTGATTTGTGTATTTATAATTTTGATATGATAAAGAGATACAATCTGTCTCAGAATAATCAGAACGATGGTTAAAAATTCAAATAAAAACTGCTTGTACCAGCTTATTACATTTTTTTAATGTTTTGTCTATTTATTTCTATATCATATAAAACCAAAAAAGATGTTGTATTTGAATCACAGATACAGCAGCTAAACCATACAAACAAAGTTAAAGCTTGAGGTATAAAAATATCTTTGAAGATAATCAATGTGTAACAAATGTGTATAGTTTGCAGTCATGACAACAACATAAATGTTTTAATTTTCATGAGTTTCTATTTTTCTATTGTTGTCAAATTAAGTTCCTGTCTTTTTATATTTATAATATATCTACTATAAATGTTATGAATACATATGTAAAGCATACTACAAATGACGTGTCACTTTTTCTTAATACAGCTATTTGAAAGTTAAAGTTAAAACTCCCTCCTAACAGTTCTTATAGAATATAAGATTTCTTACTTTATAAAATATACCTGTCATTTCAATCGAATACAGATAAAGACGAATCAAACCCAATATGAACAAGTTTACCCCCGCAAGATACAAAGCAAATATTATTTTCTACGTGTGGTATTCTAACAGTATTAACTACACGTTGGTGCCATAAATAGGTTTTAAACATCGTCAATATTTGTTTTAATGTCACCATTAACTTTTTTGCTGCTAGAAAGAAACGAATTCCTTTTTACGACTTTACCGATCAGTTTTATAATGTAGACAAAACGCGAGTCTGACGAACCTAATAATATGTTTGACATATTCAATTAAATTTTTTTTATGTGTAATGATCAAATTTCGACCTTAAATATGTCATGGTAGTTCCAATGTCCGAAAATAGAAAAGTTATAGAAAGACAGATTAGACCTATTCTGTTACGCCGTTCCGTTATTTATGTAGTTCGTTTGATTATATTCGTAATCTATTTATGTGTTCCTGTCCAGGAGGATTATTCACCTTTAACCTTATAAGAACGTTAAAACATTGTATCGTCGCTACCTTTCCCTCTTTCACACGTATCTAAAACTGAAGATTGCAAGGTCATACCAGTACGGGAGAATATTCTAAGGACAAACATCACATAATTCGTGGCTAACCACAGAGTGAGTTAATTATATAACATTGTATTTAAAGCCTTCAAATTGCCTTTCGTACAATTGAACCTTTTCTCCGTGAAATACTGGAAATGTAACCGTTCTTGAAAGTACAACATTTTCTCGGATTGAACGGACTGTGTAATTAATTATTTTGGACATTTTATACACTAGAAACATTAATTCAACACATTGTAAAATTGTATTTTATTTGTTTTTCAGCTTTTTACCATGTGTTAGGTTGACTCTTGATTAAAGTATAAGCACCTGATAGTCCTTCCTGCTTGAGCCCAATCGTCAGTTATACTTAGTGGTCCATTACAGTAAAAATTCTACAACTTGCCTGATGTGTCTAACAAATAACGCCACTCCACGTTAGTTCTACAGCTACAACCTGCCAGTTGAGCCCTGCATGCACGCGTCATCATATGACGTACAGTAAATTGACAACAACTTGTCTACACATCTCCTGAACAGGAAATACAACGGAGCATCGTTCGTAGCTGTTACCTTGACACTACGCAACACAGCTTGTGCGTCCTAGACACCAAACTGACAACGTTGAACAAACATTGCCTACAGTTAGTTGATTTACATCATGGATCCCAGTCACGCGGAACAGAAAGAAGAGGTTCAATCCCCAGATGGAGATATTTCTGAAGAACTATTTCAAAATCCGTCTAATACAACACTTTCAGATGAAAATGTCGAGACTAGGCGAGTGCGTGACCTCACAGAAAAGGGTAAAGGAGTTTTCACAGAAACACGTGACAATTTTGTCAGGAAATAGAGACCCTTTGGTCAGATATAGAATCACAGTTATTGGAGATCACCAAGCCTCCAAAAAAACTCCAGCAACTGTTAACAGTACAGGATTAATTTGTAAAAGCCTGTACGAATTATCGTAGACTCACAAACGAATATCTGGACTTTCTGAAAAGGACCAGGACATTGGAGAGTCATAAAAACATAGACGCGTGTAATCTCTCATTGGATTTTCGTCTGTCCATAGTGGAACTAGTCATGAAAACCTTACATGAGCATCGCCTTGCCCTTACAAAGGATAAATCTATAAAAAACAAAGGCATATAAAGGCAAGAAAACCTCACACAGTGGGAACTCTAACGTGTCTGACATGTCAAGTCTTGCACGGAAGAAGTGTACCAAAGCAGAGGCTGTCAGAACTCAGATAGCCTTTGCTGAAAAACAAGTCTTGCTCCTAAAGCAGGAAGCAATGATAGAAGAACACTCTTTTCAAGCAAAATAAAAATAAAGGCCAAGGCGGAACAAGAAACCATCAGAGCAGACGCTGAGGCTCGTGTCCTGGAATACGACGGGAGTCAAGCATTTAGCGATCTCCCTAATGAAACTGAAAACCCTCTCCAGTGTGTGCATGGGTTCGTCAATAAGCATCATGTACCCACTGCTGTAAAAGAAATAACAGGACCTCAAAAGATAAAGCAAATTCATGTTGAGATTGAGCTGAGTCATGAAGCACCAGCGTTTGTGCCATCTGTGGCACTGAACTTACCGTCACAGACATATGCTGTCTTGCTTTCCGATACGAAGTCTCCAGAAGTTACCTTAATCCCAGATCTGGGAAAAGTAACTGGCATACAAAAACTAGGCTTTTCAGATGAAATCCCTGCTGAACACAAAAAACAAGGTGTTAAGAAGAGATATCTGTCTCGCACATGAAACAAGGCGTTATAGAAGAAACCCCTTCTTCACACCTGCAGCAAAACAATCCTAGGTTAAAGATAACCAGATTTCTCTTTCGCAAGGGCTTGCTGTTCTCCCGGCTTACAAGCTTTAACGACCAGGCAGAATCATTCCATACATGGAAAGCCAGCTTTAAAAACGTCATAGACGAACTCAAGTTTCAGACTCGGAACAGATAGACCTACTTATTAAATGGCTTGGACCATAGTCTGGTAAACATGCCATGAGTATAATGCATCAAATTTAAACAACCCAAAAAGAGGCCTACACAGACTATGGGAAAGACTGGACGATCGATATGGTGCTCCAATAATGTTGCAGACGTGTCTTGTCAACAAACTTGACAACTTTCCAACGCTAACAAATAAAGACAAAGTTAACATCTGTTAGTTCTATCTGCACAGAGACCTACAAATTAAAGGTCATAAGAGCGAGAAATCTTATGCCAAGTTATTATCTGTGGACGTGTACCACAAAGACAAGATCGATAAAATTCAGGATGTAAGCCATTACTGACGACCAAAGCAACCGGTCTCTTGCCTCGCCTGAATTCTTCAGTATGTTCAACGTTCGGCAAAAACCTGAAAACTAATCTCTTACAACATTCTCCGGTACAGTAGCTACTTCCGGAAAAAGAGGAAAAGATTTCGTCATAAAATCATAGTGACGTATCATTTGATCTGCCTACATTAGTTGAATGTAATAGTATTCCCAATAATTGAGACGAAATTACTACTCCTGAAGTCGCAATGCATTATCCTCATCTGAAAGAACTTATAGGAAGCATTCCACCAATAGAGAAAAGTTGTCAAATTGTACTTCTTATTGGAAGAGACCTTATAGAAGCACACCACGTCTTTGAACAACGCATAGGACCATCCCGAACTCCATTTGCCCAAAAGTTGAGATTTGGTTGGATCATAATTGGAAATACATACATTGACAAGCAAACTGTTCCTATTGAAATCAACACAAAAATAACTAACGTTGCAATCACGAAATCAGAACAACGTCTTGCCTCAAGATCGGAAATAGCCGTCAAGGACAAGAATCCAATTGATGTTCAGTTTAACGACAAAAACTTTCATTCGAGTGCCAAGTTCGCAAAATCGCATTAAAGACAATTTCTTGAATGTACAGGACCTAGTACCAAGCCTGGTAAACGCATGAGTTCCTCAAAAGGGACATCACTTGCGTCACCAAAAGCAAAAAAATTCTATAGATAAAGAAAATTTCATTCCGAAATCAACATGACCTGAAGTTCATGGTGAGGAAATCAGTTGCATTCACAAACATATTCCGATAGAAAAACTTATTGCCAATATCAATCTGCATTTGAGAAAGCAACCTCTCCCCCGAGGAGAAAGCAGTATTGCCAAATCTGTCCTGAATTTTAGTAAAAAGGAACCAGTAGTCTTATCTGGACATCATCACAAAGCAACACCCTTTGTTGGACATTACAATGACGAAATCAAACATCGAGGTCGCCACTTCATAGATAAAACAGCAAGATCAGCAGGATGGACAATTAAGACGAAACGCTTAACATCGTCTGATACTCAAAAAGATATGACTTTTCGCCAAACCGGAAGAGGATCAATATTTTACTCTCGTCAAACCCATCGGAGGACCACCTGTAACCATCTTCGCTGTCTAACAACGTTGGAGAAAACAGTTCCTACTATCTCAACAACAGCTATGGAACATTCTACAAGTCACAGCGATCTCATTTGAGAGATCCTTCTTCATAGGACAAGAAAGTGTGCCGAACCCAGTTTTCCGTGTAAAAAATCTATTGTGGAAACTTTATAGTGAAATGTCGTAAGTTGAGACGTGATATTTCTCACACGACCAATAGTGGTTATTTCATCTGTATGTATTTAATTTATTTTGGGATTTATTCATTTATCTAGATCTTATATCCATTTGCGAATAGTTTCTAGAATAGTGATATCAGATAGACATCAGACGGGGAGTATTCTGTTACGCCGTTCCGTTATTTCTATAATCGTTTGATTATATTCGTAATCTATTTATGTGCTCCAGTTTAGGAGGATTATTCACCTTTAACCTTATCAGAACGTTAAAACATTGTATCGTTGCTACCTTTACCTCTCTCGCACGTATCCAAACTGATGATTGCAAGGTCATACCAGTACTGGAGAACATTCTAAGGACAAACATCATCTTGGACACAATTCGTGGTTAACCACAGAGTGAGTTAATTATATAACATTGTATTTAAAACCTTCAAATTGCCTTTCGTATAATTGAACCTTTTCTCCGTGACATACTGGAAATGTAACCGTTCTTGAAAGTACAACATTTTCTCAGATTCAACGGACTGTGTAATCAATTATTTTGGACATTTCATACACTAGAAACATAAATTCAACACATTGTAAAATTGCATTTTATTTATTAAACACATTGTAAAATTGTATTTTATTTGTTTTTCAGCTTTTTACCATTTGTTAGGATGACTCTTTATTAAAGTATTAGCACCTGATAGTCTTTTCTGCTTGAGCCCAATCGTCGGTTATACTTAGTGGTCAGGCCATTACAAGACCTTTGAATCCGAATAAAACTAATTTCAATAATATATAAAAATAACTTTCACTTCGATATTTTTGGCATCGTAGAATCTTTCATGACATATATGTAACATGCTGTACTGGTTTATCACGTGTCACCAGACGATGTCACTTCCTCTGGTATTGGTTTAACTCCCTCCTCACATTTACACATAATAATAATACATGGGACTGTTGATTCTTGTAGCACAACTGGTGTTTGATTACATTTACACATTATAACAGTATTCCGCCTCATGGCTAGTAATGTCATGTTTGTACCATTTGCTGGTTCGTCGTCTGTTTTTGGGTTGCGACGAATAAAAGGCAATTTATCGCATGTACCTGGTGATGTGTTTCTTTTCATAAATCTGTTAATATATGATATACATAATTAATATTATAATGTACATTTTTGCTGTATATAATTTTATTTTCAACTATATATAATCCAATTTTTAAATTAGATAATAGGGTTTTGATTTCCTCTTGAAATCAAAATATTTTAAAATATATATATATATCTATACTGACACAGATATGATCGTTGGAATGCACATCTTTAGTTTATCTTAAGAAGTTTTCAATAAAATCGAAAATCTAAAATGTTATATTGCTTAAGGCTGTTATATATAACAATCAACAGAATTGTATTATCTAGTGTTCATACAAGGTTCGGTATGAAGTCCTCATAAATAAAACATGTCTGTATTCGCCGTGTAAGTAACCCTTACACATTGATTATATCTTGTGGCAAATATTAATTACACAACAGACCATTGACTGTAAGTGTCAATTGTTAACTATTATAATTTAAAATGAGCACATGCGACGCTAGCGTATTAGCTGACACATTATCGTGTTTAAAAGAAATATCATTAAACAAAATGCTCGAACAAAAGCAACTGTAGACATGTCATAAGCATGTTATGCAGGAAACTTTACGCACGTTTCGTTTGTTGATAAGGTTCGATTTTGTCATTTCTGATTTACCCATTCTTTTAGTTTTACATCTAAGTTTGTTTTTTTTATTAAACTCTCCCCAACTAGAAGAAATATCGATTGAAATGTGTTTACCTTAACCAATCGGTCAACACCAAGGTCAACTTTAAAAATGTTATCCTATTTGTCAAATATTATTATTGTTGGTCGTCAACTTATTACATGAGATCAAGATATTGTCCAAAACTGCCCGATTAACTTGACATATAGAGTACCACATATACAGTCTAGCGTGTTTTATATTTTAAGTGCTTTTTATCTAAACATTATAACCTAACGGTTGACTTCGACTTTCTTGGTATTCATATGGTTAGTAAATTTGTAAACATAAGAAGGGGACATTTTCCAATCACGACAACCAAAAAAACCAAACAACCCAAAATTAGTATTGACTTTTCGTTTTCAACTCTTCAACTCTATACTTGTTTGGCTTTTTAACTACTTTGATCTGAGCGTCACTAATAAGTCTTATGTACACGAAACGCGCATCTGGAATATTTATTTACTAGTGAAGTACAAATTAAAAAAAAACACACAAAAAAGCGAAATAACATTCACTGACCTCTTTTAAAAATCAAGGCGGATTTCAATTGGTCCTCTGAAATATTTAGATCGCGCCAAAAACAGCTAGAAGATGTAACCACTACAGTCATATTTATTACTGGGTTTTGAAAAATGTCGTTTTCTACATACCTTGGTTTATGCAACTTGCACATATGAAAAGCTCCATAGATGATAGGGTTCAACACTGCGTTAGACTGACCAATCGTTGTTAAAACTGTAAATAATGTAGCATCATATGTTTCTTCTGAGTCACTGAATGCTTTTCTTGTAAATATGACATAGTAAGGGAACCAGCATATGATAAATGTTCCAACAATAAAAATTGACATTCTCAATGCTTTTCGCTTAGCTTTCCGCATAAACACATTTCTAACATGTCCTCTAGCAATATCTGACGACGAAGAAACATTTTCTGGCTCTGCAAATAAAAACATTTGATATTTTATTTGTTATATATTGTGCAATCTCTTGTCTGATTACATATGTGTATATTTGTATCAACCTTTTTCAGACAAGTATGTTTGATAAATGTTTTCCAATAATAATTTCCTTTTATTTTGATTACAATAATGTTCATATATTCATTTCAGAATGGTATTTATATGTAGTACGTAATTTGCGCAGGCTTAATTTAGCGACATTCAGAATATGTACATGCATTTTATCGATGATAAATTCATAACACCGTTAGAGTGTCGTACGCTGACTGATGATAGTTTGACGTAAGTAGGTTCAACACGTTAATTCAGTTATTTGACATAATCAAATTAATTGAACAGTTGGAATTATCACCCTCAGGAAAAGTTTGCCTTTGTCATATTTTGCACAAATTCCGCTGCAATGCTCTTTGTATTTGATTTGTTATTCACATTGATTCATCACCAGATCGGTTGTAGATGAAAGGCACGTTAGTTGTACCAAATTATAAGTCAGGGCCCGTATGCATAAAGCTACTTAATGTAAGATTTTCCTTAGTAAACACTTAAGATAAGGAAACTCCGCCCTTTTTATCTAAGTGGTATGCATAAAAAATCTTAAACTAAGTATTTCCTAAGTAAAATCTTAGTTGTTTTAGGTCACGCCCACAAAACTTAAGTGGTATGCATAAAACTCCTTCTACTAAGAAAACGCCTTAGATAACACTTAAGTCTAAGGTACCTATAGAGCTACCTTAAATTTTCTAAAATAGTTAAAAATCAGTCGGAAGTTTGCGTTTTTGGTAGAACATTAATATGTTACCTACAGTTTGATTGATTAATATATATATCAGTAATAAAGTACTAATTATTCGTTTATTTATTGCTAAATAATCAGTAACTATGAAAGATCATCGTTATTTTCTTCAAATTACGTAAAATCAACAAATCAAGAGATCACAGTGGGTTTATATATATTATATTTCCCAATCTCGATGCTATGTATACCGAAAAGTACTCAGTTTTTACACACATGTAAATCATGGTACTACAATGTATTTTTCTTTTGTTTACTATGTATGCGCACGGGGTTTTTTTAATTGTTAAAATACACCGCGCGGTATCAATTGTAACCGTTAGTTAAAACCGAAACAAGGAATGAAGAGAGCTTACAAAACCACATTTTAGATACGTGTTGGGGTGCCTTTTTTTTGGGGGGGGGGGGGGCGTCATTTGAATTTTCAATTCAGTTTTATTCTAAAGATGTAGGGCATATCCTAAAAAAAATCACTTACAGGAACAAAATCGAAAAGTTTTAAGACCTACCCAGAGGTGGATTTCTTTCATAAGGGGAGGGTGCCAGGACTTCCATTTTGTTGAGACAATCAGTTAGATTGTTTAGAATCACTGTTACGGCAGTCAGAAGTCCCCCATGGAATTCGTCGGTTATTGTAGGACTTTTGAAAAATACTTTATTTTATATATGGATTTCTGAAAAAAATTCTACCCTCCCCCTTTCTTTGTTGTTAAAGGGAAGTGATAAAAATTAAAATGTTAATTTCACATCAAAATAGATTTTTTTAAACCATAAGCAAATATAAGCAAGGGCTCTGGAAAGGGAGATGGCAAAGCATAATAAGCTGAACGATAAGTGAACATTGTATTGAAAAAATTGTTTTGTAAAATTAATTGTTAGCACATGCTTACAATGCTACACTCAGTCTTGTGCTATGCCAGTGAACACCTGATCATGTTTTGTTAGAGTTTAAAACATATCGTTGTCCCCAGAAAATATCACAACCATGAAAGATAACTAAAGATTAAGTAGAGGAAAGTTTTGGATTACCGAAATATTTTTCTTCCAATGCTCATCCGTCAAAACATCAACCATAAAAAGCGTTGTCTTGTATGCGCCAATTCATCATTAAACTATGTTACGTTCTATTGAATTGTTTTACATACCTATATCAATTTAACCCCAGCTCTTTAAAATAAAAGCATGCATTGATCAAGAAATTTAAATAATCAAAACAAACTTTTACATGGATAAGTACATGTGATGAGCTAATATCATACGGTAACTAGAGAAAGGTTCCGATTTAAGTATTCCTTAGTTAAGTGAAGACTTAAGTAAGTTTATGCATATCATTTAAGAATTCGATTTAACTAAGGAAATTCTTAGTGAAATCTAAGTTTAAGGAATACTTAAGTTAAGATGTTTTATGCATACGGCCCCAGGTTGCTAGATGTATGCTGATGTTTTCACATGTTCTTTCAAAACAAGTACTATCGTTATTGAAAGGTAAAGCTTTCTTAAATGGAAGATATCATGTCCAAACAATTGTCATTACTCTTTTTAGAGTACATTTGATTTGATTTATTTGTCGTATAATAAACTAAACAAAGTAGATACTATTACAAAGGAAAACTTCTTTACTGGCTTTTTTCCAGTACAAAATTTGCAGATACACAGCTGTATTGAAATATTAGGTTATATTTTCAGAGACTTGATTCTTTACCAAGTGTAAACTTCCAAATACAACGTGTAAGGTTACTTTTTACGATGCAACAAAACAAAAATTATGGTTAATACGGGACTTGTGAATCGTTCATAGATGAATGATGACATGATTGATAGTCTTAAACTGTTTTTAACCTCCGTTATTTGTTCAATGTTTAAGATTTTAAATATGTGTCTTCACAAAATAAGTCGGAAATTTGACTGTTTTATGTGTAAAATTGAAGGCTAGAATATCGAGTAGTTGAAGAGTAATGCATTTGCATTAAATGTAATGAATATTCGGTGTATCTTCGAATTAGATTCACACAGATCTGTTGATACCTCACTTAAAAGGACTAAAAAAAACTTCTATTCAAATGACGTATAAATTCAAAATAAAACAGCAACAAAACTGTTGGAATTAGTTTTGATAAATTTATAGAGGTTTTAACGAAAATGGGTAATAATATTTTGGAGTTTTATATTAAATAAGAATGCTATTTTTTTGTATTTTACGAATACGCAAATATGCACAGAATCATGCATACACATTTTATAGGATTTTTTTTCAAGTTCACCCACGTTTTAAAATTTGGTTTATGTTATTTTTATTCAGATTTGTACAAAGTCTTGTTGTTATCTTTATTTTTTTCCTTTTTTATACCTTTTTTGGTAAAGTGTTCTCTGGTTTTATTAAACTTGTTAATATTTTTTTCACCTCTCATATAAATGTCATTTTTTAACGGAAATAGTCCAGTCAATCTAGCAGTAATTGGACCCTAACCTTTAAGTAATGGCAACAGAAGACTTTTAAGTTTTTATCTTTATAATTATACCAATAATATACACAGAAAAACGTCCAACAAAATATATAACTTGAGAAAGACTAAAAAATAACGATTTGAAAATACCTATGGAGATTTGCATTGAAATGGAAGATAACTCTGCAAAAAAGGCAGAAATGTCAATAAAAATGATACAAACTTATAATTTTATCGCTTCTATTCAGCAGAATGTATTGATTCTTGATATTTTAGCCTTCTTTACAGACAACTCTAAATTTGTTTTCATATCTTTTAACAAGCTTCACCCTAGATTTTGTAATTCATTAGTTTACCATTTATTTAATTTTTCAACATGTCAAAGTAAAGAATCTCAAATTTGATAAAAATAATTAAGCATATTTTCTCATTTTTGTGGTTTACAGTTTCTTTAAACAAGGTAAATGCTGAACAAAATATAAGTAACTAATATTAACAATACCAAATTTTCACATTATTTTTTCAAAATGGTTACAAAACCACAGATTTGCAATTTCTTTAATTAAAAAAATGTGCAAAAAAAAACTACCGTTAACACTTCGGTTTTGTACATTTCATGAGCAGAAGATGATATAATATAGTCAAATACGAACTTATAACCCAGTCAAAGTATCATGCTTAACATGAATTTTAAGAAAATCAACCAAAAACTGACAAAAAGAGACTCATTATTGCAGATTTATCTTCTCTTTCCAATGTTAATTTCCATAGGAAATAAAATTTGCTGATTTTCAGTTTTCCTCAAGTTAGATTTTTTGGGACTTTATTCTGTGTATATTTGGGTTTTCTGTTGCAATAAGATGGAGGTTAAACCGTGATACAATGTAATAGTTCAGAGTAAACATAAAAATAGGTGTCAATTACTTTCGTAAAAACTTGTGAGACGTCGGATTTTATTAATTCGATTGTTTGTGTTTCATTTGAAAAACGAATATTTAAATCATAAATATCATTTCAAACACGTTAAAAAATGCAATAACACGTTTTGAGACGATTAAGACTAACTTAACTAGGCTTGCAAAAAACTTGACTTTTCGGTTTTGAATAACAACACAATGTAGCGAGCATTATTTTGTATAGTTTGACTGGGGTACAGTTAATTGCATTCCAAACAGGCAAAATTAACATATATAGAAAGTTCATTTGAATATCCGAGATTCATGTATAATGTATAGGCAGCTATGCCAGTTAGGATAAGGGAAAGGGGCATTTATCATTCCAATTGCACTAATTGTGAGAATTAAAAAAAATATTAAAATAACTTAATGACAGATTAATGCCATTGTGGGTAAACAAAATCAACTACATTTTAACAGTAGGTTGATTGACTACACAATAAACGTTAATTTACAATTAAAATCAGTTTTATCGTGAAATCATTTAGTCACTATACTTACCTCTAAAATCTTTAGATGATTTAGATATTGTATAAAATATTAGACCATACGACACAACCATTATTCCTAAAGGTATTATAAACTGGATTATCAGTGAAAACAAGTTGTACATTTTCTGATATTGCTTCATCGGGTAGTTTTTGTCTATACATTGATAAAAATCTTCCTTAAATGGCCCTCTTAGTACACTAAAAATGAAAACCTGAAATATAATTGGTTTGTCATTAAAAAGTTCTATACAATAGTATGTTACACATTTTTCTTATATTCAACTATATATGCATTACCTAGCTATATACACATGTTTAAAAATCTTTAAAAAACAGTTTTTTCTCTCTAAAGATTTTATTTAGTCAGATACTAAACGCTGTTTGTAAAAGGGTTTTGAAAAATAACAAGGTTCTTACATGAACGTTTTAAAAAGATACATTTGATATGTTTTCTGACAAATTTTCCCGTTATGTCAACAAATCTGAATTAATTTATAGCCCTGTAAAAGTTTCCATTCATGAAGGTGTTTTCATTGTATTACCTAAAGGTTGTAATCATTCAAATGTTTTTGCTTATATGAAATATTAAGTCCTTGCTTATAATCTTAACGTTGTTCTTTTCCAAATGAATGTGTACATATGGAGATGATATTTATTTGTCATATATCTTTTGACTGGATTTATAGTGTTTAATTGTAAAACTGTATTTTGTATTTATCAATCCGAAGTTATTGTTGTTTACTCCCTTTAATCATCTTGCACTCATGATTCAAAAACTAATGTATAGTGCACGATTTGTAAATGAATCAATTCTTCAATCTGAAGGTTATATTTGTAAAAGAAATGGTCGTCATGACATTTGCCCCCGGTAACCCAGAATGAATTTATTGTATTCAGCTTTAAGTGCCGACTGCCATTGAATGGATTGACGATTTATTTTTGATTAGTATTAGTTGATATTATCGTGACCATTGAATAATAGTAGATTAAAGTATTATGCTATTTTAAGTATGATTAGAATGTTAAAGGCATATACAAAGCAATTCATATTATATGCATTCAAGAACTTCACCTTTAGTTACTAAAATAAAAGTTTCTGGACAAGAAAAACAATTTAAACCTGATATACTAATAATAAATAGAGAACAAACACGTGTATCCCTAGTTTTCATCAGCTACAAGTCTGAATTTTTTTTTTTCTTATTTTCAGCAGTTTGGCGTCAAGTACCTAGACCTAACTTCTATGTAATCTGTTGACAGAATACCTCGAAGGACATTGGAACTAACTTTTGGTCAACATTTCCTGAATAACTGTACCCATACATTTATACTCCAAAGAGTCCTTGTTGTTTGGAAATATGTTTAATGAAATTCCTTGGTTTGGAAATATGTTTAACGAATTTTATTGGTTTAACTAATGCATAGCTGTAACCTATAATATAGTTCGATATTCTAAGTTCTATATTTCTTATAATTATCTTCCATACAGGCTTCTTCGCAAAATACAAAATATAATGTCTGTTATTCAATATATATTGTTTAGAACAAACGCTTTTACGACCGAAACGAATGCTAAAATTATTCAATTTCTGCACAGCTAATCTAAAAAAACTTTTGTAGGCCCATGATATTGAACATATAATTTCTTTGAATCTGTGTATCATATTTGGTTTTTGTTTTAAAGTGATTGAGATCATTGCACAATGTTGATATCTGTACCAATATTTTTTAAAAGTTTACCTATTGTGTTTGTTTGAATTGTTCACACATCGTTGTCAATAATGGAGTAGTAAATGTTTGCACCTGTCCTAAGTCAGGAATCTGATGTACAGTAGTTTGTTTATGTAATTTTTACGTGTTTCTCGTTTCTCGTTTTTTTATATAGATTAGACAGTTGGTTTTCCCGTTTGAATGGTTTTACACTAGTAATTTTGGGGCCCTTTGTAGCTTTGTGTTCGGTGTGAGCCAAGGTTCCGTGTTGAAGACCGTGCATTGACCTATAATGGTTTACTTTTATAAATTGTTATTTGGATGGAGAGTTGTCTCATTGGCACTCACACCACATCTTCCTATATCTATATAGTATGCGATATTATACAAGTGAGAGAGATAACTAACTATAACACCAGGTTTAATCTATCATTTGCTACATACTTTTGATTTAACTATTTTAATAAAGACTTTCCGTTCCAAATTTGTCTCGTCGTTCGGTATTTTTTGTTTTTCTTTATAGAAATACAAGTCATCTTACATATCTCTAAATGCAAGGTGCGTTTTTTTTCTTTAAAAATCATATTGATTTTCAAAAATCACTAGCATGTACCAAGTAAAAGTCAAAGTGAAGTTAAAAAGAAGGTTTCCTTTGGTTGTGTAGTCATGCCTTTGAATTTGCTAGGTCTTATTGGCTTCCTGATTTTGTAGATTTACCTTTGTGGACGTTATTTCTTTTTATTATACTTCACGTTAAAATTTCATAATTTGATTGGCTAATACGAGGGTGTTAAATTACTCTATCACATGACTGAGCGGGTGACAATTTTTTTTTAATGTCACCCTCTCGTCCAGAACAATAACAAAAACGATAATTTAAAGGACAATGAATTGAATTTACATCAAGGTATTAAGACTATGCTAAATTTCTACGTTTTGGCTCAGATTTTATCATTTAACTGTCAAATTAAAAGAAATAAAATGGCTTGCTTCAATTTTGTTGATTTTTCTAATACCCATAACGTTTCTATTACCCATAACGTTGTTATGTACGTGACGCCGCGGTTATCAATGTTTTCTCGGGGTTACAATCTGCTCTATCACCCTCTCAGCTATGTGTAATTTATATATTAATACTTTCTTATTTTGAATGTTTCTGGTGTATTTTTTTTCTTATAATTTTACTGTGCATTCGTATATAAATCGGATATTTTCTTCTTGTCAAACTCTATTGTGTAATGTGTCCTTTTATGTTGTAAAAGTACACTACTGTATCAGGTTAGGATGAAGATTGGTGCCTGTCAAAATGTTTTAATTCTCCCCTTAGTAAAGAACCGTTTGTTCACTGGTTGTTGTTTGTTTGTTTGCCTCATAGATATTTCCTGTTTCTCGTTTTCATATAGATTAGACCGTTGGTTGTATTGTTTGAATTGATTTACTTTTTTTTTTTTTTTGGGGGGGGGGGCCTTTTAAAGCTTGTTGTTCTGTTTGAGCCAATGCTGCGTGTTGAAGGCCGTACTTTGACCAATAATTGTCAACTTATTATACATTGTGCCTTGGATAGAAAGTTGTTTCATTGGCACTCATATCACATCTTCTTATTTAAATCTATGAACAAAGAGGTACAAGCAATAATACTGGGTATCCTAAAACATCGTTATTGTTAAAATCAGTCTGCTTGTTAAGTTTCTTATATCTCTTCAAGAACGTATGACGTGTACATAGACTTTATTGACGTGTGATATAAATTTCTAAGATATAAGCTAAATGGTTTTCTTAACGTCATAGTATACGCCCGTGACAAATATAAAGAGCTGTTACTTATCATATATTAAAATCAATTTTACAAGTATGGTTTGTTTCCATTGTGATATGTGCGTATACTTTGAATACCTTATGTCGAACTTATAGCGTTGAAAGTAAAATCTACGTGGACTTATGTTTGTATTCTTATTATCTCCGTCAGTACTAGTTCACTGAATAACCAGTAAAATAACAAAGCATTCGGATATAAAAACTCCTTCAGTCCTTCTTAAAACATGTAACGGTTTGTATTTATCTTCCCGATACATAAAAAGGAATTACGCAGTAAATGAGTTGAAATAAACGAAGAAGCATTCTTATATATCGTCTTCTTTTTTTTCAATTTTATTATGAATCATTATTAATTATCTTTATTGTTTGATTGTAAATACAATCAAAAGACAAGCATTTCTAAACACACATTTTCTATACAAACAGTATTTGACCTTCCATTTCACAGGAAATATATACTTATGATTCATATTTTGTATTTTCAATGTTGAATGTTGCTTTTTTAAATGAGTTTAAAAGCGGTTTTACCGTAATGATCATAATTATACAAAAAAAAATATGTGTAACTGACAGATATGTCAAGACCAGTTATGCATTAGTTAATACAACACATATTTAAGTATAGATATAACGGAAATAATGTTACGGTTGCAAAATTTTTATCGGATGAAGTAATGATGTAAAGGAAAAATACAATAATTTTGTTTTTTATCACGGCTGACATAATCAGACATGTTGTACCTTATAAGACATTACAAAAAGATCATTTCACGGGTTTTGAAAATTATTACGGATAATTGAAATTGACACTTCATGATATTTACGGTTGAAATTAGTAATGGGAGTTAGTTGACCGATAAGATGTTTCGCTGTTTCAACTTTCGAGAATCGTAGTTGTCCTTGTCATAAATCTTTAGATACCAGTATAGTCATTTAATTTAGAATTTCACTACGTTTTCAGGTTGCCGATTACAATGTTTTGACGAAGTGTGAATTTGAATGGCGAGTGATTCATTCATAGAAGGAGAGGTGTATGAAACACATAACTGTTGCATACACAAGTTCCGTGGAAAGATCTTGCTTCTTTTGTGGCCTTTCAACACTAGAAAACTGTTTTTGAAAATGATATTACATACACATTATACCACAGTCAATAATTTGGTTCTATACATAGTTTCAAGTGCGGTTAAAATTACTACACAATTTCCCTGGTGTTTCATTTTACTCAATCTATAGCTTTCTGTGACGTGTTTCGGAAACAGTTATTTGTCTCTATATATTCATCGTTATGGCTCTGTGTTATATATTGACCTTTTCTATGTCAAGATTTAATATGTGTCTTGTAGATATTGTTATAGTTTTGCTATCATTTATTTAATTTATTCATAAAAGGGAGATGACAGATTTATAAGATAAAAAAAATTCAAAATTGATTGCCATATGGCGATATGTATGCAGAAATGACAATTTTGTAAATAAATCTTTATTTCAACGATTTTTAGAGTTAAATTTAGCATTTTCATTTCAAATCAGTTGCGAGAAAAACATGATCTCATTAAATTTTCAATGAAATTTTCTGCAAAAATATATAGCAAAACATATAATATAGAATACTAGAAGTTTAAAGAATATGTAATTATTATGTGATTATGTATTTTTCTGCATCGATACATTGTTAGTAAGTACTATGTCGAAGAGAGAGAGAGAGAGAGAGAGAGAGAGAGAGAGAGAGAGAGAGAGAGAGAGAGAGAGAGAGATTACCTTCTTTGTTCAAATTGAGCAGAACATTTACGTGAAAAGTTCAGACTTGGCTGGTAATGTTATTAAAGAAATCATTACTGTTCAATGTGATTAACGAGAGGTTGTTTTCAATTGATCTACAACCACTTAAAACCATACACAACACTAATTAGTCTGACTTTGGCAATTGTCTTTTTATTTCAAGATGATGAAACCTGATTGTGAAAAGAAAATAATGTCAAGACTAAACTAAAGGCTCCATGGAAACTATATCGCGCACGGAGCATTATTGAATAGAAGTGAAACAATGCCTTGCGACTTTCTAGATTAATTTCAACAAAACGCGACAAATTAATTAATATCCTCCTTAAAAGGTAATAATTTATAGAAGATTTAGCTTATCCTATTCTTTATTTATTGTTTTGACAATGTCTCTCTTTTTTGATACCAAGTCAGGAATATGACAATTGTTATCCATTCGTTTAATGTGTTTGAGCGTTTGGTTTGGCCATTTGATTACGGACTTTCTAATTTTAATTTTCCTCAGAATTCGATATTTGTGTACTTAAACTTTTTAAAAGTTTCTGCGTTAAGAAGAAATAAGACTAATTCGTTTTTACAAGGCTATCTTTCATAAAGTGTCAGCTATTTCGGCAATTTTGACCCATTTGTAGATCATTTTCTGAAGCGCGTTTGTTATTAACAATTTCTTTCTATCACAGTTACCAATTAACAAATGAGTAAAAGCAATTGTTTAGAACAATATTCATGTTTGACGTATTTGTTTTGATCGTCCGGCTGGCCAGAACTGCTTTTAACTTTAGTTTCCGACGAAGAAACACATATGGGGAAATTACTTTTTAAAAATTTTCAGAATAGTTTTGACAATTTTATTTGTTAGTAAATATCGTCCTGTTGATGATTGTTACTTTATGCAGTTTATTTCCATCTACTCTTGTTTTTTTGGGGCCTTGGTAGCCAAGTGGTCTAGGTAGTTACTATAGTAATCACTAGCCGGTCAAAACTGAGGTTGTGAGGTCAAACTCCGATCGTGCTGGTGCACTCGACTCCAATCTTAATTGACTAGGATTGTCAGTTTTCTTATCAAAGGTTGGTGGTTTTCTTCGGGTACTCCAGCTACCTCCACCAAAAACAACTGACCACCACGAAATAGCCTAAATACGGTGTTTAAAAGTGGCGTTAAAACACAAAAAATAATAAAATCTTGTTTTCTGAACAGTAAACAAATATTAACAGTAGGTATTGTCGTTTGATTGTCATAACTCCTATTTGAACCCGATTGACTGTATCAACTACATTTATTTGTTTATGGATCTAGAATTAATGAATATTTAAGCTTCGACATTTTATCTCAACTTAGATTTATCATAAAAAAATACATCCTTAAGCATTGTCTTTCAATGAAAATAATCTATTGTAAGACATTGAGTGACTAATTGTGCCATAATAACTTTTGTATGGCACTTCTCCTGCAGTTTTAGGACAAGTGAGATAAAAAGTAGCCGTTAAAAACAAAAGTCAAATTCATACACAAGTATTATTACTCTTGGATTATTATTGATAATAGAGTATAGCATCAGTTAAACGAAATCTTCTTATGGTTAATATTCATTCTTTTAAAACTCTCAAAACCTTAGAAAATGATATCACAGTAAACCACAATATCAGTTTATCTGTAAGTTGTCCAAGCTGTCTGTTTTTGTACCTATTAAATAAATTGATAGTCAATGTCGCAATAAAACCATACAGCCTGATTGATTTTTATAGTGATTCAAAATTTATATTTGTTTATTATATTCTTTTAATTTTTAGGAGCATATGATCCAGTGTATGTCGTTCGTATTTTGTTTGGTAAATTATTTAGGAATGTTGTGTCAACCATACTTTTCCTTTATTTTGCTTTCCAATTTTTATATTCGAGCGTCAAAAATGAATCTGTCGTTGACAGTAAACACTTTTGGCATCAATGATTATTAAAAAAAATGGGAATGTGCAAAAGAGACAACAATCCTACAAAAGAGCAAAGTTGAGTTTATTTACTTTTTTATTTATTACATAGTAATTGTGGATGGTTGAGTAATTGGCACATCTCTTTATTAGTATCTTAAACTTTTTTTACCAATTATTTTCGAGCAGAAGTAATTTGGGAAGATGAGTCGAAGATGCATAACAGTAAAATTGCACTTTTGATCAGCAGTTTGAAACGATATCGTTTTCGTGTATCGAAACTAATTAAAACATTTCGTGCTCTTTGGTATTAATAGTTTACATTTGAAGTTTTACGTTGTTAATGGTTTCGTTTTGAAATGTCATTTAAGGAGATTACGTCCAGAGTACTTCTAAAATTATTATAGTTCTCCATTTATATGTCTGAAGAAAAAGTTTATGGTTTCTGTTTGGATGTTGTTATATTCTGTGAAAACAACAGAAATTTATCATAGCACCTGGTATTACAATGAAATGGAATTAATATATATTTATGTAACCTTTAAAGCCTATTGTACTTTCTTAATGTGGGTTTAGTTATGACGTTTGTACTGTTAGAAAGTGTTATTGTGTTAATTGCAAAATAACAGCAAACAATAGCAACAAAACTATTTATGTTTGTAAAATGATGATATTGAACTTATGCATTTACTTATAAAGTTATACTCGTAGCGTATTATTAACATCCCGTTCGCAGATGAAACGATCCCAAAAAACAATATTTGTCTGTCTAGTCATTTTCCCGTCTCTTTTTCTGTCAGTCCTCCTGTCTGCCAACAATGTTGGTGAACGCATAAACTCAAAAAGAACATATTTGCAAAATTCGACCTTTTCCATATTAACGAGACATATCAACTAATATTAGCAACAGAAACCATAAACTCAAGAACAAAACATATTATTATGGTCTCGCATCGCGGATATTTCTCTGTTTAAATAATATCAGAAGATTTCTGAAATCGCTGTCGTAAAACAAATCATAGTCAGCTATTTTGATTTTTGAAATCTTTTGAACAAATGCTTTGTAAAATGCACATTTGCCTCGGCTTTTCGAATAATAGCGGCGATTGGATACCCTCGTGTCATCATTAATTTTCAAATATTAAACATCGATCATTAGTTAAAATTGCGAATACAGTTGTACACGCAATGTTCTTTTGAATATCATGAACATGGAAAAACCTTTATCAATATTTGATCCTCATTAGTACACACGCAATTTCTCGAATTATCTTGTGTGTATGTCAGTTAATTGCAACTCATTTTTTAAAATATATCGAACAAAGGTAATTTAAAACGCATCACTAAATGTAATAATACTGAAACAACGAAAACTGATAACTTAACAAAAATGGTAAACTTTAAGATAAACAATCGCACGTCAACCTGAAGAAAACATGCTATATTTATTCGTGGTGAACATTTGGTTAATAGATTTCAAAAATTATATTGAAAAAAAAAACGTGAACAGAGGTGCTCAGGAAAAATGTTTTGAAAGAACATTTTTAGAATTAATGACTGGATATAAATGGCTGTATGTGTAATTGTTTTCAGATTTTCTATATTAATATATAATGGTCTACTTTTAAAAATTGTGCCTTGGATGGAGAGTTGTCTCATTGACACTTATACCAAATCTTCTCGTATCTAGTGACCTTATAAATGTACGCAATGAAACTGAATCTTACAATTTTGGACATTCATTATTTTTTAAATACTGTAGTTTAATGTATGAAACTAATGTGTTTTTTTATATAATTGTGGTATCAAATCAGAGTTTTAATCTGACTAGCTACGGAAAAAACCAAACTATCAATAGACTCTTAATCATAGGAAGAATTTTTGCAATTTAAGAATCTTCAGTTATCCCCATATATACTTTAGGCAGTCACAAGATATAAAACTTATCAAAGTTTGAAAAAAAAAATCTATTTTGTTTAGCAATACTTAAGTTATACAGTACGTAGGATACTTTAACGACCATGATTTTACATGAAAATGGTGCTCTTTTAACATGCAATACTATTCAAATTTTAACTTAGACTTGAATGATAAAAGTGTGCGCCTAAACACACCAAATTGGCTTCATTGACACTGTGGAAGCAACAAAAATGCTTTGGAAATAATCTTTTGACTTTTACTTTTAATGTTCACTATGTAGCAACTTTTAAACAATGCAATCATTATGTTCATATTTTCATTACATCACACGCCGTGATTTTATCATGCATGTCGTTCATTAGGGCGGTCTTTACTGTTTAGGGAAAAAATTTAAATCAAAGAGTTCATTATTGTAATATCTCAACAATTAGTTGGTGTTTTTTTTAATTCGAGTCGTTGATAAAGAAAATCTCAAGCGATACATGATTTTTGAATTAACCCAGTGTCACAAGTAAAACATGTGATACTTAAAATAAATATTTTAAGTTAATCTGCAGACAGTCAAAAGAATAACATAAGGAAACACCGCCAAATTTTCTTAAATTGTATTTGTCATAAACAGACCTAAAATAAGTGAGAATAAACGAGGACGCGTGTGTACGTCAAAGAGACAGTAGCCGCTGGACATTAATCACCAAACAACTACAACAAAGGGAGCCATAATTTATAGTAATACACAGATGTCTATATATTATGTGACGCTAGCAGGAACTATCTTAAAATATATGCTTTCAATATCAATTCCTCATTATAAAAATCGAGAAAAAAGAAGTCATTGTCAAAATACGCACCCGGTGCAGAACAATTTGTACCGTTTATGGTGATAAAAAATGCTTTATAGTTATATAATATCTGGATGATATAAAATAAGATTTCAAGTCGACATTTAATTCAAAATGTGATTGACAGGATCCATTTTAACGCATTTATAAGGATACATAATAGCTGAAGTATTACCAGTTGAGAAATTAAGTGAAACCATGATATGAACAAATTAATAAAACAAGAGAAATCTTTATGGCATTCCCTGATTTATTACATTCATCATTACAGCTTCAAAAGATGTGCACATGTTGAAATATTATAAAACGAGGGATGATAAAACTTCACAAAATCCATCATAGATGCCAAAATAAATTGAAGTAACGCAAAAGTCCCTTTCATCACCTTCATTAAATCAAAAATGTCGTGGAAGGGCTTGAAATCAAATGTGACATCATTTCTTAGTAAACATCATGTCGCTTACTGTTTCTTTAGAAAGTTTTTTTTAGAAACTGTCTTGTTTTCATTTAAAAACATAACAAAACAAACAAATAACATTGAAGTAAACTATTTCAATGTAATTAAGAATTTCCAATTGTATAAAAATTAAAATCTCAATGCTTGACTTACACTTAAATTTTAGTATTTGAATGTAAAGAGTGTTATATGTTTTGTCTTTTGATGGTTTATTTTTTGCAGAGAAGAGGCTACATGTAAGTCACTTTAAAGATATTTAAATTGTGTGAGGTTTCTTTTTACTTGACATGAACACTATGTCAGGTGACTATAGTAACGGTAATGGTTAATGTTTACTATGTTTGTGTGGTTTCTTGAATGATTTTGATGTGTCTGCATGGTATAACTGACTATTTTAATGAACAAAAAATAAGTTAAAATATCTGCGAGAATCGCATAAATCATAATGCAGCGAGACATTTAATAACAATATATTAAGTTTCGATGGATGCATTTCTCACATAGAAATCGAAACTCAATTAAATATCAGGATAGGTTATAGCTAAAATAAAATAAACTTATTACTAGTATAAACATATAAATTACCCTAACGTTGTACAAACTTCTGGCAATGACGCATTAGATAACATATAATGTCATTAAAGGGCAATCACTGTCAAATTAACACCTACTTTTATTTCATTAATGTTTACATTTAGGAGTGCACTGGAGACACAACAACAAATTTGTGTGTATCCCATCTAAACAAATATGTTGAAATGTTCAATATCCTGAAACTCGTTACATGGTAGATTCTTGTTTAATCGGACAAGTAACAAATGCTTCAAATAAGAGTTGATGAGGTTGAATAGTGTTCTTTGTATGAATGGTTATCATCGGGAGTTAAAATTATGCAAGGACGTAGTTTACCTAGGTTAAGATATCGTATTTTCAAAGTTTACTTGCCATGAGAAGCACTACGAAAGTTGCTAGTGGCATAAAATCTGCTTGCTTGGCGGAATAGCAAGGTTTGGGAGGGATTTCCCTTTCAAGATATACTGTAGTTATTATGTTGTGTTTTTGAAACTCTTGTTTTCCTTTTTGTTTTTTTTTTTTTCATTTATACCATGATGATTTCTGTTGGATTGTTTTTTTCGAATTCATTATGTTTGGTGGTCTTCTTTAACTTATGCCCATCTTGATGTGCAAATCAATAATAAATAACAGAGAAAATACATTCATATAGGAACGGTCCTGATAAAGTTTACACGAAAAGCGTACCCTATTTTTTAGGCATCAATCGCTATGCAGATATAGTATTTGAACTTAGGCAATGACGCAAATACGGTAAATACAAATTTCAGTAAATGTCCATCACTATAAGGTCAACACATTTGATCATGAATAAGTTTGATAATTCAAGTGTCTTTCAAAATATTGTTAATAATAAATACCAATACCAAATGATTTCTGCTCCAACTTAACAAAACTATGTGTTTCATTTCACAGTTCCAAATTTATTGGATTTCATAATTGCTTATGCTCCTGTACGAAGTTAGTTCTATCATTGATCATTTGGTTTAAAAAAGAGGGACGAAAGATACCAGAGGGACAGTCAAACTTATAAGTAGCTCTTAATGTGGCTTACGCACGATGCTTTTCAACATTTCAATCGTCTAAAAGACTGTTATTTCGTACGAATAAATGAAATACACCCAATCCAAAACTTTAAGAAACTTACTGTTCCATTTCAAATTAACTGTTTTAAGGTAGATTGTGGGGTCCAAATTAATCCTTAATTACCAATAGCGGCAATATCAGTCTTTTTTACTGAAAATTAGCAAACTACTTTCACTCAAACATGGCAAATACCCAATTTCTTTAATTTTATCTTGTTGGATCGTTCTTGTAAGTATAATGCACATTTTTCCAGCTGATAAACGATTGAAACTATGCCACGTCTTTATGTCAGCGAAGATAACTCAGATAATATAATTTTATGACAGAGTGTCTAGTAAAAAAACCTACGTCCGTTCTATGAACGCACATACTAGCTGCTGATCTCTAGTTTTTCATTATATAGTTTACTTTATTCTATTCTCATTACGTGCTTTTGCCATATATCAACCGTATACAGTAAGACTATTTTAAACAACCTGCAGCTCGAAAACAAAACAAGTGGATATATACTGTTCAATATATATTATTTGGCAAAGCATGAGCACGTTATAACTACAAATCCCTAATTACTTTGAATCAAAATAGTATAATGAAAATAGAATATATCTGTGTGTGTGCGTAATCAACAGGAATAAGCTTGTTATATGTGTTAACAATATAAATTCCTTTTACCACGACTGTTTTGTTTTACAGAAAAATAAATACTCTTAGTTATACTCAATTTAAATAATACTTGTGAAGAAAAGTAACTTACTTGAGGTAAACTAAATAAGGCACTGAGTATCCAAGATATAACAATCATGATTTTAACTCGTCTTGGAGCTTTGTGACGACTTATAGGGTCCATAATCACGCAACATCGGTCCAAACTGATCACAACAGTAATATAGGTCGACGCAAGTAAACCTGTAGCAGTACCAAATTTAACAAGTTTACACATGACGTTTCCGGCATACCACTGGACTGTTGAAGCCCATGCGGCATCAGCTCCCATTATAAAAAATGTAATTAACAAATCAGCTACTGCCAAATTAACAATTAATATATTTATCGTTGATCTTCTCTTCCGTATTCTGTACATTTGAATAAGTGTTGCTGTGTTTCCTATCAAAGCCATTAGAAACATTAGACTAAACACAATAGTTCTGGTCATAAGAGCTTCATTGAATGTTGGTGGTATTCCACTTTGAAGTGTCCATCTCGTACGAGTATCGTTTTCATCAATTAAAAACGTCAAATTATATGTAAAATTCTTATCCATAGCACCGAATGATATTCTTCAATAGGTATAATAATTGACTAACATTCCAAGAGAAACGAGTTTTCTTATTATTCGATTTAAAACTTTAAGCTTTAAATGTGATGCAGGCTAATTTTACTTTTAGAAATAATTATTACCAATTAAGTTTTACCAATATACTTCAGATAATAATGGAAATCGATTAAATGAAATATAATGTACGTTAAACCATATTTATATTCTTATACTATGACATGCATTGATTCGCTACTTATTTTTATTTCCCGTATAAGGCTTATATATAGCGTTATTGGTCAAATCATGTAGCAGCTGCTTGATTGACATAACCGTGAAAACGATATGTTATGCCAGTTAATTGAAGATATATGACAAAATCTCATCAGATAAATATCTTATATCACGTGTTTCCAATACTGTTTCTAGACGATTAGTAGAGATGTGATAGGTAATTATCTTTGTACATCATATGATGATTACACATTGACATCAAATCAGCTTCCAACAGTTTTCTTGATCCAAATCATGAGTGTTTCAGCTTTTAGTGATAACGAAAATAACCTCTGATGAATCCTATGTCGAAAGCGATCTTCTGTTTTAACCCGCATCAATAGAACTCCGATCCAAATATTCAAGTGGCACATCATGTGATAAGCTTGTCCGGTTGTCGCGTTGCGACCTTAATTATAGTGTTTTGTATTGTTTTCGTATTTTTTGTCTTGTATACTATGGTGAGTGTTTTTCCATTGATCTTGTTTGATGGTCTCCTGAGTTACTGCGGACCTTTTGTTAGTGATAATGAAGTATAAAAAAAAACAAGATAAAAAGAAGAAGTTTAATATGAACAAACCCGCTTGATTTTATATGATAGATAAACGATTCCTGCATTGGATGAATCACCTGTCATGTAAATGCAGATTCAATGAAAAGGTCACGAGAGGGCGTTTGTAGATATGTTGATACTAATGAAAAAAATATGAATTACCTAAAAGGTTTGTGAACTTTTAGCTTAAAGGCAATCAAAGACAAAATAAATTTCCAATAAATGGCGATGACTGTAAAGTTTACACATACATTTATAAAATAAGGATTGATATTTCCAATGGACTTTAGAAGGTTTAAACAAGATGAAAACCACACAACAATAACAAAATCTATACAAAATTTATTTCTTTTCCTGAAATAAAATTTATTTGATTTGATAGATTGTTTTGAACCTGAAAAAACACACTCTGCAATTCAATATGTAATCATGTTTCTTGAAAACAACAATTTTGAATAATCGGTATTAAGTTAGAAAAGATAGTCACAAAAGGACTAAACGCGAAACAAAGACGCAGCTACTTTTCGGATGATTTAAAACTGTTGGGTTCATGGTACAAATTGAAATTTGAACAAAAATCAGAATAGATCTATGAATGCACACGCTATATCGATTTATGAAGATCCAAATGTTTGATAAACACCTATACTACCTCAGCCAAATATGTTGTTGTTCCGGCAATTAAAGACTCAAACAACATAGTTTGTGTCCTTAAATCACATTACCAAAATTGCACAATGAAGGAAATTGGTATTTTTATGTCACTTGGAAACATATTTTAACCTGCACGACCCTAACGAATTAGAAAATCCTGAATAATCATAGGTCTGTTCTATGTTTCTTTTGAATCAAAAACTGGATCTTCCTCCAACTGTACTTTAAACATAAATACATAAGTGTCATGACAAAAAAAAAACGTCAGATTTCTTGGTCTTCTAAAAGTTCCAAGAAACATCGTTCTAAATTATTTAAACCATTGTAATCAATAACCAAGGCGGGGGTCACAACTAGTTTGAAACTGCATACTCTAGGCAGTTTGAATCAGATGCGGATACTTGAAAATTCCGAAAAACCTGTTAAAGTTCATAAATTATTAGTCTCTTTCCTCTTGCTCTTGTATTGTATAATAGTAGTAGATACATATTTGTTGACCCTTTATACAAGTATTCCCCGTTCCAAAATTTAAGCTAATTAGATAATAGACCCGGCTTTGTTACACGAAAATTCATTGCAAATGTTAGTACAAATGTGTTGTATTAAGGGGGGTGTAGTACTTTTATTTTTACATATTTCATATTTGTAACGAGTTGACTACTTGATTGGCAACGAACAATGGATTCTTACTGTACTCTTCTTCTTGTCGAGTTGTTTCTTTATTCATACGAGTTTGATTTTACAAAGGAGCTTAAAAAACATTATCTTTAAAGTACACGTTACTGTATATAGATTTCCATTAAAAAAAACTTACTATATTTTAGGTATCTTTTCTTATCTGGAAACTTTGCAAATAAGGATACGAAGGATAAAGTATATCATTCTAAAATATTCGAAGTGTGTGTGTGTTTTTCTACTTAAAAGCGACATTTTGTTTTAAAGTTCTCAGTTATGAGATACCAGGATAGCTGTTTAATCTGTTTTTCTATTGATTGCTTTTTATTCCCTTGTGTGATATTTTGAATGTGTCATTGTGCAAGGCTTGTGATGCTTGCAATTCATAAGACGTTCTACGCAGTGTATATCGCTATTGATGTAGTGTAGGCGATTATCTTTACCCGATGTGTTGCAGCGCGTTAAATGCTTACCTTTATACATAAAATGCTAAAACCTTCTGTCGTTTAAGCACATTGTTGAGTAAATCCTTTACCAAAAGAAGTGCCGAAAACTAAATAATGAACAGGAAGCAGTTTACTTTGATAAAGGTAGACGATAAGGTCATTATCTTTGTTCACAATTTACGTAAATAGATTTTATTGCCACGTTTCTCATCTATTGGTATATTTTATTTACTTGGATATTTTGGACATTAAATGTTTTATGATGTATTGTTCTAACCGTATTATTTAGAATGAACTGTTAACGTTAATGGGCATCTTAAAATGAATTCATAATTCAATGTCATCACTGCTAAACAAAATTATACATTTCATAACTATATTTTTTTTATCATTGATTTCAATCGTAATTATCTTTCTCTGAATATATTTTTCTAAAACGTCTTTATATATTTTGTGAAATTGTGTGTTTATATGTGCTCTGTTTTTTTTTATATGATTCTGAATAGAAACTATTTACGTCTTATTAAAAAAGAAATAGAAAAAAAGCAATGCTCTTATATAAATCCATTTCCTGAAGTTTGAAAATGAATTGACCAAAACTATATTCACAAGCTGTAAATCAAAGGACAAGGTATGAATTGAAGTTAATATTCTTATAATGAATAATATTAAAACTAAAGAAAGATCATAGCGAGTGTTGCATATGCGACTATATATAGTATACATATAAATATCAAAAGGGAGATTGAAGTGTTTAAAAAAAATGAAAATTATCTTACAGAATAAGAAACAAGTTAAATCACAAAAATACTGAACTACAAGGAAAAATTCAAAAAGGAAATTCCCTTGTCAAATGGCAAAATCAAAAGCTCAAACACATCAAACGAATGGATAACAAATGTCATATTCCTGACATGGTACAGGCATTATCTCATGTCGACAATGGCGTATTATACCTGGTTTTAGAGGTAGCTAAACTTCTTACTTGTATATTATAAATATATACTAAAATATATATACATATTTGTTTTATTCGAATCTTGTCACGATGATAAATACAAAAAAAAATGTGTACAAAATTATGCTTGTTTTATTTCCTAATTTTCTATTTACTATATGCCATATTATAATTTTCCATCTACCATATGCCATAATGTTTTTAAATAGACGTAGATTCAACGATATAGCAGCAAAATACATGGTGTTCCAAGTGTTTTGCCGATTTCTCGCTGACTCTTAATTTTGATTTGCCTTTGGGTAGCTACCGCCTCTTTCAGTTCTTTTCATCTCATGGACACATCTACAGTAAATATTGTGAATACTACAAATATTGATTGTTTGTAATTGATGTGGTTTTCATATAATTATCACATTATGGTTGAACGTGAAAAACGAACAATCGGAGGTGTGGCTCGATCTTCCACACGAAATAGTAGCATTGTTAACTGTGTATGTTGAATAAACAGTAAACAGCTGATTTAAAAAGTTAATGTTCATTTAATGAAAGTGTTGTTGACTAGTTTCTAGCTGAACTATGTTGTTTTAACATATTGCGGTACAATATTTCTAAGAACCGTACGTGTATGTGTACAGTTGAATGTTGGACATTTTAAGATCAATGAACCTCATAGGTAAAGGTTAACTTTGATAGTTCTAGCCCTATCGTCAAACTTGTTATTACGTATCTGTCGGTGTAATACACTATTTGAAGAACATATAGCTTTACTTTAAAAGAACTGAAAACCGAGTTTTGTTTATTTTAACTATCTATCTATATATATATATATACAATAATTCTTCACTGAACTAAAATTCTAAAAAGATCTATCTTAATAACAATTGTAATCAAATCAAAATGTTCAGAGAACAATTGATGGTGTTTCCACATTAAATTTTTATATAATATTTTTATAAATATATATATATATATATATATTAATTAAGAAACTAGCCCCGATTAACTCAAAGTTACGATTGGTATGTTTTTTCATACTGAAAACCATATACGGTTTTTATTTAAGTTTTTTCTGAAATATGTCTGAGATCATTTTGCTACTTTCGATCTAATTATTGTCCTTCCTTGCTTAGGTAATAGCTTCAGTCACACTGATTTCTCAACGAATATATGATTGCTATATACCTTTGATTGAAATGAAGGAGAGGAAATGACTACTTTTCGTCTATAAAAGACCACTTCATGCTGACCTTTTCAAGTTAATATACCAATCTAATGCAAAATACCCCATAGCTTTATCATGTATAAATAATAATTTATAACAAAGATCAAAATCCAAAACGTCAAATTTACATTTGACCTTACCTTAGATTTCAAGGCCATAACGTAAGGACTTGAAATAAAAAATTCTTTGATCTCTTCTATGGTTTATGAGTTATATCACTAGAATTCTAATTGTAAATATAAATAAGAAGAACACGTATATTTAATGTGAACGTGCCTTTTAAAAGTATAAGTGTTGCGACTTGCAATTTTGTAGAAATATGTTTTTGATATCTAATACTATTTCTGATGAGAAGCTTTCCTTAGCCAAAATCAAAGTTATTAACATGACCTAGACGTTTTACATTGACCTCATTTTCTTTTTGAAGTAATATACGCATATCAGTTATTAGTATACATATAGAGCAGTAACTCTCGTATTGAGTCCCCACATCGAGTCGGGGGAAAATTTCGACATCCAGAGGAAATAACGAGCAATTTGGAAAATATTTTTGTCGATTTCTTGAACTGTTGCAAAGGCGTAAAGATAACAAGTAAAACAGAGGTCGGGGAAATAACTCTTATAAAGAAATGTGTTTGGTTAAACGCTTTGAGTTTCAAAAGCTTATAATCTGTTCGATATCATATGCTAATTATCTAAGCGACATAATCAAAAGTAGCGAAAGTAGAAAAATCATCATTATCAGAACATCTACAATATGTCATTCAACAGAGAAGTGGAAAGACATAATTAAGAATAAATGGAGAATGTGTCCATGCCCCCGCATGTAAATAAAGTTTCATAACATTTAGTTGAGGCTTACTTAAGATAGAGAACGGACACGAAAATGCAACAAGGTTTCCATTTGACGGGGCATAACTCTAAAGTAGTCAAATGAAAATGACGCCATTAAAAGTAAATATATGTTTTGTGCTAATGAGTATTGTGTATAAGTTCATAACATTTGGTTGAGGCAAAAACAAAGTTAGAGAACGAACATGAAATAATGTTCAGACTGACGTACGTACGACAACCCAACCTCTATCAACTCTATCAAGGGACCAACTTGGTTGATAAGCTTCAAAAATGATTTGAATGCACCATTTCACTCGTTGACAATCACATAAATGTTGATATGTGTTAGATCGACCTCTTAGTTGGCTAAACATGATTCTGACTGACTGTGACATAACAATTTTGAATTGATCAGATAAAATATATCATTCATATGACGTGATATTCGCCTTGTCATCAGTGTTTTAAAACAATAAGTATTAATTCAAATTATTTATTTTTCACTGAATTTTATACTTATTTTAAAGTTCAATCTTATAGTGTTCTTTTAGATTACATCATTTCGTCTATTTTTTTCTCAAATGCCTTTTGCTTTTAAGACGTTACCAATTTAAAGAGGGGTTTTAAGAAGCGTTGTATAAAATACTTGATTACGTAAGTCGTAATTTGTGCTTTTAAACGTTATGAAACTGATAAAACAGATCATACCAGAGATGAATGATGCATATAAAACATAAAAAAAAGCGGGTTAACATATTTTTCTAGCTTGAAAAAATTAACTGAAAAAAATAAATTTTCTTGATTTTCTTTTAACCAGAGCGAACAATAAGTCAAAGAAATATTGGTGCAACGGCTTCTAGATTGCATGACAAGTCGTCCATTCCAACAAAAGTACACGATGTTATATATTAATGGCAATGTCTGTCCAATAATTAATTAAAGCGTGAAGATCAAGGGCAATTATATTTCAAAGCCAGCACCAAATGAATACTTGCTTCCTTGTCATTCATACTGAGTTCGTATGGAGTTTATTCGAAGCAAATTCCTTTCAAACAAGCTTGAAGTAAAATTTGATAAAACAGACAAATTTCTTTGATCTTGCTGTATAACACTTTATTATGTGCTTTGAATATGTATATGTATATGCTTTGTATAAGTGTACCTAAATATAACAGTACAATTCCACCGAATCTTACATTTTTATACGATATATATAAGATAGTTGTATGGATCTAGTCATCAAAGAGTCAAGTGGCAGTATAGAGTACGCATAAAATCTGAAACTGATGGTTACGACGGAAACGATAGACGGAAATCATATTGTTTTTTTAAAGCAGTTTACAAGAAATATTGAAGATAGACAGCGATGTTGATTGATATGAAACACAAACATATAACCTCATTCAGTATTAATTATTGGCGTTTTTACTCATGCAGAGTACTGAGGTTTTATAGCCTGGAACACCTTTAGTCGTGTTCATTGAGTGGTGGTATTTATTTTTTCATTGCTTGTAAATGATTCTTTTCTTCCATATGTTAACACTGTAGAAGTTTATTTAAAACGCGTGTGTATGTATGTATTAAAACGTAGAAATTTTTATTAAACGCTCGTGCGTGTTTGTAATTAAAACGCTCGTGTAGGTAATAACGTATCTGAGTTGAGCGACAGAAATCTATGTATACTGAAAGATTATTACACCAGGGGTTTCGATATCACAAACTAGTCAAAATATTTACTTAATTTTATTATCTGTTAAATGACATGGTTCCTAAATATAAATCAACATGCAGACATTTTATACGTCCAGGTATTCACATCCAATATTGTATGGTAATATTCTTTTAAAAGCACACAAACTTCGGCATTCACCTAAAAAGCTAACAAAACATTTAAACAGAACTTTTTAAGAAGGAATATAGTAACGAAACTATTGTAAGGTCATTAAAGATGGCTTATTTTGGCTTTATTATTGATTCACTTATAGGGTCTTTGCATCGTAAATTAACACATTTATTCTAAAACCAGTTGTTGCTATGACACGGGTTATTTTCTTCTAATATTTGTTATGATGGTATGATACTTAACCACTAATGGGAGGGATTTTGCTTGAAATTCATATGTTAAGGACATAATCTTTCAATCAGTTTGATTGAGGTCTTGAGCTGGCATGTCCGTAACTGTTAGTAGTCCTTTGTTAATTTATGTATCATTGTCATTTTGTTTTGTTTCTTTTGTTCTATTCTTACATCGGACTTGCACTAAGTTAAACTGAGTTTTACTGTACGTATTGCTGTGTGTTTTTTTCTGCATTGGCTAGATGTATAGGGGGAGGGTTGTGATCTCAAAAAACATGTTAAACCCACCAACCTCTTTTTGGGCATGTCCCAAGTCAGGAGCTTTTGGCCTGTGTTAGTCTTGTATGATTGATAATTTAAGTTTCTTTCATATGTTGCGGAGTTAAGTATGACGTCCATTATCACCGAACTAATACATTTATGTTAAGGGGCTAGTTGAAGCACGCCTCCGGATGCAGGATTTTCTCTCTGTATTGAAGACCCATTGGTTGCTTCGGCTGTTTTCCGGCTCCTTGGTCGGGTTGTTGTCTCTTTGACACCTTCCTCATTTCCATTCTTAATTTTGTTTAAAGACATAAAAGAGCAGCAGTAAAACAAAACATGAAGAAATCCAAATATCATTTCGATTTTTTCTAAATAATGTACTTTTAAAGACTACTTGATTTTAACGTAATTTACAACATATTTATTGTTTTCCCCTTAGATGCCATATATAATCCATCATCCGTACCATGCTAGCATAATTTGTCAAATGTTAGGTGCTTCTACTACTTCTAAATCATATACGTTTTTCATTCTTTTTTTATATCTCAACAAAGAAATATAAGGCATTTTGATATTTTACTAATGAAATTGATCTACCAAAGAACAATGTGAGGTGTAATACCACCAAATCATGGTACGTCACATCCGGTTGTATACGAAAGTAGGTCTAAAAAAATATTCCCTTGAATTTGACAGTTGTAGGTAATTAATCCTACATTGTATTGCAGTAAAAACATTTCTGTGTCATAAACATATGTCTTGGATATTTCAAAACACCATTATTTTTTATTTGAGATTTCTATGGAAAATGTTGTAATCTTGAGGTAACATGGTGACTAAACCTTGTACACAGATAAATTAAGGGGAGGAATTTGATTGGTTAACCTCCAATGATGGTTATTTTCTTATATGCAATGAAATGGTATGTGAATTTTTTTCTGTAGTACTGGACAGGATAAAACTTTACTCATGCCAAGTATTTCTTTATTTGAAACAAAGATAAATTCTGTACATTTTTTTGAAAAGTGCAAATTTAACAAAGACTAATAGGGGAAAATCAATGGTGGTATTACACCTGTGACACTGAACCTCCATTTAAATCTGCCTTAGTGACTGGCTAATTTTATAAGATTTGTTCTAACACTATGGTTTAAATTGTGTTTTTTTTTTAATGTCTTTACTTTTCACTTTTACTGTTCACAATTTTAGGTCCATGTCATTATGTAATAAAACAACTTTTATTTATGATTAGAAATGTCGCAATTTAAATCGGAAAGCTCAAATAAAAGTGTCATCTCTGTGCATGCAACTTGTTTGTGATTTGAACAACACATGCATTTAATGGGTTAACAATTCTAACGAAATACAATTTTACCTGTTTCTTTGGTCACGTAATAATATTTGTTTCTCGTCCCTGTGGTTTTTTTTTTTCATCAGTTTTCTATAAGTGCCCTCCGCGTTATCTTCCCATTTTTGTCTAAAGATTCATTATTATTGACGACTATTATTAATAATTGCGTTTAGCCATATACAGCACGCCAACGTAAAAAAACTAAAAACCAACGTTCAAATGATCGGTGCGAGCTATTTACTCAATCTGGCGTTGGTCTTCTTTAAAGTTTTCAAAAATAGCCTACTCTTACATATAATAACCTCTTGGCTAAATTGGAACAACTTAAGCCTTTTTCATTCTATTTAGTCTTCTTTCACAATTCTTTTTATAAGAAAGCTATTAAATTAAGCACAACGAAAAGAAGGGTATAATTATAGGAGATATATGTTTCATAAAACTTTATTTAAAAAGAATATTCGAGAATGTGAAGCGTATTTGATTTAATGAGTCGATTGGGGACGTGATATATTTTTCTCAACTAGTATTTCCTGCTACAAAATAGAACCTAATGTGTGTTCTTAAAAGGAATAATACAGACTAATGTGTACTATAAAAACAAAAATAGAACACAACCTTCTTGATGCGAATTTAACAAGAAATTTTTCTACGACTTAACATTATCTCTCTAAAATTTATTTCTATTGATTTTATAAAAGCTGTCTAAGTTTTTGATATAATACGTTAACAGATAAACAAATTGTTTTTACCAATTGAAAATAAGCTTTAAATGTTAATTACTTTACCAAAAGCATGAGCATGATATAATAGGTGTTTATCGCTATTTTGTGCAATTTACTTTTGATCTTTTTTTGTGATAATTTTCATATCATGCTTCTCGCTTGAGATGGAAAATTATCGCTAGAAACTAAGGAGACCACGTGGCGTTGCTAACGAAATTGACATGAAATTGACAACGTCGTTATAGGTAAAATAGCGATAAACAGATTATCATTGGTCATCTCAACTTGATTGCTTTTCTCACTTTCGCTGTACCAGCTCAAGCGAGAAAACCAATCTCGTTGAGATGATCAACGATAATCTATAAATACACAAGCTATATTTTATATTTGATCTTCAAATGTAAATGATAATTATAAATAATTTATTAATATTTTCTGTTAAATATGTATATCTGTTTTTCCTATTTGGTAAATTGGAAAAGTTATCTTACGGCAACAATTTTAATAAAGATAACGCGATAACTGCCCATGAAGTCAAATTTTATAATTAAAGAAATACTTATGTTTGTAGGTTTCATTGAACAATTCAATGTAACTGTTTACTCTTTCCAGAACAACATTTCGCTTTGTTCTTAATTAATCAAAAGGTAAATAAATATATTACTGCTTGAGGAATTGTTTGATAGAATAAAGGTAAAAGTAGTATAAAGTAAAATCACAAAAATACTGAACTCAGAGGTAAATCAATTCGGAAAGTCCATAATCACATGGCAAAATCAAATAACAAAACGCATCAAAAACGAATGGACAAGAACTGTCATATTCCTGACTTGGTACAGGCATATTCAAATGTAGAAAATGGTGGATTGAACCTGGTTTTAAAGCTAGCTAAACCTCTCACTTGTATGAAAGTCGCATCATGATCAAATTCCATTATACTGTCACCGATGCGTGAACAAAACAAACAGACACAATAGGTAAAAATGTCAAAAAATAGGGGTACAGCAGTCAACATTGTGTTAACATCTTAATCACTATAAAAACAACAAATGTAACGAAGAAGCACAAAAAGGCATACATTAAATTTAACATCCTCATTTTGCGTATATTATACGATTTAATTTATCTATGTAAAATGCACCCATAAAGGATGGAGTGTTTTAAGTACTGGTGTAAAATTGCGCGTTTGAAATTCGCACAGGTAGACATGAAATAATTTTGTCGTTCAAAGTATGACGGGATACATAAATACAGTCACGTAAAATAGATATAACAAAAACAGACTTAACAGTAAAAGTAATAAAAATGAATAAATTAATAGTGTGGTTCAAAGTATGACTAGATACATAAGTACAGAGTCACGTCAAATGTATATCACAAAAAAAAACAGACATAACAGTAAAAGTAATATTGATAAATAAAATAATTTTGTCATTCAAAGTATGACAAGATACATAGGTACAGAGTCACATCATAAAATGATTTTGTCGTTCAAAGTATGATGGGATACATAAACACAGAGTGACGTCAAAAGGATATCTGAAAAAACAGACTCAACAGTAAAAGTAATATTAATAAAGACAAATAAAAGAATAATATAACACGTTATTAAGATGGTAAAAAACGTCAGTCATATACTAAACACACCACAAAAAAATGTCATACAATACAAACACATTGACGAGATATATAAGTACCAAGCCACGTCAAACGGATATCACTTGAAACCATTCAACAGTAAAAGTAATATTAATAATAGAACAAGGACAAATGAAAGAACTATAAAACACGTAGTTAAGATGATAAACAACATCAGTACGCAGAATCTTTACATCAAGACCATCGTGTATTATTTGTGAAGTTGATACAGAATATTTATCAACAAGGTCTTGGTACCTTCTGATGAACTTTTTTAGAAAAAGGACGAGACGTTCTTTGACATAACCCTGGTTCATCAACTTTCTACTCAGACACTGATGACGTTTTACAAAGTCTGAGTAGGGGCTGCAAGCTCTTGAATATCGAATAAGTTGGGAAATATATATCCCATATGCAGGTGAAGTTGGTATATTGCTACTAAGGTGGGGGAAATTTATAATTTCAAAATTAAAATCGTCTTGTTTGTCATAGATTCTGGTACTGAGATAACTGTGTAAGTCAAATTCGAGATGTAATATAAACTCATCATAGATACTGCTGTAAAATAGTCATCAATCGATTTAACATCTGATACACAAATTTAATAATACTTTTAGATATTTGGATGACTCGCATTAATGACGACTTCAGTATGTATACTAAGTATTCCTGTTGAACTTACTTTAAATAAAGCTAATACTAACAATGACCACTGCCCATTCCTCGATCTTGATATCTATATCATTAACGAAAACCTTAATACTAAAATTTATGATAAAAGAGATGATTTTTCATTTCCTACTCGTGTAAAGAGAGTGCCACGCTCTTTGCACGTTAAGAACCCTTGCAACAACTCTTTGAGGGGTACGTAGGTGGCCTGCTGCCAGGCAAAATTTCTATCCCTATCCGATAAACCCTCATTTTCCAGTGGCAGTCCAAATTTCCCGGACCATCATCCCAGATGGCCTCTATTGTGACAAGACCTACCTATTGTATTTATTGTTAACTTGTTCTCGTCCTGAATATGCATGAAATATTTGCCACTGGACGTTAAGCAGCCAACAATCAATCAATCAAATCATTTCCTATCGTAAATTATCCGTTTTTAGATGGTGACGTTCCCTTGTCACCAACTTACGGTGTTTATATATCTCAAATTGTACGATTCGCTCGTGTATGTAACAATGTTTTAGATTTTAACGAAAGACATTTATGTATTACTGAACAATTATTACACCAGGGTTTTCGATATCACAAACTAGTCAAAACATTTACTAAATTTTATCATCGGTAACTGGACATCATTCGTAAATATAGCTCAACATGCAGACTTCTTATACGTTCATGTATTTCACATCCAATTTTTTATGGAAATATTCTTTATAATGCACAAAAATGTCATTATTTACCTCAGAAACTAACAATACCTTTAAATAGACTTATTAAGAAGGGATATAGGTACGATACTGTTGTCAGGTCATTAAGATTGCATATTTTGGCTTTAATATTGATTAACTTATAGGGTATTTGCATCAGAACTAAACACATTTATTTAAAAACCAGTTGTTGGCATGACACAGGTTATGTTCTTCTCATATATGTTATGATGGTATGATACTAAACCCCTAACGGGAAGGATTGTGCCTGATATTCATATGATGAAGGCATAATCTTTTAATCAGTTTAATTGAAGTCTGGAGCTGGCATGTCAGTTAACTGCTAGTAGTCTGTTGTTATTTATGTATTATTGTCATTTTGTTTATTTTCTTTTGTTACATCTTCTGACATCAGACTCGGACTTCTCTTGAACTGAATTTTAATGTGCGTATTGTTATGCCTTTACTTTTCTACATTGGCTAGAGGTATAGGGGGAGGGTTGAAATCTCATAAACATGTTTAACCCCGCCGCATTTTTGCGCCTGTCCCAAGTTAGGAGCCTCTGGCCTTTGTTAGTGTTATTATTTTTAATTTTAGTTTCTTGTGTACAATTTAAAGTTTAGTATTGCGTTCATTTTCACTGAACTAGTATATATATATTTATTTAAGGGAAATGAAAAAAAAACATTTTATGTGAGATACCGATACTATTTGCAACACGACCTCAAAGGAAACCACAACATATTCAGATAAACTATTCGCGAAAATGTTTAAATTGGTGATTATTAAAGTCAATTGTAGTATAATGGAAAGAAAAGTCATGAATCGATTGAAAGACAACAAAATCGGGTTACAAACTAATCCCGAATGAAACACATCAGCTATAAGACGAAAACAAAGGAATAACAGGGACAACGAAGTGCAAACAAAAACAAAAGCCAAGTTATGTAGAAACGAACTCTATTTGATAACATTTGCCATATCTCTGACTTGGTACAGGAAAGTTTAAGAAAAAATGGTGGGTTGAACCTTGTGAATGGCTAGCCAAAACAGCTTCTTTATGACACAAAAAGATATAAAACCGAATGCCAGGATCGGTAATGTTACTTTCAGTTACTTTCATTTTTTTTTTTTTTTTTATTTGGAATCATATTGACTTACACATTTTTAATAGTATAACTACTTCTGTCTGTTTTGTAATGCCCATCTATCATATGTATGACACGTACAGTAATGCAAGATTTTGTAAAACATTAAGTATAAAAGAATATTGATTAAACTTATGTGTATGTGATGCGGGTTCATTGAAGTATTTAAACAGAGTAACATATTATAGGTATATATAGTTTGTAAACATCAAAACATGTGTTGCAATAGCTTTTATGACTTTTATACAACACTGTTTTAGCAAAAATCAGAGTTTGATATTTTTATGTCACACGGACCTTGGCGTTAATGTTTTGTAACACCAAAACAGTTTTATGCTATTCCCGATTATTTATGAATATGAATTTTACTACGTTATATAAAACGTGTTATTGGATACAATTTCCATTATAATTTAAAAAATAATCATTGTCTTATTTCATTTTTATTTTTGTTTGTTAAACTGCATTTTTTTTTCAGTTTTATCACCTATCATATATTTGTTTGTCAAAAGCATCAGAAATCATCCTTATGACACTTAAATCGGACCCTATTAAAACTTAAAGTGTAGACTTAGTACTCCATGTTTATTAATATTGATGTATTTTTAAAGAAACATCATTTTTTTATTAAGTAGTTTTCACTTAAATTCAGACTACTTTCAGTGCATTCGTCCTTCTTATATGTGTCCTTAAATTTACGTTAATCCGATCACAATATTTTTCGATATATATTGTATGTGAGATGATTTCTATTGCTTTGTATAATCTTGACAATTGAAGAATCAGTTATATCCTAGATGGTGGAACCGATAAATATTCGAGCACTTACAAGGTAATATATTTCATCAAAATAAAAAGAAATATTTTAAAAGATTTAGAGATAATAGGCTGCAAGTGAAATATAATATACAAAAAATTGAAAGAAATTAAGCATATTATAAAAAAACAACATTCCAGAAACATGTATAAACATGTACCGTAAAATCAACAACTCATGGGTGATGTTTTAATACTCCATATATCTATATTCTTAATTGATAGCATGACGGTAAATTCAAACTGGAATTCTACTCTTACTGTAAGTTTGAGACGGCATTTTTACTTGAGTTGAATTTTTCTGACATGTCCTAAATGTGATAATCAAACTTAAGTATAAATGTTTTTCTTCTACGCCTGTTGCATAAAAGGTTTTAAAGCCCACAGAGGTCATTTATTTAATTATTTTTCTTTAATAAAGAAAATTTTCGTGTAGATAAAATGCTGCAAATCAGACACGAGAGGCCTGGTAGCATGACAATTTCATTCGCTTAAAATACCAAACTGATATATATATACATATTCATATATTTTTCTTGATAGAGGGTTGCTGCTTCGGCAAGTACGTGACCTTGAAAATATTCGATCATGTTATAATTCTAATATATGAAACTATTCCAATTAATATTCGATAATTTTGATACATAACTGTGAAAATTACAGGAAACAATCGCAAAGGAAAATTCAAACTGGCATGTGGCAAGACAAAGAAAATAAAACAAATCAGACAACAACAATTCACAAAACACATAGACTGAGCAACACGAAACCTGCTAAAACCGTGTTATCTCAATTGTTAGACTATGCAGATCCTGCTCTAAGTGTAACACATTTCATGATGCTCAAGGAAATTAATGTAAAACCTGGAATACTGAAAATGTTGGTTTCAGACTAAAACAGCATTACCATAAACATTCTATTTATGCTTCAAAAGTTTATCCTGAGATGCCACTAATAAGTACCGTACACATATTGTCTACCTTGGTATTTATCTGATTAATGTAAGCACGAATCAAGCTTATTAATCTTGTGGATTTGAAGGATTCAATAGATCTTTGGTTATTCTAGAAGATTGCACTTTCTGTTTACCTTTTTTAACAAAAGTTTGTTTTGTCTATATCCTGTCTAATTGAAGCTTATTCAAAAATCTTTTTTTATTTTATTTTTTTAATGATTGAAAACATCCTCTAAAACACACTTTAGTTATAATATGTTTGTTAAAGTCAACACTTAATTTCTTTTTCTGTTTTTTAATGTAATAAACCAACAACATAGTTACACGTGTATTCCAATTAAAAGTCGTTTTCATGCATAATCCATACTATCCATTTAAACAGTGTTATTGCAGCTACTTTTATGTCAATTAAATACGCTTTGTCGCTGATTGATTGTCCATGTCAAATTGGCAATATCAAACAACTCTCAAATAGGATATAGATCATTAATATAAAGAAATATAAATAAAAATCCTATTCTGTAATAAGTTGGGTAACCATTTTGTAATTTATGACTAACATGTCAACGATATAGACGACACTCTCTATTCCAATGGATAATATATACATTATGAACAAAATAGTTTTCTACATTCTGAAAGCTTTAATGCCATTGCTTTGATTAAATACTTTGATGACCACCATCGGATACTAGCTTGTAAATAAGTTCAGTGTGAACTAAAAGTAAATGCTCGATTTCTAGCAGATATCGATGACTCAATATATTTAATATACTTACAGACGCTCGATACATATTGAATGCAAAAGTAATGTCGAATGTATCAAAATTGCCTATTGCGCTATATTCTGAAAACAGTGTTGTGACGTCATTCTATTGTTTAACCCGTTTTTTTTTTATTTCAGTGATTGGACTATCATTTACCTGTAAGAAACTAATATGTTACCTTTAGCTGTCCAATATTTTTAAGAATAGCCGTCCTTTTTCTTAAAAATATTGGACAGCTAAAGGTAGCATAACTGATTCTTACAGGTAAATGATAGAAAAACTATTAATTACCCGAATTGTTTTCATCATGTAAACAATATTACAACCAGAGAACAAATGACAATTAAAAAAAATCATTTTATTCAAGTCACCTTCCCGTACAAAAATGTTGTCACTTATGAAAACGAAACAAAAATCACTTTCAAATTGTTTTTTAACACTACCAATACGTATATCACAGCCATTTTTTTCATATTTTTGGATAGTCTCTTTTAGCGCTAATTCGATAAGTTGATTATGCTCGTTGTAAGTCTTGTTTTTTGTTGTCTTTTGGTTATCAAAATTGACTTCTGGCGTTGCTATTATTCACCTAACATCATTTCCAACTACAATTAAAATGAAAAAAAGCAATAAAGTAATGCTTCTTAAATTTGATTCAATACTTCGCATATGAAGGACGATGAATATGGGAAGTAGAATAAAGAAGAGGACTACATTTTGAAATATGATATATATAAAACTTGCCATTATTAACTGCCTTGACTATATCCTATTTGTTATCCACAATGAAATAATGTATCTGCATAGATTCTGAATACACATTTGATTTTAATCCAAAGTTTGAAAACAACAAAATCACTAATAACAACATCTATTTCTCTGGTATTTGCGTTTAGAATATACTTTCAACACTTTATCCATTTTGAGAGTGTAAAGGTATTCACGGAAACTATGAGCGGAAACTATGAGTAGTCCTTGCGCACGCAAAAATCATGATACGCATATCCTGTGTCTTATTCTCAATGTAGCAATACATGTTGTTTACCTTTAGCTGTACTTTCTTTTTGTCTATTTTTTTGTAGATTAAGCTACTGTTTAAAGTGGTCAACATGTAGGATTTATTTTAATGTAAAGACAGTACATTAATATTCTTTTTAGAGGGGACCTTGGACAGACAACATGTGTATATATTGACGGAGCGGCATACTAACTGTTCATTCCCAAAACAATTTTCATACTTGATGAAAATAAATCTTTGCTTTCTTTTTCTTTTCTTTTTTTTTTCTTTTTCAACGTTTGAAAAAATGTTTTAAGTAAGTAAGAGGCTTATATCACTTACTTAATATTTAACACAATAAAACGTTGTTCGATTGTCTTAGTTTTTGGTCCATTCCTATTCTGATCTTTGGATCATCAATGCTCTTCAACTTTGTTCTTGTTTGGGTTTATAAATATTTTGATATGAGCGTCAATGATGAGTCTTTTGTTGACGAAACGCGCGTCTAGCGTACTTAATTATAATCCTGGTACCTTTCATAACTAATCACAAACATATTTAATTAAATCAATAACGCAATATTAATTGTATAGTTAATCCAAACATTTCGTCATCAATACCTTTACTATATATTTATTTTTTTCTTCATCTGTATTAAACACAACACTATGCTTCTTTTGTTAGGTTTGCTGATTTTCACCCACTCCAATCAAAATTCCCTATTTAAAACCTTTCAAGTATATGGTGAGGTGCGTGTTTCTAATCTAGTTATCCATATCGTGTTATGTAGACTGTTGTCTGTCTTTCGTCTTACTTTGTTTGTTTTTTGTTTTTTTTTTTTTGTTTGGTTTTTTTTTATGCTTTGTCATGATGTTGTCGGTTATTCTTCGTCCAATTGATTTTTTTGTCCCGTTTTGTATCGTCTGGTTATACGTTATAACTCATAAATAAATGTAATATTATATATCCTTTTCCTACAAACACGTCAAGTTTTGTTTCAAACGCGTTCTTCTATAAAAAAAAATAATAATTCATAGACCTTTCAGGTTATTTGTTTTAAAGGGTTTTGTTGATAAACATAATAATTTTAGATTTGAAATTTTGTTTTTTGCATAATTATACTAGTTGACTCTTTTTCGATCTGTTGTTTTGAACTTTTGTCGTTAGCAATTCATGATTTTACTATAATTTACTTATTTACTCAACATTATAAACTAGTAAAAATCAGTAGAATGTGCAGATGAGCTCTTGATGAGTAAACTTAACCTGATACGGATTAACATGATGGTATTTTCTTTTATTGGTCCACGTTAGCTCTTCGACTGTACTATTATTATTCCTCTGCTTTCAAATATTTGATTTTAAGCGATCTTATTGGAGATAAATCCGAAAAAAGCAACTTGGGTACACATAATTGATCAGATGATTTTATTTCATATGTTTCAATTGTAATTCGTAAATGAAGATTGATACCATTACAATAAGTTAAAATTCTTAACTTATGGTCCTTCCAAACTATTTTATTGAATGATCTTTACATCGTTACCGACATTTGATTAAGTCTCTTAAAATGGTACCTACCTGATGCCCTAAAATACAGCGATGAGTGCCAATTAGACAACTCTCCAGCCAAGTCACAATGTATAAATATATATCAATTATAGATGTAAGTACGGCTTTCAACACAGATTATATTTTTGTTAATGCAACCACAATGAAAAAACGGATATATACATGTATAAATATATAAAAGCCACAAAAAAAAAATATTTTTTTGAAATCTGGAAATTTGTCTCCACAAATGTACATATGATTGTATTCACTGCTGAAACAGCTATAAGACGATTGCCGGTTGTCACTTCATCTCAGTAGTCATTTTTTCTAGATTATATGATTTATAACATATCTGTTTATAAATAATTATAAGAACTAAACGTCCAACTTCTTTACGCAAGTTGATATTTAATGGATTGCACTATTATTTAGTTCCATTTTGGTAATTTTGCTTTTTATGTGTTTTAGTATTTATAGTTTATGGTAAACTCATAGAGTATTCTGAACCCCAAAGAAAATTCAAAACGAAAAGTCCCAAATCAAATGAAAATTCAAAAGCACAAACACATCGAACACATGGACAACAACTGTAATATTCCTGACTTGGTAGAGGCATTTTCGTACGTAAACAATTTAGATTAAACCTGGTGTTATGTTATCATTGGTTTTTAATCATTTGGCTGTTAGCGTTATTTATGAAAGATAAGATTAAAAAGCGCGTCAGCAAATAAAGTTATAAGGTGTTTCTTAATTTACATTCATAGTCTCTAAAACAAGAAGACAAAGATATATTTCACGTAAATGATTTGAGAGAAAAACAAGGAAGAAATTAATTTGCTTCAAATTAGCCAATACTTACAAACAATTGACCATTGGAATCGCTAATGACCACAAGGACGATTTGTGATGCGATAAAGGTCAACCTAGTACGTTCCGACAACACAACCGAGATTTAGCAATTGAACAATAGAAACATAATCAAACAAAAACTGGTTTTGCATACTATATGTCTAGGCAAAAATATTAATTTTTCGTTAAGTTTACGATTAATAATTTATGTTTGAAATATGCGATTCTAAAAGATTTATCCAAATTAGCAAGAATATTAAAGCTTTTCAATCTTTCCCGTATGGCGTTTGAAAATTTTAGCAAAAAGGCAATATTATAGATTGCAACATCGTTCTTATTTATTGTTTGTTCACTTTTAAAAAATAATATGCTTTCAAATCACTACATTATGATTTGATATAAAATTCATCCTTGGCTTTCAAATATTCGGCTTTGAGCGTCGCTGATCAAGGTAATTCTAGATAAGCAATTCGGACGCATTAAATTATTGATCCTGTTGTCTTCATTTTTTTGATACGTTAATGTAAACAGGCTGTGATATTAGAGTTTTGTTTACCACACACCTTATCATTTAGTTGACAAATTTTAAGAACTACTTATATCTGAAGACTGGAGCATAAAAAATATAAGTTTTATATATATATATATCATTGGTGCTGCTACGATTTGTTGTAATAACTGTAACTATTGTTTACTGTAGCTATTCCGTTCGGTGAATTATTACCTGGTTACGGAGACTACAATTGTTCGAACATGTACCATCTGTTTATCACGAACAAAATTCAGTACATGATGTACGTATGTCTCTTACATTTAACATAGAAATATTACATAAGTATTATACTAATACTTCCATCCTCCTAAATAGCAGCATTTTATATTAACTAAAATGACTAATACTTTCTATTTACTCTGATGATAACAATTTATCCTTTATCTATTTAATTAGAACAGCAATAATAATTTGTTAATAATTCGTCACGTTGGCTTTATATTTGTTGACTGCTTTCAATGAGATTGAGATATAATGTATTGGAAGTCTATCAATAGGAATTGATTAAATTGTTGATGTCATCAAGTCATGTAAAGAGGATTTGTAAAATAGGGCAGTTAGGTTGATTGGTAGAGTATTATTCCCTATACCCCAGTTCTATTGTTATACTTTACAGTTTCTATTTCTGAAACACGTGTAAATTGAATAGATCTATTGTTACGAATAACAATGGATTTTGACCACAGGCTATTTTGAATCCCAGTCATATGTTTTTATTAAAAAAAGGGGGGATTCTAAGTCTCAGACCCCCCCCCCCCTTTTCGTTATCCAGTGGCCGATAGGACGGGGTAGGGGTTCCGCGGGTTGGACCAGATTTTAAAGATCAATTTATTTAAGTGATTGGAATCCCACCCTCTTTCTGTTGAGTTGGTAACCCCCAGCTGGATTAGCTGCTGAACCGTAGCTCATAGGTTCTTTTGTTATTTTTTGACTTTTTGCAGACCACCATAGTCCGCAAAATGTCAAAAAATAACATAAGGCCCTATGAGCTACGGTTTCGCAGCTACAGCTGGATCAGCCCCTCTCCTCAAAAGAGAGAGTTACAGTATATTAAATCTGTATCTTTTTGTATGCTGAGCGTGTCTGGTAGACGGGTTTCTATTGCAGACATACCTATCCCATTTGTAGGTCCGAATATGAATGTTCATTTATTCTCGACAAGAGGGGGTCTTTTTTTCAATAAAGCCGTAAGATAAAAAATATAGTTAGGATTACCTTTATTAAACTGATACAGATAAGTACTTTGAGTTATACTATTGCTTTTATCTTTAGTCTCTTCTACAAAATCCAACGCTTGCCGAAAAATGTAGTCCGTCTCATACCCTTCTATTTTGACAACTGCATACAAATGCATTACGTATATTTGTTTGTAATATGAATACACGATACGGTCAACCTTGACCTGCTAATCTATATTAACCTAAGGATTAAATTGGAATATGCAAAACAACCTTGACATTGGTAAAATATACTCACTTGTCAGAGTTTGAACGAAGATAACCAAAAAAGGTTACTACTTGGGTTTCATGTAATAAAAAAAATGCTTGTAAATCATGGTTTGATATTGTCTATAAAATACATGCTATTTGTTGTTTGTTTGTTTGTTTGTTTTTTCCATTTAATAATCAATGTTAACAATACAGATTTTAGAAAGGGGTGTAAAAGAGGGACGAAAGATACCAAAGGGACAGTCAAACTCATAAATCCAAAACAAACTGACAACGCCATGGCTAAAAATGAAAAAAAGACAAACAAACGACAGCACACACGACACAACATAGAAAACTAAAGAATAAACAACACGAACCCCACCAAAAAACTAGGGGTGATCTCAGGTGCTCCGGAAGGGTAAGCAGATCCTGCTCCAAATGCGGCACCCGTCGTGTTGCTTATGTGATAACAAATCCAGTAAATAGTCTAATTCGGTAGGTCACATTGTGTAAGTTAGTTATACACCTCGGGATACGGCGTGTCTGGATAAGAAACCCCTCCGGCCTCCGGACGACGGGGTTTCTTATCCTGACACACCTTTCCCTCGGTGTATAACTGTTACATATAAATGTTGCTTAATGGAGCATTACGTATCATGCATTTTGACAGCGATTAAACCAATAAATCAAGCATATTGATTCAAATCTTTTTCATGAAAGCGCATTTGTGGACGAGTGTGTTCGAAATTGTGCGAAATCAGTTCTTATACCGCTTTTTGTTCTGCTTATGTTTAATAGCGGTTAGGGACGTTGTGGTAACTTAAGGTCGGATCTAAGACACCTGCCACAAATGGAGTTGGAATAAGTAACTTCATAATTGACACAAGTGATCACCGTGTCTTTTTGTTGTTGAGGTTTAAAAGTACCCGGCCACGTCCACTTGTATGTTTGTCCATCTGATGAGTTAAGCCCTTTTCAACTGATTTTATAGTTCGTTCTTATGTTGTACTGTTATACCACTGTCATAGGTAAGGGGAGGAAGGTCCGAAATATCGTGGGCCTAAATGCATCAATTTGAAATACAACTTTAAAATTTTGATGGATTCAGTTGAGGATTATGCCAGGCAATGGGCTAAGCGCGAGAAGGAAGACGTAGACACTCTTTCCGAATGGATTAAGGCAGTGAGGTCGTTGATACAAATCAGAATTAAGAAACTAAATGGGTCTATCAATGCCCATGCTACGTCAATCTTTAAAGACCCAAATGTTGCAAAACACCTATCCTACCTCCATGACAAATATGTTGTTGTCCCCGCAGATAAAGCCCCAAACAACATCGTTTTTGTTTGTAAAACTCATTACATTAACTGCTTGATAAACGAATTAGGTATTTATAATTCACTTGGAAACTCAACATATACCCTCACGACACTTACCAAAGAGGAAATCCTTGATAATCATAGGTCGGTTCTGTGTTCCTTTGGAATTTCAACCAAAGATGAAGAACTGGATCTGCCATCACTGTATTGGATACCTAAACTACATAAGTGTCCTTACAAACAACGTTATATTGCTGGGTCTTCCAAGTGCTCCATGAAACCTCTTTCTAAATTATTAACATCTATTTTATCAGCAATCAAAGACGGGCTTCAAAGTTATTGTGAAACTGCCAATTCTAGAGGGGTGTGAATCAGATGTGGATACTTTAAAATTCCAAAGATCTTTTAGAGTACATACAATCTAACTCTCTTTCATCTTGTAACAGTATTAAAACATTTGACTTTTCTACTCTTTACACTAGTATTCCACATTCCAAACTAAAAGACATATTGAAAGAGTTGGTATTGCTTTGCTTCGTAAAAAAGAATGGCCAACGTAGATACAATTATCTTGTCTTAGGGAGGGATAAATCCTACTTTGTAAAGGATCACTCTGATTCGAACAAAAAATTCTCTGAAACTGATATTATCAAGATGCTTAATTTCTTGATTGACAACATATTTGTTACGTTCGGAGGACGTGCTTTTCATCAGATTGTCGGCATTCCAAAGGGAACAAACTGTGCCCCTCAACTTGCCGACTTGTTTCTTTATTATTATAAGGCTGACTTCATGCAGGAACTTCTTAGGAAGAAAGATAAGAAGTTAGCAATATCCTTTAACTCTACTTTCCGCTATATAGATGATGTTCTTTCACTAAATAATTCAAAATTTGGTGACTATGTGGAACGCATCTATCCCATCGAGCTAGAGATAAAGGTTACTACAGATACAGTTAAGTCGGCCTCATATCTTGACTTACATCTAGAAATTGACAATGAGGGTCGGTTGAAAACAAAACTTTACGACAAAAGAGATGATTTCAGCTTTCCAATTGTGAACTTTCCATTTCTAAGTAGCAACATTCCAGCAGCACCTGCATACGGGGTATATATCTCCCAATTGATATGATATTCCCGTGCTTGCATTTCCTATCGTGATTTTCTTGATAGAGGGTTGATGCTCACAAGGAAGCTATTAAACCAAGAGTTCCAAATGGTGAAGTTGAAATCATCCCTTCGTAAATTTTACGGACGCCATCACGAGTTGGTTGACCGTTATGGAATAACCGTTTCACAAATGATATCGGATATGTTCCGTACGTCGTAACTACAATCCCCTTCCCTTTCATGAATGTGACCTACCGAATTAGACTATTTACCGGATTTGTTATCACATAAGCAACACGACGAATGCCACATGTGGAGCAGGATCTGCTTACCCTTCCGGAGCACCTGAGATCACCCCTAGTTTTTTGGTGGGGTTCGTGTTGTTTATTCTTTAGTTTTCTATGTTGTGTCGTGTGTGCTGTTGTTTGTTGTTTTTTTTTTCATTCTTAGCCATGGCGTTGTCAGTTTATTTTGGATTTATGAGTTTGACTGTCCCTTTGGTATCTTTCGCCCCTCTTTGGTATCCCGCTAACATGCCCGATTCATCCGTCTCATGTTTAGACTCTTCTTGCCATTTTGTTTCTTTATTCGTATAAAGCTGACTTCATGCAGGAACCTCTTAAGAAAACGAAAAAGAAATTAGCAGTATCATTTAACTTTACTTACCGCTATATAGATATTGTTCTTTAACTAAATAATTCAAAATTTAATGACTGTGTTTACCGCATCTATCCCATCGTACTCATATCTTGACTTGCATTGACAATAAAGGTCAGTTAAAATCAAAACTGCACGACGAAAGAAATGGTTTCAGCTTCCTTATTATGAAAAATAAGTATAATTACAAAAATACTGAACTGCGCGGAAAATTCATAATAGAAAGTCCTTAATCTAATGGTAAAAATCAAATGATAAAACACATCAAACAGATGGACAATAACTGTCATATTGCTGACTTGGTCAGGCATTTTTAAATGTAGAAAATGGTGGATTGAACCTGGTTTTATAGGGCTAAACCTTTCACTTGTATTACAGTCGCATCAAATTCCGTTATTTTTACAACGATGCGTGAACAAAACAGACATAATCGGTAAAATATTTAAAATATGATTACAGCAGTCATCACTGTGTTATAATCTGGAAACAAACAAACATTTACAAAAAAATCACAAAAGCATCTATCAAATTAAAAAACACATTCATTGTTTGACGTCAGAAAATGTAAACGTCACCTAGGAAGACATTTTGTCGCTCAATATATATTCAAAACAATTGTAATATCACATGGGGAATGGTTTGCAGGGTAAAAAAATCAAAAGTCATGATAATTTTAGAAACAGACCGAGATTTAAAATTATCCAGAAGTTCTTTAGAATTTTAAGAATCCATATATGGTTAATACCAATACTCGAGTAAAATAATTTTGTCGTTTTCGTTCAAAGTATTATCAAATTTATAATAAAACAATAACATAATGACAAAAAGTCGCATATACAAAACACAACAGCAAAAATGAAAGATAGTACAAACACATTGACGGGATATACAAGTACCGAGCCACGTCAAATGGATATCACATAAAACAGACCAAACAGTAAAAGTAATAAAGACAAATAAAAGAACAATATAACACGTACTTAAGATGACACACAACGTCAGTACGCAGTATCTATACACCAAGACCATCATGTATTATTTTTAAAGTTCTTACGGAATATTTATCAACAGCTGAGGTCTTGGTACCTTTCGATGAACTTTTTTGAAAAAGGACGAGATGCTCTTTGACATATTATCCCTGGTTCGTCAACTTTCTGCTCAGACACTGGTGACGTTTTACAAAGTCTGAGTAGGAGCTGCATGCTCTTGAATATCGAATAAGTCGGGAAATTTATATCCCATATACAGGTGAAGTTGGTATATTGATACTCAAGTGGGAGAAATTTATAATTTCAAAATTAAAATCGTCTCGTTTGTCAAAGATTATGGTACTGCGATGACTGTGTGTGTCAAATTCGAGATATAAGTCTAAAACTGAGGCGGAAGGAGCCGTGTTTGTTGCTTTTTTAATTTCTAGTTTTGGGGAATATATTAATGAAACGCAATGATTGTTAATGAAAAGAACATCATCAATATATATGAAAGTGAAATTAGATAATCTGGCTTCTTTGCTCTTTTTGTGTTTGAACTCCGATTCATATGAAAAAAATGTCGGCAAGGAGAGACGCACAGTTCTTTCGTATAGGAATATCAAAAACAGACTCATTGCAGCGGCACTTTAATAAATGGAACTTCGGAGTATAGGAACCTTTTACCGGAATTTTTGTCAAAGATCCTGGTACTGAGATGACTGTGTATGTCAAATTCGAGATATAAGTCTAAAAATGAGGCGGAAAGGCCCGTGTCTGTTGTTTCTTTAATTTCTAGTTTTCGGGGATATAATAATGGAACGCAATGGTTGTCAATGGAAAGAACATCATCAATTTATCTGAAAGTGAAATTAAATAATCTGGCTTATTTGATCTCCTTGTTCTTGAACTCCGATTCATATGAAAATAAAAAGGTCGGCAATGAGACACGCACAGTTCTTTCGTATAGGAATATCGACAATTTGTCGAAAAAATCGACCTCCGAATTCAACAAATATGTTGTCGATAAGAAACTCCAGCCAGTGGCGTAGCCAGGGTTGAAATTATGTGGGGCGGAGTGAGGCGAAATTTTCTTTGGACCATTTAATGCAAAAAAATATTTTTTCGGACATTTTCCCTGTGTGCATGTGTACTCCCCTACAATTTGACACTAGTTGGAGTTTTGTTTAATTTCGAAAAACCCATCAATATGTATTCTATTTACAACAGATTTTTACTGTTTTCTCGATTCTACCACCATTCAATTAAGAAAAACTCTTATGTAAAAGTTTCACAACCAATAATATATTTGACATCTCAAAAACAGACTCATTACAGCAGCACTTCTATATATGAAGCTTCGGAAAATAGGAACCGAAGGGACCCCAACCCCCTTTTACCGGAATTCTTGCCATTTTTTTGTGAAAGTTATATTATTAGCAATGTTTGACGAAAATAGGTGCTAATGAAATATTTTTTACCAATTATGCCCCTTAGAAATATAAATTATAATGGAAAACCCATTGTATTTGATCTGAAGCTTTTATATCTCTCGAAATTTAATAAAAGAAACTTTTTTTTAGGAATTGCCCGTGTATCTTGGATAGATAAAATATGTGCAATGCGGGGCCATTGGAACTCTGTTTTTTTATTGAAAATAAAATTAATACTTGTACCTAGATGGAAAAGATTATTTATAAACCCAGGAATGGTAACATAAATAGAGTTTTTATCACGTCGTCTTTCGTGTCACAGGAAACGATATCAGGATAATGGTTTATATGTTAATTAGTAACGTTGCTATGTCATCGCCCCGCCTGGCTCAATTTCAGAACGAACATGTCCGCAGGTCTGCGTACCATCATTCTCTACGCTTGCTATAGCCAACGACGCGCTACGACGTATACTTTTTACGGAAATGTCGAGAACACTTTTTTTTTCGATTTACCCAATTTTTTTTTAAAAAATCAAAAGTTTTGATAGAAATAATTTCAGGAAAAGACCGAGATTTAAAATTCCCTAAAAGCTCTTTACAATTTTTAGGATTCCACATATGGTTAATACCACTACGCGAGTAAACATTGTCACAGTATTTCTGAAGACCCTCTTTTTGCGGACAGTAGTTTAGTCAATCTAATGGACAATTCTTTAGTGGAACATGCAGATGAGTCGGCAATGTACCGTTGTTTGTACGGAATTTTGTGAAGCTTAGGTATCCAAAACAAACAAGGTAAGTCCTTCGATTTGTTGTTCAATGTAATGTTCATTGAAGCCACGAAGGACTAATTATGATTTGCCAAAATCTCATCTTTGACAAATGATATGTCTTTGTATGTGGGATTACCTGATGTATTCCTAATTCTTTTACAAGACATTCATAGAACTTTCTATTTCTTTGTAACACATTCCAAAAGTGCCTGCATACGGACTATATATATCTTCCAATTAGTCAATATTCCCGAGCTTGTATATCCTATAATGATTTCCTTAAAAGAGGATTAAAGCTCACACGAAAGCTATTATTCGCGTATTGGAATTAGTCATAGGTTAATTCTAAACAATTCGAAGATCTTCTGATTGATTTTTAATCTTGATCTTTTTCTTCAATTGATTCTTTGTTTTTCAATCCTGTATACCACCAATATCATGTGAAACTTGAAAATCGTCAAGAGAGATAGTCCACAATGCTTTACAACATAGAAATGGTTCTTGTCCATTTGTTTTTGGTGTTATGTGTTATTTGATTTTGCCATGTGATTATGGACTTCGCGATTAAATTATCCTCTAAGTTCAGTATTTTTGTGATTTTACTTTTTATCATTCGCTATAAATTTATTACTTTTAGATATCATACTGTATATTTTGTTAATAATGAACATAAAAGTAAATTATCCACACAGAAGTACAAGTGATCAGTATGCTGGAATTTCTTATTGATGACTTATTTGGAGGTAGACATTTTCAACAAATGGTCGGCATTAATATGGGAGCTCATGTCGAATTCTTTTTATTTTCAAATAAGTCAGAATTCCCACCAAAGCGTAAAGATTAAAGAAGCCTGTTCATTTGGTTTCACATTTAGGGACCGGTATATTGGTCATGTTCTTTCCATAAATAATCGCTTATTATATATGGATCGATTAATATATCCCCCAGAACAAGACATTATGGAAACAACATACACGGCTTTCTTCGCCTCTTTTTAAAAACAACATTGTAATACCTCGAATTTGACATACATGGTTATCTCAATGCCAGAAACTATGACAAATGAGACGATTTTTATTTTGAAGTTATCAGTTTTCATTGTACCAATACAATGTGGGTAAATATTCAAAGTGACAAACAAACCCAGATGGTATTTATGTATCAGTAATTGGTACTAACGTTTTTATCAGTTTAATTACGTGTTAAAGTAAGAATTGAGAATTGAAATGGGAAATACGTCTAAGAGAAAACTACCCTTCCAAAGAGCAGAAAACAGCCGAAGGCCATCAATCGGTCTTCAACAAATCGAGAAAATATTGAGACCGGCGGCGTGCTGCAGCCGGCCCTTAAACAAAAATGTGTTCTAGTTAAGAGATAATGGATGTTATACTATTAAGTCTGTTTTTGGTCATTCATTGTTGTTAAAATAATGGCATTTTATGCGACTGTCATACCACTGAAAACCAGGCTGAATCTACCGTGGTCTTTATAACGAAATGCCTCTACCAAGTCAGGAATATGACAGTTGTTATCCATTTTTTTGATGAGTTTGAACGTTTTATTTTGCCAATTGTTAAATATCCTCCCGTTTTGAATTTCTTTGGAATTCGGTATTTTTGTTACTGTTCTTTAAACTGTCCTGTTAAACATACACGGACGGATACATTATTTTTTCTTCAATGCAAGTATCAAACAGACATCCATCTATTAATAAAAGGACGTAAAATAAAGGCAACAGTAGTGTACCGCTGTTCAAAACTCATAAATCTATGGACAAAAATCAAAATCGGGGTAACAAACTAAAACTGAGGGAAACGCATTAAATATTAGAGGAGAACAACGACACAATATTAAAATGTAACACACACAACAACGGACTAAGCATAAGACAAAATCCGATGAGAATAACCAATATAACATCAAAACCAAATACATGAATTTGGGATAGAAAAGTACCGTGACACGTCTTATAGTACACTCAAATATAGGAGAAAACAAACGACACAACGGAAACACAACGTAAAAATGTTACACACACAGCAACGAACTATGATATAACAATGGCCATTTCATTTTCCTGACTTGGTACAGAACATTTTTAAAGAAAAAAATGGTGGGTTGAACCTGGTTTTGTGGCATGCCAAACCTCGCACTTTGATGGCATTGTTAAATATAACATCAAAATAACAACATAATAATACAGGACCACAATACAAACAAATAGGAGAACGTATTAGGCAAAGAAACACACGAACAACAGATAACAAAAAGCATCAGGTTTAAAATTCATTACGTCAAAAACACGCCTCGTCCAAACAAGAATTACCAGTGACGCCCAAATACAAACGTTCGAAAGTCAAAAAAGGGTGGGGTAAAAAGTTGTACAGCTCTGAGGATCAAAAGTTGAAAAAGGTAAATATGTTTACATGCATACTTACATTTAATCAAATTGACTTCCTTCATTTATATCATCATAATCCTCCGATTAATAGGTTGTAACGTGACGAAATGCAACGTTAATGTTATATATATATTTTTTTATACTGTGCCAACTGTTGTTTTAATGTGGGTTTTCAAATTTTGATGGTATCTTTTCGACTTATGAGTTTTGATTATCAATTCGATATATTTAGTTTCATTCATTGACCAAAGCGTCTCTGATGTATTTTTTTAACATTTATCCCACTGAGTTCATATATTCAAACACTAACAACTAATATACATGTATACACTCACTATATTTGACTCACAACCGTAATAGAAAATATCCACATACAGATGCCAAAATGGTCAACTAATGTACTTACAATGAGTAAGAGATAATTCTGAACTTAGCCCTATGTTGTTATATAAAAAAGAAGATATGGTATGATTGCCAATGAGACAACTATCCACAAAAGACCAAAATGACACAGACATTAACAACTATAGGTCACCGTACGGCCTTCAACAATGAGCAAAGCCCATACCGCATAGTCAGCTATAAAAAGCCCGATAGGACAATGTAAAACAATTCAAACGAGAAAACAAACGGTCTTATTTATGTAAAAAAAAATTGAACGAAAAACAAATATGTAACACATAAACAGACGACAACCACTGACTTGGGACAGACACATCATACATAAATCATGTGGCGGGGTTAAACATGTTAGCGGGATCCTAACCCTCCCCCTAACCTGGGACAGTGTTATAACAGTACAACGTAAGAACGAATTATAAAAATCAGTTGAAAAAGGCTTAACTCACTAGATGGACAAAAATACAAGTGGACGTGGCCCGGTACTAATACATCCCGACACAAAAAGACACAATGAGCAGATCTGAGAGTACTCGCAGTTATCTGACAGCTAGTTAAAAGCCACTGACAACTAATAAAAAAAATCATGCAACTAAGACTAAACTATCTACTGTATCCGTACACATCCAACATCCAATGGATTTAGTGTAAAGACGTCAGAGAAAAACATGACCTTGTGCAATGTTATGTATACTAATGTTTCGAACATGTATTTTATAGATGATTAAAACATTATAGATTGATTTAGTTATGAAATAGCATCTTAGGATAATTTGAAATATTTATAAAACATTGTTTTAAATAGTGATGACGACATGTGTGTTGGAAAAAATACCAGCTTCTATAACAGTGTGTCGAAAATAATGAAACACCGGACATATCACATGAAAAGTAAAAACGTAAATCTTTACCCGGACAACGCATTTGACCAGACATTTTTTACATGCACCATAACAAAAATACCGGACTACAATATACTGATTAGTTAAATAAATGCAGTGTTGTCAACGTATACTTATTCCGACTATTAGAAGTTCCATTTGATGCTTTCTTATAACAATTGCATGATATCTCTTCTGTTTGATAACATATTCTACACCGTTTATATCGTTAGGCCACATCAATTTAATTCCTTGTTCGACGGACCCACCCGCACATATTTTTTTCAAAACAAATTTTTTTTATTTTTTTATATTTCCGCTTCCCGTATCCGGAAATGTAATCATGTTCATTTCCCGCTTCGTTTTTTTGTAAATGATATAAAAAGATATCAACATTTGTTTTTAAAATCACAGTGTAAACATGTATATAACGATTTTAAACCTATAAGCACCCCACCACACTGTGTAAATATCTATGAGAATATTTGTTTCAGAATGAAACCAATTTATCCAAGTGGGAGTGCTCCGAAATAAATATATAACAGCGAAAATACCTGTAAAGAACAAAACGTTGGTTTCTTTCCCCCTTACTCATATTCCCTATTAAAAAATGTTCGTTGTTAGAATAAAGGGAAAACGGTACTATTTATTCTGCCATAGGCGACAATACTAACATTTTCTAAAAATACCACTTTTTATAATAAAAACTTGGATAAAACAGTTATGTGTGGTGTTAGTACTTTATTATTCGGTTTTTAAAAATAGAAGCCAAATAGTATCATGACCAACTGCCAACGGAACTTGTTTATGTTATCCATGCCCACCGTCATTTTTCCAAAAAATTATGAAATTTTAGAAGTCTTTTCGAATAATTCTCTAGAAAATACTTCAATAGGTTTCAAAATTCATATAGTAAATATACACACTGCAGTTATTTATAGATAAATGAAAAAATCTATTGTACCATTACATCCAATCACAGCGCTCCTAGGTCGACTTCCTTCACCTGTCTTGGGTACACAAAAGGCCAACCTAATGCTGGGAAAATGTAATAGTACCGTTTTCCCTATAGTACAAAGAACTTCTGAAGGATTTGCCTTCAACTGCAATTATATTGTATGCTGGCAAAACAAAACTATCCATAGCCGCTGCATGTTTATGCACCTGTCCTGATTGATTCAGGGGCCTGTCGTTCAGCAGTTGTCGTTTGTTGATGCGGTTCATTGGTATTTTCCCGTTTGCCGATGTGGATATATATATTAGATCGTGGGGTTTTCCTGTTCGTATTATGTACACTAATAATTTTAGGTTCCTTTATAGCTTGCTGTTTGATGACGGTCTGGATAAAAGCCCTGTGTAAAAGGCCGTACTTTGACCTGTGTTTGTCATTATCAGGTTGGGAGCAACCCTACATCAGACAAGGGGTCATTTTACTGATGTAGGAATGAAAATAGAAATACCAAGAATTTGTATAGTGCTACTAAAAAACCTTTGAAAACTTGGAATTTTTACTCAAAAAGAGGAGAAATACATCATATTTTAAACCACTTTTCTAAAAGAGGGGTTCCACTTTTTTTGAATAATAATTAATTTTGAACTGTTAAAGTAAATATGTTAACATGGTAAAAGTCTAGGAATATTACAAAATTCTTTGACATGTTTCAACCATTTAATACCAGATAGATATATAGTTCATTGGGAAAATATGAGCCCTTTTGTACTAAAAAGTGTTTTTTTTTTTTTTTTTTTTTTTAAATTTATTATAAATTATATCAGAGACTTTTTATACTTACTTTCATAGTATAGAAATTCCCTGCCTATATTGACCCCTCTTAAAAGGGATATTTATAAAATTAAGGGGTTGTTCCAAAACTGATTATGACTTGGATGGAGAATTGTCTCATTGTCAGTCACACATACATAGACCAGATTTAATTATTCAGTTATTTCTTGGTGAACAGGGAAAAATTACTTCATAGATTAAAGAAATGTCAAAGTACAGGTGATAAATCAAGTTTTAATCAATGTCAAAACGTACTGTCTTATGTTTACAAAAAAAATAAATAATCGCTCACCTTAACTTTTCAAGCTTCGCCTCAAAAATTTGCAAATTAAATATTTTTTTATTAAAATTTTCAAATCGCTCGCTCGCCCCAAATTTTGGAGTCCAAAAATCCGTAGAACAAGAAATTAGATTGGTGTTGCCTTAGGAACATATATTTTAATACTTATTACAGTGAAAATATTATTCCTCAATATTTTTTTTCCATTTGGAACTTATATTATGAATGAACTTCTATTTACTGACAGTGTAACGCACAAAGATCCACAACTCTTGTTCAACTTACTAACAAGTGTCTAACTCAAGTTCAGTGTAGTTCGGGAAGAACATTAAACAAGTCTAGATTTGCAAAGAAATACCAAATGCAAATGTTATTTTATGTTTCAATTGTCCTAACTAATCTCGTCCTTTTTCGCGAATGGGACAAACAAAAATTACACTCAACACCTGGTTTATACTTACAGGATCAACAAGACGGGTGCTACATTTGGAGCAGCATCTACTTACCTTCCGGAGCATCTTACTTTACCTCCATTTTGATGGGATTCGAGTTGCTTGTCTTTACATTTCTATATTGTATTTTATGAACTGTTTTTTGTCTGTTGTGATTTTTTTTGTTCAGCCATATGGATGGCGGTGACAGTTTTTTTTTTTCGACTTTGAATGTCCTTTGGGTATCTTTAGATTTCCCTTTGCAATTGATTTTTAATTGCATACTGCTTCTAACAATTACATTTTTTTTTTAATATATTGACTAATACGTAATACTTAAAGCGTGTCTAACACATCACTTATTATGGTGTTTAATGCCACTTTCGGCGACCTTCACTATATTATTACGGATCGTTTTCGTGGACACAGAAGCGTGAGTAATCGGACAAAAGCATTGATATTAAACAGGCAAAGTCGCATTTCTTGTCAATTAAGACATTTCACAATGTGCAGTGTTCATACTCACAACATCAGATTTTCGGATTACTTTAAGATAACTGTAATAACTACATAGCAACATCGACGACCGAACCAACTAAAAGTGTATTTGTAAAGGTCAAACCATCAACAAAAGAGACTTGTATAAGTGTATTTATAAAGGAAGATGCGGTGAAACATGATAGTTAAAATAGGAGTATCGCCCGTTTACTACAAAATCTCATTATTGCTTTAACACTATATAAAAAATACGCGTCCGTAAATTAAGCATGTCAAGTCATTAAGTAAGCCTAGCGCATCCATCGTGTCAAACGTATGCATGTTTTTTCTATGAATTTTTCTGGCAATAATGTTTTCCCGTTTCACATATATTAACAACCCCACAGCACCAGAATTAGTTTAAAAAGGAATGTTGCGGTTTAGATGTACTGAAAAGGATTTTTTCTCAATAATTTTTGGCAACCATTGAAAAGAGTACATCAAAAACATATATTCACTAACTAGAAAATCCTTGTCCCGAGGAAGTCTTCGTAAAAGTGTTCGTTAACAGAAAAAGAAACATTATAAATTTGATCATACCTAAGCTAGTTGTGCCAATGTTATTATGTAAAATAGATATAAGGATGAAGTTTTAAAAACAAAAGGAAAGATACTTGATCATCGTGTGGTGTATAGGGATACCGAAAATATCCGGCAATAGACAATATTCAGAGCACAGCTTATCGCTACAATTAGAATGAAATTCAAAACAGTGTAGCTGTGGCCATTGATTGACACATTAAAATCATCCATTGACTGGGACAATTTACGTGAACGTTTGTCTGTAACGACCACTGTTCACGACGTACCTACGATAGACATTTAAACTGTAGGGTCACCAAAGGTTTCTTAACGCCTTTAATTATAAAATAATTCGAAAAATTAATCGGGAATAACCTTTGTGTTTTGATTTATATAATTGATATAAATCAAAATATCGTGTTATTTCTGATTAATTTTTCGAATTACTTTATTTAGGTGTTGAGAACCTTTGGTGACCCCATAGTTTAAGTGTCTTTAAAAAGTACATAGTGAGCATTGGTCGTTACATACAAACTTTCACCTAAATTGTCCCAGTCAATGGATGATTTTAATGTGTCAATCAATGGCCTGCATATTGAGTATGTATCTCCCAGTTTTATACAATATCCCCGAACTTATATTTTATATTATGATTTCCTTGATAGATTGTTGCTGCTCACTTCAAAGCTAGTAAACCAAGATTTTCAAGTGTTTAAGTAGATCATCCCTTCAATAAGTTTTTCCGACGCCATCCCGAGTTGGTTGATCGTTATTGAATATCTGTTTAACAGATGACGACAGATGTTTCAATTGTCCTAACTAATCTCGTCACTTTTTCGCGAATGTGACAAACACAAATTTGACTTAAAACCTGGTTTATACTTACAGGAGCAACACGACGGGTGCTACATTTGGAGCAGCATATATCACCTCCATTTTCATAGGATTCGAGTTGTTTAGTCTTTAGATTTCTATGTTATATTTTATGAACTGTCTTTTGTCTATTGTGATTTTGTTGTTCAGTTGTGCAGTTTATTTTCGACTTTGAAGTTTGAATGTTCTTAGGTATTTTTTGCCTTCCTTTTGCAATTGATTGTTAATTGCATTCTGCTTCTTACAATTACATTTTTTTTATATCTTGACCAATAAGCATGTCTAACACGTTCTTCCTGGTCGTGTTGAATGCCACTTTTGGCGACCATGACTATATAATTACGGATCGTTTTCATAGAGAAAGAAGCGTGGAAAATCGGATATAGCATTGTTATTAAGCAGGCAATGTGGCATTTCTTGTCAATTAAGACATTTCGCAATGTGCAGTGTTAATACTGACAACATCAGATTTGATGATCATTTTAAGATAATCGAAATAACTACATAGAAAAAATCGACAACCGAGTATGGGTAAAGGTCGAACCATCGAAAATCGAGACTCGTTAACCGTATAAGTGCCAGTGTATTTATAAAGGATGATACTATATAACATGATGTTCATAATGGATTATCGCCCGTTTACCACAAAATCTCGACATTACTATAACATTACATGTATAAAAAAAATACGTCCGTTACTTGAGCATGTTACGTAAGTCTAAGGCATTCATTGTGTCCCTTGTATGCAAGTTTCGTGCAATAATCATCTCCCTTTTCACATATATTAACAGACGTAGCTTTTGTACGTAATCTTACATATTTGTATCATATTAGTTTAAAAAGGCATGTTGCATATAAGATGTACTGAAAGGGATTTCTTGTTAATGTTTTTGACAACCATTGAGAAAGAGTTTACCAAAACAATATAATCACATCCTAGCAAATCATTGTCCCGAGGTAGCCTTATTTAACAAATTGAAGGTAAACGAGCAGAAACCAAAGCTTCCTAAAATGAACATTAATAGACTTGCCTTTAACCATGTTAACAGAAAAAGAAACATATAAAGTTGATCATACATTATCTTGTACTGTCAATTGTTATTGTGTAAAGAAGATATACAGATTTAGTGTTAAAAACAGACCATATTTAAAAACAACTTTGTTTATAATTGTGGAAAAAAGATACCTTAAGATCGACACATTATAAAGGGGTCAGGGATCCTACATGAATTGAAATATGCTGTACACAGTAGGAAATAAAGACATAATTAACTCAGAAAAGTCTCCTCAGAGACCTTATTTAAAATTGAACGATAGACAGTCAGTCCGTGGATACTTCTTACTACCTGATTGGAAGATATTACGAGACGTGAATAATCAAAGTGTGTTGATTGGTTAGGACAATTTAAACCTAGTTAATGTCTTTCAATCCCGTAGGGTATTATATTTTCCCTCTCTTTTTTAACAATTATATTTTGCCTGGTCATGCATATTCAGGAGATTGGTAGACAGGTAACTTTTATCTATAAATAGCCGAATATTCTGGAGTTTTGTAAACACACACAACGTTAAACGATATACTTCTTTATAATGTGTGACCTCACGTGTGTGGTAAACATTTTTGATTGATAAACAAGGTTATCTAAATGAATTAATCTATAAAGCGAGAACACTTTCCAAGATTTCGTTCTCTCAAATCTAAACATGCTAAAACCACTGATTAAAAATATAATAAACACAGTTGATGATTTTGTCTAACATACATGATTCAGTGAAAATCGAATGTTATTTAACAATTGATTATCTCATGTCATGCATGTTTCGTGTTTTCTTTTTTCCTTTCTTCTTTTATTTAGCATAAATAAGTCCCTATAGTTGTAGGACTTTACCCAAATAAGTTTGTTAGAATTATATTCCTTTGACCAAAACTTGAGCTTTTGGTTCAACTATGCTGAATTGACAGTTGATGGGATGTAGTAGAAAATTCGACAGAAAAGTAGATGTGAGTGGCCGCCAACGACGCCGTCCACAAACAAACAAAAAGCAGAACTCGTGTTAAAAGATAAGGGGCCTTCAATTGCTACGGCGGTGTTTTTTTTTGTCCCTTCCAAAAAGATTGATAACAATCGAAGTTCGAATGATATCCGGCAGTGGATATTAGTAAGATATACATATTGATGGTTATGTGTCGTATATGAATGATTTTGAGTCTAAAAAATGTCACAAATGTCTACTGAAAACCAAAAAGAACAATCCGTTTTAAATAATGAAGACAAGATGGCCGACCAAAAAACTCAAGGGGAAACATACTCATCTGCATTAAAAAAAACTTTGTCATTGAGAGTGTGCTTTCTAGTGTCAAACCTGTATTCATATCAGAAAATGATATATTTGGATCAACAAAACCAAACAAGGAGCAGTTCATAACACATCTAGAACTCTATAAAACAATTGATGCCAATATATGTCCAGGTAGCCATCTTAAAGCACTCCAAAGAGTTAGAGGTCTTTGGAGAATTTATTTCGATAATGATACTGACAGAGAATTCATGATTTCAAAGGAGATGTGGGTTAGAGACAAAATAATCCCAGTGTACACACGCAACCCAAGAATCATGGTAAACGAAAATCCTAATCATCTAAAAGTACGTGTGAAAAATGTACCCTGCTCAGCTGAGGATGGACAAATTGAACGTGCACTAGAATACTATGGATGCACTGTGCACAAATCCTATCGTGAACGCCTTCGGGTAGATGGTGAGTTGACTAATTGTCAAACAGGGGACAGAATAGTTATGTGTGATCCTGTCAGTGAACCATTGCCAAGATCTATGCTAATAAGCAAATATGTTGCTACTGTCTTGCATGCTAATCAGAACTCTTCAGAAGGTCACAAAATTGTATGCAGAAAGTGTCTACAGACAGGACACAAGGTAATGCAATGTCCTAATGATTGGATATGCCTACACTGCAAAAAACCTGGCCACAGGCAGGCAGACTGTCCTGAAGAGTTAAACACTTCCAACTCCTCTAGTGAAGAGGAATCAGATGCTAATAATGCCGACACAGAAGACACTGAAGTCTCGCCTGCTCATGCACATGACGCACTTCAACCTTCCAACTCGGGTGACGTTATTAGTAATATTCATGCCAAAGATAAAGCCGAATCAGTAAATAACCATTTACAAGATAAAATTCAGTGCGAACAAGAAATAGTTAACGGTTGGGAAAATGATGAGAAAAAAAAGCCAAAGCATAAAAAGAAGAAGAAAAATACGGAACCCGGTGGCAATATTGAACAATATTTCAAGGGACAGACCGTTAATACCAATACCCCGGCAGCAAAAAAAAATGGAAAAAGAAATGCCAGCACGCCAACAGAAGATAAACACAAAGAAGCTGTCCCTATTCAAAAGACTAAAACTTAGGGTCAGTTGTAAACGGAAATGTATCCATACCAATAAACCGAACACAAAATAATCAATGAAATCCAAGTGTAAATATTTGTATATAATTGTAATATTTAGCCTGTTTTTATATAACAAAAAAAATAAAAATAAAAATGAGTGTGATGTAATTAGGGATTACATACATTCACATGTGTATGAAAGTAATTCAGACAAATCTGAAACAAACAAAATGATGTATAATAAAAAACAAAAGTATGTCAATTTAAATTACTTTAATCATAACTGTATCAATCAAATACTAAACAGTTGTAGTTTGTACAATATTTTTTGCAATAGAAAAGAAAATATAACATTTATGCAGATATTTGAACATTTAACAAACATTATTTTCATGAAGAAAAAGAGAATCGAAATCTTGGAAAAAATAAATCTATTAATAGTACCTATTCTGTTTCAAACAGGTAAGGCCACACCAAATTAATTAATAGTTCTTTGAGATTTTACCCAAAAAAAATGGGGCGAGCGAGCGAAATTTAAATTTATATTTTTAAATTCTTCGCCTCAAATTTTGAAGAAATATGGAGCGAGCGATATTTTTTTTCTCTCAATTTTTATATCTTTTACCTAAAAGAAGCAACTGAATTTTCAACTCACTTAATTGAAAGGGGACATAATTTGATATAATTAAATTATCTCCCTTTTTATATGTATTTTAACTTTCTGCATTCTTTTTCCATTTTGTTTTGTTGTTTGTATAATTAACACTGCACAAATATACACTTTTGAACATATTTTTTTATGCATGATCTTTATATGGCTATCTGCTTTTAATATGCACTGCTTTCATCTGTAGTATATGCACCTTCTGGTCCTTAGACACCCTCTGTAGTATGCTAGCTAGCTTCTTGTAACATAACTGCATGGTGTGTGTTTTGTGTTTATGCATATGGATCACTAACCAGTCAATCCAAGCACAGTGGAAACTGGGGGTTCTAGCTAGTGCTACTATCAGATCAATGTTTGAGGCCCAATCAATGATATCAGAGTAAAGTCTTTGTGGCCCAGTGAGCTGTTTCCCAGACAAGGGGACAGGTTTATCATGCATGTGTAACTCATTTTGTGAGCTCATGAGTACCGAAAATGCATTAATTCCACTTGGTTTTGAATTTGATGCATCTTTAGTAGCAGTAGATCCATCATCAATTGTGAACTGCACATATTTAAAGTTAAGGTCATAACATATTGACCATACCATATTTTCGTCAGATATTTCGATACTAGAATCATCGAAACTGTTCGACTTACTTATTTGTATGGTTTTAATATTAATAATCTCACTTTGTGCATCGCTACATCGTTCAATGGCTTCTTGATATAGTTCCCTGAATGTCCGACATTTTGTTTGTGTTGCCGTATTTTTTAATATGTATACCTTGTTGTTATTTTTGTCTGAATGTTTCACCACAGAAACAATCAGCACGTTTTCCATCTTTGCAACTTTTTTGATCAGAATCAAAAATATGCTTGACAAATGACAAACACTGCATATTTTCAAACGCTTAATTGATAAAGATTTTTTTTTAATACCGGAATCGAGTTCGTCGAAAATTGTTTATACGCACTAGTCAATTTCCGTTAATAGAACACTAAGTTTTACGAAATCACTATTCCAAAATTCACACGATAAGATTCAATCACTCTTGTATCTCCAACCATGCATACACTTTTACTGATTTTTTGTAGGTGTATTGGTATAAATATATATGCCATTGTTTCTAAATAATTCGAGATACTGACAAATGTATTGAAATAATTTGTTTTTCACTGTTTCTAGTCAATTAAGTGCGAATCTCACAACATGTTGAACAAATGGTATGCATGGTAAGTGTATTGCCATAATTATTTATTTTCAAAATATAGTAACACACATGAGATCAAAGGAGCCAAGCTGTTAAAAACAATTTTCTTTCGTGTTTTTTATTTAAAATCTTCAAAGTTTTACTCATACCAAGCTAAATACATGCAGTATTAACATCAAAGCAATTTAAAACAACAATCATGATTTATCAACAGTAAACAATAACACCAAATTAGGCTGTGTATAAATACCAATTAGACATAATCATACATAATCATACATAATCAACATTTAATAATTAATCATCAAATTAATAAAAAAAAAAAAATTCTTTTCGATAAAGTCTCAAATTTTATTCAAATAGAATACAATTATTTGTTATATTCATATAAATAATTTGTAATAATTTAACTAAAATTTTATTAAAAATTGGGCGCGAACATGTAGGGTGCGAACGGACGTGGGGGGCGAAAATGTGAGGTGCGAACGTGGAGGGTGCGAAACTGTATTGGGCGCGAACGGACCTGATACCTGCATACACCTACGATTTCTGGTGTCTAAAAATAGAAAACAACAGGTGTTACAAAATGAAAGATATCAATTGTTTATTATATTGAAATTGACATGTCACAGCATGATTTTTTTGCACAGAATTACAATACAATTTGAATAGACCTAATAATGTTAGAGACATATATTTCTCTGATGATGTGTATTTGATTTTGATCAAATATTCTGTAACAAATTCATTTGTAAATCTCTGGCTTGTATTATTATTTTTACCTTGTAATATGTCTTGGAGATGTATACCCCGTATGTAGGTGCTGCTGGAATGTTGCTACTTAGAAATGGAAAGTTCACAATTGGAAAGCTGAAATCATCTCTTTTGTCGTAAAGTTTTGTTTTCAACCGAGTTTACCTCCAATTATTGTTGTAAATGTAAATTTTTGATCCTCAATGCTCCTCAACTTTGTATTTGTTTGGCGTTATAAATATTTTGATCTGAGCGTCACTGATGAGTCTTCTGTAGACGCAACGCGCGTCTGGCGTACTAAATTATAATCCTGGTACCTTTTTACATCACAAATACGTCATCTATTGAATCTATGTTAATGAAGAACTGGATTTCATCAATTAAGCTAGAATATTTAATTATAATAACGTTTCATTAATTGGCATACGTCATCTTATGAAACTGTATATCTAGTATATGGAATCATCATAATCTACTGCTATGTAACAATACTGGCATAATACAAATCAGTAAAACCTCAATTACCTCCAAGCTTATAAAATCACCATTTTCAACCATATATGAAGGTTATACTACACATTGTTTAACTCAAAAATAAAAAAAGCTACAACGCAAGTTTTTATTTTATTTGCAAATTTTTGCGAAATTCCATAATATTAGGGAATTTGGATATAAATCCTTTGAAAAATTTGAATTGACACTATATATATCTGATCATATATCATCTGTGGTGTATGGGGATGCCAAAAATATCCGTCAATAGACAATTATTAGAACAGATATTATCGCTACATTTAGGAGCGTACTATTTGTACCCATCCTTGCAATGCACGGAGATATTATTTGGATCCCGAGTCTGTATCGGCATTAGATCAGTATAATGAGATACAGGGAAAACGGTACTATTTATTCTGCCATAGCCGACAATACTAACAATTCCTAAATTTACCACTTTTTATAATAAAAACCTTGATAAAACAGTTATGTGTGGTGTTACTACTTTATTATTCTATTTTGAAAATTAAAGCCAAATAGTATCATGACCAATTTCCAACGGAGCTTGTTTATGTTATCCATGCCCATCGTCATTTTACACCAAATTTTTTAAATTTTGGAAGCCTTTTCGAATAATTCTCTAGAAAATATTTCAATAGGTTTTAAAATTTATATTGTAAATTTACACACTGCAGTTATTCATAGATAATTAAAAAAAATAAATTGTACCCTTACATCCAATCACAGCGCTCCTAATTTGACTTCCTTCACCTGCCTTGGGTACACAAAAGGCCAACCTAATGCTGGGAAAATGTAATACTACCGTTTTCCCTATAATGTGACATAAAGATATAAAGAATTCTTACGACACCATTAATGCAATACTGGGCTATTGTGAAAACCTTTACTGTAATAAATACTTGTATGTCCCCATTACTTAAAGAAACATAGATCATTTTATGTCCCCACCCCTACTTGCTGGTTTACATCATTCTCTCTCAGAAAAGCCTTAATAAACAACCTGTATCTTATCTTATTTAAAAAGAATGATAAATAGTTCCATTTAAACAGATAAGATTGACAGTTCCATTCAATTTTATTCATTTAAATAAAAAATTTACAACAAATGCACAAATTCAAGATTTTTCGTACTAATCTTCATTCCATGCTTTAGTATATGCCATATTGTGTTTAAAAATTTCAAAGCTTGTTATAAAATCAATTGTTCTGTCTTGAGATGATGAAAACAGAGATATTATACACATTAAACATTAAATATGCAAAAAAATAAGCTGTAAAGTTGCCTGTATTAATCTATGAAAAATCTGAATTATGTCCCTTGGCAGTATTAATTTCCAACAAAAGTCCTTTCAAACAGTAGGAAATGAAAATTATTTATGTCTGATATAATAAAAGAAAGAAACTACAAAATGAAGCACTATTGAAATATTTGCTGCATGAATTTTCAAGAATGTGAACAAATCTTTACACAGGAGGGTATAGATCCTATGTAAATTTAGCCTCAAGTGGGCCATTTTTTTTCTTAGATGAACAATTCAAACACTGAAAATGCTTCTAGTGTGACCAAATATTGCCCAATTCCATAAACAGTACAAACTAAACCAGACAATTTCCCATTTGAATAGATTATGTTTACAGAAATACCCAAGAGAAACATTTAGTGAATATGTAGCAAAAAAGGGCAAACATTTCAGTAAAAAATATTTGTTGCAACTTGAATTCTGGTGTTTCCGATTGAAAAAATCATTGCGAAAGGTGAAATAAAATACAAAAGAACAATTGTTTGGTGCAGTTTATACAATACACTTAATATTGAAATCCTAGATAAGTTCTATATCTGTACCCATCAATTTGACTTATTTTGATGACTCAGCACTTTTCTCAACACAGTATTGTTCTCAAGCAAATATTTCTCTTCTTTGTGATAAATTTCAAACGTACTTATCAAATGCTTCAAAATAGTATAATATGACTGAAGTCTGATTGATTTTGATTTCCCTTGCTATCTTGAGTATAGGGAAAACGGTACTATTTATTCTGACATAGCCGACAATACTAACAATTCCTAAATTTACCACTTTTTATAATAAAAACCTGGATAAAACAGTTATGTGTGGTGTTAGTGTTAAAAAGGTAAAACAAACTACAAAGCGAAACAAGTGACCAGTATGCTGGAATTTCTTATTGACAACATATTTGTTGAATTTGAAGATTATTTTTTTCCACTGTGGTCTCTCTGTGTTGATCTCTTCTTATTTTTATATGAGTCGAGGTTCCTTCAGACAATTGTCGATAACAAGAAGGTCAAAGATGCCAAAACATTTAATTTCACGTTCAGATATAGTGATGTTGTGTTTTCAATTAACAAGATAATTGCAAATTTTTATGATTGGGTTCATTGGGTTTCAATTATCCTCAAGAACAAGAAAGGAAAGAAACAGAAAACACGGTTTCCTATACTCATTTTAAGACTTGTACTAGTATTTCGAATTAGACATCAACGGTAATCGCAGTGCCAGGATATACGATCAACGAGACCCTTTCATTTTTGAAAATATCAATCCGCAAACCTTAGAAGCAATATACAAACTTCGATTCAAAGTAGGATATTCATTTCCCAGCACATGCAGAAGCTGGAAACTGCTACTTAGCCTTTATGAAAAGCCACTAGTGTCTGAGCCAAAAATTGGTGAACCAGTGTAATTGCCAAGGAAAGTCTCTTTCTTTTTCTAATAAAAGTTCATCGGTAGGTAGCAAGACCGTGTTGATAAATATTCAGTACCAACTTCACACAAGAACTGGAAGCAAATCATTAAACATCCAGAAAAATCAGACAAACAAAACACTCAGTAACTCTATGAAAACTGAATATACATTTATCTTTTAAAATATACAACATCAAAACTGGTCCTACCTCCATGAATCATACATTTCTACCTGCAGATTAAGCTTAAAATAAAATACAATTTACTTGAAAACAGCCAGTATATTCCAAAGACTCATACAAAGGAGGAGATCGTGTATGCACTACGTACCGAAACTCAAATAGAAGTTTAAAAGGCAACAGTTTAGTATGTCGCAGTTCAATAGTGATAAATTGATGGAGAGAAATGATTCCGGTGTACAAAATTGATGGAGAGAAATGATTCCGGTGTACAAAATTGATGGAGAGAAATGATTCCGGTGTACAAAATAGATGGAGAGAAATGATTCCGGTGTACAAAGTTGATGGAGAGAAATGATTCCGGTGTACAAAATTGATGGAGAGAAATGATTCCGGTGTACAAAATAGATGGAGAGAAATGATTCCGGTGTACAAAGTTGATGGAGAGAAATGATTCCGGTGTACAAAATTGATGGAGAGAAATGATTCCGGTGTACAAAATAGATGGAGAGAAATTATTTCGATGTACAAAATTGATGGAGAGAAATGAATCTGGTAATTGATGAAGAGAAATGATTCCGGTGTACGAAATTGATGGAGAGAAATGATTCCGGTGTACAAAGTTGATGAAGAGAAATGATTCCGGTGTACAAAATTAATGGAGAGAAATGATTCCGGTGTACAAAATTGATGGAGAGAAATGAATCCGGTAATTGATGAAGAAAAATGATTCCGGTGTACGAAATTGATGGAGAGAAATGAATCCGGTAATTGATGAAGAGAAATGATTCCGGTGTACGAAATTGATGGAGAGAAATGATTCCGGTGTACCACCTTAAGTACTTGATCGTCCTTCAGTCCACTAGATCCAGAAAAGATATCAAGGTAGAAATCTTAAAGTCACAAGTAAGACTAGGGCCAAAATTAAAAACAACGAAGAGACAAACAACAAGTGAGTCACACTACAAAGAAAACTACAGATTGTTCAATATTAGCCCCTCTAAATATGGGAATGAATTGAAGCTCTCCGGATAAGTTTTGGTTCAATCATAGCATCAATCGTGTTTTTCATCGCAAGTAAAAATACGGTGATCAGACGCATTCGATAAATTACACGTTTTATATTATTTGTATATGCTTTTTTCAAAACACATCCTGTTCACTTATTATAAAAACAGTCCAACTTTTTTAAATTTGCTTTATGAGCAGTCAAAGCAGAGTTGACCAAGTCAGGAAAATGGTCATTGTTATATTATAGTTGTTTTTTGTGTGTGTTGCATTTAAATGTTTCTATCGTGTCGTTATTCTCCTCTTATAGTTGATGTGTTTCCCTCAGGTTTAGTTTGTAACGCGAATTTGTTTTTCTCAACCGATTTATGAATTTCGAACAGCAGTATACTAATGTTGTCTATATTCAATCATTTGGTACGGTATCCAGTCATTTTGTACTATAACCATTTAAAACCATTGCCATTTCGAACCCAAATTTACCATTTCGTTCCATAAAGACAAACCATATCGTTCAATGAGAAACCATTGCCTACCATAAAGAAAACAAATGCTTTGCCATTTCGTACCATATGAGAATTATATGAAGGAAAGAACATGTGTAGTATACACCATTTAGACAATAATAACGCCCAACCAATCAGAAGACAACATTGTGGTATTAACTTAATTCGGGTTCTTTTCTCATCATCAATCAACAAAGTCCTGTACGCACATTCCATCCAAAGGTAGGCAATACAATAAACAAAAACTTACTTTCAATACTGAATATTAAATACATCAATGCATATAAACACATCACACAATGATTAGAATGTTATTATCTTCCAGGGGCTTAAAGCAGGTAGCAATCCCTCGATAACTGCAAAATAACCTTTTCACAAAAACTCATTATTTTTTCGTTACATAATGTTTAAAACAATCATTTCGTAAAAAGAAAGAATTTCTAACGTAGTTCAATTGTATTTTGTTTCAGGAAGAAGCAAATTATCAATTTAAAAAAAAACATATGCTTTGGTTAATTCAGTTTCGTTTTTTATACAAACATAGTTATTTCTTTATACATATGATGAATACTTCTTTTGTTTTTGTTTCTGAGTTTAGTGTGACGTCCATTTTGCTGAATTATAATACGCTATTGTTTATGATCCAGCTGAAGTCCACCACCGGGGTTCGATCGAATTTTGCTTTTTGGTTGCTTTGACTCATTTCCCGTTTCCGTTCACTTTTCTGTTGTAATTTAATTTCACGTTCCAATAGGATGTTAGACGATGACCTCTCATGGAATTTTCCCTTTAAAATATTAATATTAAAACTAGATGGATTTGTAATTAACAACCAACCGTTTTAGACCCTCATCGGTAGTCAAGTTCATTATGCCCGCGTCACACTGTCCCGATTTTTATATACGATGGACACCCGAATGCGAAAATTGTAAGTTCGTACGAAGTTGGTCCCGATCTCGTTAAAATACCAAAAAGTGACCGAAGCAAGTACGATGAATAACGAAGTCTATACGATGGTGCCGAAATTATATACGATAGCAAAAGATGGACATACGAAGGTTAACCGAAGACGGGTACTTAAGCTTCATATCTCAGCCGAAGCCTACACGATGTATCACGAAGGCTACACGATGGATTACGAAGGCTACACAATGGATAACGATGATGGCGCGATGGCCATACGATGTCTTGAAGATACGAACAGAATTTCGACAACATATCGTTTCTGTACAAGTCTGCCATGCATGGCGGGAAATCGATCTTTTTGTCTAATTCTTATAAAACTTAGTTTATTATCCCCTCGCCTACTACATGTAAGTTGCGTGTAGATAAAATTGTTATGGACACTCTAGAACCAAAATGCTCAAAACTGGTATGGTGTTACTCGTTAAGAATATCTTAAGCGCTATTGACTTTAAAGTTCAAAAGTCAAGGTCACAGTGGCAGTTCGCGGTAATACAAGGCAATATCACCCTTGTGGACACTCTAAAACCAATATACTTCAAAAGATTTTAACCACATTTGGTATATTGTTACTCTTTGTAATGATCTGACATTTTTTACGTTCAAGGCCAAAGGTCAAGGTCATGCAGATGGACTTATTTTTTCTCCTTTAAATAGCATAATACACGGGCAATTGGTTGCTCATTTTTTTACCTGCTGGTTCTAAAGACAATATTAAAGGTATTTCCAGTTACTGAATGTTTTGGTTGATTTCTAAAAAAATAGTTTATGTATCAAATATGCATGTTCAATTTACCATTTTCTGCATGTGTCATATACAAATATAGTGTCCATATTTGTCCCCAATATGTTACATACGAGGGGATGCCACGCTCGGCATTGGCTTGTTTGAACTGTAAAATGTGTGCACTAGTCTGAATAATCACCCATAATTATGCCCATGTTTACTGATCTATCTTAAAGGTAAGGTAATGGGTTCGTTGATCCCTTTTATTCAAAAAAAGCTCTTTCCAGGAGAATATCATAATAATATAGACAAAAGGAACGATGTGGGGAAAGCAACAAATGCGGCAAAATATGACATATAGAAAACAAAATGGTTATGGAGTAAACATTCGTGTGACAACAACTCAGACGACACATAAAAAATCAGAATAATGAAGAAAAAGTTGGTTTCCCTATATACGTGTACCTGCAGTGTTGGTGTACGAGGCGCGTTTATGATTTTCATTATGTTACTTGATATGAAAAATTGACAAAAAATAATATTTTACTTGTAAAAGTAAATCCTGAGCCTGTAATGTAAAAGCTGCTCTTCTTGTTCCATTTGAATTAACAGAAACAACGCTGTCGCTTTTCTTGTTCTCATAGAATCATATGATATAATAATAATAATAATAATAATAATAATAATAATAATAATAATAATAATAATAATAATAATAATAATAAATTCTTTATTTAAAGAGGGTAACTCAATTAGAAATAGTCTAATTTTCATTGAGGCCCTCAAACAAAATACATGCATACAGTTAACATTCATACATTAATTTACAATATATATTACTAGTATATACACAATTCAATCATTGAAATATACAAAGGGTAATAAATGACAATATTTGATATAGTTTTGTTAAAGGAAAACAAATTAGTTGACTTGCATATAATTTTCAAGAAAATGATTATAACTATGTTTCTTGAATAATTCCACATTAGGACATTTTTTTTATTTCGAGTGGTAAATTATTCCATACTTTGGTTGCAGAATAATGAAAAGATTTTTTATTTTTAAAAAATTTGTATTTGGTCTTGGAACAAAAAGATCATTATTAGAGACAGATCGTAAGTTGTGGCGTTGCACATCATCAATATTTAGTATTGCTAAGTAATCAGGTGTTAGCCCATTTACAATTTTATACATTAGAATTGATTGTTGGTATTTTATTCTTTTGGTAAAAGATAGCCATTTTAAAGAAGAAAACATGAAATTAGATGGAATAGAAATATCGCATTCCAGTATAATTCTTGCTACTCTTTTTTGAAGTTTTATGATTCTATCTGAATCTTTTTGTAATAAATTTCCCCAAACTGAACTACAATAGTCTATATGAGCTCCATTTTTTGTGAACGTCTTTCTTAACTGTCGTATTAGACTGACCAGTGCATATCGCGCATGGCACTTTAAATGTATTTTAGCGCGAAAATTAACTTACATTTAGCCGGATTTTTGACGTCGTAGTTCCATCTTGTCGCCTTCGTACTTTTATTCGATGGCAACACGACTGGATTACGAGGTCTTCACGAAGTCGTGTTGCCATCGTAAGACCTTCGGGTATCTTCGTGATTCATTCGTGTAGACATCGTAATGTCAAAACTGCCCGATGGAAACGATGGAAACACGAATGCAATACGATGTGCAAAGATGCATTCCCGGTGACATTACGATGGTGAGGATGGTGAACCGAACTCAATACGAACCCTCAACATCGGACGCACCTTCGGGGATTTTTTAACATGTTAAAAAATTTAGAACCCTTCCCGAAGTTGTCCCCGAAGGCTAGAAAAAGTGGACGATGGTTAAAGATGTTTAAAGATGGCACTACGAATAGCCCGATCTGGATACGATCAGTCCTGATTTTGAAAATTTCCATTATCGTGTTTCCATCGGCGTAAAAATCGGGACAGTGTGACGCGGGCATTAACCATCCCCGTGAAAACAAATAAGTCGTTCAGTGTGTCTATCGTATGAATTTTATTTCGAGTTGCTTTTACCATATTTCACTGTCTGAATTTATCAATTAACATTTCATTCAGAAATTTAAAAAACAAATATCAATACATCAAGTTTAACAGAGAATGTCAAACACTTATCATTGTCCTTCAGATATACCACTCCTACGTAAGAACTGTTAAAAGCAAAGTCCAACATTCCCGCTTATCCTTATCTCTTGTCATTCGCTGTCAGGATACGTTTCTCTATTTTATTATCAAAGTTGCATGACACGTGTTTTTATGGCGCGTTAAATTATGTATATATATTTCTGACATGCTATCTCTTCAAAGTCAGAGTTAGTTTAAAAAAAGACTTACAATCTCAATGGAAGTTCAAAGGAAATGTTAGATGTAAAAATGAACAATATATGTATAAATGAATACATCCTGGTTATTTCTGATGCAAAAAGTATAGCTAGGTCAAAAAATGCAGCAATAATAGGTCATAATTTAAGCAAAAAAATGATTTTCAGAAGATAGATTGTTCCACAACTGAGAGAGTTGTGTATTGTAAAACTCATATCAGTTCTCATTTCATTTTAGTACTAAGATCACTGTTATTTATCTACAAAACATTTATCAAATGGTAAATTATAGATTCTAGTTTGCTGTCTCGTGGACATATACCATAATGGACTACTTAGTCTTGATAGTCATACACTCTCGGTGTATCTAGGAATCGAGATCCACCAAATGGCAGAATATTTTCCCCGCTAACGCCTACTTTTCGTCTTTTAATTTTATAACTAATAAATTAAAAAATAAGCCATCTTTAAATATCCTATAAAATACTTTTTCATATTTTTTTTAAAGAAAAGGGTGCCAGTGTTAAATGTAAGGATTTAAATGTCGGGCTTAAATCTCAAAAACAAGCACACGTACTCTATATTTTTTTTTCTGATTTTTTAGTTCCTTTATTAATATACTTTCAATTTAAGATAGTTTTTTTTATAAAAAACAAATATTTTGAAACAAAGCAGCGAACTATTTTAAGCATTTTAAAATTGCACATTATTTGGAAATAGAAAGGGGACAATATTTTCAAATATACTGTCGCTTCTTTGAAATTGTAATTTGTGTAAATCAGCTGTGGGGGATGAGATTAATTATTCCCAAAAAACACAAGACTATATATTACATTTTAAACCAAATGAAAACTAATTCTTAAATAATAGCCTTTTAAAAAAAAACACATCTGCTTAAGATCCGTTCGATTATCAACATCTTCACACCGTACCGAATGACCTGAACGATGCAGAATATGATAGTACATGGCATATCTCTGAATGTTACCAGTTCTTATTTGATATAAAATAGAAATATTATGATTGTACATAAGCATTTGCTTTGGACATATTGAAAAATATACTGTAAATTGTTTATTACTGTTTCTATTTAATATACTATTAGATGTGTTAATATTGTTTATGAGACAAATATCAATCAGAGTTCAAATTACAATTACATATTATCACCACACAAGATAACAATGAGAAACACCCATACAGTATTGTCAGCTATAAACAGATACGAAATGATATTTGTGAAACAATTCAAACAAGGAAACTAACGGCCTCATTTGAACTTAAATATCCTGGTATCTATGATAGGTTTATTTTCCGCCTTATATTACAACACATCTTCTTACAATGACAACACCATACATGAGCTTCTAAAGAATCTGGCATTTTCCTCTGACTTCCCTTTCCGCAATATATATGTTACATTATTTAAAGTTTGTAGACTATATTGACCTTTACTATCCAAACATATTTGTAATAAAGGAACAACAATTATGCTTGCATCAAAACTCGTCAATAATCTAGAAAACATTAAGGGTCGGTTGAGATCAAATTTTGCGATAGAACTAAGGAATGTATCTTGCCCATTGATAACTTTCAATTTCTGTGTAGCAACATTCCAACAGCACCAAATGAATACAAATTTAGGCATCAATGTACGTTATTCGAAAACAGAAAGGGGAAAATATATAAGATATACCGGTCGATCCAGCTGTGGAGCATAAGAATCAATGTTTTAAAGAACACACGATCAGATGTTACATTTTTAAAAACATGATAACAAATTTTCAAATTTTAGCTTCTCAAAAAGCATTGAGCAGAGGATCCATTTGATAATCAACATCTTTATTCCATACTGAACTACGTGAACCATGCAGAACAGGATAATACACATCAAATCTTTTTATTTAATCAGTCCTTATTTGATATAAGTTGGTAATATCGAAAACTTTTATTGTTGAACATGAGTATTTGCTTTAGACATATTAAAACATATACTAACAATTGTGTATCACTTTGTCTATTGAATATAGTATAAGATGTGTTAATATTGTTTATGACAAAATATCTATCAGAGTTCAAATGACGATCACATATTATCACCGTACAAGATTACAATGAGAAACACCCATACAGTATGACCAGCTTTAAACAGATACGAAATAAAATTTATTTTAACGACTTCATTTGAACTTTACTGTGTTTCATCATGTCTATGATAATAAGTATTTGTGTATGTACTAGTAATTACTGTCTGTATGGAGTATATCTCTTACAGTTGATACAATATTTCAAGGCTTGTATTTACTATTATGATTTCTTCGATAGATGGTTGCTGCAGCTAATTATATTGAAAATATTCAAGCAGGTGAATCCATGTCATAAGTTAAATTAACTTAAACAGACTCTATCTTTTTTTTGTCTATGCTGCAATATCTGAGTCATATGTACAACCGGTTCTATCCACAATACCGTTCCTTGATTGTGATATAAAATAAATCAATACATCCCCAAAATTTCCATTGCATCAGCAATAAAACGGGTGTTACATGTGTAACTATTGCATTTCTTCCTAAGGTAACTAATGATTTTTGATAGAGCTTGTGATGTTCTATCTTTGCTTTACTATTTTTAAATTTGTGTTGCCATTTTTTTTTTTTTTTTAAACTCAATCTTTTATGTACTGTGTTTTATTAATATTTGTTGTTATCAATTCATTGTTTCCATGTTTTAAAATATGGTGGTGTCTGTTTTATCGAACTTGTGATTTGTGATAGGCTCCTCAGCATTACCTTTCCTTTTGTCAGTTGGAAGATGAATCCGTAAATTGGAGAAACAAAATGAAGTTTTAAGACGTTAAAGTTTAAAAATGGTCACATATCTTATAAAATGGAAGTTTTCACCATTTGAGTTATTAATCATAATCCACCAAATATAACATTTCTGAAAAACAACTTCTATTTCTAAAGAGAATTTCATTCAGTAAATTGAAAAGTATAAGATTGGAATTTCCCAGTAGGCCTATACTGATCAAAACTATGACCACCTACAAAACATTGTATTTATTGTAATTACAAGGTATAAACTACGATACATGTACATACACAATGTTATTCTCTGAATTATTTTTTACATATTCGCGAAACAATCAAAATAAGGCAAAGAGAAGGAAGGCAAAACTAGGAGGATTATACAAAAAAACAAGCTTATGATAGCGTACGTCTGCGGTGCGTTGTGTCCACAAACGAAAATACAAATAAAACTCGAATCCGAAGTTCGAAAAATAAATAAAGTAAGACGTTGAAGAGATTGAAGGAATCAAACATTCCATATTTAATTTGATGTTGTCAATACATCTCAGGTAAATGGAAAATGTTGTAAATGGTATTGTAAAAAATATATGTCAAACATTACAGAAAACAACTTTGGCAAAAAAATAACACAAAGACACACGAACTGGAAAAATTATCTCCACAATCATTATAGTAAAAACTTAAGGTTGAGCAAAAAGCTAACCCGAATAATCCAGTCGTTATATTACGATCCATTCGATCACTCTATTCTAGAGGACAACGACCGTGATGGGGCGTTGTAATTATTCGAGTTAGCAAAAAGCCTACAAAAACTTGTCGATGAACTTACGAAATCTAAATAAGTAAGTCGTTTCTATTTAACTAACTGACGGTCATGTTTTTCAATCACGCGAATATTTAGAAGCTATCATTTCATATTAATTCAGAACGATTTTGTAAATCATTTAACGATTTTTATCAAATCTTTTACTTTGCAGCGTTGTATTTTATATAACTAAGAGTTTAGCTTCCAAACCTCCACTTTTTCTTACAATGTCCTCTACCAAGTCAGGAAAATGTCAGTTGTTATCTTATAGTTTGTTTCTGTGTGTGTTGCATTGTCGTTTGTTTTTTGTTCAACTCAGTCATGTCAGTGTTTCTTTTGTTTTGTTGTGTTTTTCTTATAGTTAATTTGTTTCCCTCGGTTTCAGTTTGTAAACCAGATTCGTTTTCTAACATTTGATTTATGACTTTCGAACAGTGGTCAACTACCGTTGGCTTTATTACGTATGAATTTGCCAGTTAGTGTCCCTTTAAACAAGTATTTTTGTTATACAGCTACTATTTTTCCCTCATCGCAACACTATTTGCAAAATATTCATAAAATCCGCAGTTTAAAAAACATAAATCCATTGAGAAAAAACAAATCCGGGTTACAAACTAAAACCGAGAGAAACACATCAACCATAAGAGGAAAACAACAGAAAAGCTGAAGTGCAAATAAATAAAACGACAATACAACACACACAGAAACGAACTTTAAGATAACAACTGCAATTTTTCTGTCTTGGTAAAGGACCTTTAAAAAGAAATGTGGGTTGAACCTGGTTTAGTGGCTTATCAGACCTCGCGCTTTCATGACAATGTTAAATATACCACTAAAATGAAAACATAACATGCCAGGAATACAGTTCAAATAAATGCAAGAACATTCGGGACAGCAAAATTCAAATAAATGCAAGAGCATTCGGGACAGCGAAATTCACAAATAAACAATACAAAAGTAGAGTTCGACATGCTAACCACGTGCACATTAAAGACAACGAACATGTAAAATTAAAAAGGTCAGCACACAAAACAGCGTAACAGAAACACGAACTGTTTACTGTAACGTAAATCCAAGTCTGAAATAAAAAGAAAAAAGCATGAATTCGATAACACATATCAGAAGTTCGTATATATTTTAGTCTAGATGCCTTCCAATTAAATGAGGGACGAAAGATACCAGAGGGACAGTCAACCTCATAAATCGAAAATAAACTGACAACACCATGGCTAAAACAGAAAAAGACAAACAGACAAACAATAGTGCACATGACACAACATAGAAAACTAAAGAATAAACAACACGAACCCATCAAAAACTAAGGGTGATCTCAGGTGCTATCGAGATGACCCCCAAGTATTGTCGATAGTTACATAACCATGATAACCCGATATAAAAATAAACATGAATAGAAATAGAACAAAAGCTGAACACAACTTATGCATGCGTAACCAATCTCCAGCTAATGGGTTAAATCTAAGGTCACATGAATACGGATTTATTTAGGTCGCATTATTCACTAGCAAGTGAATATTTCATCAGCGATATTTCTTTGATATTCTGCGAGAGTATACCACATTGGCAGTTTAAAACGAATGTGTATTTCATAATTTCACTTTTATTAGTGAATGAACCAAACGAAATCATATTCTATTTATTTTTTTTTTCATATCCTTTTAAGAAACGATTGTTCATAATATAAACACAGTATATATATGCATTTAGATGAGTTTTGCTTTATTTGTCGTTCCATAACTGCTGTCTAATTAATGTGTATTTCACATCTCACTTGTTTCATATTTATTATTAACGGAAGCTATAATGTGATATAAAAAGCCAATCAAAAGACCATTATTATATTTTTTTCATTTACTTGCATTTTGATATATTGCAAGTTAAATATGTTTCTATTATATTTTCTGAAAACTTGCAACATCATGAGAAAGAGGTCATTCTGGCCTAATGTAGGCAACTAGGACAAAAAAGACGTAGAATATTTAAGTCATAGTTTCTTTACGAGACTTTTATTTAAATATTATCCACAAATCTGTATGATTTATACCAATAATTTTTAAATTGCTTTGATATTACAAAGACTTGCAAATGAGCGGCTCATTAATATAACTTGTTTTCTATTTATATCCTGAAATTTTACCCGCAGAGGAAGTAAAATAATAAATTCGTCTTATCGTCTGGGTAGTGCTTTCTGTTAATTGTTATTTAAAATTGTCGTTAATCTACTGCATGCGATAAAATAAAGTACCATTAAAAATCAATATTGGCCGTAATTATAACAATTAGGACCCATTAGAGATCGGGTGTGATACCCACATCACCAAGCCTGATCTTTCTAACACTGAGACCAATTATAGGTGTTGATAATTCGTGTTATATTTGCTTTACATACTCTTTTTGACGCAATCACTCCATTTTAGATCTATATTTCCTGTAATACTGTCATGGAGAAAATGGATTTTAATTATAAAAAGAAAGGTAGGGATATTATATATTGACATTGCTATTTACTTTGATTTATAATTATTTGTTTATAAGATTTCTTTTTATTATTCAACTACTTCGCGTTCATACATTTTATTAGGTTTACAATGCAGATGAAACATTTATGTTTTGCATTTTTAACGTCTAGTATGAATTTGGAAGTAAACATAAACCAATTTTAAAACAACGTTCATATTCAATATTAAAATTGAAAGGCGAATGGCATTTTATTTTATTTTTTTCTAAATTTATCAAAAAAAACACAGTGTGGCAAAAGATAACCTTTTAAACAGGATAGACTGGTATTCAACCTGAGATGAAGCACCAGTTGCAATATGTTAATACTTTTCATCGTTTATTTTTTGTAAATAGACACACTCAAAGCTAATATCATTAATTAACAAAAAGTCTTCAGCACAGAAGAATAATATGTAACTATTATTGTTTTTATTTAGAAAGAATGAGACCAGGTATTGTATGCTTTGCTTTAAATTTGAAACTTGACTGCAAGGTCTAGATATTATATATTAATGGAAATTGATACATAAACAGTACAAGTTTACGCCTGTAATTACACGTCGGTTGGAAATACAAAATTAATATGGAGACGAAGTCCCCAATAACCGTAGAAAATTCAATAAAAAACAAAAAACAAAAAATCGGGAAAATTTTTCCGATATTTTCTTTCTACTAATGAACTCAAAATCATTCAATTTTTTTTAGTCGCGTTTTTGAATTTTCGGATCTGCGCAGAAATCTACAATGTACTTCCTTTTTCCGGTCTCGTTTGTATGAAACTTTGAGTAAAATATATATTTATCAGTCTAGTATAAAATAGGAAGGAACGCAATACCAATTTCATTTTTAATAATTCCTTGATATGAAAAAACGTTACTTGATGATAGCGTTTCTTTGTTTACATTGCATATGACGTCATAACTTAAGTAACTTCACCGTTGAACTTAAATCCCTAACAATAGAACCAAAATCGGAAACGTTACGGTATTTCCGTTTCTTTTTTTTTAACAAATATTTAAGTTACAAAAAATGATTCATACAGACTTCGTCCTCATTTACAGGTAATGCCTGCCTCATATTAATAATAATCAATAAAATATATATTATGGGGACGAAGTCCCCAATAACAGTAGAAAAATCAATAAAAAAAAATTTAAAAAATCGGGAAAATTTTCCCGAAATTTTCATTGTACAAATGAACTCAAAATCGTTCAATTTTTTTTATGTCATGTTGTGAATTGCCGCATCTGCGCAGAAATCTACAATGTACTACGTTTTTCCGGTCTCGTTTGTATGAAACTTTGAGTAAAATATATATTTATCAGTCTAGTATAAAATAGGAAGGAAAGCAATAACAATTTCATTTTTAATAATTCCTTGATATGAATAAACGTTACCTGATGATAGCGTTTCTTTGATTACATTGCATATGACGTTATAACTTAAATAACGTCACAACCAAAATCCCTAACAACAGAACCAAAATCGGAAACGTTACGGTATTTCCGTTTCTTTTTTTTAACAAATATTTAAGTTACAAAAAAATAATTCATACAGACTTCGTCCCCATTTACAGGTAATGCCTGCCTCATATTATTTATCATATATCAATAACAAAATAAGAAATGGCGATCTAACGACAAGATTTGATAAAATCTGTTTATCTCCCCTTAATTTGCCAAAAATAGATACTGTCAGTCTTGTCACAACATTATGATTTAATTGATGATTTAATAGGATGTAATAATCTGACAATTCTAGTACAACATCATCAGATATGACGTCACCTTGGCGTCATAAACATGTTAAATTTGACATATTTTCAAAACATGTCGAAGGTTTTACCTCTCAAAATATTGTACCCACAATACTATCTTCAAGAAAAGAAATGTTCCAGCGCTATGTCTTTTCGTTTACAACTATAATACGTACTTAATAATGATAATGATAAGATGTCAAAATAAGGTTTTCTTTTTAGTATTTGCATGAGTCCACTTAACGCTATTAATTTGAAGCCAAAAGAAACAGTTTGAGACTAATTACATAATAGTAAAATAAGTCAAATTTTAATCAAAATATCTGAAGATACAGTTAAGTTAAAACAAAGTTAAGACAAAGTGATAACTTCAATAAATATATTCAGCAGAATATATGTACACACACATTCATATATATATAAAATGGGATTACCAAATAAAGATAAATGAATACAAGTTAAAAGAATATACTAGCATTAAAAAGTATTTGACAGGGAAAATACATTAAGCCCTTTGTGTTCAATTTGATAACATTCAGATACAGTGTATCATCATGTTATTTTCGTTCCAATAGAGACTTATTATATAAGCAGGCTTAATACACATCACATAGCTAAAACCCAGCTGAACAATACTTGATTGCTGAGTTCTTATTGTTGATTTGCTGTTTTAGTTTGTAACCCGAATTTGTTTCTCTCAATCAATTTATGACGTTTTAACAGCAGTATACTACTGTTGCCTTTATTCAGCTATATCATCAGATATTAAAAAAAACATACTTTTTGATTTTATTTTTTTTTTCTTGTTTTTTTCTATTTTAATTCACGTATTCCAGTGGATATGGCCATATCAAGGGTACTTTTAAAAAAAAACTTTCTTTTGTATTTTCGATTTTTATTAAAATAAGCGAAACGATAGCAATACCAAAAAAAATACCAGATGCAATTGAATACTATCATATTTTAAAAAACCTTGCAGTAATGCAGTACCAATGGACATGGACGGTTTTTATTACACTAATTGATATTAAACTCTTACAATAAGTGAGGATCAATATCGTCTTAGGTCTATTGATCTTCTGGATAAACTAAACAGTACTATCAAAGACAAACAGTAAACACTAACAATTCCAAAACAACACCACTGACTATGTTCCTGACCATGGACTAGCGCATGCATTTGATGCAGCTATGTTTCAGAACTCATCTATACTTGAGCAATAATTGTGGTGGGGTTTTTTTTTTTTTGCGTTTTGTAAATGCATCGTTGTCTCACTGGCTATCATAAAACACATTACTGCATAATCTTATTTAATGTTTTAACAACTTATAGGATAATGCAGTAATTCGTTTACGTGTGTAAGTGTACAATTATAATTTCCGAAGCAAGTTCACTTGATGCATATAAAAAAATAGAAGTTTGTTTGAGTCATTTAGATAAAAAAAAAAAAAAAGAAAAGAAAAAGCATTCAATTGGAACCTACGAGTGTTAAGTGAAAGTTGTCAGTTCAGTTCTTGGTGAAACGTGTTCAGTTGAAGGCATGAAAGTCCACAAAGGTATGTCTTGTGTACGTACAAGGTGAGTCCTACCATTTACAAAACAAATAAACGAAATTGAAATCACCTTATTGCTTAACTTTTAATTAACTATTTATGTGTTGCGTTTAAATGGTTTAGTTTTCGACAGACATTTTTCATTTCTGATCTTCGACGCAATATTCCTTTGTATCTTAACACTTTAACGTTCAAGGATTTTTTACCTTTTCTACCCGAATAAAGGCTATCTAATTTCAATCAATTGTACATTTCGATAAAAAGCACACTTAGAGGGCAATTTAGACTCATCTGACTGATACTTGATCAAAGTTTCCAGAAACTTGATTTATGTAAAATAGTTCTTTCGTTGGTCACGTGATATCTCAAAAAGTCACGTGACATGTTGAATTAAAGTGCAAAAAATAGATCATTGTTTTAGTGTTAAAGTAATACATGAAGACTTTTGAAAAAGTTATAGGTGAAAAATGTATACAGAAAGATGAAAAACCTGCCTGATGGGTAGAGTTCACTTCCGGCAGTGATGTTTGAATACGTGAACTTTCCCGAGTCAGATTGTTCATCTAACCAAATTAAACAAAATCAGAAGCTAGCATTATTCTTAACATTCCTTTGTGTCATGTACAAATGTAGATGATATTTTCTTTTACTAAGTGTTAAAACGTTTGGCGACTACACATGTATATTGAAAGGACGATCTTGATAGAAGGCAGGATGGACACATTTAAGTCTGTCTCATATCCTGATGTACATCTCGAGCGTGCCAATGAGGGTCGGGTGAGATCGTAGGTTTTTTTTTCTATTTGAAAATTAGTGTAGATTTACTCTTGGGATTTCGACCTTTTATGCAAAATAAAATCTATTTTTTTGGAACAAAGGATGATTTATTTTTCTGACATAAGAATATCTTTAAAAATATCCATTACAATGCACCAAATGAGCATTCAAGTGTGTATTGAAAGAATTGGAATAGTGCATTAATGGTCTTTTCTAAGAGTTATTTTTACTCTTTAAAGTACACGAATTATGAGGGTTTCCTAATACGTGACGTCGATAACACATCTTCGCTGATATCGGATGTCCGTGTCTTAAGGATATGTTTGTTTTTTTTTAGTTTACAGTTATTCAAAAGAATATGCCAAGTATTGAGCGTTAATGTTGACATTTATTAATTATATTATGTGGTTATTATATCCTTTACCATTGAATATAATTTCTTAAGCTTACGTACAATTTCAACCTTATAGTGCTGCTATACTGTCCAGCACAGACGAAGACCAATAACTGTATTCAGTTTCCGCTTATAGATAAACAGAACCAAAAGTAACCTTCCTTATTAAATTTCCGAAAAAATAATAATCTAATTTTCGGATTTACTATTTTTCATCGGTGTTTGCAATTGACACGGCATACTATAATGGTTAGCAAATAATTTGAAAATAGTTGTAAAGAGTATGTATATTAGTGCTTACATCTCAGAATACTAATCGCTGTATAGATTGTATTTGTCAATTGTTTTAAGTATTTTAAATAGGTTTACATGTAGAAAGCAGTACAAACTTTACGTGCGGGCAATATCTAATCCACATTTTGAAAAAAAATATTTTCATCTCTATATAAGTAATGAAGATATTGCGTTAGCGTCAATCAGACAACTCTCAATTCAAGTAAAAAAAGATGAAAAGGAAATAATTATAGGTCTAAGGACAACCTGTAACAAGGAGATAGACTCACACCGAACAGCAAGCTTCAAAGGGTCCCAAAATGATTAATGTAAAACAGATGAAACAGGGAAACAGACGATCTAATCCAAAATTAAAAACGAGAAACTAGTGACACCTGTGATCCACGCTAACGAAAGACAACCGCTGAATAACAGGCCCAGTTGCATAAAGATACAGCGGGTTGAAACGTTTTAACATGCGGTAATATTCACTCAAACATAAGACAGTAGTGTAACATAACAACCTAAAACGACACGCTTTAAAATATCAATTGAAATGGCTGAAGTCAATCAAGAAGACATTTTATCAAATACAAGTAAACATTCACTGAACGAATAAATCTGATCTATGACACCATGTAAGCACAAAATTAAAACTTTTTGTGTTTTAGTAATAAAAGGACGTGGAAAGTGTGTAAATAGGACAACTATTATCTGCAACCAAATCAGGAATATGACACTTGCTATCCATGTGTTTGAGCTTTTGAGTTTTCCATTCACTTTTTTGTGCATTGATAAAAACAAATCAGATGAAGCTTTATAAACGAGAACGCTTTAACTCTGTCCATTCAGGCTGTATTATGATCAGTGGTACGTTATTGTTAGATTTGTTTGTGCAAGATTTTATATTCTACTGTATAAGATTGGGGTAATTGTTGACCTATATATTCTACATGTGGCAGGAGCGAGTTATATAGTGGTTGTCGTTGATTACTGATATCCGATGAAGGTATGGAATTTTTCATCTGAACGATTGATAATCCCGACTTTATACTATTCCAAAGAACATTAGCTGAATAAGGCTAGATAAAGAAATCAGTCCTTTTCCCTGTTATTAAATTTCACTGAGCGTTGACTCCATGTGTCCATGCATAGAAAGAGACGCTAAACTTTTTTTAAGGATTCACGAAATTATTTCCGTCTTTAGGTTTGCTACCTTGATCTATTTATGAAATTTGATCGTCGGTAATTTGCTGTCGTCTTCATTTATCAAATAATAACATTTTTTTTTTTTAATTAACTTTTATTGCTTATTATTGAAAATAAATGTTGACCTTGAAGAAGACATTTTCATATAGATGATTGCTAACCTTCTCTCTAATTCTATATATAGAATGTATGTTACCAGTTTAGTCGTGTATCATATTAGAAACACAAATATAATCTTTCCATTTTGGGTAACTAACGTTCTTAAATGTCAGCAATACCCAATAATAGATTGTATTAATGTACAACATCGACTTAGGAGAACCATAAAGAATGTCCCTTGTGTGTATCGTATTTGAGCATTTCGGTATGATGTTTCTATAGAATGTCTTCGTTAAATATTTGAAAGGTCATAAATGGAGTATCTCCTCTTAGTTAAAGAAGGTCGCTTATTATGAAATTGGACATCGGATCATCCTTATTTTAACTACAAAGCTCAGTCTACTTAGGCATTTTGTCAATCTAAATTTCATGTTTTTATTGATATTGAACTATTCCTCTTATGAAAATTAATCTAATCGTTTGTGTTTAGAACTGATGAGCTGATTCTTTCCAGGATACATGCGTTCAATCAAGTCATTTGTCGGGTACGTGTTGCTCAAGTTTCAGCGTTAGGTATATACATGTATATCGTTCAGAGTCGGTCATCTCTTTTCATTAAATCGGCACTTAAAAAAAGTTGCTAGCAATAAAGATGAACACAAAAGGAAAAAGAATTAGATACATACAAAGGAAAGATATCTGAATACAATATAGCTGAATTAATACCACTAAATGAACACTATCTTAACAAAGAAGCGTACACATGGTCAATAACTGCTTAAAAGATTCAGATAACTATTTACTTTGCACGTGTTAATCATTAAACATTAAAAAAAAAAAGCAAAATCACAAAAATTCCGAATTCCGTGGAAAATTCAAAATGAAGTCTCTTATCAAATGGCAAAACCAAAGCAAACGAATGAATAACAATTATCATATTCCTGATTTGTTACAGGCATTTCTTAGTGGAAAAATTACTATTCAATTATAATATAAAAGTAATATCATATTGACTATTGGCTCTTGTAATTAAATATATTTGTGTAGTTTTGAAGCTACAGACTTGGTTAAATTAAAATATGTATTTCGTGTTTGATTTATGTGAATTAAGGATGTATTCTTCTGACGTTTCAGTCTCGTTCAGTCACGTTGAAATCTCGTTCTTGAATTACTTCCAAAACATTTGATACAAGTGAAAATATCAATGAAATTTAAAAAAAAAATTATAATCAAAAGTAACTCTGTGAAAAAATTGTGTATTTACAATGAACGATTTTTGAGTAATCTAGTTTTCAAATTTTACGACCAATCAAGTCAGTATTTTAAGCCAAAATTTTGAGAAAATTGGTGAGGGATACAAAAAATGATTTTACAAAAATCATGTACATCCCGTATCATTTTGGTCTTTTCAAATTTCTTAGATATATATTTTTGCAATCATTTATAACAAAAAAAGTTGAAATAACTTGCATTTTGTTCTTAATACTGAGAAAAATCACAAAAATAGACAATTGGCATCATGGTAAATTTTACACAAAAAAACGTCAAAATATGATAAAACTTTCTTACATTAACACCAACCTATTGTTTTTCTAAGTAAAATTTATTTAGATTGGTTCTATTCATCTTTATTTGAAGGTATGAAAAAAAGTTTAATTGTGGAACTGTGATTTTTTCACGATAATAGCCCAAAAATAGGTAAAAATCGATGAAAAATGGGAAAATCATCAAAATTGGGCATTTTCAAAGGGCCATATAAAAAAAAGAAGTGCACCATCATATGATTTTTTCTTCGCCAATTATTTTGTTACAGTCTTATAAACCCAAAAAACAGGTTAAGGAAAAAAGTTTAATTCTAGAAATTTTTGGCTCCTTAGAGGCGTACATCCTTAAGATGTAGTGAGAAAGTATCATAAAATAACACTTGAAAATGTGCTTTAAAATGCTAATCTATAAGTATGCCAAGAAACGTGAACGGATTTTAAAATAAAACAAATGTTAGTACGTATACACATGGGACATATTAAAGATCGAAGTAACTTCTAAGAAGTAGTTTGTTTTAAGGACCTATACGTTCACAAATATAATGGCCCAACTTACGGTATGTGAATCCCACAACGACAAAACCACATAATACGAATTTGATATCGTTTGTAATAAGTTTCTGTAAGTACAACTAAACTTATAAACTAGAACTTAGAAAAAGTTTTTTTAAATCAATAGTACAGCTATAATAGATTCCAAAGCTAAAAACTTACAATTACAACACTTATTTTGTAATTAAAGTCAATGAAGTTGCTACTTACATGGGCGCAACGAAATACATTAGGCATGCAATAAAGAAATGCAAAAGATGTCAAGGGGACATTTAAACTAATGAGTCAAAAATTAATTGACAAAGCAAAACAAGAAACAGGAAAACAACCATAAGTAAACATGAGAAAACATAAATAATGGAACACGACTGCGCAACACGAATCCCAACATAAGAAATTGCTGAAAGGAACAAAACCGTCCCACAAAGGACAATTTACACCATGAAACGAAATATCGTCTCTTTTGTAATAAAATTTAGTTCAGTGTTTCTTTTGTCAAAAAAAGAAATACTCCAATCAAGAAAACACAGGTTCGGTTAATCTTGTGAGGTATATTTATAATCAGTTCCGTGGGGTTGAATACATACAGTACAGTTCGATAGCAATTTGCCAAATTTAACTTGTCTTGACATTCCAGTATTGACCCACAATTGTAATCCTCTACCCTTACTCTAGATTAACTCAATGTGACAAAAAAAGCATTCCTAAAATAGACGGTTTCTTTATATGTATGAACCTGGCCCATACATAGATTGAAATAAAATGAATTTAGTCCATATATAGCAGATTTGATCCAGACATCATTTAGGAAAATCTCTTGTGTATATTTATTGTAAGTGCCGTATATGTGACATGTATATAACTAGGTTTCATGAATTCAAATAATTATTTAATCTGTTAAGTACCAATCAGTCATAAATTGTAATTCATTATGCGCAAAGGGATAGCTCTTTTACAAGATTAAATATTGAAATTTAGTCAATAGAGGTGACCGCATGAAGAGTCGAATACAAAGCTGAGGTTCTTCGGAAAACTCAAACAAATATTTCAGAAAATAAATCATTTTACTGAGTAAAATGTAATGCTACTAAAATGTACTGACTTCACAGAAATTCTAGTTAGAGTTTTTGTCCATAGATATGTAAGTTTTGATTACACAGTTTTACTTCTTAGAGGAAATAGCCCAAACAATGTTTTGTTATACGAATATCTTGTTGGTTAAAAGGGGTGATTTTCAATTTATTTTTTTCTCAATCTCAATTCACGTTTTGCAAATACTGATGATATTTATGAGTTATCACGCAAGTAGTGAGTCTAGACTAATGCAATTCACTTTATCTAACAAATATCAAGCAGCTGGAACAAATAGTCAAGACATTTTACCATTGTTATTGTTTCGTATAGTTTGCGTTAAAATGATTGATCGTCTGCAATGACAAACTCAAATTATTTGAATGTTAAACATAGCAAGGCCGTTAAATATTTTGAATCTTAACAAATTTAGGATATCCTTTAAACTGTCTCAAAATACGAAAGAAAACATTCCATATTATAATCATTACAGCTTAAATTAAGTGAGGCGTAAAATATCTTATACCGAAAGTGATTATCAGTACAAGGCAAGAGTCAAATACAAATATTTTCTGTTTTCAACTTGGCCGAAAAATATTTCATGACAGTAGTTTATAACTGTGTTAATCTCGGAATTCGCAAAGTGTGAACATGCATGTTTCTCGTTTCTCGTTTATATATAGATATAACCGTTGGTTTTACCGTTTGAAGATTTTTTAAAAGTCATTTGGGGCCCTTTATAGCTTACTGTTCGGTGAGAGACTCTGTGTTGAAGACAGTACTTTGACCTATAATGGTATTTATTTTACAAATATGACTTGGATTGAAAATTGTCCTTATTTGGCCTTATGCCACATCTTCTTATATCTATGAGCATAACGAATTAGTTAAACTCCTCATAGATACCGGAACTATGTTTGCGTATAATCTGCAAAAGTCTCACCACAAACGCATGGATAAAGTTAAAAAAAACCACAACATTAAGTATGCGAGGGTGTGTCAGTGCTTTAAAGGGGGAAATTGACAATTGGAAAGTGAAAATCATCATGTTTGTCATAAATTTTAGTTTGTAGACGTTTACCTGTTTCAATATAGAGGGAAGGAACAAGATATGAAGCAGACAATCGACTTTCGATAGTATCCTTAATTCCTAATTTACAGAGATATAAGGCATCAGCTTTATATTCACTCATTATAAATAGCGATATTACGTGCCAGATCATCATCAATATATGTTTGTTTGTAACTGAGAAAGTTTTATATGACTTTAGCTTCAACACTTAACCTTTCGAAAACCAACTATCTGCTGAAATATTGATTCACAAAACTCAACAAAAATGAAGTCGATCAAAACGTCGAGCATTTTAATTATATCATGTTCTTTCCTATTTGGCCGAAAAGGTCTGTAAAAATGAGACGATACAGTCGATTTTTCATTTGACCATAGGGATCGTAGTAATAAGCATTAACAAGAGTGTTGTTATAAAGCTTCAAAATTGTAATGATTGACAATTTTGAAATTGTTATGTTAGAGTTGTTAACATTCCACAGCTGTATGCATTATTTTTTAATACTATCATATACTCATACTGTATACAGAATTATGGTTTTTTTATTCAGTTTTAACTAAGTTGAGGAAGTTTTAGAGTCTTAACTTTTTATAGATGATTTGATAATGTATGCTTTTAAAAATTTTTTTATCTATTTTTAATTTTGTAGTTTCGTGTATGTACGAACATGTGCATATTTGTTTTTACATGTAAAGTTCTTAGAGTAATTGTAGTGTTATATAATGCGCTTTCAAAATGCCTTGTTATAATAATATAGGGTTATTGCATGAATATTGAGGAATATTGTCCCGAGTAGAATTTTATATTGCACGAGCTTGCGAGTGCAATATATGTTCTACGAGGGACAATATTCCCCAATATTCATGCAATAACCCTTTTATTGTATAGCAATATAATATTTGAAAGTAAAAATTGGTTTAAACTAAGATTTTGTCGTAAATGACGTCATGAATTTTAAAGATTTATTGCACTAGTGCAATATTAGAATTTATTGCACGCTAACTTTTGGTTACGTTCTGTGGAAAATATTATATTGCTATACAATAATAATGATAATAAAATTAGAAAGAGGTTAAGCCAAAGATCGTGACAACTTTGCTATGGTCAGCTTTAATAAGCAGCATGCATATCAGCAGGGTGACGTCAGCAGTATTACACATGATGATGTATTCGTGAAAGGGTTTATTTGATCATGATACAATAGCATATTAAAGAATACAGAAATAAATTTGATATTTTAATTCTTGGATAATTTATTCTTTAGGTTAATTGATCATAGGCATTCATCTTGAAATAAAGTAAAACACAATAGACACCATACCTTTTTCTGCTCATTCTAAATTGCTTTGATGGAACTTCATTGACAACGTCTTGATAATACCCATTGTTATATGACGTCAGATAAATGCAATTATCGGATTTATTTCACATGTGAATTTAGCTCATTGAGAAAACACGGCTATTCATTGCAACCAATGTAATTATATCAATTTATATTTTACATTATCGCTGTTTACGAAATTTTTCTTTGATCTTATTGACTGATGGTTTCCTTTCTCGACACAGTAGAGTGATATGAAAAATTATCGCTAGAAACTAAGGGCGCATGTACCTTTTGTCAATGAAATTAACAAGTCGTCATAAGTAAAATAGCGATAAACAGCTTGTCGTATTTCGTTATAAAGCTTTGTTACTAACCGTTTTTACATTTATTTTCGAACAAAAACACATAAACATCTGAAACAGATATCGGTACCTATTTCAAAATTCAATGAAATGGTGGCAACAGTAGTATATCGGTGTTCAAAACTCGATACAGAAAAAACAAATCCGAGTTACAAACCAAAATAGAGATAAATACATCAACTTTATAAGGAAAACATAGGAACAAAAGGAACACCAAAGTGCGACAAAACCAACGCCAACATACATAGCAACTACTGCCATAATTATAACTTTGTACTGGACATTTTTTTCAGAAAACAGGGTGGGTTGAATCTGGTTTAATAGGATGACAAAGGTCCCGCTTCTAATGGCAATATTAAAAAATAATTTCACTAAAACACTTCATGACAGAAATACAGCACAAAGACACGAAGAACATAATAGTCGACACAACATGCAAACTGCAGACCAACATCATGATTATTTTTTAAACAAACGACACCACAGGATATCAAAAATAGTGACGTGCTTACGCAATGTCGAACTTCATACAATTTCTTTTTTACAATATTGGTCCCTGACAATGATGGCACGGTAAGGCAATATGATAATTTCTTGGAAATACAAACAATAAGGCATAACAGATTATCAAACCGAAACCTGAACAGAATCATCAAAATTAATCCATGAATGTTGGATGTACAAAACACCGAGACACGACGCTATCAATGCACATTCACATTCAGTATAACAGTTTTACTCGGAATGATGGTATTAAAAGCCATGTTTCTAGTTATACAAACGACATAACACATTTTCAACGGTTACGATGACAAAAACATTTCAGATAAAATACATGAATGTTGGATTTACGAATACTACTTTCGGCATAACAGTCATATTTGAGAATAGGTCACGTTTTTAGTACTTTCGGCAGAAATATGGCAAAAATGTAAAACCATAATCTAAGATGTGGCTAAAATGTCATTATTCAGTTTTTAATGGACACCATAAAAACTGAATATAACATTTTAGCCACACTTTCCTTCTCATAACTGCTGGGGCAGTTTCTGCTTAAGGAGCAAACTCCTGTATATAGAGTCAGTATAATGTGAAAATGCACGAGTATAAACTATCAATTGAAAATTGTACACACCTTAGACGGAGGCTACGTTACTGCAGAAAAATTGGAAAGTTGAAATCATCCCGTTTGTCATAGATTTGTATTCGAAGACGTCCATCTGTATCAATATTGAGGAAGAGATCAAGGTATGAAGCAGTCCTTCTCCTATGAGAAGAATTCTTAATTTCAAATTCATGTGGATATATCAGATGCAGGGACTGACTGAAATATGAGTTATTCAGTGATAGGACATCATCAATATTTCTGAAAGTGAAATTAAAGAATTTGCAAGGTGCTTGTTCTCTTTGTCTATAAGAAGGTTCTGAATGAATTCTGCTTCGTACGAGTACAAAAACAAATCGGTCAGAAGGGGTACACAGTGAGAACCCTTTGGAATAACGACTGTCTGTATGTTGACGTAAAATTTTTAAATGGAAACACAAGCATTACAATATATCGATGGTGCTAATTGGTGCCTTGTGCGAGTTATAAGTTGTTGGTATATTAGCGCCATCTCATATATTGCTTACGGCATGTAAAAATCCAGTGATAAACATAAGGAATTCGCATGGAATTCTTTCGACGGCAAATAGAACATATACATATCAACGGCACACCGTTCCATGGTTTATATAAACCCGATGCTTTCTTTACTTCAAAGATATTCGGTTGATGTATGTATATTTTTATTTTCCCTATTTTTTTTAAATATGCAGCAAATATTAACATTTGTTTTTAAATTTTAGTGCACAAAGCTTTTAACGAATTCTTTCGTTCTACATATGAATATGATCCATTATGAATGTGTTTGCATGTTTAAAATAAAATAGTGAATTAGAACATTTCTTAAAAAAACGGTTCATGTTTTACAATAACTTTAAATCAGAAGAGTTACCAGTGTTATATGGAAAAACAAACTATTGATTGTGTCACCTTTATCAATTGAAGAGTAACTTTTTTATCATTCTCGCGTCATCGGATTTTTCAATGATATGGTTTCCTATACTTCTGTGTTGACATGAATATCAATAATGTGGTCATTTTTATAAATTTCCTGCTTACAAAACTTTGAATTTTTTGAAAACTAAGGATTTTTTTATCCCAGGCATTGATTATCTTAGCCATATTTGGCACAACTTTTTGGAATTTTGAGTCCTCAATGCTCTTCAACTTTGTTCTTGTTTGGCTTTATAAATATTTTGATATGAGCGTCACTGATGAGTCTTATGCAGACGAAACGCGCGTCTGGCGTACTTAATTATAATCCTGGTACCTTTGATAACTATTTACACCACTGGGTCAATGCCACTGCTGATGCATGTTTCCTCCCCGAGGGTATCACCAGCCCAGTAGTCAACACTTCGGTGTTGACATGAATATCAATAATGTGGTCATTTTTATAAATTTCCTGTTTACAAAACTTTGATTTTTTTTAAAACTAAGAATTTTCTTATCCCAGGCATTGATGACCTTAGCCATATTTGGCACAACTTTTTAGAATTTTGAGTCCTCAATGCTCTTCAAGAGAGGGACGAAAGATACCAAAGGGACAGTCAAACTCATAAATCTAAAACAAACTGACAACGCCATGGCTAAAAATGAAAAAGACAAACAGAAAAACAATAGTACACATGACACAACATAGAAAACTAAAGAATAAACAACACGAACCCCACCAAAAACTAGGGGTGATCTCAGGTGCTCCGGAAGGGTAAGCAGATCCTGCTCCACATGCGGCACCCGTCGTGTTGCTTATGTGATTACAAATCCGGTAAATAGTCTAATTCGGTAGGTCAAATTCATGAAAGGGAAGGGGATTGTAGTTACGACGTGAGGAACATATCCGATATCATTTGTGAAATGGTTATTCCATAACGGTCAACCAACTCGTGATGGCGTCCGTAAAATTTACGAAGGGATGATTTCAACTTCACCATTTGGAACTCTTGATTTAATAGCTTCCTTGTGAGCAGTAACCCTCTATCAAGAAAATCATGATAGGAAATGCAAGCACGGGAATATCGTATCATTTGAGAGATATATACCCCGTATGCAGGTGCTGCTGGAATGTTGCTACTTAGAAATGGAAAGTTCACAATTGGAAAGCTGAAATCATCTCTTTTGTCGTAAAGTTTTGTCTTCAACCGACCCTCATTGTCAATTTCTAGATGTAAGTCAAGATATGAAGCTGACTTAACTGTATCTGTAGTATCCTTTATCTCCAATTCGATGGGATAGATGCGTTCCACATAGTCACCAAATTTTGAATTGTTTAGTGAAAGAACGTCATCTATATAGCGGAAAGTAGAGTTAAAGGATATTGCTAACTTCTTATCTTTCTTCCTAAGAAGTTCCTGCATGAAGTCAGCCTCATAATAATAAAGAAACAAGTCAGCAAGTAGAGGGGCACAGTTTGTTCCCATTGGTATGCCGACAGTCTGTTGAAAAACACGTCCTCCGAACGTAACAAATATGTTGTCAATCAAGAAATCAAGCATCTTGATAATATCGGTTTCAGAGAATTTTTTGTTTGAATCAGAGTGATTCTTTACAAAGTAGGATTTATCCCTCCCTAAGACAAGATACTTGTATCTACGTTGGCCATTCTTTTTTATGAAGCAAAGTAATACCAGCTCTTTTAATTTGTCTTTAAGTTTGGAATGTGGAATACTTGTGTAAAGAGTAGAGAAGTCAAATGTTTTAATACTGTTACAAGATGAAAGAGAGTTAGATTGTATGTACTCTAAAAGATCTTTGGAATTTTTAAGTATCCACATCTGATTCACGCCACCTCTAGAATAGGCAGTTTCACAATAACTTTGAAGCCCGTCTTTGATTGCTGATAAAATGGATGTTAATAATTTAGAAAGAGGTTTTGTGGAGCACTTGGAAGACCCAGCAATATACCGCTATTTGTAAGGACACTTATGTAGTTTAGGTATCCAATACAGTGATGGAAGATCCAGTTCTTCATCTTTGGTTGAAATACCAAAGGAACAAAGAACAGACCTATGATTATCCAGGATTTCCTCTTTGGTAAGTGTCGTGAGGGTATATGTTGAGTTTCCAAGTGAATTGTCTATACCTAATTCGTTTATCAAGCAATTAATGTAATGACTTTTACAGACAAAAACGATGTTATTTGGGGCTTTGTCTGCGGGGACAACAACATATTTATCATGGAGGTCGGATAGGTGTTTAGCAACATTTGGGTCTTTAAAAATTGACGTAGCATGGGCATTGATGGACCCATTCAGTTTCTTAATTCTGATTTGTATTAAGGACCTCACTGCCTTTATCCATTCGGATAGAGTGTCTACGTCTTCCTTCTCGCGCTTAGCCCATTGCCTGGCATAATCCTCGACTGAATCCATCAAAATTTTAAAGTTGTATTTCCAATTGATGGATTTAGGCTCACGATATTTCGGACCTTTCGATAACACGTTTCGTAGAGAAGTGTTATTAACAATGTTAAGGTCACCGGTAATAACGTGGCCAGCGGGATTATATGTGAATTGGGAACTAGCACAAGTGCAATCAGGAGGTTTAGACTTGAAGTCGTCAATATCGAGATCCTGCAAAACGCGTTTGTAATTGAAAATTTTAGTTGCAATAGGTTTGGTATAGGTATAAGAAATTATTGGTACTTGTACTTGTTTGGCTTTATAAATATTTTGATATGAGTGTCGCTGATGAGTCGTATGCAGACGAAACGCGCGTCTGGTGTACTAAATTATAATCCTGGTACCTTTGATAACTATTTACACCACTGGGTCGATGCCAGTGCTGGTGGATGTTTCGTCCCCAAGGGTATCACCAGCCCAGTAGTCAACACTTCGGTATTGACATGAATATCAATAATGTGGTCATTTCTATAAATTTCCTGCTTACAAAACTTTGATTTTTTTGAAAACTAAGGATTTTCTTATCCCAGGCATTGATTATCTTAGCCATATTTGGACAACTTTTTGGAATTTTGAGTCCTCAATGCTCTTCATTTTTGTACTTGTTTGGCTTTATAAATATTTTGATATGAACGTCACTGATGAGTCTTATGCAGACGAAACACGCGTCTGGCGTACTAAATTATAATCCTGGTAACTTTGATTACTATTAATGTCGTTGGGAAAGATGAGCTTAAAATAATGTCACTTAACGTTGATTTTTTAAGTTAAATGACATCATCTGTATAGTGAACTTTAAGCGTAAGCTCAATGAAACTATAAGCTATTTTTCTTCGTTCCGAATACCTCGTGTAAATTCAACTTGTATACATAGAGAATACGAAGGTAGGAAGGGAATAGGAATGCCAATTAATTGTTGAAAACGTTAACAAAATATATTGCGAATAACAGTATTAATACAAATCTAGAAAATTTCAGATAAATAGACATTTTATTCATTAAGAGTTTTTTTTTAAGAATGATTGATCGCTTTCTGTAACAGGATATTTGTACATTGTCTATTCTTTCTGATGAAATAAAAATGGAAAATGTTTCGGTCTTTCTTTAAAGTAGCCACATGTTGAACTGTACTGTTATTTTGATCTGAACAGCTTTTGAAAGACTGAACAGTAAGGTACCACCTATTATGATATTACCTCCGTTAATTTCCACACCATCGATATATTCGACTTTCCAAAAAAAACTAATACCAAATGCATGGCTATGAATACTTTTAGTTAGACAGAGACCCCTTTGTGATGCTATCATTATTTTTTGTACAATAAGCACAAGATTCAATCTATTGGTAGACATAGATGATGGAAATTATTCGCAAATCTGATACTGAATCTCATATCAGGAGCACACACACATATATATATTTGTCTTTATCTAATTTTTGTCAACATTTGCCCTTTATTTTATTTCTCCTCTATTTAAGAATTAATTAATCTTTGAAATTGCATATGACATTAATTAACGCAATCAGAATTTATCTTAGAAGTTTTTCTATGTAAAGATTAAGAAATAATATAATCACTTGTGTGTGAATAATATAATCACTTGTGTGGGGCTCCTTTTGGATAAAACCCAAGAATTGAAAAGAGTTCAGATTTGCATTTTACAAACTAATGTGAAGTCGTTATTTTCCATTAATTAACGATGGTTTCATCATCGCCATTGGGACATATCGATCACGTTAAGGGCTTGATTTATTCAGGTTATGTATCAACATATATGATGTAAAAACCCTCAAAAAGATATAACTGAATTATTAATATTCATGTCTGCTGTAAATTTTTACAATATTTTCGCGTCCATTCATCAATTGCAATATTCACTTGATGATAAAATTTGATTCAAGTATTGTTCGGAACACAGCATGCCAGTTTATGTTCGGAACACAGCATGTAAGTTTATGACAAATTTCAGCCGAAATAAACACAGTGTGCTGCTTTTAATACTTTACCTCGCCTACATCATTCTGTCGTTATGTATTAACAGATACCCTCAAAAGCCTCTTTGTTAGCAATAGAGAAAAAACTCTTACAAATGCACAATACCAATAAAGGTAATTAAAATATAGGCAATTAATTATTTATTATCAGTGACTAGTTTAATAGTTCATTAGCGGGGGAGTATATGAATTAGATTTATTGCTTTGTTACCAATATTCATCAAACATTCTTTTTCTAATACTGTAGTTGTAAATTTCCTGATATTGATGGAATTGCTGCATAAACAATCATAAAAACATGTTTTTTTTATATATATGTACACACAAATGCTAATAGATCGTAGTTCTAAGTAGATATATAAAACTTTCGTATACATAAATGTCTTTTTTGATACATTTGAAAGTAATTCAAGAAACTCCTTTCAAACGCGTGCATTTAGACATTTGTATAATCAGTTAATCTTGTGAAAGATTTTTCCCCCTGAAACGAGCATTTCTATTGGTATGTTTACGATATATTTTTACTTTTCAATTACCGTGATATACAAAGAACAGTAAATCTAACCTTTACCTTTTCAATACAATTCACTTTCATAGTTTTATTATTTTATCTTGAGATTCAGTCAATAGTTGGTATGTAGATATAAGGAGTAAATGTCATCAGACTCATCCTTGTGGAATACATTTCCTGGTTGAGAAAATACATTTCTAATAATGCAAAACATTCATGGCTTCATACCTGGAATGCTGATTCTTTTTTATGTTATAGAATACATAGTTTGTTTGCTAGGTGTAACTTTATAAGCTATTATTTACTTCATGCTTCCGATTAGCTTTGTTCAAGATAAAAAATACGGTATAAAGTCTCCCATTTTTTATACCGGAAGCTAGATAGCAATGTCATAGCAGACGGGATAATATCCTGTATTCCGAATGGAGAAAAATGACAGTAATAATACATTTTTATGCACTCAAAGTACAAACATTATATACTTACAAGCCACAAAACAATTCCATCACGTGATGGTTGGCCGTTATGGAATATCCGTTTCACAGATGATATATGATATGTTCCTTATGTCGTAACTAAAATCGCGTTCCCTTTTCAAGAATGTGACTTACCAAATTAGACTATCTACCGGGTTTGTAATAACATGAGCAACACGACGGGTGCCACATGTGGAGCAGAGTCTACTTATCCTTCCGGAGCACCTGAGATCACCCGATGTTTTGGTGGGGTGTGTGTTGCTTAGTCTCAAGTTATCTATGTTGTGTCTTGTGTACTAATATTTGTCTGTTTGTCTTGTTCTTTTTGGCCATGGCGTCGTCAGTTTAATTTCGATCTATGAGTTTGACTGTCCCTTTGGTAACTTTCGCCCCTCTTTTGTAATATAATTGCAAGCACAGCTGTATCGACGACAAAAAACGCATTATGATATTAATGTAAGATGATATTCTCATTAGTGACAATGAGACAAGTCTCCTTCAAAGTACATATTAAGGACTGATCTATACACCTGGAAAAAAGTATTGCAATCTTTTTTTCCAGGTGTATATTAGTTTAAGTACATGGTGGAAGTGTATAAGTGCATGGATGTATAACCTAATTCCGAAAAATATAAAGGGATTGCATAAAATCTCTAGCCAGAAAAAGACTTCATGTACTCCTTGAACCTTGGATTAACTGTTATCCCTTTTTTGCCTATTTACTATAAAAGAGCGGCAAAATTTAAACTCAAAAGTCGTAAGCAATCCTACAACGCCAAGGATAATAATTTAAGATATCCTAAATAACCTTACATTACGGAAAAGGTGAGAAAACAGGGAGACCGCAAAATGTTAATGCAGTTGATGGCTGTAAAAGATCATTACATATAAATATTTAACATCTGTAATAAAACTTTTACATGTTGTGACGTAGGCGGTATCGATAAATATTTTATGACTATATCGATGGGGAATATTCGGTTGAAAAAAGATAGTGTAATTTATTCTTCAAATCATGTTAATAGAATTCAAATTTATTGATAGCTAATGCGTTTTTTTGTAAATTTTTTTTCGAATTAGCAACAGTATCAATTTATTTCGTATGAAGCGCTTGTCTGAATACCTTTGCGAGAAAGGCTCATACCCAAAAAGTGAAATCCAAGTGGTTTTAACTAGAAAAACACGAATAAAATTTTGGATCAAAAAAGGCGCTTGGAAAAACGACAATTTTTTTTTCGGTTACCCTTGCCTAAGTGAGTTGGAATCCTAGTTATTTCTAATTCGTCAATGAGACTTTAAATGCAAATTTTGTTATGTCAGTACCGATGCCAAAACTACTGGGCTGATGAAACCTTCTGGGACTTTCAGTCCGTCAGCAGCAGTATTGATTCATAGTTATCATGTTAAACAGGTGTGACAGGAATAAGATTGTATCACTTAACCTTAATATGAATATATTTCACTCCGTGAATGCGATAAAAGTAAAGTTTTGTGATAAAAAAGGCCTTAAATATAACACTTACGCCAAATATTGTTTTTGTGACAAAAACTGATACATTAAAGATCAGCTTTAGATCAAAAGATAAGCCTTACATTATCGTTTTCAAACAGTTTTCAAATGAGATATCCTCATCAATCAATTCAAGAATTCAAATTTTTACAATTGTTACTTTTTAGATCTTGATTTGAAGAAAGCATTTCTTGTTTGAAATCTTATTGAACTTGGAATCATTTATTGAGTTAAAGCTTTGTTTATCCTTTACTCTTAGTTTTACAAAAAATAAACCAGTCGTAAAGATGAATTGACTTAAGAGGTCATGTTTGTAATCTGAGATACATAAAATAAACTTAAATATTTAAGTCGTTTAGATCAATGTTCTTGTTTCCCTTTTTATTTAAGTTTTTTAACTGAACGCCTACATATCTTGAAATCTGATTGTTAATGGCAACATATTAAGTGTTTATTTTAATCAATGGTCAGTATTATACAAATGTAGTTTTAAAAGTGTACTTTGATAATCAATTATTCATTGGGGTAACGGAGCGTATGTCTGAAGTGAAAACCCACAAATAAAAACTCATTTATCTTAAGAACTATCATGTATATGGTTTAATGTATAAATAACCTGTATTATAGGGTGGTTAAATTATTTCAATTAAACTTCAATAATATGTTTTGATGACCTTTTAAATGATGGTAGACTTTTTCCTGCGGATATATTTATTGACCTGTGACATTTTCCTTCACCAAGTAACTAACTTTAAACAGCATTTCCGAAAAGTATAGAAGTCCTGTCTTTGAATTTAGTACAATGAAACCCACATGATATTAACTGATTTGAATTTTATTATTTAAATAGACATGACCGAAATAGCTTCACGTTGCTTGCACGTAGCTTTCAACATTCCGTACGTCGCAACTGGATAAGTACCAAATGGAAAATATGTACTGAAGGTTTCCAAGGACAGTTAATAAAACTCAGCAAAAAAAGCACATTTTGTATTAAAAATAAAATATTCACCATGTGGTCCTTTTATCATTAGATTCAATCGTGGACGTTCATTAAAACAAACAAACAGATACATATTTTATATTGTGTCCTAGTGAACATTGTACATCCTGGAAATTAAAACGAAATCTTGGAACATATCATATATCATCTGTGGAACGGATATTCCATAACGGCAAACTATCTCGAGATGGAATTGTATTGTGGTTTGTACAATATAATTGTGATTTGTTTGAATTTGTCTTAGCTAATTAAAGACAACAGTGGTATGCCGCTATTCCAAAGTCATAAATCGATTGAGAGAATATAAACCAGGGTTACAAACTGAAACCGAAGGAAAACACATCTACTTTATAAAAGCAACGTAATGCATTTAACAGATATACTACCATTATTCAAGTATTATACCTACCTTTTAATAACGTAATGAAAAAGGAAAAATGACCACTAGGTCAATTCAAAACAGAGACGTTTTTAAACATTGTCAAAATCAAACGTAGGACTTTATCAACAAACAATTGAGTATCATCTTAGATTTATAGATATTGGATTATCTTTTGATTGTTATAAAAGAACGTAAGCTTAAAAAAGATCAGTAAAATTTGTCAAGAAATAAAGCTTGTTAAATTGCAAGATTGAATGCGTTTTGAATTGCACAATATGATTTTAACCAAATCTGAAATCTCTGAACATAATTGTTAAGATTATAAAACATTTTGCAATCGATTTTCTTCGGATTGTATTTAGAGTTATAACAATGAATACTACGGAACTGTTTAGTTTCTTTTCCGCAATATTTATGTTTTATCTTCACATCAACACAAGTAATGACGACTACTGAACACTCTGAAAATGACGGAACATATCGTATTGTCTAGTATATATTTCTCTATATATTAACAAACACCAGAACAATAATTTATAAATACCTGTTCAGATATACAAAATAAAATCGTGAAGAATGCAACAAGGGAAAAAGTCATAAATATAATACATAAAGACAAAACCATGATTAAAAAAGGCAACGCAAAGACAAATCTAAATACAAAAAACTGAAGAATAGGTAGAACGAACCCTATCAAACAACTATTGTGACAGTAGGTTTACCAGCTAAAATAATCGTTTCAGTTCGAAATTTATGTTGCAAGTGTTACTAGTTATTACTAACGAAAGGTGAAATCGTTAAGATAAATAAGTTTAAAGAGCAGCCAGACTTGTAAACAAAACCATGCGGTATATTAGACTTGTAAACAAAACCATGCGGTATATCAGACTTGTAAACAAAACCATGCGGTATATCAGACTTGTAAACAAAACCATGCGGTATATCAGAAGAATAAATGATTTTGATTTTGCATATTGATAGTTGCTTTATGTACATGCAGTATCTCTTCTAAATAAACTCATCATATATAAACAGTAGTATACCGCTGCACAGTCATAAATCGATTGAGAGAAATAAAAATCCAGGTTGCAGACTAAAACTGAGGTAAACACGCCAACTAAAAGAAGAAAACAACGAAACTACAGAACCACTGAAGTGTAACAAAAAACCAAAAGTACAATGCAACACACACAGAAACAAACAATAAGATAACAACTGCCATTTTCCTGACTAAGTACAGGACTGTACCAGGATTAAATTTATGTACGCCATACGCACATTTCGTCTAAAGATAATATTATTCCTAATAATCAGGCATCTTTCTTACATTTAAGTTTTCTATCAAACATAGTATAAATATTAACTGGTATAGCTGAATACTGAATGCTTAATCAATAGCATTACAGAAATTTCAATTGTATTTGCACTTTTTCATTGACAATTAATATAAAAAAAACCGAAAGTACTAATTGTGAATGAGTAAGAATGTAAGAAAGTGTCAAGGAGCACTCAAAAGATATAAGTCTAAAAAGCAGGTAACACCATTTCTAATAATGCTTACAACACCAATGGCTCATATTGAACTATCGTGCTTTGAACAGGTCTGCAGTCCCAGAAACTCGTATGACACTAGCCGTGTTACAATAATATTTTTTGTTAATTCGGGTAGAACTGTATTTTCGCTAATATATGATTTCGAGATTTTTCAAAAGTCTGCAAACATGATTCAAAATCACGGTTTATCTCTACATACGAAATCCTTGAATAATATTAAAAGGCGAATTTGTAAACAGAATAAATAAATATATTTAATCCTTTTGACAATTAGTTTGTGTCTTTGTTACTCAAGAATGCCTGTTTCCAGTTTAAATTGTCCTGTTTCAATTGTCCTGTTTCAATTATACCTTCGAAAATTGTTCGAATTTATTTATTACTCGACATTTTATGGAACTCATTAAGTCTGTAGCAGAAACCAGACATCTTTATAACAAGCAGTTTTTGGTTTTCCTCGTTATCAGTTAATATACTATTAACATGAACTTGTGTTTATCTTAGAGACCTCCTAGAAATATCTCCTTAAGGAGATGGAAGAGTCTGAGCTAATTACCCTTAATCAATGCGGAGAATGTTGATGAGACTTTTACAGTTAAACTATTATTACTTCAGCGGTGTTTTTATTATTGTTTTGCTATTGATAATCCGATTTATTCTTAGTTTACTATTTGCTCAATATGATTATCTTATAATTACAATTAATTCTAATTGAAAGTCGTTACACATCTACTTAATATTAATGATGCATGATTATTATGTTGTCAAAACAGTTTGTCACTGTTTACTTTGGCTAGGAATAAATATAGATAAGTTTGTTCTGTATGTTCTGAAGGAGATTTTAATGTTCATTCATATAAACTGGTTGTGGTACTATTTGTGGGAACAAAAGGGTTCCGAAGAATGTTAAGATATGACTTATTTTACCCCTTAAAATGGCAAATCATGTGAATTCTATCAAATTAATTTTAGTTCTGATTATAAAATCAGTACACCTTAGAAACGTTTGTTTTTAATTTCCTGTGACGTCATAAACATGTTGAAATTGACCAATAAATCATCGTTGTATTACCATTTTTTCAGCAAATAAACATAGAGTCTTTTTCGATTTTATGATATTTCTTAGCGAATGCTTATACACCATGCTTCTTTTTAATATTAAGGTGAGGTGGTATGATTGCCAATAAAAACAGTCTACACAAACCAAAAGACAAATATTTGTAAAATTCTATCTAACTTCACTTTAGACATACTTCTTAGTTGGATAATATTGGTGTAGACAAGTGCTTCCGTTAAAATATTGCCTTTCAGTCGTACTTAAATTAGACTTATTAACGAGTTTGTTCTTTTATGAGCAATTAAATGGGGTACCATATGTCCATATTTGACATTTCTTATTCGTAATTACAATTTAAACTTATTTCATTTTGTTTTCCATGAAAATATTGTCATCTTTTGCCTTGTTCATTTCTATAAAAATACCTTTTTTATATATATTTCATTTCCGCAAATGAAAAACAGAAATACTTTTTAAGTTTCAAATAACATTTCTATTGTCTGTTATTGAACTTTGAATAACTTTTCGGTCATATCGAGGTTATATTTATATTGGAACTGATACACTATATGTCACTATAAGAAGACAAATTACAACCTTCATTTCTAAATATAGAACGTATCATATCATTATATTGATGAATCGTGGAATATTCATGCCTACATGCGTCTATTGTATACGATCGAAATTGCATACAGTCCATGTTAACAATGTCATTTCGGGGCATTTTATAGCAGACTATGCGGTATTGGCTTTGCTCATTGTTGAAAGCCGTACGGTGACCTTATCCTTGTTAATTTCTGTGACATTCTGGTCTCTTGTAGATATTTGTTTTAATGGCAATCATACCATATCTTCTTTTTTATGTTAACATTATTCAAATTTATTCATGTTATCAAAAAGTAAAGATATAGTGCACTTATATATGGTATAAAATTCTTGCTCGTAAATATGAAAATTAATTGTACATGTATTGATTGTATTATTATTCTTCATGTCGATATTACAGTAAGGTTTGAACATTGAACCCTGTAATGCTCATGCCACCTCATAGCAAATTTAAAATGGTCCAAAATGTATCACCAGTGCGGAGTAAAAATCAATTATGCTACTTATATGCATGGTAAACTACAAAGAAAGATAATAACAATGAATATAAGACCGCAGCATGCAGCAAACACATCTGTTAAAAAATGTAGTAATTAAGTAACTCGTAGGTATTACTCGATTTATTTCACTTGACTGGGCGGAGTTTAGCCGGTTCGTTCATAATAAACCAGTCCATCTATAGATAGGTGTTTTTGGATAAACTCATCTATGAAGTGTCCAGTAATTCTTTTGTAAATTTCTTTGATGACACTGATAGGTGATTAGAAATCAGTAATAATTATAACGGCAATCATCTACATCACACACATCTTCAAGTAGACTGTCCTTATGCAAATTAAAACGTAAGCTCCGCCCGATCAGTTGAAATAACATTGTTAATATGGGTACCTAGTGATCATTTTGCATTTATTTATATCTTTGTTATCTGTCCTTTCTTAAATTACATGCATTTTTAACAGTTTCATTAATAGGCAATTTTTAAAACAAACTTATTGTACATACCCTCCGAGTACATATCAAATTGCATATAATTGTCATTACGAAGAACCAGTTCGTTTTATTTTTATATTTATCGTATTTTATTGTATTTTCTTGTTTCACTAGACAATGTAATGACAAGAAAGGCAATACCCTTTCAGTGTAATTAAAACATAAAAGCGTTTGGATACCTGCAGAAAATTAAGCTTACAATGGCTCTTTATATATCAGTAATTCACTAACTGAGTTATAACTTTCTAATTAAAATATATACCATGTCTCAATTATGATATATCATTAGTCCCGATCGATTCTGTATACGAGTATTATATTACAACCTGTAAATATATTGGGAGCTAATTTTATCACCTTTTATATCAATATCCGTGCAATATTAAACCCACAAGAGAAATATTTTCTCATTTGCGAATCAAACAAATGAAAGAATACAAAGACCGCTTCGAAGGTATGAAACCGTAAAAGTATCGCCAACGCATTACATGTATACCGGAACTGAATCCCGCTCATGCATTGTATATATGAAGCAACGGATCAGGAACAAGAAATTCTTTAAGAAATTTGTCAACTCAAAATATTTACGGAACTTACACTTACTTGATTCAAAGAATGTATTTTAATTATAAAAAGGTAAGTGATATTTATACATACTTCTAAACAATATTTTAATGGCTTTATGAGTGAAAAAAAGACCACATGTTGGGTTATATTGGCTTTCAAAAAGTACTTCTTATTTTCTGAAGTTCATATATTTGTTATTTTGTAGAAACAATATACAAAGATTCCCGTTGATTTTTTTTTTTATTGTTATTTGGAAAATAAATTTTTACATATATATTCTTATTGAATATTTAAATAACATCCTTTCGGTCAGTTCATTACGTTTTAGAATATTTGACTTGTAAGTTTAAATATGGCAATGATAATAAGACAATTATAGCATTGTTATGAGGATTATAAGTTATTAATCGTAAGTCGCTTATATGTTACTACAAAATGCCAAAGAGGGTTGGGGGTATAAACCATGAGTTAAAAGGAAAACGACAATTCAATCGCCAAAACTACAAGGCAAAGGGTTCATAACTCATTCAACAAAAAGATGAAGTCAAGGGCTTTATAAATTTAAAGTTGCCACCTAAATTCTCCCATCCCTTCAACATTGTGTGATTGTTATAAGTTAATGCATCTGATTCAGTCTTTGACATTCTTATTGATAATACTCTATTTTTAAATTTAAATTTCAAAAAACAAAACACATCGTCATATGTCCATCATTTTTCGTCTTACTAAAAATATTTCGGAATTACTATTGGACAGAAGTGAGGATTATTAGGTAACTAGCAATCACACTTAAGATGACTATACATTTTCTATGATTTTTTTTTCTAACCCTTATATCATGCACTCCAACCTTATATCTTTTATAATTCAACAAAAACTAAAACGTTTGACTCAATTATACATTTAGTTTTATCGTGTAAAAGGACATTTATTTTAAAAATGACATTCTTCATGGTCTACTATGATTTTTGTTCAAGATTTATGTTGTCGTCTGATAGTCATTGATATGGTCGTAATTATAAATTAACTGTTAACAAAACTTGGCATGTTCTAAGGCTTTTCTACCTCAAGAAAGATTATCTTAGCTGTATTTAGCAAAACATGGAGGATTTGTTTGTCCTCACTGCTCTTTAACTTCGTACTTTATTTGCCCTGTGGCGTCTTTCCATTCGATCACCACTGATGAGTCTTTTAAAGACGAAACGCGTACCCGGCAGATTATAAAATTACAATCCTGGTAACTATGATGACTTTATGTACTAGTCAACCCACTTCAAATTTAATTGGAAAAAATCGATCAAATGGTTGTCTTGGCAACGGAAAACTGGCATTACGATGGGATTCACATATACACCATTTCTTGTTGATAAGGAGTTAAAATGCAAATAGAAAAGAAATAAGATAGTTTAGCTTCAATTACATGTATAATGTAATGAATATTATTATGCTGGTTACAGTCACTTGTCGTCCTTGCCGTGTCAAATATGTGAAATACATCCTGTAAATTCACCACTATGACGTCACTTCTGATAAGGTTGTGTGGAAATATTTCCAAGTACATTACGTGAAAAGAAAGTAAGAACACATGTTCTTAGGAATTGAATCTCCGGCCTGTAAAACCGGTATGTAATCTTGATATATTTAATGAAGCGGCATTTAGATTAAAACAAATTGAAATAAACACTTTCAAATATACAGTTTTTCGCATGCACAGACGTATATCAAAATCATTATTTTATTTTTCTGTTACAAGATCTTTATTTATTTGTTTATTTTATCAATTTTAGAGTTCATGGTATCTCATTACATTCGTTACTATTTTAAACGAAAAGAATTAAAAAACCTCAATTTCATTTTTGAACAAGTGGTGTATTTGTATGTTTGTCTGATATCTTTGATGATTACATAATCATTATTACAGTTTATTTCTGTCATGTATTGTTTTATGATTGAATAAAATAAAGAAGTCAGATCATCTAGACAGGTTAACCCTTGCAGAAAAATGGGCGTATGTTCGGCTATCTGGGTGTATAAATTTTAAATTCATTAGGATTGTGATAAAGGCTAAATAGATAGTTCTTTTAATTGCAATTTCTACTTTATCACAATCACAATACGATGATATACATAGAACAATAATTCAAAAATTTTAATATCGAAACATATTGAAATTGACCCAGAAAAACATACCTGATAATCCATGCGCTACACGACAATATGAGCATGTATGTGCATGGTAACTCCTAAATTAGTTTTCGACATTAGAATTCTTGATTATTTTATTTATCATTTCGAGATATATTCTTAATAATCCAAAACGTCTCATACCACTTACACCACATGTATAGTGTTGATATTTTGTCAATGGGCAGCCTCTTGCATTTCATGTTCTGGTGGTGAGTTTGGTAAAAGCAATTCTTTATCTGTTTTATTTCGAAAACGTGCATGTACTGTGACAAAAATTGAAAGAATATAAGGAAATAGTAAACAGACATTGTATAGATACCCTTTAGTTTGTGAAATGAATAACATTCATAATTAATGGATCGGTTAGTGTTTAATTCCACTTTAAGCACTTTTAAATATTCTGTGTAGGCCATGTTTTTATGGTGGAGGAAATCGGAATGCCCTGAGAGAACCACTGACCTTTAAAATAAAAAAACTTACAATCCATGTAATTTGATAAGACATTTAAAAAGAAAAAATATGTCTCATTACTTTGATTTTCAGTAAATTAAAAATATTGACGGTACCAATATATTTCTCTATAGGTATGCATTAAGGCAACAGTAATGTAACCTGTCGGAACACATGTCTCACATTGATGAGCATCTGAACAATGCATTTTCTCATACATGTATGTAATAGGTTATATGCAAGGAAGATATTGAAGCTGTTACACTACATGCAATTTCAAATAATGACAATGAGTCAAGCATAAGTCATTTTACAACCGTCAATGATTTGACCATTTAAGTTAACAATTTGTGAAAAATCGGATCACGATTTAGTGATTTGTGAATAGAAATTTGTTAAACCTTTATCTAAAATGTAAAAACATCAGATATTGTTAAGAAAGGGTCCAGATTATTCCATTCTTACTCTGGTTCTGATTTGATTCGTATCTTTTTCAAAATAAAAATGACCATATATATCCCGACAGCCTCCTGATTCTCAAAATTAAATGAAGTTAGATAGATATCAGACAGTGAATCGACATAGTACAGTCACGATTGACGAAAGCCTCCCTAATGTTACGTACGAGACACATTTCAATTTTTGAGTGGTTTACTGACCTCTCAGACAAATAAAGATCATAAACTGCGTTAAGACATTCATAGATCACTCCAGATTGTTGTAGCGTTAACTGAACCTAAACATAAACCCTAATCGATAATGTGTGACCCCCTACATTACACTCGAATATCAGCATACTTTTAAATTGTAGATATTTGATATAAACCTTGGTTTATTCAATGACACTTTATAATAATGTACATGGGAGTACTCTCATAATTCGAATTATCGTTTTATACCTAAATGTGATATTTTGCATCCTTATTTTTCAGGTTTCTAGAAGATAGGACATTCCTTAACATCGCCAATGATTGAACTATGCACATACTCACATTTGTATGGGTAAGTGTCTTTTTTTCTTTATATTTATGTGATACAGTTCCGTGAAAAATACCAAACCAGAAAACAGGTAAAACTTATATAAATATTTTTGTAATGTTATAAAGATATCCAGAAATTCTAAATTCGAAGGTACATTCTTTCGAGTTTGGATGTTGGTAGTTGGTAGAATGGATTTACAAGAAAACCCTGATTGTAACATTTATATTTAGTATACTCACCTATAGGGAGCTTGAAATTTGTTGAATATATTAAATTCGCGATTTATCAATACCTTGAATCATCATTGTTTGCACAAAATCGTTTGTCATACTTTTGACAATATTCAGCAAGTTAAAGTGTGTATAAATACCTAATACAAAGACACTTAACTTAAAACTTCCTTACGCAAACTAAACCTCGGGTGAATATGGCTTAACATTTTTTTCCAGTTTTGTCCTATAACTCCTTAGCTGTTTTTTATTTTTTTTTTAGCTATCTTTACCTCCTTTGTTTCAAATGTTCGAATTTTTGCGTTTCTGTTGAAGGTAAATCCAGAAAAGAGAAGCTAATGGACAAACATTTGAAAAGTGTTATATTTGTTTGGTGATGTTCAGAAAAAAAGTACGAAAATTAATTGTAAAAAATATGTCTTTTAAAACGAGCACTTTATCATAATTAAGCCATGCAAAAACAAAACAAGTATGACAAATATGTGCTTGCTTACAACTTTCGAAAAAAAAATCAGATAAGAAAGTATAGGAAAAAACGAACTTCAAGTTAAAATCAAATACTTGAGGTGCATAAAAACCTTTTTCAGAAGACAATGATGGACTATACCTGTTTTCATAGCTATCTAAACCTCCAACTTGTATGCCTGTTGCTTATAGGACCGTTTTTATTCACACCATTAATAAAACACGAACTTTAAGCTAGTTTGGAAGTACCCTCTATAACCAAAGAACATATAATCACTCAAAATACACACTCAAAATCTAACATAACCCTTTATCATAGTGTGATAAAATGACAACGATCGTCCATTGAGACCAAAACTCTACGACAACAGATTGTTTTAGTCTTTCAATTGTGAACTTCTCCTTTCTACGAAGGAACATACTAGCAAATCGAGTATATTGAGTTTCCTATGGTTTTTGTGGGTTTTTTTTTTTTTTTTTGTTGGTTCTTTTTTTTTTTTGTTGGTTTTTTGTTTTTTCCTATGCATATACAGATTTTGTCTCATGGAAAGAAATCTCGTACCCTTTGGGGTTTTTTTAACATATCTCCCAGATGCTGTGATATTCAAGAGCTTATATTTCCAATCATGATTACCCTGCACGATGGTTGCTGCTTACACGAAAGCTATCGAATCCACGGTTCCAAGCGTCGAAAATAACATCAATTGTAGAAAATGTTAACTTTTTTTAACTCCGGTATACTACTTTATGAACGTACTGATTACGAGTTGGTTAAAATTAATTTACGTTCGTTCTGTTCTACAGATGACGACGAATATTGTCCAATTGTCGTAAACACAATTTTTTAGAAACATACGAAACAGACTGTATTGCATATTTGATATGTGTTATTTCAAGTACAAATGGTACCATGTTGTCACCATACATTGAACATTTAAAAGAGCATATTATATATTGTTATATGCATGCGTAATCATGTTGTTCTGTATCTGTGGCGTCAATACTTCCTGCTTTCGACGGATCATAGACTTTTGCTAATGCATTATTATAATTGATTTCTTAAACAATTATATATTTTGGTCGGTACGGATGGGTGTATTATGAACTGTCAACATGAAAAATCACGATGTCGAATATTGATGTTTTCCTATTGTGAACTTTCAAATTAAATTCAGCAACTTCCAAGAAGCGCCTGTATATAGATCGTATACCTACGATACTCCATTGCATGCTGTCATGTCATTTATAGAGCTCGAGGTTGAAGGAATCCTGTTGATAATGCAATCATTTTTTGGATGACCGTTATGTATAAGATGTGTACGTTGACCACGGATATGTCCTAATTGTCGTAGCGATATTCCAATCCTCTTTTTTCTTCGTTATGTCACCCAGCGTGACGTATCATATAAAATAGTAATATGAATGAGTAAACAGGGTATTGAATGAGAACGATATCTACTATCAAATATCTAGATGACATATTGCTAGTAATCAATCCCTATACGGGTACACGGTGCCAGATACAAAACAGTTGTAAATAAAAAATTAAGAGATGTGATATTTGTATTGCCTAGCATACGACTATCAAAAAGAGACTAATGCACGAAAGTGTTAACACCTATAGGGTTCTGTTTGGCCTTCAACTATGAACAAAAAGGTGTATTGATAGTCAGCTATAAACGGCATGGCGTGAAAAAAATGTAAAACATTTAAAATAACTGATGTCTTCATTTGTACTGAAAACAACCAAGTAAGTTACAAATGAAAATCACTTTGATGCGACTGTCGTACAAGTGAGAGGTTCAGCGCTTTAAGCTTAGGTTCAATCCACCATCTTCTACATTTTAAAATGTCTGTACCAAGTCCGGAATATGACAGTTGTTGTCCCTTCGTTTGGTATGTTTTATCATTTGATTTCGCCATGTGATTAGGGACTTTCCGTTTTGAATTTTCCTCGGAGTTCAGTATTTTTGTGATTTTACTTTTTGCTGACTCTTAACTTCCTTTAACCTGTAGCAGTTATGAAACAGCTTCGCATACATGAAAGATCATGTTCCTTTGTGTGTGTTCTCTCTTTAGAAGAAAGACTTTAAACTTTCCCAAAATAATTGTTTTCTAAAAATGAGTTAAAACATATCATTGATTTTTCTTTATTTTTGCTTATAATATCATAGAATACAATCAGTTATTTTTGGATTGGAATTTTCAAGGCTTCATTTTTAAAATCAATTTATTTCAACACAGTTTTCTAATATAATTCAATATAGATTTTCAATTTGAAAATTAAATTATTTCAAAACATCGTTTGTTACATGATTCTTTTTAAAATGAAATCTGAGATTCATTTTTTTTATACTGTTGTACAAGGTAAAATCCAGAGTATGCAAAGACGCAATATCGCATTCTTTTTAGAAAATAGCCATCTGGTTTTGTTTATGTACCATTAAAGGTAAAACAAAATTGTTAAATTTATCAGTGGAAATAAAGAGCATTGACTTTATTTATCTAAGCTATCCTGATGTTTAGATATTTGTAATAAATAAAATGTTCCTTAAGCTAAATAGTTATCAAAGGTTCAAAGGTACCAGGATTATAATTTAGTACGCCAGACGCGCGTTTCGTCTACATAAGACTCAAAGTATGAAAACATTAAAGTATGTCAAGGTAAAAAGGATCAAAATTAAATGTTATCAAAAGCGAAACAATATGTTTCGACAAGGTAAGTTTCTGTTGTCGTAAAACATAGATATAGAAAAAGGCCAATAAGTGCCAATGAGACAACTCTCCATTCAAGTCATAATTTCTAAAAGTAAACCATTTTAGGTCACAGTACGGTCTTCAAATCGGAGTCTTGGCGCTATAAAGTGCCCAAACAAGACTAGTATAGAACCATTCTAACGGAAAACCAACGGTCTTATCTATACAATAAACGAGAAAACGGGAATTACTTATGAACCAAATCAGCAAATGATAGCCACTGAACATATAGATTTTTTTTATAACAGGTGTTATTCAATGATGATTTTTTTAATAATTATACTTGCTTTGTACCAATTGTTTATCAATTAAATGTTTTACTATTTTGTGCAAATAAATACAACGGGTTTTAGTGAACCAACATTCCTACGTTTACCTGAAACAATAGTGTGATATCACAACATAGAAAGACACACTATTAAATACCAGTTGAAATGGATTAACTCATTCAAAAGACATATTAGCACAAACAAGTAAATATACACTGAACATGCATATAGCCACGTCCGGTCTGTGTTTGTTTTTTTTTTTTTTTTTTTTTTTAAATGTTTTTTCTGTTTTGTATCGATCTGATGATTTAAGCTCTTTTCAACTGATTTATATACTTTGTTCTAATGCTGGACTGTTAAACCAATATTACAGGTTAGGAGAGGGTTTGTGTCTTCAAACCAGTTCAACCCCGCAATATTCTGTGTGCCTGTAATTTTGTTTTTTATATCATATCTATTCTTCGCTATTTATTTTGTACATAAATCAGGCCGTTAAGAAACTATTTCGAATCGTTTCATATTTGTCATTTCGGGAAATTTTATAGCTGAGTATTTGGTATGAATAAGTTCATTGTTGAAGGCCGTACATTGATTTATAATTGATCATTTCTATGCCATTTGGAATGTTGAAGAGAGTTGTATCTTTGGCACATATACCACATATTTATATCTGTATACATATAGGCATTTAATATCGAATGCAAATTAATTAAAATGCATGAGTCCTTATAAAGTCTAAACAGACCACTGTGTGTACGGGTTGGCTTGTACTCAATCATTCAGGGAAATATTATTATGAAAGTTTGTTCTCAACTATAATCCGAATTTTGATGAATGACCGTTTTGGCTGTATTAAGTAGATATGATCTAAAATTCATCAAAAATACGTCATGTCCAGTTCAGACTTGTTCTGGGCATTACATATTTGGTCTATTAAAATTCGGATGTGGCCAAGGAATATTCAGACAAGTTAAAAGTTCCTTTCATATTGAATTGTAGAAAATCGTTAACTTATATACATCTAGTCTATTGACTGTTTCAATTTAGCACCGACCACTACAGTTTACATGCAAGTGAAAACAAACAGGCTTAATTTTTAGAATTCGGTCGAATAAAATAAAGTAAGTTAACTGATATAGAACCATTAAGGTTGGTAGTGAGATGTAACCTTTGATTTTTTTATCTTCCATCATTTTTGTCAAAAATGTATTTTTTTCAGAAATGGACAATGTAGGTCTGGGTTTTGTTAAGCTCTGGTTTGTTGTTAAAATGTCATATCTTAAAGTTGAAATGTTCAGAATGACAGCATTGATCACTTTCATTATAATTCGACATGGATAATTTAATTTTTGGCGAATAATACAAGATACCTCTATATATACCACATAACAAAAGTAGAATCTTAAATTCTATATCCATGTAAGTGTTTTCTACTGATAGACAGACAATGACATGGTGAATGTTTCTGTAACATAACTGTCAATGTGTCGTTTTCAATCCAATACTATGTGTCACGTTACATTGTTTAGTTATGTTGACATATTTTACAATTTTGTTTTGTTGTGACTTATAAACTCTTTCTCTAGAAACTGAATCCATAGATATTTTTTCTTCATTTTGTTTTATTGTTTAATTAGTGTTGAATTACATCCATGTTCCTCTTTGAGCATTCTTAAACAGCAGACACTATAGGATTTCACTTAGTGATTCAATAACTCCCTCAGTTTAATTATCAATAACAAATAATTTAAATCACAGACGAATGACGGCAATTCAATTCACTTTCTGTGGCTTTTTTCATCTTTTGTAGCAATGGGTTTTACAACAATACAATTAAAGGCTAACAAACGTGGATATAAATTCACACCAAAAAAAGGTTTTAACAATTAACAGAGGTCATTGGTATGAATAAGTTCAAATATAATATCTTTGTATTTTACGGAGTTACGTTAATATCCTTGATTGAAGCAATGTAATTAATAATAAATATTTCCACAAAGGCAAAATTCAAGATGTTACTAAATCCTCCTATTCTGTTTTTGTTTACAACAGTCAATGTCTACTATAACAGTATATGCATGGCGCATTGCCTACCCAACTGTCATGTATAAATATTGAAGGCTGTCTGTTAAATAACAAACCATCATTGCTCAATACACACGATCGCTTAAAATATTGTTGCCTTATATATAGACATTAATATTGCAAGATCATTTCAATCTTAGCGTGAAATTAGTTTAGCATTGCATTCATATAAATGCGAATGAAGAGTCCCTTGTTATTTAGTTTGTTTTTCTTTCCGAAATATATAATGAATTTCAAATATTTCTATATTGATTGTAGATTATTCTTTTGACATCCCCCCTTATGAGTCGTGCAAGAATAGATTCAAGAACAGACATTGATAGACACAATAACTTATTACGAGCAATACTTTGGGAAGAAAGGTATGTATTTTAATTACAACTACGTGTATCTTATTTTTAAAAATGGATATGTAATACCAATATATATCGTATTCCCCCTTGTAATATTTAGCGTTCAATATGCAAATGCTTTTATCTTGAAAAAAGGTGTGCTGTGTGTGTAACTTATAAAGTATTGCCTTTGTTGTTCGTCCACTTACGGATTATATTACAGTTTACTCGCGAAAACTCAAAATGGAGTTTTAATTTGTCTTTTAACGCAAATTTTTGTGTAATTTTGCTAGGTTTTTTTTTCAATTATTTTAAAAGATAAAGCGTCGAGTCATCAATTCATTTGCTTACAAAACGAAGTTTCTACAACTCAAGTTTTATAAGTTGTTTTATGTATATGACAAATATTTCAGTTCTGATTAGTACAATGCAGAAGTCGTTTGCATTATTTCTCAGCTTTAAAGGAGTTCATCAAAAATTAACTGGAGAAAATATAAAAAATATATCAAGTCTTTATTTCAAATATGCACTTCTATTTGCGGCCCAATGTAATTTTAAACATAACTAACTAGCAAGATTTCCTAACTTTATCTCCCACACTTTAATAATAGCATTTGTAGTATCATAATTTTTCATAAGTCTTTTATGGTTATGTATCTTGCTGATATTTGTAATTATTTTTGATATATTTATCTGTAATGAGTTTGAAAGTTGGGAGCTAATATCATTGATAATTTCATTCTGTGCTCTATGAATTACTCCGAAATGTCAATGGAAAAGGCTGGTTTTTTAACATTATTTTCTTCCCCGCAGTCTTTGGAATGAAAAAAATAACATAATTACAAAAAATATGATTCATTATATTTTGTTAAGCTGAAATCATTCATAAAATAAAGATGCGGTCAAGGACAAGGAAAATTGCCACGAAAACATCATGCCTTTACCTCAAAAAGTAATTATATCTTATTTACAGATCCAGAGCTAGCACATATTTACTTTAAAAGATAGAAAAAGCTTATTTTTCTTTATGGTTTTAGTATCCTTTCCCTCAGTTACGTTTATGTATTTCCAGTTTTATTCGAGTGTTACTATAAGTCGTGTGAAGCCGTCAGACATTAAATATTATAAGTCTGGGTTTTTTAAGAGTTTTCTCATGTTTACACACATATTTGTCATTCAAAAATACAAAATGAAGATGAATCTGGGCACGTGAAAACAACATTTTTCATTTTCCTTCTTTCAACTTAACATTTCCATATATCATTAACTTTTGTGTTCATTGTGTTTCAAAATGTTGTCTGTTTCTAGCTTAACGTATAAATTTTAGCATGGAAGATTTTTTTCTTACCAGATCCTTCATTCTTTAAAACAATTTACATTGTGATATGTATTGACAGAAAGTAACCATCTTAGTATACATATAGAAAAAAAGGAGAGAGTTATGGTATGATTTTCGATGACAATAATTAAACTCATCATAGATACCAGTATTGAAATTGTGTATTTGTGCCAATCGCGCGTTTCGATTACAGATGACTCATCAGTGACGCTCGATCAAAAATTTCAAAGTTTGGTAAACTGTTTATATTACCTAAACCCTACAACCCTTTCTTCAAAATTAGGGAGTATCAAATACAGATAAAATATTTATAAACTAAAAAAAATCGAAAATAATGGCGATTACAGTGAACGTATAAAAGAACGACCATTTCAAGATAAGATGTACACATATTGAGTTGACAAATATCATGTTATGAAAGTTATTAATGTTAATCCCATTGTCGGATTTAGCAATGATGAAGGGACATTTATTGTTATTTAATTCAATCAGATTATCATTTTTGTCTTAAGTGCGTACTAAATAATTCTATTTTAACACTATCATTACATAAACGTTCAAGCCATGCCAAAACCGTAGGAAACAAACAGGAATCCAATCATTTGACTAATCTTGTTATAAAGTAAAAGAAGGCATCGATTCAATATTTAAGTACCTCTTTATCCTTCTTACAACCCAGGACTTAATATAGTGGGAAATTTTTATTGTATCATGTAAGAATTGCTTATACGTATTTCAAATCATGTAAAAAAAAAACATTTAAAAAGAGTCTTACAACCTAGGACTTAATATAGTGGGAAATTTTTATTGTATCATGTAAGAATTGCTTATACGTATTTCAAACCATGTAAAAAAATAAACATTTAAAAAGAGTCTTACAACCTAGGACATAATATAGTGGGAAATTTTAATTGTATCTTGTAAGATTTCCTTGTATGTATTTCAAACCATGTAAAAAATAACTAAATAATTTGAAAAAAAAAAAAAAAAAAAGTCTTTTATTTCAATCAGTTACATATGAAAAAGATGATAATAGATGTACGGAACTCGGAGGAGGCATAAAGAATCAAAAGTTCAAATAACTTGCTGAAAGGAAAAAGTACGGGGATGGGACAAATAAAAATCTTATTCTTGACTTGCTATTTGAACTTTCAACAGGGAAGTAAGTTATATACAATTTATGAACCATTCAATCGCCTTTCCTTTTATACGGAATCTTAAACAATATAAGTCATTGACATGTATTTTGTAAAACAAACTGATAGGAACATTCTAGTTTGGAATTGTCATTATTAATTAGTCATTTTTTTGTTTTGAAATTCTCACCCACATGTTGACATTTCTCAGTTTTCAGTTGACTATATACAATTCGAGGTTGAATATTTTCCATTCCAAGTTGACTATTATCAATTTCAAGTTAACATTTTTCGTTACAATCTTTACGTTGATTTTTACCACGATGACAACTATCAGATCCAAGTTAACATTCCTACGTACCAAGTAACATTTCCGCGTTCGTAGATGACATTTCTTATTGACAGTTTTGAACTGAGTAAAGTAAATTTGGACATAAAACTATTTCAAGTTGGAATTATGACGTTAAAACAATGATACAAACTATCATATGTATACATGTATAAGTTATAAAATCAACAGAGAGACAAAAGATACCAAAAAGACATTCAATCTCATAAATTAAAAATAACTAACTACTCCATGGCAAAAAAAAGGAAAAGACTTGAAGAGTTTATTTCTTAATACTTTTAAAATATTACCTCATGTACATGTACATTAAACAAAGATGAATGTACAATTCAGAATCAATTGAAATATGGTGCCTTATGTTTAAATGAAATAGTATTGAAGATAATCAGCAGATATTCAGTAATCGTCAAATCAATGAATGTGTTTGTAGATAGATGTTTGTGTGTTCTGTTAAATTGTCCCTTTTAAAATTGTTATACGATGGTGACTGATGTACCCATATTTTGACTATTTTATTTATTGTGTCTGTTTAGTTTACGCATCAATGTAAATATAACGGAATTTGACGAGACTGTCATCAAAGTGAGAGGGTTAGCGCTATAAAACCAGGTTTAATACACCATTTTCTACATTTGAAAATGCCTGTACAAAGTCAAGAATATGACAGTTCTTGTCCATTCGTTTTTGATGCGTTTTGTTATTTGATTTTGCCATGTGATTATAGACTTTCCGAATTGATTTTCTTCTAAGTTCAGTATTTTTGTGATCTTACTTTATACCCAGCTCCTGAACAATATCAATGAAATATCTTTAGCATTTATCAGATTCATAGAGATAGACAGTTTTTCGTATTTTGTGGTGACATTGTCAGTTTGTTTTTTTCGAAAAATTAGTTTTTTTGAATGTCCCTTTGGTATTTTAAGACCATCTTTTACCTCATGGTATTTTGTGACGCGAACAAAGCCACGCTTAACAGTTTGTTTAACATTATCTTACTTCAGAAATAAAATTGCGTTAGATGTTTGCCATTTACGTGTGGATATTGTTTTAAAGTTTGCGTCGGAGACATTTAAAAAAAGTAGGCTTAATACTCTCTTTATTTTAATCCAACACAATAAACTAAATTAATTAGAAAAGTGTTCAGACACAAAAGAATGACATATAAAGTTTAAATACCACATGCTATTACTTTTCTACAATCTGTTGCATTTGCACTAACTAGGGAATCGAATACTACTTATAAACCGTTAGTTTTAAATGTTCCACTGGCCCTGATGACGACCAAATAATTTTAACATAATGTTGAAAAAGGTTTTAAAGAATTTGTTTCATTCAATATTGGAGATTAAATTTTGAAAACATTAAAACAGACTTATATACTCCAAATCCCAAACACAATATAAAAATCACCCCTGATTAGTGGTAGTAAACAAAATGAAAGAAACGTCTGTATTTTTTGTGTTTGTTAGAATCAAATGTTTAAAACAAAACGCCTTTAAATGAAATGGATTAGATGCTGTGTTGTTTTGCTTTTTTTTATGTGCATTATCAATAGTATTGTACATTTAATCTTGCAGTTATGAATGACATCTTTAGTTACTTAAAAGAACTTTCAACAGGGAGCACATTATAAAAAAACAATAAAAGCCTTGTTTCTCTATTGTTTACAAAATAATTATTTTGTTGTATTTCGATAAAATTCAGGGTTGGCAAAAATTTTCTCAAATAGGTTCGTTCGAGACTGAAAGTTTAGAACAGAAAACTATAAAAGTATTAATGTTGTTTCCGATTTCTGGCTAGCAATGTTGTTATCTATGGTTGGTGTTTACAACCACTGGGTCAACGACATTATTTGTAGACGTTTCATTCTTAAGGATTTACCAATCCAGTAGTCAGCACTATGTGTTGACATGACATATAATCGACATGATCATTTTCTGTAAATAATCTTTTTTCGAAACATCTAGTATTTCTTGACCCAGTCAGAAATGGCTCCATAATGTTTTACTTGCTATGTTCTTCAGCTTCGTGTTTGATTTTGAATTATCTATTCGAGCACCATTGATGAGTCTTGTGAAATCGAAACTTTTGTCTGTCGTACCAAATTATAAGCCTGGTATCTTTGATCGGAGTTCGGTATTCTTGTTATTTTACTTTTTAATGATTTTTCTAATCTTTGTCGCTGATGTAAATTCTCAAAGAAGATATCTATCTTCGATTCCTTTCTGTGACCACTATACTTGACACTGTATGTATTTATATAAATTCATTAGTTTTGTACATTTTTTGGCTTTATTACATAGACTTTTGTATGCTATGTCGATTCCTTTTTACTTGTACCATTACAAATACTAACGGGTATGAGTTGTATATATATTCACTTTTTTGGTCTTTTGGAAAATGTTGTTCGTGCTGTATTTATACCCTTCTACAACGAAATTTGTTTTACATACACACGTATAAAAGTTGCGGTTTTTATCCAACGCAATCATAGGTTTGAACGTAGTTTTCAATTCAGACTCGTTTATATTTTTTCGTTTGGTCTTGTATCATATTTTCCCTCCGGTTTATATGATCCTTTCATCCTATATTGACTCTTAAAATTCAAGAGTCTATCTAAAAATGAGGGTACATTCTATATGGCCTTCCAAATACCGTTTCGATCCCTAACATCACTGAAGAGACATTTATTGTCGAAATCCGGATCTGGTGTACAAAACATATTAACACCTTATCTTTGTGGCATAACATCGTGGCCACAGGTTAATTGTTTCTGTTTAGTATTAAATTTATATTAAGATCCATTTTGTTACATCTTGTGATCAATTTTATTTGGCAATCGACAATGGCAGTTAGCAGGGTTAAAGAACATCAGTTTTTCGACCTGTTAGTCAAATGCGTTTTGTTTAAATATACTTTTTCACTTTTTTGGTCTTTTGGAAAATGTTGTTCGTGCTGTATTTAGACCCTTTACAACGAAATTTGTTTTACATGCACACGTATAGAAATTGCGGTTTTTATCCAACGCAATCATAGGTTTGAACGTAGTTTTCAAATTAGACTCGTATACATATATATAGATATTCATAGATGTGTTTTAACTATTTCTAATATTCTAAGCTATATACTTTTAGAAATCAAATTAGGAAATTACACGATACAAATAAGTGGGAAAACAAACTAATTTACAAAATGCACCTAATTATTTGAATGTTTGTCTAACATATCTCTCAGGTGCGTTGTGGTTAGATTTTATGTTTTTGCACGATGCATAGACAATGCTTTCCACGAAATGATGTAGTAATTTTTCATATCATTTGATTTCTAAGTCCTATAATAATGTTTTTCTCTCTTTCATTTATTATATTTAGAATCAAGTTAAAGTTGACTCAATGCATTGAAATAAACTGATCATTTTCTGGTGACGAAATGGCTTTGAACGAGATTTATATTTTGCGTTGGAGGACATAAGGGAATTTGTCATGTCTGTTTGATCCTTAGATCTACAAGTTATATAGCCTAACATACAATCGACTGTACACGCTTCATTATAATAGGGAAATACAGATCGTACATTATTATTTGATTCGCACTTAATGACGCATTTTATATGATACTCAATATGTATATATGATGATTAATACAAGTCAAAAGACCCTAACAAAATGTAATTATAGTTAATAAGCAGCAATTGTTAACAGAACAACAAAGCAACTTTTTGTTCGAAGTGCATCATGGATTATGTTTTTAGAATACATTTAACTACACAGTACATGTATAAACACCCAATTAATAAACTATATAATTGCGAATTGAGTTTATTTATATGATAACTATTATTCAGTTATTAAAAATGGTAATGTCATATAAAAAATGACATATTTAAAGGGAAAGAATGTATGGTTATTAATTAGCTAACAAACAAAATAGTATATACCAAATATTTGGAATGATTTAAAGATTATATATAAAAATATGAAGACGCGTTTATGTCAATTCAACAAAGGCACCTTGTTGTTTCCCAATGAATCTTCGTGAAACTAAAAAAAAGACGATTGACAGTGTAAGTAGATTGGAAAAACTTAGATTAAAACAATGCAAAACAAAAAGGTCTGAAGTAAGCGCTTACTTACACTCACGTGTTACCATCTTTATCTTATGGCTTCATATACTTAAAGGAGAAAATATCCAATACGGTAATGACCATCATATTTTTTTTTTCTCTAATTGATCTTACTTGAATAGTCACATGTCAAACGAAAAGTTGGAATTAATGCAAAACACGTTGTGTTTCATTTGAATATACTCTTTATTAACATCGTTTAGAATCAATGACACCAGAACAACTTTAGTTAAAAATAAGCAATTTAAATTAACCGTTTATCGTAATCTAATTGTCACTGAAAACGCACGAATTTCAAAGAAACATGGAAATGGCGCTATTTGAACTTAATCATGGTAATATTAAGGAGATGAAAATCAACAACAGGAACGAAAAGTCGCTCTGTACTAAATTAAACCAAGAGATATTAAAAATGTCATGGTATAAACAAAATTATAGTGACTAGTTTCGTTGGAATTTGTAAAAGTCCGTTAAGGTGGACAAATTTATCCCTTTATTAAAGAAAATCTGCATAGAACTGTATACGACTGTCATACAAGTGAGAGGTTTCGCTAGCTATAAAACCAGGTTTAATCCACCATTTTCTATATAAAGAAATGCCTTTTCCAAGTCAGGAATATGACTGGTGTTTTCTATTTGTCTCATTCTGATGTGTTCGAGGTTCTATTTTAGCCGTTTGATAAGTGACTTTCCGATTATAATATTCCTCAGAGTAAGGTATTCTTGATATTTTACTTTTTACATTAAATATTTCATTTAAATGACTACATGTATTGTTGAAAATGTTTATAATTGTGCTCTTTCGGTTTTATGAATTCAAGCCACAAACTGTATTTAGATAATGAAAAATGTATGAATTCTAAAATTGAAGGCATATATTGCCTATGCATATTTAAGTTGGAACATCTTGGTATTGGCTAAATTGTCTTTTGCAATAGTGCAACTATGTGGGCGGAAAGACAAGGCTATTACTTTCCTTGAAGAGAAACTAGTTTGCAAGCCCAGAAGAACATGACAAATGTACTATTCGTATCCTTAAACTGAGTCTATTAAAAAAAAATAACGTCAACAATGGGTATGCTTTAATTTCTAAGTTCTCTTAGACCTCAAGGAAATCAACATACCAACAGTATGGTATGAAGGGTTAGTTTTACATTATTACTTTTCTAGTTTTTAATTTTAATCTTTTTATCTTTTCAGACAATTTGAAGATATAGAAAAACGAGCTTATGATTCTTTAGAAACGCATACACATTTGTCACCTTGTTGTCCAACCGTGAAGCGAAGGATAGCACCTCGTGGCGGGTTATCCAGAGAAGGAAAATTGCTAGAACTTTATAGGGATGTTAATGCTGTTCAAAGATTTTACGAAACGATTTGTCATCCAGCAGTGGCTGACAGGCCTTGTCGTTTTATAGACCCTCTATATATATCAAAGTGTGTACAGAACTACACATACATGTACGCCATTGTGAAAGATTTTAATGTGACTGAACCTTTTAGAGTTGATTATATGCGGGTAAAATCGGGATGTACATGTAAAGTAGAGGAACATTCGTCTCCGGCACAAATTATACAAATGTCCGGAAACTAGCGGTGTCAGTGTCTTTTCTGTTTAATCTGTTCAACGGGAATAAGAAAAAATATGATTATTATTCCAATAGAAATTAATTTTATTGTTTTCTGTTGAGGCTAAAATAGTAAGACATATATTTAGAAGACAGAAATATGCAGATTGAAAAAATACAAAAACTATTCTTTCGAAGGCGGGGGTAGTCAATGAAATTAAAGAATAACAGCGGGAATGAACAAATGAGTTTCAAATACGAAATATATTAATGATGGACTTTTCCTTTCATAATCATTCAGATTTTGATTCTTATTATATTGAATTTTAGAATACATTAGTCTATTCAATTATTATATGTGGTTGATAACTGTTAGTATGACATTTCCTGTGCTCGTTTGATCAAATATTGGATATCTTTCTATAGATAACGCCACATCTTAATCAGAGAGTCGGTTAACCATTATTTAATTTGCTATTGTTTCATTTTTACTTCAATTTACGTATATTTTACTCTAAACATCGCAATGTTGTTATTACGAAACAGTCTACATTTCTCTCTACTCTACCCCCAATTCGAATTTCTAGTTAAGCATCGGAACTAATCATTACAGAGAAAAATACTTTTAATTGACTCTTTGTTGAGTTGAGAAACAAAGCAATAGAAAAATCTCAAGTAAAAGCTTTTCTATACACATAAACAAGTTCCCTTCCTATGTATTCAGCAAAAAATAAAAGTTTAACTTTTTTATTTTGAATTAGTTCTTTGTATTACTTAAAAGACCTTCAATTTTGAAAACGAAACATGTATGAACTTTTTTTAAATACTTATGAATCGTGTCTTCAAATTTCGGACAAATTGTATTAATTTATTTATTTACCCTCTTACTTATCAGCTTATTAATTTACATTTTTTTTTCTTAATTTAAAAGTCATCAATATTTAATACCAAACGTCATGAAAAAGGCAAACAAGAAAAAACAAAAAAACACTGTTTATTAGTGAGCATCTCTTAGGCCAACGACCTTCATTAAACAAAAGGAAAATTATTCTTAATGTTCAAGAAAATTTCAAATATTCAGACAAGTTTTTAATAACAATCTAGTTACTCGTTGAATAAAAGAAAATGGCAAGTGCCAACACTCATAGAACAGCTTTGTGAATTTTAAACTATATAGCTTTGCAGGACAAAGTTTTTATCTAAATACAGGTATACACTTGAATAAACTCTTATTCATCTATGTATATTTAAATTCTAACTTTTAATTAACAAAGTTATAATAGTATGCTTCCATTACAAATATGAATTATCTGTTGCTGTACATCTTTGTTAATCTTAAATAAATCGCATTTTCTTGTTTGGGGACTATTATTCTGCATCGTAGATACAAACAGTGACTTTGTTAAGAGAAACAACGGAATACCATTGGAGTGTACAACTTTGTTTTATTAACTGGTTGGCATAGTCGTATTTTAAATATACAGTGCCTACCCTGAGCTAGCTGGCTGATATACTATGCCGGTCATTAGCTAGACAAGTGGTGTACTTATTTGGATCAGTAATGGACAACATAACCGTCACGTTGTACAGTGGTAATTACGGGACATAAAATATGATGTACCGTCACATTTAGCAAACTAGTTATTCTGCGGGTATCAACAGTTCTGTAGTCAGTGCTTCGGTACAGAAATGTATTGCACATGTTAAAAGCTTCACATTACACAACATAAGTTACTAATGTATTACAGTGGTATGGGTTTTGATCATTGTTGAAGGCCGTACAGTGACATATAATTGTTTATTTCTGTGTAATTTGGTCTCTTTTGGAGAGTTGATCCATTGACAATCATACCACATGTTCTCATTCTATATAAATTGTAAATGAAATCTGTAGATATATACACGACGTCATTTCTTTATCTTTGGTAACGATTTTTCTAATAAACAATGAAATTTAGCCTGCTGAACTTACTCGTATTAATAAATTTAGTACATATAAGAAGATGTGATACGAGTGCCAATGAGTCAACTCTCCATCCAAGTCACAATTTGTAAAAGAAAAATCATTATATATCAAAGTACGGTCTTCAACACGAAGCTTAGGCTCACACCGAACAGTAAGCTATAAAGGCCCAAAAAATGATTAGTGTAAAACTATTCAAAACGGTCTAATCTATATTTTAAAAAAAATGAGAAACGCAAGACACTTATAAACCACATCAACAACCGACAAATACTGAACATCAGGTTCCTGACTTAGGGCAAGTGCAAACAAACGAAGCTGTTTTTGACTTTGATATAATATTAGACACTTGTAAGTTTTCCACCATTACTCAAAAGCATACTAATTCCCGCAAAATATTATAGGCAGAGCTAGAATGGCCAAGAGGGCCTAGTAGTTCCGATGGAGATTGATCTTAAGTCTTTCGGAGAAAACAATCAGCTAAATACCAAAAGTGGTGTCATGCCAAAATTAATGACATTAGGAACAACTGTTCGTTCTACTGTTCATTATCTTCATGATAGTAATGTTGGTTTCTCTTTGGAAGGGTATTTCATTGTTAAATATCTGTGTATACAATGACATTATAGATTTCAAAGACAATCATGTTTTATACTGAACTTTGGGTTAGGTTTACGTATCATAAACTGTTTGTACCTTTGCAGAAATGTAGATTAAAGTGGAATCAACGCTAAGCTTTTAACAGCAATAGTATTCATTTGGTTGATTGCACTTATTGAAGCCGTGTAGGCAGTTTTTTGTACCGTATAGTAATCTGTAAAACACACCAGAACACAAAATGTGGAAGAAATAAAAAAAAAGAATACTTACTGCCTGATTTATACCATGATAATAATAAATGAACAGCCATTCTTTCTGAGACAGCAACCAACAATAACCCCTGGATTACATCCTTCGGGCTTTGTACTAACACACAAATAGTGCTACCAGGTTTATGTAATAATAGGATGATGTGGTTATGATTCTTAATGAGTCAACTCTCCTTTAAAGACCAAATAATATAGAATTGAGCAACTTTATGCCAACGTGCTGCCTTTAATAATGAGCAAAACACATACCACATAGTATGATACAAAAGGTCTCCAAATCATAATTCAAATGGGAAAACTAACGGTCAGATTTATGTACAAAACAATAAACAAAACCAAATATAATATAATATAATATACAGCAACAAACTACGACCACTGAATCACGTGCTATTTGATTAAGATAGACACACAAATAATGTTGAAGAGTTAGACGTCAGAGGTGGATTTAGAGGGGGCAGGAGGCCCGCTCTCCCTTTTTGGGAAAAATTTTGGTTGCTTATATAGGGAATCACTGAAGCGTGACTGGAGCGGGCCCCCTCTTAGGTCAGTCAGTGGGTCCCCACTTATGAAAATTTCTGGATCCGCCACTGGACGTGTTATCAAGATGCTAGAAAATGTAAGCGCTCAATCCTCCCATATCATTGGACAATGACTTTTAAATCAAAATGGGTCTATATGAGCAAACATCCACGTCATTAAGACTTTGATGGATAGTTGTCTCATTGGCAAACTAATTTATTACTGTTTGTTTATCCTATCATCATGAAAAAGGCAGTTGGAAAGAGTTAGCTCTTTAGATCGGCACATGAACTGTTCATGAAAGTTAGTTCAAATTCAAATTACAACTAATGAATAACCCATGTATCACGGTCTAAAATATAACTCAGTACACCACTAAAACATGAAGTTTGATAAAGTTAAAAGCAGTCTTGGAAAGATTTCAAGTAAAGAAGTGTGTCACAGATTGCCTTCAGTAATCAATCGTTATACTTCTGCCCAAATATGAATATGGCGTCGACAGCAGATATCAGAAGAAATATTGGTATCAAATTTAAATTTATAATTCCTTGATGATTCTGAGTTTGGAAAACTCTATGGACGTTTGTCTGTTGTTGGTGTGTATCTAAATTTCCATATATTTTTTGTTGCGGTTGGTGCTGACAACGGAAGAATCGACCTAACGTTATTATCCGGAAATGTATGCTTCCTAAATTTTCAAGGCGAGACAGCACAACTTTAATAGAGGGATCACAAAAACATGGAACGAACCAAAGAGAAAATGATAAATTTTTGGTTTCTCTCTCTTTTAAAAGCTAACAAAGCCAAATTTGAAATAAGAATAGTGATGGGGTCTTTCAATTTTCTATCAAGTATGGTTATCAAAAAACAGATATCCCATTGGCAATCATACCACATCTTCTTTTTTATATAGGTAGTTTTACCTTGGTTATTAAGAAACAAAGGTTGTTCACTATCCTTCTTGGAAACCTATCCTTTAATAGGGTACCCCGTTTATCTTAATGTCTTATAAAATAACAAGTGTATAGCCTTTGGAATACGACCATCCAGCATGTTTCTGAGTTAGACTATTTGTATAAGCTATATTGTTTCTGGTAAATTGTTTCAGTTGGAAACATAAGGTTATTGAGACTTATTTCAAGAATGACACACCAAAGAGAGAAAAATAGTGCTAGTTACAATTCATCTCCGGCATGATCATTTCCTTTTTAACATTTAAATAAAATATAAGCAATATAAAATGAGGAAAGGTCAACCTAACGTCCTTCAAAGGTACATTTTGTGTACAAGAAAAGCCAAACAGGAAGTAGTAGTAAAGGTTGTTCCATTTAACATTTTGGTTTATATTTGATGGTAACTCACGCGTGATAATACATACTAAAATCAATATAACAGTAATGAATTTGACATTTAAGTTCAAATAGTATCTAGAAATGCAATATTTTGCAGGAATAAACCTTTGAAATGAATATTTATATAAACCCAAAAACAATCGAAAAAAGTGCTATATTACAGATTTTATTTTAATGTTCTGGTGCACTTTATTTCTAGATTCTTAAAAGTGTTCTTCCTCTGTTTTGCTTTTGAGAATTTTGGAAAACTGTCGCAAAAATAATATCAAACATTAAATAAAACTACTTAAACATTTTGAGCTTAAATTTGATGACATACTTTACATTTGCATTTAATCAGCTCGAAAAAAAAATCAAATTGAATTCTTTTTTAGCCACATTCCGTTTAAATTGAAATAAACGGGTCGTTATGTTTTTACTGCAATTATGGTAGATTTGATGTAAGGAATTAACTAATTAAAATCTCAGAGTTTTGCTTTATTATGAAATTTCTGTGTTTTGGTTCTTTTCTCTGTTTGAAAATTACGTACAGCTTCCATAAATGATTTATGATAAGTCAGATATTCGTCTTTTTGTTTAAACAGATGTCCAGCATGGACAGAAGTATCCCAGCACACACTTAAAACAGGCGGGGACATTCTCATGCGCCAGTCTGATACCATATCATCAATCAGGCTATGGTCGCATAAAGGATCATTCTTACAATAAAAAAATATACTTGGAACTTCCGCTTGGTTTTCGTTGAATGTTTTCATACCTTCCTTATAGAAGTCAACCGTGGTAGATTTTGTAACTATAAAATACAAGGCAAATAACTGTTGTAAAAGTACCCGGATGAACGAACTTTTAGTAAGACCATAAGATACACCAATTCTCATGCGTTCATATGACCCGTATGTGATACTATCAAATACATTTCCAACTAAACGTAGATTAAAATTCCAGTATTTCACTGGGTTTCTATTCATTTCCATTAGACACGATGTGTAATTATAGGAACCGATCGATGTACTATGAATAAGAAGAAAGCGGTAATGCGATAGTTCTGTACATACGTAGTCCAGTACTGTCCTGGCTAAACTTACAGACGTAGGTGGCCACGCAAAATGTTTAACATTCCCTGGGACATGAAGAATGTCATATCCTAATGAATGATACAGTTCAAAATATTTAGAAATAGCCTTCTCTGATGCGCCTAACCAACTGAAAAAAATAACTAGTGTTTCCTTCGCAGTATCATTAGGCGGGGGTAACTTTGGATATTCTCTTAACTGAAGACTAGCTGTGGTGACGGTTGTAACTTTCAGGTTATGCATTCTCTAAATCTGAAAAAGAAAAATTGATAGTATCAGATTAAGGTTGACGACTGGTTATGAGGTTTAATGTCATAAACTGTTTTGTTAGGAAATAAATTTGTTAACCGCCTTTTATGTAAACGGCACTTTTTATAACGCAGTAAAAAGATCTTATTACTGCGTTATAAAAAGTGCCGTTTACATAAATTATTCATACGTATTAATAAGTGTATATGTCTATCCTCACAAGCATTTCACATTTTAGAATCTGAACTGAAATGATTTGCTTTGGTATAACTATTCGAGCCCACAAGCAATTTAAAAGGAGGCAGTACAGGTTGTAAATCTCTTTCAAGGACCTGCAAATCTCTTTCACGGACATACAAACACCATTTTCAAAAGTTTGTTAGAATTAACTAGAACAAAAAGTGAAATAACAAAAATACCGAACTCCAAGGAAAAATAAATATACAATTCACTAGAATTTCTTGAAATTGGTGAAAGCATTTTGGAGTTAGTGTACGAAAACTGGAAAATGCCCTTTTTTAATAAGTAAAACCCCATAACACGGAAACATAAAATCTAAAATTTATAAAAACGAAAGGGAGCTCATGTTAATAGATATAAACAATTCACCAACAATTGTTTGAAATTGGTGAAAGCGTTATTGTGTAATTGTCTCAAAACTTGAAAATTCCCCCTTTCTTTAATAAATAAAACACCATAACTCGAAAACGTAAAATATAAAATTTAAAAACGAAAGGGAGCTCACGTCAACAGACATAAACAATTCCCCAAAGTTTTATGCAAATTAGTTAAAGCGTTTTTGAGTTAATGTCCGACATGTTGACGACGGACAGACGGACAATGGTATACCATAATACGTACCGTAAACGGGCGTTTAAAAATGGAAAGTCCCTCATCAAATGGCAAATAAAACTCAAACACATCGAACTAATGGAAAACAACTGTCACTTTCCTAACTTGGCGCAGGCATTCTTTTCCAATGCAGAACATGGTATGAAGAAGACATGTACAAAAACACGGGTCGAAGAGGGGAAGTTATTTTTTTTATTTGGATAGTGTAGTAGTCTCCGAAGTAAAACTTGAGGTGACCTGTGGAAAGAAAACATTTCTGCCCTTTCCATCATATCCTATTTTTAAGTGGTTGTCAATTTCTGTTCTGTTTTTACTTATGTTTTCCGGAACAGCCTCATATTACGAATTAAAATAAAGTTTTGAGGAAGAAATTCCATGTGCGAGTAGCAAATAATGTGTATATAATGAAGTCGGATATTTTTTTCAATAAGCATGTGTAATCATGATTACTTGCTGATTATAAATTCTGTATACGAAAAAGTTTTTAGTGTACAATATAAGAATAAGAAGATATTAAGTATGAACGGGGAAAACAGTATAATGATTCACTATGATTGATAATATATTCTATATGTTAACGTTTGTGCATGAAGAATTGAAATGTGTAAAATAACAGTAATTTTTCTTTCCACCTGTTTCATTGTGAGATTTTAGTCCTTGTGATAAAAGAATACAAATGTATGCTTTAAAAGCATTTTATGTTCCCTGATGAGATACTTCTAATAGAAACTCCAATTTCAGTTTACATAATATTTGTTCATAACTTCAAGAAAATTAAAAAGCATAGAACATTAAGGGAATTAAGTTCCAATTTGGACTTTGAAGACAACATAAATGAGCCCTCTTAATTATTAAAGGACATTCTATTCTTTTTCACAATTAGAAAAAAAGTTTTGTTTTCCATAAATAATTTAAAATGTACTTGTTAATTATAGTTATTTCAAACAATTATAAAACATTATGAAAATAAACTGCTTATAAATTAATTGATGTTGCAATTAAAGTTTTATATTGAAGCTCACTTACTATTTTTATACTGAAGCTCACTTACTATTTTTATACTGAAGCTCACTTACTATTTTATACTGAAGCTCACTTACTATTTTTATACTGAAGCTCTCTTACTATTTTTATACTGAAGCTCACTTACTATTTTTATACTGAAGCTCACTTACTATTTTATACTGAAGCTCACTTACTATTTTTATACTGAAGCTCACTTACTATTTTTATACAGAAGCTCACTTACTATTTTTATACTGAAGCTCACTTACTATTTTATACTGAAGCTCACTTACTATTTTTATACTGAAGCTCACTTACTATTTTATACTGAAGCTCACTTACTATTTTTATACTGAAGCTCACTTACTATTTTATACTGAAGCTCACTTACTATTTTTATACTGAAGCTCACTTACTATTTTTATACTGAAGCTCACTTACTATTTTTATACTGAAGCTCACTTACTATTTTTTCAAAAATATGGATGTAGGGAAAAATACCTGCAAAAACAAATGCATGTGTCATATCCCCACAGACAATAAAACTTCTTCATAAATTTTACATCATTTGTTTGTTTTGGGGGGGGGGGTTGTTTTTTGTTTTGTTTTTTTTTTGGTTAGCTTGCTTAAATTTTATAGAAACAGTGGGTTTTTTTTGGTTTTTTTTTTTAATATGAGGAATAAATAAAAAATATTTAAAAAAAAAACTTAAAGCAAAGTAATCTAATGTTAGTGTTTGCGTTCAAATGTAGGTGAAATTCATAGTAATGTAATCGATGACATTTTAAAGTATTAAATCGACCCAATCCTTATATATGCATGTAGCTAGTCGAAACCGTACGCCATCATTATCATTATAGAAGACTCGTGTCACGCGTCTTATTGTTTGCATTTATTTCTAGCCTCATTCTAGATTTTAACACGTTTGTACATTATACCAATTATTGTGTTGTTCGTCGTTCTGATGATTTATGAATACCACAAAACACATTGATTTGTTTTCTAACTTCATTCATATTTTGCAACGGCCAACACCATCAAGCTATTCGTTTAACTTTAACTTATCTTTTTTGCGAAATTATAACAACATTACTGACGTTTTCTTCTTACACAAATGATGAAAACATAACAACACTACATGCATAACAAAAATGTTTGTGTTATTCAGATCGTACAGAGTAAACATCAATATCAATATACTTTGCTGGACTTTTTAGTCACCAGTACCAGGCAATAGGAGCTCAATTGATATATCATGTCTTCACAATACTTCTCTTGCTTTAATGTGAGTACACTCGAAAAAAAATAGAGAACACATTTCTCAACAGAACGTCCGCAGCTACATGCACGCGGGATAAAGTTAAATATTAACGCGCTTCGAATTCACAGTTGACATTTTCTCAAATCCTCCGACATTATGTTTGATTTTTTAGTTGGTCGTACTTGACCGAGTACTAGAGTATCCATCACGGGGGGAGGGGTCTATTCTCAAACGTGCATGTATATTATTTAGTATATTCGCTATCATCACAACCAAAATAGAACTTCAATGATTCATAGTATTAGCTGATATTATTAGTAATTTAGCTGTCGTCTTTCGTTTGAATACGTTTATAGATTTGGAAGTGCGCATGTCGGGGTATATTCCTTTCAATATTAGTAGATGGGAAAAGGATCTTTGTTATATCTACTTTATGATGAGTCACATAATAGTTACTATTTCAGAATCATAATCAGACATTCGACCAACAAGTGGGGGAATTAAATAGCAGGGTACTCAGTGGCTGTCCTATTATGCGAGGAAAAGAACAAATATTTAGCTGTCATGAATTTCTTCTGTCCAGTAGCAATTACCAATCTGTTACCAAATTAACAGCATCATAACTAGCATACCCGGGCAATCCATTTACTATGTATTAGCAGAGCAAGTGGAAAGAGGGGCCGATGATTGGAACCCCTTTTTGTGTGTACCTCCTCTCCCTTTTCAAAATGGCTGGATCCACCCCTTCTTTTTTCCCCACTTCCACTGAACTTTTCTGAATTTTCAGAATATTATTAAGGGAGCTACCATTTGATTTTTATGGGGGGGCTAGGATGAAATTTGAAAAAAATAGGCAGGACAGGAGTTTTGAGTAAAAAAAAAAAGGCAGGATGAGACACTTTGCAAAAAAAAAGGCAGGATGACAATTTAGGTAAAAAAAGTCAGGATAAACTAAAAAAAAAATGCAGGACCGAATAGAGTGAAAAATAAAAAGGCAGGACAGAGATTACAACTAAAAAAAATGCAGGACAAAATTTTTCATCCTAGTCCAATAATTGTCAATAGATATTGGAAGATGTCGTATGGGTGCCGATGAGTAAACTCTCAATCAAAGTCACAATTTGAAAAGTAAACTATTATACATGTAGGTCAAAGTACAGCCTTCGACACGGAGCCTTGGCTCACACAAAACAGCAAGCAATAAAGGGCCCTAGTGTACTAGTGTACAACCATTCAAACAGGGAAACCAACATTCCAATCTAAATAAAAATGAGAAATACTTATGACCTACATCAACAAGTAAATATATGAAAGCTTGCACAATAAATTATGTTATAAATGTGTGTGGAATTTACTCCGAAGTGTTTATTAACTGGAGACAATATCTTATGTTTATAAAACAAAACAAACATCTGCTATCAGTGACGTTTAAGATCTAAGGAAAAGAATGTTTGTTTTCACTACTCATTATTGGTTCAATTAATTAACTTACTTTTGTGATGCACTTATCTGATGTATCGCATGACGAATTTAAAAAAGGACAATGTTTTTGTAACTTGATACTATAAAAATGTGGGAGTTTTTGTTAATCGGATGATCACTATGCACCACTGAATGCACTAAAACGAGATATAGAGCTTCCAGTAAAACCAAAAGGATGCTAACATTCGAACTATATACATAAAATATCGAGTTTACTGTATACGACACGCGTTTCTTAAGTAGAAGTTGCAATAAAAATAACCTTCACGACATCGATTCTAGTTTTCAAATTTGCATCTTATCAATTGCAATCAAATTTACGACGAAATGGAGCAAATACAAAAATATCTCTCGCAGAATTCGCCGTTTTCTTATAAATAGCATGGATAGCAAAATAACCATCAACATTAACAAAAAAAATAGATGTGTCGGATCGACACGAACGGTCCCGTTTCATAAAGCTGAAAAATTTGCAATTTCAACAACACTTAAAAGTCCGAAAAACTGTGATTTTCAACAATCTATTCAAGTCCAAAGTCCCTAATTTCGCAAAAATTAACAGAGCGGAACGATACATAAACTTGATCTGTTAATAACTCATTATGGTTAACTCACATACCAAAAAAATCGTGACTATAAAACCAATAACTGCGGCAAAAATTAGCAGAGCAGAACGAAACTTAAACTTGCCAATGATCCGTACAACTACTCAAATACCAAAATTCTGCTCAATATCTGAAGACGTTTAGAAAAAAAATACGTTTAATTGTTTGTTGCAGAATAGAGGAATAACGTAATGACGAGGAACATACCAACTCGAATGTCGGAATTTCACAGATTTTTTGGAAATCGGAATTGAAGTATGCGACATATATATAATGAAAACTTAAATATAATGAAATGCAAGAGTGCACACATTGAAATGTCACGCCCTCTTTCCTAATCCTTGATATTATGTTGATAGTCTTAAATATAAAGCTTTATTACAACTGTCACAAAAACTTAACATTAACCAAGAAAACTAAACATTGACCAATGAACAATGAAAATGAGGCCAAGGTAAAATGAGCCATGCCAGGAAGGCATGTACAGCTAACAATTCTTCCATACAACAAATATGGTTGACCTATTGCTTATAGTTTAAGAAAAACAGACCAAAACACCAAAAAAATAACACTGAGCAATGAACTGTGAAAATGAGGTCACGGTCAACTAAAACCTGCGCAACTGACATATAGATCATAAAATATTTCCATACATCAAATATAGTTGACCTATTGCAAATATAGTATTAGAAAAAAAAGAGCAAAACTCAAAAACTTAACTTTGATCACTGAACCATGAAAATGAGGCCAAGGTCAGATGACACCTGCCAGCTAGACATGTACACCTTACAATCATTCCATACACCAAATAAAGTAGACCTATTGCATATAGTAGTATAAGAAAAACAGACCAAAACACAAAAAACTTAACTATAAACACTGAACCATGAAAATGAGGTCAAGGTCAGATGAAACCTACCAGTTGGACATGTACAGACCTTCCATACACCAAATATACTAGACCTATTGCTTATAGTATCTGAGATATGGACTTGACCACAAAAACTTAACCTTGTTCACTGATCCATGAAATGAGGTTGACGTCAAATGAAAACTGTCTGACAGGCATGAGGACCTTGCAAGGTACGCACATACCAAATATAGTTATCATATTATTCATAATAAGAGAGAATTTAACATTACAAAAAATCTTAACTTTTTTTCAAGTAGTCACTGAACCATGAAAATGAGGACAAGGACATTGGACATGTGACTGACGGAAAGTAGTCACTGAACCATGAAAATGAGGACAAGGACATTGGACATGTGACTGACGGAAACTTCGTAACATGAGGCATCCATATACAAAGTATGAAGTATCCAGGCCTTCCACCTTCTAAAATATAAAGCTTTTCTAACAGAAGGAATCTAACGCCGCCGCCGCCGCCATAGCCATAGCCATAGACGCCGGATCACTATCCCTATGTCGAGCTTTCTGCAACTAAAGTCGCAGGCTCGACAATAAAACCGGTAACATTGGTCAGACACGCCTTTTTAAAATTCAGCTGAAAACGGACTAAGATTCAAAGTCAAGATTAACATGATAAATGTGGGAAAAGTCTCATTTATTCCATTTAAGCATACCAAAAAGAAACTGTAATCTTTATTAAATGACGATTTACTTATATATATATAATTTTAGATATGTGTTATTGTTTACATAATCATAATTTAGTAGCTTTTAAAATACTTTTATATATCAAGATCGTTTTCAAGGCACTGTCACTCTTTAAGATGTGCTGTTTAATATAATTATATTTGTTAAAGTATTAGTTTAAGGTGTCTCTCTTATTTAGAACGGAAAAGTAGACCTACTCTGACACACAATAGTGCTTTTGCTGTGCTTTTGACGTCCTTGTTTACTTGAACCAACCAACAAATTTGCAAAAATGAAACTTTTGGTAAAAGAGAAATATATTCAGATCATTTTGAGCCAAAATTTATTTGTCTATTAAACATTGAGGATAAATGCGCTCCATAGTATACTTATTTAAGATTTCCAAAACACAGGGGTGATTCTTTAGTACCTCTGTTCGAAGGTCAGTTTTTTTCTTAAAATGCTTTAGAGGTATGTTGAAAATTGGCATGCAGAAAGCTGATTCATGTGCAATTCAGGATATACCCACAGGGATTTGTTACAATTTGCCGGGTTTACTATCCATACGAACACCGATTTTTCTCAGTAGTAAACCCGGCCTCTGTGAATATACCTGGTTACTATTATTAAAAAGTAATATTTTATTTAGAAAGCTGTGAAAATTGCAAAATTTGGTTGAACAGATATGAATTTTTAATTGGTGGTCTGACACCTATCCGGTTTATTTTATTTTATAATCATATTCCATTTCATTTAAATATATAACTATAAAGATCATTAATAATAAAATACACTTATCGTCAGCCAAAGGGAGATAACCTGTAATTTTAATATGATTGGATTAGTTGAACCGCTAGAAATGTAACGATACATGGCACTCAGACATGACATTTCATCATAACTGATCAAACACATGCCTCTAGCTGACTGAATGATTCTATATGTTAGTTTTTATTAAAATTAATATATAGGTCTATACAGAACAAAAATGTAAAGTAAATTTATTAGGAAACACCTACCTTTCTTATCACCAAATAAACAATATCGGACAAGAGAACGACAATTTTACGGAATGGTGTTATTGTAAAGCAAAATTATATCCAGGTGAAATTTGATCCGGAGGAAAAAATGTCACAGTAGTTGTTGTTATTTTTTTATCCAGAGGAATATATTTCCCTGGGATATTTTTTCCTTTGCCGTGAAATTCTATCTGTGTAGTTTACTTATTGAATAGTTATTATAAAAACTTATCCTATAAAAATACTATGAAATAATAATAGTGTATTTGAAATAAAGCGAAATTGTTAAAAAAAAAAATGTATTATAATGGGAAATAATTTCACAAATTATCCTTGAAAAAAATTCCTGAAGTATTCAAAGCAATATCATCCTTTTAAAAAGAAAATTATCATGAAACATAGAGAAGAAAACCAGAAGTAATTTCAAAGATCGTAATTGTGAAAATAATATCATGATTAAACAAGGTTAGTGAAATACATGTAAAAGTGAGTTGTTTTCAGATCTCAGTACAAATATAAATTTAAAAGTAAGGTAGAAATATAGTTGCATAACTACTGTTAACAGTAATAGAAGAATTTGATTAATATGATGATATTTTTAACTATATAAATAGTTTTGTCTGGGGACAGAGATGTAGTTGTTGATTATATGGAAATCAGATAAATCATATCATAACAATATATTGGAACAAAAGCATGTTTAACAGCTGGATATTTTTTACCTGTGAAATGTTATCTGTCTTATTAAATCAAGTTGTAAGTCATCTTTTTATATAAATGAATATATAAAAAATAAGATTCAAGGAAAAATTTCACTCTAAAATAGATTCAGAAATATATTATATTAATACATTTGTATCTTTAAAATATAAATTGCTCATAATTACCTCCCTTTGATAAATTATGCAAATTTGGTCTACCTTTGTGAAACTTTTTATAACTATAATCAGGTATATATTGATTGTGAGTAACTTACAAAGTAGTTAATGGGACTCTATTTCACACGGTTCTGGGAAATATAGTACGGCAAATATATACCGGTACATACTATCCGTATAACACAGATAGATTTTCACTCCTCTGGAAAAAATCAATCTGAGAAAAACCATGTCTGGAAAAAAATTACCGGGACAAATTATCCTCAGGATAAAATATCACAGAGGAAGAAATAAACCGTTACATTATCAGTGGTAGATTATTTTTAGAACTGGCGATAAAAATAAAGAAGAGAAAAAAAATAAGTAAAGAACAGGAAATTAAATAATATAGAAAAAAGAGTATTTTTGTTAATGAGCATACATTATATTTAAAGAAGGGAAGATACCATTGTTATAGAGTCGATTATACAAGTTGAGTAATGTGGTTTTAATCTTAAAACAGAGAATATCAAATCATTTTAATGAATATAGTCAAGAGGTAAACAAAAATATATTCTATTTGAAAATTAATACATTTATTCCATTTTCTTGTAATCTCAAATAATTTAATTTCTGAATACTGGAACTTTATAAAAGATTCAATTATTATATCCCTGCATAAAACGCACATTCTCCTGAACATAGCATATTAGTAATATTCCGTCCTATGTTGGGTTATCCCTCTTTCACTGAAACGTTTACCCGCAAACGATAGCAAACGTGACTAAAGAAGCAACTGTCATTGATTGACATAATAATTATGTGTTTACTGCTCATATTTATCTCCATCAGCCAGTTCATATAACGCTCAGGGATCGGCACACTAAACTGGTGATATTATTGTACCTGAATTCATCAAATTTTATAAACAATACCGTCTCGAAATTGTACATCGGACAAAACCACATCACTTTGTGCACTCCTTCGGTGCGGGATTTTCTCGCGGTGTTGAAGACCCATTTGTGGCCTTCAGTTATTTTTTTGTTTGTTTGTTTTTGGTTTTTTTTTCTGGTTTTTGGTCGGGTTTTTGTCTATTAGACACATTCCTCATTTTCATTCTCAATTTTAGATATACAGTCATCACTCCATACTTTTAACAATAATTATTCAACAAACCTTTACTTATTTAGACCGTTTTTTGTAGAAATATAAGACTGCTTTTTGCTATTAGTGCATAATATGATTTTGTGATATTTAATTTGAGCCAATTATCAGCACAGCATAAATAACCAATACTGTATCTCTCTTGAAACCCACATTTATCTTTGATTCAGGCTACATGTACCTGGGTTTTAAAAACATATGGGTAACGTTTCAGAATTGCTAAAACTATCATTTACATGAATCTTGAAACATTTTCTATCCTCGAACACATTAGCACCTTAGTACTCTAGTTTGTACATGATGTACACCATTTACTGTCCGGTTTTTCAGACAGATTTACTGGTATTCAAGATGTTTATTTTTGTATTGGAGTGTTCACTTTCACTGACGGTAATTATTTTCATTCATCTAAGATTTGATGGATACCCCTATTAGTGGACTCATAGTCCCCGGTTTAACCATAAGCTCATAAGTCTTTGCTGCGGTAAAGGAGCCACCATTTGATTTTATTTTGGTGGGGAGGTGGGGCGTGGTGGCTATATGGTGATATTTGTTTTTAAAGGCAGGACAGGAGTTTGAAACAATGCCGGATGAGCATCTATGCAAACAAGGAAAGTAGATAATTTATGTAAAAATAAATCAGGGTATTAATAAAAAAGGCATCATCATTACACAGCCTTGTCTTTTTGGTCATCATTACTGTTATGTAATTCTGATAACGCTTATAGTCACAATACAAATTGTTAATTTCGTTCTTCATGTATAAGACTATGATACTGATCATGTAAATACAAATTTATAAGCTCCGATTGTTTTTTTTTTTTTATATAGTATATGAAATTATCTTGCGCTAAAATAATAAAAACTTGTACACGTAACAGGTTGTTGAAAGTTTAAACATGCAGACTATTTTGTTCAAAATTTGAAAAAAAATGTTTTCTTCCCTTTAATGATTGAATTATATTGTGAGTTTAAAGTATCATAATCAAATGTTGCTGCTTCAATAATGATTGCTGAAAACATGAATGCAATAACTGTATTTATTGTATAGCAATATAATATTTCCAACAGAAAGTAACCAAAAGTTAGCGTGCAATAAATTCGAATATTGCACTAGTGCAATAAATCTTTAAAATTCATGACGTCATCAATGATAAAATCTTAGTTTAAACCAATTTTTACTTTCAAATATTATATTGCTATACAATAAAAGGGTTATTGCTTGAATATTGGGGAATATTGTCCCATCGTAGAACATATATTGCACTCGCAAACTCGTGCAATATAAAATTCTACTCGGGACAATATTCCCCAATATTCATGCAATAACCCTATATTATTTATTTATTTTGGTTAAGTTTAAGCAGTTAAAGGAGTTATTCGTCGACTTTTGGATGGCATTCTATACTGTTATCATTTGCGTCAACCAGTTTAGGCGCACATTTGTCTCCCTTGATAACTCTACATCCTGGTGGTGGCTGGAACACACCAGCGTTTATTCCAATTCTGTAGAGAAAAAAAAAAGTTATTTTATAAGAATATAATTACTCTAGTTATTTGACTAGTATAAAATTTTAACTTATTATATTGATTTTGAATTATTTTAAGTGTGTACGTGGATCATGAATATTATATATAAATATGCAAATAAAAACGGAATCTATTAAACAACAGCGTGTTATTATTATTTAAACTGTTTTGCTTATATTAAAGGTATGTGAGGAAAAGGTCTAGTCACTGATTATGCAGAAGATTCCCACTTCAATTGTTTTATTGTATCCTTCTTTTTTTTTTAATTGGCAATTTGCCTTCATTGACGTTATTTCAAGTATGTTTTACTTTTTAAAATGCAAAAAAGTGTTCTATCGAGAAAATGAAACCAGCTTTGATGAAAGCGTGTAATATGGACGATTTCTTACCCACAAATATCCATAACACCGTTAGCACGGCATCCAATTCTAATGCAACTCTCATAGTCTTCTAATGAGTCACCAAGTGCAACTACACTGTCCTGGTATGTGCAGTTCTTTGGGTCTATGGAAGAAAGCGTGAAACTATATTTATGATAGGAACTGTTGAGGTGAAACTTTCTTATTAAATATACACATATATATATATATATATATACCATACTGTAGGTAATTGCCAGCCTTGTGGGGATAAGCGCTGCAAATGTTGCAACCAATTGCAGCATTCATCAACATTTCACAGTAAGACCACAGAAAAGACATACAAGATCTTCTGCAATGTCAACTGCAAAAGCTCAAACGTGATTTACGTTCTTGAGTGTCCTAGATGTGGTCTCCAATATGTTGGTGAATCTATGCAGCCATTTCACAAACGCCTCAATGGCCACAGGAGTGACCTCACAAAAAACCGTATATTCCTGTCAGCCAACATTTCAGGTACCAGATCACAATCTGAAAGATTTTGATCACATGAAGATCCTTGTGATCGAACAGGATTGTACATGGCAAAATAGGCAAAGAGAAAATCGGGAGAAGTTTTGGATAAAAACACTGGGTGTCCTCCATCCAGATGGAATCAATAGAAAGAAATAATTAAATTTACAGTCTAGTGTTTACATTATTATATTCAGGATTTTGGATTAAAATCAATCGACCAAAACTTACTTTACACCTTATACATTATATATCATTATTGTTAAAACGTTTGTCACCGAAGAAAGCCATTTGTTGAGCCGAAATATTTGCAATTATTGTATAATTTATATCATCTGTTCAGTTTTTCCATCTTTGTGCAATGATATTCAACACTTTTTAGTGTTTTGTTTTCCATCTATTTATCGGTATTGTTACACAATCTTTCAGACTCATATATTTTTTCCAGTTTGTGTAGTATTGTCAATTTTGATGATCCAATACCTATTAAGTTTGCTGGTTGGTAGATTCTTATAGACTCTATATATATATATATATATACCGTATGTTTGTGGCATAACATCGTGGCCACAAGTTAAACAAAATTTCTGTTTAGTATTAAATTTATATTAAGATCCATTTTGTAACATCTTGTGATCAATTTTATTTGGCAATCGCCAATGGCAGTCAGCAGGGTTAAAGATCATCAGTTGTTCGACCTGTTTGTCAAATGCGTTTTGTTTAAATATACTTTTTCACTTTTTTGGTCTTTTGGAAAATGTTGTTTGTGCTGTTTTTAGACCCTTCTACAACGAAATTTGTTTTACATGCACACGTATAAAAATTGCGGTTTTTATCCAACGCAATCATAGGTTTGAACGTAGTTTTCAATTTAGACTTGTATATATATATATATATATATGACGCAGGGTTTTTTTTTTTTTTCAAAAGTGATGACTTTCTAAAAATTGTTAAACATTTCACAGTGGTATCATACTTTGACTATGTTTAAACCTGTTTATTTACTTTTGACCTTAATTATTGAACACTTATAATTTTTATTAACTATGTATTTGCTTTCAGGTATTGCAGATCAAATTTATTCGTTCATTGTGTGTTAATTTGCATTTTTGAGCCTTCCAATTGATATTTGGTAGTGTGTATTTCTATGTTGTGATGTTATACTACTGTTTCAGAAAAGGGAGAAGGTTTGGTACCATTAAAACGTTTACTACTGCTGCAAATGTTTGCACCTATCCTAAGTCAGGAATCTGATATACAGTATTAGTCGTCTGTTTATGTAGTTGATACGTGTTTCTCGTTTTATATAGATTAGACAGTTGGTTTTCCCGTTTGAATGGTTTTACACTAGTAATTTTTAGGCCATTTATAGGTGTGAGCCAAGGCTTCATGTTGAAGGCCGTACCTTGACCTATAATGGTTTACTTTTATAGGTTGTTACTTGGATGGAGAGTTGTCTCACTGGCACTCATACCACATCTTCATATATCTATTTGACTCTAAATCAAGAGAATAAGGTTTGAGATGCTTAACAAAAATTAAACTGAAAAGGAAAATGTGGAATGTGTCAAAGAGACAACAACCCCACCAAAGAGCAGAAAACAGCCGAAGGCTTCAACATAGCAAAAACATTCTACACCCGGAGCAGGGTTCAGCTGGTCCCTAAACAAAATTGTGTGTTCTAGTTCAGTGAGAATGGAAGTCATACTAAACTCCAAAACATACAAATGAACTAAAATTTAAAAAAAAACCAACCAGGCCAGAGACTCATGATTTGGGTTAGGCGCAAAAATACGGCTGAGTTAAACATGTTTTGTGAGATCTCAACCCTCCCCTTTACAACTTGCCATTATATAATATACACTCACACAGCAATACGCACAGTAAAACGCAATGTATAAGAAAGTCCGAGTCCTATAACAGAATAGTAACAAAGGAAACTAAGCAAAATGACAATGATACACAAATTAACAAGGGAATACTAGCAGTTACTAACATACCAGCTCCAGACTACAATAAAACTGATTGAAAGATTATGTCTTCATCATATGAAAATGATGGACAATATTAATCCCTTCCCTTAGATTATAGTATCATACGGTTACCATCATAAAATATATGAGAACATCACTCGGATCATGTCAACAACTGGTTTTAGTATAAATGTGTTTATTTCCGATACATAGACCCTATCAGTGAATCATTATTAATACTAAAATATTGTAAAACTTTCTCGGAGGGGTATAAGACATAAGAACTTAGCCTTTGCAAGGCACTATGTTTTCCCCTTTGCAAAATGTCATAATTTTCCTATCTCAGCTCTTATTTACCTCCCTTAATCAGGACCAATATACCTAGCATTGTCTACCTATATCATTTGTTATTGTGTACATGTCCTTAGTATAAATGAAATATTTGTAACTTGATGTAACATTGCTAAGCAAGGGTTATCTGGTAGTAATATACTGTGTTGGTTTGTGTTGATGATTGAAATTTTAATATTCAATTTGTATTATTTTTCCTTGTCTCACAATATTTTTTTCAAGTATCTCCGGTAAAATAAATCTTCTACAATTTTGAGTGTTCTATTTAAGCCACTTTTTGGTTTCAAATGGCTGATATGTTAACCTTGTCTCGAGTATAGCTGATGAAGGTTATTTTAGAATATACATGCGTCGTGTTCAGAGAAATTAGTTCTATAAATTTATATTATATTGTTACTGCAACCCTGTCTTCACATTTTTTTATAAATATGAAAGAATAAATTCAGAGAAAACTAGATATACTTACTGTGATCTTTGGGTAGTGCATAACTACAAAATGATATTATCACATGGACGTAACATGATAGAATCACAAAGGATAATACACATTTTGCCGTTCCCATTATTAAAACTGTCTCCTATTAAGTGGGGACTATAAAGTTTAGATAAGCTATTATTACGTAATATTTGATAAGAATGTTTTTCAAAGTTAAATTGATTGTCTACAGGGAAATTATATATCTGTAATTCTTGACCCTTGGCCTCACTACGCAACACGGTTACGCATATATCTGAACAGGAATGTTTACACATGTTACAATGAATCATTTTATTTTCTTCAACATCCTATTATCAAATATATCATGTATGTGTACGTCAATAAATATGACCAAGAAAACCGCGATTATGTCTTTGAATTTCTTCGAATGTCTTACTGAAGGGTATGTTTGCCACATATCGTTCACGTTTTGTCTAACTTCGTAATCCGTATTAATTATAAGGATGAACATAGATGTACAATTAACTTTTTTCATTGTACTTTTCATGATTTCATTTTTTCCTGATATTAAATACAAAAACCACTGATTGCGCAACGACCATATGGAAATATTTCTTTTCGGTAACCCGTCTAAGTTTTATAAATCACAAATAGAAAATAGCATGCATAGAATTTGTTTTTTTTTATTATGTTTTCTGTCTCATTCATGTATACACTCATCTACATCTTAATTCCAAATGATGCATGTCTTCAAAATAATTATATACATTCGTAAAACACAATATGTAGTAGCTGAACAAGTTAGTAAGCAGGCAAGTATGTCTCTAATTTCAAAACCAAAATTTACTAAAAAAGAACAACACAAAATTAAACATTTATTATTTATATCACATTTGACAAGAAAGTTCATTCTTTGATGAAAGTTGCTTTATGTCAACCAAGAATCGGTTCCATAGAATGACATTCCTTAGTGTGGTCATTTGCATAAACTACCTTTCGTTCACATTTATCTCCCTTTATGGTAACACAACCATCCGGTGGTAACGATCTACCGGCGTTGATACCAATCCTATTCAGTAAAATAATATTATACATATAATGAAACAAAAATATAGAACAAGAATTTATGTTAAAATATAATAAATTTAATTCATTGAAAGTTATTTAATCCATCCTAGTTCTCTTCAATCGACTGCAGTTTAGTTAAACCATTCAGTGTGTCATATCATGCATTTAATTAACAGCTTCTGAAAATCGAATGATAATTTGTGAATATAAATAAAAATATATCTTCGCGTTAATTTAAACTTTTGTAACAATGTCACTGTTCAATTCATACTAAATTAGTTTTAATTGGAAAACAAATAACTTCCTGATAATAATTCTGTGTAATACATATGATTTGTTTCTTAATTTCTTACCCACAAATAAACATAGAGCCATCGGCCTGGCATGTAATTTCAGTACATATATTGTAATCTGTGTGTGTACTGTTTAAGGCAACTACAACACCCTTATAAGTACAGTTTGATGGATCTACAAAAAAATATTAGATAATAATTAAAAAACCAATTGTTCAGAGAACAATTGAAGCTTCTTTCAACATACTCAAAGTTACTTTTGGAGTCAAACATAGGTTTCTTTAAACTAATTCAATAAATAAATGTTTCTATATATTTTTGCCTGAAATATGGAAGATAATTGTCAACTTCCAGTTTAAAAATGTCACTTCCGGTCTAATATGATAGCTTTATTTACACTGATTCGAAAAATATATGGTGTCTTTATTACCTTTGCTTGTAATATGATAGACATGATGTACTTCTGGTTTAGAAATTCACATCCGGTATCAAATGATAGGTTTATGTATGCATATTTAAAAAATATTAAGTTTCTAGGTACTTTTCCATGAAATAAGTTCAAAAATAGTTATTCCCAGTTAACTCAAGGTCATTTCCGGTTGAGATTTTTCAATGTCACATTTCAACCAACAGTTTGCAAAAAAAACGCTATGGCTTTAACATGTAGCAAGTTGGAGTAATAATCAATTAACGTTAAAATGAATCATTTCAGGCCCAATAACTCTTATCAGATGTCATTGGATTGTTTCAGACCAAATATATCATATCTGAATCACAATTAGGTACACATTTTGCACTATTTCTTTTATTTATTTCTTTAAAAGTGACAGATGGTATCAAGGAACAAGGGAAAGTCAAAATTTAAAATTTGACCTTGACGTTTAATCTTGACCTAGTTTTTGATGCTTTGGACAAAGAACCTCAAATCAACAGACCTTGGATCTCTATCGCTTATGATTTACCAGTTACAAATGAAAATCACTTACTTCAAATGCAATAGGGGAAATAACTCTTATATAGAGTCTTCGTATCGCTCCGTCAAAATTAGACAAACCATCCTGAGGATATAGCGAGCAATTTGGTAAATAAATTTTTGCTGTCTTTTACGGTTATGGAGGAGATCTCACCACAACGAAAATAGTTTCTGGGGAGATACTCTTACAATAAAAAGTTTTCGACTTACCAGGGTCAGTCTCTAAAGCGCAAAACCTGTCCGATGTCATATGCAAAAACTCTTAACGACATCTTGCAAAACCACAAAACAGGGCACGTAACAAATTTGGCAAAAGAAGAAAAAAAACAGAACAGTGAAAAGACCTTTGGTATTCTACATCATGAGACTTGTTTGTTGTGCGAAAATACCATTTTAGTTTATTATGCAATGTACGAAAAAAATAATTCCCGATTAGAAAATGCATATTTTAGAGCTTCAACTATTAAGTTCAGAATAATAAATGATAAAATACATGTACATACTATTCCCAGTAGACGGATAAGGTCTACAGAACGAATTCGCCATATGTATCAAGAAACACATCATAATAGCACAATACAGGGCTTTGGTTGTCTCCATGTTCAGGCTGTAATGATTGTTTCGGATTGGAAGGTTAAACAGATAGCATAATCTTTTGACTTCGTGGCTTTTGTTGTCTCCATGTTTAGGCTGTAATGATTGGTTCGGATTGGAAGGTTAAAAAGATAGCATAATCTTTTGACTTCGTGGCTTTGGTTGTCTCTATGTTCAGGCTGTAATGATTTGTTCGGATTGGAAGGTTAAAAAGATAGCATAATCTTTTGACTTCGTGGAATTTTCCATCAGAGTAGTTAAGATACTTTGAAATAACATAGGTCACTTTGTCATGTACGAAATCAAATACTTTGATAAAGAATTTTACTAAGCCGAATTGACTCACGTACGCTCACACACATATTCGATCATATTCGAATAGTGTAAACAATAAGAACAATACACACAATGATATTATTACCATGTTTGATTTGATAAAATCAAGTTTTGGCCGGCTTGGTAGAATAATCTTTCAATAAGACATTTTAATATATACTGACACTAACAATATTTGTATTTAAAAAATAATCTTTATTTGATTTGTTTATGGAATCGATAGCCAAGATTTAGTGATGCAAATTCTAGTAGAAAGAACACAGCGTGACAATGGCAAGCCATTAGGCGAAAAAAAAATGCGTGACCTATATGGTATAATTATGTTATATATCAGTATCTTAAAGGAGTAAACAGTACTCCTGAGTTGCGACAATGTGTGTCAAGAAGCAAACGAATTGAAAAGCTACTTATCCGAAGAAACAAAATACCAAATCAAATACACTTAAAACCAAGATATATGATACGGTTGCTTTTGTTCAATGTTTATGGAAATCCAACAGATAATAAACTAGAATAGGAAACCTATGAATGACAAAATTGCCAAACTCAAAAAAAAAAGCTTTGAAAATGAAATAACAGTGCCGAAGAAAACATTATGTATACGAAAAAGACATATCAAAATGAATCAAATCCACGTGAGTCGGGATAGAACTGGAAAACTTCAAGCTGATGTGAAATTACATATATATAGGAAGATGTGGTGTGAGTGCCAATGAGACAACTCTCCATCCAAATAACAATTTTAAAAAAAGTAAACCATACATACATGTACATACCCTTTCAAAGAAAAGACGATAATATTCTCGATAACGGTCTACAAATACAGCTAATCGACATAATCATACATCGACTTTGACATTGGACTTTGTGAGAAAAGAAAAGAGATGCATCGACAAACAATATGTGTAACAGAGAGCAACCAAAGCAATGTAGATAGAATATTCTTATTCGCGGAATAAATCTAATGAGAATGACTTTTATAGAAAAGACAACATAATTAACACATCGGAGGCTGATTACTTTACGTACACTAGCAAATAACCAACCATGAAATAGAGCGACCAATTAAGATAACATTTACCGATGATGATGCGACTCATTGATTTGTATAACGTAAGAATAATAAACACTTTTAAGTTCTAGAAAGCCATTGGACCAGATTGTACAGCTATCGAACACAAAGTTTATTGCAGCGATCAAGTGGTATGTTTGTGTTTTCTCTTTAATATGATTTGAAAATTGAATATCTTGCTTGTTTCTTTTAGACATGGTATCGTTATTCCACTGTATAAAAAAGTAATAAAGATAAAACTAGACTCAACAGTTTCAAATAAGTACTGTGAAATTTTTAAAAACTCATTATGCTAGTATTAAAATTGGAAAGGAAAGACGAACAAAATCAATATACAATGTATTTCGTCATGACTTACAATGTTGTTTTGTTTAGGTAAACATTTATCTATTCCTACTGTATATATTAACTAATTTGTTTAGTAATTACGTTTTATTCTTAATCCCGCCAATTTACTGCAACATTTACATTAAAAGAATCAATTAGTTACTACTATATTGAAGATTACTCGTAACAATTTGCAACATTTGTAGACCCATTTAAGTCATTGCCAAAGCTTTTAGACGTATATCTGAAGACGGGGTTTATTTAAATTGTGGAAATCGATGACTGGAATAGCCGGTCAAATGTTAAAAAGCATATACATGTCGGAAAAAATGGCCACGGTATTTGTAAAATATAAATGACCAATAACCTTTGACTTTAAATTGTTAACTTTGACATGTTTTACTTTCTTGATAGTTACATTGATGTAATCCATGAGATAAAAAATAATTGGGTTCAAAACTGAGAGCCAGTCAGTTGCAATGCGAGAAGAAAATATTTTAAACTCATCTATATAAAGTCGACCATGACTTCGTCTTAATTACAAATGTCACGACATATAACTATTCATAGACTTTTGCGCCTAGCCTTCGTCTTCAATTTGGTTCATTGTCAATATAAGAGGAGCAAAAGATACCAGAAGGACATTCAAAGATATCAAAGATTACAAAACTGTTTTTTTTTTTTTTTTTTTTTTTTTTTTTTTGGTAGATAAATCTATATAGCTGACATGGTTTTAATTAAGGTAAGGACACCAATTTCCTGGTATTAAATTAATTTGAAAAAAAATAACGTATTGTCATATGACCTTTTACATTGAAGGATTAAACTTGCATTAAGTCGTGTTCAGACCAATTAACAGAAAATAAAGGAATATGAGGTAAACGTGCACGGGACAGGCTAATCGCACACAAAGTCAATGCATCGAAAAAATACAAATGATCAATGGTCAAAGTTTTTATTCATGTTCTTCATCTTGATAGTTGCTGGAGGGTCTTCAACAAAAAAAAATAATCATTAATACCGTAAAACAAGGTAAAGATCAGGTCCCTAGTGTTGAATTAATCAGTACTAGTACTTAAAGCATAATACTGAACTGTCACTATATTTAAATCTAGTCAACAAAGTCTTAGCACAATACAAGACAAGAACAGACAGACAGACAAATTCAGTTTAATAATTATGAGATTTACGATTTTTGCTTTATCCTACATATCGGTCTTTTAATGTTGTCACTAAAGCTTGAAAGTCTTAAATTACAATGAATCTATGTTTTTGCTTTGAGACCAGAATATTGTCAAAAAATTATCTAAAAATCAATTGCGTTTCAATGTAAGAAAGAGTCGGAATATGCGCAGAATGCACGATTTTGCGTTAATTTTCTCAGAGCTTCTGGGGCCTTGAGCGGCTCCCAAACCCCTCGTCAAATTTTTTTCGCCTCGATACGCTCGGAGAAAATATAGTTTGCCTCGATCACTATCAAAAGAGGCTAGTTACGGCCCTGTGGTACAGGCATTTTTAAATGTAGAAAATGGTGGATTAAACCTGGTTCGAAACAACAAAGAATACTAGTATGCTATTTGAACGTGTTGATGCTTTACAATTTCAGTAAGCTGTTCGCCTTACGTGGTGATATTACAGATTTTATGCAAACTTTGCACTCTGACTACCTGAAACACGTGACATGCTGCTTGGATCATCTTTATGATGATACTATGTCAGCACACTATTTTATTTTGAATAACTGAAATATTTATCATCAATCAATTGTAACATATAGTATTTTTTATAGATATAAAAGTATATACACAAATATATCTTTTTTTTGCTTTTATCAGTTGTATTTTGTGTTTTATATGTTGTTCCTTTCTTGTAATAAGTATACTTGTTTTGAAAATGTAAAGCTTATTTTTGCAGTTCAGTGTTTCTGTTGTTCCGTTGTGTTCCTCTTATAGTTGATGTGTTTCCCTCTGTTTTTGTAACCCGCCGTTGTTTTCTCTTTATGATTTATGACCTTTGGACAGCCGTATACTGCTGTTTCCTTCCTTTACACCATAAAATTAAAGTCTGTATGTTCATTTCAAATATTTTTTTTGTTTTCTGTAATTGACTTCCTGGCGGATTTATATAAGAGCCCTGCTCTTGTTTACTAATCCCAGTTATTGAATCTTTTGTATATTTCGTATTTATGTCTTTACCCTTGTAACTATATATAGTATTATTTTTTTTAATAAAATATGTTTACACTAAACACATCAAATGAATGACGTCCTGTATCAGTTGTTTATACCCTTTCTCTCTTTTTAATATTTATATAATCAATGTCCTCAACAGTACAAGACGAAATCCCAATAAAATATAGTCTCCAACACAATTGTAAATGATGATTATATACATTATTTAAAGTGCTCAAAATATTCAAACTATAGATTTAAAAAGATTTTATTTTTATTTTAAATTCTCATCCGACTCGGCAATCTTAGATTTGTTGAAGGTTAATATTTGTCAACCAAGACCTCCATATAACGTCGGGTCACATTTCTTAGTATGGTCCATTACATCCACCAACAAGGCTTCACGTTTATCTCCCTGTATCATAGTACACCCTGGTGGTGGTCCAAATACACCAGCATGAGTACCAATTCTATTCAGTCAATCATTAGAAAAAAGTTTAGATTTATAATAAGACTTATAACATAAAAGTGCAACTGTTTAAAATTAATTCTGCTTCATATTTCCTTTTTTTCAACCTCTTTCAAGAGATAAGATATATATCATACTAATAATCCCTGTTGTATTATTGTGAATGTAAGAAATATAGTTTAATGTTAAAGGAGCATCAACGGCTAAATTCGTTGCAACCGAAATTCTAATTTTTCAAATTCTCAAATCAGATTTATAATTAGTTATCAAAAGTACCAGGATTATAATTTTATACGCCAGACGCGCGTTTCGTCTACATAAGACTCATCAGTGACGCTCAGATCAAAATAGTTAAAAAGCCAAATAAATACAAAGTTGAAGAGCATTGAGGATCCAAACATCCCAAACCGTATTATCAGAATTACAAAAGTTCAATAAGGTAGTAAAAACACTGCACGGTATCGTTATACAATACAAATCAATTTCATTATTGACACCAGGATTTAGATTGTGTACGCCAGACGTGCGTTTTCACTGTGAAAGACTCATCAGTGGCGCTCAAATTAAACCCAAACATTACGATTTGCCGTCTTATTAAAAATCGACTTGATTTCCAAAAAGGAACAAACGCATGACGTTCTCCAAATAAATATAATAGATTAATTGATTGTTGGTTTCGAAAGGTCCAATAAATATAATATAATATTATATAGTTAGAAAAAAAAGTCCCCATAAATATAAAACGATAAGAACTCTCCCTATTAGTAATCTAATTCAATAAAATTTCCAATTTAAAAACAAATGTATATATTGAAACAAAATCTTAAAACGATGAAAGGTCATATTTGACTTTTAAACTTTTAAATTTTAGTGGGCCATATGTTCCCATGATCATAATACCGAAGATCTATTGTGTCTTACACAATAAGCATTTGAAAATTAGAAAAATAAAAATAATCCCAAAAGGGTTCTATAGCAAACCCATACCTTCATTCGGTCCCTCAAAGCAATGTATTATAGACCTCAATGAAAAATAAAAATTAAAACCCTGATGTCCCCAAGACGTGTTACTTTTAACAAACCGTGGAATCCAAAGTAAAATGACAAGAAGAAGGAGAAGGATAAGAAGATCTTTATTTGGTAGTCTTTGCCAGTTAACCTGTACGGTGACCTATAATTGTTAATTTCTTAGTCACTTGATCTCTTATGATTAGTTATCTCATTTGCAATCATACCTCAACTTTTTATATAAAAATGAAGTTCGATGCCCTCTAGGTTCAATTTGTTAGCTGCCATTACTTCCATTAACTTTATATGTTGTGCACATTGACCAGCACTCTCTAACTAGGGTCAAGTATGAATAGCATATATACCACATATTTTTAAATTGATTTTAATGTTTTTTTTTTTGTTTTTTTTTTTTTTTAGAGCAAACACTTAAATTGTCCTCTTTGTGTATCCCTTGTAATGCATCGAAACATATTTTAAACAAAGGGTTTTTCCATGAAATGACTTTATAAATGCTTCCTTGACTATATACCTGTATTTACCTGTAAAAAGGCGCAAATGAAAGATTTTATTTTTGGCTCAAATGAAATATCGTTTGTGGCGCAAATGAAAGATTTTTTTGGCGCAAAAGCAAAGCACCGGAAAAAAAAACAGGACCGATCGGAATAATTTCAATGTTAAATACGACATGAATTTTTATTTATTTACAAAAACAAGAATTCAGAAACTTTAGTAACTTGTGTAGTTTATTTAAATTTTATTGAACCACGGAAATTACAGAAGTTTAGACAACAACATCTGACGCCATGTTTCGTCTGCTTCATTTTTTCATTATTAGTGAGGTCAAAACAATTTTCCTAAATTATCACAGGTACTTCATTTAAATGTCACACAATCATAACTAATGATACCATATTTAGCGTAAAAGTTCCGTCCAGCCAGGGAGGTTATAATTATTATATAGCCTCCTTGGTCCAGCCAATAGGAATTTGTCCAATTAGTAATAAAACTGCAGCGTTTACATACGGTCCGGTAAATGTTGGATACGTTGTAATAGCTTCACAAAGTATGTTGTAAGATTACTAATATCTGTTTTCGAAAGCAGTATGACTTCAAGTCCGTTTGACTCTACATAAATGGACTCAAAATTAAAATGGTGTAACTATATTGTAAACAAGGATAGTCTACAAAATATGCACAGTATGGACTTTTGTCTGGTTCATAAAAAAAAAAAAGTTGGTGAAAAAACTGACAATATAGGTGCAATTTGGGTACTCTCATGTTAACAACTTCATAACTACAAATTTATTTTCATGACCAAAATAAAAAAAAGTACAAACATAAAGCAATAATAATCGGAAGTTGACTTGATAAGTTCGGGTCAAACTTATCAACGTCGGTTCAAACATTATGACGTCGCTGATATGTCCAGGTCAAAGTTATTAAGGCCAGGTCAACGTATTTGACGTCACAAAGCCGTGATATGGAGTTTTATTAAGAGCTGAGCAGATTGATATAGACAGTTGGACGACCGATAAGACAACAGATGGATATTTAGCATATAAAAAACACCAAATTTTTTATGTCAGTTGAAATCAAGCAAATTTTAATTTTGGACCCTTCAAACTTTAAAGTGGACTGATTTGAAAACAGGTATGTTAAACCCAAACATTTCTATTCAACAGCAGTCTCTAACTACATATCTCCTAAATTATATATAATAGTCCTACAAAAATATTAAAAATGTGTACATTTAATTTTTTTTCTAGTTTCTCTCATGCATGTGAAAGCGGTACCTTTTTGGTCACTATTTATGTGTTGCGTCTAATTAGAATTGTAACACTTTGTAGTGACTGAACAGGTTAAACAAATACTTCTCAAGAAACAGAAAAAGAAGACAACTTGGAACAACACCAGCCATGCCAGTATATGTATTAATAAAAACTCAGATCAGAATAGCATGGATAATATGTCCTTGTGACTAGTAAGGAAAGTTATCAATAATTCTGCAGATAATGCAATTTTATCAAGTGTTTTGCACATTTCTGTTAAAATCAGTGAAACATTCAAAAAGACGAAACTAAATTTTTATTACTGAAAGTTTCAAACAATGACAAGTGTTTTATTTACCAATAACTAATGTGTTTCTGTGAGAGAAAAAAATCATGTGCAATTTTGGGAATTAAAGGGAAGGAAAATCCTTTTGCGGCGCACTAGCGCATGTAAATTGTGAATATACTTACCAAAAATATTTTCTTTATCATGATACTGACGTCCACATTATCAAGGAGTACACATTGTAGGAAAAATGCACAAATTACAGACAAAATTAATTAAAACACCTTATTTTGTGTGCATCTCATTCCAAATCAGTATTTGTTGCATCTACATATACTAGATGAGTAATAATCAATGTAAATATGGGAAATTTTTGAAGAAAAACCTAAAGTTTTGTAAAAAAAATACCCCCAAAAATGTTGTACCATAACCCCAAAAATCAATTCTAATCTTCCTTTTGAGTATTGAACCTTCTAGTACAATTTCATAGAGATCCATGATTCACTTATACTAAACTTTTTGTCTAGAAACCAAATGTGTCTTCTTGAAAACAATTATGACATGATTAAGCATTACTCGAAAGCAAATTTTTTACATGCATGTATTTCCCATTTCCATTCTCAATTTTATTTAGCTGTCATATAATAAAAACTTGAAAAGTAAGCTAACAAAAAAATATATAAAGAAATGACATAAAACTGACTCTGAATTAGTACACCGAAGTGATCTGGAACCCACAAACTGAAGATGATCAGGAATACGAATGTTTTTTTGTTCGAGACAGATTTTCTCCACCAAAACCTTTCAGCGCTATATATCAATTAAAATTGTTAAGTCAAAATTTAACACTAGTAAGTATTGAGGTTCATCAAATTGGCAAATACGGCGGTATTTTCACCTAAAGATTTACTTTGTACAGACTTACCTGTGCGGTTTGGGAAGTTTTAAATGTTTTTAGATATATATATATATATATATAAAGTTGAATTTATTTTGAATATCTGAAAGATAATATCGTTTTTGGTGAAGATCTGGATTCACAATAGTTTTTTTGTCCTCTGCTTGAACAGATTTTTTTTTTCTTCAATTTGGGACTTGATTTATTTTTTTTTTATGAAAAGGAAAAATACCATACCCCTCCTGCTTTTGAAGTTCAATGATCGTTCCCGAAACATTTTCCATCTGAACTTATTATTTTATTTTAGTCAAAAACTATATGTTAATGTAGCCTAGGGCATTCGTCCTAAACATGCATAAAATATTTGCCACTGGGCTTTAAGCAACCAACAACCAATCAATATAAAGGATATTGTCTTGGTATAAAGCTGGCATTTAAGGTATCGCCTTCCTCATATTATAAAAAGCAGAAACACAACCACATTGTTTCACGTTTACTTCATATATTTTCTAAATGCTAAGCTGACGTACACCATAGATTCAATTTAAAAGTAAAACGTGACGTCGAACTTCCGCGGTATTTTTAATCTGATCCAACCCCGTAGCTGCATTTGAAATTCCGCGGTCAAGTAGTTTCACCGAGGTCCAATTGTTGGAAACTATTGTCCGGTCCAATAGTTCAACGCTTGCAATTTGAAAATAGTGAAAATATTGTGTACTTATTGTATATAGAAAATGATAACTGAGGTATTATAAAAGAAGATGTGGTACGAGTGCAAATGAGTCAAATCTCCATCCAAGTCACAATTTGGAAAAGTAAACCATGATAGGACAAAGTACGGTCTTCAAAACAGAGCATTGTCTCACACCGAACATCAAGCTATAAAGTACCCAAAAAGGTTTCAAACTATTAACTTTAGAACATTAAATGATAAAATGAAACCTACTATTTCCAGGAGAGGGAATAGATTCACAATACGAATCCGCTATGCTAATAACTAAACATATAATAATAACACAGGGCAGAGCGTTTGCTGTCTCCATTGTCATGTTTAGGTTGTTTACATAAACTATTTAGGTTAGAATGCATTTGATTTGATTCATTAAGATGACCCCAATAGTCTCCGTAGAATTCTTTATCAAAATTATTTTAAATCGAAAATAAACTAACAACGCCATGGCTAAAAATGAAAAAGACAAACAGTTTCGTATATTTGTGTGAGCATAGTTTTACAAACGCACGAGAGTTTTTTTTTTTTTCAAACTTAGAATGAAATTCAAAACAGTGTGGCTGTGGCCATTGATTGACACATTAAATTCATTCACTGACTGGGACAATTTACGTGAACGTTCGTCTGTAACGACCACTGTTCACGACGTACCAACTATAGACATTTAAACTGTGGGGTCACCAAAGGTTTCTTAACGCCTTTAATTATAAAATAATTCGAAAAATTAATCAGGAATAACCTTTATGTTTTGATTTATATAATTGATATAAATCAAAACATCGTGTTATTTCTGATTAATTTTTCGAATTACTTTATTAAGGTGTTGAGAACCTTTAGTGACCCCATAGTTTAAGTTTCTTTAAAAAGTACATAGTGAGCAGTGGTTGTTACATACAAACGTTCACCTAAATTGTCCTAGTCAATGGATGAATTTAATGTGTCAATCAATGGCCACAGCTACACTGTTTTGAATTTCATTCTAAATAAGGCTGTTTCATGTTTCAAAAATCAATCAAACGATTAATCGTAGTATTGCATTCGGAAGTAAAACATTGTTTTCTTCTTTTCATGACCAATATTGACAAATAGTTTAATAGTTGTTTCTCTAATTGGAATTCTTCATTATTATAAAGTTTTGTTTTACTATTTTCAGGGAGCCACGTACGAGATTGATTATCACATCAACTGAATTGCTATGAAGAATCTATAATTTGTGTCTTTGATTAGAACTAATCATTAATAAGAGATCGGGAGGAAGTAGTTCTTCTATTTTATCCATCAGTAATTACTAAAAAGTAACGATTTCTCGTTATCTGTAGAACTGGACAACTATTAAAGTCAAACATAATGTCCGATATGATCGTAGTTCTACGTTATATGAAGTCAAACATAATGTCCGATATGATCGTAGTTCTACGTTATATGAAGTCCTAGGATAAATTGAACGTGTTGTACTTTAACTAATGTTAACTGTTATCTGCATCTTCTAAATCACAAAAAGAGTACGCGACGAATAATAAAAATCAGATCTGTATTCAAAATTAAAAATATAACGTCATATTACCGCTTTTTATAGCTTACTACTAACTGTTGGTAGACGTTTCTTCCCCGAGGATATCACTAGCCCAGTAGTCAGCACTTCATTGTTGATATGACTATCATTTATATGGTCATTTTGATAAATTTACTGTTTTCAAAAGTAGGAATTATTCGAAATAAAAAGGATTTTTATAGGAATATATTACCTTAACTTGTTGGAATTGTGGGTCCTCATTGCTCTTCTACTTAATACTTGTTTATCTTTCTGACTATTTTGATCTGATCGTCACTGATGAGTCTTATTAAGACGAAACGCGCGTCTGGTGTATCAAATTGTAATCCTGGTCCCTTTGATAACTATATACGTTATGGGATTTGCTCATTACTGAAAGCCGTACGATTTGACAGTTGTTTTCCTTTCCCAAGATGTATTTCAGCTGTTGATTTTGCCATTTGATAAGGGACTTTCTGTTGTAAATTTTCCTTTGGGGTTCGGTACTTTTGTTATTTTTATCTGTTGATATGAAGTAAGGATACAATATAATTCGAAATCATTGACATGGATTTTCTCCGAGCACTATTTAATGATATAAGAATAAATGACGATGTAGTGTATGCACCAATGTGACAGCGACACAAAGCAGAATATATCTGTTTATGTTCTACCAAAACAGCAACCTTCAGTTCATAGTAAAAGTATCTAATCACCAATTGAATTATTAAAATCGATACACTCTACTCATATGTCAATATATCCTATCAGTAGAGTATTATTGAAAGAAATTTTAAAATTGTGAAATTAATTTTTACTTGGCGCAATGTTCTCAGATCATAGCATGATTTGGAACGAATGAAGCATCCGATTTAATACTAGTGAATACAGAACAATGTAACACGGTATTCTAATGAGTCGAATCATTCAGACTGATGCTCCTCATTTTTCGGTGAGTGTTTCGGAACTGTACAAGCAGTTTAACATACTATAACAATTTTTAAGATACACTAACACATTACAATAAAGGTATATCAAAGACGTTCTCCTTTATGTTGACCTCCTAAGTTAATTTCTTTTAAATATTACTCAAGTTTAGATAACCATACACATCATTTGAATTGAGTTTACTTTTAATTAGGTAGGCAATTGGACATAAATATTAACCAAAGTTATTTCTGCGATTAAAATATAATAATGACCCACATTTTCACGGGTTTTGGTTGACCTATATCCCAAAATGCATGTGTTTAAATTATTCTTTAATCTTATTGCCAATAGTTAAGTGAATATGAAAAAAGAGGAATTAACAGAAATAACAAACTCCAACAAAGGGGAGGGAAAGTCCACAAAACCTTACAATATTTAATGTTTGACTATATCAAACAACGGAACGAAAGAAACAAACGGTCATTTGTCGTAAAATTTGACAAGGTATGGCAATTTGGAATATAGGTCTTTTTGTGCTTACCTACAAACATAGTAACAATTGTTTGGAAGATCCTATTTATTTAGGATCAATGAATAGTTAAAGTAGATCAGATTTACCTTCCTCAAAAATTGCAAACTTGTATAAGTTTAAAGGATCGTACTTCTTCTAGTCATATTTGAATTCATACATAAAACTTAACAAACTATGGCTCTTTAACTATTTCGGATCGTATACTTAATTTGTTTTTAAATTTTCGGCTTTGAGCGTTTCTGAAGACTGATCCTTCCAGAAAATGTTTTGGACACATACAGTAAATAAAGTTTTTGCTAATGTGCTTTGTTTTTATGCCTTTTGTATGTTTCTTTGGTGCATATATGATTTGGCTCTGTAAACATCCCGTCATTGTGTTATTGTACTATGGTAAATTGGTGTATTTTTTTCTTTAATGTTTGCTAATATGCTTGGTCTATATGTCATGTTGTGCTTCTTTGTTACATATTTGTATGTTTTTATAGTGATTAAGATTACAACACAATGATGACTGCTGTACCCTTATTTTTGACATTTTTACCTATTATGTCTGTTTGTTTGGTTCACACATCAATGTTAATATAATGGAATTTAATGCAACTATCATACATGTGAATGCTTTAGCTAGCTTTAAAACCATGTTTAATCCATCATTTTCTTCATAAGAAAATACCTGTACCAAGTCAGGAATATGACAGTTGTTATCCATTCGTTTGATGAGTTTGAGCTTTTGATTTTGCCATTTGATTAAGGGCTTTCCTTTTTTAATTTTCCTCCGATTTTTGTATTTTTGTGATTTTACTTTATGAATGATTAAAGAGATTCTGCATATCTTTCATATGCAATAGTTAAACGTAATAAATGCATGATATCAAATTAAATTTTATGACAGCATGGTGCAAATGAATTTTACAGATGCCCGTACTAAAATCTATAGAACTGACATAAAAATAAACAATTATTTTTAATTGTATATTATGTAAATGATACACTCTTTAGTTTGCATACAATAGTGGTTTATAAATTCTTTTTTGTAATATAAATGGTTTTAGTCTTTATCATGTTTAAGTCAGTTTGATAAAAGAATAGTTCAACTACAGGAAAACAGACTCAAGGATTACATTCTATCATTTCAAAATAACCGTATGTCGGTGGACGATACAATGCTCTTTTTCAATTTCATTAAGTACTTTGTATAAACACATATATGGTTTTTTTTTTTCAATTGTTCAGTAAACATTGAATTGATATATCAATTGTAAAAGTTCGACATTTTCAATTTGTATTTCGCCTAAGCTTCATTTCCACTTTTCGTAGTGAGTACTTATCGTCCTCTTTCAGTGTGAACCACACAATACCATCACTGTACTGAGAGTGAGAATAAAATCCCACGTGGTACACGCCATTTAGGTTACTCAGGTAGCAATTATTAAACCACCATCCAGATTTGTTTTCTGCCGCGCAATGACGGACATTAAGGTCATTATCCATATCCTCGGTACTAAATTTCATTCCATCGTGAAAACTGAGGGAATCTCCGGCATTCCCCATGTATCCACCAACATGGATCTGATAATCGACATCCTGGCTTCCAATTGAAAAGATTCTATATTCAGAAAAGTGTTTCTTTCCTTCCCAGTCCCACATATCAATTCGTAGCGTATACTCATCTTGATTTGTAAGAAAATTAATCCATTCGTTTCCAACCCAGTGACTGCCGTACAGATTTCCAAAACCGAATTTATACTCGATCCACTGTCTGTTAAAGCTAAGCAGACCGTCAGTTCGACGTTGAATAACAGTGTATGCTGTTCCGTTCAGAAATTCGCAATAAATATTATCTGGTTCCTCTGCTCCTTCTGGTTTGATCTGGTACACACCACTAACATCATATCCCATTTCATTAACATCTTGGCAGTCTGAAATAAGTATATTCGAATTAAGTTGTATTTGTTATTAAAAATCCCAATGTTGTCACCTTGTCTAACATTGAGAATGGAAATGGAGAATGTGTCAAAGAGACAACAATCCGACCATAGAACAGACAACAGGCTGTATGTTTTCATCCCTTCTATTTTAAATGAATTTAAATCATTCTATGAGTTTTAATCATTTGCAGCAATATATCATTTGACGGGCCCTCGTGGTTCAGAAAGTATATCTCTTTCGGAGCACCATATTTCAACCCGAGTTTTGGGTGTTCGTAATACGCAATCGTTAGCTTTTTGGGAAGTCTTCATTTTCAATTACCTAAAGCATTAACTCGATAAAACTGTCTTCTTAACGCTCACTTTATTTTGTAAGACGCCAGTTTAAACTTATAAGCATTAACAAACTGCACTTTCATTATTCTATACACTATGATTTTCATTTCAATATTCAATTTCCACCAACCCTCAATGATTTGAGTCTCGTACTAATCAATCCAATAACTGTTAAGCTTAGTTATATTTTCTTGCTGTCGCATTTGGTAGTGTTGCCCATCTTTATTATTGTAATGACAGTTTTAATAAATTTCTGAGGAAAACACTTTAAAAAAAGTGCTACCAATCTTAAATTATATCCAACCCCACAAAATTAACGTCAAGAAAATTCAAATTCATTGCTTCATGTACCAACTTCTGAAACGCTAATTTGTTAAAGGGTGTTATACATATAGTTGATATATTTATACCTAGTAATGTTTAGATTAAAGAGTTGAAGCTTCATCTGTTAATGTAGAGGAAAATCAGAGAGAATTATGTAGAGAATATATTATATACATCTCTAGCTTCTACAACATGACACAATTAACTAGTGTCTTTTGTTATACGAAAAATGTTTACAGTCCTACAGTTACAGTTTCTTTGTCTATTTTCGACAATACTAAGAGTGTGCGTGTTTATGCAGCATTAAATTCTAGAACCCTCAATATCTGTACAAGATCATGTTGTTTTAGATATAGGTATGATGGATACAATTTACTAATTGCTGATGTGAATACAGGTATGATGGATACAGTTTACTAATTGTTGATGTGAATAACCATGAAATCTTTTGTTTATATTAACCGACTGTCTTAAGTTATAAGAAACCTCAAATCAAAAAAAAAAATAATGCATAGAATGAAATTCAAAACAGTGTGGCTGTGGCCATTGATTGACACATTAAATTCATCCATAGACTGGGACAATTTAGGTGAACATTTGTATGTAACGACCACTGCTCACTATGTACTTTTTAAAGAAAATTAAACTATGGGGTCACTAAAGGTTCTCAACACCTTAATAAAGTAATTCGAAAAATTAATCAGAAATAACACGATGTTTTGATTTATATCAATTATATAAATCAAAACATAAAGGTTATTCCTGATTGATTTTTCGAATTATTTTATAATTAAAGGCGTTAAGAAACCTTTGGTGACCCCACAGTTTAAATGTCTATAGTTGGTACGTCGTGAACAGTGGTCGTTACAGACAAACGTTCACGTAAATTGTCCCAGTCAATGGATGAATTTAATGTGTCAATCAATGGCCACAGCCACACTGTTTTGAATTTCATTCTATGTTTTTTTATAACTCAATGGGTAGTTTTCATTATAAAACTAATGTACATATACTTTTTTCTGAAGAAAATTCTTTAATTTATTCATATCAAGAAGAAGTTTACTTTATTTTAATTGCTTCCCTCCAGGAAGCAATTCCCCCTACATATTTTCCGTATGCAAAGTGATCTCAGTGTGACCAATCTCGTAAAAATCCGGTGATCACAATACGCGTGGATGTCCTTAAAATAAACTATTATCTGAATTCACATGTTAAACACGTGCTCAATTTCCATGCTTTTTTGTTGATTTTTTGTCGATTGTTGATAAACAGGTGACAATCGTTAAACTTCGGCTTCAAAACACGAACTTTAATAACCTGCCATATTTTCACAACAACACTGACCGATTGAAAAACAAATTGACGATTATACGAAATTTACACGAAAAAAATGATAAATTCGTGCACAGAAGACTAAGTTAATGATGTTTGAATGCATTGGTTCAAGAATTGGAAGAACATTATTTTTCACCGGTCACTCGTTTCTTATGACTTTAAACGCTTTCTGAAGATCTATGATGCCTACGTAAACAATTGATTCCTATCATAAAACATATGATGATTAGGTACTGTCAATTAATAGACGCCCCTTTTACACTATACATATCAATTACATCTCTCTAGAATTGTATTCAACGGATGTTAAGGACACATAATTGAAAGCTTAAGACAGGATGTTTAGTACGAAGAAAGGAAGCTAACTACATATAAATGATTCAAATAGTCCCAAAGGAAACATTTGGTGACAAAATGATTTAATATCAAATGTCACGTTACAACACTATTGCTTCAATTAATTCAAATATAAGTTTTATCAAGTTCAGAGATACTATTATCTAAATATGGTATTTCTGAGGCAGAGGAGGCCGTGTCTGTTGTTGTCCTATATTTCTAGCTCTAGAGGATATGTTACTGGAACCGAATCAGAAAATTTTGGATTGTTGATCGAAGGAACATCATCAATATGCAAAATTAATTTTCCATAGGCGGTAATGGTATCGTTTCTTTCTGTAGACTCACCATAGATACCATGATAGAAATTCTTATTTGCGCCAGACGCGCGCTTTGTCTATTAAAGACTCATGAGTAGCGCTCGAATCAAAAATAATAAAAAGGCCAAATAAATTGCTCAGTCCATATTGTAAACTTTGATATGATGAATGACTCATTTCGAAGACATTTTACAATATAAAATAGGATTAATAAGAATGCACTGAAAATCCTTTCGTAATGTGGCTCCTCACGGTAAAAAAAAATCCCTTTTATCACACAATGAGTCTTTCAATATTTTGAATGCAAAAAGTAACTCAACAGTTTTTACTTATTTATTCTATGGTCCTGTACTTTCCAAATCAACAGAAATTGGAAATCACAATCACTTGATAAAAGTAAAGTAGAAACATGCCCAACATCACTACACAGAAAGTTTACACAAGACTTTATAGGTCCTCAATTTGCTTTAAGGATATTGACCCATCTGAATGTGATATAAAATTATCAAACTTATTTCGTCTTCTTATTTTTGACAAGTATTAAAGGAATTCCGACTCATTTGAAAATAAGAAAAGCTCGGCAAAGAGACAAAGAGAGGCACACAGTTCGTTCCTATAGAAACAAGTCTACCCAACAATGTCCTTATTAAACACTGATGTTGTCAATAAGAGACCCAAGCATACTGTTCATTATTAACAAAATATGCCGTATGGTATCCGAAAGTAATACATTTCAAGCGTATACTACAATTTTTATGTTAAAAAGCATTGTGGATTATTTCATTTAACAATATTTCTCATGGGGAATTGTTGTATACAGGTTTGAATAACCACTAGTTTTGTTAGAACTAGTTTTAAGGGAAGATAGAGATTAAAAATTATCCAGAGGAAACTTAATTGTTCTTTTTGAGGGAACATTAAATAATAGAATTGGTTAAATCCAATGAGAGGATTGTTTTTCATAAATACTTTCAAAACATCAGATAGTAATAAGGGGTTATGGGACTTATTTTGTTGGTCTTTTGGCGATGAAATGTGATATTTTTGTTATGCTATGACTTATCTAATAAAGGTAGATTAACATTAAAAAAAATACTTATATATTAGATAATTATATATTATGTTTTAAATACTATATAGTATGAAATTCAAAACAGTGTAGCTGTGGCCATTGATTGACACATTAAAATCATTCATTGACTGGGACAATTTAGGTGAACGTTTGTATGTAACGACCAATGCTCACTATGTACTTTTAAAGACACTTAAACTATGGGGTCACCAAAGGTTCTCAACACCTAATTAAGTAATTCGAAAAATTAATCAGAAATAACACGATATTTTGATTTATATCAATTATATAAATCAAAACACAAAGGTTATTCCTGATTAATTTTTCGAATTATTTTATAATTAAAGGCGTTAAGAAACCTTTGGTGACCCCACAGTTTAAATGTCTATCGTAGGTACGTCATGAACAGTGGTTGTTACAGACAAACGTTCACGTAAATTGTCCCAGTCAATGGATGATTTTGATGGGTCAATCAATGGCCACAGCTACACTGTTTTGAATTTCATACTACCTACCTTTGGGTATAGTAGTTATCACTCTTCGTTTATTTTCTTTAGTCCCGTCATGATTGACATCCGGGGACTTCAAAGACGCAATAACTAACGTCTTTAGATATGCATTGTCGTCCTTTAACAACCCAAGGTCTTTATCAACAGATTTTATTTTAGCTTCTGAATTTTTCAGATCGGTTTTCATATTGTCTACAATTACTGTATAATCCTCATCGTGAATCTCCAGCTTCTGTATGCGATCGTGTACGTTATCATTCTTATTTGATTGTGATTTTAGCACATCAGTAAAATTGTCGTTTTTCGCTTCCAAGATAGATAATTTCGATGTCAGTAATTGGATGGATTCTGCAATATGAAAAGAGTTGTTACTGTATTTATTTTGGCCCATTTTGATATTCCTGTGTTCTGTTTGTAATTCTATGACGTCGCGTTTCACTACAACCCATTCAGCTTTCAAATCCCGAACAGTATTTTTTAACAAATCAAGCATATTTATATCACGATGACTTATAGGTTCTGTCTTTCTCATATTTCCAATATTCAAAGATTGAAAACTTCTATGCATCCGTTGATAATTGTTTTTCAAATGACTGACTTTCTTTTTAAGGTCTAACATATCTCTTTCAACATCCGTAATACTGTTTGATGTGTCTCTTTCAATTATCCTACCTTTCAATGTTTTAAATTTTAACTCTGTAATTTGCCGTTCTAGGTGAATGGTCCAGTTTTGACATTGTTTTAATTCTTCCAATGCTGTAGCTTTCATCGTAAGAAACTCCCTGTCTATATATCCCGTCATGTTGCTCACCTTATAACTGACATCCTTCACTTTTTGTCTGATATCTTCATCTGGGTACCATACATGGAAACTGTACTCACATGGCAAATTATTCCCACGTACTTCTGAGTTTGACAGTACAACTGAATACATAATCAAACAAAACTGAAAAAGTATTTTTCGGCAGTTCATTTTGTACTGTTTTGTTCCTCGTTTGTTTTCAATGTCATTATGTGTTGTTCTTCCTTCAAACTGAAACCAGTTTACCTTTGAAGAACTAGTCACGTAGAAATGTAAACATTGTCATCTCGTAAAGATCCTGAAACTATATTTCACAGTCGATTCCCGTGAATTGATATTTAGCGTGGACGTAATCTAAGTTTTATGCATATGGAATTTTGAAATAACGACGTGATTATCATTAAGTAACTTTTAATGAAGTCTTTAAGACACATCTAGATAGTGAACTATTCCGTATATTTTACATGGCTGTATCATATTCGACTTTAAGTGCGTGTCTATGAGCGTTTGACGAACTAAGACAATTTCTGTTGTATTGATCAAAGTTAATGAAACTCTTACTTGAACGGTTACATTAATATAAGGCAGCAAATGTTATAATTACAACACAGGGGACCCACGTGAACTGTCAGACGTGCTCGTTTATTAAAGCTGAAGAAGCACTTTATCCAATTAAAATGTCATGATCATCTGCGATGAACCAGTCGTGATTAACAATCACAGATTTTGATAGTTTTAGGGTAGCGTCTAGGGAATATTTATTGAATTATTACCAAATAAATGAAATAAATCCACAAAAAGATATATCAGTCAAAAGGTAATTGAATTCCATTTACTATAATAACAACCAATCGCTTTTAGTAGAGTGATGCATTGTAACTAAAAATATTCCTACCTTTCATTTGAGTTGCCTGTTGTTCTGAAATATAATACCTATTTATTGCAGTATATTGGAATTTATTTGACATATACAGTAATCATGTTAGATGAATATAGTCTGAAAGAATCAGGCTTAAGTGCTTTTCGTTTCTGTGAAATATGTTATTTTAAACTTTAGCTTGTTGTGAAAAGTTTATTCAAATACCATGAGTGGAAAGTCCCACAGCAATTAAATCTTACAGGAATAAAAGATAACTTACTAGGCAAAACAATAACCTTACTTGAAGAAAAAAAAGACATATCTTAGCCAAAAGAACTCAAAATAGTTTAAAAAACACATCAGAGAAAACTGAAGATTTTTCTATGATTATTTCTTTGTCAAGGGAATTCTTTGAATGAATCTTATGTAATAACTTGTTTGACTGAGTTTGACTGTCCCTTTGGTATCTTTCGTCCCTCTTTTGTTACTGGTACATGATAAGATTCTTACAATAGCTCTTTGTTAGTCCTATATTAAGTATTTGTCTTACCTTTCATAAACGTCTTTCATGCTTCTTGCCATAAATATAGAAACTGAGAAACTTTCTACAGATTAACTCCTCAGAAAAAAAAATTTCAAACCTTTTTAATGTTTAAATAGAAAATCATAAATACGATTTAAAAGGAACAATAACAATTAAAAACCAATTCTTCAGAGAACAATTGAAAGTCTTTCCACCTCGATAATAAGAATGAAACGATGTTAGAAAATGTCACTCCTTGTTGATGTAATTTTGTTCTTCAAATTGATATAAAAGAATAAGAATAATAGGTATATGCAGAAGACTTAATTGTTTTATTATGAACAGGAAATTTTTTTTAGCAAAGGTCAAAATCTAGAACATCAAATTGACCTTTGACCTTGACCTCAATTTCAAGGTCATAGGTCAGTGATCTCAAATCAAAAGACCCAAGGTCAATCGTGTGTATGGTTGTGGAGAAATACTGATTTCAAATACATAAGGGGAGAAAACTCCTATAAGGGTTAACCAAAACACTTCGACTGAAATAGGTTGAAGTTGCGCCTTTTTGTAAACAGTAATTTGGCAAACAAATCATATCATTAACTGTAACAGTTTCTTTTGAATAACGATAACAAGCAAAATTCAAAATTCATGACATGACCTTGACCTTTGACCTTGATCTCAATTCCAAGGTCATAGGTCAGTGAACTCAAATAGAAGACCGGAGGTCAATCACTGGAATGTATGGCTGTGGAGAAATACTGATTTGAAATACATAAGGGGAGAAAACTCCTATAAGGGTTAACCAAAACACTTTGACTGAAATAGGTTGAAGTTGCGCCTTATTGTAAACAGTTATTTGGCAAACACATCATATCATTTACTGTCACAGTTTCTGTGGAATAACGATAACAAGCAAAATTCAAAATTTAGAACATGACCTTGACCTTTGACCTTGACCTCAATTTTCTTCTAATGGACCAAGAACTTCATATCAAAAGACTGTAGACCTTTACGACTTATAACGTAGGAATTTATCCAACAAATTGCCTATCTTAAATTTTCAAAGGGCAATAACTCCTATAAGATGTCTTCCGATCACTCAAGTCAAATAAATTAAATCATTCTCAAGAGTAGACAAACAATTTGGTGAAAACAGTTCGCTAAAATCTTTTACGGTTTTAGAGATATAGCGATAACAAGAAAAAAGGGACGCGGGGAGATAACTCCTATAAGAATAAGTGTTCGGTCACACAGGGTGAGTTTTGAAACCCCCATTACTGTACAACATCATTGGCCAAAAAATCCATTCGATATGTTGTAAGACAAAAAAGCATCTCAGACGGCAGAAGAAAAAAAAAAAAAAATAATCAGAAGAAAAACAAAAGGATCTTTCCACGAAAAGTGGAAAGACCTAATAAAATTGTCTCGACTTTTCGTGTGTGCATGACACGTTTTTTTGACAATTATATAATTGGTATTTTACGTGGAAATTGATTAAATGTGGTTCCTATCGATCTATATTTTCACGAGATTTCCCAAATTCATTTAATTGTATATAATTTCTAACGTTCAACATTTATTTGTAAAACCTTCCGTAATAATAAAAATCAACATGATATATTATAATTGCCCTTTTTATTGTTAAAATCGTGAAGGAGGCCCGTTTTACAAATCTTTCACTGTCAAGAACCCTGTCATTATTCTATGATAATCGATATTTATAGACTCCTTTCATTTGTTTGTTTTTATAGTGATTAAGATCATAATAATAAATAATAATGAAAATGTATAAAGCTCCCTATATAAAAAAAATAAAATTAATCTAAGGCGCAGAACATTCAGCATGGTATTTAAAACAAATCAAAGACAAAAACATAAAAATAAAACATACACTGTGTTAGATTCAAATACTAAATTATCCAGAGGAAACTTAATTGTTGTTTTTGAGGGAATATTAAACAATAGAATTGGTTAAATCTAATAAGAGGATTGTTTTTATAAATACTTTCGAATCATCAGATATTAATAATGGGTTACGGGACTTATTTTCTTAGTCTTTTGTTGAGGAAAAGCGATATTTTTTGTTTATGCTATGACGTATCTAATTAAGTTAAATTAACATTAAAAAATAACTATATATTAGATAATAATATATAATGTTTGAAATACTATATACATACCCTTGGGTAAAGTAGTGATCACTCTTCGTTTGTGTTCTTTAGTCCCGTCATAGTTAACATCCGGGGACTTCAGAGACGCAATAACTAAGGTCTTTAGATATGCATTGTCGTCCTTTAACAACACAATGACTTTATCAACAGATTTTATTTAAGCTTCTGTGAATTTTTCAGATCGGTTTTTATGTTGTTTAAAACAATAAAAAATAATCTAAGGCACAGAACATTCAGCATGGTATTTAAAACAAATCAAAGACAAAAACATAAAAATAAACATAAAACATAGACTGTGTCAGATTCAAATACTAAAATAAAAAATACAACAAAAATGGCTACCATAAAAGGTCAATACAAAAATACATGTACAAACAAAAAATTAAAATTAACAATCTAGGCTAAAACCATGCAAAACAATAAAAAAAAACTAAATAAAAATACAAGTAAAAGAGTTTTCTAGCTGAGATTTAAAACACTCTGGGAATTTGCATTGTCTTAACTGTTCCGGAGATTGTTCCATAATACTGCTGTCAAATCAAATTGTATTTCACCACATGTCTTCATCTGCACTTTTGGAACGATAAGTAGTTTTGTTGAGCTTGAACGCAGATATCGGTTTGGCACATTTTTGGAACATATACTAGTTCCCGAACGTAAGCAGAACAGAACAATGCCCTTCAACGCACAGTATACATAAGTAAGTATTTTGAATTGTGGGCTGTATTGAACGGGAAACCAACGTAAATCGGCAAGTATCGGTGTAATATGTTGATGTGTTCTTGTCCTGGTGATAACACGAGCTGATGTATTTGTAATTTGTAATGGAATTTGATGCGACTGTCTTACAAGTGAGAGTTTTAGCTAGCTATGAAATCAGGTTCAATCCAACATTTTCTACATAAGAAAATGCCTGTACCAGGTATCTTTATCATGCAGCAATGTTAATATAAGGAATGTCAATTTTCAGCCTAAAGAGTCAAGTTTGTTTTTTATAGTGTTTGTGGAATAAGTGGGGAGACGGGAGAAAATGATAGAATAAATCGCATGTTAAATGGAATTTTCCCCTAAATAGTTCTATATAACGTTTCATAACGATTTACCAGATTATGATGGTATCTGTTAAACTTTAAAAAGGAAAAGAGGAGTCCAACTTACATTTGGTTTAACAGCTGAAATACCTCTATCAATGATATCATGATAAGACGCAATCGACATGTAATTATGTAACAATTTCAAATGATGTATACTCCATAGTCATGCACGGCTGTAATATTGCTTCACATAAATTAAGTGGTGAACTAATGTTTGTTTTCGTAAGATTGGTTCTCAAAACGCCGTCATTGTCAATCTATAAATGTAAAAATTAATATGATACAGGTTGAGTGTGATTCCAATTGGATTAATGAGACCATGCAATAGAGTCACCAATATTTGATTTAATCAATGAAAAGACATCATCTTTATCGCGGAACGTGAAGCTGTAGGATACTGGTACTATCTTGTCATGTTTCTTAGGAATCTCTTAGATGAACTCTGCAGTATAAGAACAAAGGAATAAGTCAACAAGCAGAGGAACACAGATTATGGCCACTTGAAGCCAATAATCCGTGGTAAAACACATCTTTATAATGTCATGCAGTTTGTGTCTGCGTTGGTCTTTTATGGACAAGATTGTCTAAGTATGTCTGTCCGTCATTTAGATTTGGAATATATATTTGTACAGGTTACAGAGAGGAAAGGTGTTTATACTATTGCAAGAGTGTATGTACATGTACTTTTACACATCTTTGGAATTGTTTAATGTACTGTTCACATCTAAATCACACATCCCATAATGTAGAAATGAGGTTGCTGATAACATTTAATGGAGTTTTCTCCTTTGTTCAGAGGCTGGTGTATGGGTCCTTATGGATTCTGTATCATCATATAATCAGGGGTTTTTTTACTTCGTTCGACAGTTTATCTTTGAACAAAGTAATATTCGCAATTTTTAGAATTATCTTCCTATCATGTAAATATTTATCATCATATGATAACGTTATGCACGATATGTATAAAGTGCATTTTTGGTTTATTAATGCTAACTTTGTATCAACATGGACTCTTGAGTACACTTACTTTGTTACGGAGATTGAGAATATTTATTTTAGCATTTTCATTGACATTTGTTTTGACAAACATTTACACGGAAATGAAATACAATATTACAGATATCCACAAATCGGGTTATTTTTAATCGTTTCAAGTCAAGATAGGGTTGGAATCAGTCTGTTGGTTTGAATGTAGCATCATAATTGTGTTAAAGTGTTAAAGCTATTAGTTTTTATATTTCGTCGTATGTTGATTTGGAACTTCTATTTCCAGTTAATATATTTCGCTAAATCATTTCTGTTTACAACTGAAATGTAAATAACAATAATAAAATAAAATAAAATAAAATAAAAACTACCGAACTGCAATGAAAATGTAAAACGGAAAATCCCGTTTCAAATAGAAAAATCAAAAGCTCAAACACATCAAACGAATAAAAAACAACTGTTATGACTGGGTACAGATATTTCCTTATGGTGGATTAAACCCGGTATTATAGCTAGCTAAACCTCTCACTTGTAGGAGGTCGCATAGTATTCCATTATATTGACAAAGTGTGAGTAAAACAAACAGCTGACACTTTAAACGATGCAAGGTAATTATAACACGATTGATTTTCCTTAATAAGGAATGTCGAATTCATTTGTGTTTCGGAAATACTTCATGTGAAAGTAATATGTATACCCTACGTAATAAAAAACTGTTGTAAATACAAATCAGTGGCGGATCCAGAGGGGGGCGTAGAGGGCGTACGCCCCCCCCCCCCCTTTTTGCTTGGACTTTTTTTTTTTTTTTTTTGTAAAATGATTAATCAGACTAGACTTCGTGAACTTTGCCATTTCCCGTGTACTACTATTTAATTTTTATGCGACAATTCTTGACTTATAAAGATATGTTTTGCTGGAATTTACTGATTATCAAAGTTATGTGATTCGCTATGGTGGAGTTGACCTGCAGTGCGTCGAATAAAACGTCTCTCAGTCATTTTGAAATTCAAATTACAGTAACACATTGCGTAGGCTGAGGATGACAATCATGACACCTTCAAAGCAACACAGGATTTAGCAAGAACATAATAACTTCTATTTCAATATTCCACCAAACAGAAAGTAATGCTCTATAGACTATTACACTCTCATAAAAAAAAGTTCCACAGCAATATTATCTAACTACGGAAACATGTTTAACCCCAAACACCCCAGCCTTTTTAAAAATAATATAGCTGAATAATGATCCCCAGTCAGTATAAGTTCTATATAGATTTAAAGTCGTAAGTACGAACCATTTGATTTGAGGAGACAGTCTTAGATATTTGAGAGAAAAAAAAATTGACTCTGATTTTTGCCTTAAACAAAAATTTTGGACGCAAAACAAAAATCTTGTCCACTTTTTGCTATTAGAAAGGAAAATTCCCAACAGAATTATTTAGCATTAAATGAACATGATGAATAAAAGCGGGCATATTTTTTTTTGTGGCTGGGGTTTTCATGTCTGACCGGAATGTCTGTTTCGCCGAACTGATATATATGGAATACTTTTTTCAAGACCAGACTGCAACCTGCCTGCTGGGTGTGGCCTTTATGTCTCCATTTGTCGGCTGTCATTCATAAATTCGTTGTCATTTCAGACTCATTCTTAGCCTTTGATTGATTTGGAACCCTTTACTTCCCTTAATGTTGTTGGTGAAACATATCAACCAAACATTGGGATAAAAATTGCTTGTTTGTCTTTTTTAACTCGTGTCGGTCGTATTTCAAATTCAATCGAATAGCCCAGCGTTTACTTTTTTACAACAAGAAATCTATGAGGTTATTCTAACTTAACTTACAACATACGTGCGAGAATTTTCCATGTCTATGTTTTACTGACAAATCCCACATTAAATGTATCAGTACATAGCTTTGGATCCATACTATCATTTTATGATAGACAATTATTAATAGCTATATAGGGAGAATACAGCATCGAAAATGTCCAGCCCTTACACCTTAACAGCAACTACAAAATATGCATGCCCCACGCCAGGAACCGTTTAAAAAGTCCATATTTCACTTATTTTATGTTTTTAGTCCTAAAAAGGGCCCAAAATTTTGTTCGCCTCGCTCCGCTCGGCGATCTTTTAAAACTACGCCCCCTCTTTCAAAAATCCTGGATCCGCCCCTGCAAATGCATGCTTATATTGAGATTATCTGATGTGTACCACTAGACGACCTTATAAGAATACATTTAATGTTCAAATATAAGCATATGTATAGGATATAGGTTCACGAAGAACAACTCAAGTCCGAATATCTAATAATAATTAATTATTAAGTGTATTTATGTTCTTCTCAGATATATCTGGAGTCCGAATTTGTTGATAATTTCCTTTTTAAAATCAATGTTGCTCTTTTCCTGTCTATTTAACGGTTTGTAATCATCGTTAGCTGGTTATCTTAGTTTAACTTGAAGTTCATAATAATAAAAGATGTTGTATGATGGTCAATAAGCCATCAATTCTCCTGAACCAAAATAACATTAATGTTATAAAATTTTTATTTGTTTTTTAAACACAACCCGGAAAAATCAATTTGTCATCTTTTTACGCAAGTCAACCTATCCCATCCTTTCAATCAGTATAACTACTATCTAAGGCAATTACAAAACCCTTAAATGTGCAGTTTTTTCGGCCTTTTAATATAATTAGGTCTTTCCACCTTTCCGTGGAAAGACCTATTGGATTTCTTCTGATTATTATTATTAGGTCTTTCAACCTTTTCGGTTGAAAGACCTATAGGTTTTGTTCTGATTATTAGGTCTTTCCACCTTTCCGTGGAAAGACCTATAGGTTTTGTTCTGATTATTATTATTAGGTCTTTCAACCTTTCTGTTGAAAGACCTATTGTATTTGTTCTGATTATTATTATTATTATTATTATTATTATTTTTTTTTTTTTTTTTCTTCCGCCAACTTTTTTTTCCTTCGCTGTTTTTTTGTTTCACAAGATGTCGCTTAGATATTTGGTATATGATATCGAACAGTTAATGCGCTTCTGAAACTGACACCGCGTAACAAAAACTTTTACCTTGTAAGAGTTATCCCCCCAAACACTGTTTTTCTTGTGGCCACTACTACTTCGCAACCGTATAAGAAACCGACAAATTTATTTTTCCAAATTGCTCGTTATATCCTCAGGATGTTCTGTTTCATTTCAACGGAAGCTATCCGGAGACTCCATATGAGAGTTATCCCCCCTTTTATATATGATATCAGTGATATGCATTTCTAACTGGTAAACTATAAGTGATAGAGACCTAGGGTCTTTTGATTTAAGATCCTTGGTCCAAAAAAATGAAAATTAGGTCAAGGTCAAAGGTCAAGGTCAAATTCTTAATTTTGATTTTGGCTTATTTTCACCTTTTTTCATTAACCTTATAAGATATCAACAATTTTTTTTTACTAAATTGTTAGTTGCGACATGTCGTAACTTATAAATTTTGGTTGCGAGGGTGCGTAAACAATACAAGGGAGTTTTCGCCCCTCTTATATTAAGAATTATGCGTAAAGTGATTTTACTCATGAACCATACATATTAAGGAACTAGTGTCTTTTTTATTTGAGATGTTTAGTCTATGACCTTGAAATTGAGGTCAAGGTCATAGGTTAATTGGACGTTCTAGATTTTGACCTTTGCTTAAAATTCATATTTATACATCATTAAGCCATAGGAACTGACATTTTCAACTGAATTTTAATATTTTCATATCTAAATAGATCCTTATTGGTTGAAAGACCTTCAATTGTTCTTTGAACAATTGGTTTTTAATTATTATTATTATTATTATTTTTTTTTTTCTTCCGCCTAATTTTTTTCTTGCGTAGTATTGTTGTTTAATAAGTTGTCGCTTAGATATTTGAAATATGATATCGTATAGTTTATACGCTTTAAAAATTTACAACTGCGTAACAAAATACTTTACATTGTAAGAGTTATCTCCCCAATCACTGTTTTTCTTGTGGCCACTACTCCTTCGCAACCGTAAAAGATTACAACAAAATTATTTTACCAAATTGCTCGTTACATCTTCAGGATTAGGATTTTAATTTTGACCGAAGCTATCCAGAGACTCCATATGAGAGTTATTCCCCCTTACGTATTTGATATAGGTGATATGCGTTTCTAACTGGTAAACCATAAGTGATAGAAACCTAGAGTCTCTTGATTTGAGATCCTTGGTCCAAAAAAATGAAAATAAGGTCAAGGTCAAAGGTCAAGGTCATATTCTAAAATTTGATTTTGGCTTATTTTCACTTATTTCCAAATACCGTATGACATATTGACAAATATTTTTTCCTAAATTGTTAGTTGCGACATGTCCTTACTTGTATATTTTTGTTGAAAGGATGCGCATACAATAAATGGGAGTTTTTGTCCATCTTACATTTAGAATTACGCGTAAAGTGGTATAACTCATTAACCAAACATATTAAAGACCTTGGGTCTTATGATTTAAGGTCCTTGGTTTGTGACCTTGAAATTGAGGTCAAGGTCATAGGTTAAAAGGACGTTCTAGATTTTGACCTTTGCTTTAAATTCATATAAATACATCATAAAGCCATAGGAACTAACATTTTAAACTGATTTTTCATATTTCAATATCAAAATAGATCTTTACTAGTGGAAAGACCTACAATTGTTCTCTGAACAATTGGTTTTTAATTATTATTATTTTTTTTTTTTTTTTTCTTCCGCCCAATTCTTTTCTTGCGTAGCATTGATGTTTCAAAAGATGTCGCTTAGATATTTGAAATATGATATTGTATAGTTTATACGCTTTAAGTACAGCTCTTTATAAGAACCAGGCAGTGTGCCATATACATGTGATACATGGGGGGTTTCAGATTTTATCTATAATTGGCCTAGTAGAAGCAATAAATGAAAAATGCTCAAAAAATAATTTTGAGTGGGAAAATATGAGTGGTTGTCATGGTAACAGACACACAATTTTTTGGTTGTTAAGCGTTGTAAAATCTTTCAAAAATCAGCTAAATCACCACATTTCAGAGCCTGATTAAGAATAGAATAATGCATTTTTCATTAATTTTCATATGTAACATTGATAGAACTTGGTTTAAGCTTCATTTTAGTGAAGATTGCATGTCAACCAAATTTGGAATTTTTTTGGAAAATTTTGTGAAAAACTGCATATTTTCAACTTTTCTGAAATTGGGATTTTTGCTGAATTACAACATTTTCTCTGGTGTTTTTCAGAAAAGTGCAAATGTGTACAGAATAGTTAGCACTGTAGTTATGAAGTTTGAATACTACTCTACCAAATTCAATAGAAAAATGTGTGGGATTTTTTTTAGTTTTATCACCATAGCAACCGATTTTTTCCTTGGAAACGGAGTTTTCATTTGCAGAATATTGCAGTTTAAGAGCTTAAATGTCCTGAATTTTTTATAACCGATAAGAAAAATACATAAAAGCTAACTCAAACTTTAAACTACAATCGTTAAGTGTTGTTGACTTCAACTGTTACCACGGAAAGACATATTATCCATAGCAACATCCACTAAAAAACTGCATAAATAGAAATTTATGTAAAAAAGTATATAAATAAAGGGTTCAAATTGGAATATGACTTCATTCTTTGCTTCACTAACAGTCTTGTCTGGGATTTTTTCTTCAGATTGTTCAATAAATGGAATATGTCATGAAACATAAGGGGGGGGGGGGCTTGGAAAAAGGGAGGAGGGGGTAAGTTGATTTTTTTAAATGTTGCATACAAGTAGATCCTTGAAAAGATAATTGCGTTTCGTCGTCCGAAGAAACATTGGTTTTCGCACTTTAACTTTAGTGTAAGTTTATAGAAATCTATGAAATTTAAACACACTGTTATTTACCACAAAAAGAAGGTTGAGATTGATTTTGAGTTTTGGTCCTTATTGTTTAGGAATTAGGGCCCAAAAAAAGGGTCCATTTAGACATTTTTCTTGGTTTTCACACATTAACTTCAGTATAAGTAAATAGAAATCTATAAAATTCAAACACAATGTTTAAGAACACAAAAGAAAGGTTGGGATTGATTTCGGGAGTTTTGTTCCCAAAAGTTAAGGAATTAACGACCAAAAAGGGGCCAATTAAGCATTTTTCTTGGTTTTCGCACCATAACTTTAGTGTAAGTAAATAGAAATCTATGAAATTTTAACACAAGGTTTATTACCATAAATGAAGGTTATGATTGATTTTGGGAGTTTTGGTCCATCAGTTTAGTAATTAGGGACCAAAAGGGTCAAACTTAAACTTTGTTTGATTTCATCAAAATATGAATAATTGGGGTTCTTTAATATGCCGAATCTTAACTGTGAATGTAGATTCTTAATTTTTGGTCCCGTTTTCAAATTGGTCTACATTAAGGTCCAAAGGGTCCAAAATTAAAGTTAGTTTGGTTTTAACAAAAAATGAATTATTGGGGGTTCTTTGATATGCTGAATCTAACCATGTATTTAGATTTTGGATATTGGACCATAATAGGTAAATGTCCAATTTTAATTTTTAAGTTCAAGTTCTTGGACCACATTCATTCTGTGTCAGAAAACTATGTTGTTTCAACTATTTAATCGTAATCCAAATTCGGAGCTGTATTTAGCTTGAATGTTGTGTCCATACTTGCCCCAACTGTTCAGGGTTCGAACTCTGCGGTCGTATAAAGCTGTGCCCTGTTGAGCATCTGGTTTAAGGTTGACAGATGATGAACTTCATGGGAATGCAATAGCCGGGTCAACCTGGCTCATGAAAAGGCAAGATATATATGGCCCTAACAAATGTAAGCAAAATTCGTAATTTCTTATGGCACACATCCGTCTGAGATGTTATTCCACCAGCATAAATCACAAAATTGATCCGTAACATAATATTAACAAACCAATAATAGAATCATTTGGTCAAAGCATTTTTAAACTGAAACTGAAGTGTGATGGACGGGTGGATATAGACGGACAGGCAAATTTAACACATTTTAAGTTGGTGGTGATTTTAAAAATAATAATAGGCAATGGGTGATAGCTAATATCGGAAGTCCAGTATAATGGAATCCTCTTAATATATACATGTAGCTATTAACATTAATTACTGCTTTGTTGTACTACTATCCCGCAATTGAAATTCAGGATCTCCGAGATAGACAAATAGAATACATCTGCTAAGTTGGAATTGCGCTAATCCCTGTAAAATAATCATGCTATTACCGGCAAAACTATCAAATCAGAATTATCAAGCAATATAATTGTATCAATAAGGAATCATTCCTTACTATGCGTCATTCTACATATATCTCACAAGTTCTAGATTCCAATAACATAATATCTTGTTGTGTGTGTGTGTTTTGGGGAGGGGGATTCAGCTGAAGCACACTTCTTATCCTTCTGAAATCCCCCTCCTCTTAAGAAAGTAAACCGGTAAATAGAGGTAGATTTTTTTTGGATGAATCTTCAAAAAAATTGTTTTGCTATTCTCAACGTTATTTTAACCTTTACAGGAATTACGCCCTTATTTTCTGTATCTGTCTCTAGCTGTAACCTTTACAAAAGACTGCATTAATCCCGAGATTTGGAATGGAACCACTTAGCTGATAATGTCTGCATAAATACAAGATTAATAACAGTAATAATTTGAATACAAATTCCACACATTCAATTAACACTAGAAACAGCGAAGTACAATGTACATACCAATCTTATTTTTGTTTGTAATTACCAATGTTTTCTAGTCCCAACAAGTTGTAAACATTCATGAATACAAGACTTCAGTGTCCCATGTGGAATAAAAAAAGCAAATTTCCAATGTGCCGCAATTTTTTATTTTTTGGGGACGGGTGGGGGGGGGGGGCTGGAGGAGTTGTAGTAGGTTTAACCCATGTTCGCCAGTACATTAGTTGTCACAAAGTTGGTTTCTATTTTATAATTTTTGTTTGCCTCAATCAATCTTATGAAACATGTATACACAGAGATCAAGTTTGAATTTTATTGGTGTCACTGTTAACTGTATAATTTGCCTTATATGGCCTGGTTAACTTAAGAAATTTCTAAAAGTTACCATTTGATCTTAGGAGAACCTTTCTGGAGCCCTCTTTTCATCATACATACACTACTATATTTTTCGACTTTCATGTAGATTTTTTTTTTTATCTTTTCGGAATAATGGCATGTATTCTTCCTTTTTAAATTAACAGAAAAGATAAAAAAAATCTACATGAAAGTCGAAAAATATAGTAGTGTATGTATGATGAAAAGAGGGCTCCAGAAAGGTTCTCCTAATATCAAATGGTAACTTTTAGAAATTTCTTTAGTTAACCAGGCCATATAGGTTACATGCTATTATTCCGACAGCCCATTGGTCCGACAGTCCATTAGTCGGACAGCCCTTTGGAAAGACAACCCATTAGTCCGAAAACCTATTGGTCCGACAGCACATTAGTCCGACAGCCAATTAGTCTGACAACCCATTAGTACAACAACCCAATAGTCTGACAATCCATTGCTCCGACAGCCCAATACTCCGACAATCCATAAGTCCAACACTTATCAAGTCAAACATAAGGGTAACAGGATAAACAAAATTCTGTCTGTATTATTACGTTTAGATATAAAAACATGTTTTTAAAGAAATAATTCCGTATATATAACATCAGGCTTAGGTAGTTCGAATACTTTCTATATACTCAATTTGAAATCTGTATATAGAATAAAACAGAACAGAATATTTCATTTTTCCAAATTCAAGGGTCTATAAGGGGCATATAAACAACCAGTGATGGTGCAAACTACTGATGAAAACTCGCCCAAATATTTCGTTGTTGAGTTTTGAATCTGAAAAAAGCATCACACAGTATAGCTGACTAATAAACCCCCGAAACCAATTTTCAGAAATCATTGTATTTAATTGTAGTTCCTCAGAAAAATATGACGATTTTTTTTAACTTGGCTGTCATGTGAAAAGTGTTCGGTAAACAGGAAGTGGTTTAGTGATGAATCTGAAAACTTATCACACGATATAGCCGACTTCAATAAACCTTTCAGAAATCCTTGTAATGTAGTTCATGAAAATATTCAACAAACATATTCATGGGACGGAGGGAGGAAGTTGGATGGACGGACGGACAGACAGAGGCAAAACAGTATACCCCACTTTTTTGAAGCGGCGGTATAATGATTGGAACAACATAAAGACTTTATAACAATAATAATATGATATGATTATCTTTATAGCACCATAAGCCTCAGTCACAATCGGAGCCAAAACAAAATAGAAAAAAAAACTATATTTATCAAATAACAGTCAGTATCAAGACATTTACTACATAATTCAAAAGAACTATTTTTTTAACAATACAATCGTCAGTATCCCCCATAATAGTCAAGTTTTCTTGTGTTAACATCGAGATGTGCTAGAAATGTGCTGAAAGAGTTCCTCCCTCAAATTGTTATGAAGTGAGCATTCGATTGAAAAATGACACTCATCCTCATCTCTATCAGCTGTACATTACGATTTTTCAATTCTTAATGTAATGGGTGAGCACTGATTCTTAATTAACATATGCACTACCTTTCTTAAAATCTACGGAAGCGTATTAGCGCCACATATTTTTTTTAATTTTTCTTCCAGTGTTTGCGTTACAACGCGAAACCTTTGTTTTATCTTATTTCTTATTTAAGATTCAAAGGAAACAGTTGTTATTAATAGAGGAGGCTGTATATATTAAAATGTATCACTATTGTAGTCATTGCAAAGTAAAATCCTTAATAATTAGATTTCAATAATGAGCAGAATAATATAAGAAAATGTGGTATGAATGCCAATAAGAAAACTCTTTATTTAAGTCACTATTCCTAAAAGTAAACCATCATAGGCCAAAGTACGGTTTTCAACACGGAGCATTAGCTTACATTGCATGAACAACAAACTATAAAGGCCCCCCAGAAACGATATCCTTGTTACTTCTAGTATATATATATATATTACAAAGAAAATTGAGTAAATTGCGGTTATACGGGGGAAAAAATCAACCCTGCTAATATAGCTATAACCGAATATAAATATACTACCAAAGTAAGCTCTCGTTTGTGTAAAGTAGGTTGGCAAGAAATCTATATAGAATGAAGATGTTTTATTGATAAAATTATGTTCTCTCTATTTAAATTGCTATCCAAGCATCTTAAAAATACTTCATTATATCGAAATGATAATTCAAGGACTTTCTATCAAAGAATCTTGATCATATTCTGAGATTTAAAAAAAAAATGTTTCCTTATTAAAAATTCATTTTAAAGCAGAAAGATGAATTTGTCCATTTGACTTGGAGTTTCACAATTGTATGACATTATTTTGGATCTTTCAATTTAAATATAAGTGGATATCAATTGGGGATTAATAAAGTAATGAAAAGAGTAAAAAAAATATACAGTTCAACGTGCTTGATTTCGAGGTATTAGCCATTGAAATTTTGACGGGAAAAAAGTCTCTCTTGACTTTTCATAGCTATTTCATTGACAAGTTTACATTCTCAAAACTATCAAAAAATAATTTGAATTTTATAAAACTTTTACAGATTGCTTATCATTATACATGTAAAAGATTTATAAAAAGATAAATGGGGGCCAATGCCATTTTTTTAAGTCATTCAAATGAATAAAACCTGAGGTTTCCGAAAATCTGACAAAAAAAATCAAAAACATGGCAATAGAACTGCAATGTACCTTAACTAACCTCTGAAGCTAAACCCAAGTTATAGATTATCGATCTTATATATATAAAATTTCTGAAGAAAAAATTGATTCTATTTATAATCAGGTTCTCCGACGAAACATAATCTTTTCAAGAATATACATGTGTGATATCCTTAAGAAATAAACCTACCACCCCCCTTTTTTCTAACCTTCCAACCATAATATTACATTATATATTACATTTGTTTAACCTTATGAAATAAACAGAATAGACTGTAAGTGAAGCAAAGCAGTCATATTCAAATAAGAAAATAAACACCCTCTATTTGTGTATTTTTTTTACATAAGTTTCTATTTATGCAATTTCGGAGTGGATGTTGCTAAGGATAATATGTGTTTCCGTGGTAACAATTGAGGTCAACAACACTTGACGATTGTAATTTAAAGTTTGCGTTAGCTTTTATGCATTTTTCTTATCGGTTATGAAGAATTCAGGACATTTAAGCTCTTAAACTGCAATATTCTGCAAATGAAAACTCCGTTTCCAAGGAAAAAATTGGTTGCTATGGTGATAAAACTAAAAAAAATCCCACACATTTTTCTATCAAATTTGGTAAAATAGTATCCAAACTTCATAACTACAGTGCTAACTATTCTTTACACATTTGCACTTTTCTGAAAAACACCAGAGAAAATGTGGTAATTCAGCAAAAATCCCATTTTCAGAAAAGTTGAAAATATGCATTTTTTCACAAAATTTTCCAAAAAAATTCCAAATTTGGTTGACATGCAATCTTCACTAAAATGAAGCTTAAACCAAGTTCTATCAATGTTACATATGAAAATTAATAAAAAATGCACGATTTGATTCATAATCAGGCTCTGAATTGTGGTGATTTAGCTGATTTTTGAAAGATTTTACCATGCTCAACAACCAAAAAATAGAGTGTCCGTTACCATGGCAACCACTCATATTTTCCCACTCAAATTTATTTTTTGAGCATTTTTCATTTATTGCTTCTACTAGACCAATTATAGAAAACATCTGAAACCTTCATGTATCGCACTCTGCCTGGTTCTTACAAAGAGCTGTACTTAAATACTAACAACGGCGTAACCAAATACTTTACGTTGTAAGAGTTATCTCCCCAAACACTGTTTTTCTTGTGGCCACTACTCCTTCGCAACCGTAAAAGATTACGACAAATTTATTTTACCAAATTGCTCGTTACATCTTCAGGATTAGTATTTTAGTTTTGACCGAAGCTATCCGGAGACTCCATATGAGAGTTATTCCCCCTTATGTATTTGATATAGGTGATATGCGTTTCTAACTGGTAAACCATAAGTGATGGAGACCTAGGGTCTCTTGATTTGAGATCCTTGATCCAAAAAAATGAAAATAAGGTCAAGGTCAAAGGTCAAGGTCATATTCTAAAATTTGATTTTGGCTTATTTTCACTTATTTTCAAATACCATAAGACATATCGACAAATATTTTTTCCTAAATTGTTAGTTGCGACATGTCCTTTCTTGTATATTTTGGTTGAAAGGGTGCGCATACAATAAATGGGAGTTTTTGTCCATCTTACATTTAGAATTACGCGTAAAGTGGTATTACTCATTAACCAAACATATTAAAGATCTAGGGTCTTGTGATTTAAGGTCCTTGGTTTGTGACCTTGAAATTGAGGTCAAGGTCATAGGTTAATAGGACGTTCTAGATTTTGACCTTTGCTTCAAATTCATATTAATACATCATAAAGCCATAGGAACTAACATTTTAAACTGATTTTTCATATTTTAATATCAAAATAGATCTTTACTAGTGGAAAGACCTTCAATTGTTCTCTGAACAATTGGTTTTTAATTATTATTATTTTTTTTTTTATTCTTCCGCCTAATTCTTTTCTTGCGTAGTATTGATGTTTCAAAAGATGTCGCTTAGATATTTGGAATATGATATCGTAAAGCGTATGCACTTTTAAAACTGACCACTGCGTAACCAAATACTTTACGTTGTAGGAGTTATCTCCCCAAACACTGTTTTTCTTGTGGCCACTACTCCTTCGCAACCATAAAAGATTACGACAAATTTATTTTACCAAATTGCTCGTTACATCCTCAGGATGTTCTGTTTTATTTTGACCGAAGCCGTATAGAGACTCCATATGAGAGTTAGTTCCCCTTTTGTATTTGAAATTTTGAAATGTATTTTAAACTGGAAAACCATAAGTGATAGAGACCTAGGGTCTTTTGTTTTGAGATCATTGGTCCAAAAAAATTAAAATTAGGTAAAGGTCAAAGGTCAAGGTCATATTCTAAATTTTGATTTTGGCCTATTTTCACTAATTTTCATTAACCTTATAAGATACCGACAAATTATTTTAACTAAATTGTTAGTTGCGACATGTGGTAACTTATATATTTTGGTTAAAAGGGTGTGTAGACATAAAATGGGAGTTTTTGCCCCTCCTATATTAAGAATTAAACGTAAAGTGATATAACTCATTAACTATACATATTACAGACCTAGGGTCTTTTTATTTGGGGTCCCTGGTTTATGACCTTGAAATATAGGTCAAGGTCATCAGTGAATTTGACATTCTAGATTTTGACCTTTGCTCAAAATTCATATTTTTTTAAGCCATAGGAACTGACATTTTCAACTGAATTTTAATATTTTCATATCAAAATAGATCCTTATTGGTGTTTCGAATTATTCCTTAATACAGTGTATATACCATGTGGACCAATAAAATATATTCTGATATTTCATGATACATTTGTGTAATTTAATTTGCGTTGTAAGACATCGCTCAATGAATAGTTTAACATAGTATGATTTAAAACCGTAATATTAGACCGACACCAAATTAAACGATTACATTTTATTTTGGTTCATTAGGTATCACAGCAATGTAAGCATCACTTACAAAAAGGGCTGGCTCCATTTATCAGGGGAGTATATCTGTATATGCAATATTAATTGTTACCTATCTTAACATTCAAAGAATTTGGGCTAAAAGTTAGCAACAATTTAATATAGAATATATATGTTTATAAGACAAATACTTTCGTTTTCATTATTCCTTAACAGTAGAATCCTTGAGTAATAAAAAATTAGCAGAACCCTTTAAATATTACATTTTATCTCAATTGATTACTCTTAACGAATTGTTTGCTACAATAATCCCAAACTGTACAATTACCTTTTGTTAATAATAATGTGTGGAGCAGTGGAGGTTTAATTCAAATTAAATTCGGTCAATGGATTCTGAGGAGATGTTGAAACAAACAGTTTAAGGTACAAAACGTACAGAAAAAGAGATGGGATAATCCAACAAACATTAGTAAACAAATAGCACAGATATCTATAGAATCACTACCCCATTACTAACCCAAACATTAAGCGGAGTGTACTCATGTGTTCAAGACTCATTATCTATTTCATTAGTGGCACTAGTGTACTAATTCGCAGGTTAGCTTCATGTAAAACATGCTGATAAGTCACCATTGTGATTTCTTTAATGGGGAATAGAATAGAATAACAGGATATTGGGGAATGGCTGTGCTAATTTGTGACATGTTTGTTTTTCAACAAAAAAGTATCCATAGTACACATAATATTTGTTACATCGTCTATCTGTCATACGCTTTGTATTAAACTAATAACCCGCTGAAAATATGATAAAAATAAAATAACTTGTACTTGTTTACACTAACCATCAAATATAGATAGAATTATGTCAGTTCGCTTTATGGCGACAGAAGATTAATAATTATTTGTATATTTTTTTTTTACCATGGAATTGATTGTCAGTCGAAATTACCGAAACATGAATATCAGTCTAGCATTGTCAAGTCAAAATGAACACGAGTTGTCTGACTTTGTACATTGACGTAAACATAGCAGTAATTCGTTTCCATTGGTTGGGTAAAATGCAAATTACTTTTATATTTTCTTAAATATAGTACTATTACATCAGTGTTTCAGGTTATGTGGAGGGTTTAGCGACTACAAACATGTTTAAAACCGACACATCTATGTGCCTGCCAAATTCAAAAGCCTTTAATTCAATGGTTGACGTTTGTTTATTAATAATATTATATTTGTTTTATAACATTTGTTGTTTCGGTGATATGTGATATTGGATTTGCTCATTGTAGAAGTCCGTATGGGGACCTACAGTTTCTAAATTTCTACGTCATTTGGTCTCTTGGGGATAGTTGTCTCGCTGGCATTTATATACTAGTAAAATATTCTTATTTTTTTATTATTGCCGTCACATTTTATTAAAAGCATGTCCCAAGCTAGAGCCTGCAGTTCGGTGGTAGTCGTTGATTCGTTTTCTAAGAAGGACAGGCATATCCTCCTCCGCATGTGGCATCCGTCGTATTGTTAATGTAAGTGTTAACCAGTAAGAAGACTTATTTGGTAGGTCAAATCCGAGGAAAATAATGGGATCTGTGTTCTGTCGTCATCTGTGAATGAGATATTTCACAAAGGTCAACGGTATGTGTTGTTGTGTTTTGTTTCTCATTGTTAAAGGCCATACGGTGACCTATCATAATAATTTGCTTATATCTACGGCATTTGAACTTTGATTAAAAGTTGTCTCATTGGCAATCTAACTATATCTCCTTATTCTTATATTAGAAGTGAAATGCCTATATATCTATGTATCACTGATCGTTTGTTTTGTAATACATTTGGAGAATCGAATATCGTTTAATATTTTTCACCAGTAAAAGAAAGAATTGGGAATGAATTGTCAATACAAATGAATAATATTAAATCAAGGATTTTTCAAATTCAAAATGTATACGAGTAGATATTAGGAAGAGGTAGACAAGCATATTCCTGGATCCCGAAATCCCGAGCTTAAAAACGCCCGATCCCGACGTCCCGAAAAAGGTCCTGTCCCCTCTCAAATGATAGCTCCTTATAAAATTCTAACCAAATAGATAAATAAACCATGGACAGTTATATAATGCTTCTGTTGGTAGATCTTTGTACTAAATGGACAGAAATTAAAACTGAATTGACTCCATGAAACTTTTTTTTTTAAACCATAGCCATATATCTATTATGGGTGCACTCTTACATTTTTTACCAAACGTCTTTGTCTTGAATGACAAAGTTGCCGTCTATTTGTGACATGAAAGGTACGGTTTACCACAAAAACTGAAACGGTACGTATTAATGCAATTTAATAAATCTTAAAATGTATGTTACTGTAAAACAGGTTTTAAAATGAAGTTCTTCAAATAAAAAAATACTTTATTCCAATTACTCTTGCTGTGCATGTATTTCCAACACAACTATAAGATTTCAGATTTACTTTCACAAAATATCTGTTTCAATTATTTCTCAGAAGTTATCGCCTGGTCTTTATTTATAAAAGATTGATTGTTGTTTTTTTATTTTACCTACATTAATAACTATTTTACGCATATGCAGGATAAGAACAAATTTTCAAAAATTAATGCGTATTATTCATTATCTGAATAGTGGGGCAACCGAGATGAAAATGTGATATTTGAACTCTCCGTGGAAAAAGAAGATACGTTGGAAGGGACAGTAAAGGTAGCAGCTATTCAACCATTTAACTACAAAAGGGGATATTTTTTTTTTTAATTTAACAGTATAAGGTATTCTGAAATTCTGGATTCAGAATATTCTTTGTCATTTGCGTGACATCAAATTAGGGATCAGAATATTTGTTTAGGGAAAACAATATCCCTCCCCAACCTTTTTCGAACTTTAATGGTCGCTTATACAGGTCCAATTATGTCCAATCTAATAGAAATCAGTGTGCCGTTAAAGAGGTAGCATTCTGACCCAAAAAAGATGACTTTTGTATTGATACATTTGGCACTTTCAAAGTGACACCCATTTTGACATTGGTTTAAAAGAGGGGCGAAAGATACCAGAGGGATAGTCAAACTCATAAATCGGAAATAAACTAACACAATGGCTAAAAGTGAAAAAGACAAACAGACAAACAATAGTGCACATGACACAACATAGAAAACCTATCAACACGAACCCCACCAAAACCTTGGGGTGATCTCAGATGCTCCGGAAGGGTAAGCAGATCCTGCTCCACACCGTCGTGTTGCTAATGTTATAACAAATCCGGTAAATAGTCTAAATCGGTAGGTTACATTTATGAAACGGAAGGGGATTCTAGTTACGACGTAAGGAACATATCAGATATCATCTGTGAAACGGCTATTCCATAACCGTCAACCAATTTGTGATCGTCCGTAGAACTTACGAAGGGGTGATTTCAACTTCACCATTTGTAACTCTTGGTTTAATAGCTTCCTTGTGAGCAGCAACCCTTTTTCAAGAAAATCATGATAGTATAAAAAAAAAAGAAGATGTGGTATGATTGTCAATGAGACAACTATCCACAAAAGACCAAAATGACACAGACATTAACAACTATAGGTCACCGTACGGCCTTCAACAATGAGCAAAGCCCATACCGCATAGTGAGCTATAAAAGGCCCCGATAAGATAATGTAAAACAATTCAAACGAGAAAACTAACGGCCTTATTTATGAAAAAAAAAATGAACGAAAAACAAATATGTAACACATAAACAAACGACAACCACTGAATTACAGGCTCCTGAGGAAATACAAGCACGGGAATATCGTATCAATTGGTGCAGGTGCTGCTGGAATGTTGCTACTTAGAAAGGAAAAGTTCACAATTGGAAGGCTGAAATCATCTCTTTTGTCGTAAAGTTTTGTTTTCAACCGACCCTCATTGTCAATTTCTAGATGTAAGTCAAGATATGAGGCCAACTTAACTGTATTTGTTGTATCCTTTATCTTTAGTTCGATGGGATAGATGCGTTCAACATAGTCACCAAATTTTGAATTATTTAGTGAGAGAACATCATCTATATTGCGGAAAGTTAAGTTAAAGGATATTGCTAACTTCTTATCTTTCTTCCTAAGAAGTTCCTGGGTGAAGTCATCTTCATAATGATAAAGAAACAAGTCGGCAAGAAGAGGAGTACAATTCGTTCCCATTGAGTGCCGACAGTCTGCCGCACGAGAGTGAAAACAAATCAGGTGTCAATATTAATTTTCTATTCCCCAGTCGACCCTCGTATCGTGGAATGAATGGCTAACCAAGAACTGGTCATATCAGATAAACACTAGGCAGTGAAGGCTCAGTGAATTTTATGAAACTTTGTCAAATGATGTACTGAAAGAATGTTCGTGGACAGTAGTGTAAAAATAGAAAATTAAAACGATGGTATTATTTTATAATTCATACTAAAAATAAATGTAGATATTAAAGCGAATCAAACATTCTATAAATATATTAGATCAAACGACGCTAGAAATTCCTTTATATTTCTCTAAATGATGTAACTTGAATAGAAAACTAAGAAACACAAGATATTTTATTTTTCTACATACATATTCATAAAATAAATAACATGAAAGTTGTTCATGGCAAAAACATGAATAAAACTATATAATTGATGCGTGAAATGCATATATTCATTTATATATCACCCTATCAGAAAAACGTTCAAATTATTGCGAACCCTATCATAGTTTTCCATAGATTCACCTGCAAGTTACCTGTCCATTTAAACTTTTGTAAGTTCTATTGTTCCATTGAACAAATACAACAGGTATTGTTCTCTGTATAGTTTATTTGATGGAACCTTTAAATTTCTTCCAGGAGAAATCTATCACTCATTGATTAATTTGCCTGACCAAAAAAATATCTTCTTTGTTCACTGAAATACATGTATAAACTCACATAAACTGCATGTGATACAGTATTTATTCAATATCAATAATATATTTTCAATCTGTTCAATATAAGCACTGATTTAATTATAAAAAGTTTATTTCTGATTTTTTTTTAACTACTGCATGCATTTATGTTTTAAAGAATTTGCATGTTTTTTGTGGTTGTTCAGTTATAAAGAATACATTTATGAAGGCCTTTATTTAAACATTATCAGCCAAGTTTTTACTTATGAACAGACTAAAAAAAAGCAAATTTTAATAGATAAAATGTTGAAATTTGATCAGAAATCAACTTTTAATTTTTAAATCAGTGTTTATATCAAATGTGTTATTGATTGAATAAATACAACATCACATGCAGTTTCATAATTACTTATTTGTACATGTATTTCCATCATTGACAGTTCAATTGTCTGTTCAGGTAAATTAATCAGTGAGTGATAGATTTCTCTTGCAAGAAATTCAAAGGTCCCATTGAATAAACAAAACCGGACGAAATGCATGCACACATAAAGGCACCAGGTTAACCAAACGAATAACATTGGCTCAACCTGTAAATCTTACAACCTGCTAATTTGTCCATTTATACTCGCAAGAATATTTTAAATTATTATTTTCTATTCTTGACGTATATGATAATTGTACAGGTCAAAGTACCGCCTTTAACAGGGCGCGTTGGCCCACACCGAACAACAGGATCCAAAAAATGGTAAGTGGAAAACCAATTCAAACAGAAAACAAATTGTCTAATCTATATAAAAAAAAACAATAAAATGAAAGCATGTAATCAGATCTTTCATTGTCTATGTTTGATCGAGTATGGAATCATTTTCTTAGGCAGCGTAACCCAAAAAAAGAATTTTCAGTTTTGAATGCCAACTTTTAAAGTTAAAAATTATTAAACTGAAAATAATTCAAATAGAAAGACCGTTTTCATACACAAGATAAACAACCTTTAAATAACTGTATTCAAAATTTTTACAAAATGTTATATTGTCACCTTTCTACGACTATAAAAATAGCAACTATAGTTATCTATCTTTGTTTTATAACTATGTAAATGAATGTTTAAAGATTATTTAAATAATCACAAAATGTTATTGCACCGTAATCCAGTTCATGGTTAATATAGTATTAAATATCACGAACGACAATAAAGTAAAAAAGGTATTTATTTCTTTAATTTCATATCATATCCTCTATGAACTGTTAATGAATGTCTTTATCCTATACGTCACTTCCTGTTGACACGTCATGTGGTCTTACACCTGAAATGATATTTGAAAAATTTAATGCTTAAAGAAAAAATATTGAAAACAGAATTTGCTTCTAAGATTCTATTAAACGCTGTCCTAGTTTATTGGAGGGTTGAGCGCTCACCAACATGTGTAACACCGCCACTTATTTCACTTTTGTCTATTTCGTGGCCGTAGGTTTATATTGGAAGACGAAGCCGGAGTGCCCGGAGATAATCACCAATACTCGGTAGGAAAATTGACAGTCCTAGTCAATCTAAATTTGATTCGAATGCACATGACACGTGCAACTCATATTAAAACTGTAGTCCATAAAATGCTTGAACATATGTTGTGTTGGGTTTTATTCTAAACATTCATGGTATCAGACAAGAAAAGGAACGCTGGATTTATAACTTGGTTTCTATTGAGTCACAACAGTTCATGTTTACGGGACCAGTAATCAGATTATTAAATATCAATCTCGCTATGACTTCTCTGCTGAAAACAGATATGTTTCAAATACAGTATATAGAACAATCCCGGATACTTTATATCAGTTATGTTTAATATAGCGTTAAGAAGTAGCAACACAGGGACCTTGTCAGTAATGGTCTTCTGCCATTTCTTACTGCTTAATGGAGTTTACTTTTTTGGGACATTTTTTTTTATTTGGTTTAAATGTCAAATCTATGATAGTGTTTGTTTATATTTTCACATGTTTAAATCACTGCAGACCATTTAGAGCTTGTTATATATCATATAGACACCTATATATAATTAGGTCTTTCCACCTTTCCATGGAAAGACCTTATGATTTTGTTCTGATTATTATTTTTTTTTCTTCCCCTAATTTTTTTCTTGCGTAGTATTTATTTCTCAAAAGATGTCGCTTAGATATTTGGAATATGATATCGTATAGTTTATACTCTTTACAATTGACAAAGGCGTAACCAAATACTTTATGTTGTAAGAGTTATCTCCCAAAACCCTGTTTTTTTCTTGTGGCCACTACTCCTTCGCAACCATAAAAGATTACGACAAATTTATTTTACCAAATTGCTAGAGACCTAAGGTCTTTTGATTTGAGATCCTTTGTCTGAAAAAAAGAAAATTAGGTCATGGTCAAAGGTCAAGGTCATATTTTAGATTTTTATTTGTCTTTGATTTCCCTATAACTTTGGAATGGTTATAGATACAGAAAATTTACATAGTGAAAAATGCTTGGTACTTCAAGGGGCAACTTTGTTACATTATGACTGTATTGGTTTTACCGTTGTGTAAGGGATATAATCCCCATTGATAGTTTATATAAAGTCATTATTAGGCAAAACTCTTAAACAAAAGGTCCTTGACCCATAGGGTCTTTTGCAATGACATTGTGGAGCAATGACCTTGCCGAAGGTCAAAAGGTCAAAGGTCAAGGTCATGTACAGAGAGGCAAATTATGTGATTTTGGCACTATGTAAAGAGTTTAATGTGTGTTTGAAAGCCAACCAACCAACCAACCAATCAATCAATCAATCAATCAATAATCAGTCCATTCATGTTTCCGTCTCATGTGTTTAATTTGGGGTCCAAGATCTCACGTGTTTCTTTTTCGCTTGTTTCAAGAGACCCTATCCAACGTTTTTAACCAACCAACCAACCACCAACCAACCAATCAATCAATCAGTCAATTAGTGCATGCATGTTTCAGTCTCATGTGTTTAATATGGGGTCCAAGATGTTCCTTGTTTCTTTTTCGCTTGTTTCAAATGACCCTATCCAACGTTTTTAAGCAACCAACCAACCAATCAATCAATCAATCAATCAATCAAACTATCAATCAATCAATCAATCCGTCAGTCCATTCATGTTTCCGTCTCATGTGTTTAATAGAATGAAATTCAAAACAGTGTAGCTGTGGCCATTGATTGACACATTAAAATCATCCATTGACTGGGACAATTTACGTGAACGTTTGTCTGTAACGACCACTGTTCACGACGTACCTACGATAGACATTTAAACTGTGGGGTCACCAAAGGTTTCTTAACGCCTTTAATTATAAAATAATTCGAAAAATTAATCAGGAATAATCTTTGTGTTTTGATTTATATAATTGATATAAATCAAAATATCGTGTTATTTCTGATTAATTTTTCGAATTACTTTATTCAGGTGTTGAGAACCTTTGGTGACCCCATAGTTTAAGTGTCTTTAAAAAGTACATAGTGAGCATTGGTCGTTACATACAAACGTTCACCTTAATTGTCCCAGTCAATGGATGATTTTAATGTGTCAATCAATGGCCACAGCTACACTGTTTTGAATTTCATTCTATGGGGTCCAAAATCTAATTTGTTTCTTTTTCGCTTGTTTCAAGAGACCCTATCCAACGTGTTTAACCAACCAACCAACCAATCAATCAATCAATCAATCAATCAATCAATGCATGTTTTCGTCTCGTGTGTTTAATACGGGGTACAAGATCACATATGTTTCTTTTTGGCCTGTTTCAAGAGACCCTCGCCCACGTGTTTAATTGATCAACCAACCAACCAACCAATCAAAATACTAAGTTTTCGTTATTATAAACCCGCGTCACGTGATGTCTCCTCAATCTGGCACGAGAGTCGCGCGCTGGACCTGAAATAAAATAAAATCTTTCCAAACTAAACATGAATTTTCTCCGGTAACACAATAGTATAGAACCCCTACACAAACAAACAAACAAACAAACAAACAACTAAACACACACACACACACATATCAATCAATCATGTTTCAAAAGAGAGGACCGTTTACAATTGCTTTTTTTAAAGCAATTGATTTATATTTTTAATTTGTTTGTGTTTTTGCGTCTTTGGGGTAAACATCACACATCTCATTTAATACTTATAACTAAATCGTAGTCTTTATCACTTTTTTATGAGGTAACGTGTCACTGCTATCTTTTATTCTCAGTTATTTTATTGAGACATTTGGAATTAGAAAAAAAAATAGTGAATCCGTCAATCAAACTATGAACTTTTGAATCTTTTGGCATGGACAAGTAGCAAACATATACTAGTCAACAAACAAAACGATAAACGACTACGGAATCAAATTTATCAAAAAGTATTAAACATAAAACAAAATGATATACACTATTTTAAAAAGCTTTCATTTGCAATGTATGCACATATGATAATGAAAATCAAAACTTGTTGGAAAGTAGCTAAATTCCGTGTAAACGATCATTGGGTACAAATTATTTTTGCGGTAAGTTGGATAATTTTCAAAGCACTAAATGAATTTTCAAATTTGTTTAAAAATATTCAATATGTTAATCAAGTTATGTTCATGTTGTAAATAATGGGTTGAAAAAGTGTTTTTTTAAATCTCAAAAAATGCAAACAAAATAAAATTGTTTTCATCTCAAATCAATGTTTCGATATGAAAACAACACACTGCAAATTTGGAACCTTTCGGATTAGTTTTAAGATTGCTACCGTTTATTGAATGTTACTTTACGCCTACTGCCTATGGTATATCAATTGATAATGTATACAAATCATAGGGCCGAACTTTGCTATACAAATAAACGAATAAACTGTATGATTTTGAAAAAAAAATTGATGGCAAACATTGGCTTTACCTTTAAATGAGAGGTTGGCATCATTAGTTGGAACTTCTGTTTTTAAGTGTCGTTTTATGTAAAATTTGTCAAAAAATTTAAATTTCGCCAAATGTATAACAAATGTGTAACATCTTGTCACATATCCCATGAGTCATTATATACTGGTGACAAGATCTAAGAATGAATCTGTCTTAAAAGATTTGCAGTTTTGACTGAAGAGCAAGCCATGATGAAATATATAAGATATCGTAAGAAAATAATACTGATATCAGACAGACTAAGGTCTTTCCTGAAGAATGATAGATCTATGATACTGTACGTTCTGATTTTCCAGTTATTTAAGTGGCCAAAACAGTGACTTTATTATTACTTCTCCTTTTAAACAAAACTATTTGAAACCACTGAATTCAATTCAAAAAAAAGGTATAGGTTTTATTTAGTTTTTTTTTCTCCTGCTTACTGTTAAACACAGGAAATGTTATTTCTTATTCAGAGCAGGTATTTTCGACTCATTCTATATCGCTTATATGAATTGTTGTGTAATTAAAATAAAATATATTGCACCTACAATTAAGAATAGTTTGCATCGGTGTCTTCAACCTACGCCAACATTTGATAAATATATATTCAACCTATGCCTACAAACAAAATACAGTAGGTATTGTTATAACAATTACTAATTAATAACAGGTTAAATACAGTCAGTATTTTTCAGCATTAAATTCTACTCTTTGAAAATTATAAAAAAAAAAAGAATAAAATATGTGTCTGAATAACTCATTAATGCGTTATATAGACCATAAACAAGCAACTCGTATGAATTACTGCTTAAATATTTTAACACTGATGTTTGAAAACATCTGCATTTTTTACAATTTTTACAATTTTAAAGAAAAGCTATGTGTTGACAGATCTAATGACTCCGCCCCTATTCGAAATAATGATGTTTAATCTGTTATAACGCAGGACCTTGTTCATATTTAGTTTCCAGTCTAGAATTTTAATATCGTTTGTTTAAACCTTGATCGCTTTGTAATTCTGCTGATATATTTTTTGTAACAATAATAAAGTGAGATATTTTATTTTGATTCACACAATAAATTTTGTTCAAAAACAATATTGCACAAACCTTGATGCGATTTTCGTTTCTTTTCTTTCTGTTTTCTTAGCTGCTTTGCTTTTATTAAAAACTCTTTTATTTTATCTGGAAAAGACATAATGAAATATATCGCAAATATTTACAGAAGAAATTTTCAGGAAAGCATATTTCTGGATGGATGCAATGAATATTTCAGAATACTCAGAAAATTTGTTTGTTACTAGTATGTACTTTGATGATAACTTACCGACTGAAAATGATTCAAGATCACTGTCGTCAAACAGGTCGTCGTCACTAGAACCGTCTTCGTCTTTGTCATCTATAATGGAAATATACAGATATATATCAACATGTTCATACAAACTTCATCACAATGATATTTTGCATGTGTTGTATTTGAAAGAACAAAACAAATAATTTTCTAAGGTTCCTAATCGTCAGTAGTTCCTGGTAGATTTACATAGAATTTAAAATCCCCGAATTATACTTTTTACTCAACTTACATAAACAAAACGAAGAGTGTGAGATGTTGAGCACTATTTGCCTACCCTTACGGAGCACATGAGATCACCCCGGTTGTCGGTGAGGTTCGTGTTGCTTAGTCTTGGTTTTCTTTGTTGTGTATTCCATACGGTTGTTTGTGTTTTGGTCGTTTTTCATTTTTGCCATGGCTTTGTCAGTTTGTAATAGACTAATGAGTTTGAACATTTCTGCATCTTCAACTTCTCTTTCACAACGGTAAATATTACTAGTTTTCCAAATTTCAAAGAATAGAAAATAAACAGCTTTTTCTTACATATATAAATGAATGTCACGTTATTGATCATTTTCACGGTATAACTTTCGAAATCAGATCATTGTGTACAGGTCAAGTTTAAATAAAATGTTTACACATATTATTTAAATGATATGTTTACACCATATGATGGACATTCATTATTTTCTCAGTCAAGCTCATATAGATTTGATATTGTTGGTTTTGGGTTTGTTTTTTTATAACAAAAATGTTATACATGTAGCTATACACTTTTACAGTACCAGTTGTGAGAGAGATACATTGTAATACTATCGTATACAGCATTAAAGCTTTAAGAAATAAAGCAACTTACTGTCTTGGAGTTCTTTAATTTTATCAGTTTGATCCACGTCCATTGACTAAAAAAGTAAATATTTTCAATATCACATAATGGAATGAAATCTTAATATCTTAAGAAATCCTGGTACGGTGCATACTGCACGACATATATATCAGTCTAAAGATTTGCACAACAGTACTGATATAAGATGTTATAATACGAAAATGTTGTTATTAAATCGTTGTTATATATATATATACAAGGAACTGAACGACATAGATATATATATACAAGGCTGTGGTCATAATCTTTATATATTTTTCATTTAAAACTCTTTTTAACAATAACCCACTAGTTACTGCTTTTTCGGTCTTATAATTAAGTACATGGTAACGAATATTCTATTTTATTACAGCATATACCGTGTATGTATATAGCATTATATATGTGATCTAGACGAATAGAATATTCAAACTTATTTTATTCATTTTCATTGGTATTTTTATTATTGCTTAAGCATTAAAATCTTAAATGTTGTGTCAAAACTTTCTTTTGATTTTAAAACCATATTTGTTCGTTTTCCTTTGGAATAATTATTGAAAGAAGGAACCTGTTCTGCAGTGGTTGTCGTTTGTTTGTGTGGTTCATTATGAAGTGTTTCTCGTTTCTCGTTTTTTTTTATTATAGATTAAACCGTTGGTTTTCCCGTTTGAATGGTTTTGCACCAGTAGTTTTGAAGGCCCTTTATAGCTTGCTGTTCGGTGTGAGCCAAGGCTCCGTGTTGAAGACTGAATTTTGACCTATAATGGTTTTCTTTTATAAATTGTTAGTTGGATGGAGAGCTGTCTCATTGGAACTCACACCAGTTCTTCCTATATCTATTATGATAAAATATGGCTACACAAATAACCCGTTTCCGTACAGATGTAAGTTAACAGGACAGAGTAATTAAGCTGGTCAAGAATCCTGTTTTCTAAATATCATATTTGGAGTAATGATAGATTGCAAGTAGTAGATTAACAATATAACGGCTATAAAGGGCAAGTATAGCTAGAGAAACAATATATTCATTATAAAACGTTTGTTTTATTTGAAACCAATTAACAAATGCTATATGTGACCGCTGAGTTCGGTGTTTTGGGAAATACTCCATTACACAGACATGTTATCGTTTTTGTTTCCTTCCGTAATATACAACTGTTATTTCGTAAATTAATTTACTGCGGGATACATACATTAATTTTCTGTGGCATATAGAACAACCAACGTTTAGAATATTCATTAACATTATATTTATATGCAACTGAAATGTCATACCATTTAATTATTTTTTCACAACGAGCCATCGTGAAATGTCACGTGTCACAATTTTAACTATCACATTCGGAAAATTAGACTTGTACAATGAATACCTCTCTCCGGAGGACATAATTATTAGGCTTTCAAAAATCATTTTACATTGAAAACAAAATTATTCCCTTAGATAAAACTCTGAACGATCCCAATCACAATTGGATGTGGCCGACGCATGGTTTGTCAGAAATTTGATTAGTTTTGAGATACTATATTCTCATATGGCAATGTAATTAGAAATTAAACCAGAAATATCAAAGTTTAATGACGTTATATTAGATATAGTTATATCTTTTGTGGCTATTTTCACTAGTTTTGTAATTATTAAAGAAAAAAAGAGTATTAGTCCACACTTAAGGTGATATTTAATTGTGTTTGTAATGAGAATTAGCTATATCACTGTATTATATGACAAAAACCTTGTATTTCTTATTAACAGCTAACAGCACTTTCTAGAATTAGAAGTCATCTTAAATTAATACTGATTTTGTTTGAGAGCAATTTGAATTTGTTTTTAATAGTATATTAAAATAAACTTCGACATATCTGCAGTGATATAATGTTCATAGACCCAAACTAGAATATGAGTGAGTAAAAAGCCTAGAATGGTATTGGTATCACCTATTCCAATAAAAACAAGTGTTTGAACAAATTTCCAAAACAAAAAAACGCCTGTAATGCAAAACATTAACCTGCCTTATTTCTATTATTTAATAATTGACGTCAATATTCTTTACTACTATTTAGTAAAAAAAAAATTAGGATGTCTATCAATTAGTGTAGTTAAAACATCTGAGGTGATTCAGAATAGTGCGTATACAAAGATGTTATGCAACGCAGATATGTATTCATGTATGTCTATGGTACAACATTACTCAGACACGCTCAAGACCAAACGTTTGGAAAGCAAACATAAATAATTTAGACAGCACAAAAAACAAAGAGCCTCAGCATAATAGCAGAAAACACCGTATAGGCAACTTGAAACCTTTATATAACACAACATTTAAAACCTAATTTCTTTCCTTGTAATTGACTAAGAATTTTCTATGAAAACTTAGTTGACGTTGGTTTTTTTTTCTTTTTTAAACGAAGTAATCTGTATTGATGATAAAATAATATATATTGAATCGGAAATAAAGATGGATTCATATATGAACTTTCTTGTGAACTAAACAATGGACTCACCTTAGCTTCGCGGATACTGTTCTCATGGCTACAAACACCAAATATGCTGGTATTTGTTGTCTCTATTTTATGGTTTTGACTTTCCTTTTGATCTTGACATGGTGTGTTCTCTTCTGTTTCGATATCAATGCTGTCATCATTACACGATGAAAATTGATCAGCAATTTCTTCTTCGGACGGCGAATGAGTTGTACTTATATTCTCGTTTTTCTTCTCTTTCTTTTCTTGGCTTGATGTTATTTCTGAGAGTTTACTCATTTCATCCATGAATGATTCGGTGGTATCAATTAATGGTAAAGGAAACTGTGGATGTCCGTAACTGGACATGTTGAATTCCGGACTGAATGGAACATTGCATGATGAAGGAACGCCATGACGTTGCATGTACAAGGATTTCCACCAAGGGGTGTAATTGAGACTCATTGATCGTAGCATGTCACCGTATGACGACACTGATGAATGACTTGCTTGAACAGGAAATGCAGAATGCATGTTGTCCGCCATATTTAACCGATACAAATCTGAACTTTGCATTCCTTGGTAAGTTCTCATCATTGAAGGAACAACCGGAGATTTATATTCTGTTGATTCTCTTGACCTGTTGGGTGAAAGTGTAAAGTTTGGTTTCCCACCAGATGTTCTTTTACGACAACCGCCATTAAACATTGCTTTCACATCCTCCCATGCAAACAACAACGTTTCCGCTGGAGTTGATTCTACCAAATGTAGGTGGCGACGCCAAGAATTAAAATTGGCTGCATCAGGATGCCTGTAAGCGCTGCTTGATGTTTTATGATAGTGGAAAATAAATTTATTTGGAGAAAAGAATGAATTACATGTAGTACATTTAATGCATTTTGCACGTGAACTGTTGTATCGAGATGGCATAAACAGTCCCTGACAACCCCATCCACAGGAATGTTCTACTTGAAAGGAAAAGTTCTCAGGAAGCTTAGGCGGCGGGATATCTTCTAGAAAAGATTTCACAAGACGCTCTGCTTCTCTTTTTGTGATAAGTCCACATCTTCTTGATGATACGGGCATAGCGCCACTACGGCGTAGTACTTCCAGTTGTATTGGCGAACACTGCATGCATGTTATCCCAAGCGCAACTCTCCTATTGTGGATTTCATTGTAGCTGAAATCTCGTAGTAGTGTGTTAGATATCTGTGCCAGGCAAAGTCGTTCCTTATCTTCTACATAAAGGCAAACAATAGGCACGCCGAACAGACTTATCGTACCTATTTGCGCATCTGTCGATCCCGAAACAATATCTTTGCTACTCTGCAAGTCGTCAGTTAGTTTTGACTCATCGGAAATGTTGGAATCAAAGCTCCTCGGGAAAACTGCTGGTGTTATGATAGACTGTTGACGTTTTTCCTTCGTACCTAGGTAAACGTACAGGCTATAAATTAAACTAATTTCAAATTACAAAGAAATAACAACAAAGAACATATCAAAAGTATAGATTAGATTCTAATGGGGGAAAACAACTGTACCACTTACATTAGTATAAATTAAATATTAATTTGTAACGCTTTACTAAGGATTGAATGCTTGATGAGTGACTTAACGTCCATTGACAAATATCCACTTGTTAATTTATGAAAATGTTTCCTACATGCATGCCTCTGTTATCTTCGATGGAATGTAAAGTGAAACCAATAAATAATTAATGAACAACTTTATTTGTCAATTGGTACTTATTGTAAGGTTAATGAACATTATTCGTTTACTAACGCGAGATATATGTCGTCATTTTGTTGGGACTTAATAGATGTATATCGAACTGTGGCGTTAAATATTTCACTGATGTTATTTTTTGTCAGCAAAAATGCTGGTTGCAGCACGTTTCGTATCTTAAATTCTTTCAGGACAATCTTTGACATTATGCTTAAATAACCAATCGGAAAAATTGGTGCTACATGTAAATAGTTTTTATTTTCATAAGATTTGAATAACGTTAAACAACGAAAGAAGTAATTTCGGTTCGTTTATACGGAACTTCATTTTCCTTTTAAACGTGGTCATGTGTCAACATTTGTTTTATTGAACAAACTCCTCTTTTCAAAGAAAAAATTATTCTTGTAATCGAAAGAAATTGTTACCTTATTGCAATCTCAATTTCTTTCACTGTTAATGGCTATACTACACGTGTCAAGTACGTATTGCGTGAGTAGCAACACACTGATGAGAAATTTAGTATCATGATAGTCTATACAAGATAGTTATTGGACTTAACGTTGGATAGCTCGAAGGTTTTCAAACAGACAATCACTGATATCAAAATTTAGAAAAATAACTACTGTAATTTTATTATGAACTACGTCAAACTTTTTCTGGTTTTTCGTCTCTTAAATTCAAACTAAGTTGAATGGGTTATAACAACTTCTCTCATAAGGCGAGTAAAACCCATGTCGAATGTGGCTTCTGCTCGTCTGTGTGGGATGTTTAAATAAATTTATCCTAAATATCAAGATTAAAACTTGATAACCTATAAGAACAAAGCCACGATCGATCTCATAGTGGACGTTAAATCTGATGTTTTGCTTTTTGTCTCGTTACTGTAAGTAAAATGATCATGTGCTTCATCTCTTTGAAGGCTCCTTTTCCATTAACATTCAAAATTTCACCCCTCGTTCCCCTGTCGACAATCTTGTGCCTATACTTAATATTGTTTTTGAGTCAAATATATAGAAAATTAAATGTGACTGTTAATAACATATTTGTACTGTCAATTCTGCAGACCACATCATTATGAAGAACAAATTGATTATAAGCGAGACATAATTAATCAAAATACGAGTGAAAGAAACATATAAATGAGGCAAATCATTTAAGTTGTTTTGACACGTGCAATAGGGCGTAATTAAGCTGATTGAATATTTCTTAGAAAATGTGATTGATGATCGTCCAATGTATAAAAAGTTAATAAACATATGCAAGAAGATGAACAAAATGAAATGCTGTCCCTGGAGAAATGTAGGTTTCCTTCGGCACAAAATAAACGTTTTTCATTTCTTTGAAAATCATTTGTGAATCGTCTTAAGTTGTTAGAATTAATGTTTTCTAGTTTTATTATCCTTTTACTGTAGAAATATATTTATTGATAACTATCAGTATAGAAAATTTAAGAAATTAATTGAAAAAGTCTTGATGATTAATCCCAGAATACAACTAATTTCATCACAATCCTGTATACAAATTGATTAAAGGGGATGTAGAGTATATAATACACAGTATGAATATTTTTTCTTGAAAATGTTAAGATTAGTATGTTAGTCAAACGTTTTTTTCATTATAATATTATTTTTAATCATTTTGATTTGCAACAAATCTCGTATTCTTCCATTTAATTTTCAATGGCTGCCATTAGTATTTGGAATGATGATTGTCGTTTTTATAAATTTCCTGTTTACAAAACATTGAATTTTTCGAAAAAAAACTAAGGATTTTCTTATTTCAGGCATATATTACCTTAGCCGTATTTGACACAACTTTTGAAAATTTTGGATCCTTATTGCTCTTCAACTTTGTACTTGTTTGGCTTTATAAATATTTTGATATGAACGTCACTCGAAACGCGCGTCTGGTGTACTAAATTATAATCCTGGTACCTTTGATAACTATTGTCTGGACACTTTCTATTCAAGTTGTTCAAAGTCAAATGCTTTTCTGACCTGGGATCATATTGACCAGTCGTACATTTTAAATGTGTACATTAACTTTGCAGTGAGACAGCTAAAATGTTGTCATATTGCAATACTTCAATCTAAGTTTATTTCTGTTTGAGTTATTCCCATGTTGTAAATGTGTATATCGTTTTAACGTCCCTCCGTCCATCATTAAAACACAAGAGAAAGTTCGACATATCGGATTTTATTTCTGGCATTATTTTATTTTTCATATTACTATTCAATGTTGGGTCGGTGTTAAACTTTGTTTGACATAATTCTAGATGTTATGAAGTACAGTTTTTTGGCGATACTTTTTATATCTTTCACAGTCTCTTATGCGAGATGTAACTTTTATTCGTGTTGTTTATTCTTTAGTTTTCTATGTTGTGTCATGTGTGATATTGTTTGTCTTTTTCATTTTTAGCCATGGCGTTGTCAGTTTGTTTTAGATTTATGAGTTTGACTGTCCCTTTGGTATCTTTCGTCCCTCTTTTAGAAATATTCCATATCTTGTTTAGATTTAGCACTTAGCCTTCTATGATTGATAACTACTAATAATTCAAAAGAGCTCCCTTTCAACTTATAAAAATAAGCTGCAGAGGTTTTTTTGAATGTTCAGTATAGAGTTAATTCAATTCTTAATGGATGTAAACTCATCATTTCGTCTACATAAGACTCATCACTGACACTCGAATAAAAAAGATAAGAAGGCCAAATTAAAATAAGAAGATACTTGAGGACCCCCAAATTAAGAAATATTAGTACTTATTATCAGTGGCTTTCATAACTGTGAAAGGTTTCGTGAACCCTTATAATTTCCAGTTCTTCAACACGATATAAAATAAACGTGTTCAAATGAACTTGTCATTGTAAAAAGTAAAATCACAAAAATACTGAACTCAGAGGAAAATCAAATCGGAAAGTCCCTATCGAATCTTTTAATACTTTAGGTTTACTTTTCTTCAAAAACGAGCTTATTATTTAAAAATACGGATATTTACATTCCAGTCAAAGATATTTTCGTTATTTGATTTGAATTTATTTTTCTGTTAAAAAAAAGAAACAATATCACTGTCGCCTTGTGTATTCAAATGAAAAGAAAATGAGTTTGTGTAATTAATTGAAAGAAGGGTAATAAATTTTTCGATAACTTTGTTTTGCTGACTTTAAATGACTTTAAATCATGTTGTTTGCGTCAAAACTACCAATAATCTAAAAGGACACAGGTGGAGAGCAACATATTAATTATAAAATACTCATCTTAAATTTGCTGTAATAAAGATAGGTTGAAGTCGAAACTACTGTTTTATTTATTATAGAAGGTTCTTGTTTCATTTTGAATACTTTCAGTAGAGCCGTTAATCAAATACAAAAGACCATTTCCAGCTTATAGTCAGAATTTGATTACAGTCTCATTTTTTAAAACATGTTTTATTGTATTTTCCCTCATTAATCAGATTTAATTTTAAGTTATATGTAATGATTCTTCAAGGTAGTTTACAGTGTTATTTTTTTTCTTTCATTTTTCTTTCATTTGTATAAATGATTTAGTCAGTTTTCACCAGAATTTCTATGAAAGGCTCGGCTTGATTATCTCAATTGCATTATTTCATGTAGCGCCAGTTTAAAATGAAGTGTAACAACATAAGATATATTTAAGAAAAATACTGATTTATTTTACCAAAAAAAGACCTCATTTTAACATATAAGTGTATTGTGATGAGTTTCCCTTTCAAACATTTGACACTATTGCTTAATGTGCAAAAATATCAACTCATACTACATAAAACTCGGCAAGTATATTTACGCTTGGACCATTCTAAATTCGTATAACAATGAGCATATAAAGAGTTACTTAAAAATATCCAAATGATAAAAAACACATTCAGATACAGCACTGACGAGTTTCATGAATTCTGACAAGCAAGAATAAGAACAGACCAGCACTGGGAAAGGTAAACATTAAAGGCAAACTGCAATAATGATTTCAATATTCCATCATCATTATGATTAATAATTGTCTATTGCTTTAAACAAGTGAAAGCTATATCAGAAAATATTGATTTATAACAAAATCAAAAATATAAGTAATATATGAAATGTATTTTCAATCTGAAAAACAATTATAAACAAAACTACCGAGCTCCAAAATATTTCGAAGCAGGGGAAATCGTTAAAACCTTTCAAAATCAAACCGTCCATAATATTAACCGACGTAAGGAACAAATGTTTACTATTGAAACGGTCATTTTGAACTGAATAACTCATAAATGCCTGAATTTGTCGCAAGACAAAATGTAAACGTTGTTGTCCAGTACATGTTCTTCATAGTGGTTTCGCGAACGGTACATTATCGGCCAATACTGTCATATTCTCTACAAAACCAAACAGTCAACTATATCAACCTACGAAACAATGGAAACAGCTCTCATATTTCTGAGGAAAAACAAATCATTCGATTATGCTCATCTTGTTTATTTTACAGACAATTAGGCCGTTTTCGAATTAAGAATTTGATTTCAGATCATATCTACTCGGTCATTAGATGAATATAAAACAGTCTCTTCTTGAAAAACAGAGATTAAAGTTCGCTTTATCGTTTATTCCAATGTGTTCTGGGTATTTTGATTTTCTTATTAAGGCTATGCTTGATGTGCACTCAAACATTTTAACCAATGTTGAGGAATTATAAACAAGCTACTACAAGCGGCCAGCATTCCCATATAATAAACAGCAAAAGCATGTTCTAAAAATCAAATGTGTAAAGTTATAAAATGGATTATCAACGTTTCAACAACCTAATGCATATATTAATTTTACAAAATGCAAAAGCTAACATACTTTACTGAAATGTTATTGAACAGTAAAATGAATATTTAGAAAAAATATTATAGTCAGTGCGATGGTTCTTTCAGTATTTTCTTCAATCATTGTATCAATCAAAATTTATGAGGACGCACGAACGTGATTATTATCAATACATTTAATACATTCTTATGTCTCGAAAACTGTAAGGATTGGTAAAATACATAATATTTATTACTTTAATATGTATCACTTTGTTCTTATTCAAACACACGGACCGCTTGATATATCTTTTACTTACTATACTAGTTTATACGATGCTCGACAAATGCATATCTTGCAAAAAGCAGAAACACTAAATGATACTAAATTAAATTCTTGATAGTAATGATGTAAACTAAGTTCATTTAAACTCTATTCTGTGTTATTATTTTTTTAATATAGTTGTTTGATTTTAGAGTGATTAAGATAATAACATAATGTTGACTGCTGTATCCCTATTGTTGATATTTTAACCTATTATGTCTGTTTATTTTGTTCACACTTCGTTGTCAATATAATTAAATTCCATGCGACTGTCACATATGTGAGAGGTTCAGCTAGCTATAATACCAGGTTTAATTGCCATTTTCTACATGGATCACATGCTCATATCAAATGCATGAAAAAGACAGGAATATTCGATTGTTGTCCATCCGTTTGTTGAGTTTGAGCTTTTAAATTTACCATTTGATTAAGTACTTTCCTTTTTGAATTTACCTCGGAGTTCAGTATTGTGACTTTACTTTTTTCGTTAAAAATTACGTAGGGTATATTGGCTCATGTACATTCGAAAACGCGAAAAAAAACATCGTATTTTGTAATTTGTTTAGGCCATTTCTGAAAAATATGAACCTTGGCACTTGTCGCGCTTGCTGGTACTCTTTTACTTCAAAGTAAACCAAGTCAGGTCGGCGTATACTGACTCAAACCGTATATAGAGACAAATCAAATTGATATTCAGACAACTTGAACTGGCAATAGAAACAGCTCAGACCGTACGACATTTAACAATGAGAAAACACTCAAATACTCTACCGGATATATTGTGTACCAATCCAATCGACAAAACAAGATAACCAATTTATGTTCATACTAAAAATATATATAAATATTGCATGTATCAACCAATAACAACCACTGGATCACATGCTCATATCTTGTGACAAACACATCAACATTGTGCAGGATTTCAAATCAATTATGAGCGCGTAACATTCCGCTGGACAAGTTACAGTTATGACATGTGCACACGAGATCATACTTGACTCATCATTTCGAAAACAAATCAACTAACCAATAGACCAAAGATAACAAACACTAGTCCAAATAACTAGAAGTTACTGAAGGTTCAAGTTCAAAGCTCACTACTACATTAACTGTACTATGTCAGGAATATGACAGTTGTTATTCATTTGTTTGATACTTTTGAGCTTTTGATTTTGCAATATGATAAAGGACGTTCCGTTTTGAATTTTCCTCGGAGTTCAGTATCTTTTTTATTAACTTTTTAATCACATTTTTTTTATCAAATCTGAATGTTTAACAAAACTTTATAGTTTTTGACAAAGGGTGCATTCTTAAACTCTCTGTTTACTATCTTACATTCAAGAAACTACGCAATATAACGCAGATATTCAGAAAAGTTCAAAGAGCAGATGAACCTTTTTCAGAAGTTGCTTTCTGTATATTTGACGAATTTAAACATTTTGCAACGCGATTCTTAAAAAGTTAATTAGGATAAAATAAAAATATTTCTTAACCTTTTTGCATTATCATAGTTGTCTCCTTTGCAGTCGTTTGGTCATAGAAATGCGATAGTTTAACCATTTCATTATGACTTACTTTCGAATAACCTTTGACATGTAAAGCGAACTGAATTGTACGTTTTATTAAAGCTATTAAATATTCATTTCATTCTTTTTTGTTGTACTATTGTGTTGGCTTATCTTAATTGAACAAAGGTTCCGAATACTATTTTTTTAGTTTTTGTACTTTGACAATCAAACGACATTGCCTCTATTTGATCACAATTAGCATACTAATTTTAATGTCATATCTCACATGATTACCACAAAAATGACAGGTATTAGCTGTATCACAACAATTATTCTACTCCTGATCTCATGATACTAATTTTATAAAGGAGAAGAAAGGCAGGTAATATTTAACCCTATGGACTAATGAATACTGCACCTGTCCCTGATCTTTAAAGCCTTGTCAACAGTAGGGTCATAAATAAACGAGTAGTTCACAGATCTTACTGTAGGCCTTTGGATTTATAGAAATGTTTTATAGAAAAACTCTATTTTAATCTTACAAACAGATAACATTTGTAATAAATAAAAGTCTGTTTAATAAATAGAGATTTCAGTGATAAATTATCAGATAATTCTTTAAATATTTTTATCGATGCCTGACTTGACTATCATTGTACCGCTATAACGTTTGCCTCATTAACTAATATGACTATGATTTTGGAAAATATAAATTGTTCATATAAAGATTTTATATTCATCTTTAAAGTTTTTACATTATAAAGTAATTATTTGTTTGTGGTTTACATAACAAAAATTATCAAAATGACGAAATAAAGTTTTATTTTTTATTTGATTTCTTTTTATCACAACGAGCATTAATTAACAAGCTAGTAATTGCTGTAGATCAGCCTTGTATAGTGAACAATTATAAAAGTAGAAATACAATGATTATTTTACTAGAATCAACAGCGATAAAAGTATCAAGAAAAAACTGGAAGTTAACGAAGCAATATATTCCAAAATTAATATTATTTCATAAACTTACATATACTCTAAAATAAATGGTTAACCAATATTTTAAAATTTATTTTCAGACCTCTTGTTTAAAAAAAACAATTAAATTTGGAGATACTAGAAGAGCTAAATTGAGTAGCGACAAGAATGTCTGTTTTGTGCATTAAAACATTGTTAAAAATTAATTTTTCAAACTATTGGCAAAAAGTGCTCATCACTTGAACATAACTTCTATCAATCAATGATATTATTAGAACTGGCGCTGTTCGATAGCAGATGCGGATTGTAAAACCAACGGAGTACACGAGCTGAGCAAGGCGTTATTGACAATTTGTATATGCATGTTCTAAGCAAAAATGTAATAATATTACAAGATTCGAGAAAGCACAACGTTAACAAAATTAATAAAGACGTAATAAAATCTTCATTCATTAATATCTTTAGACAATCAAAACTCAGCTAAACAAAAAACTTTTTTTTTATTTTTCATGCATTATAGAATTCTTACAGAAACACAGACACTATTACCAATCACAACGTAATCAGCTCTGGGTATGATAAAAGTTTAAAATATTTCTATATCTTTAACTAAAACTTAACTGTATAAGCAGTATGTGTTATCTGCCTAAGACTTAAATTCTTCTCTCGTGTTATGGTTTATTAAAAAGTAAAAATATACAATAGCATGGTTTAACTGCATACAAAAAATATAAAAAGGTCTATGTTCATGCATATCCGACCTTGATGAGTAAAAAGCTTCATAAACTACGGTTAAAAAGAGGTGGAGATAAATAAAATATAATAGTCTTAATTTCCAAAATACACTAAGCTGTTAATTTTCATAAACAGATTCATAAAGACAGCACCAATTCAACAATTCCAAAGAATTGTCTACAAAGTGCAAGTTCATGTTGCTTATTCAATAGTTTTCCGAGTGTCGTTTTGTGGATTTTTATTTGTCAATTTACCTTTAATCTGTTGGCCATTTTATTCTCTGTCTTTTCCCGTTCGTGATTCCCTTTGTATATCTTTATTTTCTTAAATCCCTTGATATTCTCCGGATCTTACACGGAAATTGTTTATCAAATGTTTAGTATTTAATTATGTTATCGGAATTTATTTAATCACTTGAAAGAGTTCACAAAATTGCAAACACGAAAAGGGTCATAATTTTGTACACAATCCCTCTACGTTACGCTCCGTCAGTTTCCATTTCCACATTTAACCTTTTCTAATACTTTACTATTACAAATATATTATTGATATATACATATATTGAAATTTATAGATATAAAAAGTTCAAGAATATTAATTTCAAAAACAATCATGTTTTAAGCAGTTCAGTACACAAAAGTAAATTTAAATTAAAAATATTGTTTGTTTTGTCTATATAATATATTTACTTTCTGAATATTTCAGTCTTGGTAGAAATCAAACAATGTCAAATTGTGGTTCTCTTTTTAAAAACATGTTTTTAAAGAATCCATTGAAATGCAATTAAATCTTCAAAAAGAAAAAGAAAAAAAACATTTTGACTTTTTTGTAAATTTATTACCATATTGCAAGAATGAAAGAAAAGTAACTTTTTAAAATTATTAAAATGAACAACTTAAATAATTAAAACATGCTCTAACGACGGACCATTCTGAAATTGTACATATATTCACATGCGAACACATCTTACTATCCTTAATTAAACTTAAAGAAAAGGTGAATATTTAGATAAGACGACTTCTTATAACATCGTTTGATAAGCTTCAAATGTATACTATTTTGAAATTTCATTTTATATAATAAGAATTACTTTCAAGCATCTTAAGTAATATTTTAAACTATACACAAACAACAAATAGAAAAACATTGGTACACTACCTTCATCTGTCTCCCAGGGTGTAAAAGTTATACCGGGCTTTCTTTCCATTTTGGTACTGATTTCTACAGTTCTTGTTGCTTTGATTTGACTTTAATTTCTACATTAACAAGATTAACAAATATTTATATCATTTTATATTCATCTTATGTTAATATTCATTCGGTATTAATTGGTTATCATCATCTTCATGACCCCAAATGACCCTATTCATTGTTGTCATCAATTGATAGACAGCAGTTACGAACGACACCTTGCCACGCGCTGCCCTTCCCACTTGCATTGTGAAAACAGATTATTTGGTGTTTCACAAACAATAGACAGACTTGTTAGTTTATTAATATTTCCGAGGATAATTAAGCATTGCTTCCGAAGATTTATTTGTCGGCAAACATTGTGATCGAATGAAAATGATTCTTCAGCTTAGGAGAATTATCATTTTTCTACATTTTGTCTAACATAACATAAAGTTATCGTTATTTGTAGATTTTTTGCATATACAGAAAATGGAAAAACGCTCAGGTACTATAGTAATTCTCGAAAGATTGTTTAAGGTATTTAACGAAAATAAGAAATCAGTACTTAAATTTAACCATTAATTGGCCTTTTTAGAAAAGAATGGTTCTACTGTCTAATTATCTTTTACGGTAAGATTAAACAGGTGGAGCTGTGTTTTTTTTTTTTTTTATTAACATATTTCAAAATATATATTTAGAGTGGGAAATAACTATAAATATTTTAACTTAAACCTATTTACTAGTTTTGATACTTTATTCCTGAAAAACTAGATATTAATGTTTTGCTTTAATTCTTTTTTATCTCGCTAACAATGTACAAACGTATAATAAAGTCTAAAATAAAAAAAAATATATATATACCTAATTAGTTTCTCTTGTATAGATAGTGAAACATATATGTTTCTAGAAATAATATAGCAATCCTATTTTTATTTTATTTTTTTATTACGTCATTTTTTTATACAGCAGAAAATATAACAGTAAATAAAATCATCAAAAGTTACACCCCACCTATAAATTGCATCATATCAAGTTTCCTACTTTGCATATTTATTGAATTATACTTAATGTCAAATGTCACGTCACAATAAAGAATGTGGCTTGGCATGAAGCAAAACTGGTAATATTTCTGAAAAGCTTCGAGCTCAATTTTTGGGTGAAAATAAGGGAACATAATGTTAATATTTCCCCAAGACACATATTACGTAATATCAGGCAACATGACCAAAATGAAAAACTAACAGGATTTCACAAAACAGAAAAAATCAGGACCGAACAAAAATAATCCCACAAATATACATCAGATGCGCAGGACTTTTTCCCGATTCGAATTTCCAATGGTGTTCGATATTTAACACTGGGCTACTTACATTCCTCTCTCATGTTATCATTTAGGGAAAATATTAAAAACAAATATTTACGTTATAAAAATTGCGTGGTGTCAGTGGATGAAAAATATGGAAAGTGGAATATACATGTAAATCAATCTGAGTTTGAAAAGGTTCATAAAGTTTGACACCAAAAATAGTTTTAGAGTCCACATAAAAGGTTTATTCAAAAATTTCTGTTTATTTTTGCGCTTTTGCTGTTGATCATTTTGTAGTTTTCAGCGTATTGGTTTGTAGATTTTTCGTTGTCAATTCGTCTTTAATCTGTTGACCATTTTATTTTCTGTCATTTTTCCCATTTGATCATATTCGTGGTATAGCGTTTTATCCCTTTAAATCTACTTAATAATTATCCTGTGTCAGACGTTAATAAATAACACATTTAGAGTATTTAAGTGATGCCATTTTAACATATTCGATCAGTCAAAAGAATTTACCAAATTATAATCACGAATGAGTCCAGAACGTTGTGCAAGGTTCAATTTCTATATTTAACCTGCTCGAACATCTTTATAGAAACAACTATATTCATCGTTTTTTTTTTCAATCTTAAACGACTGTGGACTGAAGTTCACATTTAAAATTGTGAATTTAACTTTGTATATAGATATTGGATATATAACATTTTTCGAAAATGCAGTATTGGCTTTGGTCATTGTTGAAGGCCGTACGATGACTTACAGTTGTTTTTTTTAATTTCTGTGTCATTTGGTCTCTTGTGGAGATTTGTCTCATTGGTAATCATATCACATCTTTTTATTTGTATATATATTGTCATTAAACTGCATTTTCCATGAGCAACACGACGGTGGCCACATTGTTTGTTATTTCAGTAATAAAGCTGTAGATATTGGACAATTATTGCATCAAGTTCTTTTATCGTACAACCCTGAAATATAAATACAATGATAAACCAGTGAATATACTATTTCATACTTAACAATACATTAAATGTTACTTGCATAGTTTCGACTTTATATTCTTAAACTTGATTTTTATGTTTAAAATTTTGTATAAACAAGTGATATACTAGAAATTCATTTTTATTTTTATTTTGTAATATTATATGTCTGAGATAACTTGTTCGAACCTTTCCTTTATATAAATAAAAGCAACAATGGTATACCGCTGTTCGAAATTCATAAATCGATTGAGAGAAAAAACAAATCAGGGTAACAAACTAAAACTTTAAATATAAGAGGAGAACTACGACACAAAAGAAACACACCATTAAAATGTAACTCACACAGAAACTATAAAATCATATTCACAGCAGCACAAATTCAACAATGTAAATTGACTAACTTTTGAAAAATATAGAACAACAGCCATTACAATATTAGAGAGATATTATAGAACAACAGCCATTACGATATTAGAGAGATAATATAGAACAACAGCCATTACAATATAAGAGAGATATTATAGAACAACAGCCATTACAATATTAGAGAGATAATATAGAACAACAGCCAGTACGATATTAGAGAGATAATATAGAACAACAGCCATTACAATATTAGAGAGATATTTTCAATGGTTTCAATTTTATCAAATTGTAACGACGTGCATTGCAATTTCATTATATTTATAGAGATATTTGAACTTTCCTTCAATTTTATTTTTTAAAAGCATCTATGTGCCTGACCTTAACCAGAAACCTTAAATCCAGTGATTGTCGTTATTTTTTTGACTTTCAAACTTTTATGTCTGGGCGTCACTGGAAAGTCTTGTGTGGACGAGGCGCGTTTTTGACGTATTGAATTTTAAACCTGATGCCTTTTGTTATCTATTATTCATGTGTTTCTTTGCCTAATACGTTCTTTTATTTATTTGTTTTGTAGTCCTCTAATATTATGTTGTCATTTTAATGTTATATTTAACAATGTCATTAAAGTGCGAGGTTTGGCATGCCACAAAACCAGGTTCAACCCACCATTTTTTTTCTTTAAAAATGTCCTGTACCAAGTCAGGAAAATGGTCATTGTTATATCATAGTTCGTTTCTGTTTGTGTGTAACATTTTTACGTTGTGTTTCCGTTGTGTCGTTTGTTTTCTCCTATATTTGAGTGTGAATTCACATTACTATAAGACGTGTCACGGTACTTTTCTATCCCAAATTCATGTATTTAGTTTTGATGATATATTTGTTATTCTCATCGGATTTTGTCTAATGCTTAGCCCGTTGCTGTGTGTGTTACATTTTAATGTTGTGTCGTTGTTCTCCTCTTATATTTAATGCGTTTCCCTCAATTTTAGTTTGTTACCCCGATTTTGTTTTTGTCCATAGATTTACGAGTTTTGAACATCGGTATACTACTGTTGCCTTTATTTAGCACTCTTTCATTTTTATTAGGGACATTTTCCTCGGAGTTCAGTATATTTCACATTTTTCATATTTTTATGGCCCCGCAACAAAGTTGTCGGTGCGATATAGTTTTACCCTTGTCCGAAATTCAGTAATTCCGTCATTCCGTCATTCCGCAACAAACCATTATACAGAGTTTTTTCTGATAAATTGTTGAAAATCACAGTTATATGGACTTATTTCGCGTACAGATATTGGGCTGATTTTTGGTATGTGAGTTACTCATGGTGAGTTACAAATCAAGTTTAAGTTTAATTCCGCTCCGCTAATTTTTGCCGAAATTACGGGCTTTGAATAAATTGTTGAAAATCAGAGTAATTTGAACTTTTTTCTAAACACTTTCACATATAGTATGCTTATTTTGGCACGTGAGTTAACCGAGATGAGTTACAGATCACGTGTAAGTTTCTTTGCGTTCGGCTAATTAATGCCGAAATTATAGGCTTTGGACTTTGACAAATTGTCAAAAATCACAATTATACAGATTTTTTTCTATACGCCTCAAGATTTTGAGCTGATTTTTGATACGGAGACTACCATCATGTTTGTGTTCACATGTGTTATTGAAATTGCAGATGTTTCAACTTTTTGAAACGGGGCCATTCGTGTCGCTCGACACATCTAGTTTTTTTTTAATTTTTGGTTGTTACACATTTTGTCAGACCAAATTCTAATATAGCATACTATGTGGTATGATTATTTTGTTTTCATTCTTAAAGATCGTACGATCGCATGTAATTGTTCAAAATATCCTGGTTAATTAGTTGCTTGACGTCTTAAATCAGTTCATAATATGATCTGAAGAACTGACCCACTAACGAGATTTAAGCAACGGAATAAATCAAAACGTTTCAGTTTTTATCAATGTTGCTTTCTTCATACATAAGTATAATTTACCTATCTATACATTCATAACTGACATGACTGTGTATGGATACATCCTCGCCCATCAAAATAAATGGCATCTGCGGCCTAAGTCTAATTTTCGAAAGACGAAGCGAACTTGGTCTCTCGATTTTATGTAATGTTTGATAAGGATTCTTTTTTGTAATATAACTTTTTACTCAATTTATATTTTTAAATCGAGATGATTAACCAGGTTCTATACGTATCAATATTCAGTTCCAATTAATAAGCAAGCTTGTGATTATCATCATCAATTTACAAGATAAGAACTAGTGGAAGATACGAGACAAAAACGCGTTTCTTTAGCAAATAAACTCATCATAGATACTAGGATTTAATTTTATATACGCTAGACGCAGGTTTCGTCTACAAAAGACTCATCAGTGACGCTCGAATCCAAAAAAGTTAAAAAGGCCAAATAAAGTACGCATCATGGTTGCTTGATATCAAACAAGAGGTTGAAGAGAATTGCAATATTGTTTTAAGTTGTGTCTAATGGCTGAGTTAGAAAATTTTAACGTTTTACAATAATTAAACCTTTTTTAACAGTACATTGACATAAATTGACTGTATCAACGACATTCCTTTTTCTGATGTGTTCGGGAGGGATAGGTTCAACAGCAATGAATTTAACCCCGTGGTTGTATACATTTATCAAATATACCAGGCTTATATGTAATAACACGAGGGCTTCCTCTATATAAATAGTCCTTGGGACGGCTATGTTTTCTAGTAATGGTATTCGAACTCTTGGCGTATATTTTGTATCATGTATCAAAATAATGAAGCATTCTTTAAAAATCTATTTGAAAGCTAATATTTATACTGAATGTACACCAAAATGATCTCGTATGGAGACGAGTAAAATTTGATAATTGTTAACGTGCTGCAATCTTCACCAATTCTAAGTGAAACATTACATATCGATAATTTAGATATTTATTGGCTTCATACCTTGCTGTAGTAAATTAAACAGGTACCTATAATAAGTGTGGTTATAACACCCGAGACATATACCACAGGTTAAGTTACCCCGCCAAATTTTGGACAGGATCATAAGATAAACTTATCTGTTGTTTCTACTTATAAAACTGTTTATCCACTAATTGGCTTAAGCTAATAATACGACCCATATTGCATTAGATAAAAAGGCATCAAAATGACATAGAAACCAGGCCTTTGTCAAAGTGTCAAATATCAAGTTACATATCTACCTCTGTAAGAATCATACTTTCGATTTATACATCAATATCCGTAAAGCAAATGTTGTTTTCATTGGTAGCTCAAAAACAGTTAAAAAATCATTATCAATCAAAATTAAGTATAAACTGACAACAATACCTTTGCCAAAAGTTTCTTATATGTATGTTGGCGTTTGCTTTGTAGCAGTTCAGTGTTTCTGTTACATTGTGTAGGAAAATGGCAATTGTATAATCTTATAGTTCGTTTCTGTGTATACCGTTTGTTTTTTGTTGCAGTTTAGTATTTCTGTTGTTTCGTTAGTTTCCTCTAATAGTGAATGTGTTTCCCTCGGTATTTGGTTTTGACCAATATTTGTTTTGCTTAATCGAGTTATGACTATTGAACAGCGGTATACTACACAGGCAAATTTCACTTACATCAATTTCACGTGAATTTAAATTCATGTAAATCCCACGTGAAATTCACATCAATTTCACCTCAAACGAGCTTATACGTGAAACTCACGTGAAAACATTTTTTTGTGAGTGTCACGTGATTCTCATGTGAAACTCATGTGAATTTCACATGAAAATCGGGTAAAATTCACATGAAAATCAGGTAAAATTCACATGAATTTTTAAAAAAGAGTCATTCAAATAACTTTTAAATTTTCAAATTTAATTAAAATCATGAAAAATATCAAATTTTTTTGTTGGAAATTTCACGCGAAATTAATGTGAAAAATTTCACATCAGATTCATGTGAATCTCAATTCACGTGAAATTCACATGAAAATTTTCATGTAAGTTTCAGTATAAGCTCGATTGAGGTGAATTTCACATGAGATTGATGTGAAATTCATGTGAGCAAATTTTGCCTGTGTACTGTTGCCTTAATTTGCATTGAACTTAAATGCATTGTTTACTAGGCAGCATACTCTTCAATACGGACTACTTATTCAAAGAGTTTATCTTTATTTCTATTCATGATAAAGCCTTTCTACCTTATATTAATCGTGTTTTTGTTCATAATATATAGCGATCGTTACATACGCAAATAAATTATGTTTAAGAAATCATCTTGCAAACTATCAAGATATTAAGTAAAAAAAAACTAAATAATTTTAAATTAGAAAGTGGATTGAAAACATACTGATGTCAATCATTCAAAAGGGAAAGATTTCTTCAAACCATTTATTTAGTAAAACAATTCTATGTTTAAACCCTCATTCTGATTCGACTGTCTACTTATATGTACCAGATGAGGTTTTTATTGCTAATTCTAATTAAAATGCTTGGTTGTGTTGGGTTAATTCTTCCGTATTGTTTAAAAAAAGATTATTATCATTTAATGTAAGTACATTAAATTTAATCCTAATTCACAGTTTTTGGCGCTGTGATTAACAATTATAAACATTATTTTCTTCTGCTCTATTCTGTTCTTTTTTATTCGATATAAAGATAGTGTGTGTTTTTTTTTTAGTATCAACACGTATGCAAGTATGGGTCATAAAGAAAACATTGGATTGAACAACGACAAATAAAACAGGTGACAAACATCTATTTACTGTGTGCACTTAAAACTGGTTTGGAGTACGGTTCTGATCGAAACTGCTATTATGAATTTGCCATATTCCTTAGAATATTTGTAATAGTTGTGCTAACCATTTCATTAATTTTGATGCTGAATATGAAATTTTTTTAAAAAGTCATTTTGCTCTTTAATATCCCTTAATAAGATCGTATTTAAGATTTAACCTTTCATCAATCATGTAAAACGCAGAAAAAATGCTATATTTGTTCTGGAACGTGAATGTGGTAATTGCAGCGGGCAAAGATTGTCATTTTGATGACGGATATGCATTTGAAAACAATTTTGATGAGCGATAATACTATTCTTCATTGTTTGAACCTTTTGAAAATTAACAAGAAAATTATCATTATATAATTAGCTCAGATAATAATATTTAAATCACCAACAGACCTCCCAAATGAAAACTAAATCGAAACTTTTATTTCAGGTATTGCATCATCAAAAATTCATAAATTTCTTATCAGTTTTAAATGGTCTTTTAAAAGATCAATTTTCTCAAAACGTGAATAAAGCATTCATCTTCAATGAATGATTAATGACAGCTTCAATATCAAATGATCATTTTCTTGATCTGTTAAATGTTTCCGTTAGCTTCTCCTCCTAACTCTACTGATGTGATCATTACATCGTGAAATTTTATTCAAATAGCCAGATTAGAAAATCAAAAATCTTATGAATTAATAATGTAATGATTATTTTTTGATTGTTTTCGGTAAAGACAAATCTATTCGTTAATAGTATCGGTACCTTTCCGTGTGTAACAGGTATAACCAATTGTAATTTTATAGCTAAGCGATACTATGATCTTTTATAGAAGAAGAATATTGTGATATAAAAGATATCGTATTTTCATTTTATAAAAACCAACTAGAAAAAGTAGCAATTAAAATTTTTCTAAGAGAATGAATAATTTACTGAAGAAATTAAACATATCGGCCTGGTTTCGTTTACTATACATATCGTTATATTATGTTTCAGTTGAAGGTGTGTAAATGTTATGACAAATGTTCGTGTTGTATTTTAATCATGTGTTCAAATATTTCGAAAAGATGGTATTTTTAACCGCGTTTATTTTTATTTATTCATTTTGATTAATTAATGAAAGTTGCGTGTTCAAACATTTCGAAAAGAGGGTTTTTTAACTGCGTTTATTTTTATTTATCCATTTTAATTAATTAATGAAAGTTGCTTTAATTTACTATTTTAACCTACTCTGAAATATTTGTATATCATAATGACAGTTTATTTATTATATTGACTGATCAGTGCGCTATGCAATATGATTTGATCAGGTTTCATTGAACTTTACAAATATTTTTTCCATATTTTTAGTACAAAATTGATAGGGTGCAAACTTTACTTCTAGTTAACGTTATTTAAAAATGCAAACGGTGGAATTTGTCATCAATAAAGTCAACAGTAGTATACCGCTGTTTAAAAGTCATAATTCGATTGAGAGAATACAAGTCTTAGGTAACAAACTAAAACCGATGGTAACATACACCCTAATTACCACTCACAGTTTTAGGAAATAATAATAAAGATTTAGGATAAAAAAAAAATAAGGCAACAGTACTTTACCGCTGTTCGAAAGACATAAATCGATTGAGACAAAACAAATCCGGGTTACAAACTTAAACTGCGGGAAACACATCAAATATAAGAGGAAAACAACGAAACAACAGAAATACTAAAGTGCAACAAAAAAACAAACGACAATGCAGCACACACAGAAACGAACTATAAGGTAGCAATTGCATTTTCCTGACTTGGTACAGGGCATTCTAAGAACAAAATTATGAATTGAATCGTTTTGTGGCTAGCCAAAACTCCCGCTTTTATAGCAATGCTAAATATAATACTAAAATGACATCATGACATGACAGGACAACAATACAAATTAATGGATAAAAACATTCAGGATAGAGAAACACAAAAAATAATAATAAAATAGAACATAACGACATGCTAATAGTTATTAAAGGTACCAGCCTTATAATTTAATACGCCAGACGCGTGTTTCGTCTGCAAAAGACTCACCAGTACACTCATGTCAAAATAGAAAAGAAAGCCAAACAAAGATGAAGAGCATTGATGACCCAACATTCCACGAAATTGTGACAAATACGACTATGGTTATCTGCCTGCAAACAGTAAAATTATAAAAAAATATGACCATATAATTGATATACATGTCAACACAGAATAAAAACGAACACGTAAAACAACATAGGTCAGCACACAAAACAGCACATCCGAACCACGCATTGTATGATCGACGGACAAAAGTGACGTCACGTTGTAAATTTCTTTAAAATATCAAAAAATATGATATTTTTCAAGATCAGGTTTGAAATAATGATAATTGATGCATTTAATAACAATAAAAATTACAATGCTATTATATTATAATTGTGTTAGTAATTAGATAATTAATAGTAGTATCTAGCTTTGTCGGTACTTCTTCTAAATCAAACTGTAAACCAAATACATCGAGTAAGTTGAGTAGTCCAAAACTCAAATATTATTAATGATCTGGGTGATTAATTATCTTTACCTTCACACATAGAAACTGGGTGTTTAATTATCTTTACCTTTCAATCATAGAAATATCTTTTATTCCATATTATATGAGTTGATCAAACACGGCTTTGAAATATTCTAAACAGATTATAAATAGGGGCTTTTCTGATGTTAATGTCCCATATTTATATAGATTTTTTGTGATTTGACTATCAGATCATCTTAATGCAGGTGAATCAACATATTTGCTGAAAATATTTTAATTTATTAAATTTATCTTCCTATAAGAAAGACAACTAGGGGAAGTTCAATCTGAACTAAGTTAGTGATGAAGAAAAAAATCACATGTCTTTCTATCTTTATCTTTCAACCAATGATTAAGAAAAACCCTTATTCAGTAAATTTTAGGTCAGGACACTCGCACTTAAAATTGATACATATTACCGAAAAACATAGAAAAGAAAATAGTTAAGCCTTTTAGGTGTAGAGTAAAGTTTGTTTCAAGTCATTCGCACAGTTTTGTCGTACATGCTGCATACGACAGTCAAAAGCTTCGACGTATTTGCGCACAATTCCTTCCACGGAAAAGCTTCTCTGGTGTGAACTAAATTTTTTTCTTTCCATATATCGGTTTGATTTTGTTATTTTTTTTTTTAAACTGATATGCAGGCAAATCTGATATTAAACTATATCCATGCATGCCACATTATTTATCAACTATTGTAATTAGTCTGTGATTGTCTAAATGATTGTATTGCTGTTTGTATCTTGCAGTACGGTTATCATACAAATTATGGCAATATTTGTTCAACTTCTTTAACCGGTATTGTTTTTGAATACACAGAAGTTTCGTATTCAACATCTAGCATATAATTCGGCTAATTTCTGAGCTAAAGTTGTATTTTTTTTTTTTATCAGCTCTTCAATATTGTCAGGTTTTTTATTTTAACATGTTTTGGCATCAAATATAAATTAAGAGACATAAGCTATTTAAATGAACATCTGGTGCAGTAGATTTGGTAAAGATATTGATACCGACTATTGAATTGATACATATCCAGTTGGACTTCAAGTCCCTTATACTATCTCCAGGTCTGTATTTTGTAAATATAATGGAACAGGCATGATGATTTGGATATTAATTAAACGAAATGTGTCTTTATAAATTTTGTGAATCATTTGACCATTTATTTGAGTCTGAAATTTTCAAAAACAAAGCCTAGCTAATCCCTGAAGCTACATTGATTGTTGAAATGCACATCTCGTGTAGTGCAATTGATACCGCTAATGTTTTTACAAATAGCTGGTAGATATATCTACTAGTGTATTGCTCATCCCCGATGGTATCATAAGCCTTGTTGCCAATACTTAAGTACTGGCAAAGTATGGAAATTGGGTAAATACATTTTTGGAAATCATTTACAATATAGCAATGTTTCTAATCTATAGCTCTCAATCACCTTAATAGAATTTGGCTAAACATTTGTTTCTTTTTTGTTTTATCAGTTCTCCAACGTTTGGGTTTTTTTTCTTCTTTTTTCAAATTTGAAGGCATCGAATATCACTGGGCAGAAACATTAAAACCATAAATATGAGTTCTAAACATTCGTCTGATCTTAGTGTGAGTTTAGCATGGTGGGCAATGCATACATGGCAGGATACTTTTCGCTCTAACTATATTGCATGCGTTTCCCTCACATTATTTTTCAATTTGTATATTCTGAATTGATTTTCGAACATCAGTAACTACAATGGCCTCTTATTTCTAGCTCTGTGTGTTGCCTACCAATTTCTTATTTTATATAGGTTCTCTCCGTAAATATTGCGATGTTTGTTAAATAAAACAGCATAATAAATTTTAATGCAATAATTCGTCACTTGTTTCATAGGCTACAGTTTTCTGTCAAATCCATAGTAAATAAATCGTAAATAGTGCTTCTGTGTCCGGATTTCTTTCTGGGTTGTCTCCCATAGCCTTTGACTTTCCACAGTTACCCACAAGACTGTGGAGCCATTTACCCATACCTGGGATAATAATATAACAAACGGACAGTCAAATTAACAATATCAAAATGAACTGAAAATGCCATCGCTGAAAAAAGAAGAAAAAAACACATTACACAATACACAACATACAAAACAAAAGACTGAGCAACACGAATAGCTAAAAAAGGGGGTGGGGGTGATTTCAGGTTCTCCGGAAGTGTAATCAGTTCCTGGTCACGTGTGTCACCATTGTGTTGCACATATAAGTAAAAACTCGGTGATAAGTCTTATTCGGTAGGTAACATTCGAGGGAAAGGGGACGGGATTATAGTTACAACACTTGGAATATATCCGTTGTCATCTGTGAAACAACATAGAAACATGATGTTCTTCATTTTGCCGTTTAAATTTTAAAAACAAAATAAAAAACAAATATATCGATTGACAATATTTTATTTAGATTGCAACAAAAACATCATATGTATGCTATATGTATTTGGTGACAATTTTAACTACATTATGCAACATAATATTTCAACATATATTGACCCAACAAATAATAAGTACTAAATCCTATATTTGATAAACATTAGAGTTTTCTGTAATTACGAACATGTTAATCCTTCAATGATTTTGTTAAAACAAAAAAAGGAAAAGGAAACAAAAAAGGTTTTAACAAGAATGTGTCCACAGTACACGGATGCCCCACTCGCACTATCATTTTCTATGTTTAGTGGACCGTGAAATTGGAATAAATTCTCTAATTTGGTATTAAAATTAGAATGATCTTATCAAAGGGAACATGTATACTAAGTTTCAAGTTGATTGGACTTCTACTTTATCAAAAACTACCTTGACCAAAAACTTTAACCTGAAATTTGCACTATCATCTTCTATGTTCAGTGAACCGTAAAATTGGGGTCAAAACTATAATTTGGCATTTAAATTAGAAAGATCATATCATAGGGCACATGTATACTAAGTTTCAAGTTGATTGAACTTCAACTTCATCAAAAACTACCCTGACCAAAAACTTTAACCTGAAATTTGCACTATCATTTTCTATGTTCAGTGAACCGTAAAATTGGTGTCAAAACTATAATTTGGCATTTAAATTAGAAAGATCATATCATAGGGCACATGTATACTAAGTTTCAAGTTGATTGGACTTCAACTTCATCAAAAACTACCTTGACCAAAAACTTTAACCTGAAGCGGGACAGACGGACGAACGAACGAACGAACGAACAGACGGACGAACGAACGGACGCACAGACCAGAAAACATAATGCCCCTCTACTATCGTAGGTGGGGCATAAAAATGACATTTATGTTTTTGGTTTTCAACTTTTATACACAATATTTCGATCTATACAAATACTAATATAATTTTCAGACATGTCTTTATGACGAGAACTTGATTGTTGATGGAGAATCTTTGACAAGAACTTGCTTGTTGAGGACTGATCGGTACTAATAAAAACATTATAATTGTACAAAAATATTATTTTATTGTTATTCATTTACCCTCTTGATTAAAACATATATATATCCTCAGCCAAAACGTTAATAAAATGTTTTTATTTCGTAATGCTGGTTAAACATGTTATTTTGACTAACAGAGAGTTATCTCCCAAAACTTAAAAAGTTTACTCCATCTATATGCAATGCATAAAGGGATTTATTGTTAAACGGAAGGAGCTTCTGTTTCAGTCTAACATCAGAAGCAGACCGACATAGACATTTATTTTAATTTGAAATTTAAATGTTTGATATAGCATAAATAGTGCGAGATTTAATGTGAAGAGCAATCTAATGTAAACTGAAATAACAAAACATGTCTTATGTACGCATACACTAATTATTACATATATTAACTGGAAAAAGTATTTAAAAAAAAGACAGAATAAAATGAACGGAAATCGGTAGAAGATGATGTTTAGAAAACAATGTTGTTCAATACAAATAACATTAAACTTATTTCAACTACACCAATTATACAATTCAACACATAATTGATAGGTAAAAATAAACAAAATAACACATTTGTTTTCAATCGACAGTTTTGAGGACATTCCTATCTGTACATAAGCAATTATCGTTGTCACTTCTCCCCATCACACTGAGTAATACAAATAATTAAAAAACAAAATATATAATATGTTAACATAAAACATGTACATACTTCTAACCTGGCAGTTTAATGCAATTTAAAATGCTAAATTGAGACGTAACATAATACATGCGTGAATCTCATGTTGGTTGTTGATTATATACATGTAATGAGAATGACAATAATGATTGAAAATGAAAACAAAATATTAAAGGTTTTTTCCAACACAATATCAGTGCTGACATTTTTTTCTGGTTTTCCCATGTAGCAACGGAAGAAGATATATGTATTTAAGTAGCTGACACCATAAGTTGAAAATAACACGAAAATAACGAACTCCAAGGTAAATTCAAAAGGAGGGAAGTCCATCACACCTGACAAAATCAAACTTTAAAATATAGCAAACTTTGCAAACAATTCGACTGAAAAAAACAACTGTCATATTCATGATCAGGTACAGCTATTGTTCTTATTCTATATTCATAGTTTACAAACGAAATAACCTAATCAGACCGTAGGTTTATTTTTTCAATATTTCATTTTGAATCGAACATAACAGTTTTTTTGCATTCTATCGTCATGAACCATTATCCATAGTTTCACTAAATAATGGCATCAATTTTAGAATTAATTAAACATCATACGTTTAAATAAATCACGAGATGTGATAAATAAATCATTCCTATAACTATGTCAATTTCAAACTTCCATTTGTTTATAAGAACTCATTTATAAGTGTAAGACAAAGACATTAAAATAGATACTTTAAATCCATTATATGCGGACTTTTTTAGAGATAGACTCCTATGATACTTTAAGGAGACTTATTGAATGACAATGTGCATATATTACAGAGTTTACTTGTATCTTACAAATAGTCTATTTCACAGTTTACATTAAATCTAAGCTTTTGAGGCTTAACTACTCTGAAGTAACAAGCCGGTAAGCAGTATGTATGTCAAATAACAAACATGCTGTGATACACCATGCAAGCTTTCCCGCCAAATCTCTTTGTGTACCCTTTCATTAATTTTGGCATCAAAGTTTATAAACATCAATATCCACAGGACAATATATTCACATCACCATTTTGAATTTCCGATTTTACCTGAAATTAAGTAATGATTCACACGTTTATGGTGACATATGGTTTATCCCTCAAACAATTTTTGATTTCGTTTTGTTTGAAAAATCAGCAGTGTAAATTATACCTTGATTATATAGGGGAAAATGATAAATAGCAAATATAAATATTAAACATTACAGGAAGTAAATGAACACATGATAGATACAAGTATTAAAATTGTGTACGCCTTACGTGCGCTTCTTCCACAAAGCTCGAATAAAAGGTGGTTTAAAATGCCAAATAAAGTGATAAAAAGAAACGCATTATTGACCTACATTCCGAAATGATGTGCCACATACAGCTAATATTTCTCTGGTAGAAAACACAATATATATATTATAATGTGATAAAGTGGTTATTGTTCGCTATTGTCTGTCATATTTGTTTTATGGTTGTTAATTGTTGTAAGATAAATTTTTGCCATAAGTACTCTATTTTGTATTTTGTTTCAAATTTCGCCAAAACCGTGGCCTTTTAAAGCATACTTTACGGCTTTGGTTGTTAAACGTTGACATGTTATTGTTCACACATATGTTCTTTTGTCTATGTATAGCTGTTTTATTTGTAGTCGCATCTCATTATTTTACACAAGGTATACTACGTTCTGAAAACCTAATACTTTTTTTATTACGACTAAAACAAATTTAATTGACATTTTATGTCTGTTTTTGTACATGCTATGATGTAAGGGAGATAACTAAATAACAAATCACTTACTGTTCCATTCATTTGTCTCCTTTCTAAAAAACTAACGAAATCTTCACATTTCATTTCCATTGCCCTTTCTTTCAAAGAGGTCGGACCATGTCCACACTCCATCATTGCACACATATCATCGTTAGGATCACATTTAGTATACTATAATATAAAATACAAACATGACATTTTTGCTTAATGTGGAGTTTAGCAAATAACATGTCTTTGCTTTTAAAACTTAGATGTTATATATGATTTAGTTCATATAATATATGTGTCATACATTAGTACGAGTAGCGTGTAAATATGGATGTATCTGTTCTTTAAGACACACAAGCGAGAGGTTTAGCGCTATAAACCGAGGTTCATTCCACCATTTTCTAAATTTGAAAATGCTTGTACCATATCAGGAATATGACAGTTGTTGTCTATTCATTTGATGTGTTTTGTCATTTCATTTTGCCATTTAATTAGGGACTTTCCGCTTTGAATTTTCCTCGAAGTTCAGTATTTTTTTTATTTTACTTTTTATTTCACACAATATATGTATCATACTTTAGTACGAGAAGTGTGTAAATACGGATGTATCTGTTTACCTAACAGTCTTGCTGATACTACCTGTCAATCATATATGATAAGTTTCTTTATATTGTAGTTTTATTGAACAAATGCAATTAAAAATTGTTTACTATACAATTGCTACTTAACAGTGTGTTTGTTTGTGTTTTATTTGATAGTGTAAAGAGCAATTATGTTTGTAAATATACCTCTTTCCAGATTTCTGATTTGAATCCTATTCCTATAAGGTATTTAGCAATATCTGTGTCTTTGTTGTCTATACAGTCAAACAAGAGATAACTAAACCTGGACAGATCTGTATTGTAACTTTGAACACCGGATATCAAACATTTGACTGATTTTAGGTCTCCTTTCTGAAATAAAAAAAAATCCGAGCAGATTTATAGATATGTTTTTCATAACCCTATAAGACAACAACATAAATTTTATTCATTTAAACGAGTTTATGTTTTAAGATAAATTTTTATAATATGCAAGCTGCAACATTATTCAAAGTAAAAATAATTTTTATTTTTCGAATAAAAAAAATAAATACAAAACATGCATACACTTCTATAAAATTTGATTAAAGTATTAATCTAAACTGAAATATCTTCGAGTTTTTCAATATATAATCAAGTTGGATGCCGAATATGTGTAGGTGTACGCGATCGTCTACTGAAGGTCAATTAATGTGCATTATTAATTTTGATGTCGTCATATTGATAGATCTTGATAACAACGAGCGAGGTTGATGTATCACAATTACCTTAATTGCGTCTTTCACTGTTTCATCAAAATCACGTTCTGCCAGGTATATATTCAGGTCAAAATCTCGGACATCTTTTTTCAATGCAGAATGGGTTTGGGTTCCAATTGCATCTAATGCGTAGTCTGCAGCTTTTCTTCCTTTCTACAAACCATACCGTATATAATGTTATATAACAATGAAAGTATAGTTCATAATTCTATCTAGCTGTTTTTGTGTTTTGTCCTAAATTAATTTAAGTTATTCTTTGTTTTTCTGTGGTTAACATGTCGAATTGTACTATTATATTATTTATATATTTCTCTGTCTTGGGTGATCTTGCATTTATTTGTACTGTACTTCCGTCGTGTAATGTAATCATTTTAGCAGTATATTTAATATTGCCTTAAAGCGCGATGGTTGGCTAGCCAGGTTCAACCCATCATAGTTTCTTAAAATTCTGTGCCAAGTCAGGAATATGGCAAGTGTTATCTAATAGTTCGTTTCTTTTTACATCGTTTGTTGCGTTGTGTTTTAGTTTGTAACCTGGATATGTTTTTTTCCAAATCGGTTTATGACTTTTGAACAGCGTTACACTCTTGTTACATTTACTTATACCATGGGTACTTTGTTTTAACATCTAACAGAAAATTTTGATTTTTGTTATACTCTTTTCTTATTTTTTGAAGATTTAATACCTTTGTGCAGTGTTATTAACTATTGCAAACGAAATAATTTGAGTTCATAATGAACTATTCGTTCATTATCTAATATGATGATATGTTAGTTTATTGGTAGATGCATTTAGTTAATTCTAAGGTTATCCTCCTTGGCCAAACTTTATTTTGCAGCAGTTTTTTTTTTATTTGAACCTCTTTAATATGTGATAATATCATGATTTTTCTGTTTACCTTCTAGCATCACCGACAGGAAATCTGATTTCGAAATATTCATTTGAATTTTGATGGAAAGTTGTCTTATTGAAAATTACACTACATCTCCTTATTTTCATATGGTGTCTCATATATAAACTTTGTTATCTTGTTATTGTTTATTTCTTCTTCAATATACGGTCACTTTTAAACTGACCGTCAACGTTGGTATCAGAAGCCCGGTAGCCACATTTGTTTTTATCATACTCGAAAGGTTATTTCATTATAGTATTGAACAATTATCAAATAATAAAATGATAAAAGGTATGTTCATTTCAAACACGAACTTTCGTATATATAGATTTGCATTAACTTGTTTTGTCATTATCTTTTCATAATATTGATTGATCACTCTTTAATGATCGAAACTTTGAATTTCTTATACTTGTTCTCGTCATCTTTGAGTAGAAATTCATTTTTTATCAATTCGCAGATAGTGTATCAGATTAACTGCTTTGATACCCAACTATATTCAGACGTTTTTATGTACTAGTATTTTGTGCTGTTGTTTTCACTTGGTTGCTATATGGTATCGTTTTATTTTACTAGTTAAAATTTCCTTCCATAAAACCATTTGTCAGACATCGACACAGCTCGTCGAAATCCAGGAGGAATATACAAATTGTTAAATTTGGCACCATAATATATAATGAAATTAACATATGTGTTTTGCCGTAGCGATCTGGTTGAAAGGCTCTAGATTATGGCATATTTATATCCAGGCATAAATCGTTCATGTTAAGATAAATTCATCTGAATATGTTGTACGATTTGATATGTTCATGGGATGCTGTTTAAAACAGTATGATGGGTGTTGCATGACTAGAAGACTTATTTTTCTTGTTTCATTTTAAAATGCAGTAATTAGATATAAGCAGATGTGGTTTGAGTGCAAATGAGACAATTCTCCATCCAAGTAAACATTCATTATTTTTCATTTTGCCTTCTCATGTTTCCTTTTCGTTATTAGGGCATATGAGATAAAAGACGGCTTCAATATACTATTTTACATCTGAGTTTACACATACCGGATCATGTCTATCCTTCATCGCACCAGCCTTTACTAACTTTTCAATAACATCTTTCTGTGGCATAAAAAGGTATGCGTAGTGAAGTGGGGTTCTGTCCAGCTGGATATTGAAAATATCATATATTAAATAAATCTTCAAAGTTACTAGGCCTACATTTCAGAAAACCAAATGAGCAGAACATCTACGAGAGACACTTCTGGTTTCAAATCTAAAATCTGATTTCATTTTTAAAATATCTTTTTTTTTAGAAATTTAATATTTTCTTTACATTTTATCATATCAACACCAAAACTTCCACATTCAAATTTGAAGTTTGCATTTTTACTTTTGTTCTGCTCTTTTTATTGGTGATGATCAAAAATGTTTTGCAGCAGTCAAAATAATTTACAAAAAAAGACATTTTCACAAATTGATTTAAATATGACAGCCACGATTATAAGTAATCACAACAGCAAATTTAAATATTGAGAAGACTATACGGAAATATTGTTCTATTCACACCATAATGTCGTTACATAAAATTAGACACCCTGCATTTATCATGCTTTTCTGGTCAGTTATAAGAAATAAATAATTCTTGTATTGAAAATATTCAGAGAAACTGCCAGTTGTCTCCCTTACACTTAACAAGGACGAAACATAAGTGTTTTGAAACATTCAAAAATTCTATATGACCATGTTTTTTATCGTTTCTTTTTATTTATTATACATACATTATCGCCTATGTTTATATGCAGAGAACAGACTTCCAATAAATACATCAGCATTTCAGTTCTTTCCTTCATTATACATCGATGTAACAACGTTCGTCCACATTTGTCTCGGACATTTGAATACTTTTTGCATGACAGTAATTTCTTGGCATCGTCTATTAATCCATCGTCTACTGCTGTGAAGATTCTTTTAATGTATGCCTAAAGTGAAAGATTTTACATAAACAAAAAATACTCACTATTGAAATATATATATGTTGAAGCAAATGTGTTCATGAAAGAAATTATTAGAATCAAAACTAGTTTTTTTGGGGGGGGTGTCGCTCAGTCTTAGTTTTTTATGCAGTATTCGTAGTCGTCATTTGTGTGTGTGTGTAAATGTCTCATTTTTCATTTGGGTTATGGTATCGTTTGTTTTTCGTCATCTTATAATTGTTTGATTTTGCCTTTGGTATCATCTGTCTATTTTCTTATGTTCGGTGTTTGCTTCATTCCCATTAAACTCAATATGTGTAGTGATGTTCATTCGTCATATTCCTTAACTATTCGTCTGCAAGAAAATTCAACTAATTACCTACAGACTGCCATTCAACAATAACATGCCAGTATATTAAATTAATGCTTTAATGCCTGATTATGTTGATTGTTTTCAGTTGACGAAACCACTTAAACTATGTTTGTGTTTTTTATAATGAAATACCAATGTTTGCACTTTCATATCTTTAGATCAACAACGATAATGCACAGAGTATCGCAGCTTAGATAGAAGTTTGGTAAATGTCTTTAGTACCACTATGAAACATGGCATAGCCTGCTGGAGTAAATTGAATACTCAAGATAAGATATCAGGGTTAGCGCTATAGAACCAGGTTTAATCCACCATTTTCTACATTTGAAAATGCCTGTACCAAGTCAGGAATATGACAGTTCTTGTCCATTCGTTTTTGATGAGTTTTGTTATTTGATTTTGCCATGTGATTATGGACTTTCCGAATTGATTTTCCTCTAAGTTCAGTATTTTTGTGATTTTACTTTTTTCAATGTGAGCTAGCATTTTAATATGTCTCAATATATATATATATCAACAATAAATGCGTTTCTATATTCCTGTAAATTAAATGTAGAAGAACGATAGGCAACATTTTTATAAACTTGTGCCAATTAAATGATCAGTTTTATAGAGAACAATGATCGAACAAAAGATGTACGAAAGATACCTGAGGGACAGTCAAACTCATTAAGTGTAAAACAATTAAGATTATTGACCCAAAATAACCTCCTGGAGCAGCTGAATTCAACTTTTGTCTTGGTTGGAAAGGATGGTGTCGTGTTGCCCAATCTTTGTTGTTTTATCTTTTCGTTGTTTATTTTATTGTCAGCTATTGTATCACAATGGAAGACAATATAATTTTGGTCATAATCTTTTGAAGTCTGGCTGGAGAACATGTAGCAGAATAACAAACGCGATGTTATATATGGTCATTGTTATATGGCCATTTTTATATGATAGTTCGTTTCTGTGTGTGTTACATTTTAATGTTGTGTTTCTGTTGTGTCGTAGTTCTCCTCTTATATTTGATGTGTTTCCCTCAGTTTTAGTTTGAAACCCGGATTTGTTTTTTTCTCAATCGATTTATGAATTTCGAACTGCGGTATACTACTATTGCCTTTATTTATATCATGACCTTAGTGTATTGAAAACTTTGCTTTTTTACTTACATGAATTGCAGTTGTGAGATTAATTACTTCATATATCTGACGACTACTGGACCGTTTGGCAATATCAACTATTGTCCGTTTAGAACTGTCCGTAATATCGGATAAATGATCATAATTATGTAATATTAGTTTTTCCACTTCATTGAATTTTTTATCCTTGACTAGTTTAACAATAAATTCGTCAATTGCAACCACATACACTGATTTGTTCAATTTCACAGCCACGTCACGTGGTGTTCTTCCTTTGCTGTCACGTGCAGCGATATCGGCACCTAGTGACATGAGATTCTTGAAGATATTTTCAGATGCATCATAAATTACTGCAGTGTGTAAAATTGTATTTCCATCATAATCCCGAGCAGAAAGATCTGATCCTTGGAGGACTCGCATAACAACCTTCTCATCTTTAGGAACAGTATTTCCACATAATAGCTGAAAAGATAATGGAAAGGGGTGTAACGGATCTATGACATACCAATGGGGAACACAAAATATTGAAATCTACTCATTGAAAATAAAACCAAATTCAAATATAGGATTGAAGACAACAATCTCTTCGAGAATATTAATCGACTTATTTTTGAAAACTTCTTTTAGACCAGAGACGATCAGAGTGTTACCAATAACACATTACATTACAGAAACTTATAGCTGAGAAGACAATATTTATAAGAATAAAACGTCAATTTCTATACTAGTATATCTTAGTGGTCAGATAAATGTATTGAAATCATCAACACTTAAAGTTGATTTGATTTCATAATAAGTTGTGTAAATTTGACAATAAGGTATGGCTATTTTAGATTGTAACCTGAATTTGTTTTCTCTCAATCGTGTTTTGCCTTTGAGCAGCGATATACTGTATACTAATGTTGCCCTTTTTTACCATTGTTTGAGGCCGTACGATGAACTGTTCGTAATTTGAACTCTGATTAACAGTTGTCTAATTTGCAAACATACCACTTTCTTATTACTTATATTAGAAAAATACCTGAAAGAAAACAGGCTTTGGTGGATTCTTTGACGATGCTTCATAAGTCCACAATACACGAGTATCAGGTTTCATATTCATGAGAACATCCACTGCATCAAAATTGTTTGATTCCCAAGCTGAAGCCAGTAAGGGTCGTGGAGTCTCTGGGTATTCAGGGTAGGCATATTGATATGAAAAATCTCTGGTGTTGACATCTACACTCTTTAACAGTTCTGCATCTATATAAATAAATACAACCGTTCGTTTTAACAAGATGAAAGCCTTATATGTTCTACACTCTCCAGGATTTGAAAATAAACATTTTAAATATTGTGTCATGTAAAATAGTTATCAAAGGTAAATCCATACCAAAGCATTATGGTTTTTTTTTAACCGAATAGCGACCAATCGAAAGTACATGTTCTGTTAAAATATGTCAAAAGTATCAATATGTCAGCAGACTTAATCTGTGTACAATTAGAATCAGAATAGGATCAGATTATCAAGTATTATAAAGCCTTTATCTATACGTTCTTAAACAAATTATAATGGGCAAAAATGATTTAGAGATATATGCAATGTTTATAGATTGAAGATGTTTTACAGAAATGCGAGCACGAAATAGAAATTGTTCTGATCGCTTACATTAGGAACATGTTCTACTGGCGAAGACGTTTTTGTTGGGTTTTATTCATTTGTTTGCTTTTCGGCGATTTGTTTATTATTCTTTTGTGTTTATGGTTTTAATTTGTTTAATGTAATCAATGTATTCTAAACAAAATGAACATATATAATGTTTATTGGTTTAATTTAGGAATGACTTACCTGCCTTCACCCATCCTTTAACAATAAATCCGAACCCTGCCGACAAAGCTAAAGCCATTTCATTGGGATTTTCATATCTTTCTATCATTTCCAACAGGTCACGTTTATGAATGTCATCCCGAACCAGTGACTTGATGCTGACTATATTGCCATTCTTCACACATGTGAGTCTACACCAGTTCTTCAGAAGACGTTCTACTACATGTCTGTCTGGATTTGATTGATCTAAGGCTGCCCATAAACCTATAAAATATAATAAATAAGACGCTGATGGTTTAAAATCTAAAACAGCATAATATTTATGACAACATTTATTACAGGTTTAAATATTTCTCTTTGTGGGGTATATTCATTTTCAAATTGTTTACAAAACAACATATTTGTCAGCAACATGATACGTCTGTTGAAATCACGACCTTGTTATCTGACGTCATCTTAACCATAAATATGAACCATAATTAAGTTACGTAACGTCTAACAATAGATGTCACGTGTTGTTAAAGTAAGTAATGGGCATGAAATAGTAAAAACTATGTAAAAATCATGAAACTAAAACGAGGTCTCCATAATAAAATGTTCCAGCAGTATGGTCCGGGTCACTGAATGTGTATATTGATTGGTAGGGAAGAGCCGCTGGAATTTGTCACTATTTTAAGCAAGCTTCGTTATGTATGAAAAGGAGCAGGAAAATAATACAAGATATAAGATAAGGTTGCTGATGATATCTGTTTCTGAAAAGTGAAACTGAAACTTTCTGTCTATGGTTTGATTAAATACTGTAACACTGAATCAGAAAAATAGTTTTAATTTGTTGTCATAGTAGCCTTCCATTTTAAGCTAGATATCTCCGAATCATTTTAGTATCTGTTAATGTGAAATGTTTAGTCCTGTTTTAACGCACGACGGACATAAAACAAATCCAAGATACATATATTCCATTTAATAGATCTTCTATGGGCGACATTGTTGTTATATTAATCAACAATTTATAATGGCCAATAAAAATGTGTAATCGTGGACTACGTTCCACACCAGTGAACATCCTTGACCTTGTTTTATTCACAGTAATAAAAATCAATACTGGTATTATTGATGGGTTATTATAATAATAAAAGATGTGCATATTCATAAATAGTAAAAACAATTAATTATACATTTACCTGTGTTTAAACGGTCTCCAATCAATAGTAAAACAAAACTTAAGATTTTAGCAGATGTTTTACTGGTGAGGGAAAAGTATTGAACATTGACTTGCCCCATTGGAATTTTCTTTATTTTATGATAATTCTTTGCCACTTTGTGACAGAAAAAAATGAAATAAATTTTCAAAAGTTGTTTTAATTAAGATATGTTTGCTTTCCCCAATCGTTGGATAATGATTACCACATATATTGGTTTAAATAGGAAAATGAATATAAGTATATGTACACGGAAAAGAATACTACGATCAGTCGCCATGACTGATAAGTTTCATTTTGTCATATTTTTCAAGGGTTTATTAAATACCTTATATTTGCTGCAAATCATTACAATTTTAAAATGACGTTTCTTTAGTATGACGGTAGGGTAAAGATGTATGGTGACTGATTAGTAAGAGGGTAGGGTAAAGCTGTATGGTGACTAATTAGTAAGAGGGTAGGGTAGCGATGCATGACATTTATACTGATGGTAGCGATGCATGACATTTATACTGATGGTAGCGATGCATGACATTTATACTGATGGTAGTGATGCAATGACTTGGATGATAAGTATCATGGTAGGGTAGCGATGTATGGTGGTTCATTAAAATGATGATTGGGTGACAATGTATGACATGTATAGAGATGGTATCATGGTAGAGTAGCGATGTATGGTGGTTCATTAAAATGATGATTGGGTGACAATGTATGGCATGTATAGAGATGGTATCATGGTAGAGTAGCGATGTATGGTGGTTCATTAAAATGATGATTGGGTGACAATGTATGACATGTATAGAGATGGTATCATGGTAGGGTAGCGATTTATGGTGGTTCATTATAATGATGATTGGGTGACAATGTATGACATGTATAGAGATGGTATCAAGGTAGGGTAGCGATTTATGGTGGTTCATTAAAATGATGATTGGGTGACAATGTATGACATGTATAGAGATGGTATTGAAGCAATGTTTTGGGTGACAATTATTAGGTTCGTTAAACCGGTGATGGGGTAACGATGTATGACATGTATGGTGGATGATAGGTTCGTTAAACCGGTGATGGGGTAGCGATGTATGACATGTATGGTGGATGGTTAATATGGTACGATGGCAATTCATTGTGACTAATTACAATGACAGTAGGGTAGCAATGCATGCATTATCAAAATGACGATACGGTAACGATGTATGGTGACTGAATATTTGCATAGTAGGGTATGATATGTATAGTGATTGTTTTGAAGCGATGCATTGGATTATAAGTATGATTGTAAGGCAGCGATGTATGTTGGTTCATTAAAATGGTGGTAGAGTAGCGATATTTCACATGTATAGAGATGGTAAGTATGATGGTTGTTTCACAACTCATTGTGACTGATTACAAAGACAATAGGATAGCAATGTATGGTGGCTTATTTAAATGACGATATGGTTAAGATGTATGGTAACTGATTATTTAAATGGTAAGGTAACGATGTATCGTGACTGACTAGTATGAGAGTTGGAAGTGATGTATTGTTGATGACTAGTATAAGGGTATGTGTACAGATATTTGGAGGTTGACGACGGCGTTAATCCAATAGCAGTTCAATAACAAACATTTGAAAGACAACATTTTGGAATCGGTGAGAAGTGAGTGAGACATGGATGCATGCGATTTTTTAAACTTAATATTATATAAAAACAAATCGGTATCTGGGGATACTTGTCTCATTGCCGTTCCTACCACATATTCTTCATTCTTTTAGATAAAACAAACGTTTTGGTCATGTTTCAAGTCGATGTCTACATTTTAGGTATTGCCCATAGGCGTATGCACAGAGTTGAGCTTAAATCTTTAAAATTCATTATTTTTTTATAATGCTGCACAAAAGTGTACAAACTAAGTAATACTTGATACATTTAAAAATAGGAAATATACATAAGATATCCATTATGCATACACGCTGAACACAGAACACTAACCAGTTTAAAACCATAAAAGGTATGAATAAAGGTAGATCTAGATTGTTACCTTTCAAATCAATTCTTCAAATATGATGAAAACCTTCGTATCTTAAAGCAAATTAACAAATTACGAATTACCCAGAATTTCCTAAAGCAGTAGTTCCACAGACATGTGAAACAGAATTTGAGTTATTGAAACATAAAGATATGCAATTTAGCCAAAGTCAGGAGACTAGAAATTGTATCTCTAGATCAACTTACTTTCTTAGAAGCCACTATTATGGAATTATTTAAATGAACTGTTAGTATTCAAGGTAAAAGTTTAACAGCAGAATCATGGTTATTATGCTATCAAAAGATTGAAAACTCAAATATTGTAACTAACTCTGTTGATCAGATAAATATTGTTGGATTTGGCTTTTTCAACAACTAGTCAATTTAAGATAGATTCCTTGAGTTTTACCTGGCTTATATTTGTTATACCAGTGCTGCATTTCCTGCCAACCTTCGGGTTTTTCTTGAAGTAGAACATCTTCGGCTGTCTTGCCATCAAGATTTAAGATTCTTGTATCAGCTCCACATCTGTAATATATGAAATCATTCGAACATAAATGGGTTGTACTTATTAAAATGTTTTTAAATAAAATGGAATGATTAAATATGAAGTACATGAAATGCAATCAGATGACCATGTGCCGTTTCTAAAAAAAAAAGAGGGCGTTTTGTAGTTTTTGATTTGGGTTCGGTTTAGATGGGATGGAGTACAAACACCTGACGAACTTGTAGATTTAGTAAACCATTATAGGTCAAAGTACGGTCTTCAACATGAAGCCTTGGCTCAAACCGAACAGCACGCTATAAAGGACACTAAAAGGACTGGTGTAAAACTGTTCAAACAGAAAAACCAATGGTCTAATCTATATAAGAAATGAAAAACACTTTCTTCTCTTTCAACTTAATAAAAACAAACAACCTTATATCGTCCATATATGGTAAGGTAAGACGTACTTCTGTGTCTTTCATAAACTATTTTTAAACAATACACCCTTTCATGACCAGATCACGAACAAGATTATTTGTAAATATCGAAATGACCTAGTCAAGTGAAATAGTTTTCTCCTGAATGAACCAGTATCGTTTAATATGCATTTGATCAGTTAAGGGAACACATTGTATATTGTAAAATGAAGGACGTTCGGTAAGCTTTGTATCTTTTCGAGACGACCCGAGATAGCATCGAATTTGTTTTGACAGTTTAAGTTTTTCATTTCAATTCGTAAGATGTCGCCACACCTGAAATGTTAAATTTGTGATTTCAAATTGTATGAATACATTATTCTTAAAACATTATTTTACATATGAAAAGAAGAGATACATTAGCACTTAGCCACTGGGTAAATAATGAAATCCGGTAATATTAAAGAGTTTCTTGTGGTTATATGAATCTTTATACTCAAATAAACTTCTTTTGATTAGAATCAAAGAGTTTATAAAGTCAAGCATAGTATATTGGTCAAAGTTGAATTGCAGTATTTCAAATCAAACGATTCAATGCAATTTTAATGTTGTTAGCATATTGATATTAGCATTTTACCAGGTCCCTATTGTAATATTTTTAACCCACGTTTTTATTCTTATGATCAAATCATTAGTTATGTAACGGAAATAAATTTTGGGTTTCCTGGTATCTCAGAAAAATGATTAAATCTTGAGAAAGAGAAAAAAAAAACAATTATTTAAGAGGTAATTTATGTTTCTGTATGAAAGGCAAAAATTCTTCGAACCAGATCAAAAACTAAAATACCTTAAATATATTCTTTAATTAGTCATACTCATTCATGAAAAATAGTACCATGTATACTTCTTGTCTAAATCTTTTATTTTTTTCTTTCGATTTTTTTTTATCAAAGGAGAGAAGAAATACATTTTGTATTCCTATAAGAACAGACAACACTTTGGCCAAAAAGAAAAACAAAAGCAGTAAAAGAACAAAATAGATAACAGGAGATAATCAAAACCTAAAACCAGTACACAATTTATACTTTAAAAACATACTGGTCATTTAAATAAAAAAAGATTTGTAAATATTTTGCCAATGGAAAATATTTTGTTTGATGTTAACAAATGAACAGGATTATATTTTTTCCCATACTTAAGCTTTACTGCTGGTTATTATATATATACCCGTCTGTTAAGCATATTGTCAAAAATTTGGAATGCTCTTCAATTAGGACATATGCTTTAAGCAGTTTTACGTCAAGTTTTTTTGTTTTGTTTATATTTATATTTATGTTTTTAAACATTAGACCTACATCAGTGTAAAAATTGAAAATAAGTTGATAATACCAGTGTGATAAGCGGATAAATCATAGATCTTATACTTTTTTAAAGTGTAAACATTTTTGTATGCCTAACTGTGATTTATGCGGGTTCTTACATGTATCCTTTGAAATAGATTCTTTCTAACAAGAAGTTTATTCCGAGACTGGTACCCAAACTATGACTGTAACCTTTCATGTCGGATGGTTGATCTATGGCATGCAGAGTGGGGTTAACGCCCAGATTTACTGGACCAAATAAAAATGGAAGGTCATGTATATCACTTACAAGACCTGTTATTTTTAACAGCGATTAGGATCTTAACCAGCTCAAGTTACAAATTGAATTAAACGTAATTATACGAGTATCTGTCTTTGTATACTTTTAATAATAGCGGTTGAAGAGAGTAGCTAAGTTCAAAATTATAAAATGTTGCATTACGGGTATTAACGACAGCATGACTATTTTCTTGAGTCCTAAATTAGTATTTGATGGTCAAGTTATGAAGACTAAATTAAAATTTTCAATTTGAGAAGTAAGGGTTTTCCCAAATTTATAAGGAAGTCTCTAACGATTAAAGTAAAATTTGGTGTTTTTGGGTATAATCTTAATAAAGGTAATGTTAATAAAACGGAAATGAAATACATTGTATTATAATTACATGTGACTAAAGAATCGACAACAATTGGTTTTACTATGTACACATGACACTTACTAGAAAAACATTTTTAGCAACGTTTTAGAGTCCTTAATTGATATTCGATGGTCAATATGTGTAGACAAATTAAAATTGACAGTTAACCAGAGGCCAAATAAAGTAGAAATTAACAACTTTAAGTCACCGTAAGGTGTGTGACAATGGCTGACCCTATAATGGATAGTTAGCTATAAAAGGCTCAGAACTGACTAATGAAAAGCAATTCAAACGAGAAAACTAATGGCCCGATATATGTGTTGCTTGTTCGTCATCACAACTCATGGTTAGACAATAATCACGGGTTTAACTAAGGACACATGGACTTTTTAGAGAAAGATTCTTAGTCACATTTATTAATACTATGATTAAATACATGAACAGTTTATGGATGTGATTTCCTCATACCAGACCACATAAGCCACAATGTTCGCATGTAGTATCGTTGTAAAATCTATCAGCTAACCCTGAAGGCATACGAACTCCTTTTTACCGATCTCTCTAACATGTACATCGACAAGATGAATTATTAGTCAACAGGAAATATTAATAAATATGATCGTTATACTTGTTTTTACGAAATATTCAAAACCAAAAAATAAACATCTGTTGAATCTCAAATTTAATACTTTTATATTTTGATACTGGAACATGTTCCAAAATGGAAAACAAATAGAACTATGAGCTAATGTCCATGGACGATACCAGAACTTTAAGTATTCCGTAAACAGGAAGTTGAAAGAGTAATGGATATCAAAATGCATCCCACAGTAAAGCGTGTCCACATGTAGCCTGATGGCAATTTCAGGAAGCTTTTATTTGTAGTTCCGTAGAAAATTATGATGGCAATTAGTTCATAGCTATTATGTGTAAGCATATATAAGTATTCAATAAACAGGAAGTTGGTGCGAAAAAGTCTCAAAATGCACCACATGGTATAACATTTTTGGCGCAGATCGATCGGAAAAGATGTTAAGAAGAGTTATACATTATTGATGAACACAAACTGGCAAATAGTTTCTCGACTTTTTTTTGTGTTTGTCTTTCTTATTTATTTTTTTTTTAATCCGGGAAAAAGGGGGTATGGTTTTGTCTATATTTTTGTTTTCGATTTATTGTTTTTGACCGGCCCCATTTGATTTCCTTTTTATAATAAGAAGCTCAGAATCATATTCTGTGAATTTCATAATAAAAAATAATGAAAATATATATTGTAAAACACTGACTGTAAATAGAACAGGTTCAAAGCGAAAAGTAGCTTTATACGAATTTATCATCAATTAATGTGATTTTTTTTTTTTTTTTTTTTGATTTGTTTCAAATATACGGTTGCCGTTTTCAACAAAAGCTGGAATAACAACTTGATGTTAGAAAAACAGAGATCTTTACAGTCTAGATGGCAAGATTAGGACGTAAATAAAATTAAGCTTGAATTTCAAATGTACAGTAGACATAATGGTTCGACTGAAATTGGATCCTTAAAATAGGAAATGTAACTGCCGATTTGATATCTTTCTACATTTAATAGCACTTGTCTCACATTTTAAGTTAAACAAAAACAAAACTCATTAAAAGTCGCCGTATATATAAGTTGCTTGGTGTAAGGTAGTGTGGTTAGAACATGTTGAAATTGCACTTACTTGGCTTATGAATAACTGGTTAAAGCGTACAACTTTTTTTTTATATATATATATATATATATATTTAAATAGATCGTTTTTTTTTATGTTTCATGAACTGTTTTGTTTTATATATATTGATTTATTTTATACTTTTTACGTTGCAGAAATGGAAGCAAATCGACGCTTGGTTTTGATTTTAAGTCAGCAGCTGCGACCTGTCGGTTTTGATACTACATTATAAGACAATTTAACGTTGTCTCCTGGTAGTATCATTATGTTATTTTTTATTTAGCATGTAAACGTCAAATGTATTTCATTTATGATGAATTTGAAACATCAGACTAAGGCCAGCCTGAGTCATATATAAGATAATGACATTTTTTTGCTTTGCTTGTTATATTCTCCACTAACATGACAATAATCGTCTGGATTGATCTATTGCATTATTGATGATTGTGAAAGATTCGGAGAAAAAAAAATGCACGTATAAGAGAACTTTGTGTGTCTATCCATAAGAACCGTAGTACTGTACTTTTATCTTGCTGCTTTTTGAAATTCAGCATTTTTTTTTGGAAATAATTGCCATTCTATAAGAATAACGCATTATATGCAGATCCACAATTTCGAAAAAGGGCCCTCAAACTAGGAAATGTTATGGGTAAAACATCTATGCATTTACCATAAATGTATAGCTCCATAAGAGGGATCGGATTCCTGGCCCCTCTTCCTTTTTATCTTTTTCTAAGAATATCTTCTGTCTTACAACAACTAGCTTAACTTGATTGCGTAGATCATATACAGTAATTGATACATGTGCACTGCTAAACATTATAACATCATACTTTCCCTGAACCATATTTTGCCATGAGATATTGACCAAAAGGATAAAACGTGGGTCAGACATAGATTTATACACCATATATATTTATGAGTCTTAATAATTGTATTTAAACATATCTAGACTTACTGACATACCAAAAGAGAGTACTTCTTGGGCTTATCTCGTCTGAGTATGCATGAAATATTTACCCTTGAGGTTAAGCAAACAGTAATCAATCAATATTTATTTTATGATCTACAAGTAATACCTTCCTTTCAAGGTGAGGATGTTAATTATGTGTGAGGATATACTATATGGTTGGCTCCGTTCGGTTAATATTATTCATAGAAAAATAGAACTTTAGAAACAGTTATACTGATAAAAGTATCAAATAACTACAATTTGAATTGATTTAGGTTAAGTAACTATAACACGAATCCATATACGCCATAACTGTTGATTTAATAATCAGTAAAACTCTACAGACGTACGTCTTGAGTTTCATGTGTAGAAAGATTGCTTTTAATTGAAAAACAGGCAATTTAGAAGGCATTATTGGATCTGATTTGTTTTTGGTAAACAAAGTTATTTCGACAATCTATTTTCGCTTAGGATTTCATTTCCTTGATTATATTTTTCTCAAAAAATTTATTTTATAAAGCATGCATTATTTTCTGTCTCCAGGCAATTTTTTTTTACCTCATTTAGGCTGCTTAGAAAGGGTCGAAAAAATTAGTAGATAGTGAAGCATTCGTAATAGAACTCTAGAGTAAGGTTTTATGCATTTTCCACAAAGGCTTTCTGGCTAGATCTTGAGGTGCAAAAGCATGCGGTAGTAAAATTGCACCATTTGTTATTTTTTAAAAGGTTATACTGAGCTGACCATTCCCTTGTCAGTCCCTGACGGTATCTTTGGCGGTATCGTCAGCTCAGTAGTCAGTACTTAAAAAAAAATTGTCCGTCAATAAATTTTGAAATTATAAAAAAAAATAAGGTTTCAACTCCTTTATGGCATAATTAACTTTATAGAAAACATTTGGCTATTTGTTTTTGTCTTTTTTGTCATATAGCTCTTCAACTTTTTATGTTATTTTACATTCATGGCTTTCAAATATTCGTCTTTGAGAGTTCCTGATGAAGGTACTTGCAGAAAAGCGCTTCGGACGCATGCATTTTAAAAGTGTTGCGTGCATATAAACAAATTGGAAATAAGAATAGAACATAAAAATCAAATTAGAGTTTCAGAACAAAACAAAAGACACGGACCACAAAACACCTCAACCTTATGATACGCATGTACAAACAAAAACAATGAACACATGTTCCAGATAACCTGACAAGTTACAGGCATATAATGTGGTTGATTGTTCCAGGTATTATAAATACAGATGTTTTGTAAAGCATTCAATTGTTGGTTTCGTATTTTACTGTAAATATAACGTTCTATATGAGTAATGGTTTTAGCTCTTCATAGCAGATACAATAAGCTCAAAAATGGACCAGACATTTGTTTCACCGAATGAGGAAATGTAAAAGTGCGCGTTATATAATTATAAGAGAAAAGATGTAAAATGTTGATTTGAACACCAAAAAGATTTTTAATTGTACGATAATTGTCAAAAACAAATAAATGTTGGTTTCACAGTAAAACATGCTGATATTTATATGGTCTAATACTAAATGAAAATAACATGCTAGTCTTAAAGATCACACAATATTGATTATTAAAAAAAACTTTTCAGTACAAGGTTTACAGAGGTATGTATATTTACATTCTCTATGACTTTGATTTACGTCAGAATGTTATCAATGATAAAGCACTTTATCCACATTCAATAGTTTTGTTTATTTTCTTTATGTCAAATAATTATTTTAAATGGTATAAAACTAGGTTAAGGATGCTCTTATATACTATTTTGAAAGACTTTTCCTATACAAATTTGCAATAAATGTGCATACTGATCTATGCAGTTTTTGCTTTCATACATAATTTTGGTGTGAGCCAAGGCTCCGTGTTGAAGGCCGTACATTGACATATAATGGTTTACTTTTTTAAGTTGTTATTTGGATGGAGAGTTGTCTCATTGGCACTCACACGACATCTTCCTATATCTAATAAATGAAGAGGTAACATTTTAGAGGCATCTTAATTTACTTTCAAATACACCTATTGTTACCTCTGACCACGTTATCCATTCGTTTCATGTGTTTGAGCTTTCGATTTTGCCATTCGATTAGGGACTTTCCGTTTTGATTTTTCCTCGGAGTTCAGTATTTTTGTGATTTTAGTTTTTTTTTTTTTTTCTAATACCCCATCCCTTCTATCCAATTTTCATGCAATCTTACTTTATACCACTGACTCTGTTAACAGTCTCACTCCATTTTCAAATAATCACTATGTGTTATAAGATTTATGTGTTACTTATATACCCATGTAAGTAAAATAGATATCAGATTTTTTAAAGATAATACATGTACATAAACAAGGTAGTAACGATTACTTTGATATGTGCATGTTCATCATGATGTAGGTTTTTCAATAAAAATTAAAAAAGATAAGATGTGGTATTATTGTCCACCAAAAGATCTAAAGACCTAAAGACAGGGATGTAAACAACTGAAGGTCAGCTTTCAATAAATATATATTGACTGATTGGTTTATTGATTGATTGGTTGATATTGTTTTAACGCCACTTTGTGCACTTTTGGCTAGTACGTTGCGGTAAGTTTTATTGATGGAGGAAGTCGGAATACCCGGAAAGAACCACCAACTTTCGACAGGAAAAACTTAATCAAGTATGATTGGAGTCGAAGGCAACAGGTACTCGGCCACCGATGCCCCTATGACAAATATAAATGCCTGCCATATAACAAAAACTATGAAACAATTCGAACGAGATTTATATCAAAACAATAAATCATAAATAATAGAGCATGAAGTATTGTTATGGAGGTGCTCTTTTGTGCAACAGTTTGACTTTTGATCTAGGAATTGAATTACATTTTGCATTGACTATTTCCTTTAATTTCCCTTTTCCTGAATGTGACCTACATAACTACTTATCAGCTGATGTATACTTACATGAGCAACACGAAGGATGTCACATCTGGAGCAGGATCGGCGTACCCTTTCAGAGCACATGAGATCATCCCCAGTTTTTGTCTTTAGTTTTCTATGATTTTGTGTACTACTGTTTGTCTGTTTGTCTTTTTATTTTATGTTTTAGCTATGGCGTTGTCAGTTTATTTTCGAGTTTGAATGTCCCTCTGGTATCTTTCGCCTAACATTTATAAATATTTTGATATGAGCGTCACTGATGAGTCTTAGTTTGACGAAACGCGCGTCTAGCGTACTAAATTATAATCCTGGTACCTTTGATAACTATTTACATCACTGGGTCGATGCCACTGCTGGTGGACGTTTCGTCCCCGAGGGTATCACCAGCCCAGTAGTCAGCACTTCGGTGTTCACATGAATATCAATTATGTGGTCATTTTTATAAATTTCCTGTTTACAAAACTTAGAATTTATTGAAAAATTAAGGATTTTCTTATCCCAGGAATAGATTACCTTACCCGTATTTGGCACAACTTTTTGGAATGTTGGACCCTCAATGCTTTTCAACTTCGTACTTATTTGGCTTTATAAATATTTTGATAAGAGCATCACTGATGAGTCTTATGTAGACGAAACGCGCGTCTGACGTACTAAATTATAATCCTGGTACCTTTGATGACTATTTACACCACTGGGTCGATGCCACTGCTGGTGAACGTTTCGTCCCCGAGGGTATCACCAGCCCAGTAGTCGGCACTTCGGTGTTGACATGAATATCAATTGTGTGGTAATTTTTATAAATTTCCTGTTAACAAAACTTTGAATTTATTGAAAAACTAAGGATTTTCTTATTCCAGGAATAGATTACCTTACCCGTATTTGGCACAACTTTTTGGAATTTTGGACCCTCAATTCTCTTCAACTTCATTCTTATTTGGCTTTATAAATATTTTGATATGAACGTCACTGAGTCTTATGTAGACGAAACGCGCGTCTGGCGTACTAAATTATAATCCTGGTACCTTTGATAACTATTAAGAGTTTGCAAATATATTTACTTTTATTATAACACATGATAGATATTAGCTTAATGCCCAGTGGAAAATATGTTTTATACTTATTATTCTATTAAGAATATATATGAAGATAGATTGGTGTTTATAATTCTAAGTCATACTTGATAATATTTTTTCTATTTTTTTTTTGCATGACATTGTCGTTTTTTTTTCTCTCGATTTTATGAGTTTGGACATCCATTTGTATACACGTGATTATTGTTGAAGCGTTTTGTTCTCTAGCTTTATTTTGTTATGTTGCTTTGGGTTGTGTCTCAGTGATGAACAAGCCAACAAAATAAGCATTCACATTCATAAAAATCGAGATGCATGAAATGCAAATTTCAAAAAGAGAAGCTGTATAAAAGTATATTTTTAAACGATAGATTCAATAACAGAGACGATACATTACTAGTATCCCTTTAAGGAGTGAAATAGACCTTCTAGTAAAGATAAATAACAATGAATAATCAGTTTTATTATATTTCCTTTAAAAATTCCGATTTCCATTTTGATTTATGTACGATTTAATGCTTTTGGGCTTGACAGGAAATCTCCATTAGGTAGCATCTTACACATCTGAAGGGACAAACAATTTAATGGAGCCTCGTGAATCAATAGCTTCATAATGAAATTATTTACACACTATCATATAAACTGAAGGTAGTTACATAGGTAAATTATCTTCGAGTATACAGAAATAGTACAGCATTGATTTTAAAGTAATATGCCAAATTAGAATAACAACAACAAAGAATAGACAAACAGTTTATAAATAAACATAAAGACAATCAAACATAAAAATGATAAATATGAGAAGATGTGGTAAGAGTGCCGATGAGACAACTCTCTCATTCAGTCACAATTTGTAAAAGTAAACAATTATAGGTCAAAGTATGATTTTTAACATGGCGCCTTGTCTGACACCGAACAGCAGGCTATAAAGGGCCCCATAAACTGACTAGTGTAAAACCATTCAAACAGGAAAACCAATAAACGTAAAGATAGTCTATAAACATCAGACTGGAGGATATGGTTTTCTTTTCTTCAATATATTTTTCCTCACTATACTTTGGAATATTAAGGAAAAATACGTCTACAAAAAGTAACAAATATGGTACAAAAGAGGGACGAAAGATACCAAAGGGACAGTCAAACTCATAAATCTAAAGCAAACTGACAACGCCATGGCTAAAAATGAAAAAGACAAACAAACAACAGCACACATGACACAATATAGAAAACTAAAGAATAAACAACACGAACCCCACCAAAAAAACGAGGGGTGATCTCAGGTGCTCCGGAAGGATAAGCAGATCCTGCTCCACATGTGGCACCCGTCGTGTTGCTTATGTGATAACAAATCCGGTAAATAGTCTAATTCGGTAGATCACATTCATGAAAGGGAAGGGGTTTGTAGTTACGACGTAATGAACATATCTGATATCATTTGTGAAACGGTTATTCCATAACGGTCAACCAACTCGTGATGGCGTCCGTAAATTTTACGAAGGGATGATTTCAACTTCACCATTTGGAACTCTTGGTTTAATAGCTTCCTTGTGAGCAGCAACCCTCTATCAAGAAAATCATGATAGGAAATGCAAGCACGGGGATATCGTATCAATTGGGAGATATATACCCCGTATGCATGTGCTGCTGGAATGTTGCTACTTAGAAATGGAAAGTTCACAATTGGAAAGCTGAAATCATCTTTTTTTTTCATAAAGTTTTGTTTTCAACCGACCCTCATTGTCAATTTCTAGCTGTAAGTCAAGATATGAGACCGACTTAACTGTATCTGTAGTATCCTTTATCTCTAGCTCGATGGAATAGATGCGTTCCACATATGCACCAAATTTTGAATTATTTAGTGAAAGAACATCATCTATATAGCGTAAAGTAGAGTTAAAGGATATTGCTAACTTCTTATCTATCTTCCTAAGAAGTTCCTGCATGAAGTCAGCCTCATAATAATAAAGAAACAAGTCGGCAAGTAGAGGGGCATAGTTTGTTCCCATTGAACATACAAATTATAATCTATTTGATATACTGTAACTGATGTTTTTCAACAAAACAAGAATCAAAGTTTTTCCTTTTATTTAGTTACTCCATTACGATTTTCGACATTGATTTTCTCTTGATCTTATGAATAAATGCTTAACGTCAAAATAATTCTAGCTCAGTGATATATCATTGCTTTTAAAAATATGGCCATTGTTATATTATAGTTCGTTTCTGTGTGTGTTACATTTTAACGTTGTGTCGTTTGTTTTCTCTTATATTTGAGTGTCACGGTACTTTTCTATCCCAAATTCATGTATTTGGTTTTAATGTTATATTTGTTATTCTCATCGGATTTTGTCTAATGCTAAGTCCGTTTGTGTGTGTGTTACATTTTAATGTTGTGTCGTTGTTCTCCTCTTATATTTAATGCGTTTCCCTCAGTTTCAGTTTATTACCCCGATTTTGATTTTTGTCCATCAATTTACGAGTTTTGAACAGCGGTATACTACTGGTGCCTTTATTTAGACTTTTTCTCAGAATCTCCAAACTTAATCTCTATACAGAACTGTAGTGTTTATATTTGCGTTACGATCAGGGCTGATTTTCAGAAGGGACATTTTCGTGTATTAGAAAGTGCCATTTTGAACTTACTTTGACCATTCCTTCTTATTAGACTGTTATCGGTGATCACAGTTTTTCGTTTGAAGTAAGCGTTTGTGTAGAATTTATGACTTTAGGGTAACGGCTATTGTCTGATATTTCTTGTGTCACATGTCTTATGAGTTGTTTGTTTCTTGAGCTGTTTATTTTGTTTCAGATAATCATGTGTCTCTCTTTGGTTTGAAAATGAGTCTTTAAATATCTGGAAGACTTTATAATGCTAGTTCTGTTTTACAGGCAGACACATTTAAATGCCTTGATTGGTTTTATAGTCTGTCCATCTGTTATCAAATATTCTGTTTTGTCTATTGTAGTTGTACCTTCTTTTTTGCTTTAGCAGTTACATTTGAATATTTGTTTTGTTGAGCATTGCAACCCGATTTTATTTTCTCTCAGTCGATCACTTTTGAACAGCAATATATAACTGTTGCCTTTGTTGATAACTCGAGTATTTATTTGAAAATGCCTTAGACGTCTTTGAATATTTGCATTTAAACAAGTTTGGTCGTTTTGCATTCAGTGTTCCTTTTTACTACGGACTATTGCATTCAAGGTTTAATGGAATTTTATGGCCATCTTTCGTTGGAGCAGACGCATTTAATGTTGTCATATGTTCTTTCCGTCTTTGTATGAGATAAATGTATTTTATCAAACAGTTGTGTTATCAAACCACGATGTATGTTAACATAAAAAATATTTAAGAATACATTAATGCAACAGCAAACTTAACTACACTTTAAAAACAAATGAAATCATATACTGACTTTGTGAAATGAAACATAAATGGGTATTGATACTTGCAACTTATGCTTTAAACTTTCAAGATACTTTGCCAAACTTTCGAAGAGTAGAGCATTTTGATTCTCATTTTTGGCCCTGAGTGGTTTATTTATTTGTAATTGGACATTTTTTTTCATTTCTGCCTGATATGAAATGTTGTCTTAAATGGAATTGGTTTATTAATATTGCGGGAAAAAAAATATCTTTCATCTTAGATTGGACAGAGGAAGTTAGTCTGAATAAATAGCATGAATATTCCTAAAGAAATCTTATTTAAAATAATTTGGTAATATAAAACGAAAATAAATTTAGTAATTTGAATTAAGATGATGTACATCATGGGGTGGTAGTAGATCAATAGGAAGTCAGACCCTGAAATCTGAGAAGGTATTCAAAAAAGTTAATTTTTTAGTCTTTTCCTTGACTTCTGTCCAGCAATGTTTATTGACATTGTCAGATTACAAATCTCAATTGTGAATTTGTGGAAAATAAAGATGAGGAAGATACAAAGGGGATACTCATACATAGTATGAATTATTCACGGTATTATTGTCATTTCCATATATATAAACACAATACTTATATTTATATTATTTATCAATTTAGTCGCATTTATTGACAAATTCATATTACCAAATATGTATTTATCATCTGAGAATGTTGTCCACACTTTTTATAAGCTGATTAATACTGTGTGTCTGACAATTTAATTGTCTCGGTGATGTTCCAAAAAATAACCTATTCACATCTTTAAATGTGTCATGAAACATTTGTGTATTTAACTTCACTTGATGTTTACTTTAAATATTCCTTGTATTTACTTGATAGATTTTATCGAGGTTTATACCGCTGGAAGCCCCGCAAGGTAGGATCTATTTTCAATGGATTGTATTCATCCGAACAGAAAATAAGAGCTGTTGACATCGATGAAAATATTTGTTCTATTTTGGCTCGAATGAACAATACATAACACGAAGGAAAGGGTTCGGAACTAATAAACCTTTAATCCATCAATAAGCAATCATGTCATTAAGATTTCTCACAATCTACCCGATTATCAAGTGACCCGCAGTGCAGACGACAGTAGATAATAACACTTTGTTCATAGTATATCGATCCGAGGCGTCACAGGCCAGTGATTCTACGACATATAAACAATTTTATGGCGAGTTTCTCATCGTATAATGTAAACCTATTTCCACAAATTATGAAAATATTCACGTATAATTTGGGAAAGTTTCTATGATATATTGTTTTGTTAATAATTACAAATAAATTTCAGTTTTTAGTACAAGCAGACAGATCGACCAAATTATTCTCTTAACATGTTCTGTAATCCAATGACTAAGTTACACTGTATGAACTTCAGTGAAACCAAACCCATAAAAATGAAAAGACAATACGTGACCTTTCAGTAAAGCACCCGTCGAATACTCAATAGTTAAATTATCTCCATTCGTGTGTTTATTCTTATCACAATTCTGGCTAAGTTATAGTTCTTTGTATTTTAAACATTGCGAATGTCGTCGAGTTTGAAGTTCATTTAACAGATAGAAGGATAACATTTTGAATTAATTACCTAAAACAACTGTGAACATTTATCGGCTCATTAGTATTCTAAATATATTGGCATTCTGATGGGAAAACACAAACTTTGATTGGTCAATAGACATACATTTTTCATTTATCTCCACATCGATATTTTCTGTTCGAATAAGTGTTAATTTCTCCTACATTCGACAAACACTTTTATTTGAAAAAGAAACAAAGTTCACTATGCAAATAGCTTAATGAAAAATTTGTTTTCCTTTTGCTTCTCATATAAAGTAATGCATATAAAGCATATGAAACTTATCGATAAATCTGTAAATTATGCATTCAGAATTAAACACATAATTTTCATATTTTACTCAACACGAAACTAACAACGCCTATTAATATTAAATTTTAAATGTAACAAAATTCAAAATACAAAAAAAAACAAAATGAACTGAAATACCGAATTTATTGGAAATACAACAAACCACACTATCCACTAACACCAGAGTCCTCACAAAAAGTAAATGAACAAACAAAGAAAAACAACAATGAACAACATATGGTCAAGAGAGCCCCGACTGGTACAGGCATACACCGTGGTGATGTTGAACAAGGTTTAGAATAACATTAACCCTTTGTTCTTTATAGAACACACAATACAACTCGCAAACTGCAGCTACGATGATTACTAGAGTAACATTGTGATTATAACTGAAAGAATCTAGTTAAAGTTGCAAAATCTGCTTTACTTTTATATATGTTTTTGCATTGGGTGAATAATGTTTGTGGTTTTGGATGTATAAAAGGAAAAAGAGTGTTGATGATTATATATTTCTTTTACCTACTGAAAATGATGTTGAAATTTTGGAAAAAATTATTCAAAAAGTAAAATCACAAAAGTACTGAACTCGGAGAAATATTTAGATGGCAAAACCAAACTCAAACACATCAAACGAATAGATAATAACTGTTTTAAGGACTTCTCGATTATTGTAAACTTCACGAGGATCAGGTCTTTTTAATGAGATTATATTACTTTGAGAAACTGAATTACCAAAAAACTTGCATGAAAACGGCTTTTATATGTTTGTCCCTACTAATTTGTTGTAGCCTGTATCAGCAATTCTAGTTTTATAAGCCTTGTAATCAGTTTGAGCTTCCATTTTGTGTTCAAAAGTATTTCAATGCTCCTTGTACCTCAGAGAGAATAATAGAAAAAAAAAGATTTACATACATTGTTTTATTTTCATCAGCATTTTCTAAAATAAATTAAATTTAGCCATCTGATGAGATTTTTACATTCAAATCAACCATTTTTTCTTAATGTAGAATTAATCCTTTTTTAATTCCCTTCAACATATATATATATAAACGAGTCTAAATTGAAAACTACGTTCAAACCTATGATTGCGTTGGATAAAAACCGCAATTTTATATATATATATATATATATATATTATACATGGTCTTTATCACAACTAATTTCTTTCAGTTAAAGTAGAAAGCATCATAACCCCTGGAACTTTTACAAAATGCTCATTGCTTCAGGTTAAAGTATTAGCAAGTAAACACGTTATGAAATATTCAGGATGCGATATGGGTTCCGAATAATCTGTCAATCATGTGCTTTTTATCATCTTTTACTTTTATTTTTACTGTGCTTGACACTAAATCTGGGTTCTACCATTAATTTAGAACTAATACATAACTGGATTAAAACTGAAGAGAGCGGCAATCAACAATCAGAATTTCTAAAAATTCTTTGATTCATTTAATGTTACTTTAGACATGTCCCAGTTTTGGAAAGATTCTTTGTACAATTTCTGTTATTTATCATTGTTTAATTAGTATATGCAGCAAAAGATGCATTTTAGATGAATGACGCTTTAACACAGGTGTACTGATATTGCCTCTAATTTGATGAGTTGGCCGTCAATGAATTAAATACTCTGAAAACCTATAATTTGTCATTTATCCCTGGAATAGGTGATTCAAACTATGGGGTCCTCTGTGTCCTAAGTGTTTCCTCTGGATAAAGTAAACTATTGTAAACTTTTTTCTCTTATAACTTTTAAATTGCTATAAGGTAGAACAATTGAACTATTGTTAAAGATACTTGATTGTTTATTCTGTTATGGATTTACGAATTTTAAGTAGACATGAATTGCCTCTTTCAACTATAACAGGTTTCGATCAGGTTACAAGAGTGATGTGGTATGTTTCATCCATAGATTGTATCCTTCAAACTTTAATAATGTGTAATCTATTCATTTTTCATCTGATATCCAAGTTAAGAAAAATACTATTGCCAGTATAAAAATCAGGAGATTTGGTTTGTCCATTTCAATAGATTTGAAAGGGACTATATTTATAGATTTAAACAGTTACTAATATCTTCAACATAGTTCTCGAATAAGATCTTTAATGAATTCTTACTCATTATTGCGGAAGTTCATGTCATTAAAATGTTCGTATCACATGTCCTACGATTATTTTCGTTGATGATGGTTAAGAAATTTCTCCGTTTAGACTCCGAAAAGTATCTTCCTAAAATGTATATGTCAATAATAAATGGCATTACGAATAAAGATATACAGTTGTGTACAAACATTAAAATAAATAACAAGGGCTTATTGTTCAATTGGGATACCATTTAAATGTCGTGAAATTAAAAGCTTTGATATACAAACCTGATAATAGCCATCATGATCCTGTAGGTACCCTTTTTTCTCATGACTTTGTGAAGAGCAGTTTCTCCTTTGTTGTCAAGAGCATCTATCTCTATATCCTTACAAACCATCATATAAATAGCTTGGATTGTATCTGGTTCACAGAATCTTTCACCATATTCAACAAGTAAATGAAGTAAGGTTCCTGATGTTTCTTCGTCTCGAAGATTGACATCTTTTCCGCTTTTTAGATATTCCCATAGGGATTTCATAACGGCATCAGGACTGCCTGAAACTACTGTTTTGTATAATTTGGTTTTTCTGAGATTCATGGTTATATATTTGTTTATCGACAAAACTTTTACTACGTATACATACAAACGTTTAGAAATCGTTTCACAAGTATCCAATCCTACTAAATCTTTCACTATACCTTACAAACGTGTATTCTATTCATTCTTTTGACAAATAATGTTCTACTTTTTAAATGTCCGGTGGTTTTTCACTCTTATATCATTTCTACATACACATCAAATGTACAGGTAAATACATTTACCTGGTGTTTACCTGGCCGCTTTCAATAATGACGTTCACCTGTAATATTCGACGATAGATGTGTTAAATAAGTATGTCAAACAGTAATTGCCGATTGACTCTCGTTTCGGATCGATATCTCTTTTTCGAAGGGTACTGATTTTTCAAAGATATTGTTATTGTCTGCGGTTTCTAGTTCTTTGAAAATCAGCCTTTTTTTCTGTAAAACATGTCTCTGTAATTTATCCTCAAATTGATGCTTTAAAACATCGTATGTTTGTTTGTACTGCATAGCAACACATTATTGAATTTCATCAAACAGGTGATCAGCAGCTTCTTATTGTCAGAAATACCAATCAGCTCTTTTTATAGTTCGAGTATATTATCATACCCTATCGAAATTTGATTATGAACTCACTTTCACCTTATTTTTGTGGTTGACATGGGTAAAAGGTGGATTAAAATACTTTGAGGAATTTTCAACAGATATGATCATCTTAATTTGAAGGAATATTCAAGATTGATTCATAAGTGTAATTAATGGAAGAGTGGATACTATGGAGGAAATCGGAACTCATAATCCAAAGAAAGACATGCAGTATCGTGACAAAAAGTAAAAGACAATATTTTTTTTTGTTATAATCAAAATGGTTTTGCACACAGTATGGTATTTCCTTGCCTCAAATATATTTATACAATGCTTTTACGTTGACCATTTTATTTAATGAATCAGATAAGGTATATTGTTTTAACATCTGTCTACAAATTCATTGTAAGAAATAAAAAAAAAATAAGGTAACAAAAATACCGAACTCAATGAAAATTTTCAAGTAGAAAGTACCTTAATAAATGGGAAAAGCAAACGCTCAAACACATCAAACGAATGGAAACAACTGTCATATTCGTTCCATGTTTCAGTAATTTCATGATGCAAAAGGAAGAAAAGTAAACGAGAAGATGAGTCAAAATTGTATGGACTTTTTGGAATTTTGAAGCTTTTGCATCAGCTTCGCAATTGATTTAATTAATTTTTCATCATTCACCACTGGTGAGTCTGGTATAGATGAAAAATGTAACAAAATTACCGTACTCCAAGGCAAATTCAGATTAGCAAAGTTCATAATAACTTGTAAGACATATCAGACGAACAAGTGAAAAATAACTACCATAATCATGACCTAGGGTTAAGCGTTCTCAAAAATGTTTAATCCGCAATATTCTTTATGTGTATGGTTAATTTATACAACCAACGCCAACAAAAAAGTTTTTGTCGTTGATACGAGCGTATGAACTACTAAATAATAAAGTATGTTATATTGTAAACGTTTGATAACATGGTTGCTTATTCTGTTGGTAGACGTTTCGTCCTGGTCTTACTTACAATATGTTTTCGTTGTCTTATATCATTAGATGCTAGAATAGTCCTCAGGTCTGTAAATTACCAGTTTTGACTTATTCCATATAATTCCATTTTGACTCTACTTTCTCCTTTCTTATGAGTTTATATAATACGCTCAGTGTTTGTTTACCTTGATTTGCTTGTTTTCAATGAAATGACGAGATTTGAACATCTCTAAACTACTGTAGCTCTTACTTCAGACGGAAATTAGGACATGTAGTTTCTTAGTAACTCTAACGCCCATGTTTTATCTGGAAAGAGGAACATTAAACATTAAACTAAACAGTCCTATGAATGATCAGAATTATTTTGGTTATAGTTTAAGGAATGAAGTAATTCGGCTTCCTGTCTAACGTATTCCTTAAAAAAACGTTGGTAGAAATGTAATGGTCACCAGCATTAATATGACAAGCAGGTTAATTTATCTTTTGATTAGGAACTTGTACATGTACAATTAGGCAGGGATTTTTTAAGTCCAATATATACCTCAACGATTCTTACTGTAAAAGAAATTGTTTGCAATCATAGATCGGTTGTATTTTCTTATATAGTGGATTGGGAAACAATTTATTACAAATTATATTAATCCCTTTCCACTTTCCGGGTGCTAGTGCTACCATGTAACGGCATTAGTCTGCTCTTTTTTTTAAATTTACCAGGGTGTCTTTTACGTGCAAGAGAAATTGCTACGGGTCAGTCATTTATCGTCCCCTTCCGACGGACTTTCATTGTTTCTCAAGATAATATATTCGCAAATGGTGTCAAGGGATAGGAGAAAATTCAGTCCCCGGAACGGTGATCGAACCAGGAACCTTTGTGTTAATAGTCCGATGCGCTATCCACTACACCACGGCTCTCCTTTGAATTTATGTGTAGTCTTTTTGGTTTTGTGTGTATTGTCCATGTGATTTTTATTGTCTATCAATATCGTTCGATAATCTTTCGGATATATCCACTATATCTGTGTGTGTAATGCATGTCGAATTCAATTTATCATTGGAAGGGGATGATGTGATAACATTTCGATTCATATATATTTACGTCCTTTGTCATTCCGATAGTCCTCAATAAAGGCAACAGTAGTATACCGCTGTTCAAAAATCGTAAATCTATGGACAAAAAACAAAATCGGGGAAAACAAACTAAAACTGAGGGAAACGCATTAAATATAAGAGGAGAACAACGACACAACATTCAGATGTAACACACATAGCAACGGACTAAGCATTAGACAAAATCCGATGAGAATAACCAATATAACATCAAAACCAAATACATGAATTTGGGATAGAAAAGTACCGTGACACGTCTTATAGTAATGTGAATTCACACTCAAATATAGGAGAAAACAAACGACACAACGTACGGAAACACAACGTAAAAATGTTACACACACAGAAACGAACTATTCTATAACAATGGTCATTTTCCTGACTTGGTACAGGACATTTTTAAAGAAAAAAATGGTGGGTTATGTTATGGATCTATGGTCAGTCAATGAGCTGATGAGCGATAATAAAGACGCAATTATGTTATCGTCGTTCAAATTCAGTTTGTTAATTACTATTAAACAATCAAAGTGAGGGCGAGTTTATAGACATTGATACGTGTAGTGGCTAAGATTTCGTACAATGGTATATATAACAAACGTATTGCTTCTTTGGTAATGTATCAAACAAAGCAAATGGAAGCACGTCAACGACAGTGACGTTACAAATGGTCAGCGCGCTGTACTTTACATCCAATAAGCGGATTTCACAACAGAAATATTATTAATGAAGGCAGAGGTGTAGAAAGGAAGACAATTAAGAAATATTCACTTGGGGTGTAAACTTTTTCAAGCTAAAAAATATTTGCTAGTTCGAGGCAAACTATTTCGCAATAACAGGATTCGGTATGGAATTAAAGTAAAACATTTATAATGTATAATTGTGAAAAGTGAAAAACACTTGATTAACATTTAATCTTTAAAAATAAGAAAGCTATTTTGTGAGATATGTCAAACTAAAACTGAAACTAAAATTGTTTGTTTGGACTTTGTTGATGATGATGACTCTTATGTTCATTGTAAATGTTTAATATTTTCAAGAATTACCTTAAACAGATGCAGCAAATTCATTAATCTACAACGGAAATATAAAATGGGTTCTATTCGTTTGATAAGCATTGTACAATTGTCAAATTTAGATATATCTCTGCATTAAATATTTGTACTTTTTATCTGTATTGACCTTTCTAGTGAACTTTATATACTTTACATTTAATTTTTTTTTTAAATGAATAATTAATGCGGTTATCATCAGAGAAGGCACATAATATAAGTGAGCATATTGGTTACTATGCATATTTACGATTTGATTTTTTAGAGACGAACATTATATTCTTGTTTAATGATATTGGTTAATTAAAAATTGATATTAATTACAAAGTAGTGAATCATGTCTGTCATATATAGATTTATGAGCGACCTTCAGATAACTTGTTATTTGTGGTGACAAACGGTTCAGGTATTAAAAAAAAACAATGACTCCTATTTTCACCTTTCTCTTGTTTGTGTCGTCATTATTTTATCAATGATATAACACATTGTATATTCATAGGTAAATGAAGGAGACAATATTCAACCGAGGACAAATGATAAAAAATGTGTAAGACAAAGACAGAGGTCTGTATACAAGAATTTAGTTTGTAAATAAACCGATTTCACATCATGTTCATGCTCTTTTTGCCGTATGGAACCAAAAGAAGAAACTCGGATATAATACCATCTTATATAAACATTGTTTTTTTAATATAAAACTAGTATACATATTTGTTTAGGGGCCAGCTGAAGGACGCCTCCAGGTGCGGGAATTTCTCGCTGCATTGAAGACCTGTTGGTGATCTTCTGCTGTTTTCTTCTCTATGGTCGGGTTGTTGTCTCTTTGACACATTCCCCATTTCCATTCTCAATTTTATCGATCAGTTTTAATTAGTAAAAGTTCTCGAAATATGATATGAATGGTATAAAACATTTAATCAAGTCCATATTTCGTCACAGTAAGGATATACGGTTTTAGAGATGTCCTTATAACAGTCATTGCTAATACATATCATGACACCTGGCTATTTATTGATTCGATCAACCTTGCACTGGATCTTATATAATTTATGTTATACAATATAATATTAAGTAACAAACAAAATCATAAAATAAAAATTTGAATATTTTTTTGACTGAAATGTATGATCATGTTGTATTTATTTTCGAAATTAGTTTAAACGTTTTTTTTTTTTTTGTATACTACCAAGGTAAAAGATATGCGAAATATATTACAGTGATATGCAAGCGCATAACTCGAAAGTAAACTGACAACGTCAAGGCAAAAAAGAGAAAGGGATTATCACCTCTAGTTTTTTGGTGGGGTTCGTGTTGTTTATTCTTTAGTTTTCTATGTTGTGTCATGTGTGCTGTTGTTTGTTGGGCTTTTTCATTTTTAGCCATTGCGTTGTCAGTTTGTTTTAGATTTATGAGTTTGACTGTCCCTTTGGTATCTTTCGTCCCTCTTTTATAAGACAAACAACAGTATGCAAAAAACAACATAGATAACAATACGAATTCCCCCAATATCTTGAGCTGTTCATATGTTCTCTGGAAGAGTAAGCATAGCCTGATCCACATGTGGCACTAAACCACTCTAATCGTACGTAATAAAACAGCGCATACTAATCAAGGTAATATACAATGAGAGTACATTGTCAGTAGTTTTAGTATTACAGGTACAAATGACTTAAAATAAATCGTCTCAGTTAGATTTTAATAATTAAGTCTAAAATCCATATTCAATACCAAACCAAAACGAAAAGTGGCACATCTACTGAAGCAGCTGTTTAACACATATTTAGTTGCGTTTTGAAAGTTCTTATGGATCACAAAGCTATAAGGGTCTAAAATGATTCCCCAAATTCGTCATAAGATGAAGCTTTCTTGCAAAGTTGAAACTTGATTATGTCTAATCATATCAGTACCACACCTACAGGGCAAATAATGCCTTCGGGTATGATTCTCCACAACTAGAAAAATCGACTCAATTGCAGTAAACAGAATAATCTGCAATATATGTATATATGAATGATAAAGTATCAAATTTAATAACACAATCATCACTGGAAGTGATTAAATAAGATGAATGAACAATCATATAACAGACATTTGACTGTTAACGAATTCCAAAACTGAAATGTTTAAAGATGGATTATTGTTTCCATTACTAATATCCATTTATAAATATACATTTATTTCAGTACAAAGCGATTTGATATTTCACTGGGGTAAAGCTGATGACCGTAACTGCATTCACGGTCATCCCAAGATGTCGGATGAAAAATTAGGTCAGTTTCTGTATTGTCTGTTAAAGTGTTTCTATATCATTTTCTTTACAAATCATACATTGAAACAATGTAAATTTATAAAAGAATCACTCGAAAATCACTAATTACTTCCGAGAAATGTGCATGAAACGGGAAATTCGATTTGAAAAAATCGTTAAGATGACCGTAAATCATAATCAAAATATTTTCAAGATGACCGTAACATAAAACAAGGATGACCGTGATTGGTAAAAAGATGACCGTAACTTGTAAAGGATGACCGTAATTTGTAAAGACTGACTGTAATTTATATTGGACGACCGTAACTTTTATAGGATGACCATCAATTCTAAGAAATATCCGTATTGTATTCAAAGCTTTTTTGTTGAGTTTGTCGATCTCAATAAGGGCTCGGTTAGCGGATATAAATATGTTTCATAAATTTCTTTTTAACCGGATTTTTGTGACAAAAATGTCGGTTATTGATTTGAGGATGTACGGCGGGCGGGCGGGCGGGCGGGCGGGATGATGGGCGGCAATCGAATGTTGTCCGTGCATTAACTCATGAACCGTTCAACCAAAGCTTTTCAAATTTTAATATGTTGTTACTAACAACTAAATGAAGGTCAAGTGCAATAATGGCGATTTTGACTTTTACCGTTCAGGAGTTATGGTTCTTGAAAGATTGAAAAATGGAGTTTCCAGTCGTGTCCGTGCATTTACTCATGCACTGTTCTACCTAAGCTTCCCAAATTTTAATATGTTGTTACTGACGACAAGATGGAGGTCAAGTTCAATAGTGGCGATTTTGACTTTTACCGCTCAGGAGTTACGGTTCTTGAAAGATTGAAAAATGGAGTTTCCAGTCGTGTCCGTGCATTTTCTCATGAACCATTCAACCAAAGCTTTTGAAATTTTTATATATTGTTACTGATGGCAAATTAGAGGTCAAGTTCAATAATGACGATTTTGACTTTTACAGTTCAGGAGTTATGGTTCTTGAAAGATTGTGAAATGGCGTTTCCATTCACGTTGTTGCATTTACTCATGAACCATTCAATCTAAGCTTTTCAAATTTTAAGATGTTGATACTGATGACAAAATGGAGGTCAAATTTGATATTGACGATTTTCACTTTCACCATTCATCAGTAATGGTTCTTGTGATATTGCCAGGACACAAATAAATATTAATAAATCCGGTTTGCTGTCGTTGTGACAGCCTCTTGTTTTGAACTATAATATAATTAGACATATTTAGGATTTATAACAATGATAGTAAATTGCATATTTCGTAAACAATGAAATATTTATTGATATCGACGTTAAAATTTTAACACAAATTGACAGCGATACGACGAAAATTTGAAGAAACATGAATGTGTCCCTAGTACACGGATGCCTCATCTACACTATCATTTTCTATGTTTAGTGGACTATGAAAATGGGATAAAACTGTAATTTGGCTTTAGAATTAAAAAGATCATACCATAGGGAAAATGTGTACTAAGTTTCAATTTTATTTAACTTGAAGCTGGACAAACGGACAAACAAACAGACGAACGGACAAACGTACGCACAGACCAGAAAAACATAATGCCAATAAATAGATCCGGAGCATTAAAAACATTAATAATACATACGAATATTTGGTAATCGAGCCCATGTGTATGGTTCTAGATGAAGCAGATTAAAATCTTAATTTGTCTTGATATATGCAGGCGGAAACACTTTTGAAATAGAACAAAAGAATCGAAGCTCTGTGTTTATCAAGAAAGCGATAAATGTTAACTGTAATGTTTGATATAGTAACAAAATTTTAAAAAGTTAATAGAAACAAATAAAACGACAATTTTCTTATTTTAAAAACACCATTTGCATAAGTTTTCAATGTATCTATTACATAGTAATGCAAAACAATAAGATATAAAGTCGACGACATGGTTCTTATCGGGGCCTTTTATAGCTGACTATGCGGTATGGGCTTTGCTCATTGTTGAAGGCCTTACGGTTACCTATAGTTGTTAATGTTTGTGTCATTTTGGTCTTTTCTGGATAGCTGTCTCATTGGCAATAATACCACATCTTCTTTTTTATATATAGTATCTAAAGTTGGATGTAGAAAATGCAGAACCTCCGATTTTTTTTTATCACGGACGGAGAACATATCAATCTTTTAGTTCAGAAATTTTCTTGTCTGCCCTTCCATTATGTGAATCAAGAAAAATTCCCCAAAACAGGTAACGATTGTATCGAAAAGAGAAAAATCGAGTGCACCTTTTTTATGTTAGGGCATGTTTGGGGTGTATATTTTGTCTTTAAAACGTACAAAGCAAGAGTATTTTATATAGCATCTCGCTTCAGATTCTATCATTATTATATATCAAAGCTACAGGTTGACTTTATAACGTAAAAAAATGACAGTACGAAAAGATGAAATATATGGGTTAAGTAAGATACCTATCTAATGAATCACAAAAACAGATTAGGTGTGTTCGAATAGCTATTTTTTTCTAAAAGTACTTGACGACAGTCTTTTAATTTGGATGATGAAAATGGATATCTTCGAAAAAATATGATTTTCTTGTGTGTGATACCTAGGGTTTATAATCTTCAACCACTGAAAATGTTTAGTCTGCCCTTCCACGAAATATTTAATTAGAATTTTTTTAAATACTTAAGAATTTTCAAAAATTCCATCTGACATCCGAACAGACAATATTTTTAAGTTTAATCAATGCAGACAAGATCATTTACTAATGCTCATTAGCTAGTAGATACATTTGTCTTTTAAAATATAACTGACATATAACGATCGATCGTAATGGTGCTATGTGCATAAATTTATCAGTTTTCAAGAGCAAAATTGGCAGAGCGTCATCCCTACAATGGCTTCCATTTCTACGATTGTGGGCATGAACTGGCGTAATGGGGAGATAATTTTGAAGAAGTAGAATCCTGACTGTATGAATAACATTTCTGTATATACACAAATTGGCAACGTTCCGCCTTGTGATACGCTTTTCGTACAATACTATTTTAAGGATCTACTTTGCTGGAGCTCACCTTCACTAGTTTATTCGAATGATATTTTCAAAATGTTTCTGTTATTTTATTTGCACGACAAAATGAAAGACGATATAATATCAATGGGTGTACATGCAATTTGTTGGCATTTTTTAAAAATGTGTATTTATTATATGTCATTAAAAGGAATCCCAGAAACAAACAAAAATCTTTTGTCGAGCAATTGAAGGCTGTGCACCCCATTTTTTTTTTATTATGCTTGTAAGGTGTCATTTTATCGCGCTTTTGTGGCATGTTTTCCCTTCCTGTTCATTTGCATGTCTTTTGGCAATCATTTCATACAAAAAAGATAGTTGTATAATTACGGATATTTCTTAGAATTGAGGGTCATCCTTTAAAAGTTACGGTCATCATTTACAAATTACGGTCATCTTAAAAGCAGTTACGGTCAGCCTTGTTATGAATCGCTGATTCTGTTACGGTCATCTCGATTGTGATTTACGGTCATCTTGGCGATTTTTTCAAATCGAATTTCCCGTTTCATGCACATTTCTCAGAAGTAATTAGTGATTTCCGAGTGATTCTTTTGTAAATTTACATCGTTTCAATGTATGATTTGTAAAGAAAATGATATAGAAACACTTTAACAGACAATACAGAAACTGACCTAATTTTTCATCCGACATCTTGGGATGACCGTGAATGCAGTTACGGTCATCAGCTTTACCCCAGTGATATTTGCAAATACGACCCGTGTATAAACTCTCCGTTGCATCTTTGTAAACACAAACTGTTGTCTAAAGAATATAAATGTCGTGATGTTGTTTTCTTCAAATGTTTTCCTGGAGATATTTTCAATGTTACTGTTAATGCTCGTAACCTCGATCATTAAAGTACCCCATTAAGTTTGATGTTTCAAAATCAATTTTATCAGTAAACCTTCGGAGACATGCAACCTCTTACATATATTACACATTTATCTTAAATGCGTTTTATGCAAATTATCTTTGATCAAACAAAAAAGTTTAGTCATCTTTTCATTTTCAGCTGATAAAGTGGTGGACTTTGGACTCGTCAATCTTTAGAAGTGGTTTCTGCTAAAAATATCCAGTAATCTAGCACTCGTCGGTACATAGGTAGATCGTATTGTACATGTATTTACCACTATAAATGTATGCACTGCGACTACCAGTAATCTTTCTTTTGTACTCATACTGTTCTATTTTGATCTGATGTCCTGATTCTAAACACATGTGCCCAAAGTTTATAGTTCAATCATGGATTTTAACCAATCATTTGATATTAACTGAACGATTTTTGAAAGTGATTTCAAAGTAGGCTGAAATATAAATTGAGATTTAAAACATTTTACATGTGATTTCGATTTTAAAATTAAATATTTCATAAAACGTTTCAGTTTCTACAGAAACGAACAACAGACTTTTTTTTACAAATAATGTAAACTGATGAATTTCATTAAACAATTTTATTCATTTAAAACAGTTTACACTTCAACACATAGCATAATAAAATGACTCAGAAAACATTTTAATCGGTATCAAATGTGTAAATGACTGCTACTGGGTCCGTGCAGCTGTCATTCTCCAATGGTACCATCAACCGTGTACCGGAATAATTAAAATGATAAATGGTTAAAATTATTTTTCGGTTTGAAGCCCCCTTCTTCAATTAAGGAGTTATTTTTTGTTTTGTTTTAATGAAATAAATGTTCTATTACTGAACTATCGGGTACAAGCAAAACTAATGGTACCATGTATGTTATTTGTTAACACGATCAAATAACTCACTGACTATTTTATTGAAAAGAGACTTTATTTCAAAATGTGCAAAAGGTACAAAATAAAATGCGATATCATACATTATACAGGAGGACTTTGCTTTAAAAGAGCATCAGCAACAAGATATGAAACAAATCTATAACATAGCCGTCAGTTTTTTCAATTAAATTTTACATAACTAGCATAAAGTGACACAGCAATGATATCAACTAAACTGTAATGACATGAAATTACAACCATAAAGTGAACTATCGACAAATTGGTAGTGATAAAACATTACCAGATATGGAAGCTTTAACAATTCAGAAAATTCATTTCTATTGTAAGCTAGTTGGAATGACTTGGTGTACAGCATCAATTGTTTTCCCTCATCTTATTTTTCGTCATCTATTCTAATAACTAGACTATGTTTTTTAAGAAACTAGATAACGATATAGCTTACAATGTTCTTTATGACCAGGTATTTTGTTGAGGTCAACTTTGATTCTGATAGATCTATTTTATAATTCTTTTCTCTGATACTCCTGATGGGCTTTTTCATACAATACAAAAGATGATTGTTAGACTTTCAACAATCATTTTTTATTTCGTTTTTAAGAATTTCGTATGAACGTGCAAGTGCCTCATAAAAAAAAAATAAGTGCACGATGAACACTTTCACAACCCGATATGATTTTTTTTAAAGAAGCATTTCTAATATGCTGCAACCGAGAAATACGAATTGTTTGTTTTCCTATGCATTGTAGTGACATAATAATGGGAAGCACATGCAGTCATAAAATTTGAATTATATTTAGAAATACAATTTGAATTTGAAATGCCCCGCTATTGCTTTCCTCCAGTTTCTTAAAATGTCCTGTACCAAGTCAAGAATATGGCAGTTATTATCTTATACATGTAGTTCGTTTCCATGTATGTTTCATTATCGTTTGTTTTTGTTGCACTTCAGTGTTCTGTTGTTTGTGTATTATCCACTTATTGTTGATGGGTTTCCCTGGGTTTGTAGCCCGGATTTGTTTTTTGTCAATCGATTTATGACTTTTAAAAAGTGGTATACTACTGTTGCGTTTTTTTTTTTAAGCGTCCGAACCGCAATTTTATATTTGGTTTCATTAGCGACGCTTAAGAGGTGTAATACCACCATTGATTTTCCCCTATTAGTCTTTGTTAAATTTGCACTTTTCAAAAATATCTATAGAATTTATCTTTGTTGTAAAGCAATACTTCGCATGAGTAAAGTTTTATCCTGTCCAGTACTATAAAAAAAAATCAAATAACATTTCATTGCATATAAGAAAATAACCATAACTGGAAATTAACCAATTAAATTTCTCCCCTTATTTTATCTGTGTACAAGGTTTAGTCACCATGTAACCTTAAGATTACAAAATATTCTATAGAAATCCCAAATAAAAAAATATTGGTGCTTTGAAATACTCAAGACATATGTTTATGACACAGAAATCTTTTACTCCGATAAATTGTAAGATTAATTACCTACAACTGTCAAATTCAATGGAATATTTCTTTTCGATCTATTTTCGTATACAACCGGATGTGACGTACCATGATTTGGTGGTATTACACCTCAACGCCAAATACTTGAGAGCAAAGAAAGCATATTTATTCAAACAATTAAGTGGAGAGTTTTACAAATGACCAAACGGGACCTATACTTTTTAGCAAAATCCATCTAGGGTCAACTTTGCCTGACGGAGATGGAAACTTGGAACGGATGATGTAAAATTGTGTGTTCAAAAACCAATGACTGTATTTATAAAGCATTTTATGAACCCGTTCCTGACTTGTTCATTTTAATTTCATGTTTAAATATGATTAATAATCATTTATGTTACCTCGGTGTGCATTTTAAAGTTTCTTTAATTATAAAAATGTTATAACGTATCCGACGACCTCTAATCATCCGACAAACATTCGACTCTGTAATATAATACGTGCGTGTGTTGTGTGCATAATTTACCAAAAATAGTAGTTTCACTAAAGTGCATGAAAGTAAAGAGGATACAATAAAAACTGCACTAACTTGCAGCTATAATACTGTGCATCCATGCAAGAATTTTATGATTGTTTTATGGTGTGATAAAAAGTAATAAAAAAGCAAGCCAAATAAAAACAGCTTTATTCTACCCTAAAATCGATTTTGTAATCAGTCAAGAAAGTTTTTAAAGTACAGGATACCACACACACGCATTACATAGTTTTTATTATTTTAATTTATATGTAGATCAATTTGGTCTAAGTTTTTTTATGCTGTAAAACATAAGTGACAAGCAGGAGCTTAGGTTATGTTCAAAGAAAGAAAAAGATACTGAAGAAAATGTTGTTATATAGGTTTTACTACATTATCCTTTAAAACAACGGAAATGAAGAAAAGAATAGCATGGGGAAATCGAAAATGGAATTTCTTACACCTAAATTCGAAACAAATAAAAGACAAAAAATTACAGGGTACAACACAAAAACATTAAGATTGATAATTCTACCAAAACCGGGATTAAATTAGGTATTCAAACAGGATAAGCAGTGGCTGTTTTTCGTGTGGCACCTGTCGTTTGTTAATGCAAGTATGAATCCGTTGACCATTCTGAATGTCACAATCGCAGAAAATAGGTCGGATAATGTGTTTATGACATTATTCGTGGATAACTTTGACACATATATTTCCTTATAGGCCACCAAATCATGAGAGCGTCGGAAAAACTTTCGAAGAGATGGCATTTCACTTTACCACTTGGAACCCTTAACAAAATCACTATCTTGTAAACAGTTACCTTTTTTCAAGAAATTATGATAGAATCTCTGGAATGTCGTGTCTCAACTAGAATAAATAAACTCCATATGCAGGCGCCATTTTAAAGTCGCTACACAGAGATGGAAATAAATTCTTACTAGATACAAGGATGAATGGTCTGTTGTACAAAATTCAATCCTGGTATCTACAATAAGTAAATTTGTATGCCAGACGCGCGTTTCGTCTAAAAACACTTATTAGTGGTGATCGAATCAAAACATTTATCTAACACCAAATAAAGTACGCAGTTGAAGAGCATTGATGACTCAAAATTTCGAAAAAGGTTTTGCCAAATACAGCTAAGGTCAACACAGAAGTAGTTATTGAAAGTTCACTATTGTAAAACAAAATCATTAATTTTGGTAGCAGACAAGTTATCAACCGACCTCCATTGGAAATTTCTAAATGTAATTGGCAATGGATAATTTATGAAAAAATATGTGAGGCAGCTTTAATTGTATCTGTTGCATTTGTCTATTTGTTGGGGGGGGGGGGGGGGGGGGGGTTGTAGCGGTGTTGTCAGGGGTTATTTTCGAATTACGAGTTTGAATGTACCATTGGTATCTTTCGCCTTTCTTTTCATCAGACGATTATTTCGAGTTTATTGGGATTAATCATCAAAATTTAAATTATTCAGTGAAATGACTTCAGCAATATACATTGTATTTGATCTGTTCACACGTCGTTGTCAATATAATCAAATTTTATGGGACTGTCAAACAAGTGAGAGTGTTAGCTTGCTATAAAACCAGTTTTAATCCATATTATTTACTTAAGAAAATGCAGATACCAATACGGCAATATGGCAGTTGTTGTATATTTGTTTGATGTGTTTGAGCTTTTGATTTTGCCATTTGATTAAGGACATTCCGTTTTGAATTTTCCTCGGAGCTCATAATTTTTGTTATTTTACTTTATACATTTGTGAAGCGGAAATATTTATCAAAATGATAATGCCAGTGTGTTCCCTTATCTTGATAAATACATATATTGCCCATTTAAACAATAGCATTTCGATGACGTCAGTTACTAGTTAATTTGACAAATAATAATATGTCCCTTCTTAAAACGGAAAATTCTTATCTGTGTTATAAATAAAAGGCGTGTAAAAGTTACGTTAAGGAATCCACCAAACATTTAGATTACCAAGACTCAATGACAATAAACACTTATAAGATATAAGTATGAACCATTGACAATATACTTCAAATGAAGAAGGGGCAACTGATTGTTAATTGTCAAAGTCTTAAACTGCAGATAATGTATCAAAAGATAGCAGGGAAATTAGAGTTTTTTGTTCTTAGATAACGTTGTATAAAGCATAGCGGATATCAAAAAGTTGTTGCTGAAATTCATACGAAATATTAGAGACAACAGTAGTCTATCAATGTTAAAAACCCGTCAATTGCAGTTGCCATGTAAGAGTAACTCACTGTTAATGAAATGGGCATTATGTTAAAATCCACGCGTATAACATATCAATTTAACACAAAAGGGTTTTTGCAGTAAAACATTGAATAGGATCGGTCTCAGGTTTGAAATGCAATAAATGTCATTTTGAAAGTAATATCTTAAATAAATACACGTGAACCACACATGCAAATTGTAGTTAGTTAAAGTGACATCACTGAATAAATAGAAATAGATTAATTATTATTAAATAAATTACATGTTGGCAGTTATTGGGGAATTCCCGTTATTTATCCAGCGTTAACATGGACAGGATAATGCAAAAAAAAAAAAACAGCATGTTTAAAGAGAAAAGTATGCACTACTTATAATTGCAACAATTTTAGAATATAATGCTGTTTATTTTGTACTGTTTCAACAAGTGCTTCACATAGTTTTTTATGTTCTTCTATTTCCTTGACACGGATATATTTTACTTTATTAGGTCTTAAAATTATTATTAGTTTTGCATGTAAACCAAACATATTTCATTCAAGTAAGATGGCGACTTCCCAATATAGCTATAGTTTTTGTTGGCATCATGTTTTCGGATTAGAAAACTTTGTAACACATTTATTTTATTTTATGGAAAGGTTTGTTGTCCCAGAAAATCTTCCTATATCTGTTTACAGTAATGAAGATATGCAATGTGCGAATCGTATTTGGGTTGTTTTTGCTATTCTTTTTATTGAAACATCTTTCGTTGATATTTCTTTGCTTAATTTGTATTAATATATGTAAAGAATGTGTTATTCTTTTTCGGTAACTGATTGGAAGCCATAAATATGACCATGGCAGAAAGAAAAATAGTTGATGCTCATTATGATTATCATTTATGAGACCGTTAATAAAAATACTACTTTGCCTTATCAGAACGTTGTTCTAGACTAAAGTATTAAATAAGGCAACAGTAGTATAGGAACAGGAACATTAAAGTGCAACAAAAAACAAACTCCAATATAAATAGAAACAAAAAAAGTATTTGATAACAGCTGCCATATTCCTGATTTGTTACAGGACATTATTTCAGGAAAGATTGGTCAGTTGAACCTGGGTAGCCAAACCTCCCGCTTATATTAAACCAATACTATACAAAACAACTACTAAATAGTTTATTTGCGCCTCATCATTAATATTACAATTCGTGACATAATAGATGAATACATAAAATAATATTGATTTCAACGTACAGCTAATTTTTTTAAACCAAGCACATGTCATATTCATTGCACTTTGCAAGAGAATTATTTATGAAACCAGTAAACAGTCAACAGAAACGCCATTGCCTGGGTGTATTATTATTCATTGCACTTGATAGTTTCAGTACACCGACACTGACTAAATAAAACAATGAATATAATTTTTCAGAGACAAGTGCATTTGTTTAACTGTCTTCCAACTAACACTGTCAACGATTGAAATGAATTCCCTGAATTTATATTTGACACATTCACTTGCACAGTCAAAATATGTTTACAATTTCGTCGCGATGGTCTCAGGTCAATCCTTCATCGGTATTAAAAAAAAAAGAAGGAATCCCACACATTTCATACAAAAAGAAACGACGAGTAAACACAAAAACAACTATCTTTTCCATATATGTCTGGTCTAGTGATTCATATACAAATAAACAAAGTAATTATTTATTGATTAAAGGTAACAGCAAGGTGAACTGGTGTTCCATATTTCAACCTTTTATTAATAGAGCGTGGTTATGGTTTAATGATCTAGAATATTCACCACTGGTTATGTAACTGACAAGAATTATTGATTTCAGACATAAAATACTAATAGGGAAATCGTTCACGCCACGTTGCACCACACGGATATAATTTAAATCAATTACTATACAAGACTTACTGGAAAATACTTTTAATGAAGCTTAAGTTATACATTTCAGTCCAATTTTCTTGTAGGTCATTTATTATGTTCGATGTCCCGGCACTTCAAAAGGAGATGAATGTATCCATGTATTTTTAATTCTTACATCATATTTTGTTGTCAACATCGATTTTTTCATTTCATAAATATATTTTGATTCTGAAGATCAGTTCATAAAATATATTATAAATTGTATTAAACTAAAGATGCAACATTGTCAAGCAATAGAAATTCCTATATTCGTAATATTATTTCCAATGGAACAAATATAACAGTATGCGTTCCTAATGGAATAAAATGTATAGAATATAGAACACTCATTATATTATTATTTATAACAAAGTTTTTATACAGCTACTTTTGCATAGGTACTATTTCTGTACTAAAATATTTAGTACTGGAAATTTACTTTTAATATTTAATACTATCTCTTTACCTTAAAATTGTTGTAATATTTAGGTACTTGTATTTTACAGTACTTGATTTGTACTAAATGTTTTGGTACATAAATTATACAACATTCCATGTTTGAAAATCATAATTTTAAGAGATTTGAAATAGAAAAACTCTCAAAATGCTGAAAATGTAACGGTAGTAACCAAAAATCTGTAGTACCTAAATTTCAAGTACATATTAAGTACTGTAAAATAAAGGTACCTAAATATTACAATAATTTTAAAGTAACAAAATAGTACTGAATATTAAAAGTAGATTTCCAGTACTACAGATTTTTAGTACAAAAATAGTACCTATGCAAAAGTAGCTGTGTAGGGGGGCTTCTGTAAAGCCCTCGTCACAACGAACCAACGACACATCCATGCAGCGCCACGACAAGAAATTTGATCAAATCGCGGGTCATCTGTGATCGTCGTACGACAGTTGCACGACGGTCGCACGATATTTTCAGCATCGTGGCGCTACCGCGTGTCGTGGGACGAAAATTGAACATGCACCTTTTTCGCTCTACGATTTGTTGTCATGTCACTGTCTTGTGGCTGTCGTGAGAGTGTCTTACCACAGTCGTGGGATTGTCGTGCTATAAACACATTGTCTCGGGTACCAAAATAAACCATTTAAAAAAAAAACTGTCGCAAGACACTCGTGATACAGTCGCACGATTGTCTCAAGATTACAAAATTTCGTACGATGCTCGCACAACATTGACTGTATGTCGTACGACAGTGGCACGTTCGTCGTGCAACATATTTTCGTTTTATTTAGGAACATACAATTCAGCGGGAATGTCCGTAGACTCCTCTTCGTCCCCCGTCAAAGTGACAACATTATCAGCAGAATCATCTCCAGCAGTTTCCGAATCGTTTAAGCTTGTGATAGGGGGGTCCTTCGTCTGGTCAACATCACCCACGTTTACTAATACAACCTTTCTTTTTATAATTTTTTTTGGGTGCATCCTGGTTTAAATCATAATTTTTTATATCAAACTAATAATTTGTTATATCGAACTGTAAAAAGTAGACAAGCATAACCCTAAAAGGCTTCCGTATCTTCACTTATTGTTTTGTTTGGTTTTATTTTTTCAATTTGTAATGTTTACAAAACATTTACGGTTTACTAGTACTTTGTCAAATGTCTAAATGGTGTATGTCATTAAGAGAATTTGGTGTTGATGGCAAATGATAAATAGTTTCTGAAAAATGAATTCCTAACTTTTCTCTGCTGACTGCGAGCTTAATACATTGAGTACTTCAAATGCCGAAAACTATTGCTAAATACAGCTATTGTTTCCTGGGATATAAGTAAGCTATACCGTAGACCTGATCACACAAAAAATAGTCCTGTAACGGTTTTGGATTATCACATATATCCGGTTCGAATACTATTACTAGTACAATCACATTTGGAGACATAATTGATATGGAGAGTTTGTCAATGTGTAAAACATGCACATCAATATGTCCTTACGTCCTACAAAATGACAGGTGTGTCTATAATATATTGATTATTTATTCCGTACATTAAATGTCATCAATATAGTATGGTTACATCATATTTTAGAATTGTTAGTACAATTTTATTAGTATTTCGTTGTAAAATTTGTTAATTTGAGACTTTATCTATATTCCATGAAAAAAAACTATACTTTTTGATGCGTCAGATTTACAGTTTGGAAATGATATTAATGTGAAACGCTCAGAGCCAATGTTCGGGCCAACTTTTAATTGATTGCATCAGGATTGGTCTATATAACTGGATCAGGACCTTTCAACAACCAACTTTCCTTCCGGAAGCTGCAACCTTTGTATTTTTGTTACACTTACAAAGTAAATTAGCTGAAAAAGAACATTCATTAACATCCACGTTAGGAACATATGAAGCCAGAACTTTTACTTCTGTACGGACGATACTACCGAGGACTTACTGTTCTGTCTCACTTATATGTGGCTTTAATTCATTGAAATAGTCGATATGTATAGGACCTTTAAACATACAAACAATAATTATTCTTTCCGTAGGTGGTGTACATATCAGAAACAATACTAATTAAACCTGTCTGTTTATAAACATAACATCTTAATACAACACCACTATGTCTGGATATTAGACTGATAAATCTGTCTCAAATCTGATAGAAATCGAGGTAGTCAACAAGCCAGGGGACATCACTCGTCAGTCTACTCAGGATAAGGTATACCACTTATGAGCGACTAATATCATACACCCAGATATAAGTACTTCGCACTAACATACTTTATCATACACATACGTTTTGTTTGATTCTCCATGTTGATGATTGTTCAATGATTATAGAAACAATGAAGGCAATTTTACTTCAGTCTCTTTCCTTTTCAGCAGCCCCTCCAAGTATATAAAAAACTTTTGGCTCTTCAAAAGTTTCAGACTTTGTTTTAAGCTTTCATAATAAGATCTTTGTGAGAAATGATGCACTAAACTTTATATCCTCGTTATCATACTACTGCAGAGAGCCTGTTTTTAGGGAAAAATATCATATTTATAAGTTCAAATCGGGAATTAAACTAGTTTCTAGTAATGAGAGTTACGTAGCTGTCTGTGCTTCCTACAGTTTATATGGATTAATATGGATGTATATATGTAACTGGTTGTATTGCTACACAACTGTACAATATGAAGGAAAGCGTCCAGCGCTCATAATATTTAACCCGGACACATTCTTTATATGTGAATATCCAAAAGTAAAATTCATTTATATTGGACTCAGTATCATCTTACTTCATAACTATTTTTTTTATTATCTTATATAAAACACTGTAGGAAAATCCCCTGGTGAGTAAATAGTCTGGGTGTACTGTGCTTACCCAAAAATGTCCATAAAATATGTTAGGGGAGGGGAGACACGAAATTTGGGGAAGATAACGACTCAGAAAACAGAACTATATTTTTGGCCTTATACAATTATACATGCGATATAGCGAGTTTCTCATACTAATAGACTAAATATACTTATTTTTAAAAAAAATGGTCAATGGTATATAACTGTACTTTGGATAGTTGTCTCATTGGCACTCATATCCCATCTTCTTGTATCAATTGAAATATCTGCAAAAATGTAGTATTGATGGTCATCGTTACTTAAATTATTTAGTAACAATTAAGAAAACGATCTCTAGTAAAAGATATCATTATTAATATTTCATTGTATTGAGTCAACTTTAAAGTTACATAATTTTATATGTCCCCTGTCTTCAACATAACACTTTGCAATTCTCATTGTCATATTTTATTTAAGTCATGAAAATTATTGGTCCTCTTTTTTCATCTTTCTATTAATCGTTATAGCCCCCAAATTAAATAAACATGGCAAATTGTTACAAGAAATGCCTATGTTGGCCCCGTTAGATTTCTCTGATGCGCCATACTTTAACAGTTAAAGTGAAAAACTGGTGTTTATTTCTTATTAATTTTTATAATTTCCGTCGTAAATCTATCATAATTATACCTGCTGGAATCCAATAGATTAAAACTTAATTTCACGCTTAAATTATAAATAAATGTTCAAAGAAGTATGAAAATTTTACTATAAAACGTGACATTTTTTTTATTACAGAAAATGTTTTATTTTTAAGTTTTATATGAGTTACACACCGTAAATGATCCCTAAAGGACAGCGACACGTAGGTTTACTGTCGACGTCCTATACTTTAGTAACTTTCTGCATAGGTGTATATAAACTTATGCATTAGTGCGAACCGTTATACACCAAACTGAATCGATTCCTAATAAAATTATAACAATAAGAAAGACATATCCGCGTTGATCAACATTACTGAGGGTTTAAATGATTAAAGAATAATGCCCTTAAAAAATGAAGATTAGAGAATAACGGGCAAAAAAATGAAGATTAGAGAAAAAAGGGGTTAATTTTTTGAAGATTAGTTAAAAAAAAGGGGTTAATTTTTTTAAAGATTAGAGGAAAAAATTGTTGAAATTAAATGTTTACAGAATAACAGACCCCCATCCAGACCCACATTACTATTAGTCTCGCAATCAGAACGCAAAATAAGATGGATAAAAGGGCGGAGAAATTTTATCTTTCAGAGCACTGGTCAAAGTTCGACCGGAAATCAAAAACAAGACTTTATCGACGGTCTTTCTGGAAAATAACGTTTTGACAGTGTACCGGAAAATTGTGGATAAATAACACATTTTGGATTAGAAGTTGGTGGATCACTGACACGTTTTGGATCAGAAGTTGGTGGATCACTGACACGTTTTGGATTAGAAGTTGGTGGATCACTTACACGTTTTTATCAACAGTTGGTGGATTACTGACACGTAGTGAATTAGAAATTGGTGGACCACTGACACGTTGTGTATCAGAACTTGGTGGATCACTGACACGTAGTGAATCAGAAATTGGTGTATGACTGACACGTTGTGTATCAGCAGTTGGTGTACAATTGACACGTCGTGTATCAGAAGTTGGTAGATAAATGACACGTTACATGTATCATAATTTGGTGAATCACTGACACGTTGTGTATCAGAAGTTGGTGAATCACTGACACGTTTTGGATCAGAAGTTGGTGAATAACTGACATGTTTTGGATCAGAGGTTGGTGATTCGCTGACACGTTGTGAATCAGAAGTTGGTTGATCACTGACACGTAGTGAATCAGAATTTGATTGATCACCGATACGTAGTGAATCAGAAGCTGGTTGATTACTGACGTTTTTTATCAGAAGTTGATGGATCATTGACACGTTGTGTATATATGATGTTGGTGAATAATTGCCAGTACTTGTTTTTATCAAGGTGTTAGATGATGGAAAATATATCAGAATTGACTTCTTTTATTTAAGTAAAGCATTTGATCGCGTTTGGCATATATGAGTTATATTTAAACCGAATAATAGGTAAAGCTTGGAATCTTTTCATTTGTGCAAAAAAATATTTGGCTGATTGCAAAGAAAATGAGCAACTGTCCTCCTTGGCAGATATTTACTCTGGTGTTCTAATAAGATATATTATGGGTCCATTGCTGTTTTTAGTTTTTGTTAATGATATTTTACACGAGATTATCATATTAAACTTTTTGTTGATGTTTTCTTATGCTCTCCTCCATAAACTGGGCAGATCAATGGTTAATGAAATTTAACCCGAAAATAAACTGAATCAAAGATAATATCTTGAAAAAAGACACTGAACATCATTCATCATTAATTATTGATAGTAGCATAATAAACACTATCAATTCACTCAAACACCTTGGATTAAATATTTCGAGTGACGGCAGCTGGAAAGTACAAATAAATGGCATCATAGGAAAATAATGTGTCCGTCTGAATATGCTAACATGTTTAGTATGACGTCCATTCTCATTGAACCAGTACACATCGTTGTGTCACAGATAAATAAAAAAATATATATTGTACCCTTGCATCCAATTACAGCGCTCCTTAGTTGACTTCCTTCGTCTGCCTTTGGTACACAAAAGGCCAACCTAATGCTGGGAAAATGTAATAGAACTATTTTCCCTGAAGTTCTCCTCCGGGTGCGGAATTTTCTCACTGTGTTGAAGACCCATTGGTAGACTTCGGCTATTGTTTTTTACTCTTTGATCGGGTTGTTGTGTCTTTTACAACTTTAGGGACTTTCCGTTTTAAATTTTCCTCGGAGTTCAGTATTTTTAGTGATTTTACTTTTTACACATTCCCATTTCCATTCTCTATTTTAAAGTCTATCGACAGACAATAAGACGCAAGATAACACAAAAGCTTACATGGCCCGATAGTTTATGTGAGCTAAAACGGTCTTTAATGGATTCTTTTTGATAAGTTTTAAAACATCAATCTGTAAAAAGTTGTTCCTATTTTTTATTCGAATCTTTTTGTCTAGAAGATAGCTTTTAGATGTACTTATTTCAGTCTGCAGTAAATATTAACTGTTTTTAAACACACACGTTTTTAAAGGTTAGTCAGTTAAGTATTTGGACTTTAAGCTTTGATTTTTTTGTGTGTATACTATGAGTACTTCCCTAAATAGTTTGTTAAAGTATTGATTTAACCTTTAAGTTTGTATGTCCTTGAAAAGTAAACAAATATAAGGTTTCTCCCATTGTACGTGCTTCTTTGCAGGGGAACTAAATTATCAGGGGCGTGTTTGCGACAATTTGTTGCTATTTTCGGAATTATGATTGCTACCTTACTAAAAAGGAGAAAAAATAGGACATAAGGTTAAATGTCCAAAGAAAGACAACTAAATGTAACTAGTTCTTTTTTTTCTTACATTTGTAGTCAAGTGTAAACAATATATTTAATCTTTTTTTCTTTTTCTGTACAAATATATTTATCATAAAATTGGTTTCATTTTTTTTTTTTTTTTTTTTTTTAAATGTCATACTCAATTAACCACCTGCAAATAAGAAAACATTACAAACTTCCACTTATATAAATATGCATTGTACACTGTTGCTTGATATATACTTACAGTATAATTCAAAAAGTAACAAATCTATTTTCATTATATTCATTAAAATAATGCTTATATATTTTCTCAAAATTGTTTAGGAAATTTTGGTCCTGTTTGGATATTAAAAGCAATTTTGATCTGCAATAACAATGAAAATCAAAATCAAGTCAAATATCCCAATAAAAAGACTTTTATTTGGAAGAATTCTTTATATATCCAGTCGTAAAAGAACGTGAAATATCAGCAACACCAACCATATCTCAGCGCACATGTACTATAAGCTGGTGAATTCACAGAAACTTTCTTTTTCTCTGATCCCCACTCTGGATTCACAACAAAGTCTCGTTCAGACACAAACTTTTTGTTCTTGTAGAACATTGGTTTCGGAGAATATAAAAATGGGTCCCTGTCATCCCATTCAGCGGGGGGAGCTTTCCAGTCCATTGCTATTGCAAACGACGGTCTTTTGGGCACAATTCTGCAACAACAAACAACGGATGTTAGATTATATCATAAAGTAATTATAACCTCTCTTTCGCCAGATTTAAAAACACATTTTTCCAATTCTCAATACTTGCAGAAATCAATACCAATGCATTGTTTAAATATTGTGTTGTTTATATCTTATTACTTATCATTTTTTATTATATTAATTGCATGCTTATATCCCTAATAAGGATTGTTTTGTATTCATAAAAATCAAATCGATATTGTTGGGCATGTGGATCAGGGACAGGGTAAAAATATACACAGTTAATTGAGAACCCTTCAGCCAAGATGAGGAAGCACTTATGTCGTGATTTTAGTCGTTCTTACTGCTGACCTCACTGGAGTAAATTTAGAGTTATAGACAATAACTGTCTAGTGTCTTTTAAAAATATCAGCTGTATTTGTACGAGGCTAGGAAACAAGGTGTATGCTAGTCCAAATAATTATGACGTCTGGCAAGGCTATTTTAATTTTTTTCTGGGACGCTTTCCGTAGGGACACTTTTTTAATTTTTTTCTGGGACGCCTTCGTAGGGACGCTACGGAAGGCGTCCCAGAAAAAAAGTTAAAATAGCCTTGCCAGACGTCATAATTAGGGACGACATCAAAAGATCGAAACATAGGACAAAAAAAAACTTAAATCAAATAGGGGGGGGGGGTCAACATTGCTGCAAGTTTTGTTAATCCAAATTCGATTTTACCTATATCCGTACAGGTAAATCAATTTTTTCAAAATTAAATTAAGAGGGGGTGGGGGGATCAGTGAAAAAACTATGTGAATTAAGTTTTTTTATCCTACATTGAACTTTTGATGTTGTCCCTTATTTTGGACTAAATGTATGCGAGCTTTTAGCGAGCTACTACACCTGTTTTGAGCCGAGTATAAATACAACTGATATTTAAAGACACTAAACAGTTATTGTCTTTATCCTGCAATTAATTCTGTATATTATTTGTGATTTGAAAGACACAAAAACACATTTTTTGCATTTATTTTCGATTTGAAATCCCTCGAGGCCCGTGTAGTAATACCACACAGTAATCACACATTCAGCTGAAGACGGGTTCGCAAAAAAAGATTCTCGAATGGTCAGCAATAATACATCGCTCAAGGTGAATAATTATCTATTTTAACATAACAACTTATTTCAACAGTAAAAACAAATAACAAAACTTTGTCCAATTTGAAACAGGAGTGTACGAGTTGTTCTACGCTTCAGATTCGACATTTACTAAACATGCATGCTGAAATTGACATGGTTGTTTTTGTAACACAAGTTTTGAAATTGATAGTTGTCATCGTAGAAAAGACTACTGTTCATGTGTGATGTTATCAGAAAATTTGTGTGATTCTTATTGCTCTAAAGAAATGTTTGAAAACAAACAGAACGTATACAAGAAATAGTTAATTCGCAATTAATACGTCATTGGAATGCGACTACTGCAATACACATTCTGAGGTCACGCAGGTTCATACAATACTCAGTCCGGCAGTGGGTGGAGCTTTAAAAGCGATATATCTGTATAGTATACAGATACGGCATAGGGATATATGTAGGGCTGTATCTGTATAGTAGAACACCCAATTGCAGGATAATTATAGTTTATCTTGATCATCTCAACGAGATGACCAATGATAATATGTTTATCGCTATTATACCTATGACGACGTTGTCAATTTCATGTCAATTTCATGTCAATTTCGTTAGCAACGCCACTTGCCTCCTTAATTTCTAGCGATAATTTTCCATCTCAAGCGAATAGCATGATATGAAAAATTATCACAAAAAAAGATCAAAGGAAAAATGCACAAAATAGCGATAAAACTATGTACCTGTGTTAGCAAAATTTTCACGAGAAGAATTACATTACATGTATATTTAATAAGAATTCTTACTTTTGATTGGCTGACAACAATTACAAGTCATTCCAATGAATTCGATCTCATTCCTCGATAAAAATACATGTGCTTTCCATAACAACGTCAGAATTAATAATTTTATTATGCTTATGAAATCAAACAAATAATTTGATTTACACATTAATTACAAAAAGAAGCCTTCAGTCCAGACATGTTCAAGTTGGTATTGGTATTAGAATGAAATTCAAAACAGTGTAGCTGTGGCCATTGATTTACACATTAAAATCATCCATTGACTGGGACAATTTACGTGAACGTTTGTCTGTAACGACCACTGTTCACGACGTACCTACGATAGACATTTAAACTGTGGGGTCACCAAAGGTTTCTTAACGCCTTTAATTATAAAATAATTCGAAAAATTAATCAGGGATAACCTTTGTGTTTTGATTTATATAATTGATATAAATCAAAATATCGTGTTATTTCTGATTAATTTTTCGAATTACTTTATTTAGTTGTTGAGAACCTTTGGTGACCCCATAGTTTAAGTGTCTTTAAAAAGTACATAGTGAGCATTGGTCGTTACATACAAACGTTCACCTAAATTGTCCCAGTCAATGGATGATTTTAATGTGTCAATCAATGGCCACAGCTACACTGTTTTGAATTTCATTCTATATGTTCAGACAATGTGGACCTATGGTGGATTTAGCTCTTATTGTTCTTAAACTGTTCCGGTTCTTATACAATAGAATGAAATTCAAAACAGTGTGGCTGTGGCCATTGATTGACACATTAAATTCGTCCATTGACTGGGACAATTTACGTGAACGTTTGTCTGTAACGACCACTGTTCACGACGTACCAACTATAGACATTTAAACTGTGGGGTCACCAAAGGTTTCTTAACGCCTTTAATTATAAAATAATTCGAAAAATTAATTAGGAATAACCTTTATGTTTTGATTTATATAATTGATATAAATCAAAACATCGTATTATTTCTGATTAATTTTTCGAATTACTTTATTAAGGTGTTGAGAACCTTTAGTGACCCCATAGTTTAAGTTTCTTTAAAAAGTACATAGTGAGCAGTGGTCGTTACATACAAACGTTCACCTAAATTGTCCCAGTCAATGGATGAATTTAATGTGTCAATCAATGGCCACAGCCACACTGTTTTGAATTTCATTCTATTGGCTTTCAAATATTCGGCTTTAATCGTTCTTGGTTAAGGTATAATTCTGGATGCATTACATTGATAAAGTGATTTCTCAGTGTTAATATGACGGCACTTCACAAGTTTTGCGACTGCTTTTATGAACTATAAAATTAATTAATTCAATGTCTGAATTAACTACAGACTACAGACTGATATTCATGTATAGAATAAAGAGATGTGCTGTGGTACTCTGTCAGACATGTACGCAAAACTCCCTCTGACACTATTACTTATATAACAAATTTGGGATCGCATGACCTGTGATGCATAGCTCATTTACCCTTTCGACCCATGCCTCATTATATATATGCCGGTATTTCCATTTTAACTGCGGATATTTTCACGCTTAACGGCCTAGCCAAGATCAGATGTGCATTTCATATTGGGTCTATGTTATAGGCTTGTAAAGACAAGAAGATAAACTGTACATAAGTAATACATCTTTGAACTGAAGAAGAGAATGTAGGGCTTCACAATGAATATCAAATATCATGTATAGGTGTTACCGTTTTGAAAAAAAACACTAAAATACACGCTGAAAATGGGCAAAATTTCACGTTATGTTGTTTCATTTAAAATTTCGCTGTTTTTATCAATTGATAGTTAATAAGTGAACTTAATTTGAACTACATTATTGGTTCATTGCTATAGACAATTTATTCATCTTTCTTTTACTGTTTGTTGCAACAAAAAATCTTCAGTGGTTACAAAGTTATGATAAAAAGTTGAATGCTATGCGCTTGTTATGCAATTTTGTACTTTTGTTTTTAGCTTGCTCAGTGTAATGATAAAAGAAAAAAATAAATCAAATTTATGCTATTATGTGTTTTGTTTTCTCTTCTAGTATATACATTATCAAAAACTACCTCATTTATCAAAATTGAAGTACCCTAGCTGGAGAAATATGCCATCAAAGTTGGATATACAAATAAAGTAAAAAAATGTCTTGTCCGTAGACATGCATTCCCTAGTAAACTGGAAGCATAATTACATTAATGTTGCATTGCTAAGTTCCGGTTCTTTAGTAGATATGAAAACACTAATAAAAATTTTTTCTACCATCTATTAATAGAGGAAAAAATTCAAAAATATGTCAGAATGTCTTGTCCGTAGACACATGTCTTGTCCGTAGACATGTCTTTTTATCAATATTGCTTGGCTTTATGGGTCTTAATTAGTCCTATGTGTTGTTTAAACTTAGAAATATCTTATTTTAAATAAATAAATGGTAATTTAAGTGTTCTCAATTTTTGTAAAATTACTTTACAGGAGTGGATTTTAAAAAGTGTCAGATTATCAGTCATAAAAAGCATACCTTATTTTACTTCAATATTGTTTATTCCAGTTGCTGCATACCTTAAAAGATTAACTAAATCAAATGAAGAAAAAGTATTTCTCTCTCTCTAACTTTATCTTTTGCATTTCAGTATTAACAGCAGATGAGGAAGTGTCTACGGACAAGACACTTGTACATAACAAGTATTAAATTCAATTATTTGTCTGCTATGGAACTTAAATCTTATTTATAAGTTATCTATTCAAATTAAAACTCAGTATTTTCAACATAAATATAGTCACAATTAATTCTAACAGATTTTTTTTTTTAACTGAAATTGTCTTGTCCGTAGACATTACCACAATATATTCGTATCCAATTTCCTTGAGTTCAGCCTAATTTGATAGGTAAAATGTATGTTATTTTTTCAAGAGAACACATTCCACTATGTCAAAATTGAGTTTTAATAATAGTTTGATTGTTTTAAACAGTCAGATATATGGATTTCAGTTAAAAGAATGTGTCTTCATTTTGGCTTAATCAATAAATTATTGAGATATGTAAAGAATTATGGGTACATTTTTATATTTTCCAAAATTAAAAAACACCGCTTAAAACTTAATAAGTAACTTTTAATCTCAACTTTAACAATCATCTTTGAAAGCATTTAATTGAATATCAATAAAATGTCTTGTCCGTAGACATTATCAAAATGTATTTGTTTCCATTTTCCTCGAAGTTAAGCATCATTTGATAGATAAACCTGATAAAATGTATGTTTTTTCTTTCAAGATAACACTTTCAGCTATATCAAAATTAGGTTTTAATAATGCATTTTATTAAATATGAATACAATGTCTTGTCCGTAGACAAAACATATAAATTGTATTGCTAAGTTTGATTGTTTATTGTAAGAATATGCATCAAGTTATTTTAATGTTCTATACACCAAAAGAAAGGGTTCTTTTGGAAGTTTTGATATTTATAGATAATTTTAGATACAGTTTTATCAGATAAGATTAATGATCAAAGAAAGCTACTGTTGTTTGAAATAACTGTGAGTCAAACATGTTCTTGTTATTTTTTTTTCAATTAAAATATTTGATATTCAATAGTTCTAAACATATTTTGTTGTCTTTGTCATTGACCAAAAATCTGTCACTGGTGACCATGTCTTGAAGGCAACCATTAAAGAAAATTATACAGTTTTTAAACACCATTTATTTAATAAAAATATTAAACATTTCCTTCAAAAACTGCATAGAATTATATAAATGCTTCCAGTGTTAGCCTAACGATGGCAATTTTTCATAATTTAAACCATTTTTGAACCAAAATATCAAAAGAGTTTTTCCCTGAGGTGATACTCATTTTTGACTTCATGTGAAACACAAAATGCACATCTGATTGTGGCTAGGCCGTAAAATGAGTTTAAAGCTGGACTTAAAATATTCGAACTGACATGGGTATATCACCAACATATTGCTCATTAAGATTAGATATCCGGAGGGCAACCTCCTCAACAATTAATGTGTCTACAACATCTGTGAAGCTTAAATATGTACACAAGTTGTAATTGATTAAACAGACATTATAAAAGATCAACACAAAATTCTCTAAAGCACACTGACATCCTTTTTTTTTTCTTCTTTTGTTTCGTATCAATGTGATGAGTCAAGTTGCTTACGTCGATCTTTTGGTGTGCTGTTACACCATCGTCCAGGGTAAGGAAAGACTCGAGGGTTCACATACATGTGCATGTCCCCAGTCCTGAGCCTACAATTCAACGTTTTTTTTTAGGCTAAATTGGCCGTTGATTTTCTGTTTTAAGTTGAACGTTTCACATTTTGTCATGCTGTAGCCTTTTATGGCTCACTTCACGGTATGGGGTTTACCATGGAATCATTAAATTGATTTTAAACTATTGTTTTAGGTCCTTCTTTAACCTAAAGGTAACACCATCGTCCTTTGGTCGCTGTGTATAGTTGTCTCACTGACAATTACACCACAAATCATTCTTTAATCTATAATTTCCATAAATCTTTTAGAACTTGTAGAAGACCATAATTCAATGAGAGGTTTTCTGCCATTCATGTTATTTTTATTGATGTATTTAATTTTGAATCAATCTCATTAATATTGTCAATTTATATACTTACTTGACCACTTGATTTTTCCATTCTTGAATGCTTCTAGTTTTGAATTCTTCATTTTCGTCAACACGGTCAAAGAGTTGTGGTATTGGTCTATTTTTCAATACAAGTGCGTTGAAGTCTGGCGTCTTTAATCTGTCTGATAATCTTGCCTGGTAAGGTTTAATATCCACAGGACTTTTGGATCTCCTTTTAAGTAACTGATATCTTCCACTTCTTGATCTGTCTGATAGCGGTGAATGGAAGGATGGTTCTGATTGTGTTATAACGGGCAATGTTCTTGATCTGGAAAACGATGGCATTCGTCCTCTCTTCCATTCGCTTATTATTTCATCTTGTCCTTTGAAGAAATATTACTATTACATAAATTAGCTGTTTGAAATTAATAGTATTTACCTAAAACTTCATTCAGGTAAAAACGTTAAATTGTAATGTTAATGTTCGTTTTTTTAAAGTTTTAAAATTATTTTAAAAATTAATTTCAGGTAACTAATGAAGAAGCAAATCACCAGTTTATGGATAAAAACTGTTTTATATATTATATATTATATATTTGTACAAAGTTTAGACGTTAATAAAATATTGAATTGAAAATTGAATTGAAATGCTTCCGACATATTCAACAACAACCCAAGAAAAAGTCCAATGAAAGTATACGTGATGAACTTCTTTCTGCTATGTTAACAACACTTCACTTTAGCATATAACTAGAAAGTGCCTAACCAATAGTGTTAACAACACTTCACTGTACCATATAACTAGAAAGTGCCTAACCAACAGTGTTAACAACACTTCACTTTAGCATATAACTAGAAATTGCTAACCAACAGTGTTAACAACACTTCACTGTACCATATAACTAGAAAGTGCCTAACCAACAGTGTTAACAACACTTCACTGTACCATATAACTAGAAAGTGCCTAACCAACAGTGTTAACAACACTTCACTTTAGCATATAACTAGAAATTGCTAACCAACAGTGTTAACAACACTTCACTGTACCATATAACTAGAAAGTGCCTAACCAACAGTGTTAACAACACTTCACTGTACCATATAACTAGAAAGTGCCTAACCAACAGTGTTAACAACACTTCACTGTACCATATAACTAGAAAGTGCCTAACCAACAGTGTTAACAACACTTCACTGTACCATATAACTAGAAAGTGTCTAACCAACAGTGTTAACAACACTTCACTGTACCATATAACTAGAAAGTGCCTAACCAACAGTGTTAACAACACTTCACTGTACCATATAACTAGAAAGTGCCTAACCATCAGTGTTAAACAATGTGAATAAAAACAGAGATCTAGAAAACTAGACGATCAAAACTTAGTTGCCAAGCCTGCAGGTGCACGAACAAACAAGCATTAAAATACGAATTCGCAATAAATTCGGGAAAATATCAAGTACTTCGGTTCGATAATTATATCGTACATTGAATGCAGCAACATAACAAAATTTGTAACGATATAAACTGACAGAAAAAAGTACGTCATTTGTAGCACACATAATCATGATTGATTAATTTGTAACTTATTTAAAACGTCAAAAACTAAGATTGTCCCTCCCTCAATGAAAAGGAACCTTGGACTAGTGTGAGTGTTAATATTATAATCGCGTGATTAATCAGTAACACATGATAAGTTACAAAATAGGAAATGAATACATTCAGCATCTTACCTCTTCGTCGGTGTTCTAAATATAATAAGTCAGGATGAATTTTGGATGGCGACCTCGGTAAAACTTCTGATGAGCAAGGACTCCTCAGTGGTGTCTGAAAAAAATGCAAAAAATGCAAAAAAAAATGAAAAAATATTTTATGACATATTTAAATATTGCTGTTCATTATGCCCGCGTCACACTGTCCCGAATTTTACGCCGATGGCAACACGATAATGGAAATTTTCAAAATCGGGGCTGATCGTATCCAGATCGGGCTATTCGTAGTGCCATCTTTAACCATCGTAGAACCATCGGCCACTTTTTCTAGCCTTCGGGGACAACTTCGGGAAGGGTTCTAAATTTTTTAACATGTTAAAAAATCCCCGAGGTGCGTCCGATGTTGAGGGTTCGTATTGAGTTCGTATCACCATCCTCACCATCGTAATGTCACCGGGAATGCATCTTTGCACATTGTATTGCATTCGTGTTTCCATCGTTTCCATCGGGCAGTTTTGACATTACGATGTCTACACAAATGAATCACGAAGATACCCGAAGGTCTTACGATGGCAACACGACTTCAAGAAGACCTCGTAATCCCGTCGTGTTGCCATCGAATAAAAGTACGAAGGCGACAAGATGGAACTACGACGGCAATAAATCCAGCTAAATGTAAGTTAATTTTCGAGCTAAAATACATTTAAAGTGCCATGCGCGATATGCACTGGTCAGTCTAATACGACAGTTAAGAAAGACGTTCACAAAACATGGAGCTCATATCATATGATTTTATGAGAACAAGAAAGGCGACAGCGTTGTTTCTATTAATTCAAATGGAGCAAGAAGAGCAGCTATTACAGGCTCAGGTTATTTTTTGTCAATTTTTCTTATCAAGTAACATAATGAAAATCATAAACGCGCCTCGTACACCAACACTGCAGGTACACGTATATAGGGAAACCAACTTTTTCTTCATTATTCTGATTTTTTATGTATCGTCTGAGTTGTTGTCACACGAATGTTTACTCCATAACCATTTTGTTTTCTATATGTCATATTATGCCGCATTTGTTGCTTTCCCCACATCCTTCCTTTTGTCTATATTATTATGATATTCTCCTGGAAAGAGCTCTTTTTGAATAAAAGGGATCAACGAACCCATTACCTTACCTTTAAGATAGATCAGTAAACATGGGCATAATTATGGATGATTATTCAGACTAGTGCACACATTTTACAGTTCAAACAAGGCAATGCCGAGCGTGGCATCCCCTCGTATGTAACATATTGGGGACAAATATGGACACTATATTTGTATATGACACATGCAGAAAATGGTAAATTGAATATGCATATTTGATACATAAACTATATTTTTAGAAATCAACCAAAACATTCAGTAACTGGAAATACCTTTAATATTGTCTTTAGAACCAGCAGGTAAAAAAATGAACAACCAATTTCCTGTGTATTATGCTATTTCAAGGAGAAAAAACAAGTCCATCTGCATGACCTTGACCTTTGGCCTTGAACGTAAAAAATGTCAGATCATTACAAGGAGGAACAATATACCAAATGTGGTTAAAATCTTTTGAAGCATATTGGTTTTAGAGTGTCCACAAGGGTGATATTGCCTTGTATTACAACTGTCACTGTGACCTTGACCTTTGAACTTTAAAGTCAATAGCGCTTAAGATATTCTTAACGAGTAACACCATACCAGGTTTTGAGCATTTTGGTTCTAGAGTGTCCATAACCATTTTATCTACACGCAACTTACATATAGTAGGCGAAGGGATAATAAACTAAGTTTTATAAGAATAAGACAAAAAGATCGATTTCCCGCCATGCATGGCAGACTTGTACAGAAACGATATGTTGTCGAAATTCTGTTCGTATCTTTTAGACATCGTATGGCCATCGCGCCATCATCGTAATCCATCGTGTAGCCTTCGTAATCCATCGTGCAGCCTTCGTGATCCATCGTGTAGGCTTCGGCTGAGATATGAAGCTTAAATACCCGTCTTCGGTTAACTTTCGTATGTCCATCTTTTGCTATCGTATATAATTTCGGCACCATCGTATAGACTTCGTTATTCATCGTACTTGCTTCGGTCACTTTTTGATATTTTAACGAGATCGGGACCAACTTCGTACGAACTTACAATTTTCGCATTCGGGTGTCCATCGTATATAAAAATCGGGACAGTGTGACGCGGGCATTATGATTATCATTGTGCAAGAACACGATTAAGCCAAGTGAATAGCATTTGAACAAAATATTACATTGTTAAATTGGGAATCGTAAAAATCTTACTGGGAGTGGTTTCGTACTTTACGCTAGAATGAAATTCAAAACAGTGTGGCTGTGGCCATTGATTGACACATTAAATGCATCCATTGAACTGGGACAATTTAGGTGAACGTTTGTATGTAACGACCATGCACTGCTCACTATGTACTTTTTAAAGAAACTTAAACTATGGGGTCACTAAAGGTTCTCAACACCTTAATAAAGTAATTCGAAAAATTAATCAGAAAAAACACGATGTTTTGATTTATATCAATTATATAAATCAAAACATAAAGGTTATTCCTAATTAATTTTTCGAATTATTTTATAATTAAAGGCGTTAAGAAACCTTTGGTGACCCCACAGTTTAAATGTCTATAGTTGGTACGTCGTGAACAGTGGTCGTTACAGACAAACGTTCACGTAAATTGTCCCAGTCAATGGATGAATTTAATGTGTCAATCAATGGCCACAGCCACACTGTTTTGAATTTCATTCTATTTTACGATCAAGTGCCTGTATATTTATTAAAGTAATTGGTTGATACACAATTTTATTATTACACCTAACATGTCTGTACGTATTTGTTCTTTCAAAACATCCAAGCACCTGACCAAAGACATTGAAAGTGCACTTATTCGTAATCATGACAGTGGGTTGTGTATTTAGTATATGCATCAGAAACCGAATGCAAATAAGTCGCGGATATTCAAGACCAGAGTAAATGAACAATAATTCAAAACCTAGGTTTTGTTTAGTTGGTAGACCAAGATGATGGGTGGAAAATAAAGATTGTCAATTGGAAAAGAGGGCTTTAATTTTGTCTTGTAACAGGTCATTTATGTCCCCTTAGATAACTGTTGTGGAGATACTATAACATACAAAGAGCATGGCACTCTGCTTGTGTGGTACATTGGATTTAAAAGTCCATGTTTTGTCCGGAGGTATTTGAATATTTACAACCCCTGAAAATTAAAAGGTACAAATAAAACAGTAATATAGTAAACAGGACGACATGTCTACCAACACACATTATTCTGATCGTAGCAGTCTCTACTCTTACACCTAAATGACGCGTGCTAATATAAATATATTATACAGATAATGATTATGTATTTATATGCTGGTCAAAAGATAAAGAAACTATATAATCGGCGACGCAGCCATGTACTCTGTTATAATTTTGCCCAGACTTAGTTTTTTTTTAAATTATTTAATCCAACTTATTTACTTCATATTAAGACATCAATCGTGTCATTACGCCACAGCTTATATTTATTTTTATAAGATCTTTAACCAATCTTTAGTTTTTTATGTTTAAACAGGAATAATTCACCTCAAAATGTACCTTCTCTTTAATTGTATGATTAATGGTGTTTAACTGATATTGACATGTTATAGAAAACTTCAAACATAACAAACTTCATACTTCTTATGATGTTCGGCCATCCTCTAGAAATAAGTTATGGACAATTTGAAAATGAAGTTTACTTATGGGGATTTCAATATGCTAAAACCGTACAACTGCAACCTTTTCTTAGGCATTGGCAAAAAACTATCCAAGATAGTAATCCAAGTAACTGTAGAAAAATAACAAATATGTACTGATTCTTTATTTGACGTCTGTAATTAAATTGGGGGGGGGGGGGGCAGGGTTGAAAGCTGGTCATTTTGTATATAAGATTTACTATTTCCCAACTAAAATAGTAATCTAACTAAAGGATAGCCGGAATTGTCATATGTCTCAAAACAAAAAAAACATGCTGATGATTAAATTATAAAGCGGTAACTTTAAAACCGTACGCCGGATTAACCTTTACCTGGAACTTCCAGGAAAACAAAAATGCAACAACTTAAAAGGTCTTCTATGATATGAACAGTCTATGTCATCTAAGGAAGTATTGATTTAGTAAAAAAAATATAGTTTTATAAAACAGTAATCAATAATAGTGTATAAATGCAGTGCTGTGATACAAAACATTGGGGAGTTATATTCCTAGAGGACGAAAATTCCACCTACATTGATTACCACTGTATCATTAACAACAAAATAGCATCAGTCATTTTTTTTCAAAAAGATAGCATCCGTGATGAAGTTGATATCATTTTAACTTTTACATCAACCATACAAAATTTTACTAATTTCTATCAACTTCAAACGATTTCAGAACTTTTGGCACCATGTTTTTTACTGATGAAGGTTTTCTCTGAAACACCTTGTATAACCAGTTTGAAATTATACCTGTATAAAAATTTGAGAACGTAACAAAATATAATTTCTATGTCATATTTTACTGCAGTGTATAGATATTATTCTGTTGATCTAATTTATGGTTATTTTTGTGATGAGAAGAGATATTATATGTACTTAGCTGGGCGTTACGGGATAGAAATTGATTATGAAATTGTTAAATACAAAATCCATCGTTAAATCACAGCAAGGCTTTTAATTTCAAACATCCCCAAATGACTTTTATTGATTAGATCTTTACATTAACGAACAAAGACACAACAAACCTTCAGTGGGAATAACAACCTTTTGTAGAAATCAACTACTTCAACTCGCCCATGTCACATTGCAATAACTCTACCATATATCCTTGATTTCATTCTCGCCTTGAAGTTGTATTTGTAACTCATGACTTCAACCAAGTAACTACATATCAATCGATCTACAATACCCTGACAATTGTTGATTACTGAATCTAAAAAGTTATCCAGGGAGACTGGCAAATTTAGATTACCAAGGTAAATGGAACACTTGGGGACTGACAATTGTTGGTTACTGGGGAAATGGAACTCTTGGGGACTGACAATTGTTGACAACTGGGGAGAAATGGAACACTTGGGGACTGATAATTGTTGGTTACTGGGGAAATGGAACTCTTGGGGACTGACTATTGTTGACAACTGGGGGAAATGGAACTCTTGGGGACTGACAATTGTTGGTTACTGGGGAAATGGAACACTTGGGGACTGACTATTGTTGACAACAAGGGGAAATGTAACACTTGGGGACTGACTATTGTTGACAACAAGGGGAAATGGAACTCTTGGGGACTGACTATTGCTGGTTACTGGGGAAATGGAACTCTTGGGGACTGACTATTGTTGGTTACTGGGGAAATGGAACTCTTGGGGACTGACAATTATTGACAACAAGGGGAAATGGAACTCTTGGGGACTGACTATTGTTGGTTACTGGGGAAATGGAACTCTTGGGGACTGACTATTGTTGGTTACTGGGGAAATGGAACTCTTGGGGACTGACTATTGTTGGTTACTGGGGAAATGGAACACTTGGGGACTGACAATTATTGACAACAAGGGGAAATGGAACTCTTGGGGACTGACTATTGTTGGTTACTGGGGAAATGGAACTCTTGGGGACTGACTATTGTTGGTTACTGGGGAAATGGAACTCTTGGGGACTGACTATTGTTGGTTACTGGGGAAATGGAACACTTGGGGACTGACAATTATTGACAACAAGGGGAAATGGAACTCTTGGGGACTGACTATTGTTGGTTACTGGGGAAATGGAACTCTTGGGGACTGACTATTGTTGGTTACTGGGGAAATGGAACTCTTGGGGACTGTCAATTATTGACAACAAGGGGAAATGGAACTCTTGGGGACTGACTATTGTTGGTTACTGGGGAAATGGAACTCTTGGGGACTGACTATTGTTGGTTACTGGGGAAATGGAACTCTTGGGGACTGTCAATTATTGACAACAAGGGGAAATGGAACTCTTGGGGACTGACTATTGTTGGTTACTGGGGAAATGGAACTCTTGGGGACTGACAATTGTTGACAACAAGGGGAAATGGAACTCTTGGGGACTGACTATTGTTGACAACAAGGGGAAATGGAACACTTGGGGACTGACTATTGTTGACAACTGGGGGAAATGGAACTCTTGGGGACTGACAATTGTTGACAACAAGGGGAAATGGAACTCTTGGGGACTGACTATTGTTGACAACAAGGGGAAATGGAACTCTTGGGGACTGACAATTGTTGACAACAAGGGGAAATGGAACTCTTGGGGACTGACTATTGTTGACAACAAGGGGAAATGGAACACTTGGGGACTGACTATTGTTGACAACAAGGGGAAATGGAACTCTTGGGGACTGACTATTGTTGGTTACTGGGGAAATGGAACTCTTGGGGACTGTCAATTATTGACAACAAGGGGAAATGGAACTCTTGGGGACTGACTATTGTTGGTTACTGGGGAAATGGAACTCTTGGGGACTGACTATTGTTGGTTACTGGGGAAATGGAACTCTTGGGGACTGACAATTATTGACAACAAGGGGAAATGGAACTCTTGGGGACTGACTATTGTTGGTTACTGGGGAAATGGAACTCTTGGGGACTGACTATTGTTGGTTACTGGGGAAATGGAACTCTTGGGGACTGTCAATTATTGACAACAAGGGGAAATGGAACTCTTGGGGACTGACTATTGTTGGTTACTGGGGAAATGGAACTCTTGGGGACTGACAATTGTTGACAACTGGGGGAAATGGAACACTTGGGGACTGACTATTGTTGACAACAAGGGGAAATGGAACTCTTGGGGACTGACTATTGTTGACAACAAGGGGAAATGGAACACTTGGGGACTGACTATTGTTGACAACTGGGGGAAATGGAACACTTGGGGACTGACTATTGTTGACAACAAGGGGAAATGGAACTCTTGGGGACTGACTATTGTTGACAACAAGGGGAAATGGAACTCTTGGGGACTGACTATTGTTGACAACAAGGGGAAATGGAACTCTTGGGGACTGACTATTGTTGACAACAAGGGGAAATGGAACACTTGGGGACTGACTATTGTTGACAACAAGGGGAAATCGAACTCTTGGGGACTGACTATTGTTGGTTACTGGGGAAATGGAACTCTTGGGGACTGACTATTGTTGACAACAAGGGGAAATGGAACTCTTGGGGACTGACTATTGTTGGTTACTGGGGAAATGGAACTCTTGGGGACTGACTATTGTTGACAACAAGGGGAAATGGAACTCTTGGGGACTGACTATTGTTGACAACTGGGGGAAATGGAACTCTTGGGGACTGACTATTGTTGGTTACTGGGGAAATGGAACTCTTGGGGACTGACTATTGTTGGTTACTGGGGAAATGGAACACTTGGGGACTGACAATTATTGACAACAAGGGGAAATGGAACTCTTGGGGACTGACTATTGTTGACAACAAGGGGAAATGGAACTCTTGGGGACTGACTATTGTTGACAACAAGGGGAAATGGAACACTTAGGGACTGACTATTGTTGGTTACTGGGGAAATGGAACTCTTGGGGACTGACTATTGTTGGTTACTGGGGAAATGGAACTCTTGGGGACTGACTATTGTTGGTTACTGGGGAAATGGAACACTTGGGGACTGACAATTATTGACAACAAGGGGAAATGGAACTCTTGGGGACTGACTATTGTTGGTTACTGGGGAAATGGAACTCTTGGGGACTGACTATTGTTGGTTACTGGGGAAATGGAACTCTTGGGGACTGTCAATTATTGACAACAAGGGGAAATGGAACTCTTGGGGACTGACTATTGTTGGTTACTGGGGAAATGGAACACTTGGGGACTGACAATTGTTGACAACAAGGGGAAATGGAACTCTTGGGGACTGACTATTGTTGACAACAAGGGGAAATGGAACTCTTGGGGACTGACAATTATTGGTTACTGGGGAAATGGAACACTTGGGGACTGACTATTGTTGACAACTGGGGGAAATGGAACTCTTGGGGACTGACTATTGTTGACAACTGGGGGAAATGGAACACTTGGGGACTGACTATTGTTGACAACAAGGGGAAATGGAACTCTTGGGGACTGACTATTGTTGACAACAAGGGGAAATGGAACTCTTGGGGACTGACTATTGTTGACAACAAGGGGAAATGGAACTCTTGGGGACTGACTATTGTTGACAACAAGGGGAAATGGAACTCTTGGGGACTGACTATTGTTGACAACAAGGGGAAATGGAACACTTGGGGACTGACTATTGTTGACAACTGGGGGAAATGGAACTCTTGGGGACTGACTATTGTTGACAACAAGGGGAAATGGAACTCTTGGGGACTGACTATTGTTGACAACAAGGGGAAATGGAACACTTGGGGACTGTCAATTATTGACAACTGGGGGAAATGGAACTCTTGGGGACTGACTATTGTTGACAACAAGGGGAAATGGAACTCTTGGGGACTGACTATTGTTGACAACTGGGGGAAATGGAACTCTTGGGGACTGACTATTGTTGGTTACTGGGGAAATGGAACTCTTGGGGACTGACTATTGTTGGTTACTGGGGAAATGGAACACTTGGGGACTGACAATTATTGACAACAAGGGGAAATGGAACTCTTGGGGACTGACTATTGTTGGTTACTGGGGAAATGGAACTCTTGGGGACTGACTATTGTTGGTTACTGGGGAAATGGAACTCTTGGGGACTGACTATTGTTGGTTACTGGGGAAATGGAACACTTGGGGACTGACAATTATTGACAACAAGGGGAAATGGAACTCTTGGGGACTGACTATTGTTGGTTACTGGGGAAATGGAACTCTTGGGGACTGACTATTGTTGGTTACTGGGGAAATGGAACTCTTGGGGACTGACTATTGTTGGTTACTGGGGAAATGGAACACTTGGGGACTGACAATTATTGACAACAAGGGGAAATGGAACTCTTGGGGACTGACTATTGTTGGTTACTGGGGAAATGGAACTCTTGGGGACTGACTATTGTTGGTTACTGGGGAAATGGAACTCTTGGGGACTGACTATTGTTGACAACAAGGGGGAATGGAACTCTTGGGGACTGACTATTGTTGGTTACTGGGGAAATGGAACACTTGGGGACTGACAATTGTTGACAACAAGGGGAAATGGAACTCTTGGGGACTGACTATTGTTGACAACAAGGGGAAATGGAACTCTTGGGGACTGACAATTATTGGTTACTGGGGAAATGGAACACTTGGGGACTGACTATTGTTGACAACTGGGGGAAATGGAACTCTTGGGGACTGACTATTGTTGACAACAAGGGGAAATGGAACTCTTGGGGACTGACTATTGTTGACAACAAGGGGAAATGGAACTCTTGGGGACTGACTATTGTTGACAACAAGGGGAAATGGAACTCTTGGGGACTGACTATTGTTGGTAAATGGGGAAATGGAACTCTTGGGGACTGACTATTGTTGACAACAAGGGGAAATAGAACTCTTGGGGACTGACAATTATTGGTTACTGGGGAAATGGAACTCTTGGGGACTGACTATTGTTGACAACTGGGGGAAATGGAACTCTTGGGGACTGACAATTGTTGACAACAAGGGGAAATGGAACTCTTGGGGACTGACTATTGTTGACAACAAGGGGAAATGGAACTCTTGGGGACTGACTATTGTTGGTTACTGGGGAAATGGAACACTTGGGGACTGACTATTGTTGGTTACTGGGGAAATGGAACTCTTGGGGACTGACTATTGTTGACAACTGGGGGAAATGGAACTCTTGGGGACTGACTATTATTGGTTACTGGGGAAATGGAACTCTTGGGGACTGACTATTGTTGACAACAAGGGGAAATGGAACACTTGGGGACTGACTATTGTTGACAACAAGGGGAAATGGAACTCTTGGGGACTGACTATTGTTGGTTACTGGGGAAATGGAACTCTTGGGGACTGTCAATTATTGACAACTGGGGGAAATGGAACTCTTGGGGACTGACTATTGTTGGTAACTGGGGAAATGGAACTCTTGGGGACTGACTATTGTTGGTTACTGGGGAAATGGAACACTTGGGGACTGACTATTGTTGACAACTGGGGGAAATGGAACTCTTGGGGACTGACAATTGTTGACAACAAGGGGAAATGGAACTCTTGGGGACTGACTATTGTTGACAACAAGGGGAAATGGAACACTTGGGGACTGACTATTGTTGACAACTGGGGGAAATGGAACTCTTGGGGACTGACAATTGTTGACAACAAGGGGAAATGGAACTCTTGGGGACTGACTATTGTTGACAACAAGGGGAAATGGAACTCTTGGGGACTGACAATTGTTGACAACAAGGGGAAATGGAACTCTTGGGGACTGACTATTGTTGACAACAAGGGGAAATGGAACACTTGGGGACTGACTATTGTTGACAACAAGGGGAAATGGAACTCTTGGGGACTGACTATTGTTGGTTACTGGGGAAATGGAACTCTTGGGGACTGTCAATTATTGACAACTGGGGGAAATGGAACTCTTGGGGACTGACTATTGTTGGTAACTGGGGAAATGGAACTCTTGGGGACTGACTATTGTTGGTTACTGGGGAAATGGAACTCTTGGGGACTGACAATTGTTGGTTACTGGGGAAATGGAACTCTTGGGGACTGACTATTGCTGGTTACTGGGGAAATGGAACTCTTGGGGACTGACTATTGTTGGTTACTGGGGAAATGGAACACTTGGGGACTGACAATTATTGACAACAAGGGGAAATGGAACTCTTGGGGACTGACTATTGTTGGTTACTGGGGAAATGGAACTCTTGGGGACTGACTATTGTTGGTTACTGGGGAAATGGAACTCTTGGGGACTGACTATTGTTGGTTACTGGGGAAATGGAACACTTGGGGACTGACAATTATTGACAACAAGGGGAAATGGAACTCTTGGGGACTGACTATTGTTGGTTACTGGGGAAATGGAACTCTTGGGGACTGACTATTGTTGGTTACTGGGGAAATGGAACTCTTGGGGACTGTCAATTATTGACAACAAGGGGAAATGGAACTCTTGGGGACTGACTATTGTTGACAACTGGGGGAAATGGAACTCTTGGGGACTGACTATTGTTGGTTACTGGGGAAATGGAACACTTGGGGACTGACAATTGTTGACAACAAGGGGAAATGGAACTCTTGGGGACTGACTATTGTTGACAACAAGGGGAAATGGAACTCTTGGGGACTGACAATTATTGGTTACTGGGGAAATGGAACACTTGGGGACTGACTATTGTTGACAACTGGGGGAAATGGAACTCTTGGGGACTGACTATTGTTGACAACAAGGGGAAATGGAACTCTTGGGGACAGACTATTGTTGACAACAAGGGGAAATGGAACTCTTGGGGACTGTCAATTATTGACAACAAGGGGAAATGGAACTCTTGGGGACTGACTATTGTTGACAACAAGGGGAAATGGAACTCTTGGGGACTGACTATTGTTGACAACTGGGGGAAATGGAACTCTTGGGGACTGACAATTGTTGACAACAAGGGGAAATGGAACACTTGGGGACTGACTATTGTTGACAACAAGGGGAAATGGAACTCTTGGGGACTGACAATTGTTGACAACTGGGGGAAATGGAACTCTTGGGGACTGACAATTGTTGACAACAAGGGGAAATGGAACACTTGGGGACTGACAATTGTTGACAACAAGGGGAAATGGAACTCTTGGGGACTGACAATTGTTGACAACAAGGGGAAATGGAACTCTTGGGGACTGACAATTGTTGACAACAAGGGGAAATGGAACTCTTGGGGACTGACTATTGTTGACAACAAGGGGAAATGGAACTCTTGGGGACTGACAATTGTTGACAACAAGGGGAAATGGAACTCTTGGGGACTGACTATTGTTGACAACAAGGGGAAATGGAACTCTTGGGGACTGACAATTGTTGACAACAAGGGGAAATGGAACTCTTGGGGACTGACTATTGTTGACAACAAGGGGAAATGGAACTCTTGGGGACTGACAATTGTTGACAACAAGGGGAAATGGAACTCTTGGGGACTGACTATTGTTGACAACAAGGGGAAATGGAACTCTTGGGGACTGACAATTATTGGTTACTGGGGAAATGGAACTCTTGGGGACTGACTATTGTTGACAACAAGGGGAAATGTAACACTTGGGGACTGACAATTGTTGGTTACTGGGGAAATGGAACACTTAGGAACTGACAATTGTTGACTATTGGGTAAGTTGAACACTTGAGGACTGGCAATTGTTAATCATTGGTTAAATGGTACACTCGGGCAACGACCATTGTTGATCACTTGGTAAATGGTACACACGGCTACTGACAATTGTTTATCTTTGGGTAAATGGTTCACATAAGTTCTGATAATTGTTGATCACTGAGTAAAGGGTACACTTGTGATAATTGTTGACTATACATGGAATATGGTACCCTCGGCGTTTGACAGTTGTTGACTAGTGTTGGTTACTTAGAAGATGGTATCGTCCCGGACTGACAATTGTAGATTTCTGAGTAGTTTAGCTGTATTCAGGGACACACTGTTGTTGACAACAAGAAGATATTAAACTCGGGGACTGATCGATGTTGGTTATTATGTATTTTCACGGCTACTAGCACTTGCTGAAAATAAGGCATTTGTTCATTTCGGGGGATTGGCAGTACATGTTTCCCTCGGGAACTGCCTATTTGCTAGTCAAAGTGGTATATATAGTTTACTTTATAATTGAAAATTTTTGACTATCACAAACACTCAGATTCTAACATGTGTAGCCTACTATGTAGACGGTATCTTTGGGGATAAACATACGTAAAAAAATGAAAGTAAGATAGACAGTTCCATCAGTACACACAATTATAAATGCAGACATTTGAGATCAATGTTTCAGAAAATGACTGGAATTTAAAATATAACTAAAGCATCTCTCTCATTATGTACCGTGGTGTATTTCACAAAATTAGAGTGGACGTTGACAACTAAATATTCAATTTTTCAATAAAAAAAATATTCAACAAAATATATAAATCTTAATAATATGTATGATTTAACAAGGTGGACAAACCTGCATATCCATCGTGTAATCCTTAGATATAATAGTAAATGTTTAAACTTTCCTTATGTAGTCATAATTAGTATTAAATATTTCACTTAGGATATCAATATACACTAATAAACTCATTTTAGAGGTCTAGAAAGGGGAATTCATGGTTCTTGGTTTTCAATTAAAGCGCTTTGTACCGAGTATAATCATATTTAATTGAGAAGTATTTTTTTTATAAGTCATAACTTTTTAATACATGTACATGTATAATAAATGTGTTGAAGTACTTGGTGCGTTGTAAAGGCATTCTGGTTCAATCTAATTAAATTCCTTTGTATGCCTCGTTGTTAATTCAACAATGGACAAGTATTATAGAATTATTAAATACTAATTTTTTTCAGTGTATAAAATAAGAATAAAACCGTAGTTGACACATTTTGATATGTACCAGTAAGTAAAACGGTCGAAATTTGAATAGTTGTATTGAATAAGCACTCTGCCAAATTGTCACAATTCTCACGTAAGCATGACATTAAAATGGCTGTTCCGTTGTTATTTTGTATGTCCTGCTTATGTTTGTCTCATATGTACAACTACATTAAAGACTCTATTTTAGATTTGGTTATGTGGGAATTGTTTACTTTTGAAAAACAGTATTGCACTTCAAGTTATACAAATTTTATGTCCTTTCAGTGGATTTGTTTTTACGTATTCAGTTCTATTGATATATATGTTTGTATAGGTTCTTTTTTATATCCTTCGAACTGTTTCAAAATTTAAAAAAAACACATAATTTATGTGCTGTGATTACTATGTGAATTTTGCCTGTTTTAATTTGTTCTCTGATTAATGAAAATCGTCATTTAGCAAGGTACCTTGCTCGGTTTATGATCGGTTCGTGACATGGTGATATGCTTTCTCCCGAATAGAAAGAAAAGATTTTCAGTGTTGGTTCTTTGCATGCATCATGCATGTTATCCACGTAATCTGAAATTTCACAAGCTTATTGTTAAATTTCTTTAAATATATATCAAAAGCTAGTGAATCTTTGCCAACAAATAAAAACGAATCTGTGAAATAAATAGAAAAAAGTTAATAATATTTGTATAATCGCATAGATATTAAATTGAAATTTTAAAATTAGAGAATTAGATATTATTGTAACGTGAACAACGGGAGATAACTTATAACTTACCGGCATATTGAAACTTTCTTCATTAATTCAGTGACTTAATAATGTACTTCAACACCAAATATTGGTTACTATTACGCAAGTGACAAAATACAGAACATGTAATTGATACCTTTTCTGCTCAGGTTTTAATTGACTGCAAACATATAAATATAAGATCGATTTGTCTGATAGGCGTCATAATAATACCGTATTATAATGAATTTGAATCTGGTTCAAAATTGTTTGTAGATATATTGGCAGACACGAGTGAAGGTCGTACTTACTATTCATGGTTATTTTGTAAAGTTGCATGTGTAATTTTAACCCACAGAACACTAATAACCTCTTCTTTCAAATCTCTTCAACAGCACATCGAGACATCAAATAATTATTAAAAGCAGTGTTAATTCTTACTTTGTCACAGTGCTGACTACGAAAAATAATGCATACAAAGAATAACCGGAATCAGCAAAAAAAAAAACTACGAGAAACAACATAACTCAACAACTACTTCGAATAAAAAATAAGTTCATATGCACAAAGAAAGACTAACAACAAAAAAAACACCACAGTGTTATATTCTATTTTTTAATATACTAATAAATGTTGTTTTTTTTTTTTATCTGATTGCATATATATTAGTGTGACCGTGTGCTTGACCTGTTTGTATTGATCTCTTGCATCTGTAATGAATTGGTACATGTGCTATCGAGCTCGACTCAAGTGCCTCGGTAATCTGTCAATCGAAAATGATAACATTAAAATTGAGAGTGCAAATGGGGAATGTGAATTTGAATATGCTGCTCGTCGTTTTTGTTTTTGCTTGTTTTTTTTTTTTTGCTTAACGACAAGAATTACATATTTCACGCTTGTCACTTTAAGAACGAGAAAAATATATAAATTCATTGAAAAGCTTGGTTCTGCAAAGTTTATCGATCGAGATAGAAGGCAAGTGGTCAAATTTTGACTAGCAGACAGCGTGGTATTCTCTCAACATGGGGAAAAGTCCCCATTCCATAGACACATGTTTGCGTATTTATACATCCTGCAAAGCTAAAATTATTTCATAAGATATACTATTATATAGTCGCCAGACGCGATTTTCATCTACAAAGTTATTTCTCAGGCGGATCCAGAAAGGGGGGGGGGTAACCCCCCCCTTTTGTTTTGGACGATCAATTCATTTGAATGGGGACATGTAGTTGGAACACCCCCTCCCCCTTTTTGTCCTGGGTTAGGAACCCCCCCTTTTTAAAATGGCTGGATCCGCCCCTGTTTCTCATACGTGACTTTCAAACTAAACAAGTTAAATGGCCAAAGGTGCAATGATAAAGAGCATTGAAGCCCAAAAATCCGAAAGGACAGAGAGAAGTTCAGGTATCTATATATTTATTATCGGCTCCTAGTTATCGGTCGGCGTCGATATTAAGAATTGAACGATGGACAGTTAGTGCGTGAATTTTTCTTGCTATCTGATAGGAAGATATTACGAGACGTGAATAATCAAAGTTTTTTGATTGGTTAGGACAATCCAAACCTACTAAATGTCCTTCAATCCCGTAGAGTATCGGATTTGTCCACTCTATTTTAGCAATTAGATTTTGCCTGGTCATTAATCATGCATATTCATGATATTGGTACACAGGTAACTCTATCTAAAATAGTCGAATCTTCTGGAGTTTCGTAAACAACAACGTTAAATGATATATACTACTTCATAACTTGTGACCTCACGTGTGTGGTAAAATTTGTTGATTGATGCACGTGGCTATTCTAGTAAATGAATTAATCTACAAAGCGAGAGCACTTTCCATTTTCCTCAGCTAAGAGTCGACTAGCCCTTTTTGAAAGGCTAATGCTTGTAACTACCTATCTCTTTGATGTTGATAAAATTTGAGGGTTGTTTAGGGCAGAATCGCATCTACTGAAACCCGATCTTGCACCAACTGACATATTAATATCGATGTGTGTAGTTTCGGATGAAATTCACTTAAAGGAATACCTCAAAAATTGAATGATGAAGGAAACAAAGATCCTGGGTTTTTTTTAAACATTATTAAAGCACAAATTACACCCATAAGAGGGCCTAATGCATGACAATTACATTTAATAACAACAATATAATCATGACATTTAAATTTAAATGAAAAATAAAAATAAATGAAATCTAACGAAAACACGCACTCCTAACTCACTTCTTCGTCATAATGATAGATAATGTGTTGTTTGAAATGTTGCATAAAATGACAAACATGTATCTATAGAGGTAAATCGTATATAAATGTTTTTATGTAAATCGTATATAAATGTTTTGATGTAAATATAAACATGATGAAGGAGACATGTCGACAAGTAATAGAATAATTTGGTACAAGACTATATGTCAAAGTTAAATGGTGTATACTCCCGGAACAATGTGGTGTAGATTAAAATTACGTGTTCGTAAGAGGAGAGGGATGAAAAGTGAACTGTGGAATTTCCCGATCCAGGAAGAGGTTAGTAAATTAGATTTCATGATACTTTTGATTAGAGTATGCAAAAAATACTGCAAAATAGTCTGTTAATTATAACGCACATTTCGAATCCATATGATATGTCAAGGTAGATCTCCTCTGGTTTTTATATGGTATCTACGTAACGGTATAAGTCAGTGAGAAGACATAGATAGGTAAAAAAATGTATGTTAACTTATTCAATGCATCGAATTACAACTTATCAGATCTGAGATCTGGTGTGAATTCCAGGCTAGATGTGGTCCAGTTAATTGCTGATCGGTCCTTCAAAAAAAAAGAAGAAAAGGAAGTAAAGTAGTATATGGTAAAATACTTGTAAAGAACAAATATTTGAGAAAAAGCCCCATCATGACAAAATAATAAGAAACCAACAACTTTACGTATGATAAAAACAAAAACAAAAATGATAGAGGTTATTGTATACAGCAAACAAAATGATAGAGGTTATTGTATACAGCAAACAAAATGAAGGAAACACGCTGAGTAACAAGCTCCTGACTTGGGACCAACACATAAACAATGTTTCCCGTATACACTTGTTTGTAAAGATTAAACATCTCCTAGCCTGGAACAAAACATGTTTATTTAAAAAAAATAGTTTAATTGTTTGAAAAGCTTGAATTATGATTGTTGACATAATTTTGACACTAGTATGACATTTGATAAAGATAAAGTTGTTCGTCGTCTTCTTGACCATTAATTTATCTGGTGAGTTCATTTTATTGTTCATTTGGATTCTTTATATTAAAATTAATACAAAGTAATGAGAATTAAAAAAGTTAGTTGAGAGGTTATCCTATTATGACTGTCAAATTTTCACCGATGCCCTCGTCAACACTATATATCCAGTTCTTATAACAACACCCATGTCTACAGAACCAGTCATACATTGAAATATTCATTAAATGGAATACTAGTGCATGCATTGAAACTGTTTGCACGTACTTCCAAGTTTAGTGTAATGTCAATGTTTCTTAATTCCATATTATAGCACGATCGCTGTAGTACCATCCAATAGCTGTTTATTAGAGAGAGTCTATGATCCCTAGTCGTACAAAACTGTCGAGGCAATAGGTTGAACAAGTGGGTGACCCGAATGCGTATTTTATAAAAAAAAATCTGTGTTACGGACGTAATTTTCGGACTTAAAGAATGCTTTCCCCAGAAACTCTTAATCCTCATTTTGTAGTACTACCCAATAGCTACGCGTGAGGACAGCGTTTATAATCCCTATCTATAAAGAAGTACAGAGACAATGGGTCGGAAAGTGGGTGTAACCCAATGCGTATTTTAACGAATTTTGCTTTACGTCCATGTTTCGGACGAAATTTTCGGCCTTTAAGAAAGCTTACCCCAGAAATTAGGTACCCTCTTGCTGTAGTACTACCAGTATCCAATAGGTATTTATTAGAGCAGAGTCTATGATCCCTAGCCATACAGAGCTGTCGAGACAATGGGTTGGACAAGTGGGTGACCCGAATGCGTATTTTGTCAAATTTGACTTTTTTTCCCGTGTTACGGACGTAATTTTCGGCTTTCCCCAGAAATTCTTTATCCTCACGTTGTAGTGCTACCTAATAGCTATAAGTTAGGACAGCGTTAATAATCCCTAGCTTCAAAGAACTATACAGAGACAATGGGTTGGAAAGTGGGTGTCCCCAATGCATGTTTTACCGAATTTGGCTTTATTTCCCTGATTGGACGACATTTTCGGCCTTTCAAAATGCTTACCCCAAAATTTCTTTACCCTCCCACTGTTGTACTGTCCAATAGCTACTTATTAGAGCAGAGTCTATGATCCTTAGCCATACAGAACTGTCGAGGCAATGGGTTGGACAAGTGCGTGACCCGAATGCGTGTTTTATCAAATTAGACTTTTTTCCGTTTTATGGACTTAATTTTCGGCCTTTAAGAATGCTTATTTTTCACACTGTAAAACATTTATCCAAACTATTAAAAGTCTAAAATAAGCAATAAACAGGTCGCGGGAATGAAAATACGTAGCTTCGTTTCGTGTGTATTTTAGTCTAGGCGCCATCTAATTAATTATCGAGTTGACCTCTATAGTCATCCGATGACCATATAAGCGATGTAAACATAAAAATAGATATAAATAGATTTAGCAACTCGTGCTGTTCGATTATTTTAGGCTTATTTATTTCATATTATAGATGAAAAATAAGTGTTTATAATAGTTTTTACCTGATTAAGAATGATTTTTTGTGGATCGAATCAGTCAATCAAATGATTTACCCTTGTTTCACTTTCAATGTCGACATTCTTTTCCTTTAAATAATTATACACATACAATTCACGTGTTATCCAATTCAAGTTAAGGGGTTAAATTGAAGTTCACATGAATACGGATTCAATGAGGTCGAATTATTCACATGCAAGTGAATAATTCATAATCAATGTTACTTTGCTTATTTTGACAATTCAAGTGAACCTAGCTACTGGCTGCTAAAAGCGAATTATTATTTCACTATTTGCATTTCATTGATGATTGAGCCAAAAAATAATATATTAGATTTTTGATATATCTCGTAGCTAGTGCCCCTTTTGGGAGTTAACATTGAAAGTTCACATGAATACGGATTCAATGAGGTCGAATTATTTACTTGCAAGTGAATAATTCATAATCAATGTTATATTGCTTTTTTGACAAAATTGCACCTAGCTACTAGCTGCTAAAAGAGGATTATTATTTCGGTTGCATTTCATTGATGATTGAGCCAAAAAAATAATATTTTAGATTTTTCAGTATATATCTCGTAGCTAATTAGTTTTCAACAAATTACAAAAAATTCTCAAAAGAATCACCTTCTTTGTGTTATATTATACAATAATTATTATTATTCCATTGGTGAATACATCACCACTTCTCTACCCCTCCCCACGACTATTCACACTCTCTCTCTCTCCCTCTTTCCCTCCCCTCTTTTCTCTCTTGGCTAATTGACCCTATAACCTCTGACGTCAAAACAATAATATACAAAATCGGACTCCAAACAACAAATATAACATAGAATTTGATTGGCCGATATTTTCATTTTATCCAATATAATTCTGTTTTACAAGAGGTCGTGTCAATTCTGACAGGTGTGACGAAAAAGGAACTGAAAGGTAACGACAGACAAAGTAAAGTAAATATAATTCATTTTTTTACTCAATTTCTATCAAAGAAACAACATTTAATGTTTGTGTATTCTCTTGCCATCTCAATAAGAGTGCATCAATTTAAGTCAGTTAAAACTTATTATGATTTTTAACGTCAAAAATGTCATAAAACACAGGTGATTGATGAATATATTTACGGAATGTGAACATAAACGTTATGCAATAAATGTAATATAAAAAAGTAAATCTTTAATCATATTGAGCATTTATTCCAATACTATTTGGGCCACAGGCACTAGTCTCATGTGATGATAAATTTAGCCACATTCAAGTGCCTGTGTATTGGGCCGTCAGACCCCTTTGTATATCAAGGAACTATAAGTTGGTACTGACAAAGGGGTTTGAAGATCTACAAATTTGTTAGTCCTGTATGCATGTAGAGTGGGGTGCTCATTTTCGCCGCGGACACAATTTCGCCGTTTAAGGATTTTGAGGTGTAAAAACTTCAAAGGATGGCTGAAATGGAAGAAATGTACCCGTAAATTATATTTTTATACCAGATATAATATTTTTTTAAACTGAGACAAAATTGCGGCTCCTATCGAAAATGACCGAAAAACGGACAACGATTTTCGGACAATTTCCTGAATAAAAAACACGATTTCAAAGAAGTATTTCTAAGTAAATATTTGACTGAATGCCCTAATTTTGAATTCTTTATACCTTTGACATGTCTGCTATTCATCTATAATGCAATTGATTTGATAAAAATTGTTAAAAGCTGCGGTTATTTGGTTTTAAATAGATGTGTAAAAACGGCGAATATGTGTCCTCCATTGACAAAACATCCGGAAATTTCAAACACCCTTTAATCTAACTTTTCAGATGATTTTCTTAAAACAAACCGGTTTTCAAGCTTAAGTATATTTTGCATTTGAAGTTATCTTCATATAGAAATATCAGTATACTTCAAAAACATTTAGACCTGAACATAAACTGTAGAAAACATGGAAAGATGTGGCGAAAATGAGCCCCCCACTCTATGTACCTAAATTACTCAAATATTCAAGCCATCTCTCCAGAGCTCTGAGAGTAAAGTGGAATTCATGTACACTCCCTTTTGGGATTAATGGACTGAGATGTTTCAAATTTAATTAAATCATTAGAATGGGAAAATTTAGAAATAAGAAGGAAAAAAGCTAGATTAACTATGCTACATTGTATATAAAATAAATTAAGGGTTAGTTGAAGTTCCTAAGACAATTTAACAATATCTGATAGACATATTAGCAAATGATTAGGGGGAAACATAAATTTAGGCAAATATCAACAAACAAAGATTTCTATAAATTTTCATTTTATCCTCGCACTATTGCGGGCTGGAACTCACTACCTAAAGCAATAGGTATGTCTGACACCCTGGAATCCTTCAAAAGTGGCATATCCACTCTAACATTTGAAGGATCCACAACAACTAATTAAACTTCAAAGCCACTGTACATAATGTATATATGTTATTGTTAACGATTTTTCTTTGTCATATTATTTTAAATTAAGTCCATATATACATAGCACACAAGTTCCCGGAAGTTTTACACTCTACCTAGGAGTCTACTCCCGTATTCGGAAAAAGAAGAAGAAGTTTCACTATCTTATTACACCACAGACAATCACTAGCTACATTGTACCTAACACCAATGAAATGTCTGGAAACAGACAAACCAAAGAGATACCCGCAAATTGATCACCAACGTCCCTGAAGTACCCATTCTAGTTTTAACTCCCTCTAAATAAATGTACAAACATTTCTATCACATTGAGTCAGGATTGAATCCAGGACCTTCATTACTGTAGCAGACAGTCTCAACCACTGAGCCATGTACTCTCACCAAGTATTTTGCAGGTGTACCTACATTTTGTACATCTGCAATATTGTACATTGTACATGTATGAAAACGGACAAAGTCCGTATTATAGCCATTTGCTCTATTGTAATCAGGTTATACATACATAAAAAAGTGTGAAAAATTGTACATGTAATCAAAGACAAAAATTGGCAATCATACCATATCTTGTTATTTTTATGAAGTACATGTACAGTGGAATCCCCTAGCTGTTCAGAATATTTCACTTTTTCATTTCTTATACTACCATTTCTTTGTAAATAAAAATTGGTGTGTCTAATAATCATCCTCAATTTACATTTATCTGGACAGCTAGATATGTATCCTCCTAACAATGTCTGTAAATCTAAAAGTATAATGTTACCAAGTGTTAAACAAATCCAATTTGGACATCAAAAGAGAACATCTACAGCAGAGAATAGTACTGGCATTGAATTATGAAATGATTTGACCACATTCAAATAAAGCAGGTAATTCCTGTCGACATTTTTGACAATGAACAGTTAATTACTATGAAAATACCACCTGTTTACGTATTTAGCAGGAACATATTCAGCTGTTTACACTGTTGTATTTTTATAAAATGTATAGTGAACTACATTGTATATTTTTTAACATGATGAAAGGTTTACATGTTTGTCTGACTGCCTCTGGCTGGGTTCATCTGACCTTGACCTATAAATTTAAGCTGATCATTAATAATGTTCACTTAATGTGTGATACTCTAAGTCTTAGTTAAATTTGATCCTCTATCACAGTACATGAGGTACATTAAATGCATGTACAAAAAGGATGTAATTGTTCTTGGAAATTTTTCACAGCAGGATGAGTTGCTAGAAAAGTGTTTGCCATAATGCTAAAGTGATGACTGTATGATATTAAAAAATCTGATGATGAATCACTTCCTTCAAATTAAAGAGTTAATATTCATTTCCTTCAAATTAAAGACAATAAGATTTATTTCCCACAAAAATTATTAGTTGTGATACTAATGTGCATACTTAATAGTTTCTAAATGATGAAAATGTAAATTACACAACAATATATATATAAACATGTACTACCAATAGTTAGTGGTACAAAATGGAGGTTTTCTCTGGGATCATTGATATGCTGAATCTAAACATGTACATTTGTATTAAGATTTTAGATTATCATGATTATGGGTCTAACTTTCATGTTGGTACAAATTAGGGTCCAAAATTAAAAGTGTTTGATTTCAACAAAATTTGAATATATGGGGTTCTTTGATTATATGCTAAATCTAACCATGTATTTGATTTTTGGGCCCTGTTATCAAATTGGTCCACATTGAGGTCAAGATGGTCCAAAATTGAACTTTGTTTGATTTCATCAAAAATCGAAATATTAGGGTTCTTTGATATGCTGAATCTAACTGTGTGTTTAAATTTTAAATGTTTGGTCCCATTTCCAAATTGGTCTTCATAAAGGTTGAAAGGGTCCTAAATTTTAATTTTGTATGATTTCAACAAGAATTGAATATGTGGGGTTCTTTGATATGCTAAATTTAACCATGTATTTAGATTTTTGATTTTTTTTTTTGAGTTTGAATGTTGTGTCCATACTGGCTCCAGTTGTTCATAGTTAGACATCTGCGGTCGTATCAAGCTGCGCCCTGCAGATCATTTTAGTTTAAGTTCAATTGATTTAAGGCCCTGGGCAACTGCCTACCTCATCCCTAAATGAGTGAAATAAAAATTTCTTTCTATGGTTAAAGTAGTTTCACATCATTTAGTTTTTTGTCAGTTAAAAAATCAGTTGAATTTTGTTTCTTAATTTATTTTATTTTACAAACAAACATGACAAAGATGGATTGTTTCAATTTCCTGCAAAATGTATCTCTTTTCATTGATTAAAGCAGTTTTGGGATTTCCTGTAGTAAACAAATTCTGAAATACAGAAGTAGCCTTGTACCAAAACAATTAAATAAACACTTATTGAAATTCTAAGATTGAATACACCATAACTGTAAAAATTTAAAGGTAAACACTTTTATGTCTGAGCCTTGCACTGGTTATCTTAGGTGTTAAAATTTCTATTTGACAAATGTATAGTTAGTATATCAGACACTGAAATAATTTAACAGCTTCCTAACTAAAAATCTTATTTACCTCACATTAACTTATTAAATTTAAGTAATGTTATCACTTTAGATCAATTTAGTCTTTCTATTTTAATGTGATGCTGAATCACAACACAGAAATGTATATATGTGATAAATTTGAACTTGATACATCAATGAACATGGTGAAGGAAGTTTATTTATCAACCAGTCAATGTTATTGTCAGTTTATAATCTGTAGTACTTACCTTATCAGGCAGTATTACTTAGAAATGATATAAGTAGCTAATATTCACAACTTATACAGGAAGAAGTAATTTTTATCAAAAAAATATATTTTACATTGTTACTTCAGTATATAATTAGAACTTAGAAGAAAATTATCTGTAACTGACACAATCACAGACAAAAGACAATACATGTATATGTACATATACCGCATGTACATGGTAAGAATTAAAGTGATTTCCTTGTTGTTTGAATATATTACTGCTGCCAACATGTTATTTATATATATCTTGATTACCAAAGTCTAGATATAAACTATAGGTACATGTATTATGAATAAAACTAAATTTTGAGGAAGATTCATCATCAGTTTAAAGAGGGCTGCTAGATTAATACTAGAAACAGACCCATTCGCTCCTTCTGCACCCTTATTCAAACACTTAAACTGGATGACAGTTGAACAGAGAATAAAATATCATAAGTTAGTGATGACATTTAAGTGCATTAAATGTGATGCCCCATCATATCTTACTAACAAGTTTCATTATGTTTCAGACAGAAATCCATACCCCTTGAGAAATGCTGTTCAAGGAAACCTCATACTCCCTAAACCAAAAACAGAATTGTTCAAAAAATCTTTTATGTATTCTGGACCATTCTTGTGGAATAATTTGCCAATACCGTTAAGAAATATTACAAATGTTAATTCTTTCAAATACAAAATAACAGATCATTTATAGAAATCAACCTAGCTGTATCAATAATATAAAAAACTGATCATGTCATCATGTTTATTTTTTTCATCACATTTTATCAAGTTGTATTGAACATTATTATCATACTTGACTTTTTATACTAATGTATGCAATGTATATGTTTGCATTTTGTTTGATTTCTTATGTCGAGGGCCTCAGGGAAGATTAGTTATATAGCTAACTGTGTAACCCTCTTAAAATAAAGTATTGTTGTTGTTGTTGTTGTAGTTAAAAATATAATATAAATTCTATCCAGAAAAATTCCATAGTACATGTATATTGTTATCATCGTTAGATTTATACATTTCAGGTTAAAAATGAAGGTACAATAGATGGAAACAGTGGTAAAATGTCTGCCACAGAACCAGATGAAATTACTATTATTGGTAAGGTTGTTTTTCATTCTGACAATCTACAAACATATATATGGCTGTACGTATGCCTGAAGAGCCACCATTATTGATTTTCAAAGAAAGAAAATACATAAGTTAAAGAAAATTAGCTTCCTTTACATTTTGATTTTATGTTTCACATAGTTACAGAACTACTGAGACTTAAAAAATATATGATAATTCAGAAATTTAATGTCTCATGTACAGTTTTACATGTATAACAAACTGTGAATACCTTAAGGTATCCACCCACTATTACCCAACCTCACGATAACCACTTCAGGTGTTGGTTCACCTTGTTCAAATTCATGTATAACAAATGTATGATGGATATTTTGGTTTTATTTTAACGTTTTTTTGTGCATTCTTTTTTTTTTTGTTTCCCTAAAATATTATGACTAATACCATGAATACTGAAAGGTACACTAAATTTCAAAGTTTAATTTTATATATTAAGTAAGAAAAAAAGTTTGTATTGAATTTTGTTTTATATTTTACAGTGGTTGCTGGAAAAGGGCTTCAAGGAAAGAAGCAAGGTATTTAATACATCATATTAGTAATATTAATTTAAAATTTCTATAAACTTTATAGATATATATATGAAAAAAAATATTTCTTACATAATTAGTTGTCTAAAGAAAAAAAGGTAAAAAGTTATAAAAATCACTACTAGAAATATTAAAAAAATATTTTATGAATATGTAAAAAAAAAAATTATACTGTATAAAACTGTAACTACATTTTACATGTTGTATTTTATTTTCAGGGCGTCATAAGTTTTCTGTAATATTTGGTGTAGGAAATAGAAAGTATAGAACATGTGTTGTAAAGGATCCTGGGGGATGTCCAGAATGGAACGAGGAATCTGTCATGTAGGTTTACTCCTGTAAAACATGTATTAGAAGGTTTAACTTTATACTGAATAACATCTTCATTTAAAAGCAATAATTTGATAAAATTGAGACTAGAAACAGGAAATCTCAATGTAGGTTTTACTGCTATTTCCTCAATTTTTGGAATAGGTTTAACTTTATGATATTACTGAATAATATCTTCATGTAAAACAATAATTTAATATGATTGAGAATGGAAACAGGGAATGTGTCACAGAGACAATAACCTGATTTAAGAGCAGACAACAGCCTAAGGCCAAGAATAATTTAAGTACACTTCCGTGAAATTGTTTGAAATTCTAACCCAGTTAATTACAGATTAAATCTTAATAGTCTTTGACAATTTTTCATGTAAGCACATATTTGCTGGTCATGTCATCATGTGACATACTGTACATGATATAGGATAAGTTCCTAGTACCTTCAGGGGTATATGTACAGATGATTGGACTCCATTGATACTATCAGGATATAGGTATCAATGAATGTGTATTGAAACATACCCTCAAGACCAACATCAAAATATCTTATTTATATCGTGACAGATTCAGTCCTATATTAATGCATGTTTTCTATCTGATTAGATATTTGTATGATTTACAATGTCTGGTGTGTTATGGCTTAGGGAATAATTTAAACTATTTAGCTTACAAGGATTTTTTTTTTAAATAACCGTATTTCAGCGTCAGGATTAATTTGTTTGATTAACTTGCCAGTACTAGTGAAACTCAATTTGCTCATTTTCACATTAGATTAAATGAATTGTATTCATGAGCTCTTTTTAGCTCACTTGGCTCAAAGGCCTAGTATGAGTTTTATATCTTCTCTCTTGGCATCTGGGAGTTATTGCCATTAAATGACAAATTTCACAAAATTTTTGCATTTTTTTTTCTATTTCTCTGGGAAAAAAGTTATAGACAGATCGAAACTTTAAGTCATAAGAAACGAGTGACCGGTGAAAAATAATATTCTTCCAATTCTTGAAACAATGCATACAAACATCATAAACTAAGTCTTCTGTGCACGAATTTATCATTTTTTTCGTGTAAATTTCGTATAATCATCAATTTTTTTTTCAATCGGTCAGTGTTGTTGTGAAAATATGGCACGTAAAGTTCGTGTTTTGAAGCTGAAGATTAACGATTGTCACCTGTTTGTCAACAATCGACAAAAAATCAACAAAAAATCAACAAAAAAACACGGAAATTGAGCACATGTTTAACATGTAAATTCAGTTAATAGTTTATTTTAAGGACATCCATGCGTATTGTGATCACTGGATTTTTACGAGATAGGTCACACTGAGGTCACTTTGCATGGAAGGAAGCAATTAAAATAAATTAAACTTCTTCTAAATATGAATAAATTAAAGAATTTTCTTCAGAAAAAATTTATATGTACATAAGTTTTATAATGAAAACTATCCATTGAGTTATAAAAAAACATATACATTATTTTTTTTGATTTGAGGTTTCTTATGACTTTAAGAGTTTTAAATTATGTGGCATGACTATAAAAAGATAGCAACCTCCGATAGAAGAAAACATTCATCAATAACATGTTAACGTCAAATATTGCATGAATATAAAAAGATGTCATATTATGATTATTTTTTGTAGACAAGTGAACAATGTTGCAGACCAAGTATTCCTTATAGTGACAGAAAAAGAAGATATCCTAGGTCAAATCAATATTCCCGTAGCAACGTTGTTAGGACCACCAGGCAGAGTGATGAAGCAGCCATTACAGTCCCATAAAAAATGTCCTAGTCCCAAAGGAGAACTTATTTACCAGTGCTTTGTGTCAAAGTATAGACCTTCATTCTTTCCGAATTCAAGTACACCCAAACGTACGAGTACTCCAAATGTATATGATAAACATAGAAATGGTATGACATCATCTCCGATTATGAGACATAAACATGAAAAACGAAGGGGTAGTACGGCTTTACAGACATTAAACAAAAAGTTTTCTAAGTCTATACATGACTTGTTTTCATTCGCAAGAAGTCCAACACAGGACGATGAGGATAAAAATGTTTCAAATTTAAGTAATGGTCGTGCCAGTAGTATTGGATCAGGATTAAATAATGCAGGTAAGCTACCCATAATTCATAGTGTCACCCCGACAGAAGCATTAATTGATGGAGGAACAAGAGTGACAATTGAAGGGAAGAATCTAGGTTTATCCAAGGCTGATATAATGGAATTATTAATCTGTGAGGTGGATCATGCTGACTATGTAGAGTTTGAATCTTCTTCAAGAATCTTCTTAAAGATTAAACCTTCCACAGCAGGAAGAGGTGATATTATTCTAGAGACTGAGTCAGGAGGGATAGGAACATTGAAAAATGGTTTTACGTATGTGGATCCAAATGCTCCCTCGACACCCTCATTGACGGAAAGTGGTTCGTGTAGTTCTAACACAAGATTTTCTATAGGTGATGAAGAACTTAGTAATAATGTAATTGTTCCACCCTCACCTAAAGTACCAAGATCACCCAAACAGAAAATGAGTGTAAGTAACCTAATTTTATGGATATCCTAATTTAAATAAATACAATACAGATTGTCATGCTAGTTAACATGTATCAGACTTTCAGGTCATGTCCATATAAACATTTGTCACATTCAGGTTAAGCATGTTGAGTATTCAAGTACACCAGGTCTGGGAGGTAAAAAAATAAAATATGAAATTCAAAAAGACCTTTCAGGTGAACATGGTGAACATTGATTTGTTCCATAAATTAAATATCTGTAATATTAAAATTCTGTGAAACTGATACATGTATATGTAGTTTAACAAAAAATAAAATCACAAAAATACAGAACTCTGAGGAAAATTCTAAATGGAAAGTCCCTAATCAAATGGCAAAATCAAAAGCTCAAACACACCAAATGTATGGCGAACAACTGTCCACAAGAGAAATATTTTACTAATGAGAATGATGGTGTAAATAAGCAGACTGTTTGACCATCAATTTGAATTTCAAGATACACCTGAAATGTCAGTTTTATTACATGCACCTGACTTTGAATGCTTTACTAACTGATTCTCCTCATTTCAAGCCTGTGACTACATGATTTAACTACATGTACTCTGAATGTCAAAAAAGTTAGAAATTTTTACAATAGTCACTTATGACCAAAAATTCCTCAAGGCTGTTCATGTCCATTTCCATACACTTGTTCATGTTGTTTGAAGAAAGAATATTCTATGTTTTGAGTTTAAAATCATTTACAATGTATAATAAAAAATGTAGTTTGATAAATAACTTAGTTTATTATATACATTTTAATGTTTTTATGTTTTAGGTACTAGACACATGTATTTTTACAGAAGGGTCTATCAATTCCCTTGATTAATTCCATGTCGTCATTATGAACAAATCAAACACATTCCGCATTTCCAATTCCATTTTTAATTGACATTGTTTTTAAAGAATTATTCACACATCAAGGGAACTTTGTTTTAAGTCACAATTACCATAGAATTAATAGCTTATATGATAGCAACTATATGTCTCGGTAAGGCCTTCAAAAATGGCAAAAAGATTCTGATCTCAAAATTTTAACACTGATTGCATCTCTATAATAGAGATTTTTCCTGCTAGCAACATGAGCAATACATCTTATTTTTGATAGGTTTTCTTCATAGTCTTTGACTGTTTATAAACTATTTCAGGTCACATTACCAGATGGTGATGGCAATAATGATTCAGATGGCAAGTCAAAGAAAACATTTCTCAAACATATCAGAAGGGCAAGTGAAGGTCATGCATTGTTCCAGTCAAAAGGTCCAGGTAGGCAATTTAAGAGTTTACAGATTTATAGTTGAGATATTTGAAACAAAGATTTATCATTGTTTATAGGGAAACTCTGTAATTTGAACAATTTATTTTGCCTAAAATATAAGGTGAAAATGTGAATTTTTTTTTTTATAGTAGTTGTACAAATTTGAGGCCTGCATATATATATATCCCATTTATATAGAAGAAACTTTTAACTTCAAAATAAAGTTATCACTGTGAAATAATAAATTTGACCAACTATGCAAACTGTAAAACACTCCTAAAGGGTTAGAAGTATCTGATGAAATGGATGCATGGAGAACTCTTTACAACCTGTAGAGTGGGAATTAAACTTTGAAACACATCATCATACTTTTGAGTTTAAAATTCTTTTAGTTAAATGGTTTCTTATATGTTTTTAGTTCAGGCGGTAGTTCCACAAGTAAATATGGAGTCCCTGAAAGCAGAAATTGCTCGCTTAAAAAAAGAGAATGAACAGATTGATGTACTAAAAGAAGAAATTGAAAGTAAGGATAAAATATATAGAAGTGTCTTTATCACCTTTACATATATATAATTACATTTTACTTTTCAAACATCCTTTTCATAGATATCTAGCAGAAAAAAATATTGGCTAATATAAGATATTTGAGAGCACCCGATTCTGGAATCATTTTCTTTTGGTACATATATGAAGAGACCAGTAGTTTCAAAAACCAATAAATACATAATTGTTAGTGGCCTAAGCAGAGGAGCCGAATTTTTCTTAGGTCAGTATTGTCTGAAGGAGTTACCACTTAGCTGTATAGAATAAAAATGATTATGTTTTATAATAATTTTTTATGAAGTAAAAGAAATGTCTATCTATAAAAAGTTACAAAGAAATGGAGAAGTACAAAACTACATATTACAAAACTGTCTTTTTTGTAAAAATGATTTTAAGACATTAAAGAAGACTATATCTGTGACAATTACTTGAGCATATTGTAATTGAACTCTCAGAATTTACAGCTGTTAAGAATATTTTTTTTATTTTACATTCAAGCTTATTTCTATATATATGTCATTTTGTCAAACTATCAAAGTGATGTATAGGTAACATATGTGAAAAATAATAAAAATGTCACACAAAATAGAACATATTAATCAATAAATTACAATGCTCTATCTGATTTAACTTGAATGTTATGATTTACTTTACGAAATGGATTTGTTATGCTTCATTGGTTTTAGAATATAAGAAAACTTACTGTTGTCAATGGTTGTTGAAATTAGAATTGTAACGGTAAAATTGGTTATGCAAATTACATATATAAATGAACTTTTTATTACCTCATTATTCTATATATACCCACTATTAAATGTTCCTTTCTGAAGTGTAAATAGAAATATCTATGCATAATTCTGTTCAATATATTTTTAGTGGTCTGACTTTTGAGTCTTTTTCTAGATTAAAAAAATGTATGTTATTGAAATAGTACGGTGATAATTGAACTACTAGGATTTTAGCAAAAATTGAAAAATAAACATCTTAAAAATAGTGGAACGTACACACACATACAAATCTTGATTTAAGCTAATGTACATTAATTTCTCTATTTTTAGCATTAAAGAATGACAAGAAAGATATGAAGGTATACATTGACAAACTTGTAGCTAAAGTCATTACACATTGTCCTGAAGCTTTAGCTACCATGTGATGATCATATGGAATTCAAATCAAAGTTTGAGTTACAGAATCTTATCCAAGGAAAAATGGTCTGTGATCCTGCATTTGTCTACACAAAGATCTGGAAATTCAAATTACAGTCAAGAAAACCCAGTCTAGTAAATCTCAATACTGAATAATTGTGAAGCATTTTTGTCTTATAACATGTATAATGATCAGCATGCGGATTTAGACTGATTTTTGCACAAAATTGTGTTTTCATACAAATAGTTGAGCCTGTTATTAATTTGTATTTTTGGAATAATGTAAAATACTTGATCATTTAAAATATCTTCATTGTTCCTTTAACTTTTTTTTTCAAAGATTTTTTGTAACTTAATTGTGTAACTTTAGGTAGGTCAATTTTCAAATTAAATAAATTAAATCTGATAACACAATAAGTCCACATATGTATAGATAATAAGTAAGTAAGGGGATTTTGATATAGAATTGATTTTATACGTGCAAGACTGAAGAAATTGGATGTAAAACCATTTTTGTTACCATGTTTACTGTGATATTGTTATTATTATATTACATTGTGGTTGAACTTTGCAACTTAGAAATTGCAACATAAACAAATTTGTTATTGTTATAAACTGTCTTTCACAAAAATACTGTTTGGCATGAACAAACATTGCAATATGAGTGTTGAAATACAAACCAACTAATTGTTTACTTCAGACATATAAATAATGATACATTTTCTCAAAACATCAATTTTAATTGTACATGGATTAGAAACAGTAGAATGTAATGTTATGCAAAGTATTTGTATCCTATTTTGAGATGAGGTCCAATAAATTGGTGTTTTGGGACAAATTTTATTTTTTTCTCTTTTCTGCATTTTTTTAAACTAGTAATGTTCCAAATAAAATATTTTGTGTAGAAATTAATGAATTTAGATTTGAAGGGCACAACATAAATAATCCACTTTTTTTAAAAGATGTCATACATAAATACTTTTTGAAAATAAAATGCAGCACTTTTTATAGTTTGTGCATTTTGACTTTTTAAAAAAAGGAAAGTTGCAGTATAATGTTTATAGAAATGGCACTACAAATTAATAGATGAAGTTTTAAGTACAAGTAAGATATACAAAATTTTGAGAAGTTTCCAGGAATGTTTTCTGATTTTTCTTCAAAATAATTCATCATCAATTGTTGTATGTTGAAATTTCACTGTTTTCATTAAATTGCCATTCAGTAAGCCTTTCTTAGACTAAGAGCTTGAAATAGATTAGAAAACTGTATATAATAGTAAATTTATCTCAGCGATTATTGCCATTCGATTGTGAAGCAGTTGTCATGTATCTTTATGCCTTTTTTGCAAAGAAAATTTCTTATAAAGTACCTTTAAAAAAATAGTATGAAAGGAATATGAACAGACTTTTCTTTATTAATTTCACATCCCAAAGCCAGTTTTGATATTCTGAGTAAATTTTTCAAGTTTCAAATATTTAAATACAGACCAATAAAAAGCTATTTCTTGATGTTGATATGAAAAACATATGAAAACATGGAATCTTATCTTTGAATTTATGGGGATAAAGTCTTGCAAGTTAATAATTATTCTTTTCACTAAGAGAAGTAACTTTTTTGCCCAACTATGGAAACAAATTAAAAGGGGCAATCTTTAAGATCTGATAGAACATTTCAAATACAAATTCATTTCCTAACACAACATTATTTGAATATGTATCATTTTTATATTACACCATATTCTTTCAAGTAGATATTGGGTCCATTATCTGAACTCTCAATTACAAAATGTAGTCCAGTGGGATGTTAGTATTCAGTAAAAAAGATTAAAAAATCACTGATGATTGTGATGCATGTGCCTTTGTTCAAATATGATTATGCATAAATTATTTTGTCTATGATTTTGTAAGGATCATGAATCAAAGGAAAGTTTGCCATAAAATTGTGTGAAGTGGTTTTTTTCGTTCAATTTTTTGATTGATTTCCATCAATTAGTAATAAAGCAGATCTTTATTTGTTTTTGACTCATCATTTTTATATTTGTTCTAACATGCCTAAAACAAATGAAGATCAAGGAGCTTTTGGAGAAATTTATTCAGTATGAAGAAGTAGAGAAAATAAATGATTTGTTCTGCACTTATCAATCAATTTGCTCATTATTTGGAGACGAACATTGTAAATGATTTTTGTTAGACCTATTTTTTACACTGATGGACTTTTTTAGTATGAAATAAATGAAATTATCATTGTGCTTACTATTATGCTAATATTTGTGCTATATTTTATTGCTGTTATGCTGTATTACGTTTATTGTTGCGGTTTATGCAAATTTTATATTTGTAAAGAGATTGTACAATAATAATACATATCATACTTAACTTTTATATGTTTTATCTGTTTGTTTTCAAATTGTTATTTGTATCAAGAAACAAGATCTGAAAAATTGTATTTCTGAAAAACTTTTATTCGTAAATTATAGATCTGAAATTTTAGATAAGGTTAAACCAGGTTGTTAATAAAGTTCTTAAGTGTTTATATATCACTTTTAATATAAAACATTTTTTTCTAACAAATTATACAAATGTGTTAATTTAAACAGGAGTTTATATATAACTGTTACCAACAATCTAACTGGATCAACAGATATATTATTTATAACAGGAAAGGGCTGGATATTTGTGAAATAATCTAGTTTCATGCATTCCTAAAAAAAATCTGACAGATATGTAATTCTGACATTCAAGGTGAAAATGTTTCATGAATTGGTTGAGAAATGATCTCAAACTATATTTTTTTTGTAACTATCATTTTACATACATTTATATAAGGTTAACTTACTTCACATTGATACTACATGTACTTTGCATAATTTTTTTAGATTTATGCTTAAAAATGTAATATTTTGGACCAAATAATAAGATCTGATTTTGTTACTGGAGTTTGTAGACAGAGTGGGTTTTGCAGTGTAACGAGGTTGGTGTGAAGATTGTTTTAATTTTTCTATGAATTTAACCAAATGTAAGTGTGATTAATTGATTGATTGATGTTTTCAGCTACATTTTAAAAACGGTATTATTCTATAATTTTTTGAGTGTTCAATACAAGCTTTTTAAAACTAATACCAATGTATGTTCACACCCTTTTAAAAATTAATACAAATGCATATTCACACATATCATAGTTTTTGATTTTAAAAAAAAGGCTGATTTTTTTTCCTCATGCTTTTTTGTGTTCAGTTATACCAGTTTTTTGTGTTCATTCATACCTATGTCTTTGTATAATTTGATGCTTTCGAAAGTACTATGCTCATTTTAGATAACTTATTAAATAATTAAAATATTAACTGTTTATTTATTGAATTTGATATCAACACTATTTCCATAGAAAATTAGACATGAAAGGATATATATATACATTTATATGTTGACTTGAAACGAACATAGGATTCAGAAACAAGTTAATTTTCCTTTATCATACTTTGATGTCAACTTGATAAATATAAAACATTTCCCTTGTACATAAAATGCAGACATGGTAAATTATTTTCTATCACTTTAAAAGTTGAAATTGATGTTGAAAACTTCAGTACCTTAAACAATTGAATGGAAAATTATGAATTATGCAATATTATATCCTGAAAATTTAAACTATTTAATTGAGCAAATCAAATTAATTTATATCTTATATATTTTATCTGTATGAAACTCATCTGTTATGTCATCTGCATAATATATATAAATATTAGTAGATTATTATATTAAGACTTCAATGTATCTTGGATACTATACAAAAAAAATGCATGTAAACATTCTTATACCATATTGTGTGAATGGACAACAGATGTGTCAGTCAGCATAAACATATGTATTCATGTTTTACTTTTATAAATTGTTACTTGGATGAAGAGTTGTCTAATTGGCACTCATACCACATCTTCCTATATCTATGAACTGTTATGAAGGTTTATATGTAAGCCGTTTATTGTCAGCATTGTATTTATTTTGATTATAGTATAGTAAATATAATAATATTATTTACCATCTAATGATAATGGTGCTGTTATGTACACAGTTTTTATATTTCATATCAGATCTTGTGATCAGGATATTGTGTTTTTTTTCTCAATTATGGATGAGTGCTCCGGGTAGGAGAACAAATGAAATAATATGTTCATATTAGTATGGTATTTGTACTTGATTGATAAATACAGGTTGCCCTCTGAAAGTTATTTTACCGCAGAGATCAAGCTATTTAACTAAATATATGGAACTGATTAACTGGAAAACATAACCAAATGCTAACATCAAATAACTGATTCAGCATTACTTGATAATGGGGAAGAAAGAACATTATTTTCAAAGATGACATGAATACTTTAAAACGAAAATATTTCCAAAAACATTGTAATACAACTTTATATTTCTCAATTAGGATTGAAATGTCATAGACAAATGTGACTTTTCCTTTAATATTTGGAAAACGAACTGGCTGTTACCCTATAGCACATAGTTATAAATTTATTTGATTCTAATCTAAATCCACTGATCCTAGGACAGCCAATTAACTTATACCAATATGTTGTATTAACCTTACAAGACAATTATCATTTTCTTTCATTCTGACTAAATTAACTGAAAAATTTAGTAGTGGTAATTAAATTAGTTTTGAAAGTGCCATATATTGATGCTTTGTTTGATAAAAGGCTGTTAGTTTAGAGCTAATGGTGATAGAACACTTTCTTGGTCCATGATGTGAAAGGCTGACATTGTAGTCCCTCACTTGATGTGAAAGGCTGACATTGCAGTCCCTCACATGATGTGAAAGGCTGACATTGCAGTCCCTCACATGATGTGAAAGGCTGACATTGCAGTCCCTCACATGATGTGAAAGGCTGACATTGCAGTCCCTCACTTGATGTGAAAGGCTGACATTGCAGTCCCTCACTTATTGCCATTGATGATTAATGTTTATTTTCCAGTTTACTACTTAATTTTGTAGTTTAGATTTGAGGTCACCTATGATGATCACCATAATAATATTTTATCTGAAATGAAGATTTAAATTCTTTATTTATTCAGACATTGATTATTATAGAATGAGGAGCACAAAGATTTCATTGTTATTTTTGCACACAGATTGTGATTTAATTTTAATATGTTAATTTTGTAAAACACATTATTTGCCTTGAGGGTAATGAGATGAAGTTTAAGCTATTGTTCTTTGTTGATATACCTCATATAAAGTAAATAAACAAATGTATTTTATTTTCCATGCCCATATTATCAGTTTTCCTGCTGAAGGTTGGTGGTTGGTTCAAACTTCTTCAACAAATTAAAACTGACTGCCACTTTTAAGTCAAATATGCTGAAATTGGTGTAAAGCAGCAACAATCAATCATTTTGTCAAATGAAACGCCTTTTACAATTTCTGCTAGCAGTGTTTTTGTTGAGCCTGCAACTTTTATTGCAGAAAGCTCGAGATAGTGATGCAGGGGCGGTAGCGTTAGCTAACTTCTTAAAAGCTTTATATTTTGAAAGATGGATGACCTGGATGCTTCGTACTTTGTATGTAGATGCCTTATGTTTCAAAGTTTCTGTCTGTCAGATATCCATTGCCATTATTTTCATGGTTCAGTGACTATTTGGAAAAAAAATGACATTTTTTAATGTTAATTTCTTATAAGTAATAGGAAAACTATATTCAGTATGTGCATACCTTGCAAGGTCCTCATGCCTGTCTGACAGTTTTCATTTGACCTTGACTTCATTTCATGGATCAGTGAACAGGTTGAGTTTTTGTGTTAGGTCCATAAATCAGATACTTTAAGGTGTTAACTGACCTTGACTTCATTTTCATGATTTAGTGGTCAAAGTTAAGTTTTTGTGTTTTAATCTTTTTTTCTTACATTATGGGCAATAGGTTAACTATTTGGTGTATAGAAATATTTAATGATGTAGATGTCAGTCTCACAGGTTTTATTTTACCATGACCTCATTTTCACAGTTCATTGCTCAGTGTTACATTTTTGTGTTTTGGTCTATTTTTCTTAAACTATAAGCAAAAGGGTCAACCATGTTTGATGTATGGAAGGATTGTCTGGCAGGTATCGTGTGTCTTTGACCTCATTTTCATGGTTCATTTGTCAATGTTCAATTTTCATGGTTAAAGTTTGTTGATTTGAAACTTTAAGCAATATCTGCATGGTCTGACCTTGACCTCATTTTCATGATTCATTGGTCAATGTTTAGTTTTCTTAATAAAATCTGTATCCTAGGAACTTTAAGCAATAAGTCAACTATATTTGGTGTATTGAATGGTCAAAGGTGTACATGTATTTCAATGTTTGGTTTATCTGACCTTGACCTCATTTACCGGTACTTGGATCATATTAAGTTTTTGGGGAAGACGGCTTGAAGCCGTCAATCCCCAATGGGGTTGACCAGAGTGACATTCCCTCACATCATTCATTTTGTTTTATAGTGTGAAAAACCCCCCAACAAATCTTACTGAGAATGATGAGATGGGGAGGCACAAATGAATAAATTGACTTTAAACACTTTTTACACATTTCCCTTCTGTTTCTCTCAAAATTATCGTATATTGAGCTCTCATTTACACTATTTACGTTTCTTTTACAATCCGGAAAAATCAGTATAACGAGATATTCTAAATATATCCAACCTACATTATATTTTATAGTGACGTCATTGTTGGAATGCCACACTACGCATAAGCAGGGATATCCTTCACTGGTTATTTAAATCATTCTCAAAGATTGTGCACTTATTAAAAAATAGTATTTGTTAAATTTAAACATAATGATGTTTGCTGTAGATGATTCAAACATCAACATGCAATACTTTAATTTGTAGGTCAACAACTTTCAAAGTAAACAGGCAACTTCCAAGCAAGGACCGAAGCTCATAAACTCGGCAATCAATTGAGAGATGTAACTGGGAACTTTATCAATGGAAATTTAAAACTGAATAGATTTTTCAGTCCTAACTTTCTTAAGAAATAAATTACAAATCTGTACTGTCACAAAAAAAGGAAAATGGCCCTAGCCTGCAGTTCAGTCATACACTATTAAGATTTCAAAAATAATTGTAGTTGTTGTTAAATGACAGAATTCAACTAGTTGAATTTTAGATAATTAACTATCAACTTTTAATTAATTGAATGTTTAGATTTAGAAGATGCAGATCTCTTCCATTGGTCTAAATTGAATCCTAAACTAAAGAAACGAAATTACATGAAACAACAATTGATTCCAATAGTGTCAACCTTCCACATGTTCTAGCTGTTGTTTTTTTTTTCATTCTTTATATGAAGACTATCAAAAGATGGTTAAAGTGATGCCACCAAAATTCAAACTTTATCTGTTTTATTTTGTAATACACATTGTGTATTTTTGTAATACACATTGTGTATTAGATTACACATGGTTGAGGTAGCTGAAGAGAAAGAAACCAATTTTGATGTACAAACTGATGAGGTATAACTGAATGCCCTCTCTACTCCGGCATGGGCACGTACAAACTGATGAGGTATAACTGAATGCCCTCTCTACTCCGGCATGGGCACGTACAAACTGATGAGGTATAACTGAATGCCCTCTCTACTCCGGCATGGGCACGTACAAACTGATGAGGTATAACTGAATGCCCTCTCTACTCCGGCATGGGCACGTACAAACTGATGAGGTATAACTGAATGCCCTCTCTACTCCGGCATGGGCACTAGATTTTTTTTATTGCCCTAATACCTAACTATATTCTTTTATGCTTTTAAAGATATGACCTTGTAAATCATACTATTTTATACCCCTACTCTCCAACAATTAGGGTTAACTTGCATTCACCTTGTCTATCTGAGTGTCCAACAATTATTTCTGTAACACATTGGTCAGGTACCACTAAACAATATGACTTCATATTTAGTCATCAGCTTAAACTAGGATCCTGTAAGTATTGACATTTGGGTGCTTATTTTTGATGTTGAAAGAGGTGAAACTTTTTAGATCTTTTCTGATATGGAGGACACCTCTTCTTGTTTGGCAATCCCTTGAATATTGCTACATGTTGAATGAACTTAAGATTTTAACAATTTTCTCATGAAGTATTTGAACAGTAGTAAGCAGCTTGGCAAGGATTAGTTGTGATGAGTAAGTTAATTTCAGATACTTTGAATTATGATTGCGGCATGCTGAGGACAACATTTTTTTTTATGCTGTTCTCTACATCTAGTCAATTAAGTGCTACCCTTGCTCATTCTTCCAATTTTTGTTTCTGCAATCTTTCTTAAGTTTAACTAAAATAAATTTTAAGACACTCATACACAATGTTCAATACCCGAATCACAGACAGATTTCAAATTCAGGAACTGCTTCCCTTAACTTTCTAGAGTTGTGCCCCTTTATAACTTGGAAAATTGTAGATCTGTTCATATACACACTCTTACATAAAAGCAAGCAAAAAACAATCAATCAGTTATGTTGGTCACAATCATTCACATCTTTGTTAGATACAGCAGATCAAGAAATGACATAAATCACATTATATAAATGAGGCCTGTTGTTTTCTCTATTGAATTGTTTCATTATCTCATGTTAACACCTTTTATAGCAGACTATATGATATGGGTTTTTCTCATTGTTGTAGATAATTGCTTACATCCACTTCATTTGAACTTTAGTGGAGAGTTGTCTCATTTGCAATCATACCACATTATCCTTATTTAAATATGTTCACACTACACAGATATAGGAAGATGTGGTGTGAGTGCCAATGAGACAACTCTCCATACAAATAACAATTTAAAAAGTAAACCATTATAGGTTAAAGTACGGCCTTCAACATGTATTAACACAGATCTTATGTTAACCTCTCCTTGATCTGGACTTTTCATTAACATTTACCCCATATCTTATGTTAACCTCTCCTTGATCTGGGCTTTTCAATGTTTCATTAACATTTACCCCATATCTTTTAATTCATATTCTAGTAATATCTGGCTTTATGCAAAAGCAAAGACCAATATTCTGAAGACCTGAATTAAGATGAGATATTAATCTTGTGAATTTAAGGAGTCATTGTGGATTGATATAACAACACAAAATAAGTTTTATACAGAAATATTTTATTTTCTATTTCATATGAAATAATGATTGTGCTTTACAGCATCATATATAACGTCCATCATTTATCCTGATATATAGTCTGTGTTTCACATTACTTATATAACATAGCATTTTTACCCAGACCATGTCTTTAGACAGAACATCTATGCAGTGTTTATATTTCAACCTAATGTAATTAATAGTTATTGGAACCTCTTTTAATATTAAATACAGCAGTGTAAAAATAATTCATAATTCATAAGCTGAAGAGCTCGGAGGGGAAAGACAGCCATTGTTTCTTTTTTTTTTTTTGGAAAAGGGGGGGGGGGTTTGCTTTGATACTCTACATACAATGAATGAACAAAAGAACAGCTAGAACATGTATAAAGTTTGACAATATTGTTGTTTAATGTAATTTCGTTTCCTTAGTTAAGAATTCATCATGGAGTCAATTTGGACCAATGGAAGAGAATTGCACCTTCTCAATCAAAACATTTGATTAAAGTTGAAAGTTAATTATCTAAAATTCAACTGAATCCTATCATTTAACAACTATTACAATATTTTTTGAAGTTTTAATTGTGTACCACTGAACTGCAGGCTAGGGTCATTCTCCATTTTGTGTGACTGTACTCTTTAAGATTTTTATTTTTTTTCTCAAGAAAGTGAGGACTGAAAAATCTATTCAGTTTTAAATTTCCATTGATAAAGTTCCCAATTACAACTCTCATCACCGGGATACATGTCCTTATAAAAACCAATATGATTGATATAAGCTGTGTGAAGCTTGTTTCCTGATCCTACATTCTGATATATTTGTAAATTTAATGAATAAATAGGTTTAAACTACAAAATGAAACATTTTTAATTTCTTATATTTTTCACCATTACAATGATTAAGTTGGTACACAAAATTTTCCTTAAATGAAAGACTACTTATCATATACTAAATGTCACATTTTAGTGTTCAGATACATTTTACATTAACTTTTATTTTAGTGGATAATTTACTCTTCAATTGAGGTGCTTCTGTATTGGAGGAAGATTCTCAAAACACTTTTACAGAAAGAATAAAAACTGACGTTTCTCTCCCCAATCTCATGTATCCCCAGTAATTATATAAGCTGCAACTTGACCTAGAAATTAAAGCATTGCATCTTATTGATGTTAGAATCATCTACAGCAAACAAAATTAGGTTAATAGTAAATAAATACTGATTTTAAATTAGTGCACGAATCCTGAGAATGATTTTAATCATTAGTAAAGGATATCCCTGCTTCTGTGTAGTGTGGCATTCCAACACGGACGTCATTACAATGTAGGTTGGATATATTTAAAATATTTCGAAATATAGATTTTTCAGGATTGTAAACAAAACGTAAATAGTGTAAGGGAGAGTGCAAAATACAACAATTTCACAAGATGCACAAAGGAAATGTGTGAGAAAGTGAATAAATTCAAAGTATTCATTTTTGTGCTCGGGGGGGCCACTTCAAACTTTTTTTGGTAGGGGTGAGCAGCTGAGACATCAAGTACCCCACCCTTTTCATATATTTTGTTTATCAAAAATATATACCTTGTCATATATTAATGAACAAAAAACAGACCTATAGATATATTTTGATATTTTTCATCTTCTTGGACATTAGTATATGCATAAATTTTGAGGTCCCGCTCATTTCACGTTCTTGTTAGAGGCAATGCAGTCGCAATAATCACACCTTGCTTTTCCAATAAATTCGTTACATCTTAAACACTTTCCTCTATTTGCCCCTTTTATATCTTTAATTATGAAGAAATTTCAATCTCAAAAGACAATAAAATATGTTTTGTCAGATAAATGTAGTAACACTTCAGATAGTATCACTTTTACTGAGTTTAACATTAATTATAAACTGATAAAAAGTCAGATTTGCCGTTCCCTCTTGAAGGACGCTGACACTATGCTATGGAATTTCTTTAAATGTTTCATGTATACAAACCTTTCAATGTTAATTAGGTGGAAATGTCAAAATGATTGGATTTATTGCATCTATAACTAACCTTAGTGGAAATACCACATTGAATATATAGAGTTTAATTGGTTTGGCAAATAGCTGATGCATTTACGACTGTGGTTTAACCGCATCAAAAATAAATACAAACATTTGATTAGTTTCAGATACTTATGATATAATTCAGCAAGTGATAATATCAACCTATTGATATATTTAATCTAAATTTCTCACCCTTTTCATATATCATGAAGCATGAAATAATGACCTATTCCAGCGGCTCATCCCTACCAGTCATTACATAGGAAGTGGCCCCCCCGAGTTTTTGTGTCTCCTTCTCATCAATCTCAGTAAGATTTTTGGGGGGTTTTCCAAACTATGAGGACAAAATGAATGACGTGAGGGGATGTCAATCTGGCCAACCCCATAGCGGATTGACGGCTTGAAGCTGTCTTTCCCCAAAAATAACCTCAGCATTGGCACATAATTTTGAAAAAAGGGGGTGTGGATAAACCATGCCTTCAGCATAACTATAAAAATCAAGCAGGATCATATTTCATAATCATTACTTTTTTTTTTCAATTTGAATAACTCTCATAGCATCTGAGAGACTTGAGTCTAAAAACTTACCTTTATTTCATATGCTTGTTTAAAATAACTTTATTTCTTTAGGAATATAATAACTTCTGTTAGATCCTATCTGTTCTAAAATTTGTATTTATTTACATTGCAAATCAGATAAATGCTAAAACTAGGAATTAAACTCTCTACCTACTGACCTTACTTTAATATTAGTGTGTATTAAATAGTATCTAAGAGAATTTTAGTTTATAAGTTGTAAGATAAGGCAATCTTACTAATGATTGAGGATACATATCATTTATTAGTGCATTGTACAGTTTTTTGTCTAAACTATAGAGGATAAGAAGAAATAAACATAACACATCCCTGATGCACAAAAACAAGTTTAAATAGATTATTGCTGCTTAACAAAACTAAAGCATATCTACCTACATTAAATAAACAAACCACTAATTACCTACAGATGATAGTACTAAAACCTTAACAGAAACGGAATTTTCACATTTGGATATGCCAACCTATTAGTAAATATGATACAAAATAATTCAAAACAATGCATAAAAATAAAACGGAAAATGTCACATCAATAAATGACATGTGCCAGCTACTTGAAAAAACTACTGTCTCAAAATGTGTTGTTTACAATAAAAAAAATCTGAATTGCACATTTATTACTGAATGCAAAAATTTGAAAATGTAAAACTGAAGCCAACATTTGATGGGAAAAAAAATGACAAATAAAGAAGATGGTTATAAAGGCATGAGCAATTGCAATATCTGGTTTTGTATTTACAAAACAATTTGAAATTACTAATTGAAAATGAGGTCATTTACATACTGTTTAACAGTGGCAAAAAATCATTTAACAAATGTGATTATATCTTGATGAAAACATCTAAACTGACATACAATCAAACAAAACAAAAATATGTTACAAGTCTTTAATAAGTTTCAGTAATTCAAATAATTCAATCAAGGCTGTGTTATGTAAAATTTATCTAGTGATAGAAAATGTTTACACAAAGCAAGGGTTTTAAAAGAATGGAGTCTTCATGTACATGTCCAGTACAGTACAGTATTATATGTCACTCCTGTAGCACCTAGCAAAAAATATAACCAGATACCAAAGTTACACATCCATTCTCATTCTGTACAAATCTTTCTCTCTGTTTCTCTCTCTCTCTATCACAAAAAAACTTTGATACCTTCTACCATATTATTCTTCTCAATTAAATATTAAATTAGCTAAGACAAAAAATGAGGTAAATCTCTGTTAGAAACCCAATTGTGTACTTAGCTGAATTGAATATCAATATTCATAAGAAACCTATCTTTATAATCAATGATCTATGTCTGCTTTAAGTCCATATAGAAATATCACAGAAGTTCTCATTTCATTACATTTTAACACTATTTGTACTTCCGAATATTTTTTATAACATACAAATCTAATTTTAATTTATCATAAAATAGAAAGCAGTTGTCCATCTATTTTCAATATCATTCAAGCTTCCAATCAACATGGATAATGATTTAATCTGCTCATGATCTTGTGAATGTTTTAAGTCTGTATCATTCTACTCATCTCATGCAAGCTATAACAATGACTATCGATAAACTGAGAAAACGTATGATATTGTGTGCTATCCATCTTCTTTTGGAGGCGTAAACCAGCCTAAAAAAAAATAATTCAAAAACTCATATTAGTATTAGAAATCTTTTTACCAACTTGTATTTGTATCTATAAATTTAAATTATAAACATGTGTATTGTATTTGTTTGGACATTTATTATATGACTTAAATCTGCTCAGTAACTGGTAATTAAATATTTCACAAGTTAAAGCAAGCATTCAGTTAGAAAAGTAACAGTAAATCAACGTTTTTTCATTATATGTTATTCAACAATAGTTCTCGAACAGTCTGCTTTGATATGGCTGAATATACAGGAGAAAGTCTTCTCTGCAGTAGGACTCGCTGCCTGATAAAAATAAAGATGGTACAAACAGATCATCTTCTGATATAGATTTACATGAAACATTCTTACTATACAAACTTTACATGGATGATGATCTTGAATCCAAGTTGGTACATGAACAAAACATGATGTTGAAGAAGTTGCCATCAAGTTGAAAATAAGGGAACTGAAAATTACAAATACCTATAGACAAACAGAAGTAAAACTGCCATCATGAACAAGTTTGTTCCTTCCATTCACCTTAACTATTATAAGTCCGATATAACTTGGAGTTTTTTATTGATTTGGTTATTCTTAAAAGCTGTCTTACCATTTTTTTCATGTATCTGAACTAAAGATTTGAAAGACTGTTGGGCTCTTGCAAGACTGTATTGGTTCTGAAAGAAAAGGAAATTAAAATGTCTATTTACGATCACTAATAGTATTCTATTGATCATTTTACATTACTGTTTTATTCCTATGAATTGGTGCTATATAGTATTCTATTGATCATTTTACATTACTGTTTTATTCCTATGAATTGGTGTTATATAGTATTCTATTGATCATTTTACATTACTGTTTTATTCCTATGAATTGGTGTTATAAAGTATTATCTTGATCATGTTAATCTATTCCTGTTCACAAGTACCAAATATTTATTTTATTTTCAATTTCAAACTGATAAAAGTTTTAACATGGCTGAAAATCACTTTACTTAACTATTTTGTTTTATGATTAAACATGTCAAATGTGTGAAATTGCACACATGCCTATTGTTGTAAATACTGTGTAAAAACAATGCAGGAAAGTCACTCATATCTTACATTATAAAGTAAAGACTTTGTCATGTGACACTTGTATACTTGGGCACACTATAGATCGTTTACAAATTATAACATGCAGTGTTTTCTTCCTTAATTAAAGGACATATTTCCCATAAGCAAATGACTGGCAAATATGACCCTTTCCAGGTCTTGGGATGCAACAATTACATTTAAATCTTACTTTTTAGAAAACCAAGGTGCAGCCTATCTACTTGAGACTTAGTTTGCCCATTACTTATCATAGTTCACAGTGTTTTACCAAACAATCAGCATTTACATTACAAATTAATAAACAGCTGCGCCATGAGTGCATGATACGCCCGATGTCTTGTGTGGAAGTTTTATGCAATAATCATAAATAGTTTCTGAGAAAGTTTTAAGCAATAACCATATAATCTTTTTGAGACATTGCGGGACATGTGAAACCCCCCACCCTGTATTTTTTTTTACAAAAACCTAAATATCACTTAAATAAATTTCTGAGGCCAAATAAAAATATATGTGTGGTTCCAGTTACATACTTTTAAAAAATAGGGTCGGTAGGTAGGCAAATTTTTTTTTTTTTTTTTTTTTTTTAATTTTTGAATGTCAAAATCCGGATAAAAATCGTGTGTTTACCGAAATTGTTTCCGGTATTATACACGCCCCAACCGGAAGTCCACCATTTTTACATGTGTTTGGTTGTAAAATAAACAGTCATGATACGTTTTTAGTTAATTTTGTTGCATTCTGTTATGAATTGTTGCATTTTAGCCATAACAGATACTTGTGATGGAAATTCAGATGACAGAAATCTATGAATTTAATTATTTTAATTCACAATCCTCAAATTTGATCGTTTGAAAATTTATTTTTCAGAAATGAAAAAAAAAGTTCTAGGGTCGGGGGGTTTTAACTAGGGTCGGTCGGGTTACTGGAACCACACATATATTTTTATTTGGCCTGAATCAAAACCAAAGAGTATACAGTTCTTAAGATTAATATAACAAAGAAGTGTGTAAAGTTTTAAGCAATAATCATAAATTGTTTTTGAGATACGGCACAACATGTAAAAAACCCCTCCCTCTTTTTTACAAAATAATAACTCAAAAATGAAATTTTGAATCATCACCAAAAAGTATACAGATCTTTAGATTAATATAACAAAGACATGTGTAAAGTTTTAAGCAATAATCATAAATCGTTTTTGAGATATGGCGCGACATGTAAAATACCCCTCCCCCTTTTTTACAAAATACTCAATAACTCAAACATGAAACTTTGAATCATCACTAAAAAGTATACAGATATTAAGATTAATATAACTAAGAAGTGTTTAAAGTTTTAAGCCATAATCAAGAATCGATTTTGAGATTCGGTGCGACATGTGAAAAAAACAACCCCCTTGTTTTAGTTACAAAGTGCCGTAACTCAAAAAGTATTCATCTTATTTTCACCAAAAAGTATACAGATCATTTGACCATCATAACAAACAACTATATTAAATTTCATGAAATTTGGATAATTCGTTCTCAAGTTACGGTGCGACATGTTTACACCGGACAGACAGACGGACACCAGACATTTGTATACCATAATACGTCCAGTCAAAATTTTGACAGGCGTATAAAAACTGATCCTTGTGAAACTGTTCCATGTATAGAATTTAAATAAATATGTCTATATAATAATTTTTAAAAAACATGATTATAACATTTCTAACCTTGGGTGCTCCAAACTGAATTCGAGCTTTCCCTTTGACAAGTGTGGCCGCTATCTGTAGAATAACAGATTCCATATTATAGGCACTACTCCAACCCTGTAATAAACATTTCATAATAATATCTTTCTTCAAACAGTGCATAATACATTGTTTTTGTACATGATTTTTACACAAACCTAATATCTCCTTTTGCTTGTTTGATACTGCAGGCAAAGCATATAGCTGGCAAATACTGGGGAGATAATTAGAAAAGCAAGGTTTATTGGTTTAGACTACTGTAAATTTGGGAGTTCTTGTGAATTCAGATTCTTAAATCCAATAAATATCTTTTTTATTTGAATGGGAATATCATTTCACATATTGATTTTTTTTTTACATGACTGATAAATCAACAGAAAAGTGTTTTATTGGTAGTGTAAGTGTCTATGCATCCTATACCTGTCAAGTGAGACATCTATAGATATTGCTCTACCCTAAGGACTTTGATTGATTGGTGTTTGAAGCCACTTTGAGCATTATTATGCTATTTTGTGGCTTTCAATTTTTATTGGTAGTGGAAGCCCAATGCTCTTACAGAATCACCAACCATGCGTAGGAATACTGACAAACTTGTCAATCAAAATAGAAGTGAAGAGTGCAAGTCACATGCTGGACTCAACCAAGGATATAACAACCTGAGAGGGTTTCAGAGGGTACTTGGCAGAATTTATTACTAGCAGAACTAAAACAGTTAGGTGGTGACAGAGTCTTTACATTTCAAAAGGATAAGATTACAGAAATTTTTACTTGCGTAAAAAATCCATTTTGGAAAGACATATTTTAAAAATGTCTACACATGGCAAAGCCTTATACAAAGTTATGTGTTCCAGAAATTTTGTCCCAATATCTGAATACCCTGTTTATATGAAATGGAAGTTATATGGTATACAGTTTATAAGGGACATTGTAGATTGTCAAAGTAAATCACTATTAACATTCCAACAAGTAAGACAAAAACTTAAATTGGAAATTTTTTTGAGATACTATAGTTTATTATCTAACATTCCAAAATATATCAAACCAGATGCTCCGCAGGGCACAGCTTAATACGACCACAGAGGTTGAACCCTGACGGGTTGGGACAAGTATGGACACAACATTCAAGCTGGATTCAGCTTTAAATTTGGATTGTGATTAAATAGTTGACACAGCATAGGATTCTGACACAGAATGAATTTAGTCTAATGAACTTAAAATTTTTGTTTTGCCTTTGAGCAATTCACTATGCTGTTGAATATTAATCCTCTCAAAAAAATGTTAAGAAATTTTCTTTTTATTTATGAAATCTGAAATGAGAAAAATTTACTCCCCCCCCCCCAATTTTTTTTTTTCACATCCCCCTTTCCCTTATTCCAAACTGATCTCAATTCAAATTTCTAATGGAGTTTGCTACAATAACTACTCATTTAAATACATCATAAAATATTAAAATGTAAAAAAAGTGCTTGTTATCACTGAATGGTAAAGATTGTTTTAATTTATCAGTTGGTAGTAAAAGTGAATATACATTGTATATTGTATAAAACAATGATTTAAGTTGATTCAACTACTATTCTGGACAAAGAAAGATAACTCCAATTGAAAATTTCTTGTTATTGCACAATATTGTGCAATTAGATATTTCTTGCTATTGCGCAATACTGTGCAATTGAAAATACTTGCTATTGCACAATACTTTGCAATTGAAGATTTCTTGCTATTGCACATAACTGTGCAATTGAAGATTTCTTGCTATTGCTGAATACTGTGCAATTGAAAATTTCTTGCTATTGCACAATACTTAATATAATAATTTTGGATCCTGATTTGGACCAAATTGAAAACTGGGCCAATAATCAAAAATCTAAGTACATGTTTAAATTCAGCATATCAAAGAAGCCCAAGAATTCAATTTTTGTTAAAATCAAACTTAGTTTAATTTTGGACCCTTTGGACTCTAATGTAGACCAATTTGAAAACGGGACCAAAAATTAAGAATCTACATACTCAGTTAGATTTGACATAATTTATTCAATTTTTGATGAAATCAAACAAAGTTTAATTTTGGACCCCGATTTGGACCAACTTGAAAACTGGGCCAATAATCAAAAATCTAAGTTCATTTTTAGATTCAGCATATCAATGAACCCCAAAGATTCAATTTTTGTTAAAATCGAACTAAGTTTAATTTTGGACCCTTTGGACCTTAATGTAGACCAATTTGAAAACGGGACCAAAAATTAAGAATCTACATACACAGTTAGATTTGGCATATCAAAGAACCCCATTTATTCAATTTTTGATGAAATCAAACAAAGTTTAATTTTGGACCCCGATTTGGACCAACTTGAAAACTGGGCCAAAAATCAAAAAATTAAGTACATTTTTAAATTCGGCATATTAAAGAACCCCAATTATTCAACTTATGATGAAATCAAACAAAGTTTAATTTTGGACCCTTTGGGCCCCTTATTCCTAAACTGTTGGGACCAAAACTCCCAAAATCAATCCCAACCTTCCTTTTGCGGTCATAAACCTTGTGTTTAAATTTCATAGATTTCTATTTACTTATACTAAAGTTATGGTGCGAAAACCAAGAAAAATGCTTATTTGGGCCCCTTTTTGGCCCCTAATTCCTAAACTGTTCCGACCTCAACTCCCAAAATCAATCCCAACCTTCCTTTTGTGGTCATAAACCTTGTGTTTAAATTTCATTGATTTCTATTTACTTATACTAAAGTTATTGTGTGAAAAAACAAGAATTATGCTTATTTGGGCCCTTTTTTGGCCCCTAATTCCTAAACTGTTGGAACCAATACTCCCAAAATCAATCCCAACCTTCCTTTTGTGGTTATAAAGCTTGTGTCAAATTTTCATAGATTTCTATTTACTTAAACTAAAGTTATAGTGCGAAAACCAAGAAAATGCTTATTTGGGCCCTTTTTGGCCCCTTATTCCTAAAATGTTAGGACCAAAACTCCCAAAATCAATCCCAACCTTCCTTTTGTGGTCATAAACCTTGTGTTAAAATTTCATAGATTTCCATTCACTTTTACTAAAGTTAGAGTGCGAAAACTAAAAGTATTCGGACGACAACGACGTGATACCAATATACGACCAAAAAATTTTCAATTTTTGCAGTCCTATAAAAATACATCAAAGATTATTGTGATTTGAACTTAGAAAATTTTGTTCTTTTTGATGCATTTTCTAAAAGGATCTTGGAAAATTAGAAGTTAAAATTTGTATACAGAGATCTTGTAGATAAAATATGCATACTCCCATATGAGAAATTTTTGAAATGGTAGGATGTAACAAATTCTGAAATCTCAGAATGGTTTAAGTATTTTTCTCTTTTGAAAAGATGTTGTAGAGATACATATTGAAAGAATTTTCAATATAAAATATTACATAGAATTATACCTACTAATACATTTTTATATAGAATTAAGCAAAAGGAAACAAGTCTATGTACCTTCTGTAATGAGGAAGAGGAAACAATAGAACATTTATTTTATGATTGTAATGTTACATACAATTTTTGGTTGTCATTTTTACAGAAAATTAAATTATTTGATGAGCAATTCAGCATCAGTAAGACAAAAATTTTACTGGGATTTATTACTCAGAGTTTGTTTATAAATCTGTTAATTATTATAGCAAAAAACTACATCTTTAGATGTAAGCTAAGAAATATAGCTCCTAGTGTTATAGGACTTAAATCCAGAATAAAACAATACCAATCAAATGAATTTTATATTGCAAAGAAAAATAATAGAGCAGCATCTTATGAAATATTCCGGTCTCCACTAAATACAATTTTTTCATGATTCATTATCTTTTATACTTAAAATTATACTATAGTGAGCAGTGGTATTTTTGATTTTTACTTTATATATAGACATGCATGCATACTAATGGTAGGATTGCAGTGACTATGTGTTAGTAGTGAGAGAAAGCATGAGTGTGAGCAGCTTTATTCTTTTTTTTTCTTTAATAACTATATTCTTGTATTATGAATATAATTTTTTTTTAAAAATGGATAGTCTTGTATATAACTTTCAATGTTTACCCAAAAAACCATAGTCAGGTGGTGATTGTAAGGGTATTGTAAAATCCTGACTATTGAAAAATAAATCAAAAAAAAAGAAAAAAAAAGGATACAACAACCTTATAATACACTCTTATAAAGAGTGGTTCACAAGAATAATCATCATACCTGTCTAGTGAGAAGCTCCATACATATAGCTCCACCACCAAGGACATAACCACCTTGTAAAACAGGGGTGACAACCCTTACAAAGGGTGGCTCACAGGGGAAATTATCCTGAAAAGAAGGAAAAATTGATTAAAACATAAATTACCATTTGAAGCTTAGCAAGTAATAATCAATGAATCAAAACTTAAATATACATTCTTTTCATAACATATTCTTTGATACTTGGTTAAGGCTTGTGGAGTTATAAATAGAAACCAATGTTTCTAAGTTGGTTTAGTTAAACATATTTATTTAATCAAGTTATTGCATATTATATTAATCCCTTTCCACTTTGTGGGTGGGAGTGCTGCCTTGTAGCTTCATTAGCCTGTTCTTTTTCGAAATCTACAAGGGTGTCTTTTACATGCAAGAGATATGGCTTTTTCTTAACACAGGTCAGTCATTTATCAACCCTTCTGACGGACTCATTGTTTCTTAAGACCATACTCGCAAATGGTGCCAAAAGAGAGTCGAAAATTCAGTCCCTGAAATTTCCCCCACAGAATGGGGATCAAACCAGAAACTAACCACTACACAACGGCTCTCGACATTAAGTTGGTTTCCATCTGTTTGTTTGTGCATTGGTACCCATATCAAATATACTGTACGGGACTATCTATAAAAGATAATAATTTATTTCCAATTATTTTGGGTAAGTTTTGTAAATACATGTACTGTATCAAAATTAAAGTAGCATGATTATTAAAAATACACTATGCAGGGTTTTTTTCATATCTAAATATGCACTGAATATGGTTTCCATAATCTGCTACTCAGTTTCAATACTTACTTTATATGTAAAGTTCAATAATATATGATCTCTTCCCATCTTTTCTTTATAACTTTCAAGATCTCCATGAAGTGTGCTATCAGGATCAACCCTGTTGTAAATATATAAAACTTTTAATATGGCAAAATCAAAGATTTATTTATCAAAATGGTTATATTCAATGGCTATTGTTTTCATCGATTTATAAAACTTTCAAAACAAAATGTTAATTTAATAGAATGAACTATTTACAGAGCTACTTTTTTAAAATCTTTTATAATTATTAAAAATAACATGTGCTCTGCAGGGCGCAGCTTTATACGACCGCAGAAGTCTAACCCTGCACATTTTGGGCAAGTATAAAAACAACATTCAAGCTTGATACAGCTCTGAATTTGGATTGCAATCAAATTTTTGACATAATATGAGTTTCTGACACAAAACAAATGTCAAGATCTTACATATCTATTGCACAATATTGTGCAATTAAAGATTTCTTCTTTTAACTTTTTAAAAATATGAGAAATTTAAAGAAAAAAAAAATTGAAACTACTACCACCCCCCTTCTTTTTTTTTGGCAATTTGTCCGAAACCTGACAATTCTTTATACATAATATACAAGTAGTGTAAAGGGGGTAAATCTGAACATACTCAACATTGTCTGTTAAATGTTTTAGAATTATCTCCTTTTCACTGCTTTTAAATTTTCTTAATTGTCCATTGACCAGAAATACCTAGTTTCTCCCCTTTTTTGCACCTAATTCCGAAATATTTTGAGCCATTTAGCATTTAAACCCCCCCCCCCCCCAAGTCAATTCTAACTGTCCCTTCATGGTATGGAAACTTGTGGTTTAAATTCAGAGAGATTCATACACTAAAACACAAGTTATTCATGTTATTGTTTGAAAACTACATAACCCCCAAAATCAATCCCAACCTTTCTTTAGTGGTATTGAATCTTCTGGCAAAAATTTATAGAGATCCATACACTTAAACACAAGTTATTGTCTGTAAACTAGAAAATGCTTCTTTTTTGCCCCTTATTCCTACATATTTAAGAAAACCCCAAACAGAATCACAGCCTTCCCAATGTTATATGGAACCTTGTGTTACAATGTCAGAGAGATCCATACAGTTACACACAAGTTATTGTCCGGAAATTAAAAAAATGCTTGTTTTTGGCCCTTTTAATATTCCTAGACTGTTTGCCCAATATCCCCTTAAAATAAATCCCAACCTTCTACTTATGGTATTAAACATTGTGGTACAATTTCAGAACAATTGAAATACAAATACACAACTTATTGTCCGGAAACTAGATAAATGCTGTTTTGGGCCCCTAATTCCTAAACCTTTGGGACCATAACCCCCAAAATCAATCCCAAGCTTCCTTTTGTGGTTATTAACATTGAGTTAAAATTTTATTGATTTCTTTTGACTTATTCAAAAGTTAGTATTCGGAAACAATCTGTCTTTGGACAACGCTGACGAAGACGACATGATACCAATATACGACCAAATTTTTTTTAATTTTTGCGGTTGTATTACAACATGTGTGTTGACTTTTTAAGACAGTCATATAAAAATAATATGGTTACAAATTCCTTCCTTAATAAAATTGATGAATGAAAATAGATTTATGAACAGAAAAAAAACAACAAAAAAAATAATCTTAATAAATGTCAAATTATCAACATTTTACTTACTTTCTTAGTTTAATACTCCATTCATAGAGGCTGTCGTTGACTAGATCTACGGAATAAATACCTGTTGGAAGAATTAAATTTTTATGTTCTAAATTGTTCAAATAAAAACATAAGAAAAAGACACCATACAACATATCACAGTGATGCTGCAGACCAGATATGAAGTACTGGAGAAATATGTGATAGAATATTATTTCAGAAATAATTTATGACAATCATAGATTTGTTTTCATTTAACCATAGGTTAGACATTTGTATTTGTATTTGCTTCTTGCTAGATTGTTTGCATTTAAGCATGGATTGTGTATTAATATTTGGTTATTTTATTCCAGTTAAAACAAGGTCATATTTTAAAATTAAAATTTTCAATGTTTCCATTGCCATTAGTCATTTGCTCCCTTATAAACCAAATTGTTAGATTTGTTGGTGAGAGGGTGCATATGATGGGATCTACTGTAGTTCACTATTACAATATTGACTCATAATTCCGAGTTGATAAAAAGACCTTTCTAATAATTATCAAGACATTGACATGTGTACATCTTCTATTTTGCATTGATATGTTACCTTTTTTATAACTATCAGACCTATATATATCTCTTAGTTCTTTCATAAGTCTGTCTGTAGCTAAAACTGAACCACTCACTGATCCCTGAAAATATAAACGCAACTGTTGGTAAAACAACAACAACAACAACAAAAAAAATAAAAGAAACTAGAAAACTGACATGCCAGCAAGGGCAAGGTGCTTACACATTTTATGTGAAGCAAAGAGACTGATGAATTTAAAGTAAAATATCATAATTTGTAAATTTTCATAAATTTTGACAACAGAAATTAATGAAGTCATCTTGATTAATATGATTAATGTATGTTTTGTTAAAATCCAAGCCGTATATGTATTAAGGTAGACATTTTCGCAAATGGTGAGCAAGCAGTGATTTTAATGCAGAGAATTATTACATAATAGAAATTAGAACAAAAAATATGAATCTCAGAATTTATAATTTTTACCAAAACGCTAAAATAAGATTTTAACACTATTTTGACTTGAGGAAACAATTTGGTATGTACATTATGCCCATTGTATGTATCAACTTTTACTTAATCATGAACTGCGTAAAATTGGCTTTCTATCTATACTTTTGCAGGCTTTGTGTTTATTACAATGTTTGACCGACTTTGAAACTTCAGGCTTCTCTATACATTTGTATACTCAGTGCTGGTGCAGTTTCTGTCATCTCAATTGTTTCAATGACTCACAATTTTATTCTTAAGATGAAGAATGGAATCAAATTAATGGCAGTTCCTTTGTTTCAAACAGTTGCAGACTTGGAATCTTGGATCAATTAAATGTTTAACTTGTCTGTGCAATTATGTTCCCAGCTCACAGTTCAGAATATTTTTGTATTTCTTTGTACAGAAATATTTGCTGGCTATAAGTTTTTTTTTTCTAGCTAAACTTCTTTAAAGTTCTTTATTGTTAAAGATCTTTGTGACCGTAATCTTTTAATTATGTAATAGTGTATACCACGTGAATGTCACATGACACATGTTAGTACTACTTTATGGTCAAAATAGTAAGCCATCTGTTGGTAAAACAGAACAGCAACCAAAATAAGTTAAAGAAAGAAAAATAAATATGTTAAATATTTGTTTATTTTTCGTTTATTATTTTAAACATAAATAAGGCCTTTAGTTTTGTTGTTTATATTGTTTAACACTGTCATTTCCAGGCCACTGATAGCTAACTATGCCGTAGAAGCTTTGCTCATTGTTAAAGGCTGTTTGGTGACCTATAGTTTTTATTTCTGTCATATGGTTTCTTGTGACAGAGTATAGTTGTCTTATTGGCAATCATACCACATCTCCTTTTTTATATAAACTTTGTTTGAACCGTTGATTACCTGTAAATAATCTTTTCGTTGATTCTGCTTTAACTTCTCTAGGATGACAATGTTCTCTGTATCTATACCATCAACATTTTCTTTAAATTTGCTCTCACTTGAAAAAATACAACAATGACAGTGAAGATGATTGATTGATTAATGTTTGCTTGCCTTATGTGTTTAAAGATTATGGAAATTCAAACATCAGAAATATACCATGATTGTTTACCAACAAATAAAATGTATGAATACCTTATGTTATGAAGACATGAATAACAATTATTAGATGTAAATGGTTTTTTTCGAGTGAATACATATGTATTCTTATTTGTCTATTTTTTTCCTATGTGGATTGAACCAATATGTAGCTAGAGGCTTATAATAAAGGAACCCTAATCTGCACACCTGAGAATTTACAGAATTTAAAGTTAAATTTTAATTTTCAAGATAATAGCCAAAACCTGAAAGCAAAACAACCACAATATATAATCCATTGAAGATTTGTTTATACATACAACCACAATATATAATCCATTGAAGATTTCTGTTACATACATTTTTTAGATCTTCAATTGCTAATAATTGTTGATGTTTTAAGTTTCTGACTATATATTATATTTTTAAATAAATTTGCTGAAATTAGTAAAAAATTTGTCATTAAAGGGCAATAACTTTTATCAGTAGTCAATACACATTTGATAATACAGACATAAAAAGGCTAAAATATGTAATCTAAGGGTAATTTATTAATTACTCATATAAGGTGTCAATTGAGGATCTCATTCATTTGACCTATTTGTAAAAGAGGGACGAAAGATACCAAAGGGACAGTCAAACTCATAAATCTAAAACAAACTGACAACGCCATGGCTAAAAAATGAAAAAGACAAACAAACAACAGCACACACGACACAACATAGAAAACTAAAGAATAAACAACACGAACCCCACCAAAAAACTAGGGGTGATCTCAGGTGCTCCGGAAGGGTAAGCTGATCCTGCTCCACATGCGGCACCCGTCGTGTTGCTTATGTGAGAACAAATCCGGTAAATGGTCTAAATCGGTAGGTCACATTCATGAAAGGGAAGGGGATTGTAGTTACGACGTAAGGAACATATCCGATATCATTTGTGAAACGGTTATTCCATAACGGTCAACCAACTCATGATGGCGTCCGTAAAATTTACGAAGGGATGATTTCAACTTCACCATTTGGAACTCTTGGTTTAATAGCTTCCTTGTGAGCAGCAACCCTCTATCAAGAAAATCATGATAGGAAATGCAAGCACGGGAATATCGTATCAATTGGGAGATATATACCCCGTATGCAGGTGCTGCTGGAATGTTGCTACTTAGAAATGGAAAGTTCACAATTGGAAAGCTGAAATCATCTCTTTTGTCGTAAAGTTTTGTTTTCAACCGACCCTCATAATCTTATAGTGTTGATAATTTTTGCTGTATACAGTTTCTGTCTATCTTTTTCAGTTACCAAGATATCAGGTAACAAAATCTTAATTAAAGAACAATATGACTAATTTGTAAATCTGTGTGTTGCCGATCAAGCAAGCTGTTTAAAGTGTCTGTCCATCTATCAAAGACTTCTGTAATAATTCTTACTGATGTGTGTCATCTTCCATGGCCATAAAATCCTCATCGTCATCTTCATCAGAACTTTCGTGAGGCTTAACACCAACAGGTTCCTGCAAAATACAATTAGATTATACATGTAAATTTACCTCATTTCCAGTGTTATATAAAGAGAAAGAACTTTTAAAGAAATTCATTTTCCATAAAGTATTTCTTTTTTAACATTTCAAAATACAGAACCCATAAAAATCTTACGAAAGTGCACACGCTGATATGTCTCACCTTCTTTACTAATTATTGATATTATGTTGGTAGTCCTAAACATAAAGCTTTATTACAACTGTCACATAAAATCAACATTAACCAAGAAAGCTAAACATTGACCAATGAACCATGAAAATGAGGCCAAGGTCAGATGAACCATACAAGGCAGGCATGTACAGCTAACAATTCTTCCATACAATAAATATAAAATTGAGAATGGAAATGGGGAATGTGTCAAAGAGACAACAACCCGACCAAATAAAAAACAACAGCAGAGGGTCACCAACAGGTCTTCAATGTAGCGAGAAATTCCCGCACCCGGAGGCGTCCTTCAGCTGGCCCCTAAACAAATATATACTAGTCCAGTGATAATGAACGCCATACTAATTTCCAAATTGTACACAAGAAACTAAAATTAAAATAATACAAGACCAACAAAGGCCAGAGGCTCCTGACTTGGGACAGGCGCAAAAATGCGGCGGGGTTAAACATGTTTGTGAGATTTCAACCCTCCCCCTATACCTCTAACCAATGTAGTAAAGTAAATGCATAACAATAAGCACATTAAAATTCAGTTCAAGAGAAATCCGAGTCTGATGTCAGAAGATGTAACCAAAGAAAATAAACAAAATGACAATAATACATAAATAACAACAGACTACTAGCAGTTAACTGACATGCCAGCTCCAGACTTCAATTAAACTGACTGAAAGATTATGATTTCATCATATGAACATCAGGCACAATCCTTCCCGTTAGGGGTTTAGTATCATACCATCATAACATATATGAGAAGAACATAACCCGTGTCATGCCAACAACCATGACAACTGTTTTTAAAAAAAATAATGTGTTTAGTTCCGATGCAAAGACCTTATCAGTGACTCAATATTAACGCCAAAATATGCAATCTTTAATGACTTGACAACAGTATCGTAATTATATCCCTTCTTAATAAGTCTATTCAAAGGTTTTGTAAGTTTCTGAGGTGAATACTGACACCTTTGTGCTTTATAAAGAATATTACCATAAAAAATATAGTTGACCTATTCATTATAGTTTAAGAAAAACAGACTAAAACACAAAAACTAAACTATAACCACTGAACCATGAAAATGAGGTCAAGGTCAAATGACACCTGCCAGTTGGACATGTACACCTTACAGTCCTTCCATACACTGAATATAGTAAACCTATTGCTTATAGTATCTGAGATATGGACTTGACCACCAAAACTTAACCTTGTTCACTGATCCATGAAATATGGTTGAGGTCAAGTGAAAACTGTATGACAGGGCATGAGGACCTTGCAAGGTACACAATGTAGTTATCCTATTACTTATAATAAGGGAGAATTTAACATTACAAAAAATCTTAACTTTTTTTCAAGTTGTCACGTCATGCACTGAACCATGAAAATGAGGTCAAGGACATTGGACATGTGACTGACGGAAACTTCGTAACATGAGGCATCCATATACAAAGTATAAAGCAATTTAGCATCCAGGTCTGCCACCTTCTAAAATATAAAGCTTTTAAGAAGTTAGCTGACGCTGCCTTCGCCGTAGCCGTCGGATCACTATCCCTATGTCAAGCTTTCTGCTACATAAGTCACAGGCTCGACAATAAATAAAATGCCCCAAAAAATGTATTTTAATTTAAGATAATTTCCCTATTTCTTCAGCATGTGTAGTACATGTTTAAAAGTAAATCTGTTACGATCTGCAAAAGACATATCATTGCTAAGTGATAATGACAAACCTTTTCTAAGACTGGTCCACCAAGCATGCCAAGAGAATCGGGCAATGGAATATGATGGACTGTACATAGTTCCTGTATCAATATCTTTACCTGATTAATTATCTGAAATGATTGACATTATTAAGCAACTGCCTGCATTAAATTTTAATTTCATTCTATTAGGAGTAAGACCCCGTTTACACTGACAAAAAAATCTATCTTTGGTCCAGTGTAAACGGGTAAGATCGATCTTCAATTGGATTCAAAAAGTCTACCTCTAGAGCATGTTGAGGTGGTTTTAAAAAGATCAATCTTATTTGAATCGATCTTTTTTTTGGTTAGATGCTTAGATCAATCTTTTTTCATGTGTTTATTATATTCAGATAGGAAAATAAAGGTCAGACGGTTCTTTTTATGTCGTAGTGTAATCGCACTGGATTAAATAAGATCAATCTTGCTTGTGCAATGTAAACGCGAACTGGTCTTTTAAAGATCGATTCAATTTCGTTGCCAGTGTAAACTGGGTCTTAAAATACTATGACTTTTGTCATACATGTATAACGTATATTCTCTACAAGGTATGTATATTATATACTATGAAACTACAAAAAAACAATTGAATACCTGTAATGATCTTAATATATTTTTAGTGAAACAGTGGAGGTAAATACACGTGACTTAGAGTGAACGTGTTGAATTTAGTGCTCTTACAAAAAGTTTGCAATTTACAAGTATTTTAGTGCATAATAAGTGATTTTTGTAACAAAAAATATATTGGTATTATTTGCAAAAACTACATTTTTGTATGTATAAAACTGCTAAATGAATAATTTTCTCATGGAGTAAATAGTCCTCTTCACCTGACTGCAGTATAAAAGTTATTTTGACATATCGTTTCTTTTAAGAAAAAAACACAAAAAAAGACTTTTCTGTTTTATCACTTTTCTTGTGTTGTGCTGTTGACATATATAACTCATATGAGCATGATGGGTATGTCATGTATGTTAGTTGATGATTAATATTAATGTGATGTAATTAAGTTTTTATGTATCGTAACTGAAACCATAAACTTTCTCAATAATAATCTATTACTTTTTTTACTTACATGGATGTAATAAAAATTAATAAGATTCTAATGTTCTGAAATATAAGACTTTTTCAATAATCGATTTTGTTTAGGTCTACTGTACCTTTGTAATAATGTCCTTAGGTACTTGAAACCTTTATACTTACTCCATAGTTATTGGATGTTGTTTCACTTATGCTTTCAATCGTTGAGCTGATATTCTGATCTTCATCTTCACTGAACCATATTGGAGGTGATTGTGGATAAGTCTCCTAAAAAAATACTGCATATGAAATACATTATCAAAATATAACCTAAAATTCTGACTACAGTAAAAGTTGTCAGTTTTTCTACATTGTACAATTTGAGATTTTTTGTGCTGTCAAAGTTTAAGGGAACTAGTGTGATCTTACCTAATGGCAGACAAATATGCATACAAGTGTAATTACGTCTATTCTGTCCTGTTATGAATTCAAAACTTAATATAATATTTGCCACTGGACAGACAATACTTCATTCAATTTGATCAACATACACATGAAATTTGCAGGAAGCATACATGCTGAAACAAAGATGGTTCTTCTCAATAGACCCGAGTTGTAGGGTTACCATCAAAACTCACTCTTCAAGTTTTATCTTCATTGACAATACCACTACTTTATTACTTGCATGTACCTACATAAAAACCTGTCTGTATAAACTAAACAGACCAAAATCAGATGACAATACATAAGGCATGCATTATACATGTACTACTTTTATCATTTTTTGAAGTAGTACAATGTACTACATGTGTCCTTATCAATGTATAAAAGGCAATGTTCAAACCAAAAGACTTGAAAATTGGTATTTGCTGCTTCTCCGTTAAGCAAGCATCATTATACATGTTATATTAGTCACTAAGGAATAAGAACAAAGTTTGGCTCAGTGTAAGAATAGTGTGTCCAAGTAGGGTTTGGACTGTAATCATGGTAATCCTGTTAACAAGCACAATAAAAATTTATGTCTAATACATTTGAGGGTACATTTTCATATCACATTAACATGATAAACCTATAAATTATACTTTTGGTATTTAGATGAATTTTGTCTCTGAACAATGCTGAATGACCTTAGATTTGCTCCAAATAAATTTTTGCTGTCAAGCAACAATAACTTATAATTTGTGATGTCAATTTTTTAAATTGTGCTGTCAAAGTTTAAGGGAACTTGTGTGATCTTACGTATTGGCAGACAAATTTACATACAGGTGTAATTACGTCCATTCTGTCCTGTATTGTAACCTGTCGTGAATTCGAATGTAATATTTACAACATGATCATTAAATTATAGACAAGTGTTGAAACCAAATGTCCTATTCTTAATTGATTTTTTTTGTTACAGAAAAATTCCTAAATGAACAACAAGCAGTAAAGATATAAAAATAAACCACCATCATCATCATCATCATTGACAAGGTTTGTAACTTGCCACACGTTTCATTACCATGCCGCTAAACATATATAATGATCTAAAGTAATCAATAATGGCATCATGAAATATTTTCTGACACTAAGGAAATTAAAACCAGGAAGTTATTGGTCAGCATCAAAATCAAAACAAAACATCCTTTGTTTACATTTTCATTATAACAAAAATCAATACATTTTGAGTTTACTTTCAATTTAAAATAGTTTCGTACCGTTATATTAGCATTTATTCGATGTTTGCCTCCACTTTCATCAATAAATACACAATTTATTTCGTCTACTGAAGCTGACAAAATTCTAAAAGATCTGTCACTTTCTTTGGGGAAGGCTCTTTCGAGAAGTTTTATGTCTTGTTTAAGTTTGGTTAGGCATGCCATTCTGAATGTCAAAGTGAAAGCACATCCCAATACATTTAAAAATTAAATCTTTGTGTTGAAAATATTAAACAGACAGTCGCAGCATGGTAAATGTGCAGAAAAAAGAAGTTTCGACTATCAATCTATGGCGCAGGCTGAAGTGCGCATGTCCTTGGAATTTTTGCTAGGACAATGACGGAATGAAAGTGTAAAGAATCCGAGCTAAAGAATAAAATTTTATGAAGATCTAATTCATTTAAAAAAAAAGTTAATTTATAACCGTATATTACATTCAGATGGAACATGCGGTTTCCTTTTCCAACTCTCTGATAAATAAAGATTGATTAAACAGAGAAGTTTTTCAGAGATTACTTGCGACTACTCAGAGGCATATATGCACATGTCAGAGTCTAACGATACTATAACAAATCTTAATGTCAATTCTCCACTTGTAATTAGCTTAGCAATTAATTGCATCACTACTATAAAAAGAGGAAAAATAAGATATTGGAGAAATTATGAAAAGCTAGTGGAAAAATAATAAGTAGCCCGATATTTAGTGAACGATAGCAGGGATGACACATATGTGTCAATAAATATAGGAAGATGTAGTATAAGTACCAATGAGACAACTCTCCATCCATGTAACAATTTACTATGATAAAAGTAAACAATTATAGGCCAAGGTATGGCCTTCAATACGGAGCCTTGGCTCCCAACGAATTGCACGCTATAAAGGTCCAAAAAGTACTAGTGTTAAACCATTCAAACGGTAAAACCAACGGTCTAATCTATATAAAAACGAGAAGCATGGTTGAGCCGTTAGAGAAAATGGACAAGAAGTCCTAATTACATACAGACAAACAAAACCTGGAGAGATTTAATATATATTATGTGAAAATCACCATGAGAATGATGGTCGTAGTATGAACGTAGTCAGGTCGTAAGAAGAGCGTGATGAGGACGGCAAGGGCGTGCTAGAATCGTACTATGGTTGTGAACAGCGTGGTATAGTCGTAGTGGAAGCGTAGTGGAGAACGTGATGGTCGTAGTAATACCCCAGTCCCACTAGGCCACGATCGCACTACGATCTGTGAAAAAAAATGCAAATTTTGATGATCGTAATGCGATCGTGTAGATCGCAGTAAGGTCGTATCACGGTCGTGGTGAGGTCTTCAAGATCGTGAAGAGCGTGGCCAACTTTGAACATGTTCAAAACAATCGTGGTGCGGTCGTGGCGAAATCAGGTCGTAGTAGAAGCGTAGTGAGAGCGCACTAAAATCGTAGTAAGGACGCAAAGGTCGCTGCACAATCGTAACGAGAGCGTAGCGAAAGCGTGATTCTATTCGGAGAGACTGCTTTACGATCGCACAGCGACGTTTTCACGACCTCACTACGACCATCACGTTCTCACTGCGACCCAACTACGCTTCCACTACGACTATACCACGCTGTTCACGACCATAGTACGATTCTAGCACGCCCTTGCCGTCCTCATCCCGCTCTTCTTACGACCTGACTACGTTCACACTACGACCATCATTCTCATTGTCATTTTCACATAAAATATATAAAAAAGCTCCCTAGATTTTGTTTGTTTGAATGTAATTATCCATTTGCTCTAACGGCTCAGCCATGCTTCTCGTTTTTATATAGATTAGACCGTTGGTTTTCCCGTTTAAATGGTTTAACACTAGTAATATTTTGGGTCCTTTATATCGTGCTGATTGATGTGAGCCAAGGCTCCGTGTTGAAGGCCGTACCTTGGCCTATAATGGTTTACTTTTATAAATTGTTACTTGGATGGAGAGTTGTCTCATTGGCACTCATACCACATCTTCCTATATATATTGATACATCTATGTAATCTCTGCTATCGTTCACTAAAATATCGTCATTGAGCTTTATGGACCAGCAATAGGTTGTAATTTAGGTTGGATTGGTCGGTCCGACATCTCTGCTTGATCAGGATTCGTTACTTTGCTCCCTCTGCCTCTACATCAACTCCTACCACCATGCCCACGTGTTCTGGTAGAATTTGGTGGCATGACTGTATTGTTTCCGAGAAATCTACGATTTAATCAGAAATAGAAGGAATTGAACTGTATTGATATGGAACACGATGTTGACGTTATTGCTGAGAACGTAGTAAGATCGCGGTATGAACGTAGTATAATCGTGGTAAGAACGTGTTATTATCGCAGTAAGATCGTGTTGCAATCGGATAACTCGTGGCATGGTTGTAGTGAGAACGTGAAGAGCGTAGAAAGATCTTGATGAGCGTAGTGAGGTCGCAGAATAAGCGCGGTGAGAACGTGGTATAATCGTAGCGGGATCTTTGTAGAAGCGTAGAGAGGACGTAGAAGAATCGTGAAAGCAACGAAAATTTACATTTTCATGCCGCTCATACCGCGACCTCACCACGATCTAAATTTATTTTAGATCGCGATGAGCGTGGTGCAATCGTGGTCTAGTGGGACTGGGGCTTAAAGTCGTAATAACGTCGTTGTCAGTGGCGGATTCAGAGGGGGCGTAGAGGGCGTACGCCCCCCTTTGCTTGGACTTTTTTTTTTTTTTTTTTTTTGTAAAATAACTAATCAGACTAGACTTCGTGAACTTTGCCATTTCCCGTGTATTTAATTTTATGCGACAATTCTTTACTTTTAAAGATATTTACTGATTATGCCAAAGTCATGTGATTTTGGTGATATGGTGGAGTTGACCAGTGCGTTAGAAAAACGTCACTCAGTCATTTTGAAAATTCAAATTACAGTAACACATTGCTTAGGCTGAGGATGTCAACTATGATACCTTCAAAGCGAAATAGGATTGAGCAAGAACGAAGTGACTTCTTTTCACAATTCAACCAAACAGAAAGTAATACTCTATTACTATCATGAAAAGAAATCCACAGCAATATTATTTACCTCCAAAAACGGGTTGAACCCCAAACGCCCTAGCCCATTTTAAAATAAAATGATAGCTGAATAATAATCCCCAGTCAGTATAAGCTCTAGATTAGATTTGAAGTCTATAAGGTACGAACCATTTGATTTGAGGAGGCAGTCTAAGGTATTTGAGAGACTAAAATCTGACTCTGATTTTTGCATTAAATAAAAATTCTGGCCGTATCTGGTTTGAAAACAATAATCTTGTCCACTTTTTTTGCTATTAGAAACGAAAATTTCCAACAAAATTATTAAGCATTAAATGAACATGATGAATAAAAAACGGGCGTATTATTTTGAGGCCGGGGTTTGCATGTCTGACCGGAATGTCTCTTTCGCCGAGCTGATATATTGAATACTTTTATCAAGACAAGACTGCAACCTGACTGCTGAGTGTGGCCTTTATGTCTCCATTTGTCGACCGTCATTCACAAATTCGTTGTCATTTCAGACTCATTCGTAGCCTTTGGTTCATTTGGAACCCCTCACCTCTCTTAATTTTGTTGGGTGAAACATACCAACCAAACATTTGGATAAAAATTGCTTGTTTGACTTTTTTTAACTCGTATCGGTCGTATTGTAAATCATCGAATAGCCCGGCGTTTACAACAAGAAATATGTGAGGTTATGCTTACTTAACAAACGAGAATTTTTCATGTCTGTTTTTTACTGACAAGTCCCACATCAAATATATCAGTACATACATTTGTAGCTTGTGATCCATACTTTCATTTTATGATAGACAATCCATAGGGAAAATACAGCATAACAAATGTCCAACCCTTACACTTTACAGCAACTATAGAATATACATGCCCCACGCCAGCATGCGCGTAGCTACGTTTACGTCAAAACGCCCGGGCGTACACTTGAATTTTGAAAATAGAACAAATAATCGACATAGAATAAGAAAATTTGGTCAAAAGCACATCTTGTGCTTCTTTTTTTAATGGATTGTAATTTTGAATAAAAATTGGGACTAAATTTACTCAAATAGATCATTTAATATATTTGTTCGAATCTTTTGTAAAAGTCTGAATCCACTTTAAATTCTACCTTCTTTTCTTATATTTAAAGCAATTCACTATCTGCTCAGATTCGATATGCTGTTTGTATTTTTGTCGAGCCTGTATTTTATGTCCCAAAAGCGAGACAAAGTGGTGTCAATATTTAGGTTTCCGAATGTGAATAAATTCTTTTAAATGACTCTCCGACCGTGAAATTTTACGAAAGTTGTACAGAAACTGTTTGTGATCAAAAGAGTATTCAGAGCAATATAATAATGCAATTATATCTTCAATTTTCCCGCATTTTAAGGATAAAATGTATTTCTTTCTGCAATTAATCTGAGACTACTATAAACATGTGTCTCAGAATTAATAAGGAGTCGCAGTTTGGGCTTACATTTTGTTATTTCTTCTACTTGTCGAACCTTCATCGAAATTTATGAAAATGTCGAAGAAGCTTTTTCTATGACTAATGTCTAAAGCTAAAATTTTAAAAGCATTTGTTTTCGTTCATTTTTCGGTTCTTTTCTGATAGACAGATAGCTGGACTCTTCTTTACGCAATTACATGATCAATTTATAAACCTTCATAGATTGTCGTGAAAAATTCCAGATCAAGAAAAAAATATCAAAAGAAAATTTTGATTTTTTTTTAAATCCCTGTAAAGGAATGATACATTGATTCACTTTTTGTGGAAGAAATCCTAGGTGTTCCAGAATTTTTTTATATTGCACCGCTTAGAAATATTTTTTTTTCGTGTTCATTAAAAGGTGCTTTTGTTGATTATATGCTCACTCACGGCACCATTTAAACTTATTTAAAAGTAATATTGGTTTGGACGTTTTCTCTAAAACCAATGACCATAAGGCTAGCTTCCAGTTTAACACGATGAATAAGTTAACATATTACAAAATTTAACCAAAAAAAAAAATAAACCATTTAGATTCAAAAGTATGTTGTTATCAATGATTTTTTACTGACAGGAATCATTATGGTATCTCATTCTCGATAGCTTTCGGGGGCTTCGTCCCTTTCGAACCCACTACCAACAGGTGCTTTGACATTGAGCGGTTGGCACCCCTCATATCCCTCGCCAAGGTTCGGGCGTACACGTAAAAATGACCCAGCTACGCCACTGGCCAGGAACCGTTTAAAAAGTGCATTTTACACTTATTTTATGTTTTTTAGTCCAAAAAAAAAGTCTTAAACTTTTTTGGCCTCGCAGCGCTCGTCGATCTTTAAAAACTTCGCCCCCCCCCCCCTTTTCAAAATTTCTGGATCCGCCCCTGGTTGTGAGATCGTAGCGCAGTCTCTCCGAATAGAATCACGCTTTCGCTACGCTCTTGCTACGATGATACAGCGACCTTTGCGATCTTACTACGATCTTAGTGCGCTTTCACTACGCTTCTACTACGACCTGATTTCACCATGACCGCACCACGATTGTTTTGAACATGTTCGTTTGAACATGTTCAAAGTTGGCCACGCTCATCACGATCTTGAAGACCTTACCACGACCGTGATACGACCTTACTGCGATCTACATGATCATCAAATTTTTTTGCATTTTTTCACAGATCGTATTGCTATCGTGGCGTAGTGGAACTGCGCTATTAAATATGGATATATAAATAAAAAAACATTTTAATATTATTTATTTATCTTCTTTACAAAGTATTTGATGAGTATTCATTGAAGAAATAGATTTTATGAACAAGCGATAAGGAATGTTAGTTTACACTTGATGCTATCTACGTATTCATTATGTTTATAGATCGGTTAAAAACCCAAAATGAATATTACGTAATGGTAATCTATGCGATAGCAATACACCGGAATGCCCTCACGGTTATCCGCTATAAAAATTTCACATAGGCAATCACGTTTTCCGACCTAGCGAACAGTTACAGAGACCTAACAAATAATACACTTTTTTTCATATTACCGACTTTTGACACCGGGTTCTACGATAAAAAAAAATTGAAATTGACAACATGAGTTTAAAGGGGTTGGCAGATTAAAGTTTTCTTATCAGGTAAATACTATATATGTGAAATTTCATCAATCTCCGGCGCAGAGATCATATCCGTTCCATTCATGCTCCGCAATACCAGGCAGTGTAGTGTTACGTAGTATTGAACGGAACGGATATGTGATCTCTGCGCCGGAGATTGAAATTTCATACCCAAGAAGATACAAAAATCTTTTCATCAACCATATCGGAAAGTACCATTTTTGCTTAATGTCATAAAAAAAAAAACACCAAAGAAATCCCTAAGCAATGATAACATGCTAGAGAGTTGATTAAAAAGGTCATTGGGAGATACATTTCCGTATGTGACGGTGTGTTTGATGGCTTATATCAAATTGACCTGTATATATGTTTATTTCAATTTTGTTCTGTAATTATATCACTTCTGTCAAGCTGTATACTATGTATATCTGCCTCTTGTAACAGTTTAAACTGTCAGAGTGTACAATGAAGTATTGAAATCTTAGCTAAGTTCTCAGAGACAGAAACTTATCATGTATATGTTCCGGACCATATGAGTATTTGGACCATACGCGTATGGTCATGACCATATGGGTATATACTCATATGGTCCGACCATACGCGTATGGTCGGACCGTACGCGTATGGTCGGGGTTATTAAGAGGTACATTTATGCTTACCTCTTTATATAAACCGTCTAGTTGTCACGTCATTAAAAAGACAGTTACCAAAGGTCATTTTTTTTTTCATTAAAAATTAGTAATAACAAGATTAACAAAATAAAATAAACAGTAAATTTCATCACTAGTCAAAACTATAATAAACACACATTTTTTTTTCATTACCTAGACATTTTTTTCTCTAGACATTATTTTATTTTTCCAATCATGGGCCCTTGTCAGGCAAGATACAAAAACATCATAATACAATGATTATATAAACATTAGTGAAACACTAAGTAATACACAAATAATAAATTGATAATATGAGTAATGTAGGATATAATTATAGTAAGAGACATTGAGTGCAATGAGGCCGATTTAATATTAAAAGGATATGATATTAAGTTTATTTTAAAATACGGAAACTAAAAAATAGCAAAAATAGAACCGGGAATATAGTATCTCAATCTGCAGTAGTTCTCCTCATGACCAGTGCACAGTAGTGAGGGACTTCATCACAACAATGCAAAGGTCATCAAGGGGGGATCCTTCAGAACTAGCTACAGATACATGAGATTACTCCAATAGTGATTCTCCTCATGACTAATGCACAATAGCAAGGGTTAACATTGCTACTGGACAATATTCATCAAGGGACGGTGCTCTAGAACTCACTATGGAGAAAATATAAAGTTCAAATTACAAGTAGTAGAGGGAAATAAATCCCATTAAAACTTTTCATATTTCTTAATGAACATGCATAATTCTGATAATAAATTCTCATCTTCATTATTCATTAACCATATCAGTTTTTGTTTAGGGTCAAGATATTGAAAATTCTTGCAGCAATTATTTATCATTGTTATCATGTCTTTCCTTTGATCTGATAAACTATCACAGTTAAAAAGAAAATGTGTTTCATCTTCGACCTCATTACTACAACATCTCTTACATACTCTATTGTGTCGGGGAGTATTACTATATCTACCTCTCTCTATAAGTAAATGGTGAGCAGATATGCGAAATCTTGTTAGACTCCGTCTATCTTCAAATTTTTTAACAATATCAAGATATTTTTCACAACCAAAATTTGCTTTAAACGTAACATATGTGCAAAGTTTTCCTTCTGAGTGAGTTTTGAGATTCTTTTCCCAATTTTTTAACATGGCAATTCTTAGTTTTCTGTTGTCAATTGGTTTAGCCATGTCTGAGGATATTTGATAATTATTAATCAGTGAAAGAAGTTTTTCAGATGACATATACCATGATGGTTTCTTTGACTCATACAATTTCTTTGATTCTATAAATGCATTATATAACAATGGAAAGTTAGTGTCTGACTTTTCTAATCTGTAATAGTATTTAGTCATTGCTTTAATCATGTTAAAATATATTGGTAGTCTTCCCAACTCAGTTAATACTGCAAAATTGGTGCTTTTTTTTGGAGCTCCAAGAATAAATTTACAGAATTTAGTATGAAGTTTTTCAGCAGGTAATTTAGAATAAATATGGTCAAATGAAAAAATTCCATTTCTATATTTAGACGACATAGGATTAAAGGCACCCCATATCTCACAGCTGTATAGCAAGATGGGTTTGATGGTATGATCAAAAACATGCATGCTTGTTTTGACTGAAGGATGCAAGGATAAAAAATCTTTAGATAACTTAAAATAGGCTTTTAGAGCCTTTTTATACAATTCATCCTGGGCTACTGTAAAGGATATGTTATTACGAGTGAATGGCAAAATGTCGACCTGGGAAGATAACTTATCTTAGTGAACTGTTACACAAGAAGTCAACCGTTTTACTATATATAACCTGACGTAAAACTCGACAGGAGTAAAGAGTCTAATCGCTTACTTTTGAAACTTAATATAATTAGCATTAGCAGTGCAATATTCATAATGTTTTATACTTATACGTGTTTTGTTTTTAAAAAAAAATGAATGACGTCACCGGCAAAGGACACTAGTTTATTTTTTAAAATTCTCTGGTGATATGATGTACTTCAGTCATGTTACGATATTGGAGATCTAGAACTTTTTCACCGTAGACACATCGGAATGACCCAGGACCCAAGAAAAGCTATGGTACCGTGTGGGCGTAAATGTCACCCTACGCATCCATACAAGAATACAATTAGCGATGAAAACTAACTTTGGCATCAGTATTTAATGTTATTTGAATTGTAAATAATACAATTGCATGTAGCAATCATTGTTATTTATAAAGTTTTCTCATGCATATTATTGAAAAATATACCTATATGGTCCAAATACTCATATGGTCCGGAACACATATATAGCATAATGTGCTGTGGTATTGTATTGCTTTTCAGGAATTAAATTTGATCCGACGGGAAGCAGAAATCTTCATTTGTCAAAGAGCAATTGGAAATCCATGCTCAAAATGAGAAACATCTAAAGGTCTTACCAACGAGAGAAAATTTCTATCGATTTTGAATTTGAACAAAACGTCTTTACGTCAAAGTATGAGTTAAGCAAATGAAAAGAAGGTTGAATGACATCAATCTAATCAAAATATTGATTTCTGAGTCATATGAGTATAACGAAATCAGAAATCACTACCTTAATTAGATTGGAATGACATAAGAGGGCCGTATATTCACGGTGTATATTCAGAACGCTTGCTTTCGGATTCTTTATAATTGATATATTAGCATAACTGTTTCTAAAAGAAACTCTGCATTCAAGGTAACTGGACCAAAGAAGCCTAAGCAGATGACGATAACTTGGAGTTCGGTAATTGTATTTTTTACTTATTATGTAAAATGGAAAACAACGTTTGACGTTAGATAGAAAGGCATATTTTTAATGAAACACGAATCACCTACGGTACATCACAGAATGATTTTCTATTTTGTTGTGAGAAGGAGGTCAAATAAAAAATTAAAATTTTTCAATGTTATGGCCGATTGTTTTACTATAGTACATAATATCAGCTTTATGTTTATGTTCGATTTATTTTCAGAAAGAGAAGTTCAGAAAATTTAATAAGCAACAGCAGATGTCTGTAGATTCGTTGGTCTTGTGCGATCAGATGCAAAAACAATTTGGAACAGTTTGTTGGCAAATCTTCGTCATTGAGGGTTCGGTTCGATTTGAGGCAATAGAACCAGAATACGATAATTGTTCCATAATGTCCGGTAAAGCTCCAACAGATATATTTAAGTCTGCCATCATGATTTCCTTGATAGAAGGTTGCTGCTCACTAGGAAGCTATTAAACCTAAAGTTCCAAATGGTGAAGTTGAAATCATCCCTTCGTAAATTTTACGGACGCTATCAGAAGTTGGTTGACCGTTATATATGAGACAACTGTTTCACAGATGATATCGAATATGTTCCTTATATCATAACTACAAAACCCTTTCCTTTTCACGAATGTGACCTAATGAATTAGATTTTTTACAGGATTTGTAATAACATGAGCAACACGACGGGTGTCACATGTGGAGCAGAATCTGCTTACCCTTCTGGAGCAACTGAGATCACCCCCAATTTTAGTTGAATAATTGTTGCATATAGTCTTTTGTTTTCTATGTTGTGTCTTGTGTACTATTATTTGTCTGTTTGTCCTTTTTTTAAGCCATTGCGTTGTCAGTTTATTTTCGATCTATGAGTTTGATTGTGCCTCTGGTATCTGTCGCCCCTCTTCAATTATTGAAACTGTAAATACTGCAGAATTGCAAAATGCTTGTACAATATAGATAGCAAAGTTTGAATTTGGTGGTTGTCAATGAGTTAGGAAACTGTCCTGCTTGTTAAAATTTCATGGCACTTCTTGGGAAAATCACATGACTCATTAGTTGTTCCACGGAAATAACAAATTAAAGAAAACATTACTAGCGTGTTGATTTACCATCATCAGGAACAATCAAAGCCAAATATAAAAAAGTCAAAGATGTATATGTAACAAAATACGCGAAGAGCTACAAGATCAAAAGAAAGCTAAAATAATAGCCTATTAAATCCTTCTATTACAGGTCAAATTTTTCTGCCAGTTGAAAATCATTTAGCATTTTTCAATGTTGGATGACGAGGAGGAAGATATTTTCGAACAGGTGCTCGCAGACACATATGACATGGCTTCATTAGCACAGGTTCTAGATATATATTGCAAGAAACGTGGATCATCCAATTATCATCTCTGCCATGTTTGGTCAAAATTAGCCATGTAATTTCAGACTTGGAGATAAAAAATCTCCCTTCCCCTTAGTGTTTCAATGGGAACTCTCTGGTATTATTTGTCACACTGGTACCAGAGAAATGATTAAGGAATGGATCGGGGGAACATACAGTCAGTTATAGGTAACACTTATGCAAGTGTTTTTTTTATATTTAGGAGTACAGAAAACTAGAGGCTCTCAAGAGCCTGTATCGCTCACCTGACTCTATTTGTGTTTTTGAAATCATATAAAAAAAAAGATCAAATTTGGCTACAAAGTAACAACACTTGGCCAGCAACTCATAAAGGAAAGGAACATTCATGCTATGTTTGGTTTCATTCAATTCAGTGGTTCTCTAGAAGAAGACTTTTGTATGCATTTCCCATAGGGTCCTATGTTAAACTAAGTCCCCCGCTGGCTGCCATCTTGGATGATGAATCGGTTACAAAGTAACAACACTTGGTCAGATCCTCATAAGGAACATTCATGCTATGTTTGGCTGTATTCCATTCAGTGGTTCTCTAAAAGAAGTCATTTGTATGCATTTCCCATAGGGTCCTATGTTAAACTAAGTCCCCCGTTGGCGGCCATCTTGGATGATGGATCGGCTACAAAGTAACAACACTTGGTCAGCACTTCATAAGGAACATTCATGCTATGTTTGGTTTCATTCCATTCAGTTGTTCTCTAAAAGAAGTCATTTGTATGCATTTCCCATAAGGTCCTATGTTAAACTAAGTCCCCCCCTGACGGCCATCTTGGATGATGGATCGACTACCAAGTAACAACACTCGGTCAGCACCTCATAAGGAACATTCATGCTATGTTTGGTTTCATTCCATTCAGTGGTTCTCTAAAAGAAGTCATTTGTATGCATTTCCCATAGGGTCCTATGTTAAACTAAGTCCCCCCGCTGGCGGCCATCTTGGATGATGGATCGGCTACAAAGTAACAACACTTGGTCAGCACCTCATAAGGAACATTCATGTCATGTTTGGTTTCATTCCATTCAGTGGTTCTCTAGAAGAAGTTCAAAATGTAAAATGTTAACGACGACGACGGATGACAGACGCCAAGTGATGAGAAAAGCTCACTTGGCCCTTCGGGCCAGGTGAGCTGCAAAAAAAGGTACAGTCTCATCCTTTAAACATTCAGTTTTTTTTTGTTTTTTGTTTCAACTTTAATGGGTAAAAACGTCCTTTCCTCTTCTTTTCTCGAATTTCTCTTGACAACATGTACTTTGACATAAAAGAGTGGTCTATTGTCTGTCATTAACAGTTTCTTTACTATTCATAAACTATAATTTCATTGACAATGAAAAGCACCTTGCTGTTATCTTCAAAATACTGATCATTTACAAACCTCCAGAGACAGATTTTGAAGGCCTTGCACAGTTACTAAACATCTGTGAGCCTTAGATTCTCGGTCTAATTTTCAAACTAGAGGCTCTAAAGAGCCTGCAGTGTCGCTCACCTTGGTCTATGTGAATATTAAACAAAGCAAAAGATGGATTCATGACAAAATTGTGTTTTGGTGATGGTGATGTGTTTGTAGATCTTACTTTACTAAGCATTCTTGCTGCTTACAATTATCTCTATCTATAATAAACTTGGCCTGGTAGTTTCAGTGGAAAATGTTAGTGAAAATTTACAAATTTTATGAACATTGTTAAAAATTGACTATAAAGGGCAATAACTCCTTAGGGAGTCAATTGACCATTTCTGTCATGTTGACTTATTTGTAAATCTTACTTTTCTGAACATTATTGCTGTTTACAGTTTATCTTTATCTATAATAATATTCAAGATAATAACCAAAAACGGCAAAATTTCCTTAAAATTACCAATTCAGGGGCAGCAAACTAACAAAGGGTTGTCCGATTCATCTGATAATTTCAGAGCAGATAGATCTTGACCTGATAAACAATTTTATCCCATGTCAGATTACTCTAAATGCTTTGGTTTTTGAGTTATAAGCCAAAAACTGCATTTTACCCCTATGTTCTATTTTTAGCCTTGGCGGCCATCTTGGTTGGATGGCCGGGTCACCGGACACATTTTTGAAACTAGATACCCCAAAGATGATTGTGACCAAGTTTGGATTAATTTGGCCCAGCAGTTTCAGAGGAGAAGATTTTTGTAAAAGATTACTAAGATTTACGAAAAATGGTTAAAAATTTACTATAAAGGGCAATAACTCCTAAAGGGGTCAACTGACCATTTGGGTCATGTTGACTTATTTGTTAATATAAACTTTGCTAAACATTATTGCTGTTTACAGTTTATCTCTATCTATAATAATATTCAAGATAATAACCAAAAACAGTAAAATTTCCTTAAAATTACCAATTTCGGGGCAGCAACCCAACAAGGGGTTGTCCAATTCATCTGAAAATTTCAGGGAAGATAGATCTTGACCTGATAACCAATTTTACCTAATGTCAGATTGCTCTAAATGCTTTGGTTTTTGAGTTGTAAGCCAAAAACTGCATTTTACCCCTACGTTCTATTTTTAGCCATGGCGGCCATCTTGGTTAGTTGGCCAGGTCACCGGACACATTTTTTAAACTAGATACCCCAATGATGATTGTGGCCAAGTTTGGTTTAATTTGGCCCAGTAGTTTCAGAGGAGAAGATTTTTGTAAAAGTTAACGCAGGACGACGCAGGACGCAAAGTGATGATAAAGCTCACTTGGCCCTTTGGGCCAGGTGAGCTAATAAAAAGTTGAACTCTTAAGTGAGAAATAATTAGCAAACCAGTTTAAATTTGATTGGGCATATTTTGACTTCCCAAAACTTGAGAATTTGAGGGGTTGTAAACAAAAATATTTGTATTTATAGTTACTGTAAATTTTGGAGAAGATCAAGGGGAGACTATTCAAACCTTGAAAATAAAATTCAAATCAGACAAATTTACTTATATAAGTATAAGTTAATATTACTTACATCTTCAAGTAAATAAACATGGCTGTTAAAAGTATCACCTATGACTGACAGTTACAAAACAGGGATGAAACATAAATACCAAAGACAACTAACAACAACATGACAGACATGAATGTGTCCATAGTACATGAATGCCCCATCCACACTATCATTTTCTATGTCCAGTGGACCGTGAAATTGGGGTAAAATCTCTAATGTGGCATTAAAATTAGAAAGATCATGTCATAGGGAACATGTGTACTAAGTTTCAAGTTGATTGGACTTCAACTTCATCAAAAACTTCCTCAACCAAAAACTTTAACCTGAAGCAGGACAGATGAATGAAAGAACACACAGACCTGAAAACATAATACACATAAATGGGCATAATACATGGGCATACATAAAAACAAAACTCAACATGGGACTAAACAAACAAACCAAGCTATTACAATTGCTATCAGAACAGTAGTCCTTTCAGAGAGGTAATCTAAAATTTCAAATGATGATATATACTGTAGTATACTAGTTATCAAATTTTATTGATTTTGAGCTTCCTTTGTCAATATAAAACTTTTTGCCAGCCTCTGGAGGAGGTTGGAATCCCAGCCCTATACCTCTCTGGAAGTTTGAGGTTATTGCCTTCTCATACTGATGTTCTAACTTTTTCTGATAATTTTCCTCAGAAGATTTGTCCATAGCATGATTAGCAAATTTTGATGTAAATTTTTGTGTTTTTGTATCCTGATCCTCTCCACCCTTTTTAAAACCTCCTAACAGTCGAAGAAATTTGCTTTGTTTGTCTTTGTTTTCATTGAATGCAGTTCCCCACTGTCCTGTGACTCCTGTCTGATGTGTCTCTACTTTGGTATCATTCTTTCTACTGTTTTCTTCCTTTTGTCTAATATGATCTGATAGTTCATTGTCTTTATGTTTTAATTTTTTCTTGGCTTTTTTATTTAAATCAGCTTTGATACTGTTTTGGCTGCTATCTGAATCAGAATTGGAATAATCTTTATTCTTTTTCTTCTTTTTCTTTGATTTCCTTCTGACTTCCTCACTGTTTAACTTTTGACTACTCTCTTCTTTCATTTTTTTGTCATTTTTGTTTTCCTTCATTTCAATTTTCTTTTTTTTCTTGGATTTCTTATCATTTGTTACATCATCAAGAATTTCTGTCTCTTCATAATTACATTCAAATGGTTTATCTTTATTTTTATTCTTTTTGTCCTTTTTCTTCTTTTTTGCAACTATTTCATCATCAGAGTTTCCTGAAGTCAAATGATTGTCTTCTTCTGAGTATTCTTTATGTTTCTTTTTCTTATGCTTTTTACAGTTTGTTGAATCAGAATGATCTGAGTGTACTACCTCAAGTTTACTTTCTTTCTTTGACTTCTTTCCATCATCACTTGTTTCCTTGACCTTTTTGTGTTTTGGTTCATCACTGCTTTCAGTCTTTTCTAAATCAAAATGTTTTCTTTTCTTTTTCTTTTTTGACTTAGATAAACAGTTTTCATGGTCATCACTTATATGAACATCACCTTCTTGTTCCTTAATCTTATGTTTTTTCTTTAACTTTTTTTCTGTACTTCGAACTTTTTGGTCTACATGATTTTCTTCAAAATTTTCACTTTCAGTTGGTATTTTTCTACTTTTTTTCTTCTTTCTGTCTTTTTCCATTCTATAAAATATATATTCAAATATGTTAATATTTCCATGTACATGTAATATTGATTTTTTTTTTTGATTCATAGTAAATACTTGCAATCATCAATTTTCAGTTGACATATTGTTGACTTCAAAATTATGAAAAACGTCTGAAATAACCTTGTAATTATTTGAATTTTGATTGATTGTTGTTTGCATATAACATGTATAATGTTCTGTTCAGTTGCAAGAATTTTATCATGACGTGCATATTTCAGACAAAGACAATTCATCTTGTTTTAAACCTGTCTAAACTATATAGTAAACAAGCAGTGAGTACTCATATCTGTACTTTGCATCTAATTATTTTGTTACTTGTTTAAGTGTGCTTTGTTATGTTTGTGTCAATCTGATTCAGTTAAGCCTTTTTTCAATAGTTTTTATTATTGTTTGTTCTCATGTTGTGCCTTTACATTGTACATGTGCACGCCATCATACTCCCACTGTCCCAGATTAGGTTGAAGCAAAATCAAGAGGAGTTTAATGGAATATGATTATTGATTTAAGGGATTTCAAATTTTGGCACAAGAAAATTATGGGAAAATGTAATAAATAGTTATTTTTTCCTAAAAAATTAAACATGTTGAACAAATTATTATTTTTGCTATGACTTAAGTAAAAATTAATATGCAGATATAATATTGTTATGAACTTGTTTAACTTCCAAAAGCGTAATTTTGCGGAAAGAAAAACAGCAAATAATCTGACGAATCTACTGAACTATAATGTCTATAATGATTACCTGCAATGTAAATGTACTTGGTAAAAAAAAGAAAGTGTTTAATTAGAACAATCAGAGTTATCTCTCTTTATTCAGAGTTGAACTTATAGGGAAAACGGTACTATTACATTTTCCCAGCATTAGGTTGGCCTTTTGTGTACCCAAGACAGGTGAAGGAAGTCAACTTAGGAGGGCTGTGATTGGATGTAAGGGTACAATATATTTTTTTATTTATCTATGAATAACTGCAGTGTGTAAATTTACAATAAAAATTTTAAAACCTATTGAAATATTTTCTAGAGAATTATTCGAAAAGGCTTTCAAAATTTCATAAATTTGGTGTAAAATGACGGCGGGCATGGATAACATAAACAAGCTCCGTTGGAAATTGGTCATCATACTATTTGGCTTCAATTTTTAAAATAGAGTAATAAAGTACTAATACCACACATAACTGTTTTATCCAGGTTTTTATTATAAAAACTAGTAAATTTAGAAAATGTTAGTATTGTCGCCTATGGCAGAATAAATAGTACCGTTTTCCCTATAGATATTTTATATGACGACTTTCAAGCATGTGCTACTATACTGTATCTACCTAGCATATACCATTTGAACGATTATGCCATACAATGGTTGCCTTAGAACTTTTCCAGGAGCACAGGACAGATTTGTCTGTACCAACTGTTTACTGAACCCCCTTGGCCTCGTGGCTTGTATGTTGTCTAAGAGTGTATGGTAAATTGTACAATTGTACATGTATCTTTGGAACTAAAATTGTATTGCACAGAAACATAACATAGCATCCCGTTAAAGGAATGAAAAGAAATTACCTTTGACGAGACAGTATTCAGTATTTTCGAAACAAGTAAACAAACTTTCCACACGTGAAACAAGTAACGGATATTGATGAAGAATAATAAGATAAGAAACGAAACGGAAAGGACTTTATTGCTTTCAGCCTTATACGGTTATCAAGAGCCTTTTACTTTTTAGCTTGTAGGTACTTCATTTATATAACTTCATGTCATATCTGAATGAACAGTTTTAAAACGATAATTCAACAGTGTGGGTTCTTTTTTGTTCGGTTTGTTTTTTAGCCTCAATCCAAATTTCTTAAATATCCGTTAAACAATTTTATTTAGGTTTCTTTTATTAAATGTCCTATTTAAAGTAGACATTAATGTTTTGTCGACTGTGCGAAGGCTGTCAATAAAAAACTTTCATCATCATTTTTATGTTTCTAGTTAATGTCACAGGACTTGGTAAGCAAATTTAAATATTTTTTATCTGACAAAGTTTTTCAAAGCTGTAACTTGAAAGGAGATATTTTTAAGATAAAACTCCAAGACTGAGTTATATCGAATTTGGTTATTCGGACACCTATGACCGGCACTTAAACTCATGCTAAAGAGTGCGTCAGTTTGACTGTGCGGAATGTATTTATACGCAACCGTATGATTGCAAAAAATAGTAACTTTTCTTAAACACCTTTCTTTCGCCTTTCAGATACATGTGATGTCATTCAATAACTGATCCACATTTCAGTGAACGCTTGCGTCTCACAGAGCCTAGTGAACCTGATATCAAGGATACTACCGAAAATAGAAAGTTTGCTTTATATATTGATTTTTTTCTCGATATTGAAACAGATGGACGCCGGCCGACTTCAAACTAAGCTTTATTTCAACTTACAAATTGTCAACTCCTTATGTCCGTCCGCATTAACACACCCTCTGTCACATCTTGCTGGGTAATTGGCATGTTACGCTCCTTAACGTTCCTACAATACGGATTCATTAGCATGAGTGTTGTCCTTTCACTACAACTTAATTCTTCAACAGTCACGAAGGAGAACAAATGAAATCGACAATAGTTAAGTTTTAAGGTCACTATCAACTCACTTGCGACCGACATGTTTTCGCAGTTTTCCATGGCCAGAATAGATCAATGATCTATTAATTAACCGTTGGTTGTGATTACAAGTATGATACAATGTTTACTGTTGTACCCCGTTTTGAAGAGGGGGGCAAGGGGGGTCCCCATAACAGCAAAACAGTGAATTGATTTGGTGAAAAACAGATAACAAGGAATTGAAAAGGGACAATAACAGATAACAGTAAATGAAATATGAAAATAAATCTGTCCAGGACCAATCCAGTAGATGACTCGTAAATCTTAGTATATAACTTGTGGTATGGACCTAGAAAATTGTAAATTTGTGTAAACAAGACGTTTCGTCCGTTGAGGCAGTTCTGCCTTGGTTGATTTTTTTTTCCGTAACTTGTACAAGAAGTTATAGTATGGATGTTGATTTTTTCTGAACGAAATTACTAGTTTCTGTTTTTGATATAGGGATATTTTTAATCTAGGGCATTTGAGGGATCAATTTTTAATTTTTATTTAATTTTTGAAAGAAATGCAGCCAGTGACACTTAATAATTTGATTTTTAGATTTTTTTATTTCTGAAAAGCAATATATATACTTTACAAGTAATAAAAAAAACATTGATGCACAATATTTTTCTTTTATTTAATGACCTCATGATTAAACTTACTTATAAAATACAAAAATACCCAGATCAGTGGAGACAGGACATGCAACTGACACACGCATGCCAAATATGGTTATTCTGATAATAGAAATTGACTCAAGTGACAATTCTGATAGTATAATAGAAATTGGACCTAGTGAAAATTTGGATGACACCAAGTGAACCACCAATCATGCATCTTATGTGAAATTATAGAATATGGAAAATTTGGGTACAGCATTGGAGAAGCTGTATGATTTTTAAAAGGGTATTTGTCGAAAAATTAAACCGAAGACACATCTTTATTTGCATCAATGGTTTCTGAGCTTCAATTTTCGCCATGTGAAGCAGTTAAAAAGCTTTTAAAAATATGGTGGTCAGGGTTCTCTTTCATGTAAATGAAAAGAGAGGGAGTAGCACTTATAATATAAATGCTAAAAGAAAAAGATGTTGTATAATTCCCAATGCCATAATTCAAACCCATACCACTTAGTAATGTAAAACAATTCAAAGGAGAAAACTAACTGCCTAATTTATCCACAAAATAGTGAACGAGAAACTTAGTAACACAGGAACAAACTACAACCACTGAATCCCGGCTCCTGACTTGGAAATAGGCACATACAGTAAGTAAGTAAGTAACGACTTTATTTAAAGAGGGTGACTCAATTAGCTTTCGCTAATCTACCTTGAGGCCCTCACAAAGAACAAACAGTACAAATATTACAAAGCTTACAGTTTCTAACATATTATGTAAATGCACTATTCATACTAACTATAAACTGTCTTTAGAACAAGAGAAAAATAAATTCATATATATACATAACATACAAATTATTAGAATATTTGAGTAAGTTGTTATAAATCATTTATAGTCAAGAAATCAACACATTTTTGTTTAAAAGTGTCCAGGTTTTCACAACATTTTATTTCATTTGGTAGTTTATTCCAAAGTATAGATGAGCTATATGCAAAAGATTTCTTCATTGAATTTGTGTTCGGTCGTACAACAGCTAAATTATTATTTGCAGATGACCTTAGATTTCTACTATGTAGGTTAACAATTGGACAACAGAGTTCCTTTAAGTAATCAGGTGCTTTATCGTTTAGAAATTTATGAACAAGAATAAGTTTATGATAGGAAATTCTAGATTTGAAATTCAACCACTTTAGCTCTTTAAGCATGCTAGTTGGTGTCCAATCCTCCCCTAACCAGGGACAGTGGTGTAATAGTACAACATAAAGATTATTATGTGGTCATTGAATAAAAAAAATCTATAGTTTGTACCAATGCTTTTTTTATAACAAAATCCATACTATAAGTTATTTTACAAGTAATAAGTGAATTATAATTTGTACAAAATGCTACATGTTCGCAGACAACGGAATTTATTATAAAGGATAATAATAATATATACTGGAATGGTCCTGGGTCCAATTGATTTTAATATATTTATGTGATGTATGTTACTGAAATTCTTCTGCAAATACAGGGCCACCCGATATTACCAGTAGAAAGTCCCCAATAGATATACATTGTAAGAAGATGTGGTAAGCGTGCCAATGAGACTATTATCCATTCAAATCACAATTTTCAATTATCTTCGATTTCTACGAATATTGGCTGTCAAAATGCTAACATTCCAATTTTCAATAACAGTTAACAGCAAATAGATTCTCACAATAACAGATAACAAAATAGATAATAGTCCTATAACAGCTAACAAAGAATAAGACAATAACAGCTAACAGTAAATATATTTTCAAAATAACAGATAACAAAGAATTAAAATGCCCCATAACAGCATAACAGTTAAACCCCTTGCCCCCCCTCTTTGAACTTTTTACCGATTATGTGTGGATATTTTTTTGTTCACTCATCATCAGTGTTATCAATATTATGGAATTTTATGCGACTGTCATACAAGTGATAGGTTTTGGCTAGTGATAACTATAATTTTCTTCAATTGTACCAAGTCAGTAATGTTTTCCATTTTCCATGTTGAGTTTGAGGTTTTGATTTTGTCATTTGATTAAGAACTTTTCGATTTGAATTTTCCTTGGAATTTTTGTTACAAATGTATTTTTATACGGTGGATTGCTTCGTTAGGAGTTCATGCGATTCCTTCATTTCTTGTTTGTTTTATTATTTGTCTGAATTGTTCTTGAAATTTTTAACATCGGAAAATACATTAATTTCTTATGTAAGTGTTCGGAGTAGATGAGTTTGGATAAGGCTGCTCATCAGATATCGGAGGTCTGCGTTTTGAAATTCAGTTACGAAACAGATTTGTTAAAATAACGAATGGGGTGCTTACGTTGAGGTCCGCGTTTGTGAATTAGATTTATCCTTAGTTTAAAAGACGAGCAATGGAGGTTTAATTGCTATTTTTCTCTGTATTTTGCTTATAATATATGCGAATGAAGTAATCTGCGGGTTTTTTTTTTTTTGTATTTTTTATTTTCCTGCATGTTTTTCAAACGAAGGAAGAAAATTTGCTCTGACGTTGCACACAATGTTGATTCTAATGAGTGTTTTACGACGTTCACTATAAAATTACCATTTCAACGTTGTTCCAAAGAACATTTTAACCGTTCAAGATTATTTTTATAATCTCCTTTAACTGTTATTTCTCCACTAACAATATTACCATTATACTTCTTTTTCTTTTGACGATTTGAAACTTCGATATACAAGACTCTTTAAAGCAACTGATTTTGATAGTTCCTTCTTGTATGTTGTACTGTTAAACCACTGTCCCAGGTTAGGGTAGGGTTGGAATCCGGCTAACATGTTTAACCCCGCCACATCATAGTCTGTATGTATTTGCCTTTTCCAAGTCAGGAGCCTTTAAGTCAGTGGTTGTCGTTTGTTGCTGTGTTACATATTTGTTTTTCGTTATTTTTTGTACACTAATTACATAAGGCCATTAATTTTCTCGTCTGAATCGTTTTTCATTTGCCATTTCGAGGCCTTTAATAGCCCACTTTGTGGTATGGGCATAGCTCATTGTTGAAGGCCATACATGACCTATAATGGTTAATTTCTGTCTCATTCGGTCTCTTGTAAAGAGTTGTCTCATTGGCAAGCATACCATATCTTCTTATTTTTAATAATCAATTGAAAAAGAGGCGTCAATCTAATCAAAATATAGATCTCTGATTTCGGTATACTACATAACTTTTATGTAATAGAACGAAATCAGAGAACTGTATATTCTAATTAGATTGAAGAGAGACGGACGATAATACCAAAGGTACATTCAAACTAATAAGTCGAAAATAAACTGACAATGCCATGGCTAAATAAAAAAAAAACAAATACACAAATAATAGTTCACAAAACACAAAATAAACAACTAAAGAGTAATCAATGTATTTCAGTTACCATTCGCACAGAAGACATAGTATACATTCGTACAGTTTGCATTTGTTTTCTTTGCAATATAATTCTCTCAATATTCTGTTCTGTATTCATTATCTCTACGCATGAATCACTAGTAAAACAGGATTTGATTTTAAAACATTTCTTGACCGTTATAATTTTCTTTAATGTAAAATACCAAATAGGAATGGTACTTTTGAAGTGTATACGGTATTAGTAAAAATAATGACATTCTTAAAATGTCGAGTAGATTAATTTTATTTCAAATTGAGAATATTTATGAGTTCGAAAAAATTAGTGGACGAGATACACATACAATGTAATTAAACCCTAGAAAATATTTACTTGAAAAAGTTATTATACAAATACGAGTTGTTGTCTTTCTTTAAATAGATCGTTGAAACTAGCTCGCGTTCGCTGTGAGTTTGTGTCTATACTATCATCAACTGACATTGATTGAATAGAAATTATTTAACGCTTAATTTTAAAGATCAAGATATATTGGAAGCAGCCAAAATTAAATTGTTCTAAACAATACAACAATAACCAACAATTTCAAAATGTCAACAGTAATATTATCATGATTATGTCTAATGCAATTTGATAATCTTATGTTTCAAATTTAAAAAAAAAAAATCAACATGACTGTCACTCCTTCTAGTTCAAAATTATAAATTTTATAACATGAATTTAACAGCTGAAATGATATTGAACATACTTCACAATAAGATTAACAAACGGTGCTTAGTAAACTGTTCTTTTTTATTGATTGCTGGTAAACTTCTCCACCTTCTGATTACAGTATGCTTTAAAATGACAAAACATTGATTAATCAATATGTTTACTCAATTAATTGGTTTTAATGAACATTTTTAATGATAAATTATTCGCAATATTTGGATTAAAATATAAATCAAATACATGTAAGTTTATTTATATTTACATACAGTCTGGCAATGACGTATTTCAGTAAGTTCAGTATTATAATAGGGATATGTAAAATTTCAAAAGCAAAGCATGATACAATGACATGCCGTCGATACGGTGTTTACTTATGTTTTTGTATTGAGCTAGGTCATGCTTTGTCCAGACTGTTGATGACGTCTTTATATTAAATCAGTTGGATGTGTATTGATTGGTACTTTAGTCTGGAAAAACATCAATAATTTATTAGTTGCAATATACAAATTTTTAATTAGGTACAGGCGAGGAAAAGTACAATGATTAAGATACTGATCATGTGTCAAGAGTCTTGCAGCAAGGCCATTGTAGTCGTTTTAATCAGAATTTTTTCTTATCATACTAATACTAAATAGAGTGATGACTAGCCTTATTACACTTTTATCTTACTACCTTTATAAACTGATTTTTCGTTATCTTTGTTGGTTAGAAAATAAAATACGCCTTCGAATGCAAAAACAACTATTCTACTCAGTACCGAAACACAATCCAAAAACAGTAGCAAATGGAAGAACCTTATTTTACCTTTAAATATACATTTTTCATGTCAGAATTTTAAGTAAACTGCTAATAAAAAGCTAAATTAAGAATTTCTCATTTTAACTGTTGACTAACATAAGCAGAGATGGGTTTGAAAATGTTTTAATAATTATACAATAACAACAACAAATAATAATTCATTAGAGTCACCTCTTTAAAACATTTGATTTAAAACACAATATAAAATTTTCAGATAATTTATAAAAGAGCCACAGTGACTCTAAAAAGAGTTATGAGAGACTGCAAAACACACATTGGAATACATTTATAGCGTGAATACAAAATCTGGTCCTGGTGTCTGTGATGAGTTTATTTACAACCACTGGGTCGATGCCACTGCTGGAGGAGTTTTAATTCCTCGAGGGTATCACCTGCCAAGTAGTAAGGATTTCTGTGCTGACATGAATTATCATTGATATGTTTATATTTACAAACTAACTGTTTACAAAACTTTCGAATTTTTGAAATACTAAGGCTTTTCTACCTCAGAAATAGATCTAAGCTATATTTGGCAAAAATGTTAGGACTTTGGTCCTCAATGCTCTTTAACTTCGTACTTTATTTGGCCTTTTAAACTTTTTTGGATTCGAGCGTCACTGATGAGACTTTTGGATACAGAATTTGGTCCTGGTGTCTGTGATGAGTTTATTTACATCACATTTATAACATATATTGTCAATATATCTTAGCATAAAAACACAATAAATTAAAAAAAAAACACAATTATACCAAAAAAAATTATATACAATTACGAGTATAGGATACACTATGAAAAATACTTGTTTGCAGGTTTTGAACACTGTGCGGGACAAATTTGCCATTCCGGTATCGGCAAATCTGACTTTGTCGGTTTACAAGATATCAAAAAAAAATTTTGCCCAGTGATAGATTATTGAAAAATTAAAAAAATGCCATATGTCCCAACTTGTCACTGTTGTCACTCTTGTCACTGCAGCTGATTAAAAGTACATTTCCCATGGGAAATTTGATAATTCCCATGGGAATATTAGAATTTCCCATGGGAACATTGGAAGTTCCCATGGGAAAAATTACTTTTCCCATGGGAAGTTTAGAGTTCCCATAGGAACTTTAAAGTTCCCATGGGAAAAGATGAATACAAAAAGTTCCCATGGGAATTAATTCTTCCCATGGGAACAAATTTTCTTCCCATGGGAACAAATTTTCTTCCCATGGGAACAATTTTTCTTCCCATGGGAACAATATTTCTTCCCATGGGAACAAATCTTCTTCCCATGGGAACAATTTTTCTTCCCATGGGAACAATTTTTTTTTCACATAGGAATTTTTTTTCTTCCCATGGGAACATACTATATTACAATACAAACATTATTTTCCATTTGAATTTTTTTCTTCAGAAAAATTACAATTTGTTGCAAATACTGGATATATGAGAATAAAAGAGAATATACTTCTGCCTTAGCTGGATGGAAAGCTGTAGGGCATAACACATTTTTGGAACCTTGTAAAACATCTCAGAAAAGCAGATTTGTCTCCGGGACAAGTTTGCAATTCCGCTGAGTGCAAAAGTTGTTCACCTTAATTTTTGGAGTTAAGTCAAAATGAAGTTGATAACTTGGTTGGTATTGGTTCCCTGATATTTGTCCTAAAATTGTTTGGCTCTAGCACCACTGTTGAAAAAGTTATGCCCCTTTTTTCAACAATTTCCTTAAAGGAAAAAGATTTTTCCTCAAAGGGAAATTGTTTTTTCCTCAAGGGAAATTGTTTTTTCAAGGGAAAAAGATTTCCTTCAAGACAACAAATTTCCTCTAATGAAATCATTGTTCTTCAAATTTCCTCTAAAGAAATTTCTGAACATCAAATTTCCCTTATTTGTTCTTGTTAAACATTTCTTCGCTATACCATGTATACAAACAGTATGAATATAATTATTACAAGACTGTATAGTTGATGCAAATGATATTCAAAACTTTCATAAATGTTTGACTCAACATTTTAATGACATTGAAAATTGATAAAGTCTGACTGTTAAGATATAGGTATTGTTCATACTTTTTATAAAATTTAACTATGATTTATAAATTTTTTTTATAGCAAATGATTCTGTAATTGTTTCAATGCAATACATTAATAAGCAACCAATTTGAATGTCATACCATTTGTGGTGTTCTAAAGAATTTGTTTATATATTTGCAGATTAAATAATAAAATATACACTTTTCGTGTTATTTTAAATTAAAATTTTCTTCTGTTTCAGCTTCAATCCACTACGTAAGAATTCAGTGAATACATTATTCCATTCATTTAACATTTTCCTTCAATTCTAAGAGAAAACATTTTTGCAAATTGTTCTTCAATGATCTTCTTCCGTATATTTGATATGAGGGAGCGATGTAAATGAGTGGATAAAACTGGTGTTCCTTTTTTCAACAACAAAATAGTATTTGTTCTGCATTCTCCTTTCTTTCGAATAATATATATAATATGTTGTTGCTTTTATGCAATAGCGTTTTTGTGTATCTTTGATAGAACTCCATTTTGTTTATTGGCATTATCATGTGATAATGATGAAATTTCCTGTTTCTTTTTTGCAGGAAAGCACACATTCCAGTTCAAATTAATCCAATTATGCACTTTGTAAATAAATTTCAACTTTAAGTTTCCTCTTCAGTAATGACCTATTGATCATGAAAACCAAGATGTCTGATCACCTATAAATACACAAAATAAACAAATAAAATGTTATAAATGGAGAGAGAAACAGCAATAAATGTTTTTCATATGTATCTTTCTTTATTAAAATTCATTAAGTAAACTTGAACCTTGCGAAAAAATAATTAGCTGTGATGTAGACTAGAAAGTATAAAACGCAAAATAAAGTAGTCGCGAAAAATTAGTTGATTTACATTAGTCCAGTCTGTGTTTTCAGGAAATTTACATCATAGGTTGCCATATTCCTATTGTGCCTGTCCAAAGTTCAGAGCCTGTAGTTTTTGTAAGTTTAGTCTGACACTAAAATTTAGTGGTTGTTGTTGTTGTTGTTTCATACCGATTATATTTATTTTTTGTAATTTATTTTGTAATAAACATGATAAACTAGGCAATTAGTTTTACAGTTTGGACATGTTGGATTGTTTCAATTTTTCATCTTTGGGTCTTTTATAGCTGCCTACTTTGACTATAGGGTATGGATTTTCTCATTATTGAAGGTCGTCACAGGCCTACAATTGCTTTCTTAAAGCCATGATAGTTTTCATATTTAATATACCACATCTTTTAATTTTTATAGTAATCATGATTATCATCTTTCAAGTTCAACAACTTTAAAAAATAAATAAAAGTGGCCTTACCATTTAGGTTTAGTTTGCTTCTGCAAATTTTAAATTGCCTATCATTTCTGCTGTTTATAATTTCTCTGTATCTTCTATAGTTCTTGTCCTATACATAAAAGAGTAAAAGTTATTATTGAATGGCATCTTGCATCAATATTTTTTTTTGCTGTTTAATGTACATGATGTATATTAATGTATGTTTAATAAGAAAAGTGCACACGCTGAAATGTCTCGCCTTCTTTTACTAATCATTGATAATATGTTGATAGTCCTAAGTATAAAGCTTTATCACCATGATCACAACTGTCACATAAACTTAACATTAACCAAGATAAATAAATAAAGACTAATGAACCATGAGAATGAGGTCAATGTCAGATGAACCATGCCAGGCAGACATATACAGCTAACAAGGCTTCAATGCAACAATTATAGTTGACCTATTACTTATAGTTTTAGAAAAATAGACCAAATCACAAAAACACTGATCAATGAACCGTGAAAATGAGATCAAGGTCAAATAAAACCTGTGCCACTGACATATAGATCATAAAATATTTCTATACACCAAATACAGTTGACCTATGGCTTATAGTATTTAATAGATAAAGACAAAACTCAAAAACTTAATTTTGACCACTGAACCATGAAAATGAGGTCAAGGTCAGATGACATCATCCCACTAGACATGTACACCTTACAATCATTTCATACAACAAATATAGTAGACCTATTGCATATAGTATGAGAAAAACAGACCAAAACACAAAAACTTAACTATAACCACTGAACCATGAAAATTGTCATAAATAGCATAGACACCTCTTAGTTTTGAGAACAACATGTGTTAATTGTGCAAGTATAATCATTGATAAATCATGCACAAGATTGACTTTTAAAAAAAAGCCTATTGAAATTTTCTGAAAATATTGCATGCATTTATTAATATGACCAATTTTAAGAAATGCGCAAAGATGTGAGATGATTTATATAATTGTAATTTCAGGAATTTACAGTAAAGGCTTTCATCCCCACTGCATTTTGCACTTTTCCCACGTCAGGAGCCAGAAGTTATGGCCTTTGTGACCTTTGTATGATTTTTATTTTAGTTTCTTTTTTAATATCAAAGAGTTTAATATGACGTCCATTATCACTCAACTAGTATACATTTTTGTTTAATGGCAAGCTAAAGCATGCCTCACAGGCAGGGATCCAGGAGGGTCTGAGGGTTTGACATGTTGGAACCCCCCTTTCTACATTGTTCTTTATTGGACGATCAATGCATTTGAATTTTAAAATTAACACCATTCGAACGTAAATATATTTCAAAATTAAGATGCTGCTATGTAAAATCCCAGTAGAGCTGGGAAGATGGTATAAGTCATTCCAAAAGAAGAAAGGACATGCAATCTGTGTTTAACTGCAATTGGCAATGAATTCCATTATTTATTTGAATGCAATTCTTTATTAGTTAAAAAATATCAGAAATCAGCATATTCCAGAGTACTATGTGAAATATCCTCGAGAAATATCAGAATTAAGCAAAAATGAAAGGACTAACTGTCATTGACAAATATTAACTTATGATTTAAAAATGTGTCTATATTCATTTCAAAGTTAACTAAAATATTATAATGTTGAAATATTATAATATAAAGTAATTTTCCATATATTTTATTTCTAAGTTGTTTTTTTTTTTTTTTAATTGTATGTGATTGTATTTTGTAATTTACCTCTTGTTTCACATGTCAATGTGACGGAGTGTTTTTCAAATAAAGCATATTGTATTGTATTGTATTGAATGGGGACATGTAGTTGGACCCCCCCCCCCCCCCCCCCATATTTGTCTTTGGTTAGGAACCCCTCCTCGGGTTGTGGGATTTTCTCGTTGCATTGAAGACCCATTGGTGCCCTTTGGCTGCTATCTGCTCTTTGGTCTTTTGATACATTCCCCATTTACATTTCGATTTTATATTAAGTTCTATTATAAATGTTAGACTTCTTGTTGATTTGGTTTCACATTTCGGCTTCGTCAGAGGAAAGCGTTCCAGAAATAAAATATCCTTGCAAGACGTCATAATTATTTGGACTAGATTTTCACCACCATCAACATTGTAAAGCTTGTCTCACTGTGGAAGAAATGAGTTTGGCGCGTTTACAAAAATATAATTGTCTGTGCTGACAGGGGAGTGTGTGTGCATACCATTATTTAAATTTTCTAAACCTTCTTTTTCAATATTTTGTGCATTTCTTGGAATATACTGTTAGACCTCGAGTGCTGCTTTACAAAAACGATCAACTTAAAAGTAATGTAGGGGAAGGAAACTAGGGCCTAAAATAAAATATTGTTTGTTTCCCCAATCCCTACCGACCCTGCAAAATTGATGCTACTCATAAAATTTTATTGTCAAAACTAAGTGAAATATTATTTTATTCATTTTGGATTTTCAGGCTTGCCGGATCGTCCGATAATGTCAAGCTTTTTGGAAAAATAAAATTATTTCCCTACCTACCTACCCACACCTGGCTTGGCAGGGTCGGGATTGGGGAAACAAACAATATTTTAATTTAGGCCTAGCTAAAAAGACCAAAAATAAGCCACAACTAATGGGGTCTCATTGGGGGTTCTGTTCACGGATCTCGCTTTATAGACTAGACTAAGTTACTATTTATTTTTTTTAGATTCCCGCATCCCGCTTACACTATGTAAGTAAACAATTCTAATATTTTTGTAATTTCCTATGTCCCGCTAAACTTCATTTCCAGTTTTCACGGCACAATAATTTGACTATTAGTGACACTAAGTACTGTGGTATTTTCACGGTACTTTACCAATAACAGAATAAGGCCATATATTTCGGTGTGTAGAAATACCGCAAAGGAATTCTTAATGGCGCTGACTAAGAAGAAAGTTTTTGCATTAAGGACACTAAAACGATGTTTTAAGATCACAGAGAATATGGATATATAGGAGGATATGATTCAATACCTCATATCTGTAAAGTTAGGTATCAATAGATATTGTAATTTTGAAGTTAAATGACTTTTTAATCAACGCGTGCCACTCGGCACGTGACCAACGGCTTATTGCAAATTCACTAATCATCATGTTCAATCAACCTAATCCAATACACAATTGTCTTTTTATCGTTACTTATTGATTAATTAATGGTTGTTGTTGAATAAACCTAACGGTTTAGCGTGGTAAAATTTCAAGTTTATGAAAGAAAAATAAAAAAAAAATAATTTTGTGTTTTAAAACTTTGCCTTTGTTATATTTTGTTTTTAAGGAAATTGCTATGCAAGCTTTCTTTAAAATTAAAGAACCCTATTTTGAGAGATACAAATTGAGACAAAAATGCTTTTGAGATTTCGTTTCCTTGTTAACAACACAAGAGTTTACATATATTATCATTATACCATGAATGAGTGACATATGCATGAGAGTATGTGGTGTCCGTGGGGTTCTTCAAAATCCGATTACAGAAGTAATATAGAAAAACTCCAAGAGGTAAAATTATATTACGTTTTAAAAAGAGACTATAAATCATAACTGTCTCCTATGAACAATAACTCTAAAACTGATGTCAATGCTTTTTTTAACAATTCATCTTTATTTCAACAATTGAAGATGAATACCATTTTATTTTATAATGTAATAAGCATCGTGATGTAAGAAATATAATTCACAATGTGCAGGCGCGAATCTAGAGCTTGAAGCGGAGGTTTGGGGGAGGGGGTACGTGATAAATGTTTAGAATACTAGAGAAGTTTTCTTGTTATATAAAACCATATGTTTTTCAATAAATGGCAAACTTTTGTTCATCCGGCATATGGTTACTCTAAAAAACTTTTGATTAGTTTAATTATTTGATTACAGATCGTATCTACCCGTTTTGCAATTGCTGTATCACCCTAAATGAGGCTAATAAAGATATGTATAATAAAATATAGAGGTAGCAGTCTTGGATTGTCTTAATTAAATCCTTTGATCCTCTACTTATCATCAAGTTACCCTCTGGCCAATGTAATTATGACTTGTGTATATTTAAAGAAGTTACTATATATATCGTTATTCTCATAAAGCAAATGCATTACATCGGTACAGAGATAACAAATGCAACAATAAATATTTACAATATGTACAAAACAAGCGAGAGAGGTTACAAAAGTTACAAGCCAGGAGTACAAGCACGGGCCGACAAACACAAGTATTTATATTTTCTATAAAAAAAAACAAAGCTTCTTCAGAACTGGTTTTCTTGTACTTGACATAACTTCAGAGAATTTAACTGTATTTTGCCGTTTTGTAAAATATGCAGTTAAAAACTCTTTTCGTTTTTGATTGAAAAATTTGCATTCAAATATAAAATGATATTCGTCACCTATTTGTCGATTGTTACATAGACTGCAAAAGCGGTTTTCTCTGATTACGTTTTGCCATCTTCCTGTTTCAATCGGCAACTTAGTATTAGTCGATTGAAATCGACAAAAAACAATAGCGTCTTTGAAGTCCAAAATATTAAAATATTCTTCAATTTCAATTGCAAGTTTTTCTTAAAAATTTTGTAGTTTATACCTTTTGACGAATTTTGAATGAGGGAATTCCAGTTCTGATATATTGATCTAGTAGCAATCTCTGCTTTATGACAGTTTTTAACCATTCTTTATTAAGAAAATTTTGTGACTCCCATATGTTTGAGAAACCACAATCTTGAAATATTTTTTGTATAAACAAGATCCATTTTATCTAGTTATTATGTAGCGACAACGTGTCACCCTATTCAATATATAGTAAAGATTAAAAATGAAAAATCAGAATATATTTTAATATAAAATTTGTAGAACAGAAGTTAAGTATCCCATAAAACATAATGAATCATTATACATGCAGAAACCAAAGCAGCAAAGATATAGTCAATAGAATCTATTTGTATTTGCCTATGTTCTATCCTTATAAAACCTTGCTGTGAGGCATGGTCCCTGACATCAGAAAAATGAATGAAGTATTGGCAACTGGACGTTAAGCAACCAAATATAAATCCTCACTTTTCCGTGAAGTGTTCACAATTATTTGTCTTTTTAAAATTAAAAGGATTAAAAATTACCAAACTGAAAAGAGTTGAAAATACTTTATTACTTTAGAAGTAAAAATTATAACAGACAGAATATATACGGCAGAAACAAACAAATGGGAAAAAAATAGAGAACAATTTGAAATACCATATATACATGTTTAAACAGTATACTAGCAGATTATGAACGGGTCAAGGTTGAGCGAACGTGAATTTCTACCTATTACACTAAAAAGGTGACAATCAATTTTTTGAGGCACGTGTCGAATACACATTAGATAACTTTCTAATTAAAAAAGGTATAATTGTAAAATTTAAAATTATGAATTTTTACAAAGTCTATTTTTATATTCCATGTCCTTTGTAACAGTTGTATCATTCCATCAGGTCCTTAGTGCACATTTTTGTTCTTAGTGCACTAAGGGGGTCCTTTGCGGTATTACTACGGACCCCATATATTTGAAGCTGTTCAAAATACTGTACATTATAGGTACGTGTATCAGATTGAACAATAATTGTCATATATATAAAAAGAATAAGTTATCTGGTATGAAATATGTCTGCACTGGAACGATAATATATATATTATAGCCAGTCAAGGTCGTTAAAAACTTCCATTTGTTGTTGTCCACTGAAAATAAGCTCTTGAATACACGAATCCCCGTTTTATTAATGCCAAATTTATTTGTTAGTATTTCCTGAGACTACTATTTTATAGAAGTCTCAGGTATTTCTTATTCTTTTTCTTATGATTTTATCATATTTTTTTTGTGAAATTCTCTGTGTGGTTGAACATGAAATTGCCTCCGATGCTACCAAGAAAATTTGTTTAATGTCAAATGTTGCAATATATGCTAAGTATTACACGTGGACAGGATGTTCCCCAAAAAATAAGTTATACACACCCCGAGGGTACACGCTAGACGTGTCATATGGAAAATTACTGGGTCACCTGTAAGATGGTATTCAGCCATGCAACTAATCAGGTTACTTAACTGACCATGTCACTTCAATTTAAAGTTTATCGGTAGATCAAAATGATAAATTCGTTTTAATTAAACATTTCAGATCTAAAGGATTTATCATTATAATGAAGTGAAATAATTAAACCATATCGTAATATTTTCAAAAGATTATTTATTTTCATATTTTTTTTTATCTATGCCGGGAAAGAATTGAAAACTGTATTTATAATTTTTTAATTTATTTTATAAAAAAATCCGTGTAGGTCTCATGAAATGGAACCCACGCATTCCTACTTAAGATTTATAAAGGAGTAGGTTCAGTAAGACCCCTTTTCGGCCCCAAAATATAGCAGTTTTACTAAATTGTATAGTACTAGAACCGAACACCTGTTTTGGTATATATATACATATAGTTAATTTACCGTAAATAACTGCGAGAAAATGAATAATACACAAGTTGATTATTGTCTCCTCTCTGCTTATTAATTTGCATGCAATATTTTCTCTGATTTACTTGTGAGATCACCGACACTAATAATAATTACCTAAAAAAAATAGGTGCTCCGTACTGGGAAGATCATATCGGATCCTATCAATTTATTGGTTCCATTCCCCCAATTAAATGAGTCTAAACGTCTCCTTAGAAAAAATGCCTTGCAATGCGTCTGAACTACTAAGTACTTCCATATAATTTCGAAAACAGATAATAATCTATTTCACTGGATGAGATTGAGCTGACGGATTTTTAAATGGAAATGTATTAATTTTTATTTATAGCACAAGTTTTACAAGGCAAGATTATTCACCCTGTTCGCCCTACAAATCAAATGGTTGCCTCCTTACACCTACACGAGCTAAAACATATAAATATGAACATTTGATATCATTTATTTTGTGTGACAACTCTTCACCAATGACCTGAGTGAAAGGTTGACATGGGCAGATCCAGAAATTTCCATTTTTTTAATTTTTTGTTGTTTGTTTTTTTTTTTTTTTTTTTTTGGGGGGGGGGGGGGGCAGAGGGGGATGCTTGCTCCAGTCATGCTTCAGTGATTCCCTATATAATCAACAAAATATTTCACACCAAAAAGGGGGGGGGGGGCGGGGCTTTCTCCTTAATAAGAAATCTCTGTTTTCAGGCATAGGCTCATATAAATTTGCCTTTTGAAGAACTGAAATAAATATGAAACGGCTAATGAGTTTTCAGATGCTTTACATTAAAATACATCATGTACATACATGTGACATACACAATTATATATAAATGTAGAATCAAATCTTGATAAATGTATGTAGTTGAAATTGTTAGCTTTAAACATTAAAAAAATGAACTCCCAAAGTTTAAACACTATTAAGAATGACCATGAACAGGAGTTTTGAGAAAAAAAAAAGGCAGGATGAGACACTAGCAAAAAAAAAGTCAGGACGAAAATTTAGGTAAAAAAAGTCAGGATAAACTAAAAAAAGAAAGACAGGAACGAACAGAGTGAATAAAATAAAAAGGCAGGACAGAGATTACAGCTAAAAAAAAATGCAGGATAAAATTTTTCATCCTAGCCCCCCCCCCCCATAAAAATCAAATGGTAGCTCCCTTAGTCAAGTATATATCTACTCTATTAGGTCTCTAGTTTGGATAGTGTATAACTTGCAAATTAAAATCATACTCCTTCCAAATTTCTTTCTTTAAAATATTATGGATGAAATAGCAAGTAAAGAATGAAATTAAATTGGATGAAATGTGTCAATTTTTTTGGTAAAGTAGTATGTCTGAAGTTGTCAAACTTAATGATAGACCCTTCAGGGGCGGATCCAGTCATTTTAAAAAGGGGTTTCCTAACCCAGGACAAAAAAGGGGGGGGGGGGGTAATTACATGTCCCCATTCAAATGCATTGATAGTCCAAAAAAGGGGGATCTTTGACACATTCCCCATTCCCATTCTCAATTTTATCATGTAGTCGTCGTAGTCCGAAGACACTTGGTTTTCGCATAATTACTTTTAGTATAAGTTAACAGAAATCTATGAAACTCAAACACAGGGTTTGTGACCAGAGTTTTTGTCCAGAGTTTAGAAATTACACGAATTAGGGGCCAAAAGGGGCCAATATTAAACTTTGTTTGATTTTATAGAAAATTGAATTATTGGGGTTCTTTGATATATATATATTCCAAATCTAACTGAGTATTTAGATTCCTAGTTTTTTGGTCTTGTTTAAATTGGTCTATCTTAAGGTTCAAAGGGTCCAAAATTAAACTTATTTTGATTTTAATAATATTTAAATTCTTGGTGTTCTTTAATCATGTTAATATGCTGAATCTGAATATTTACTTAGATTTTTAGTATGGGCCCAAATTTCAAGTTGGTCCAAATTGGGGTCTAATATTTTACTTTGTTTGATTTAAAAAAAATTGAATATATGGGGTTCTTTGATATGCCGAATCTAACCATTCATTTAGATTTTTGATATTTTGGCCCGTTAACAAATTGGTCCACATTGAGATCTAAAGGGTCCAAAATTGAACTTTATTTGATTTCATCAAATAATGAATTATTTGGGTTCTTTGATCATGTTGATATGCTGCATCTAACCATGTATTAAGATTTTGAATATTGGACCATTTTAGAGGTTAATCATGTTAATTGTCAATTTAAAATTTTTAAGTACTTGGACCACATTCATTCAATGTCAGAAACCTATGCTGCATCAACTATTGAATCACAATCCAAATTTACAATTCAGAGTTGTATCCATAAAATTGAGAATGGAAATGGGGAATTTGTCAAAGAGACAACAACCCGACCAAATAAAAAAACAACAGCAGAAGGTCACCAACAGGTCTTCAATGTAGCGAGAAATTCCCTCACCCGGAAGCGTCCTTCAGCTGGCCCCTAAACAAATATATACTAGTTCAGTGATAATGAACGCCATACTCATTTCCAAAGTGTACACAAGAAACTAAAATTAAAATAAAACTAGACTTACAAAGGCCAGAGGCTCCTGACTTGGGACAGGCGCAAAATGCGGCGGGGTTAAACATGTTTGTGAGATCTCAACCTCCCCCTATACCTCTAACCAATGTAGAAAAGTTTGAATTGAATGTTGTGTCCATACTTGCTCCAACTGTTCAGGGTTTAAAGTATACGTTTGTATCAAGCTGAGCCATGCATAGCTTTCTTATTGGTTAATTATATATTAATTTGAAATTTTGACGAGTGAGACACATACAGATTATACTGTTAACAATATTTCAGAGTTTAACGTAGTCAAGCAAAACAAATCATAGAAGAATAGTTGAATCATGTTTTTGTTGTCCAATGAAAAATTAGTACGAACACCAAGAAAAAGTATGGGAATGTTTGTTTTTTAAACTATTGACCAGGGTGAAAGTCTTTGAAAGTCATGACTGACAAAAAGTTTGTGAAATGAAATAGCACAAATATTCCATTTTTATTAAATATTATTGTATATAAAGAAAATACTGATGTTTAATAATAGTTTTTACCCTTTTTATGTTTTATAGGACAAGAAATATAGAAAAATAATGAAAAATATAAACAGTTTCAATAGAAATGAGCGACAAAACAAGATAAACAGAATACAACAAGGCCTAAATGGTAAGACCACTTCTATATACTGTAAATTCAGAAATTATTGCTTGCATTTATTATTGTGATTTTTCAGGGAATGGACAACTTATTGTGATTACAAAAAAAATCTGCATCAATTATATATACATGATATATATATATGTTTCTGTTATCAAAATATGATTTCTTATTTTTGCGATGCTCACCCAGTCACATTAATTGCATTACTAAAAACCTCTGGATAATTTCTGAATTACAGTAATAAACATGATAAAAGTAATTGCCTTTGAATGATGACTCTTATAAAAATAAGAAGATGTGGTATGGTAAATGAGTGACTTATCCACCAGAGTTCAAAGAAGTGGATGCAAGAAATTAAAGGCCAATGATGGGCTGGCCTTCAATAATGAGACAACACTTCCTTTATAGGTCAGCCAATAAAGATCCCAACATGAAAAGATTTAAACAATCCAATTTAGTTCAACATGTTCAAAAACAATAACAATTAATAAAAAAATATCATGTCTGTGAGCACTCAACCTCTTACCTGACCATACTATAGGACAGTGGTTCAAATAACACAGTATATGAACATTCTATAACAACTTTTGCAAGTGGCTAAACTTTAAATATCACTGCAAGGCACTAAACAACGAATATTAAATGTTGGACACAAAGCACTGAAATAAGAGAACTCATATAAAGCATGACAAGTAAGAATATCAAATGAAAGTTTCTCAAATGTTAAAGTCATATGAAACGAGTGAGTGATGAAAAATAAAGTTTGTCCAACTTTTGAACCAATGCATGTATACATCATAAACTTAGTCCTCTGTGCACGATTTTATCATTATTTTCACAAGTATATCATATAAATCGTCAATTTTTTTTTCTCTCTATTTGTTATGATTTAACAAATAATGCTGCTCATTAAATGCCGTGTTTTGAAGCTGAGTTTTACCGATTGCCACCTTATAGTAAACAAATCACAAAAAGCATGGGTATTGAGCACGTGTTTAACATGTATAATCAGCTATTTGTTTATTTCAATGACAGATCCTTGCATATTGTGGTCACCAGATTTTTACGAGGAGGGTTACGCTCGGGTCACTATGTATATGGAAAATATGTATCGGCGAATTGCTTCCTGGAAGCAAGCAATTAAAAATAAGTAAACTTCTTCTAAATGTGGACAAATTAAAGAATTTTCATCAGAAAAAAGTATATGTACTTAAGTTGCATAATGAAAACTATCCATTTAGTTATAAAAAACATAATTATTATACATATTTTTTTTTAATTTGAGGTTTCTTATGACTTTAATTAAAACATGATAAAATAAGCCTATTTATATTGCTGTTTTTTTCTCCATTTATCATGTTTATAACTTTTTATTTTTATTTTGTGTATTTATAGGTCAGATATCTTGGTTTTTATGATCATCGTCAGGTCCTGCAAGTCTATACTGAAGAGGAAACTTATTTGTTAATACTTTTCTACATAATGTGCTAATTGGATTAATTAATGTGAAATGAACTCAATTGTGTGTTTTTCTGGAAAAAGAAATAGAAAAAATTCTACAAAATTGCTATAAACAAAATGGAGTACTATCAAAGATGCACAAGGACACAATGGTGTAAAATGTAACAACCTACATATTCACTGATGGATTATGGAGAAATTAAGAAAAAAAATAGTATCTTTGTCATGTTTGTTGTCGAAATAAACACATGCGTTATCCATTCATGTACATAATATTATGTACATGGCTCTCCATCATATCAAATATACAGAGAAGATGTTTGAAGAACAAGTTGCCAAAATTTATTCAACCAATTGAAGGAAGATGTCTTGTGAATGGAATTATTTATGCACTGAACTGTTATGTAGGGGGTAGAATAATTATACACAGCAGCTGAAACAGAAGACAAGTTAATTTGACATGAAAAGTGTTTATTTTATATAATCTTTTGTATCAACATGATCAATAATTCAGTCTAGGAGAAAATATATTTATACTGTTTGTCAATGTTTGTACTGTTATGAAATTTTTATAGAGGAAAAACATTTCCTTAAGGGAAATTTGATGTTCAGAAATTTCCTTAGAGGAAATTTGAAGAACAATGATTTCCTTAGAGGAAATTTCCTCAAAGGAAAATTTGAAGCGGCAAATTTCCTCAAAAGAAAAAGAATTTCCTCAAAGGAAATAATTATGCAGCAAATTCCCTAAAGGAAATCTTTTTCCCTTGAGGAAAACTCTTTTTCCTCTGAGGAAATTGTTGAAAAAAGGGGCATTACTTTTTCAACAGTGGTGCTAGAGTCAAACATTTTTAGGACAAATATCAGAGAACCAATACCAATCAAGTTATCAACTTCATTTTGACTTAACTCCAAAAATTAAGGTGACAACTTTTGCACTCAGCGGAATTGCAAACTTGTCCTGGATACTGTTAATATTCTTATACAAGACCTGTTTATTTTCTCTTGCTTATGACCTTAGATATATTATTAATGCTGTATGTTTATGCTTATGACCTTAGATATATTATTGCTGTATGTTTATGCTTATGAAATTAGATATATTATTGCTGCATGTTTATACTTTTGACCATAGATACATTATTGCTGTATGTTGATTGTCACTTGCTTATGACCTTAGATATATTATTGCTGCATGTTTTTTTTAAAATGCTTATGACCTTAGATACATTATTGCTGTATGTTGATTGTCACTTGCTTATGACCTTAGATATATTATTGCTGCATGTTTATGCTTATGACCTTAGATATACTATTGCTGTATGTTGATTGTCTTTTGCTTATGACCTTAGACATGTTAGATATACTATTGCTGTATGTTGATTGTCTTTTGCTTATGACCTTAGACATGTTAGATATACTATTGCTGTATGTTGATTGTCTTTTGCTTATGACCTTAGATATACAATGTATAATATTGCTGCATGTTTATGCTTATGACCTTAGATATATTATTGCTGTATGTTTATTGTCACTTGCGTATGACCTTAGATATATTATTCATGTTATTTGTGCAGGTTTATTGACACTTGCTTAAGTTATTTTATTGCTGTTTGTTTAATTTTCTGTTTTTGTTTCACACATTTTACTTGATGGTGTTATCTCAGTGAAAGATGAAATATTAAAACACAAGTGCCTTATTTGTTATACCAATTGTAATGTTTTGTCTTTTTGAAAATGATATTCTCAAATGTACATAACTTAAATTAAGAAGTGTTGAAATTAAGTAAGGATATGGTATGTGATTGCCAATGAGACAACTAAAAACCAGAGATAAAGGTATTTTCAGCCAGTGACTGAACAGCCGTCAACAATGAGCAAGACCTATCAACATTTAAATGTCTACATGAAAAAAACACAAAAACATTCAAATGGATAAACATAAGACACTGTGTACAATGGTGTGAAAGCTATATATGCAAAACTATATACTGAAAATTCAAAAATTATTGCTAGCAATTGTAAGTGCGATTTTTCTCAATTTCATCATTTATTTGTGTGCAAAATTTAGAATAATCCTGTTTAGTTCATAAAAAATTTCAATATGCAAGTGTATATTATTGTGATTATAACCCTGTCACTATTTTCACAATAATAAAAACAGCAATAATTTCTGAATTTATAGTAGTTAAATTTTTGACACATAGTGATTTACTTTCAATTAAGCATGCCAAGACAAAAATCGTAGAACACACAATTATATATTTCTACAATTAAGATTCAAAGAAATACTTGTACCCATAATAACTTAGTCCGTTTTGTGAAATTGCTTCACTCATGCAATTAGAGGATTTTTTTATGTTTTCTTTTTAGTTATATCACTTCCCATGTGAACAATTATTGTTCCCATGGGAAAACATATTGTTCCCAAGGGAAAACATATTGTTCCCAAGGGATAAATTATTGTTCCCATGGGAAAAATTATTGTTCCCATGGGAAAAAATATTGTTCCCATGGGAAAAAATATTGTTCCCATGGGAAAAGTATTTTCCCATGGGAAGAAAAGGAGTTCCCTTGGGAAGAAAAGTTCCCTTGGGAAATTTAAAGTTTCCCTTGGGAAATTTAGAACTTCCCATGGGAACAAACAATTTACTTATGTTCCCATGGGAACTTTAAAGTTCCTATGGGAACTCTAAACTTCCCATGGGAAAAGTAATTTTTCCCATGGGAACTTCCAATGTTCCCATGGGAAATTCTAATATTCCCATGGGAATTATCAAATTTCCCATGGGAAATGTACTTTTAATCAGCTGCAGTGACAAGAGTGACAACAGTGACAAGTTGGGACATATGGCATTTTTTTAATTTTTCAATAATCTATCACTGGGCAAATTTTTTTTTTTGATATCTTGTAAACCGACAAAGTCAGATTTGCCGATACCGGAATGGCAAATTTGTCCCGCACAGTGTTTTTGGCTGTAAAATGGCTAACTGTAGTATACCGCTGTTTGAAATTCATAAATCGATAGAGAAAAAACAAATCCGGGTTACAAACTAAAACTGAGGGAAACGCATAAAATATAAAAAAAAACTACGAAACAACAAAAAGACATTAAAATGTAACACAAACAGAAACGAACTATAATATAACAATGGTCATTTCCCTGACTTGGTACAGGGCATTAAAAAAAATGGTGGATTGAACCTCGTTTTGTGGCATGCCAAACCTCCCGTAAAGCAATGTTAAATATAACATTAAAACGACAGCATAACATTACAGGACTACAATACAAATAAATAGAACATATTGGACAAAGACACACACGAATAATAGCTAACAAAAGGCACCAGGTATAAAATCGAATACGCCAGAAGTGCGTTTAGTCCACACAAGACTAACTAGTGACGCCCAGATACAAAAAGTTTGAAAGTCAAAACAAGTACAAAGTTAAACAGCACTGATGACCAAAATTTCAATACGGCTAGGGTTTTCTGCTTGGGATAAGTACATCCTTATTATTTAGCATAATCTATACTTTTGCAAACAGTAAATTTTATAAAATGACTATATAATAGATATACATGAAAACACTGAAAGTATTAACTAATAACATTAAAAAACAGATACAATACATAAACCAACATAATCCAACACAAACAAATACACACCCGAGTTAGCCAAATCCTAAACGCAAAAAGTCAAATGTTGTGATAATTACAGATGCCTAGATCGTACAAGTTGTTAGATCGTACAAGTTGTTTCGGAAAACTGTTTCGGATACCTATAAAATCATAATCTATAAAACAAATTTCAGACCAGATTACCGAACAACTGAATATATATTTTCAATAAAGACAATACTAAACTATCATATATTTAACGCGCTGAAGTACGTCCATTATTCAAAGTTCATTAATCATTATTCAATAATGAATAATGAAATAGTTCACTATTCACTATTCAATATTAAAAAATGAATAATGAATAATGAAATAGTTTATGTTTCATTATTCAAATTGAAGCGGTGAATAGTGAAATAAATATAAAAACAATTGACTGTGACACTATAGCTATATCCTGATTCGCAATCACCATAAAAGGGTTTACGGAAGATCTTAATGCCACAATATGCGTAAAAACGAGGAAATACATGTAGCTAATTTTGAATAATGAAATGGAAATTTTGAATAATGGAATGGACTGGCAGGACCCTTCAGCTCCTAATTAAAGATATATATTATACCTCGATCGAAAGCTTATTAATAGAGGAACAAAATGTATATAGTCAATATGTTCCGCAACGCATATTAGAGGAGTAACGAAGGACTTAAATATCGAAATACGCGTGAACATTGAGAAATAGCCAATTTTGAAAAATGAAATGGAAATTTGAATAATGGAATGGACTGGCAGGACCCTTCAGCCTCTAATTACAGATATATATTATACCTCAATCGAAAGCTTATCAAAAGAGGAACAAAATATATCTAGTCAACATGTTCCACAACGCATATTACAGGAGTAACGAAGGACTTCAATATCGAAATACGCATGAACATTGCGAAATTGCCAATTTTGAATAATGAAATGGAAATTTTGAATAATGGAATTGACAGGCAAGACCCTTCAGCCCCTTATTACAAATATATATTATACCTCTATCGAAAGCTTATCAATAGAGGAACAAAATGTATATAGTCAATATGTTCCGCAACGCATATTAGAGGAGTAACGAAGGACTAAAATATCGAAATACGCGTCAACATTGAGAAACAGCCAATTTTGAATAATGAAATGGAAATTTTGAATAATGGAATGGACTGCTATGACCCTTCAGCCCCTAATAACAGATATATATTATACCTCAATCGAAAGCTTATCAAGAGAGGAACAAAAGGTACATAGTCAAAATGTCTCGCAACGCATAATACAGGAGTAACGAAGGATTCAAATATCGAAATACGCGTCAACATTGAGAAATAGCCAATTTTGAATATTGAAATGGAAATTTTGAATAATGGAATGGACTGGCAGGACTCTTCAGCCCCTAATTACAGATATATATTATACCTCAATCGAAAGCTTATCAAGAGAGGAACAAAATGTGTCAAGTCGATATGTTCCGCAACGCATATTACAGGAGTAACGATGGATTTAAATATCGAAATACGCGTCAACATTGAGAAATAGCCATTTTTGAATAATGAAATAGAAATTTTGAATAATGGAATGGACTGGCAGGACCCTTCAGTCCCTAATTACAAATACATATTATATCTCGATCGAAAGCTTATCAATAGAGGAACAAAATGTATATAGTCAATATGTTCCGCAACGCATACTAGAGGACTAACGAAGGACTTAAATATCGAAATACGCGTCAACATTGAGAAATAGATAATTTTGAATAATGAAATGGAAATTTTGAATCATGGAATGGACTGCTATGACCCTTCAGCCCCTAATAACAGATATATATTATACCTCAATCGAAAGCTTATCAAGAGAGGAACAAAATTTATACAGTCAATATGGTCCGCAACGCATATTACAGGAGTAACGAGGGACTTAGATATCGAAATACCCGTGAACATTGAGAAATAGCCAATTTTGTATAATGAAATAGAAATTTTGAATAATGGAATGGACTGGCAGGACCCTTTAGCCCCTAATTACAGATATAGATTATACCTCGATCGAAAGCTTATTAATAGAGGAACAAAATGTATATAGTCAATATGTTCCGCAACGCATATTACAGGAGTGGCGAAGGACTTAAATATTGAAATACGCGTGAACATTGAGAAATAGCCAATTTGAAAAATGAAATGGAAATTTTGAATAATGGAATGGACTGGCAGGACCCTTCAGCCCCTAATTACAAATACATATTATACCTCGATCGAAAGCTTATCAATAGAGGAACAAAATGTATATAGTCAATATGTTCCGCAACGCATACTAGAGGACTAACGAAGGACTTAGATATCGAAATACGCGTCAACATTGAGAAACAGATAATTTTTGAATATTGAAATGGAAATTTAAATTATGGAATGGACTGCTATGACCCTTCAGCCCCTAATAACAGATATATATTATACTTCAATCGAAAGCTTCTCAAGAAAGGAACAAAATTTATATAGTCAATATGTTCTGCAACGCATATTACAGGAGTAACGAAAGACTTAAATATCGAAAAACGCGTCAACATTGAGAAACAGCCAATTTTGAATAATGAAATGGGAATTTTGAATAATGGAATGGACTGCTATGACCCTTCAGCCCCTAATGACAGATATATATTATACCTCAATCGAAAGCTTATCAAGAGAGGAACAAAAGGTATATAGTCAATATATTCCGCAACGCATATAACAGGAGTAACGAAGGACTAAAATATCGAAATACGCGTCAACATTGAGAAATAGCCAATTTTGATTAATGAAATGAACATTTTGACTAATGAAATGGACTGGCAGGACCCTTCTGTCCATAATTACAAATATATATTATACCTCTATCGAAAGCTAAATAATAGAGGAACAAAAGGTATATAGTCAATATGGTCAGCAACGCATATTAGAGGAGTAACGAAGGACTTAAATATCGAAATACACGTCAACATTGATTAACAGCCAATTTTGAATAATGAAAAGGAAATTTTGAATAATGGAATGGACTGGCAAGGCCCTTCAGCCCTAATTACAAATATATATTATACCTCGATCGAAGGCTTACTAATAGAGGAACAAAATGTATATAGTCAATATGTTCCGCAACGCATATTACAGGTGTAACGACGGACTTAAATGTCGAAATAATAGATGAATAAATTGAGAAAAATCAATATGTGCCGCAATGACCATTTGAGGGGTTACGAGGGACCTAAATGTCAAAATTCGTGTGAAAAATAAGAAACAGTCAATTTTGAATAATGAAATGGATATTTTGAATAATGGAATGGAATGCTGTGACCCTTCAGCCCTTTACTACCTTATACCTCATTCGGAAGCTTATAAAGAAAGGAACAAATGGTAAATAGTCAATTTATTCCGCGGAGTAACGAAGAACTTAAATATCGAAATACGCGTGAACATTTTGAGGGAAATTTCTGCTGGGACAGGACCGAGAAATCCGAAAATCTTGCACGCTCGTTGACGAGGTTAAGAGGGGGAAACGTGGTTGGTTGGGACTGAAGGGAACAAAGTGGGGGTTGGGGTCGTGGGAAAATGCATCTTTGTGGAAGAAAGAAAACACACCAAGAAAAAACCACAGATAGTAAACACAATGGATTGTAAGATTACAAATATGTCTGATCAGAGAGAGAATATGGCACAAGAGGTAGAAATTTTGGAAAATACTGACGAGGAAACTCTCAAATAGCGAGAAGTAGGTCAGGACTCACCCTACATTGTCAAAGACATTAAAGATGTTGACACGAAGTGTGGGTTCGCAAAAATTATAACATTGTGCTGGAAAGGGAAATATCCGCACTTGGGGATGTGAAAGACTAAACAAACAGCTGACCACCGTCGGGGCAAAAAGAGAGACAGATGGAGCTGTTCAAATCGTGAGCTATGGGTTGAAAAAAACCAGGCGCACCGGCTATGATTACCACGACTTTTATATTTGTGATAAGGACGGTATGATTGGAAGTGTTAGGATATGTTGTTTAAGCCTGAAAATCGGGTCTAAAAATATTTAATTGGGGATGGTTGGAAAAACCATAAAGGAATATTTTGACAGATCCTTGCTGAAATTGGACACGGGTTGCTGCAGCTGATCTTTATGGTCATAGTAGTTTTTGAGGCAGGTGACGACTTTTCCAAACTCGGCATCATAGATATGTTCAAACAAGGATTTTTTGGACTGGGACAATCGCAAGGTATCGTGGTGTTTCTTTTTTTTTTTTGTTACATGCCTAGAAATTAGTGTGAGATCCATTACGGTGGTAGCATTCAAGCAAGCTAGAAACCGCAGAGGAAGGGTGACTATAACACCTGTACCGGTCAAAGCTGAACCAAGGGTACTGCTGGTTAACACCAAACTAACCACAGAACAAGCACCCAGTGCTACAGATACAGCTTTGTCCAGACGTTTATAGGCATTCAAAGTAGTTTGATACCTTCAAATTTCTGCATCGAGTTGATTCGACACACACTGACTATAGTCTATCGGTACCAAGAATCTAAATCGTTCATTTATTTTATAGGAGCATACCGAGGAGAGGAATGTTTTTGAAGGGACTGTAAGCATCTAAATATAAGATCAGAACGGCTCCGTCGTGGAATTGCTGACCACGCTCCAAGTAGAGTCCATACCCATAGGTAATCCGGGCGTTTGAGGATTTGAGGTGGAGACCGTTGCCATTTGGATTCACTGTGCAAACGCAAGAAGATGAATACGGATAGTGAGATGTTCACCTCTGAGATCGATGAGCCTACCGTCTTGATCGTTGAGATATGTTTGCATGCGATTGCTGGTTCGCAAGATCACTGCCAAGTATACTACCTATAGGTGCTTGGGGGTTTGAATGATTTTCATACCAGGACCGTCTGCGAGAAAAAGCTGTAGATTGAAGACTACTGTGTACCATTTACATAACTTCATGGTTAATATCACCATTCACCAGAATGCTGTTAATTCTGATGATATTTACAATGTGCTTCCCTTCTGTATAACCGTTTGTGATCATACCGAACGTGTAAATCTGCCACTTGAATCCCAGGACGGTGTTGATGTTATTGACAACTTTGCAGTCTACTTGATAGAGTTTGGCGAGGGTCAGCGTTGCCTTTAGGGTCGCCCGTTTGGCATCGATGATGATTTTCGTTTTGTGTTTGTTGAGCCGTTGCTGTCGCTGGATTTCATTGTTGATGTCCTCGATGTCATAGGCTCAGTGCGATGGAAAACCAGTTGGTACCATCATCGGGAGAGTAGCGGAAGGAATGATTACCTGTATGCATATGAATGTTAGGGATGAAATTATTGGTTTTCAGGTTTACCAATGCCATCAGGTCTTGGATTCCTTGAGTAAGGATTTGGCTTTCGTTTCCAGAAACGATGAAGGAATACCCATGCTTGGTGTTGGTGATTTTAGCAATTTGCTGCAACCATGTGTTATCCATTTATTTATGGTACACTATTGTCACATATTTTTGCTTCCACTCTTCGATACCGTCATACTTCTCAGTTGTTTAATTACCTTCACCACGATCGCATAGACTTCGGCAGGGCGGCTGGCAAAGAGGAGTTACTTGTAGGTGAATTTTATTCATTTTTTTACATTTTGTACACGACATTCATCTTCAGTCCATCGGATTCAAATTGCAGGATTTTGTCGGAAATCATAAGTGTAAATGCCTCGGTGTTTGCAGGTACTTTGGGCTCGAACTCGATCAGGATCTGAATGTCAACTGTCGATTCTTTCAACTGCTTAGACAGGTGACTCACATCAATGACAAACAGTGGATACAGATCGACGAAATCGGAGGGGTTAATGTTGCAGTTGCTGATAAAACAGTCCATGTTGACGTAGTTAGAACTCTGCGACATTCTTGTACACTCTAACGATCTTGGTTTGTGTGAAACTGGCATTGAAGTCTACCGCTGGGTAGCGTTCTGCGTTGAGAGTGAGGTAGATAGTTCGCAACCGGCAGTGGTTGAACACGGCTTCATTTTGAGTCCGATCGTACTTTTACCGGTCTGAAAGGCTACGATGATGTATCCGGGTTTCTCCCGAGCGCTCTTGGCAGACAAACGCCAGTGGAACTGTAAGGTTTAGGTAACACTTGTAGAATCACACTGTCGTATTCGGAAACCACAATCGATCTTACTCTTGCTTTGGATGGTCTTTTACAACCGCAGTTTTTTTTCATCGGAAAGAAGGAAGGACGTGAGGAACAAACCAAGAGATCTTACTCAGGTTGATTTTCACCGAGTCCTCAGGTTGATTTTCGCCACGTCGTTGACAGCAGCAGCAGCAGGAAGGCATTGTCGTTCGACTCGCGCACTAGTGACAATTCGTGCTTTCATTGAATTCATATATAATCTTGTTGTAAAAGCCGAAAATATGTCTCATGGGTATGGAATGAAAACGATCCTTTTATTGGCGGGCTTGGTGATAATATACTCATGACGTGCTGTAAACCCTGTGTTTTCGGCCTTGGCTTCGGTAGATGAATCTTTGTTGAGACCTTGGGTTTTGGAGAAATTGTTGGGATAAAACAACATTCCCAGCATAGTGATAGCAACGACTGGGTTGTTGATATGTTCGATCAGCTGACCTGAGAGCTTGCATTAATTGTAACTGATAGTCTTGAAGAGATACATGATTCCATTGTGAATGAAAGACACTAGATCTGCATTAGCATACGCACTACCGTGGTTCTTTTACAATCGCTCCTCTCCCAAGAGATAACTTTCAGCGGGATGGAGGAACAAGTCTTGGGTTTCGATGTTGATTCGGATCTCACCTGGATTATTCAGGCTGGCACCAGCTTCAGTTTCGTATTTGTGAACCTTATATTCTTCGAGACTTTCGTCGAAGGTCAACACTTCGGTGATTATAAGGATGTTGGACATTATGTATTTATTTATAGCACTGCACAAAGTCGTGGATGGTAGCAATACCAGAACCGGAGATCAGGTTGTTCAACTAGGTTTGCTGCGGTTTGCTGCTTTGAACATTGGACTGTTGAGTGGACATGCTGCGTTTTCGGGGGCGGGTCACTTTATGAACCACATAGTCGACGGCTTTGGGGTCCCTTTTTCAACACCTCTCAAGGCTGCATTGGTGTTTGCACTCACGGCTTTACTTCCTATGGTTTTGGTGGCAGAGGAAGTAAACATGCGTCCAGCTAAACTGGCGATTGTGTCAAACAATCCTCTACCACCGTATGCGTACTTACAGGCGTAACCTTTCTTGATTTGCAACATTTACTTATAGGGTACTATGATGAAGCGCCATATGTTCTTCGATGCTGATATATCTACCCTTTTTCATAGCATGGATAATCGACACAATTTCGTTGCGCACACCATTATTTCCTGCTCGGTATGCTGCAGCACACAGTTCCAAGCGATGGAGAAGCTGCTTGAAGTTGAAAAAAACACGGTTTCCAGCTTAATGCCAAACGTATACTTCTGGTAGATGTGGGACACGATCCCCTTCCACTTGTAATTCGTATTCGCCTTCGGGGTTCTTGAATTGAAAGATGGAATTGCCTTTATACATAGCACCGGAACTTTTCAGGATCTCTGCATAGTCGTCCAGGTCGTCGTGCTCGAACGATTTTGGTTTTTCTTTTTCACCATGACTTCCCAGAGGCCAAGGGTTCCTTTGTACTTCACACTATCCATGAACAAATTATCACCGTCAAAAGTAACTGGTGAGCTTCCGATGAAGATACCATCGTTTTCAGATCGCAATCCAAAGGTGTGGTCGGCGGATGTAGTCTAACTGAGCTGCAAATGCTGCTGTGCTCGAGCTCCGAGGACGGTTTCTGTAGGTGGTGCAATGAGTAGTGGGTCGACAAACTTGGGCGGTAGAGGAGGGAGGGCTGGCACTGTTGCAGGAAGGTCTGCGATCTTTTTGGTGATCTCTGAAGCTGCCTCTCGCTAAGCCTCAACCACAGGCTTGTACACCTTCTAAAAGAGGGACGAAAGATACCAATGGGACAGTCAAACTCATAAATCTAAAACAAACTGACAACGCCATGGCTAAAAATGAAAAAGACAAACAAACAACAGCACACATGACACAACATAGAAAACTAAAGAATAAACAACTGCAACTGCAAGGTGTGCGATGCCAAGAAGTCTCAATGTGTTGATACAACCGATTCAGGGTTCATGAACAAAGTAATCAACCGATTACCCATGAAAATGCATCTACCCGGACACAACTTCACCGGGCGAGGGACTAGACTAAGCAAGCGACTACTTCCCGATGGTACCCGAAGGCTTGGTCAAAACCCATAAATCAAGTTGAACAGGCAGCATATCACCACGATCTTTGTTATTCCCAACACAAGGATGCAACCACACGCAACACCATCTGTGACAAAGCTATGCTAGCCTCGCTTAACACCATTCGCAACTCTACCACACACGAACGCTTGGACTGCAGCATGGTCGGACCCATTATCGGTACCAAAGTCTGGGTGTTAAAAAACTGTTCGCTGGACCGATGAACTAGCTGAGGAGATGCACAAACCAGTTCGACGCTAGTTTGTTTCATAAACGCTGTGTAGCGGTGGGTGGTGTGGATGAGACCTGGGCGACCGACCTCGTTGATATGAGTGACTTCTCCAGGGACAACAAGGGAAATAAATTTACCCTGAGCATAATCGATGTCTTCTCGAAATATGTCTGGCTGATACCACTCAAGAACAAGCAGGGGGTGACGGTGCGGGATGCCTTCCAAGCGGTGTGCCCAAGAAGCTATGTACAGACAAAGGCACTGAGCTTTACAAAAAACATGTAAATCAGCTGCTTCAAAAGCATAGTATCGATATCTACTCCACCGGGAACGGAGAGAAGGCGAGTATTGTCAAACGTTGGAACCGCACCATGAAAGAGAAAATGTTCAAATACTTTTCAGCAAACTCCACACGCACCTATATCGATGTCATGGACGATCTTGTTCGCCAGTGCAATACCACCAAGCACCACTATCAAGATGGCCCCTGTTGTCCTAAGGAACATAAAAACAGGTTGTATTGGAACCTTAACGGCAGCATACCTCTAATTAAACCTCTCGATTTTCCGAATCACCAAGAAAGGTACATTCAAGAAGAGATACACCCCCGCTGGACCGAAGAAGTATTCCCCATTTCCCTAGTTTTGTCAGAGGCCCACCGGGCAATCTTTTCTACGATCTTTTCATCTATCTCCTCAAAGGTTTCAACCAAGTCCGTGGCCGCGGTGAAAATCTAGTTTCCAGAGTGAAAGTATCTCTCGTTCTCATCATCCTCCATACCTGTTGGATTAATCTTTTCAAAGGTACAGTGCATGATCACATTGGTTTGCCCCTTACAATGCCCAATCTCCTATAAGTTCCACCCGTGACACCCGAGTGACCTCAAGGGAGGTCTGCACATCCATGCCATGATGGGGGTCATATTCCAGGTAGTAAATACATCTTTAAAGGCTTTCTTCGGCGAATGTACCTCAATTTTATCCCCAATGGCTTTCCTATATTCCCAAATCTTTTCCTGCACCTTCTTTAGCAATCGATCTATCGACAGCCTGCTAACCACTTTCAACCCAAGTTGTTTTGTCTGGGTGACAATCTCCTTCCTCGTGTGGGGTTTGGGACGACGATGAAATCTAAGATTTGTCTTCGTTCCTATCACCTCTCAACAAACTGATCTTTCCTCAACCGGGAATACGCTCGAAGGTGGTTCATTTTGGTTATACCTCTCAGGGCTTTGACGTTTTCAACTACTAACTCCGTGTTCACTATTGGATCCATGTCTTTATCCTAACAATAAAAAAAATCAATTTAGGTCACCCCAAAACCACCATCCTCAATTCACTGGTTTTCAGACCCATATTTCGGGCCTACAAAACATATCCTTACACTCTCGATCCTACAATCCTTATAAAAAAAAGAGTCGTGAAACGTCCCCGGTGCGTCTGGATTTTTTAATCCCATAGCTCACAAATTGCACAACTCCATCGGTCTCTCTCTTTGCCAAGACGGTAGTAAGCTGCTTGTTTAATCTCTCACATACCCATGTGCGAATAGTTTCCCCTTTCGAGCACAAGGTTATAATTTTGCAGACATTTACTTCGTGTCAACATCTTTAAGGTTTTTGACAATCCAGGTTGAGTCCTGCACTACTCCTTGCCATTTGAGAATTTTCTCATCATTGCAGCGCTGTTCTCGATTGGCCTTAACAGCGTCCACTTTTTTTCAGAATTTCTACCTCTTGCGCCGTATTCTATCTCTGATCAGACATATTTTTAATCGTAAAATCTATTGTGTTTATTCTATCTGTGAATTTTTATTGTCGAGCCTGCAACTTTTGTTGCAGAAGCTCGATATAGGGATAGTGATCCGGCGGCGGCGGTGTTAGCTTACTTCTGAAAAGCTTTATATTTTAGAAGGTAGAAGACCTGAATTCTTCATACTTTATATATAGATGTATCATGTTACGAACTTTCCGTCAGTCACATATCCAATGTCATTAACCTCATTTTCATGGTTCAGTGACTACTTGAAAAAAAAAAGTTAAGATTTTTTGTGATGTTAAATTCTCTCTTATTATTAGTAATAAGATACCTATATTTGGTATGTGCATACTTTGCAAGGTCCTCATGCCCGTCAGACAGTTTTCACTTGACCTCGACCTCATTTCATGGATCAGTGAACAAGGTTAAGTTTTGGTGGTCAAGTCCATATCTCAGATACTATAAGCAATAGGTCTAGTATATTTCGTGTATGGAGGGACTGTAAGATGTACATGTCCAACTGACAGGTGTCATCTGACCTTGACCTCATTTTCATGGTTCAGTGGTTTAGTGGTTATAGTTAAGTTTTTGTGTTTTGGTCTCTTTTTCTTATACTATATATAATAGGTCTACTATATTTGGTGTATGGAATGATTGTAAGGTGTACATGTCTAGCTGACAGGTGTCATTTGACTTTGACCTCATTTTCATGGTTCAGTGGTCAAAGTTAAGTTTTTGAGTTTTGGTCTCTTTTTCTTATACTATATATAATAGGTCTACTATATTTGGTGTATGGAATGATTGTAAGGTGTACATGTCTAGCTGACAGGTGTCATTTGACTTTTACCTCATTTTCATGGTTCAGTGGTCAAAGTTAAGTTTTTGAGTTTTGGCTTATTTTACTAATACTATATGCAATAGGTCTTCTTTATTTGGTGTATGGAATGGTTGTAAGGTGTACATGTCTAACTGACAGGTGTCATCTGACCTTGACCTAATTTTCATGGTTCAGTTGTCAAAGTTAAGTTTTTGAGTTTTGGTCAATTTTTTCTAATACTATATGCATTAGGTCAACTATATTTGGTGTATGGAAATTATTTACATAATGATCTATAATATGTCAGTAGCGCAGGTTTTATTTGACCTTGACCTCATATTCACGGTTTATTGCTAAGTGTTATATGCTTGTGTTTTGGTCTGTTTTTCTTATAAGCAAAAGGTCAACTATATTTGTTAGAATTGTTAGATGTACATGTCTGCCTGGCATGGTTCATCTGACCTTGACCTTATTTTCATATTTACATGTAATTGATCAATGTTTCATTTTCTTGGTTTATGTTGAGTTTATGTGACAATTGAAATAAAGCGTTTAATTATATAGAACTATATGACTAAGCTACTTAATGAACACGGATCTTTTAATCGCATATCTTTTTGAGATGCCCTCTGGAACTCGGTCATCCGTCCTTCTCTAGCACACGGGTGTGCCGTATGGCTACCGTCATCCGTTTCTAGTCAACATATACTGGAAACATGGCAATATAAAACCGCCAAACTAATTTTTAATACTAAGATGAATATTCCTAAAGCTGCTTTATTCCTAGATTTGGGATGGGAGCCAATAAACGATTTTATTGAAGGCAAAGGGTGTCTTATTTTGCTAGGATTCAAGGCCTTGACTCAAGTAAATTATGCCGAATTGTATTTGAAGAGCTCAAGTCCCTAAAGCTTCAATATGGTTGGTCTGGATCACTTTTATAACTCGAATGTCAACTCTAATATATTTAAACAGTTTCTTGGAAGGTTTGTCCGGAGAAGGCAATATCAAGAAATAAATGATAAAAGCAGTCTAGATATTTTCTCAAAATTTAACTTTGCACAAGGAAGGCAACCATATCTGACGAACTTGCTGGACTTCAAGTCTGTAAGACTCAAAATGTTAATACGAACAAGTTGTTTACCTGTAAACAAAGTCTTGTATAGGATGAATCTTAGCGAGAGTCCCACTTGCCAAATGTGTTTATTTAATTCTGAAGAGTCCATTGAACATTTCCTATTAGAGTGTTCTGGCTTCTCCTTAATCCGTAATAAATACATATCTGATATAAATGAATATCTAAGTTTTACTTTCCCGGGCCTCTGCTTCACAGAGTTATCGTCCTACGATAAAATGCAAATACTGGTTGGTGATTGCTTTTATGAGGTTGATCCCTACATTAGTAAAACATTAGACAGTTTAAGTAAAAAGATGTTCTGTGAAATGTACATGCAATTGGTTTTGGAACCTAAACTTTAAATGTTATTTTTTTACGTTACTTTTAGTTTAGTTCATATTTATATGCTGTGCATAATGTTTATTTTTCTTATGTAAAGATGATGTCTTATATTACTATGTACCAATTTATAGTCTGAAAATATTTTATGAATATTTATACTTGTCTGTATATATTCATTGCATATGTTGTTAGACGCATTTGTGGATACCCCGTCCGCAAGTGCCCCCGTTGTAAAGAGGTAGTTTCTAAATAAATATATATACATATTATATATAAGACTATCAACATAATATCAATGATTAGTAAAGAAGGCGAGACATTTCATCGTGTGCACTCTTGTTTGTGTATGTGTGTGTGTGTGTGTGTGTTTCTTTCTTCCACAAAGACACATTTTCCCCCGACCCCAACCTAAAAATGATATTTAGGTCCTTCGTTACTCCTCTAAAATGCGTTGCGGAACATGTTGACTATATACATTTTGTTCCTCTTGTAATAAGATTTCTAATGAGGTATAAGGTTTATCTATAATTAGAGGCTTAAGAGTCACAGCATTCCATTCCATTTTTCAAAACATCTATTTCATTATTCAAAATTGGCTATTTCTTAATTTTCACGCGTATTTTGGCATTTAGGTCCTCCGTAAACCCTTAAATGGTCATTGCGGCACATATCGTTTATACTCAGTTTATTCCTCTATCAATGAGCTTAAATTTGGTGTATACATTTTGCCTTGATTAGGGACTGAAGGGTTGCAGCAGTCAATATCATTATTCAAAATAAGCTATTTCTTAATATTCAAGCGTATTTCGATATTTGGGTCCTTCGTTTCTCCTCTAACATGCGTTTTGGAACATGTTGACTATATACATTTTGTTCCTCTTGTAATAAGCTTTTTAATGAGGTATAAGGTTTCTTTATAATTAGAGGCTAAAGGGTCACAGCATTCCATTCAATTATTCAAAATATCTATTTAATTATTCAAAATTGTCTATTTCTTAATTTTCACGCGTATTTCGGCATTTAGGTCCTCCGTAAACCCTATAATGGTCATTGAGGCACATACCGTTTCTACTCAGTTTATTCCTCTATCAATAAGCTTTAATTTGGTGTATAAATTTTGTCTTGATTACGGACTGAAGGGTTGCAGCAGTCCATTCCATTATTCAAAATAAGCTATTTCTCAATGTTCACGCGTATTTCGATATTCAAGTCCTTCGTTACTCCTGTAATAACCGTTGCAGAATATATTTATTATATACCTGTTGTTCCTCTCTTGATAAGCTTTCGATGGAGGTAGAATATATATCTGTCATTAGGAGTTAAAGGGTCATAGCAGTCCTTTCCACTATTCAAAAAATTCATTTCATTATTCAGTGGAACATATTGACAATATACATTTTGTTCCTCTATTAATAAGCTTTCGATCGAGGTATAATATATATCTGTAATTACGGGCTGAAGGGTACTGACAGTTCATTCCATTATTCCAAATTTCCATTTCATTATTCAAAATTGGCTATTTCTCAATGTTCACGCGTATTTCGATATTTAAGTCCTTCGTTTCTCCTCTAATATGCGTTGTGGAACATATTGACTATATACCTTTTGTTCCTCTCTTGATAGGCTTTCGATTGTGGTATTCTATATATCTATAATTAGGGATTGAAGGGTTCTTCCAGTGCATTCCATTATTCAAAATATCCATTTCATTATTCAAAATTGGCTATTTCTCAATGTTCATGCGTATTTCGATATTTAAGTCCTTCTTTACTCCTCTAATATGCGTTACGGAACATATTGATTATATACTTTTTGTTCCTTTTTTGATAAGCTTTCGATTTAGGTGTAATATATATCTGTAATTAGGGGCTGAAGGGTCCTACCAGTCCATTCCATTATTCAAAATTTCCTTTTCATTAGTCAAAATTGGCTATTTCTCAATGTTCACGCGTATTCGATATTTAAATCCTTTGTTACTCCTCTAATATGCGTTGCGGAACATATTGACTATATACCTTTTGTTACTCTCTTGAAAAGCTTTCGATTGAGATATAATATATATCTATAATTACGGCTTGAAGGGTCCTGCCAGTCCATTCCATTATTCAAAATTTCCATTTAATTATTCAAAATTGGTTATTTCTCAATGTTGACGCGTATTTCGATATTTAAATTCTTTGTTACTCCTGTAATATGCGTTGCAGAACATGTTAACTTGATACATTTTGTTCCTCTGTTGATAATCTTTCGATTGAGGTATAATATATATCTGTAATTAGGGCTGAAGGGTCCTGCCAGTCCATTCCATTATTCAAAATTTCCTTTTCATTATTCAAAATTGGCTCTTTCTCAATGTTGACGCGTATTTCGATTTTTTAAGTCCTTCGTTACTCTTCTAATATGCGTTGCGGAACATATTGACTATATACATTTTGTTCCTCTATTAATAAGCTTTCGATCGAGGTATAATATATATCTGTAATCAGGGCTGAAGGGTACTGACAGTTCATTCCATTATTCCAAATTACCATTTCATTATTCAAAATTGGCTATTTCGCAATGTTCACGCGTATTTCGATATTTAAGTCCTTCGTTTCTCCTCTAATATGCGTTGCGGAACATATTGACTATATACCTTTTGTTCCTCTCTTGATAGGCTTTCGATTGTGGTATTCTATATATCTGTAATTAGGGATTGAAGGGTTCTTCCAGTGCATTCCATTATTCAAAATATCCATTTCATTATTCAAAATTGGCTATTTCTCAATGTTCATGCGTATTTCGATATTTAAGTCCTTCTTTACTCCTCTAATATGCGTTACGGAACATATTGATTATATACTTTTTGTTCCTTTTTTGATAAGCTTTCGATTGAGGTATAATATATATTTGTAATTAGGGGTTGAAGGGTCCTGCCAGTCCATTCCATTATTCAAAATTTCCTTTTCATTAGTCAAAATTGGCTATTTCTCAATGTTCACGCGTATTCGATATTTAAATCCTTTGTTACTCCTCTAATATGCGTTGCGGAACATATTGACTATATACCTTTTGTTGCTCTCTTGATACGCTTTCGATTGAGGTATAATATATATCTATAATTACGGCTTGAAGGGTCCTGCCAGTCCATTCCATTATTCAAAATTTCCATTTCATTATTCAAAATTGGCTATTTCTCAATGTTGACCGTATTACGATATTTAAGTTCTTTGTTACTCCTGTAATATGCGTTGCAGAACATGTTGACTTGATACATTTTGTTCCTCTGTTGATAATCTGTCGATTGAGGTATAATATATATCTGTAATTAGGGCTGAAGGGTCCTGCCAGTCCATTCCATTATTCAAAATTTCCATTTCATTATTCAAAATTGGCTCTTTCTCAATGTTGACGCGTATTTCGATTTTTTAAGTCATTCGTTACTCTTCTAATATGCGTTGCGGAACATATTGACTATATACATTTTGTTCCTCTATTAATAAGCTTTCGATCGAGGTATAATATATATTTTTAATTAGGGACTGAAGGGTCCTGCCAGTCCATTCCATTATTCAAAATTTCCATTTCATTATTCAAAATTGGCTATTTCTCAATGTTGACGCGTATTTCGATATTTAAATCCATCGTTACTCATCTAATATGCGTTGCGGAACATATAGACTTGATACATTTTGTTCTTCTTTTGATAAGCTTTGAACTGAGGTATAATATATATCTGTAATTAGGGGCTGAAGGGTCCTGCCAGTCCATTCCATTATTCAAAATTTCCATTTCATTATTCAAAATTGGCTCTTTCTCAATGTTGACGCGTATTTCGATATTTAAGTCCTTCGCTACTCCTGTAATATGCGTTGCGGAACATATTGGCCTCATACGTTATGTTCCTCTATTAATAAGCTTTCGATCGAGGTATAATATATATTTGTAATTAGGGGCTGAAGGATCCTGCCAGTCCATTCCATTATTCAAAATTTCCATTTCATTAGTCAAAATTGGCTATTTCTCAATGTTCACGCGTATTTCGATATTTATGTTCTTTGGTACTCCTGTAATATGCGTTGCAGAACATGTTGAGTTGATACATTTTGTCCCTCTGTTGATTATCTTTCGATTGAGGTATAATATATATCTGTAATTAGGGGCTGAAGGGTCCTGCCAGTCCATTCCATTATTCAAAATTTCCATTTCATTGTTCAAAATTGGCTATTTCTCAATGTTGACGCGTATTTTGATATTTAAGTCCTTCGTTACTCCTCTTATATGCGTTGCGGATCATATTGACTATATACATTTTGTTCCTCTATTAATAAGCTTTCGATCGAGGTATAATATATATCTGTAATTAGGAGCTGAAGGGTCTTCTCAGTCCATTCCATTATTCAAAATTTCCATTTCATTATTCAAAATTAGCTACATGTATTTCCTCATTTTTACGCATATTGTGGCATTAAGATCATCCGTAAACCCTCTAATGGTGATTGCGAATCAGGATATAGCTATAGTGTCACAGTCAATTTTTTTTATATTTATTTCACTATTCACCGCTTCAATTTGAATAATGAAACATAAACTATTTCATTATTCATTATTCATTTTTTAATATTGAATAGTGAATAGTGAACTATTTCATTATTCATTATTAAATAATGAATAATGAACTATGAATAATGGACGTACTTCAGCGCGGTCCATATATTTAAACACTAATAAAACTCAGATATTTGCCCGATTTATAGACTTTTCCAAAACATTTGATTCAATTTTGCATAATGGGTTATTACAAACTTTTTTTTTTGGAGGCAATTGACATTTTCCCAATTACATGACCATATGTATAATAATGCCAAATTTGTAGTAAAAAAGACACCACTATTACTCAATAAAGGCGGCAGTAGTAAACCACTGTTCGAAATTCATAAATCGATAAGGAAAAACAAAACCGGGTTATAAACTAAAACTGAGGGAAACGTATCAAATATAATAGGACTACGACAAAACAGAAACACAACATTAAAATGTAAACATTTCCTCATTACTCAGATTACTATAACTTTCTATATTACATATACTGTTTAAAAATATATCGTTCGCAAATCTGCGTGCTCTGGGCATTCTAATAGATAGATATAAAAAGATGTGGTGTGAGTGCCAATGAGACATCTCTCCATCCAAATAACATTTAAAAAACAAAATACTAGTGTAAAACCATTCAAACGGGAAAACCAACTGTCTAAGCTATATAAAATAAAAAAAAAACGAGAAACGAGAAACTCGTATAAATTACATAAACAAACGACAACTACTGTACACCAGATTCCTGACTTAGGACAGGTGCAAACCTTCTCCCTTTTTCTGAAACAATAGCATAACATCACAACATAGAAAAACACACGATAAAATATCAATTGGCAGGATTAATGTTTTTCATCTTCAATTATATTCAAATCCTTTTTTTTCTACAATGAAAACAAAACCTTTCATTGACATCTATTCTTTCATCATGTGTTCATATCTTCCAGTTTCAATTTTAATCGGAGCAACACCTGCACTAAATTTAGCATATCCACTTCTATATTTACCTGGCATAGTTATACTTAAACATTTTTCTGTACAATAATTTGATTTAAATAACCTGTAAGTACGCAATTTGCTGCTTTCATTAGCTAGTAAATTTGAATGCCATTTATTTCGGTACATAAATAGTTTGTTTTCAATATCTTTAATAACAGACTTGCTCAAAATACATCCAATATTACAATACTGATTAAGATCAAGTTCTTTTAAACTTTGTATTTACTCCACAGTTCCAATTTTTTACTGTATTAAAACTGAGATTATTACTCCAAAGAAAGTTTTTCTTATCAAGCCTACAATAAGACATCTTATTGAGGAATGCACTGTTTTAAGGTGTATTTTTATTTGAAAACTTTGGCAGTACGCTTTTATCAAAACAGATTAAATATATAGTAAGTCCCTAATGAAACGGCAAAATCAATCAATCGAATGGATAACAACTGCCACATTTCTGACTTGGTACAGACATTTTCTTATGTATAATTAGTGGATTAATCTTTCTTTCATAGCTAGCGAAACCTCTCACTTGTATGACAATATTATAAATAAAATTATATACTGATTACAACGTATGAATAACAGACATAATAGGTACAAATGTCGAAATTGATGAGTTTTTGTGAGAATTAAGTATAATGTGTCACCTTGGATATTAATACCGGACGATTGGATAAAATGTATGTTTTTACTTAGAAATGGGAAGTTGACATTTGAAAGTTGGAATCCTCACGTTTACCATGGATGCTTGTTAGAAGTCGTCAATCTGTGTCAATATGAAGCAGAATTCCTCAATTTTATGGTATCTGTTATAGGATTAACATCTAGGCATCTTATATATACATATAGGATGAAAGCACTCGCTTTGAATTTTTGAATGATATACGTCATTAATATATTAGAAAGTTAAACTAGAGCTAATTGCAAATTAATTTTCTCTTCCTCTTTCAGAAAATTTTGTGTATTTTATGAATACAAATACAAATCGGCCAGTACATGTGCACAATTATTACCTGTTAGAATACTAACTTACGAGTTTTATGATGAAGAAACGCGCGTCTTGCAAACCAAATTGAATTCTGGTATCTTTGAAGAGATTGTACGACCAATGTTTGAAAGATAAACAATTAGTTATGAGGAACTGTCACAAATTAAAGGGGACACATATTTCTGTCAGAGAACAATTTCCGGTAAAAATCGAAAAAAGAGGAAAAAACTTTATACTATGTTAAAGCAGGCAAAGAAAGACCGAAAAAAAGCTATATTGATAAGATATAAACTGTTCATAGAAGGGGAATTATACGAACCAAGCGGTGACAGTGAACCAATACACACGGATAACAAAGAAACGAAGAACAGAAACACCCAAAATATCGAAGCAGATAAAAGTCCATTCATTAATTCAACGCAACCCAGTGATTTCTACCCATGGAATCGTCCGATACTAAAACAACGGAAAAATCAGAAGCGGAACAGAATTGATTCTGACTTACTTCACAAATACTGAAAACCTCTTTTTCGATAAAAGGGTTGCGTTATTTTTTATTTGTAATATTTATTGACCAATTTATTATTATTTTGTATACTACATTTTATTGCTCTAGTTGCACATAATGTACCTGAGTGTATTAATAAACTTGTCTTGTCTATATCTTAAGGGTCGGTTCCATTGATGTTGGAAGTTTCGTCACCGAGGTTGTTCATGATATTACTTGTGTTGACAAATTATATTAATGATAATCAAAATAATTTTGTATTTACTGATTATATAGTTTTGAATTTTTCGAAACACTTAGGATTTTACTTCCACAATGACATTAGCTTTATTTGACACGACCTTTTAGGAATACAATTGTATTTGATTTTCAATATACTCGTCAACATTGTACTTTCTTTGATATTGCAACTAATTATCTTTTTAATTTACCAATAAAATAAACATATTTTGTTTGAAAAAAATAATTTTACAATTAGAACAGAAAAGAGAAGAAAAAAAGTTCTCATGATATTCATTTCATAAAGATCATGAAGAAATTTACTCAACTTTGATATTACTTTAACTATTCGTAATGATAACTCCTTATTTTTGTCCTATTGTGTCTGTTTGAGTTATTCACATAATTGTTGTCAATACTAAGGAATTTTATACGACTGCCATGCAAGTTAGAGGTGTAGATAGCTTTAAAATCAGGTTTTATACATCATACATTCTTATAAGAAAATGCCTGTACCAAAATGTTTGAATATGACATTTTTTTTCTTTTCGTTTGATGTTTTTGAGCTCTTGATTTTTTTATTTGATAGGGGACGTTCCCTTTTGAATTTTCTTTGGAGTTCGGTAATTATGTTATTTTACTTTTCATTAAAACATCAAAATCAAAATAATCCAAATTCCATAGATCCTAACATAATATGTTATTGCAAAAAAAAAAAAATGGATGATTCTCAAATCTCTGAAGTAGAAGTTAATTTGAGTATTCTATTTGTTTGACAAATTGCCAATATCAGGTAAACTAGATACTAGATGATTGGACATACGTAAACATAATATTTTCAAATTGTAGTACGTTCATCCATCTATGGTTCATCATTTATAACGACAACATGTGGTCTTCAAAACACACCAAGTTGATATCATCTCAAAATTTAAAACCTTGCGATAGAATTGTAATTGAAGTATTTAATACTGAATTTTAAGTTTTTGTTATCAGGAAACTGTATTTATATTTAGATAAACAAGGAACTTTAAGTTAAATTCGTAGCTATGTAATCTTCTATAATCAATTTCCTTGCAAATCATGTAGAGTTAAATATGTACACAAATATCAATTAAAATCAAGAGTTACTAAATTACATCTCGATGGAATAAGTTGCAAAATCCTGCATACTTTTTTAATCCATTTAAATCTGACATTAAGGTAAAGGCTTAATACATGTCGCTGAGACATTTCCATTAACGACGTAGAAAATGGATGAAAACATGCATATATAGTTCTGCTATATTTATAAAAGTTAATCATACGTAAAGAAAGCGGGAATACGAATCCAAACAGCAATTAACAACCACATTTCTAAGAAATACAGACAATAATCTACAATTACAATTATACGTCTGCTTAAGATTCACATTTTGTACAGAAATGTCGTCTGCTTGTAGGACAAAAAAATCGCACCCTTATTTAATTGAAATTTGATAATTCAATTCTTTTAAGTTGCTCTTCATGATAGTTTTTTTCTAAATTCTTCTAAATACTTCTTAACACTCAATCACAAAAGAGTTTGGGGCAGTTTACTTCGCATTTGATTTTCAGGCATGGTCATTTTTATCAATCACAAGTTCAAGTTAAAAAAATCATAATGTACTGTGTATTATTCAAGATGGAACAATACCTTGTCATTTTTGTCGTGCATGCTCAATTAATTTGATCAAGGGAGACATCGTAATCCTGTGTCGAAGGCTTCAAGATTTAATTATATCGGTAAAGTTAAGATTTTCTACCTACATGGATTTTTATCAAATTTGGACAGAAGCTTACCAAAAGATGGTATACAACGAGTAATTTTAAAAATATTTATTTTCATTTTTTCGTAAATGCACGTTTAATAACAGTTCGCATTGAAACCAAATATGACATTAAAGTTTGTAAGTCATCAATTACTTTGACAAACCTTCACGGTTTATTTTTTAATTTGGACTGAACCTGATGTTCAGTGGTTGTTGTTTGTTGATGTGGTTCATACGTGTTTCTTGTTTCCTGTTTTTATATAGATTAGACCGTTGGTTTTCCTGTTTGAATGGTTTTACAATAGTCATTTGTGTGGCCCTTTTAGCTTGTTATCCGGTGTGAGCCAAGACTCCGTGTTGAAGTCCGTACTTTGACCTATAATGGCTACAATGGTTGTTGTCCATTCGTTTGATGTGTTTGAGTTTTTTTTATTTTTCCATTATATTAGAGGCTTTTCTTATTCATTGAAGTTCAGTATTTTTGTGAATTTTTTTTACCCAACAATTATTTTGTCAAATATTTTTGATTATGTCTGAAACCAACCTTTTTAAAAAATCTGATAGAAGGACTTATTTTTTAACAATTTTACAGACAGTCTTGAATTAAACTTTTTTGACACGATCAATTTGTAAACATTCATGGATTTTTATGAAACTTGGACAGTAGCTAATTTTCGAAACTGTGAAATAGCATCTGGTTTTTTTTCTGATAAATGGTCTTTCTTTTTATATCAAGCCCATAGCACTTTTACACTGACAGCAACAGTCGTATGCAAGACACAGGGTTCCGCGGAACCCCATCCGCTTTTTTTCAAAACAATTCTGAAAGCAAATGTTAAAAGATGGTCCAATACTGTCGTTATATATCGTTTTGAAGAAAAAAAATGTTTATTATACCAAAGACATGCAATGCAGTTGTCGTAATGTCTCAGATATTATATCTCGAATATGAATAGAAACGATTCCAACTCTCAAAAGTGTATGGATTAATATTTTTTTATTTATCAAACCTGTAATGAAAGTAGCAACATCTCTTTTTATTATCACAGATCTATAGTATAATGTTTAATATGCAATCGAATGTCTTCATGTTTACATATGAGACTTCATACATTGATTAAGCATCGGCTACCAAGAAATTATCCCGAAGACCTTAATTAGTACAACATTCAAGAAAAACAAAAATCCATATCGGTGACATTTCTGTTAAGATTTAAATATTGATATTAAGGTAAATTTAAGGAACATAAAGAAAACAATGTGATTAATAATCAATTATCAAAGGTACCAGGATTATAATTTAGTACGCCAGACCAGACGCGCGTTTCGTCTACATAAGACTCATCAGTGACGTTCATAAGATATATCGTAGCCTTCATGAAAAGGAAGCAATACTGCACCCTTCTGTGAATTGTCAACGGAATAGATTATCTAAGCTGTATTTGAAAAACGTTTTGGATTTTTTTTATCCTCAATGCTCTTCAACTTCGTTATTTATTCATCTTCACTAGCCAAGGATTACGATCCAGTTCCCTGCTCTCCAGAGAGAAGAGACGAGAGAAGTGGATCATAATCCTTGGCTAGCGAAGGTGTTATTTATTTGGCTTTTTAACATTTTATTATTTGAGCGTCACTGATTACTCTTTTGTAGACGGGACACGCATCTGGCGCATATGTAAAATTTCAATCCTGGTATCTATGATGAGTCTATTTATATTTTTCACATTTTCATATTTAAAGGCGAGGTCATCACATGTGTTGTATTTATTCTAATTACATGGGTTGTAACGTCACTTTGTATTACTCGATTTATTTCACTTGACTGGACGGAGTTTAACCGGTTCGCTCATAATAAACCAGTCCATTTATAGATAGGTGTTTTATGATAAACTCATCGATGAAGTGTCCAGTCATTGTTTTGTAAATTCCTTTGGTGACACTGATAGGTGATTAGAAATCAGTAATAATTATAACAGCAATCATCCTTATCACACACATCATCAAATAGACCGTCCCTATGCAAATTAAAACGTAAGCTCCACCCGATCAGTTGAAATAACATTGGTAATAAGACAGTTTTCATACGTGCTACCTAAATCCAACAAACCACCATCACGCAAACTGAGGCAAGAGAAAGCGTAGTTTGACATGTACTTACACCAACTAAGTACAAAGGGGAACCAGTTGGGGTTGTAGTCAATAGGGATATTGTCATCAGTCCCTACAATCCCAAAAAGGCCTGCCATCGCCTGGTATTCTACACCTCCACAAATGACAAGCGCAGTAGAATCGACTTCGATGAAGGGTTTGACATCGACGACCCAGACCTACTGCGCACACCACCACACACATCGCCCGTCCTCAACGCAGATTCCAAAGAGGCAATACAAACAGCCTTGCTAGCAGCACGACCTGATACTCTGTACCAGCAACACCAACGCAGTCGGAGTAAAATGAAGGCCAAAAGACAAACAGATACCGGTCTGTAAAATACGTTATTCCAGTCCGCAATATCCAGACAAGATATCCGGACGTGAAACATCTACATATCATCACGGTTTTCATAAATTAATATTAGAAAAGACACCAAATAAATTATTTGAGATAAAGTGAATGCATCATAAATACAATTGAGAATAGAAATGGGGAATGTGTCAAACGGACAACACCCCGACCATAGAGCAGACACCAACAGAAGACCAACAATGGGCTTTCGTAAAAAAACTTTGAACGCATGAAATTTATAAAGTTTTGTTTTATTTTTTTTAAAACGAATTATATAAAAATAAGTTACTATGTACCTGAATACCGAATAAAAAACGTTAAAAGAAGTTCAAATCCAAGAACTGGAAAGGTATGACGAACACTTTGCATATGAATATATAACGGTCCTTTCATCGGGCATGTCGAACGCATGAATTTATAAAAAGAGTTTATTTCATTTACAGTTACGTTGAACAGGAGAATTTAAACCTCACGAAAATCATCTTTCATGTATCAGAAACAATAGCATATAAGATTATAACACAATATTGACTTCTGTTTCCCTTTTTTCATAAATTTTTACCTGTCATGTCTGTTCGTTTTGTTCTCACATTGTTGTAAATATAATCGAATTTTAAGCGATTGTCAAAGAAGTATGAGATTTAGCTAGCTATAAAGCCAGGTTTGAATCCCCATTTTTCTACATCCGAAAATGTCTGTACCAAGCCATGAATATGACAGTTTTTATCTATTCGTTTTTGAAATACTAAGGATGTTGTAAACTAGAAATAGACAACCTTATCTTAATTTGACAAAATCTTTCTGAATATTCGGTCCTCAATACTCTTCATCTTCATACTTTATTTCACTATTTAACTTTTTTTAATCTAGTGTCACCTGGTCTTTTGTAGACTAAACGCGCATCTGTCGTACACATTTTAATCCTGGTACCTTTGTAAGGGTTTTTAACCATTAAAGTCGATACGACTGCTTGTGGATGGTTTATCTCCGAGGGTATCACCAGCCCTGTAGTCAGCACTTCTGTGTTGGCATAAATTATCATTGATATGGTCATAAGTATAAATTAACTTTTTTTAATATACTAATTGTCAATTGATTGACTTCCCGTTTTCGTAGCTGTGTTTTGCAAAACCTTTTGACATTATGATTTAGCTTCATACTTTACATGCCTTTTTTTATTTGAGCGTCACTTGGGAGTCTTTCACGACGAAAATCACGTCTGGTGTACACAGTTCTAATACTACTATTTTTTGGGGGAAAAGACTATCAGTTGTTTTTCGTATATAAAAACAGTTTTTGAACAAAAATATACATAATGTCCGATTGAACATCCTTTTAGATATAAATATAAGCGCTTGTCTTTTTAAATCATATATGTTACACCATATTTTTGTATCTAATATCATTAATTGACATTTTATAACATCTAACTTTTGTAAAGTATTGCACATACACATTTATGTCATTTTCAACACTATATTAACTATTGCATACAGCCATTTTTTGAAAAACTCTCTACTGTTTTCATCATCATTTAAATTAAACTCTGTATTTGAGCTTGATCTTTTTTTCATGTTTATTCTTTTTTTTTTATTTTATTTTTAATTTTTTAAAATTCAGTTCTAATACTGGTATCTTTAACGAGTTTAAATCTAACATATATTTCGTTTTCAGCATTTGACTTCCGATTATCTGCCTCAATTTCCCCGTATAACTACTGAGTATATCTATGACTTATATGCGATTCCAAGTCTGCAAAACAATGTTTCTGATACAAAAAAAAAAGTAAAATAACAAAAATACCCGACTCCTAGGAATATTCTAAATGGAAAGTCTCTAATCAAATGGCAAAATCAAAAGCTCAAACACATCAAACGAAAGGATAACTGTTATATTCCTAACTAAAGGCATTTTCTTATGTAGAAATTTAAACCTGGTATCTATGAAATATAAGTTGTTTAAAGTAGGAAAAACAGTTATGTATTTTTCTTTAAATATCAATTTGCTTGAAACCTCTGCATGAATCCCGTTCATGTGTATCGCTTGTGAATAGATAACAGTGAAGATTACGAAATCATTTTCATCAGCATGATATATCGAAGTGTTAAGCGAGGAGAAATATTTTAGCCGTATTTGGACAACCTATTGGAATTTTAGGTCCTCAATGCTCGTTAATTTCTTTTAATTTCACCTTAATAACTATTTTGATCAGAGCGTCACTGATGAGTCTTTTGAAAACAAAATGCGCGTCTGGCGAATTAAATTATAAGCCTGGTATTTTTGATAACTATAAACGGACAACTCTGATTCAAGAATTTGTAGATATGCAAATCATATAAGAATTCTGCATGTATTAACCATTTGTATGACGTCACGATTACTTATGAATGTGTTTGTAGATAGATGTTTTTTGTGTTCTGTTAAATTGTTCCCTTAAAATTGTTATACGATGATGACTGATGTACCCATATTTTGACTATTTTATTTATTGTGTCTGTTTAGTTAACGCATCAATGTAAATATAACGGAATTTGATGAGACTGTCATCAAAGTGAGAGGGTTAGCGCTATAAAACTAGGTTTAATCCACCATTTTCTACATTTGAAAATGCCTGTACCAAGCCAGGAATATGACAGTTCTTGTCCATTCGTTTTTGATGCGTTTTGTTATTTTATTTTGCCATGTGATTATGTAATTTCCGAATTGATTTTCCTCTAAGTTCAGTATTTTTGTGATTTTACTTTTTATTCTTCACAGGCGAAATACTATATATGTGAGTGTTCTATCTTGTCATAGTTTTCAGTGAATTTTATTGTTAATTTCAGTAATAAAGATTTTAATAAGGAGTTCATAATTGTTTTTTAAATTGCCTTTTTGTTTACAAAATTAAGACGTTTGGACTTCAGTTTATGATATCGATACCATCCGATTTTGAAAATAAAATTACTACTACATACATCAAAAGCGTTAAATGCGCTTTTCTGAAATAATCTTCACCGGGAATACCCAAAACGAAAACAATTGAAAGCCAAGGATGTATAAACACCGAAACACACGGAGAGTTATATGAACAAAAAGTGGCACAGACAATTTTATTATAGCAAGACCATAGATTTTTCTATATTTTATTTGAAATAAATAAAAACAATTTGACATACGGTTTTACCATTGCATTATAGTTTATTCGCGTTCTTCTCCGTTTTATCGTGATAAGCTGTCCAGTTACAGAATAATCAATCAAAATATGCCTATAAAGGTTAATGCAATGCAATAATTTAAAATACTATTAAGGATATTATGCATTAATATATTTAATGTAATTGAGTTTGAACAAGATGACCGAACTATTAATTACAAGAATAATACGCAATTGCACTATATATTATCATGAAAGGTATAGCTGACAAACTGAATTGATAAGGATGAATATCTGTAGAAATATTAAACTCTTAAGTCTAAAATTGTAATTAAATTCGTCATTTCTTTGTAATAGTAGTACCGCATGTCATTAACAGTAAAACACGATATTATATGCATTTAACATCAGCTGAAGGGCGATTCTTGTAATAATACTATCGTTGTTATAACAACAGATATCAAAAGAATACAAGACACAGTTATAATGATCACACATCTTTTCCTTTTATATCCTTGTCTTATACCCTGAAAGAAAAATATACTCAGGTTTATGTAAGAACATCATAGAAATACAAATATTCAAATTTCATATCAAAACATATTCTTTTATGACAAAAGACCTTAGTTTTAAAAATCAGCAGCTTCTTTGACTTAGCAGTATCATGTATGTATAAATAAAAAAAGAGAAGAGGTATGATTGCCAATGAGACAACTCTGCACAAGGACCAAATGACACATACATTAAAACCTATATTTCACCATACGGCCTTCAATAATGAGCGAAACCAATACCACTTAGTCAGCTATTAAAGAACCCGAAAAGACAAATGTTAAACAATTCAAACGAGCAAACTAACCAGCTATCAGATTTTATGCATTATGATATTGTACATTATCGGGCGTCCCGATGACTATATCTGTTTGAACTGCGCTCACTCAACAAAACGCTTCGTTTGTACCTTGTCATAGGTTACAATATGAAGCTTTTGTGGCGAGTTATGACTCAAAGACATTACAGTATGTCGGGCAGCTGATATTTTGCAATATCTTAATAAAGATAATTTGATCGTTCATGATTGTTTGTGGAATAAAGTTTGTGTGTGAACGAAACAATAGGTTTAATTTGTTTAACAAGCTACCAGGAAGGTGAATTTGTTATCTCGGGTAAAATTTATTAATATAACGAGTAACATTTATCAACGTCGGGTTGTAGTGGTGTGTTTACTTTTGGTTGGTATTTTCATAGTTTTTGTTAAGGCGTTATCAGTTTGTCTTCGACTTCTAGATTCAAATTACCTTTGCTAGTTTGGGCCTCAAATGTGTAAGATTTTGTTATGTTAGGGCCTTTTATACCTGTTTTTAAATGTGAATTTTGCTCATTATTGATACGTGCGGTATAACTGCTTTCATAGTAGTTTCATTAGCAATCATACTTATTATACCACATCTACTTTTTTTACAGCGGATTACTCGAGAGGTCATTCCGGTATAATGTTAACGCAGTGATTCTGCTAACGACCCTTGTATTTTTAAGTTCTCATCACGTTATGTAAATCGCATAAATACACAGACGTTACCGAATACAAAATAAGATATGTTATCGCTTGTAACATATCTAATTGATCAATAAATATTCAATGGAATTTTTATAGACACATAGATAATTGATATGAAAATGTTTTGTCATGAGAAAAATAATTATCAGAACAAATCATTAATACCGAAAATTTGTGTTAACGCATGCGGAAGAATATCTTGAAGGTGTTTTGCAACAACAGTGGGAGAAATATGAATGCACACTCCAATCTAACCTTTAAGAAAAAAGAATTATTACAGAACAGTGTCCAGCATGCACATGCATTGTACTATCACCGAAATAGTAGAATAGAATGATGGAATAAATGGATGAAAATTTGCCTGTAGTGTTATTAAGATGATTTGCTACATTTATAACTGTTATACAAATAATAATATAATATATAACAACAAACCAGATTATGCTGATTACAATTGATTAAATATCACTACATATGCTAATCATTACTGTGAAATTTAATTCCCTGTCATTTATTCATCATCCAAACAGGAACATGTCTTGGAACAAAAAATATATTTATGCACCTTAACCTTACTTTCAGAAATAGAGATATGCTCTTTTTTCTGCGACAAGTGCTTGTGACCTTCCATCATAACCTGCGGTCATCCGATGTCCAGTACTTCAGTACTTTGATTACGTTAAATGTATTTCATTAGGGGAATGGTAATATAATACACACGATAGTCTTATTCATTTGGTTATTATTATCGTAACTAACGCCATTTCTAATGTATATATGTATTATATATAGATAATTCTTATTATCACTAATTTGATATCAAAAAGTTAGGCTGTATAACTACTTTAGACGGTATTGCAATGTATTTTTAGTGCAATGACAACATACGATTTTGTCACTTTGACTTTTATTAAACAGGAAACAAAAATCAGTGACTTTTATAAAAACTTTAAAATTGGGCTATGTGTGGAAGTTCATTTTCAGATTAATCACTACAAATCAGTCTTCAAAAATATGCATAGTTACCAGTGAAATATGTCTGAATAACGTCGTAAGAGAAAGATTTCCTCTAAATTCAAGTGATGATTATAGATTTATAGGTTTGGGGTAGAACACTTTAGGAGACTTAAGTAAATTGATTATCAATACTTACTCGTTGAACATTCAATGAGGATGTAGAAGAGGTATCGGATGAGTTGTCAGAATTGCTGCACTCTATTCAAAAGAAAATACATAAATTTAAGAAAATATGTTTAGAGTGGTTTTATAAGTATGTATATTAGACATATTTTTTTTCAAATCTGCCAAGAATTCTTTTGGTTTAACTGTTATGAATGTTCAATTTGTATTTCAGAGACATTTTAGCAAATCAGAGGTTATTTGCTCTGTCAAGCAAAACCTTTATGTCTGCTTTGTCGGCACAGTTCTTTTAGTCGGATCATTTTTTATTTTTATTTTCCATAATAATTCTACCATAGTTATTATTATATCATTGTACGAAGAAGCTATGAAAACTGAAAAGGGCGCGAACAGATGTCTTCTCAAAATTCATTTATATATATATATGAATATATATCATTGTTTCTGTGACTGCATCCTACATTAATTTGTAAGATCCCTTACCAATCGATAAATAATTCAGCGGTTTAAACATGCTGCATGAATGTCGCCACAAACAAAAAAGTTCAACATAAAAATTACCGAACTTCAAGTAAAATTTAAAACGGAAAGGCCCTTATCAAATGTGACATGTAATGGACAGTCGAGGTTTTTAGTCGAGAGACTAAAATATGATTTTATATGTGAAATATGCCCAATAAGGGGAAGAAAAGAAACAATGTAAGTAACACAAGTGACAATAGTGCTACAAATGATCCCGATGGAAAGAAACCAAAGAAAAAGAAGGCGAAACAAAAAAAAAGTAAACCTCAATCAAAATATACTAAGGAAGGCGATAAAACAGGTGACATTACAAATGTAAACAAACAGTTAATCAGTACTCACTTGGATAACGGCGATTTAAAAAGTTTATTGCAAGAAAATATGATAAACAATATGAATCAGTCTAGCTTTTCACAAGACACTAACTTTTACTGCCCTAATCCAAATAATATGTTTCCAAGTCATAGTCAAAGTCAACAGATGTGTTCAACGCCAAACACTGGAATGATTCCTATGCCTATGCAACACGTCTCGCCCCAAATGCTTTCCACTATGCAACAAAGACCACAATGGGTAGACGAACTATTTAGTAGAATAGATAGATTTGAAAATAAGTTAGACCATTTGAATTCAAAAGTGACAAAATTAGAAACACAACAAATGCATCAGACGACCGTTTTTGTCAGATAGAGTCCAGTACACAGTATATCAGTAACGAATTTGAAACGCAAAAAACCTCTATATCAAATATTAAAACAGAAGTTGACAAATTAGCAAAGCAGTTAAAAAACAACCATGTGAATGATGAAAAGTTGAGCAAAACAATCGACCAAGTAAAAAAGGAAAATGACAGGTTACAAAATGAGTTAACTGATGTCCATATGAGTTCGATGAGAAATAATCTTATATTTTACAATATTCCGGGAAATGAAACAGACCTGTGTTCGGAAGGGTTTTGGAATTTTGTGGTAAATACTTAAAAAATGAAAACCCTGCAGATAAAATTACAATACTTGATTCGTTCAGATTGGGAAAAAAAGCTGAAAAAAGAGACCAATCCTGGTAAAGTTTGCAAATTTTGAGATGCGGGATCTTGTAAAGAAAAGTTCAAAGAATTTGAAAGATTCACCTTTTGGAATTTCTGAACAATTACCATTGGAAATACAAAAACGTAGAAAAGAAAAATTACCACTACTGAAGGAACTGCGCTCCAGGGATATCAAGGCATATTTTGTGAAGGACAAACTTTTTGTGGGTGGTAAAGAGTATGTCCCATAGGGGCAGCACAGGGAACAATTGAACAATTTAAAATGTTTAAGTTGGAATGTACATGGTTTAAATTCTTGTTATGAAGACAATGGTTTTTTGAATTTTGTAAATACTTACGAAATTTTGTTTTTATGTGAAACTTGGTTACAAGAGAAAAATATTATAGAAATAGAAGGTTTTGTGAAACTTATATGTTTAAATAGAAATGTTAAAATTGGTACTCGAAGTGAAGGTGGATTAGCGATTTTTTGTAAAACAAAGTTATCAGATGGTATTTCTATAGATAGAGAGATAGACTGTGGTATTGTTATAATTAAACTAAATCATGAATTTTTCAATACTGCAAATGATATCTACATATGTTTTTCTTATATTCCACATGAAAAATCAAACTTTTATAACAAATGTGATGTTGATTTTTATGATATTATAGAACGTGTTTGTTTAGAGTATAAAGAAAAAGGTTCATTTTTAGTGTGTGGCGACCTAAATAGTCGTATTGGTGAAATTGATGATGTTTTATCAAATGATAACTTAGATCTGTATTTAGAAAGTGTAGACCACGTGGAAACCCCGATTGTTCCGAAAAGGCACTCCGTAGACAAAACCGTTAACGCATTTGGTCGAAAACTTTTACAGTTATCTTATAATACTGACCTTACTATTGCTAATGGAAGACTAGGAAATCGTGTTGGAAAATTTACATTCTGTACAATGAATGGCAGGAGTGTCAACGACTACCTACTTGTTTCACCTAGCGATTATAAACTTATTAAGAATTTTGATGTGTTGAATTTCAACGAATTTTCTGATCACGCACCATTATTATTTGAACTTGAATTCCGAAATTTCAGACCGGAGTTATCGTTTCCAAAGATTCACAATTACATAAAGTGGGATATAAAAAGATCTAATGAATATATAGATATTATACAACAAGATCAAAATAATTTATTGTCTTTAGTGAATAACATTACCAATACAAATAGCTTAAATCATGCTGTTAAGGAATTTACAAAGATCTTATTTGATAGTGCTCATAAAGTTTTTGGTAGATCCTTGTTAATACACCAAGATGAAATTAAAGTTAGGCCGAACAACGAGTGGTTTGATAACAATTGTGCAATTGCACGTAAAGATTTTCATGTGGCTAGAAACTTTTTCCAACATCACCCGTCAGACGTCAACCGAAAGGCATACGTTATTTCACGAAACAACTATAATGAAATGAAACGAAAAGCACAATTTAAATACAAACGTCAAAAAGGTATCGAACTCTGCGACTTAGCTAGTACCGAACCGCGAAAGTTCTGGTCGTCGTTAAAACGAAAAGTGAACAACAAGTGTAAAATTGATAACGAAACCATGATGAAACATTTTGAGTCAATACTAGGAGATAATTCGCAGGATCTATGTGAAGAAGTTCGTAATCTCATAGACAATACGGTATTTGGCGATATAAATGTTACACAATTAGACTCTGATATAACTGAAGACGAAGTAGTAGCATCAATAAAAAAAATGAAGTCCGGTAAAAGTTCAGGTGACGATGGACTAATAAGTGAAATGTTTTCTGCCTGTACTGACGTATTTGCGCCAATATTGAAGACTCTATTTAATTACATTTATAGTTCGGGAATATACCCAGATTCATGGTCAGAATGTCTAGTAGTTGCTGTCCCAAAGAGTGGTGATCTATCCGATCCTAATAATTATCGTCCGATTGTATTGATCAGTGTTTTATCGAAGCTTTATACAACTATTTTGACAAATCGTTTACTCAGTTGGTCCGAAGAAGAAGACATATTGATCGATAACCAATTTGGATTTAGACCCGGCAAGTCAACTGTAGACGCTATATTTATTTTATTTGGAATAATTTCGCAAACACTTCAAAATAAACAAAAACTTTATTGTTCGTTTGTGGATTTCCGTAAAGCGTTCGACAAAATTAGCAGGAGGATTCTCATTTATAAACTATTACAGAGTGGTGTCAGCTCAAAGTTTGTAACTATGGTTAGATCAGTATATTCATCTGTAAAAATGCGTGTCAAAACTGCCGATTTACTGTCCGACTCATTCGAAAATTTTCTTGGTGTAAAACAAGGGGAGCCCTTATCACCTCTACTGTTTTTATTTTTTATAAATGACTTGATTGAAGACATGAATATTAGTCCTTCAGCTGACATAGTTAATACTAATGAAGTTCTGATATACTTAATACTATTTGCAGACGATACTATATTATTTGGGAAATCTCCGGAAATTCTACAGGAACTACTTGATAAACTACTTATTTATTGTAATAAATGGAATATAGAAGTGAATATTAACAAAACGAAAGTTGTTGTATTCAAAAATGGCTGGCAACCCGTAACTGCAAAATTTTTCCACAACAACGAAGAACTAGAAATTGTCGATTCGTATATATATCTTGGTATGCTGATACACTGTAATGGAAAATTTTTAAAAACACAGAAGCGATTAGCCTTACAAGGTTCACGATCTTTGGCAGCTCTGAATAATTCTACAAAGGGTTTATACTTGACGAAGAAAAAGAAATGTGATTTGTTCGATAGTATGGTTGCGTCTGTGATAAATTATGCTTCGGAAATTTGGGGTTTCCATCGTGGAAATGATGTTGAAATTATCCATACCCGTTTTGTCGATCTATTTTGAAACTGGGTAAAAGTACGACAAATGTATTTTTATATGGCGAACTAGGGCGTTTGCCAATAAATGTAATTAGAAAACAAAAAGTTTTAAAATACTGGTTAAAAATTGTAACTCATAAACCACTTATTGTGTATGATATTTATATATTGTTACTCAGAGATGCAAATACTGGTAAAACTAATTGGGTTTCTAATGTTCGTGACCTATTGTTTAGTATTGGTTTAAACTTTGTATGGTACCAGCAGTCTGGTATAAATATATCATTAGATGTAATAAAAACTAGGTTAAAAGATCAATATATTCAAAGCTGGTCTGCATCTATACAGGATTGTGAGAAACTTACTATGTACAGAATTTTAAAATTAGATTTTTGGTTTTGAAGATTACGTAGATTTTAACTATAATTCACATTTTTTCACAAAGCTACGTAGTGGTACTATGAAGTTAAATGTTGAGGTGGGGCGTTATACAAATATACTAAGAGAAAACAGATTATGTACTTGCTGTAATATGAAAAGTGTTGAAGATGAATACCATTTTACGTTAGTGTGTCCTGTGTATAGACATGTACGGCTGCAGTTTTTACCAAATTATTACTGTTCGTGGCCAAATGTGACAAAACTTATGTATCTGTATCAAACAAAATCTAGATCTTTAGTTGGAAAATTATGTAATTATTTGAAATCTGCCTGGAAGATTAGATCACATCTAATAAGTTGATAATTTTTCTATTGTAATATCTTATTATATTGTTCTCTGTTGTTTATTGTGTGTCACAATGTAAATATGTTTGTGTTGCTATAGCATGTAACTACTGCTTTGCAAATAAAGAATTCATTCATTCATTCTTTAAATGTCAAATGTCAAAGTCAAAAGCTGAAACAGATCAAACGAATGGTAAACAACTGTGTTTTCAGCGTGGAGTTTAGAATCTTCTAATCCTAACTGTTATTGACATAACATGATTGAGCGTGGAGTTGAGCATATTCTAATCCTAACTTTATTGTCATAACATGATTGAGCGTACAGTTGAGCATATTCTAATCCTAACTGTTATTGTCATAACATGATTGAGTTTGTCCTTATGATACTGTTATTTGCTTATTAAGTAGCTCCTCCAAATATTAAGTGAAATTTATGAAACCTCTACACATTTAATGACTTTGAATACTATACATAGAATCTGAAGGACTTACCTGTCGCACCAGTTCCGACATCCGGGTCTACTTCCCAAGGTTGGACGGCAATCAGATTATTTATATTGTATAGAAGTTCTTGCAAATCACTTATATCTCTGAAAAAATCAGGAGAATTGCTTTTAGGAGTGAATGTTTATCTTGCAAAACGTTTCATAACAATAGTATTGTGATAAATGATTTGTAATCAATCTTAACAAAATGGTTTTGTGTTCTATTTATTGAAAATAATGACCCTTCCATGTACGAATTTGAAGATCTGCAACTGTAAACCTGCATCGATAATTTGTTTGACCATTTAACGCCCTATTTTGATATTTTTGTTGGTTCAATAAGAACTTTTAATTCATTCACAGAAATATATAGCGAAAATGTTCACAGATCATGAAATTAAAAACTTTTCTTTCAATTTTTGTTAAGTACTTCATTCTCTGAACAATACATTGTAACTTTCACCTCGCAACACGCGTGTCAATAGAATCAATCTGTGTGGAATAAACTGGCAGAAAAAAAGCATTGTCATAAAGTTTTATTATTTCATGGAACAACCTGCTGTTTTGAGTCAATTTATATGTGTTGTTAAATATTCAGATCAATATTTTGACGTAATAAATTGTTATTGTACCCGATAAGTTATAGCTGTTTTGTCGTTCCTTGTCATTCTTTGTATTTCTGAATACTAATTTACTCTCATAAACAACAGTGGAAATTTATTTTGCCAAGTTTTAGTCAAACATGTTGCATTGTAAATCAAAGTGCATTTGCTTGACGTCTATAAACTTCACATTACGTTCGACCGATACATAGAACATAGGAATTACAATAAATGTTCGCAAACTAATTTGTTTAAATACGGATCGAATTTCCAATAAAACCATACTTATATATAATAAAAACTTTCAAATTAGACACAAAATCCAATAAATATTGCACATGCTAAAATATTGTGTTTGCAGAGTCCTCCAAATAAAAGCTTTGAACTTAAAGGAAAGACAATATCATAATGTTGATCGATATATACTTCAAGTCGTTATTATTCTTTTCTATGTTTTATTCAAAAGAATAGCCTCTCGGCACTGCCAGATGCTAGAAATACAGAATGGTTATCAATGATGTTGCACTCGCGAGCAACGAAATATAAATTGAAGTTTTGCAATTGTTTAGTACACCTGAGCTGTCTAGATTATTATGCCATACCCACCATTTATATGTCCCGAAGTTGACAATGAAGTAATAAGAAAAACATGTCAGTAGGTTTTAATCTCGATTCACAATATCAATTAAAACTTAGTGTTATCCATTTCTCGATGACCAATATATTTTATCTGTCTATTCAATTTTACTTTTTGATGATCAAACTCGTTTAATGTAGTTGGTATCGAAAAAAACAAAGAATGTTACTAAAGAGACATTTACAGCTAACTGTTACATTGGTTATCATACTAAAATATTGCGACCTACTTTTCTAATATTTTGATTTCCTCTGTTTCGGCTAGTTTCTTTTCACATTGAGTATTATCTAAACTTTCCAAGGTTACGGTGTGTTTCTTGCATATACTAAAAGGTTCGGCCCATCCAGTGTTTATAAGTATTTTCACATCTGAAAATACAATTGAAAATACAATATAATTGCTTCATTTTATTATATTTACCATAGTATCTATGTTGCTACTGACAAGTACATGTATACGTTGAACTTGAAGTTAGGTTGAATATATCATGGTTATCCTAACATTGCGGAATATGTGTGTCTAGAACTGTTTTATGTTTGTCTCATTTGCTCACGTGTGATTATATTAAGATGAATTATAGTTATCATGGTGTAACAATTTGATACAGAATGTTTACTCCTCTCTATCATCGGTGTCCATTACTATTTTATTTGATTATTTCCAGTAACTAGGATTGTTCACCTTTCCTTCGCATCCGTATCCGTTCTAATGTTATATGGTTATTTCTAGTAACTTAAACCCTGATCATCACATTAGACCATATCAATTTGTTCTTCATAAATGATTTGTTGTTTTCCTTCGGCGATTTTAAGGGGTATTAATATATATATCAATGTTCTATTTTTCAAAGAAACGCGTAGAGTTAAGAAACAACGGAGACGTTAATTTGGACTAACGTTGCGGTTTTAAAGCGTTTTAAGCATTATCCTCTAAGCTATCGAGCAGTTTAAAAAGATTCCTATGTATAAAACAATAAAATCTTATTAATTTTGATATGCCGACACTGAGTTTTGATAAGTTCTTTTTTTGTAAATTTGCATCAGTGAAAGCAACCTCAATGATAGGTTTACCTGAGTGCAGAGGAAATTCTCGTTGAACAAATAAAGTTTTCAAAAGCTGAATTTCAAAATATTCCAGACAGGCTGAGAACATATTATATATCTTTTCTAAGTCCTTCACATCCTCTGGACACAAAAGTTTACTAGAAAAAAAAACACAAAAAGATTACTAGAAAATACAAAAAGAATTCACATGAAAATGCATAGAGAGTTTATAAGATAAAAAGAATTTCTACAAATGACGCATGTATGACAATATATTATCTATTCGTTTCATGTGTTTGAGCTTTTGATGTTGTCATTTGATAATGACTTATATTTAGAAATTGACTATGAGTGTCGGTTGAAAACAAAACTTTGCTACAAAAGAGATGATTTCAGCTTCACAACTGAGATCTTTTCATTTTTAAAGCAAGAGTTCCAAATGGGTGAAGTTGAAATCATCACTTCGTAAGTTTTACGGTCGCCATCACGAGTTGGTTGACTGTTATGAAATATCCGTTATACAGATTATATCGGATATGTCCCTTATACCGTAAATATAATCCCGTTCCCTTTACTGAATTGGATTATTTATCTGCTTTGTAATAACATGAACAACACGACGGGCCACATGCAGAGCAGGGTATGCTACACTTCCGGAACACCTGAAATCACCCCCAGTTTTTGGTGGGGTTCATGTTGTTGTTGTATCCCTATTTGTAACATTTTGTTCCCGTATCGTTGTCAATAAATTGGAATATTTGATGCGACTGTCGTATAAGTGAGAGGTTTAACGCTATAAAACCAGGTCCAATCCACCATTTTCTACATTTGAAAATGCCTGTACCAAGTCCAGAACATGACAATTGTTGTCCATTCGTTTGATGTGTTTTATCATTTGATTTTGCCATTTGATTAGGGACTTTCCGTTTTGAATTTTCCTCGGAATTCAGTATTTTTGGGATTTTACTTTTTCTGTCTGTGGAGGGAACGTTACATTTTACAAAAAGGTTTTAAAAGTAGTAATAATGTAAGTTGGGGAATTCTAGAAGATGGATCATTAAAATTAATGATAACAAGGATGTGGGGAGGAATGTCGAGTTAATAAATTTAGTTATTTTGTGACATGTTCATTTTCCCTTTTAACATGGAACTATTTCAAAATATACATATTAAATACAATTAGAGATTGAAATACTACATCAATAAATTTCAAATTTATAAATTATGTTATTATATTATCAAAACTCGTGTTGTAACACTCTAAGACATTTTTTTCTTATTTTGTAAAACCATTCATGTAGCTAAAAAGTTAAAAAAAAAAAAACATTGTTTACGTTCATGTTGTCTTTTTTATTTTCACGTCTCCTTTTATGAACTTACTTTCTGAGGGTTGGTACAAGTTTCAAACGATTGGTACGAGCAAGCTCGATTGCCTGTATTCGCATCCTTTTTAACTCCTCCCTCAAATCATCAGAGTCCTGAGATCCTCCTAAACACACAACATGTGTACAGTAAACAGCTGTTAAGTGGTTAAGCTCAGCTACATACTAAAACAAAATAAAACTATCATCATTATTATAATTACTATCAAATATAACTGATTCTACTACTGTTATTATTGTTTAAGATATAACTGGCAGTTAAACTCACATCAGACAAGTTTCTGGTGAATATATTGTTAAGGAAATTGTTGAACAAAGAGATGCATTTTTACTTAGTGCTCTGTGCACGTTTTTTCTTTTCTTTATAACGAATCCATTATGTACAATTAATTATTGAAAAAGATTATTTTAAAAGAGGGACGAAAGATACCAGAGGGACAATCAAACTCATAAATCGAAAATAAACTGACAACGCCATGGCTAAAAATGAAAAGGACAAGCAGACAAACAATAGTACACATGACACAACATAGAAAACTAAAGAATAAACAACACGAACCCCACCAAAAACTAGGGGTGATCTCAGGTGCTCCGGAAGGGTACACAGATCCTGCTCCACATGTTGCATCCATCATGTTGCTTATGTAATAACAAATCCGGTAAAAAGTTATTTTAACTTTAAATGATAATTGATGATCGAAAACCTTGGCTTGTTATAACCATCCGTGTTTTGGTGCCTGAGTTTCCCGATCATGTGTTTGATAAACAATCAACACAGAAACATGAAGTACCTGTACAATAAGTGAGATGTTAAAGCTTTATTATTAATTTTTTTAGCTATGTTTATCTTATAGTCTTATATGTCTATAAGTTCCAATTTTTTACAGTAATTAAATAAGTCAAACCAATTGTTAAAGAATTTGGTGTATAATTATTTTTTTTTCAGTTAAAGCTATTTTCCTTTCATGTTTTTCCTATTAGTGCTATCATGGTTTTTCCTTCGCTGTTGCCCGTTATCATAGAAGTCCAATCAACTTGAATCTTAGTACACATGTTCCTTGTGATATGATCTTTCTTATTTTACAGTCAAATTAGACTTTTGACCGCAATTTCATAGAATATCTGTTTCAGAGATCACGACGGATTTGTTCTAATTGTCGTAACAATAATCAGGTCCTCTGTCCCGAGACGTTGACATTTCCGAATTAGACTTTTCACTGAATATGTACTTAGATGAGCAACACGACGGTGTAACAATGTGGTTCAGGATATGCTTACTTTACCAGAGCAACACGACGGTGTAACAATGTGGTTCAGGATATGCTTACTTTACCAGAGCAACACGACGATGTAACAATGTGGTTCAGGATATGTTTACTTTTCCAGAGCACCTGTTATAACCACCGGTTTCGGTTGGGTTCCGTCTTAAGTTTTCATTGGTGTGCTTTGTGAAATTTTTATGTGTTTTGTTGTTTTTGTTTTCTTTTTAATTATGAGTTTGATAACTTCTGCCTTTCTTTGACAATCCGGTTACTGGGAAGTTGATTTTCAGATCAAAGTAAATAAAAATATAAAATTTCTTTCAAAACTAAGTAGTTAACCCCCGTTTGTATTCCACGATTCGAATCGTTCACAGTCAACAGAAAGGAATAAACGAACTAAAATTTATGGCACAACAATATCATATTAACTTATTCTACGACAATAACCTTGTTATATAATATATTCTCCTTGGTCCTTAAGATTGAATCGTACAAGATAATGCCGTTTTATTCTTATTTTAATCATTAACAGTATTTAGATGATTACTGCGTTCAGCTTTTAATCAATAGCACCTCTGAACACGTGCCAAACATTAAAATTAACATTGCAAAGGAAAGTTTAGAAGCAACAACTATATATATTTTTTTCAGTTTATCTCAGATAAGAGAACATGTAAAATTATAGTTTTTTTATTTTTATTTTCATTTTTGAAGTTTATTCGGTTATGACTTAATCTTAACGTTCGAGTTGAAATAACAGCAAGTCTAAGATTTTCGGATTGTCTGCAAATATAATTACTGATGTCAATGGATTCTTTCAGATTTTTATGCCCCACCTACGATACACCTACGATAGTAGAGGGGCATTTTTGTTTTCTGGTCTGTGCGTCCTTCTGTTCGTTCGTCTGTCCGTCCGTTCGTTTGTTGTACCGTTCATCTGTCCTTTCGTTTGTCCGTCTGTCCCGCTTCCGGTTAAAGATTTTGGTCAATGTAGTTGTTGATGAAGCTGAAGTCCAATAAAGTTGACACTTAGTACACATGTTCCTTATGATATGATCTTTCCTATTTTATAGGCAAATCAGACTGTTGACCCCAATTTCACGGTCCACTGAACACTGAAGATGAAAGTGCGAGTTTCAGGTTAAAGTTTTTTGTCAACGTAGTTTTTGATGAAGCTAATGTCCAATCAACTTGAAACTTAGTAGACATGTTTCCTATGGTATCGATCTTTCTGATTTTAATGCCAAATAAGATTTTTTACTCAATGTCATGGTCCATTAAACATGGAAAATTATAACAAGTGCGAGTGGGGCATCCGTGTTCTTTGGACACATTATTGCTTCATACTACTTTCAATTCATTTTGAGTGTTTTATGCTTATACGGTTATGATTTGTACATTTCAGTTTAAGTGGTTTTGTACTCTTGTTTCGTTTCTTTTTATTATTACAATTCATGTAATTGCCCACAAGCCAAAGTTCTCTTGTTAATTTGTTAAGCTGTATCGTCTAGAGTATCGTCTTGAGTCTACAAAAGTTGTGAATAAATCTAATTGTCTACTGGATGTTGTATTTCTGGCCCCCGAGTTATAATTTAACTGTACAATGTAAAAATAAAATAATGAGATGTGGTATGATTACCAACTAGACAATTCTCAAACAAACACCAAGTGATATAATTGTAAGAAACTTTAGGTCACGTAAGGGGTATTCCAATCAGAAATAGACATACCCTATAGTAAGATATACAAGGTACCGTCATGAGGTGAATTCCATCGGCCTCACGTACGATAAAAGACAGCAAACAAATATAACAGACAACAACCAGCGACAATCACTAAATAAAAGGCTCCTGATTTAGGACACATACATATCACAGGTTTTTTTCTTTTCTTTTCTCTTAGCTGGTTAAATCTTATTTTAATTTCCTGTTCTTAGTGCTCATAATTTATATTATACAAGCATTGTACTTATAACCCCGATTAATTGATTACAGCTTTGAAATAATGTTTCGCCTAGCCAACTTTACATGTAAAACAATATCTGACAGAGAACAGACACCTCGTGCAAAATTGCAAAACCATTTAAAAAATACAGAACATAAAACAAATAACGTTTCAACTGTAACCATTCTATTACGACTGCTGATGTTCTTCATTGTCAAATAGAATGTCATTTCGTTAAAACACTTTGAAATTTTTCTATAATTGTTATCTTTTTTTAACAGTTTAACCAAAGCATGTTTTTGATAAATTCAAAAAATTCAACAACAAAATAGTTCAGGGTTTTAGACCAAAAAAAAAAAATACTAGTGGCAGCTTATATCGGTATGTGAAATATGTCATAGCAACATGTTTTTCTTATAATACCATTACATAAATAAAATTGATATCGTAACATCATACATATAATTATTAATAATTAATTTCCAGAAAGTGATACCACGTTATACAGAGAAACACACGTTTAGATTTAAACATTGACATCTAGGAATACTATCAGATGTAATCCCTAATTTAATGTCAAAAATATTGTCAGATGTAATGTCAATATGATATAATAAACATGTAAAAAAAAAATTTAACATATTAATTTAAAGTCTACCTAAATCTGATTTAACACATAGATTAGCCACAGCCTAGTCAAATAAAGAAATCACAGTAAATTCTGGTTGAAAATATTTAACAATGTGTGAAAAAATATTGAAATGTCACCAGTATTGCAGTGTTTGGTTTAAATGCAAGAATTTGAAAAATTGAAACAAATATTAAGTCAAATTTAAAAAAATATTTTATACTGTTATCGAGAGACTAATGTCGTTTTTAACATCTGCAGGAAGCGTTTTTATTCTTTAATTATATTTTCTTATTTTAGAATTTCTGGAGTCAAACTATTACCTTACAATATGTTTTATTTTGCTTAACTGATAAACGTATTCGCATACAAGCCTTTAAAAACGCAAAAAACGAAGTGATAAAATGAATTATAGTAAACCGACAATTCGGTTGACGTAGATTGGCATAGCTAACTTGAAGACCATACTCCACTATATCAAGTAGTGTTTTACTGTGCGTTAAAGTGATTTGTCAGTTTTTCCCTACGTCCAGTGACAACGGATACGGTTTATGTCCTTGACCGAAGTCAAGAAGATACTCAGCGGTTGGCATTAGTTATATCAAAGAATTAGTTTTGTATGAGGTTGGGGGATGATCTGTTGTTGGCGTCAGATCTTATATAGTATCCAATAATTTGTATCTTCTTTTTTTATACACAGGGCGATTTTGACCTGACATAGTGTATAGCCCAATGGTTATTGTTAGTTGCGTTAAAAAAGAGGGACGAAAGATACCAAAGGGACAGTCAAACTCATAAATCTAAAACAAACTGACAACGTCATGGCTAAAAATGAAAAAAACAAACAAACAACAGCACACATGACACAACATAGAAAACTAAAGACGAGAAAAAGGACCAACTGTAAGTTTACAGACATCTTTTTGTTTTGTATATGTAAGGGAGATTTCAAATGTTTAAGAATGACGCAAAATATACTGTTAAAAAGCCAAGGCTCCGTGTTGCAGGCCATACATTGACCTATTATGGTTTAATTTTATAAATTGTTATTTGGATGGAGAGTAGTCTCATTGGCACTCACACCACATCTTCCTATATCTATGTTAAGCTTAAGATTATTTAGCCTTTGACTATTGATTACATGAAATATTTGTCGTTATCTCTGTCTATAACAGAAAGAAAAAAACATATGAAGTTGCTTTTTTCGATAGGACGGACAGATAGAACACCTATAGTTCTCATGCCCTGGTTGTAGTAGTAGGCACTAATAGAATTATAAAACAAATAGTGGTAACTAAAGATGATGGCGTTGGTCCTTTTTCTCGTCTAGGATTTAACACGTAAGTTATTTGTAAATATTAATTTCCCTATAGTGAAGTTAAGTTAGGTCTGTCGTAAATACTGATTAGAATAGGAATGGCTTTGTTACAGAATTAATTTTGTCCTGAATACATTTGTCTATCTAAAATTTTATTTTACCAGGAATGGAATTAAGACATAATACAAAAATGTATATATAATAAATTCCAATAATATACAAGGAAAATGCAGAATGATTCAATGTTTTCAAATATTGAGTTTGTTAAAACTATTAATAAATTTGACCTAATGGTTTATGTATCTTAGGATTAACACCATAAATCAATAGACAAACTACAGAGCTTAAAGCCTCGGTCACACCTTACAGGATAGCTCGAACGGACGCCTAAAGCCTCGATCATACCTTACCGGATAGCACGAACGGACGCCTAACGAATGAAAATGAAAGTTATCCGTTGAAAAAATTGTTATCCGTTGGGAGTCCGTTGATGTACTGACCGAATAAAACGGACGTGTAACGAATGCATAACGGACACACACCGGATATGTAACGTACGAGAAACGGAAACGTACCGGACAGAACGGATGTCGAACGTACATCCAATGGACGAGTACACCATAAAACGAACACCTAACGGAAGCGTACCGGATAAAACGGATGAACAAAGTATACGGAAAAATTAAAGGCTACAATAATAATACATGTAAATCGCATAAATATTCAAAATGTTACGGTGTAACTGGTTTTGGTTTGTTCTTTAAAATGTCGCCAAAGGGCAGTGTCTGGCAAGAATAACAGCTGCTTGATTGTGAAGACGTGCCTTTAGTCTAAGATCGATTATGAATAATAAGAATTCATGAACCTTAAGAAATGTTATCCGTTAGGCGTCCGTTCGAGCTTTCCGTTAAGGTGTGACCGAGGCTTTACGGATAACTTTTTTTCAATCCGTTGCATGTCCGTTAGGCGTACGTTAAAACCAAAATGATAGTCGTTTATAACTATCTAACTTTAATGGATTCAGGTATCTGTTATACGAAAGTTGTTATTTTATATCTATATTTTTTTTTTCTGACTATTACATACATGTAGTCTAAAAATAACAATAATATAAACTAATCTGTCTTAAATTTAGCATTAGAACCTGATATTATCTTTCTATGCTTCCCGAAAACTTGAAATGAAGTAAGTAAATTACTAATTACTATGGTAACAAAAAAGACAAATCTAATTATAGTTTCATTCAATATTTTAAGTAAAATGTCAGTAACTTGACAGGAGAAATATATTTTCAAAAAAATCTTTAGTCCATGTAACTTACGCCGACGTTAATTAAAATATGTTTACTACAATTGTCAATAAAGAGCCCCATTGTTATTCATCACTGTTCTCAACAGAAATATATAATATCAGTGAAGGAAAACAAATGGTGGTCATCGTCTCGGGAATACTGAAAAATGACTTCTGTTTAGCATGCAATATAGAATGGATATCTTTGATGAAACGTAGAATATAGATTAGTTATTATCTTGAATGTCTTTGTAGTTTTTGTTTCAGAAGAGATAGTGGTTACTGGCTTTTCATCTTTCCTAAGAAATCTTACCATCGCATGCGTATGTCAATATTTTTTCATGTTAAAGGTAACATTTATTCTTAAAAAAGACTAAATGGTTATAATTTACACTCTTTTTGCATTCATATAATAGATAATGATGTAATTCATCTATGTGAAATATTGGATTTTATCTGTAAATTTAACATATGCTTTGCGAAAGCAAGTAATATATTCAGCCCTTGCATGCAGTAAATATTGTTCTGTATCGAGCTATGAAGCACTTAATAAAAGTGGATTACTTTTTGACAAAAACTGAAATAGTTAAATCTGACCAATATTCTATCACAGATTATATGTTCACGTTTTGCCTACACTAACAAACAACTTAAACACATGCCTTGTATTTTCATCAGATTGACCAATATAATGACCTTTGAACTTATGACCATTCATATTTAGTATTTGGTTTTCTAAGATGTGGTTTGTGTAATATTGTTGTGTGTTGGTCTTTTCTTTTTAGCCCTGGCGTTGCCAGTTTATTTTTCGACTTCTGAGTTTTATTGCCCCCCCCCCCTCCCCCTGTTACCTTTCGCCTCTCCCTTAAACAAAACTACACTGTTTCATTAAAATGGAAGTTGTGGGTAAAATTTGTTCATTTTTTCAATTGTTCAAAACTATTTTATCCGTTTGTTTTTATCACATTATGTGACAATCGATATTTATTTATATAATAATGGAGATTACTTTCCGTTATTTTATAATGATTTCACTACATTTAACAATTTTTACAAATGAGATATACCTTTACGTTAACGATAGGGTCAAATATAATTCAGTAATCCTAGCCAATTAAAGTCAGTTGAACAACAGTTTTTATACGCATGTTTTTTGGACGTATTCCGTTGTTTGTCCGTTCGTCGGTCGTCAACATGTTGAACAATAACTCAAAAACACTATAACCAATTAACATGGTGAATTGTTGAGATCTATTAACGTGAGTTCCCTTCCATTTTTATAAATTTTAGATCTTACGTTTCCGAGTTAAGGAGTTTTATTCATTAAAAGGGGGTCAGTTTTAGGACAATAACTCAAAAACACTTTAAAAACCAACTAGCAAGTAACTTTAGTGAATTGTTTATATCTTTTGAAGTTTGATCTCTTTAGGTTTTTTAATATAATTATATTTCTGGAATAAAATTTAGCCGTCATGGACATTTATTCTTTGAAACACCATGCGCTCACGCTTTATTTTGAAGTATTTATGATAGACTTCATGGACTTCTTCAGTTTCTGGTCATATTAACAATAACATATGTACGGTTTATTATTTTTTGACTGTCTACATAGGAAAAATTGCAACATATGTTTTCCTATGTTTTTATATGTTTTGAAAACATGAAAAACATATGTTGCAATTTTTCCTGTGTAACAATCACATAACATGTATGTTTCATACAGTACAATCTGTACTTTTAATTGACAGAAAGCAAGCGCAAGGCATGTCAATATCAAATTGTATTGTTTTGATGAAATGTAACATGTATAGCAGCATGTGCTTATCATGACAACATCACAACAATGTATAGGAAAAAAATTAAATCACAAAAATACTGAACTCAGAGGAAAATTCAAACACAAGAATTTAATACAACAGCTAATTATTTCAAGGTTATAGCATTAACAGATAAGTTATCAGAATTTTATTTTAGTAGGTTCTTAACGCAAACATGAATAAAAGAAGACGAGTAATACATATACGTCAATCAGACAGCAAATCAACAGGCTATGCAAAAAGTTAAATGTATATTGGTTCACACTTTAATTACACCATAATAAAGTTCCCCATTTCCTCTCTCAATTTTATTCTATCATGTACATTGATCATAGTATTGAAATTTACAGTTTTCGTTCCATTTTTTAAAATCTAGACAGAAGCTGATATTGTGTATAGGTCGTCAGCCAACATAATCAAGATTAACGTTGTTTATTATACACCTGTTTTTGTGATAGCCTTTGGATGATTAAAGCATCTATGAGCTAGTATTTGTGTCATTGGAATACTTTAAAATATCTTTGTAGGTAAAGCAGTTGCTCGTATATATATTTACCAACATCGTTTCGGGAAATGGCTATTGTTGGGCAAATGTGTAATTTCTTATTGTGATTTTATTTTTTTTGAGAAGCGAATATGTTTGTTAAATGCATATTAAAAAGCGCGTACTCTTGTCTTAGTTTTGTCTTCTTTTCTCCAATTGACCACACTAGTTTTATGATTATGATTTTTTTAGGCACATTATTCGCTTTAAAATCCTTTATTTATATCAGTAACGTATAAATTTACATATAAAACATAGCTGTGGGTGCTGAATTTGGACTTAAATTGAGGCAAACAGTTATAAAAAGAAGTTTGTAAGTTATATTGAATACTGTATTGTCGCTTTTATATTATATAATGACTAACTACATACGTGAACAGTTATCTGAATTAATTATTTTTTAGTTATCATAAATAATTGTTTTTCAAGTTTAAGGGGCATTTCTTCTTTACATTTTCTAGTATTCATCACCTCCAGATATTCATCTTTACAAAATAATCGCTGAGGTTGCAGCTTTTTTTCGTATCCGATTAGATCATCCAAACTGTGTCTATACATCACAAAAGACCAACTAAATTGTATAAATAAAAGCAACAGTAGTATACCCTGTTCAAAACTCGTAAATCTATGGACAAAAAACAAAATCGGGGTAACAAACTAATAGCGGTATTGTTGATATAAATAATAAAACAATTTGACTATAATGACATTCATTTATATATGATTGTGTAGAAGAGAAGTAAAATTGTCATTGTAAACCGAAACATTCCATTTCCGATCCGGTAATAGATATAAGAAAATGTGATATAAGCTTAGGGAAATGAGACACACTCCAGCCTAGTCACAATTAGTAAAAAGTAAACCATTATAGGTCAAACAATGGTTGTTTATTAAGTCTGGAAATCAAATTACTGTCTTCACCCCCAAATCACTCCTGGTACCTTTGATAACTAATTGCAATAGATTTTTCTTTTCAAGGTGGTGGTGTATGTTAAAATTGGTCAGTTAAGCCTTATGGGGTTGACAGTGTGATAATCTTTGACCTTGGTTTCTATGAAAATCAATAAGGGCCACTCTCTTCGCAGTGATTATGAAATCCATTTTGCGTTAACAATGTTTATACCATGACCTTATATTAATTTTTGACCTTGGAAACTGATAAGGTCATCCTCTCCTATGGGAATCATGTACATTAACTACTAAAGAATAATTAGATCTGTTTGTTTGTAAAATACTTTGGCTACAAACGCACGGACAAACAAACTCAATGGACGGATACTATCGTTGATGACAACAAATTTATGGCAATTGATTTGTAGAGGATAAACAAACAAAATGAACAGATAAAATTGAGAAAGGAAATGGAGGAGGTGTCAAAGAGACAATAACCCGAAAAAAGGGCCAAAATGTCCACAAATGGGTCTTCAACACAGCGAGGAAATCTCCATCTCTATAAAAAGCAACTCTACTCTAGCATCTGATTAAAAAGACCAAGCAAAATTGTCTACTTTCCATATCTTTATAAATGAAGGATTTTATTTGATATTTACCGTTGATTAAAAGATTAATCCCGTCGGGTAAATATGCATAACGAGTTTGCAATCTAATTGATAAGTACCTGGTACAAGATATCAATGGTTGCTTTAGTAATAATAGTTTTCTGATAGTATTTCAGTCACTGATTTGGTTTCAATTGATTGCTTTTTTTATTGAAATATAAATAAATAATGTCTTTACTAATGTAAATTTGGCTATATATAATATTCTACAACAAAAATAGATGATCATAGAAAATATTTATATTACATTTAACCTACCTTAGCACATTCCTGTTTTGTTGTTGAGTCGACTTTCTCCGACAGCGCTGTTTTAACTTGAGAAAACGATGTTAACTGGACTGTTGGAGAATCGCCGTTAAGACGCGACAGCGAGCTCATCATATACTACCCCGGGCATAACGAGAGGTATAGAATAATTAAATGTTCAAAATGTATCTGAAGTTCGATTTATGTGTTCCTAAAATACTTTCCTTCAAAAGACGTGCAATGTTCGAACTAACATAAACTTATCACTTCATAGAATAATATATCATCACTAATTATTCTTCAATGGAAAAAACAACAATTTTAAGTAGAAGATGGAATTTCATTTGATCTTCGAATATATCAACTTTAGTAAATCGGTAAACGTATTAGTGCACAATGAAGATATACGATTGGAAGCAAGTGAAACAATCAATGTAAAAAATTTACTGAAGATTCATCTCCATCAAATATCACATTGAAAATAGCGGCTTATCTTTGTTTCCATCATGTATACAGAACACCTGTATTACCAAGGGAATTCCCAGGCAATATCGACTTGTGTATCCATATCCAGTGTTATAGAAAGATCTACAAATAAAGTGTCCCATAAGTATCACTGTTTCCAGTGAACCTTTTGTCAGGTTCAGTAACTAGACATGGTTTAAAGCTTTACTTAAATACCATGTTATCGATATTATTGGGGAAAATCAATTTTCAAATATTAATTGCTGTTGGCACTGGATGATTAGCAGTATAAACTTAAAAGTAGTTTTCCAATATACTTGTCTTCTATCCGTCTATATCGGAAATTGCTCTTGTGAATTAGTGAAGGTTTAATAATTCCAAAAACAACATAAGATAACGTTAAAGTTCATTTCGACATAATTAAAATTGTCATTCTTTATCTTGCAATGATCAATGGATGATCTGTAGACAACAGGCGCATGTAAAAATGCTTGCATGCAGTAATTATCTCAGGTGCTGATCGATTTGGAAGGGTCGTCTGTCTCTGCAGCAGACGATTTCCGCTGGAAAAAAAAATTGTATTACTTTCTGATATGAATTGCTTTCACCTGTATGATTATGTGAGTTTTATTCGTTACAATAATGATTTTGATATAAAATGTTTCATTGGTGATCAATACAGTCAGGTGCAATCACTATGGAAACCAAGTACCTACTATTTAACGAGTACGTTCAATTAGACTTAATTACCGCAATTTCATTTTCATAATTGGTATCAAATTATTGTATAATTAGCTTGATGAGCAGCTGTAAGGAATTCTTAACTTAATGGATATTACATGTAACATTACGCCAAGAAATACAAAATAAATCACCGAAATTACTAAGATAGTTTTAATGTAAAAGCCCGTTTAACTTTGAAGAATAGTATTTGTCATTTAATCCTGGTATCTATGATGAGTTTATTTACCACCACTGTGTCAATGTCACTGCTGGTGGAGTTTAAGTTACCCGAGGGTATCACCAGCCCAGTAGTCAGCACTTCTGTTCTGTGCTGACATGAATTATCATAGATATGGTCATATTTATAAATTAACTGTTTACAAAACTTTTGCAATATTAAGGCTGTTCTACCTACCTTATGAATAGATTACTTTAGCTGTGTTTGGCAAAACTTTTAGGAATTTTGGTCCTCAATGCTCTCCAACTTCGTACTTTATTTGGCCTTGTTAACTTTTTTGGATTCAAGCGTCACTGACGAGTCTATGTAGACAAAACGCGCGTCTAGTGTAAATACAAAATTTAATCCTGGTTCCTATGATGAGATTATTTGCACTAAAAGATGCATTATAAATACTTGGCATAACTTAGTAATCTTTTTAAGTATTACAGAATCAAGAGACATATGATTGGATTTGGTGATCATTTGTTAAACAATAATCTTTGAAAGAGTAGGCGCATATATTTTAGAACAATACAGTTGTCATATTCAACCAATAACGTCAATGTAAACTTAGGAAAACAAGAGACACATGTAAAAATATTACTGATATCGATTTACAAAAATGTTCAACAGTCGACACAAATGTATTTTAATAGAACAGCCAACACTAGTTAATATCTAGTCACTCAAAACGCTTAAAACAGTCGATCTCTAGCTAGTAACCCTTATAGAATTCTTGTATCAATGATAACCTACATATAATCACACAAACAGAGCTGAGCACCTTAAAGTTACTCGTATACAAAAGCCCAAAACAGGTATCTGTATATGTTTAAGGTATTTTTAAGTTAACTACAAATACCACGTTGTACTCTCAGACGCGTGGTATAGATAGCCTTTTTCAGATTTGGATTAACTTTTTTGGTGATTTTTTTTCAACTATAATCTCTTATTCGTAATTGATATGGCCGTAGACGTGGTTTGATCAAGTGCCACTGATGAGTCTTGTGTAGACAAAATGCAATGTCTGGCGTTTTAAATTTCAATCCTAGAATCTGTGCACAGTTTTATTTAAAGATGTTTGTTATTCGTTGTTCTTCAAGTGCTTACATCTGCATCATTCATGCATTGTATAATATTACTTACAGTTTAACTTTCAGCTGGAATATACAATCCGTTTGAATGAAAGTTTTACAAGATGGCAGTCTTTGTCCTTCTGGTTCATTGATCTACAGGAATAATTCAATATTGATTACTTTATTTACTTCTATAAAGTGATTTAGGTTTTTGAAGAATGCTTGAACTTCAATAACTGAGTGGGATATGATACCATTATAAAGCAATTATCACATTCGTTTCCAGACAATAATTACAGAGATTTCTAGATTGTTAAGGCAGTTATTTCTAGTATTGTTTGTTTTTATCTATTATAATAAAATGTGAACGATTTGAAATTAATGTTTAAGAGCCTGTGTATGTGTTCTTATTTTTTGAAACAAAGAACTGGGAAATCATATCGTCAACAGTACCACATACAACCCAAACGCTATCAAAAAAAAAAAGGAAAAGAAAATTACAGATTTCAGCATTGTGTCAACAACAAGAAATTTAATGTTTATATATATATGTAATGCTCTTGAATGGCAAAATATGGAAAATTAAGCGAGAATTTGAATCATAACTAACATATGTGTACCATAAAAACTTAAGTCTTTACTGGCAATATTCATAACAATAACTTAAGACAAAGAGTGATGGGTTTTAATGTATTTAATTGCATGTTCTTAACCATTGTACGCAGTGAATGATATTTTATCTCGCATTACCAATTATCGAACTTTATAGGTGTATTTTTGGTTATTTTTGTCGTTTGACTGCTGTATTATTGACTTTTATCTCACATCTTCTGTTATTCAGATTTACATTTAACCGTGTATCTTTTTTATTCTTAAAAACCTTGTTAAGTGGACTACTAGAATTGGCCTCATTGTGACTTTAAGATGAAGAACAACAATACAAACGCTGTTCTTTAACTTTTTGTGTGTTTTGTTGTTGTGCATGTGCTGTTTTTGTGTAATGGATATATACCACCATTTCATTTGTTTTTCTATAATATTAAATGGTATTTCAAATAAGACTATTTACGTCTAATCTAAACTTTTGAGGCGAACAAAAAACAAAACAAATATCACACATATATTCAACACAGCTATTAATACCTATAAATGATAACTTATTTATAAAAATATGGAAATAACGATTGTAAAGAGTCATTTGGTATTAATTATACACTGGTACGCAATCTTGTTGATGTAATTCGTGATGTCGCTCATAAAATATCTCCATGAAAAGTGATAATGAAACGAAATTAATTTGAAGGAAAAAATCTACTTTATACAAAGAATAAATATATCAAAAGACATATGTGATATCGGTATGATGATGAACTAAAATAAAACAAAACATTGTGTCGGTCATCATATTAGCTTTTGAGAAATAGGAATAAATGATAACTTGAATATTAAAGATTTCTTACATCTTTTGCAGGAAAAGGGACATTTAGATAAACTCATCATAGAAACCAGGAATAAAATTTAATATTTACGCCAGACGCGCATCAAAAATGTTTTAAAAGGCAAAATAAAGTAAGAAGTTGAAGAGCATTGAGGACCAAACATTCCTAAAGGTTTTGCCAAATACAGCTAAGGTAATCTATTCCTGAGGTAGAAAAACCTTTGTTCAAAAATTCAAAGTTGTGTTAACAGTTAGATGTGCAAGATATACAAACCACAGTCTCGTCTGAAAATGCAACTCAGAGCTATACTATATTTTTCACATTCAATTTTTTTTTAACTTTCATCAAAAGTATTCTATATCGACAATTGAAGCAAAGAATATTGGTCCAAAAGAGACAACGGCTCACGAAAACAAACGATTTAGTTAAACTTCACAATGATAAACATTGTATTAAAGACCAACATTATTTACTATAACAGGTTTATTTCGGCGGTCTAAACACAGGGGGGGGGGGATAGGAAAGAATAAATGAAACATAGTAAGTACGCTTTTTTTATTTGAAATCTATCAAATAAACTCATCATAGATACCAGGTTTGAAATTTGTAATCTATAGTTTGATTTTGCTTTAAATATATCTTGAAAATAATAAATAAAACCATCATTCGTTTTTGTATGTCTGTCTTTTTATTTTGAAATCACAAAATAATATTTAAAAAATGATTTGGAACATAAAAAAAAAATACAATGAAACTAATTTGTCGTTTTTGCCATTTGAAATTCTCAACAACAACAAAATGAAAGCCTAAACAAACGAAAATTTACACGGACCTTGTATATTTGTTACTAACTTTTATTCTATTCATTACTTTGTCCTTCATTTCTCCTTCTTTGAATTTTATTCATTACTTTGTACTGTATCTCTTCTACTTTTAATTTTATTTCTGATATTTATGAGGACAAATTGAGGTTTTCATTTAATTATATCTGATGTACATGTATCTTAAATTAATGAATACATCCGATGAAATTTCATCAGTTCAAAAATTTCTAATCTTTTATGGAAATGAGAAGTGAAATTGAATATTGATTGCTATGGAAAGCTCTAGAGCCGAGTATATCGACAATAAATCTATAGCTGATCATTGTCTTTTTCCCAATTCACTAAGTGATTAAAGATGGAAAATGTCTATAAATTGTCTTTTACAATGAAATATTATGAATTGTACACATTTTCGAATTGTTAGTATGAGTGTTAAGTATTTTATATAATAGTGAAGAATTATATTTTTGATAAATTGTTTACTAGTATTTTCTTTCGATTAAAACTATTCAAACTTTTCTAATTTGGTACTATCAATTTATCCTCCAGAACTAGAAACTAAAGAATCAACAGAAATTGCTTCCACTGTCTCGTACCTTAGCTGTATTTGGCAAACTTTAAGAATTATTGGTCCTCAATGCTCTTCAATTTCGTACTCTAAGTGGCCTTTCTAACATGTTTTGATACCAGCGTCACTGATGAGTCTTTTGTAGACGAAACGCGCATCTGTCGTAGATATGAAATTTCAATCCTGGTATCTATGATAAGTTTATTTACAACCACGGGGTCGATGCCACTGCTCGTGGAGTTTATATTCCCCGAGGGTATCACTATCCCAGTAGTCAGCACTTCTATGTTGACTTGAGTTATCATTGATATGTTCGTAATTATAAATTAATTGTTTATACAAAACTAAGATTTTTTGAAATACTAAGGCTTTTCTACCTCAGGAATAGATAACCTTAGCTGTATTTGGCAAAACCGTTAGAAATTATTGGTCCTCTTCAACTTCGTACTTAATACAACTTTTTTAACGTTTTTTTATTTGAGCATCATTTATTAGTGTTTTGTAGACGAAACGCGCGTCTGGCATATATGCAAAATTTCAATCATGTTTTCTATGATGAGTTTATTTACAACCACCGAGTCTATGCCATTGCTGGTGGAGTTTTAATTCCCCGAGGGTATCACCAGCGCAGTAGTCAGCACTTCTGTGTTGACTTGAGTTATCATTGATTTGTTCATAATTATAAATTAACTGTTATTACAAAACTATGAATTTTTGAAATACTAAGGCTTTTCTTCCTCAGGAATAGATTACTCTAAGCTGTATTTGGCAAAACTTTTAGGACTTATTGGTCCTCAATGCCCTTCAACTTCGTACTTTATTTGGCCTTTTAAACATGTTTTGATTCGAGCGTCACCGATGAGTCTTTTGTAAACAAAACGCGCGTCTTGCGTTAATAATAAAATTTCAACTTGGTATCTATGATGAGTTTATTTACCACAATTTTGTTTTAAAAATATAAATTTCCACTTCATAAGCAGGATTAACCAATGTCACATGGGATATGCATTTCCCAAGTCATTCTGTTTTTAAGAGCTTACAGTTTCTACTCTGACTTTATAAAACGTCATTAGTGTCAAAGCAGAAAGGGTTAAAAATAATATTCACTGAGAAAAAGTGTTTGTATTCCCCTGTATTTATTATCACTTTGTCATGCATTCATATTATGAAATAAAGTTCAACTTGGGAATATGATTTTAATTACTCAAAATAATCAAATGTTTACTGTTCGGAAATGTGTCAGAAGTACGATCTTATGTATTAATGACGACGTTTAAAAGTATATCCCAGGTGCTAATCAGCTGCGTAATTCATATCAGTGTCAATTGTTTTAACTTCTCCTTTTGATCTTTTAAAGAAATGATAAGTTGAAGATCATATTAAACTTTAACAAAAAACAATATCAAGACTTCAAATGTTCAAATCAATATAAAAATGAAAAATGGAAACAGGGAATGTGTAAAGGAGACTACAACCCGACGAAAAAGCAAGCAAACAGCCAAGGTTAACATTGGGTCTTCAATGTAGAGAGTAAATCCTGCATCCGGAGGCGGATTTTATTGGCATCTAATCAAAAACGTGTACCAGTTCAGCGAACATAGACTTCACACTAAACTCCGGAACATATTAATGAACCAAAATAAAAAACTTTACAAGACTAACAAAGGCCGTTGATAAGAGCACTTTGTCGAAATACGAAAATATAAGACTACAAATTTTATTCTTTAATTTCTCAAAACAAAGATCGTTGCTGGACGAATCATTAAAACGTCCCAACTGCGACTGAAATTCAAATCAATTAATGCAGAGTTAAAACAACGACTGAACTTGCACTTGAAGTTGCAAGTGCAACCTTTCAACAACGATTGGGCTTACATTGGCAACGTCCAGCAACAATTGAACAAACAAATGATACGTCTCGATAACAACTGAACTTACAGCACCAACGATTTAACAGAGACAGATCTTATATTTATAACGAACATTCAGCTGCTACGTCTCAACCAACGACTAAACTTACTGCTGCTACGTCTCAACCAACGACTAAACTTACTGCTGCTACGTCTCAACAACCACTAAACTTACTGCTGCTACGTCTCAACCACCGACTAAACTTACGGCTGCAACGTCTCAACCAACGACTAAACTTACGGCTGCTACGTCTCAACCAACGACTAAACTTACTGCTGCTACGTCTCAACCAACGACTAAACTTACTGCTGCAACGTCTCAACCAACGACTAAACTTACTGCTGCAACGTCTCAACCACCGACTAAACTTACTGCTGCTACGTCTCAACCAACGACTAAACTTACTGCTGCTACGTCTCAACCAACGACTAAACTTACTGCTGCTACGTCTCAACCACCGACTAAACTTACTGCTGCTACGTCTCAACCACCGACTTAACTTACTGCTGCTACGTCTCAACCAACGACTAAACTTACTGCTGCTACGTCTCAACCAACGACTAAACTTACTGCTGCAACGTCTCAACCAACGACTAAACTTACTGCTGCAACGTCTCAACCACCGACTAAACTTACTGCTGCTACGTCTCAACCAACGACTAAACTTACTGCTGCTACGTCTCAACCAACGACTAAACTTACTGCTGCAACGTCTCAACCAACGACTAAACTTACTGCTGCAACGTCTCAACCAACGACTAAACTTACTGCTGCTACGTCTCAACCAACGACTAAACTTACTGCTGCTACGTCTCAACCACCGACTAAACTTACGGCTGCAACGTCTCAACCAACGACTAAACTTACGGCTGCAACGTCTCAACCAACGACTAAACTTACGGCTGCAACGTCTCAACCAACGACTAAACTTACGGCTGCTACGTCTCAACCAACGACTAAACTTACGGCTGCTACGTCTCAACCAACGACTAAACTTACTGCTGCTACGTCTCAACCACCGACTAAACTTACTGCTGCTACGTCTCAACCAACGACTAAACTTACTGCTGCAACGTCTCAACCAACGACTAAACTTACTGCTGCAACGTCTCAACCAACGACTAAACTTACTGCTGCAACGTCTCAACCAACGACTAAACTTACTGCTGCAACGTCTCAACCAACGACTAAACTTACTGCTGCTACGTCTCAACCACCGACTAAACTTACTGCTGCTACGTCTCAACCAACGACTAAACTTACTGCTGCTACGTCTCAACCAACGACTAAACTTACTGCTGCTACGTCTCAACCACCGACTAAACTTACTGCTGCTACGTCTCAACCAACGACTAAACTTACTGCTGCTACGTCTCAACCAACGACTAAACTTACTGCTGCTACGTCTCAACCAACGACTAAACTTACTGCTGCTACGTCTCAACCAACGACTAAACTTACTGCTGCTACGTCTCAACCAACGACTAAACTCACTGCTGCTACGTCTCAACCAACGACTAAACTCACTGCTGCTACGTCTCAACCAACGACTAAACTTACTGCTGCTACGTCTCAACCACCGACTAAACTTACTGCTGCTACGTCTCAACCACCGACTAAACTTACGGCTGCAACGTCTCAACCAACGACTAAACTTACTGCTGCTACGTCTCAACCAACGACTAAACTTACGGCTGCTACGTCTCAACCACCGACTAAACTTACTGCTGCTACGTCTCAACCAACGACTAAACTTACTGCTGCAACGTCTCAACCAACGACTAAACTTACTGCTGCTACGTCTCAACCAACGACTAAACTTACGGCTGCTACGTCTCAACCACCGACTAAACTTACTGCTGCTACGTCTCAACCAACGACTAAACTTACGGCTGCAACGTCTCAACCAACGACTAAACTTACGGCTGCTACGTCTCAACCAACGACTAAACTTACGGCTGCTACGTCTCAACCAACGACTAAACTTACTGCTGCTACGTCTCAACCAACGACTAAACTTACGGCTGCTACGTCTCAACCAACGACTAAACTTACTGCTGCTACGTCTCAACCAACGACTAAACTTACTGCTGCTACGTCTCAACCACCGACTAAACTTACTGCTGCTACGTCTCAACCAACGACTAAACTTACTGCTGCTACGTCTCAACCACCGACTAAACTTACTGCTGCTACGTCTCAACAACGACTGAAAGTACAATAGCAACGTTAAGTAGCGAATGAACATATACAATTGTAACGTCTCAACAATGACTGACAGTACAGCTGCAACGTCTCAACAACGATCAACTGACATCTTCAACGTCTCAACAACGACTAAGATTAAAATAGCAACGTTTAATAACGACTGAACATACAATTGTAACGTCTCAAAAACAAGTGAAATTACAGCAACGACTGAATCAACAGCTGCAACGTCTCAACAACGAATAAAATCACAATTGCAAAGTCTTAACAACGACATAAATTACAGTAGCAACCTTTCAATAGCGGCTAAACCAACAACTGCAAAGTCTGAACAACGACTGAATTTACAATGATTCTATACAACTATAGGTTCCTTCAAATTGTAATCATTGGTACTTATTGCGTAGCTTAACTAGACGAGTAAACTTTATCGTTTATAATCTGCACAAAACTAATTAAAATTTCTGGAGACTTATTAATATGTTGTTCTTTAAATTTAAATAGTTCAAAATATGCTTCTTCTTTCAATAAATCATTATTCATATCTTTAGATTAACTCAACTACACAAAAAATAAATGAATCAAAACTCCCTTTTGCTTTGAAGTTGTGGAGAGATACTGTGACTAAAAGATAATTCATACCCTTATATAGCTAGTGAACGACTTTTATTTTTACTGTTTTGTTTTGTATTATGCAATCTTTCAACTTCATGTATAATCTTATATAACAGCATATCAATGCGAGTCTCTTACTTTATTACTTAAACCTCATTGGCTTAATTACGTAGAACTAAATTACATGTTTTGCATTTAATTCAAAGTAACAGATATCCTTTTTAATTAAAAATGTCACCATACAAGGAAACCAGTGTACAATAAATTTCCACCTACACAACATCATTAAAACTATATTTTTTCAATATCGCTAGTATATCATGTTCGCAAAGAAAATACATTTACATTACAAGACAAAGATCTAGAAGTCTAGTCAGAAAATAGTGATAATGACCGATATTTTGAGTAATTATAAAGACATTATGGAAAAACAAAGTATGAATAAGCTCATTAAGAAGCTCTGATAACGTATATAAAGCTCAACATCTACAAGAGTTTAAATGAGTTTCTGACAAAAACCAACTGATATGACAAAAGTCAGTTCCGGAATATACAACAAACAACCATTTGTATACCACATTAACAAAAGAGTCAAAACAATGATTAAGTGTTAAACATATACCTTTAATCTTTGGTCCAGCATAGTCCTATAATATACAGACCAAAAACTACTATCAATAAAGTCATACCAAAATCGAATCGACACACATGGCTATGGAACAGATTTAGATATGCCATTCACAACATTAGAGATCATACAAAAGAAAATCTTATTGGTATTAGCAACAAAACAAAAAATAAAACTGTAGTCATTATTATTGTAAAATGAAAATTCTCAACATCAAAAGCAAGGTTCCAGAATATCGAAAGATCCTAAATGGTTTCAATTTTAGGCTTTTCCTGCTAGTTGAAAATCATGATTACACTCAGATTGTATTTGCTATTGCTATGACAAGAGTTAAAACACATAAGAATAACAGAGGTTTGAGTGAAATGCATTTTCCTTTATAATGGTTCAAAAGAAAAAGAATGGGATAACCATACGTGTTTTTCCCTGCTAACATATCAATAAAAAACATACTTTTTTATAAATTAAATTTTTCCGATCTACCTCCCCTCAATTCACAAAGTTTTGAAAAAATCGAAATCCATCAGAAACATTTTACTTTGTTAATGAGTGATAAAAAACATAAGATCCCATTAAATTATTCTTTTAAAAGAACATTCTTATTAGTAAGTTCGCATCGATATTTGTTGACTTTTGTTTTAAACAACAGCTATAGATAAAGGCAACAGTAGTATACCGCTGTTCAAAACTCATAAATCCATGGACAAAAAACAAAATCGGGGTAACAAACTAAAACCGAGGGAAACGCATTAAATATAAGAGGAGAACAACGACATAACACTAAAATGTAACACACATAGACAAAATCCCACGAGAATAACAAATATAACATATATATATATATAACATCAAAACCAAATACATGAATTTGGGATAGACAAGTACCGTGACACGTCTTATCGCAATGTGAATTTACACTCAAAAATAAGAGAAAACAAACGACACAACGTTATAATGTAATAAGTTTGACTGCAAATATATTATTATAACCTTTGTTAATAAATCTTTTTAGCAAAATTCAATCCTAAACGTTATTAAGTCATGTAATTTAAAAGAAAAACATATGTTCATCCTTCATAAACCAATCAAATTATTAAAAACAAAGCCACAAAAAGTTTTTTTCAGCCACTCTGAAATAACATGATAGCCTGTACAATATTTTACAAAGCATGCATTTTTGTATATTATTATAATTTTGTTAAATTTTAATTTAAATATGTAACACCACAACGAAGTTTAGCCAGAAATCACTAAAATTATGATGCAACTGCATAGGGTAAAGTGAAAGAAAGATCAAAGACATATTCTACATTTTTGTCTACTCTAGTTCCTATCCTCGTGTCATCACAATATGCGACTTATCGCCTCTTTATGTTTGTCAATAGCATTACAACGAATAGTGTACTCTTCTGAAGCACCCGATTGTTACAATTAAAAAAATATGTTTCCCGGTGGTTATTTTGTGAATTGATGTTTGTTTGTTACCTTTATTTTGTCATGTTGTTTTTTCGTTTTTCAGCTTATTTGTTTTTTAATTGTGTCCCTGATATATTGTTCATTTATTGCATATCAAGGAATTGTAACTTTCTTATACTGATATAACAATACATGGCTGGTTTTCTTCAAAGAAAATCCAAACTGTTTTATTTACACCGAATTACAGTTTCTAACTATATTGTATGTCAAACTCTATACTTACACATATTTTAAAGTACCAAGTCAAAAATATGACAGTTGTTATCCATTCGTTTGATGTGTTTGAGCTTTTGATTTTGCCATTTGTTAGGAACTTTCCGTTTAGAATTTTCCTCGTAGTTCTTTGTTTTTTACTTTTTACAGTCTGCAACATAAACATTTATCAAAACGAAGAGACTACCAATTTTATTCTATTTTACCCAAAATATTCAATGAACATCAAATATCAAGATTTTTACTTAATGGTACAATTTTTAGTAGTTTTACAATCCCTGTGCATCATCACCTGAATATGGGAATCTTATGTTCAGTAGTTGTCGTTTGTTGGTGTGGTTCTTAAACCCCGAAAGTCTTCAGTCCGGACTGAATCTGTATGATCTGTTACAGCTACAGTATTTTATCAACTTGTGACAGATTTAATTGCCTAACAGTTGAGGTTTTGGTTTCACATCTGATACCAGTTCACTGAGAAAAGACAATGACCTTAGTTTTAGAGGAAAGAATTTTTATTATCAAAATAGATATGCACTGAATGTTCACACATAATGAATTGTTTTAGTTACATCATTCCCACTGATGTCCAATATATGGAATGTCTTTAGGATTAGGGTATTTGGATCTAGCTAAATCCAAAACACATTTTGGCATAATTTCCCGTCGGTGATAAACTACCCATTCACCACCTCCTATATTTGTCTTTCTGTTCAAGTACTCCTCAGTATACCATACCCCTAAATTGTCCATTATTTTCCAAAAGCGTTTGTAAATTTCCTTTCTTATTCCTGAATTTTCTGGTGAAGGTAACTGTCCTTGACCGATCCATGGTGCAGAGCTATTTGATATAATAACACACGGGCCCACTAAACAAAAGGGACACTTTCCCTGGTTTCCTTGGGGTTCATCTACTCCTCCACTTGATGCTGATATTTCTTGTTGCATTTCACCTACAATTGTGGTACTAACACACAATTGTTGATAAGAACATCTTGTTGTTTTGTGTTTTCTTTTTCTTTTCAAAGGAACGTCTTTTACTTCTGTAAAAGTAAGGAAATATTGATTACTTACAATTAAATGGATAATGTTTCATGTTAAAATTATGAAAAAATAACTCTTTTTTCATAAATTGCAAACAGAAAATGCATTTCAAATAAAGAACATGATGATCCATTAAGTTTTTTTTTATTTTATCTAAATTATCAGTTCATTTGTGAAAATAGATAAAAATTGCAAAATATACACATTTACCTGCTATAACATCTTTCCAGTCTTGATCTTCTATAAATTTAGTTATCTGATCTTTTTGGAATTTTGAGACATTTAGCTTCATTTCAAATCTGGCAGCCATCTTGATTCTTGATTCAGGTTGTATAAATGGAAATATGATATTCTATGTTGATCACATGATACGAGTCATGTGAATAAAAATATGAAAATGATTGGTTGAACTTTATTTCAAATTTCAATTTGAAAAAAGGCGGACTATTGTTAAAAAGATGTAAACTTCACCAGTGCTTCAATCTGTAGTCATGGATAAAAATTTAAGGTCTCCATTATGTGATATTACTAATGTACTAAAATTGAAAAAAAGTGTCATGTCGAAAGCGTTTGGTAGATGGTACTCCAAAAAATTATTCATATGACAGAAAATTTAGGAAAACTATTGAATTTCACTTTGACTCAACACAACAGAAGGAAGAATTGGATAGAAAATTTGATCAGGCTAAAAAAACACTAAAGGTAAAATCAAATACAGAATTATTCAACTGTTTGATGGATTTAACGAGGCCCAATCTAAAAGAATTATGAAAAATCTGACCAATAACTATGTCTGAATTTTTTCCTCAATTCCTATATATGTATAATGAATGGATTAAGCTAAAAAAATATATACCTTACCTTTATTGTAGTAACGGGAGGGACATGCTAAAATAGGGCTAATATTATAATGGATATATAGTAAAAATTGCCCTGAAATGAACTAAAAGTGAATTTAAAAAAAAACTGTTCAATAACTAATTTTGTTTTTCACATATGACATGCATCAAAGATCACTCTTTCCATTCAAAGTCAGAAAACCAGGTGTTGCGGGGGAAAATTTTTATAGGGGGGGCTCTCAAAACCTACATTTTACCATTTTTTTAAAAGAAAATCAAGATATCACTCAAAATATCCAAAATTAATTTTTAAAAATGTAATAAGTTGTCTCTTTGTTATCCCGGAACAACAAAACTGTAATTATTAATTAAAAAAACATACTTAAAAGGTAAAATTTCACAAGGAAGGGGGTGGAGGGGGGGTGCAAAATTTCAAGTCATTTATTATCATATCTTCACAAGCAAAAATCTAATAATCAAAAATAATTGAAAAGAAATATGTAAATGTAAATAAAACAAACTTATAATACATACATAAAAGAATGCATTTGAGTTGAAAGAAATAAAAAGAACTTGGTTTATTGAGTTTGACATTTTTGAAGGGAGAATCTCAAAACTTTTTTTATTTATTTTACAAATAGAAAATATCAATAGGAATTGAATTGCACTTTATTTGAAAAAAGTAGATTCCTAGTTAAGACTTGCAAATGGAAATATTGGTTAAAAATCTTAATGGGGAACATCTCAAAACACAAATTGAATATCTAAAAAAATAAAATGTAATGCAATACCTTTTTTACATATTCAATGAACCGTGAAGTTGATTAGAAGGGTTAAATACCAAAATGATATTATTTATACTCTGATGCCTATAGGTTTATATAAAGTTTTCATAATGATATCATAGCACAATCCTTTATGGTAAAATAAAATAACTTCTACCTGCAGTTCAACCAGACTTTGTACCAATGGACTGTCGGACACAGAGATCTTTACACTATAATCCCCTACTTTTAGTAGACGTATATATATAAACTTGTGAGGGTTCAACTATAAAAACAGATATCTCATACAGAATCCTGTTGAAATCATTAAAAGCTGGTCTTTATAGCCTGGAGGCTTGGGTACTTTTAAGGCCGTGTGAACTCCTCTCTGGGAATGACGAGTCTTTTTTTTTCTGTCATATCATTTATCTTGAAATTTTGCTGAGCCATTGTATTCAACTGTTTTTTTTAAATGTTTTTGAGGCAATATGGAGCAGACTGTCAGTAGTCAATTCCAATGTCATTCAGTGCAGATCATATTGTGAGCCTTTATAGCTGAATCGGTTTCATTCGTAATCATACCACATCTTCTTATTTGTTTATATCTACTGCAACCGGGAGACTTGGTGATGACTTCATGCATTTGTTCCAACAATGTTCATTACTACAGACAGAACTAACACTCCCTGATCTATTCTTTGGTTTCTAGGCCAGATAAACATAATAAAAAAAACAATCTCTTACTGATTGAGTATTTAATAATTTCAATATTAACAATATAACAAATAACATAAATTCAACAATGAAAACAAGGTAACTATATATGTTTATGAACAGATTTTTAAAGTCCCTAAAACATAAGGTTGATAACTGAAATCAAATGAAATTGTAATTTTTGTGCAACATTATAGGATTAAACTTATTTACTGGACGGAGTCCTAAACTTACAAACAAAAAAGAGGGCTTTTATGTTGAATTTGTGAGTCTGAGACCAGATTACAAAGCAACCATGTTCTAAAAAAATGTGCTAAATTCTGATAATTATTAATTGATACATTTTTAATATTTGTTTTCCAAATTTTATCTTTCTTCAGACCTCAAATTCTTTTCATGTGTACTGCGCATGACTATATTAGGGAAGCAGTTTTGGCAAAGGCGTTTATTGACGTACCCATCCTTCCAAGCATACCTTATCAATATAAACTGAACAGATGGTCACTCAGGAAAATGTGATTCAAGTTTTCCTACTGGTTTATCCAAGATATCCATTAGTATTACACAAATTTACAAAAGGTTAACAAATATAAAATGATTGTCTTGTAGAGAAGCCAAGAAAATTTTGTTCACAAATTTTCCTTATACACAAATACAATTGGTAGTAAAATTTCAAACTACCCTCTTACAGGAAGTTCCTGTACTGAAGATCTAATTATTGCACACAACATGTTAAGATCTGGAGTCTATTCTGGACCAAATATGAAATTATTCCCTTTCATAGAAGCTTAGACAATTTTGAAGACAAACTTTTACCTTGTACAATGAGTAGTTACATTTCAAACTATCAGCAAACACAAAGTGGCTGAACTGCAGATCTAAAAACTGCTTAATCGTTACAACTCAATATTTTCAAGCTTTGGGCCAAATATAAAATCATCCCCTTTCATAAAAGCCAAGAAAACTTTACAAAAATAATTTCCTTGTACATTCAGCAGTCATACTTTAAACTGAGTAATTAATTTGGCTGCATACCAGATAAAAGAAATGCTTACAACTCTCCATGATCAAGCTCTGGGCTTCATATAAAATCATTCCCTCTCATAGAAGCGAAGAAATCATTGTCGAAAGATTAATAGACAGACAGAATTACATACCGTGATGCAGGTAAAATGATACCCCCACCTGAATATTTCCTTATAAAACAGAAAGATGTTGAAATTTCAGAAATCTTGGTAAATTGAAATTGTTCCTGGGAAAAATGTAACTAAAATTTTCCACATTGCTATCATGTGTGAAATGATACAAGTGTAAGATAAACGGGATGTTGTTGATTGATGAATCTGAAAAAGAATCACATGGTATTGCTGACTTATATAGTAGTTTCTGAGAAAAATGTGACAAAAAAAAATATCAACTTGGCTATCATGTGTAAAATCATACTAATTTTGTTAAACAGGAAGTTGTTGAGTGCACGTGGGGAATCTTAAAATGCATCACAGGTTAAAGCTTACTTATAAACCCTGAAATAAAATATCAGAGGAAAAGTCAGACATGAACATTAATCCGAATGAATTGTTTGTTTGTACATATTCTCAGATTCAGGAGCTTTTGAAAATTCGCAATCAGTATCAGAATCTGGAAATTGTAAACTACGAGAAATGTGGACATGTTGGGAAACTAACATTATTATCCCAGGATCTTTACCAACGGTATCTTTTTTGGAGCTCTTCGCAACATTTACATGGTGATTATTATGTAAACCACAAGATATTTCATGCTTACATGTGTAGCGGAATTCTCCAAATTCAGTATGAAAGATTTTCTGACTTTAGTGGATTAGGAATTCCAGGTAAAAGATTCCGGAACAAAATTGCAGATATATATGGTGAATCTGTAAAATATTACAGGGATATGTCAATTATTGACGCTATAGCAGAAGAAAAGTCTAAAACCATACCATTCGACAATGTGGAAAATGTGCAGATGAACTGTAATTCTGTAGATATTTTGACAGATGCCCGACATGCATTTCGTAAGAATAGCTTCAATTCGGATATCACTGCCCTTGGTCAAATAACTCACAAAGTACTCAGTTACCAACATGTTACTAAGAGACTTGAAAGGTGCTCACAAAAACATGAACTTTATGAAGACTTAGAATCAAAGACTGTTAATGTGCGTTGTCAAATCCATGACAGAAACTCATCCATAAGTTCCTTCATAGAGAAAGACAAACCCAATGTCATAGACTGCCTTGACACATGGCATGCTGGGAAAGAAGTAAGGAAAGCTATAACAAAAGTAGCAAAAGGTGCAAAAAAAACCCATGGAGTATTATGGCATAGAGAGTTGGCAGATAAAGTGGCAGGGGTAAAGACCCATACATACTGGGCAATGAAAAATTGTGAAGGATCAACTCAGAGATTCATTGCCTCACTTGACAATATTGTAAACCATTACCAGAACAACCATCAATGGTGCCATCCAACTTCACGTTGTAAAACTGAACCTTATTATACATTATCCCGAACTATGATAAGAGATGACATTGCAGCTGGACTTCTGAAAAAGGCTATAAAGTCCTTGTATATATACAAAAAGCCAGAGAAATATATACATTGTTTAAATACGCATTATATCGAAAGTTTTCACAATACACTTCTGTTATATGTTGACAAAAGGGTTCATTATGGAGAAAAAACTTATGAAATCAGGACGGGCCTGGGCGTTTTGGATTGGAATGAACACGTTGATCGTCCAGTGTCATCTGAGAAAGTGTTCCGTCGTGCCGCACAAACACGTAATCGTGCACCTGAAAGGGTTCTAAAACCTAAAACATATTCATTTGTGAGAAATTTATGGGATATTTATTGCAACTTTCTTACGGGTGACATTCAACCTTTTAATATCTGTGCTAATATTCAGGAAATCAATGTTGAAGATGATAGCATACTTCAGGAAAGTGAGGATAGTGAAAATGAGGAATCTGACGATAATATTTAATTGTGATATATTCTTTTGTATGTATTTATTTCCAGAGTGCAATTATTTGTATAAATTAAAGTTTTATTTTTATTTTATTATTTGTATTTGCCCTAGTACAACACATGTAAAATATGGTCTATAAGCCAATGAAACTTTCAAAAAGCATGATGGATGTGTCCACTTCTTGAGCAAAAGTGTCCACATTTGTCTTTCTTCAATGCAGCAATATACACACATATGAAAGAAGTATTAAATAAAAGTACATTGTCATGATTACAAATCAACAAGATCAATTGAAATGAAGTTACATGTAAAGATATGGAAACATTAAAAATTGTAAACACACTTTATATTTTGACCTTCTTTATACATTCTTTACCTAATGACATTTCAAGTGTTTGTAACAAAAGTGAAACAAGGCTAGGCATCTGCAAGTCATCAGCTTCTTGTTGTCAAATATATGGTCATAAATTCATTGATAAAGAGAAACCATACAGTGGCTTTCCTCATCACCAAACTGATCAAAAAGCGGTGTACTTCGGGCTTTAAGTGTTTCTCGGTTCTCGTTTTTTTATATATAGATTAGACCGTTGGTTTTCTCGTTTGAATGGTTTTACACAAGTAATTGTTGGGGCCCTTTATAGCTTGCTGTTCGATGTGAGCTAATGCATCGTGTTGAAGACCTATAATGGTTTACTTTTATAAATTGTGACGTAGATAGAGAGTTGGTTTTTTGGCACTCATACCACATCTTTTCACATCCAATTAAGGGTTGTTATAAATAAAACAAAAGTTAAATAGTTGACAACATTTTTTTCTACAACTGTGAATATGATTTATAGGGATACCATCATATATTAAAAAGGAAAAGAGAACCTTCACACACCACACCCTCTTGCGCTTGCATTTTCAGAACATAATTCAACTTGTATATTGCAAAATAAAATTTTATGTTTGTAAAGATCAGCACTTTTTAGTCTGTAATTTCTGTTATTTTTTATATATTTTGTCAATTCTACATTTACACATATCCCAGGAATAGATTACCTTAGCAGTATTTGGCACAACTTTTGTGGATTTTGGGTCCTCAAAGCTCTTCAACTTTGTATTTGTTTGGCTTTATAACTGCCACTGCTGGTGGACGTTTCGTCCCCGAGGGTATCACCAGCCCAGTAGTCAGCACTCCGGTGTTGACATGCATATCAATTAGATGGTCATTTTTATAATTTCCTGTTACAAAACTTTGAATTTTTCGAAAAACTCAGGATTTTCTTATCCCAGGAATTGATTACCTTAGCTATATTTGGCACAACTTTTAGGGATTTTGGGTCTTCAAAGCTCTTCAACTTTGTATTTGTTTCGCTTTATAACTTTTTGATCTGAGAGTCACTGAGGAGTCGTGTGAAGACGAAACGCTCGTCTGGCGTACTTAATTATAATCCTGGTACCTTTGATAACTATTTACACCACTGGGTCGATGCCACTGCTTTTGGACGTTTCGTCTCCCAGGGTATCACCAGCCCAGTAGTCAGCACTCCGGTGTTGACATGAATATCAATTAGATGGTCATTTTTATAAATTTCCTCTTACAAAACTTTGAATTTTTCGAAAAACTAAGGTATAGATATATTTATTCATATAATATATAAAAGCTTATCTTATTAATCAAGAGATTTTACTAGGCTGGTAAAACATCAATAAAATTACTCAGGTTTTTTGTAATGATAGGAATATTAATAATTTTCCTGTTTCATTATGTATTTCATTAAGATGATGGGTTTCAAATCGTAATAATGACATTTCTGTGGAAAGAGCTATTAATATGCAATAGCAATAACCTCAGAAATATGAACAGATGACAAAAAGTATAAAAGTGATTATCAAATGATGACAATAGGTCAAATGTTGCAATATCTAATATCGCAAATTTCCAAATATCGTAAAGACATACTAACGACAATTTAAAGGCATATAGGACATCGCCATCAAGACAGGAAAATGAAAGATATTGTTAGAACAAATGTTGTCACGCATTATATATATTTTGATAGAATTTGAGGATTTCGCCTTGAATATTACTTACAAAATGTACGTCAAGGGAAAGACAAAGTAGATCATTTCAAATAGTTTTCAGTATCGTAGAATTATGTTGCTTTCTGTTCATGTATGGTATGAAATTAACTGTTTATAGATTTAAATTATGAATTCTCATAACATAAACTAAACATCTTATTATAAGTGACAGAAAGAGAAATTCATTTCATGTTGACTGAATGATTTTTTCAGAAAAAATTAGATTCTAACTACCTTTGTTTAAAGTGATGTTAGGTGAGTTTGGCAATCCTTCTCGATTGGTCCAACTTATAAAGTTGTATGTTTCGTATTATAAACAAAGATTTGAAAACCTTTTTATAAAATTCTTCTAAAGAAGTTAACTGAAGTTTATGAGTTGGCGAATCTGGGATAAATATGATCAAACGGTCTATTAATAGAATTAACATTTGACACAATTATACAAATTAAGGCAACTGTAGTATATCGCTATTCGAAACTCATAAATCGATAGAGAAAAAAACAAATCCGGGTTACAAACTTAAAGGGAAACGCATCAAATATAAGAGGAGAACAACGACACAACAGAAACAAAGCATTACAATGTAACACACATAGAAACGGACTATAATATAACAATGGCCATTTTTCTGACTTGGTAGAGGACATTTAAGAAAAAGCAATGGTGGGTTGAACCTTGTTTTGTGGCATGCCAAACTTCCCGCTTTTCTGGCAATGTTAAATATATCATTAATATAACAACATTACATGACAAGACTACAATACAAATAAATGGAAGAATATATAGGACAGAGAAACACACGAATACTAGCTATCAAAAGATACCAGATTTAAAGAGGTTTAAAATTAATACGCTAGACGTGCGTTTCGTCACACAAGACCAACCAGCGACGCCCGGATGGAAAAAGTTCGAAAGCCATACTTTTGTGCGGATGCATTACAATCATTACAGCATAGCAGATTGTAACTATATTTCTTCTTTAAGGCTTTCAACAGTTTTTCTTTAAATATATTTTTTAACTACATCTTTTTCAATATGAAAAAGACATTGTTTAAAATTAACACCGTGATGACATTTAATATCAATATATTTTTTCATATAATGCATATTTAATGAATCGGGAGATTTAATGCTTGAGCTACATCAATAAAAATAAACATTTTATTAATAATTTTCTTGTGTTGACATGTATTTCATTTGTTAAGGTGATGGATTTCTAATCGTAATCACGACATTAACACAGACAAACTTATTCATATGATAAGTCTTTAGTTTTTCTATGTTGTGTCTTGTGTAGTATTATTTGTCTGTTTCTCTTTTTCATTTTTAGCCATGGCTTTGTCGTTTTATTTTCGATCTATTAGTTTGAATGTCCCTCTGGCATCTTTCGCCACTCTTTTTTAATCCAAAAACCTTGCATAAGATTCATTAAAAATGATGAGACAGCATCATTAAAAACGCAGTACAGAAAACATTATTCATTTCAAAAGCTAAATACGATAAAAAAAAACATCCAAGATTTTTTTCAAAACTAACAACGCCTATATGTTGAATTTGCAATGTAGTTCAGTTTGTCTATTCATCTGTTGTTTTCCTCTTCTTATTGATGTGTTTACTTCGTTTTAAGTAAGTAACCCGGATTTGATTTTCCTTTATCGAATGATGACTATTGAACAACGGTATACTTCTGTTGCCCTTATTTCCCATTTTTAATCTTGTTTTTCAAAAGATTACAATTGTTAAGGTTATCTCTTCTGGTGATGGTAAATCCTGAATAGTGCATCAGACTTACGACATTTACAAAATGTTTATTTCACCCTTTAGATGAAAGGTACCAACCAAACTATTCCTGAGATTGTTGCTTTTGTAGTACATATTACTAACAAAAAATTGTATATTTCTGTTTCTAATAGAATCATATTCAAAACAGTGTGGCTGTGGCCATTGATTGGCGACCTAAATTATCCCATTAACTGGGACAGATTAGGTGAACGTTTGTCTGTAACGACCACTGCTCACTATGTACTTGTTAAAGACACTTAACCTGTGGGGTCACTAAAGGTTCTCAAACCTAAATAAAGTAATTCCAAAAATTAATCAGGAATAACACGATGAGTTTGATAAATCAAAACATAAAGTTATTCCTGATTAATTTTTCGATTTTTTAATTATAAAAGGCGTTAAGAACCTTTGGTCCCCCCCCCCCCCCGTTTAAATTCTGTAATAAGTAAGTAGTGAGCAGTGATCGTTAAGGTAACAATGTACCAAATAAAATTACATGGGCGCAGCCATTTTATGAAGGGAACATGACATAGAGATAAAAATAAATGGTTCTCTGTGATTGGTTGTTATAATTTTTATATATTTTTCTTCTGGAAAGCATTATGAATGAAGTTTCATGCAAGCAAAAATGTGTCCTTAAATGTATAGTATGAAGGGCCGGAAATATTTTTGTTATGTTGCTCAAAATTAGGGAAATTTTTCTACGAAATCGTCAGGTATCGTGAAAAACCCCAAAATTCACCAAGAAAAGCCATGGGACCATATATATTTGAGTGCGGTAAAATCGCAAATAGATATCGAGCTTCAATTAGACAACAGCAGTTTTTCCATAATTAGTTTATTAAAAGCGCCTTTTAAGGAGATAATTGCTAAAAATAGCATTGCCGGCAATGGGGCCACCATTTAGTACTTTATATCCTTAAAGACAAACGTTCACTTAATCTGTCCCAGTCAATGGGATAATTTAGGTCGGCAATCAATGGCCACAGCCATACTGTTTTGAATATGATTCTATATATGACTGGCGTATTCACAATGATTATAGATTTTTTTTTTTACAATTGATTTAGAGAAATTTCAGCGTATTTTTATAAAGCGTAGTTCAGGAATGACTTTAAATATTTTTTTGTCCATCTTAAATATGGTGCACACTGAATAACCGACGTGTTACGTTCCAAACTAAATTAAATAATTGATTAACCCAAATGGATGAAGGAAGATGAACATTGCTACTTATTTGATATGATTGAGGATTTAATTTAATACTGAAATTATTCTAAAAGCATATCACAGTTATTATCATTATGTTTGAGTTGATCAAACCTGATCTTATACAAACCTCGTATGGTATATTTTGTACACGTTGGAGTATTCGAAATCTTGAAAAATATTTATTAGATATCTAAGTTTCTTACAGTGGGTTCATTTATAATTATAATAATTAAAGAATAAAAAAAATCCCCAGTATGATTATTTGTTTACATCATCATTTTTTAGTGCTATACAAAATTGGAATTAATTTGCAAGATTATTTTAAAAGTCTACTCAGTTAATATTGTACATGCCATCCTATACAGAAAAAAAACATAGCCAACCCCGTCAGGGAGGTACAGCTCCCCTCTGCAATTTACGTGGACCCTTCTGTACTTTTGTTGCAGCCATTTTCATACAAGTTGGTGCTAGCTTTTAAACCAGACTTAACAATACACAGCAAAAAGTGCCACGCATGTTTCACGCATGGTAAAGAAAACGTGTGTAAAACGTATGTTTTTTGTGCGTTTAACGCATGTTTTTTACAACATGCGTATAACAGGCGTGCAAAAACATATATTAAATATGTGTTACAAAACGCATGAAATATTTCACATGTGTAAAACATGTGTAAATACAAACTCATGTAAAATACATGTTTTACATGCGTTTTACATGAATTTCAAAATTATATTTTTTTTATGACTGATTTTTTATCTTTGGCTTATTTTTTTTTAGTTTTGTAGTGGAAATTAACAATTTATAAATGAAAGGCATGATTGGAACCCCTCCTTTATCCTTGGTTGGGAAACCCCTTTGAAAAATGGGCTTTTGGCTGGATCCGCCACTGAAGAATGTAATAACTTGAAAGTTTGAAAAATAAATGAAAATTACAAAAACATGTCTGCCTAAAATATTTAATATTTAAATTTCAAAGCATTTTGTTAAGCTTGAATAGACAAAATTTACACATGGTTAAAATGAAATGCTGTAAAGTATGTAGATGAAATAATGTGTTAACTGACTAAATATACATTGTGATATTTGATATGCTGTCATTTATTGTCTTTTCCTTTACTTCTCATCATTGATGTCCTCCAATGGCATGAGAGTATCATCTGACACAAGTTTGGTAAATTCTATATTTTGATTCAGTTTATATTAAAGTTCTATTCGTCACAGTCCTGTTGCTACAAATGACTGGAACTGCTTCCTAGCAGAGTTACTTCTCCTTTTTAATTTGCCCATTACATTTCCGTGTGACAATTTCTTCTGTAAACATAAAAAAGGTGATTAAGTAAAAAGACATTTGTGATGTTTATATAAGAGATGTTGAATTTCACAAGAACTGAATGTAACTGAAAGTTAAAAGTTCACGAAAGGCAAATATATACTGAACATTCTTATGAAAAAAATGCGCAAAATCAACAAGTTATTATACTTGAAAAAAGTAACAAATGCAGTTTTCTAAAGCAGCTTAACTCCTGCAAAAAAAGCTAATCTGCAACATTTATTGAACTCATCCATGACTTTGGCTTGCCAAACTAACCTTTGAATTTGATAAAAAAATTATAAAAACAAACATGAAGTTGAACAATAGGATTGAGATTGACAATGCAAATTTCATTTTAAAGGGGAACTATTAATTCCTGTAAAAATAGTTTCTTAGCACTTAATTTTTAAACTAGAAAAAGTCTAACACCTTCCTTTTTCACAGAATTTCAATGCATAATTGACCAAAGCTGATTATTTAACTGGTCTTAGGAAAGGTGGATTTAGAGTGGGGCCATGTAAAAATTTGGTTGATTATATAGGGAATCACTGAAGCATGACCGGAGCGGGCGCCCTCTTAGGCAGTCATTGGCCTCCTACTTATGAATAAATGATGAAAATTTCTAAAATCCTACAACTCACATAGGCTTGAGAGAGCTCACAATGCTATTTTCCATATCATTTATATTTCCAAGTGGCAACATGTGTACAAACTACTATTATTTAACTTCACCAAAACATTGTATAAGAAAGAGAATGTGCAAACATGAAAAAAACTGGATAAAATGAAAACTTGTTGCATATACTTTATCCCTGCAATGTGTTGTTTTGCAAGACAAAATTTTAAAAAGATGAAAAAGTACTAACCTAACTAGATATGCAAATGCAGTGAAAAATTTGCGGCTAGCATATGGACATAATAAAGGACAGATTTTTTCTGTAAAATTCCTGTTGCATATATTCATACCTTCTTCAGATGAAGGATAATTTATAGCATGGCACATTTGGTATTAACTTTCAGTAAGCAAAATATTTACCACTTGATATCTCTTCAGATTTATTGTTTGTTGGGATGCTGTCCCACTAAAATATACTTTACACATTCTTTTATTCAAAAACAGATTAACTATTAAACAAAAGTTATTGCAGAATAAAACTTCTTACCTGATGAGTCAATTTTTTCTCCAGTGTCGATTACAAGTACATTTCCTTTTCTTTTCTTTGATCACGTTTTTTAAAGTGTCTTCTGTTCCAAAAGTTTTTTGTTATTGCATGTATTGACTTGCTTGGAAACTTTAATAAAAAATATATCAGTTATAGATAATTCAACATGTTAAACAAAAATGTAAAACGAATTTCTCTGATAATTACATCTATACATATATATATGTGTACGGGAAAACATGGTTTATATATATAATGTTTGAGTTTTTATTAGCTTTTAATGAGCTTTCAATAACTGAAAGTACTATTAAGTTTTGATTGTTTGTCTTCATGTTAGAATGTTTTAGCTTTGTACCAATTCAATGAATCAAAACAATTTCTAACCGATTTCACCACTTTGTTCCTCTTTTGTGCTGTTACACAACAGTCACAACATTCTATTTATGCCTGTTCCAAGTCCGGATGAAATTTAGTTGTTGTTTGATGCAGTTTGCCATATTTGATTTATTTTGGCAAATCATTTTACATTTTGTCATGTCAAGCCTTGATGGCCTGTTATACATTTTGTGTAGCTGACAGTATGAGCTTTGTTCATTGTTAAAGGTATTAAGGTGTCCTATATAGATGCTTAAATCCAGTTCATATAAACATTAGTAGATAGTAATCTCATAGGCAATCATACTACATTGATCATTTAAATTACTCAAGTTACAATCTAATGTAGCTTAGTTAATAAAGCTGCCAGTATATATATCTTAATTTGTTTAACACTGTGTCTGAATTCTAGTCATTTTGCCATGTTTGGAAACCTGGTCAAATGGGCACCTAAGCCACCTTTGCCCCCCCCCCCCCTTTTGTGGGAAAAAAATTGGTTGATTATATAGGGAATCATTGGAGCATGACTGGAGCAGGCCCCCTCGTTAGGTCAGTCAGCGCCCCCCCCCCCCCTAGAAAAAGTTATGGATCTGCCACTGAAAAATCTGGAAAATCAGGAAAGGCAGATTATCAAAAAAAAAATCAATGATAAAATTTAATTGTTTTCTCCTCTTTTTATCCTCATCTGTATGAGGGGGAGGACAGGGGGTACCCTTCTCCCACCCTCTTCTCCTTTCTCCTACCCCCGTTCTCCTTTCTCCCATTAGAATAAAACATCTACTTTTGAGATATTTTTTTCTTAAAATATTAGAAAAAAATTTAAAAGGAGAGATATTTTATTTTTTCTCCTTTCTCCAACTTTTTCTCCTTTCTCCCAGCCTTCCTCTCCTTTCTTCTACCCCTTTCTCCTTTCTCCCACCCCCTTTCTCCTTTCTCCTACCCCCTTTCTTCCGGTCTCCCTTACCCCTGTCCTCCCCCTCTTGTATATACTGCAGTAAAGAAAAGAAACAATAATTACTTTCAAATTAAAGATGAAAACCGTTTTTAATATCAGCTAGGTGACAGTTAAAAAATCAATTGCAGAAATGTCGTGAAAAAAAGTGCCGATTTGACTTTAATAAGGTGACGAATTACCAGGTGCCCGTGTGTCTTGTGTCCAGTAAAATTATTTAGAAATTACAGAGTTTTTTCATGTTAATTAATTCACCGTATCGATATACTTACACTGAGTGAGTCTTTGCAAAATAGTTCATTGTGGCAAGTGATAGTCATACCGTATTTTATTTATAAGTTGTACAAAAATAACCGCGGGAAATACCATTACACTGGCAAGGAGACTGGGTACACGACAACTCGTACTTTTGGCAAGTCGTACTCAACCAACTCGTACCCTATTTTTGCCAACTCGTAACCATGTTTTATTTGATATTATTTATCAAGTTTATATGCATAGTTATTGTAACTTTCTTTCGTATATCATATAGCAAAATACAAATAAAAAAACAACTTTCATTGTTAATAAAATTCAATCATCATTGTTTTAAATAAGCTTATAAAATGCTAATCGTTATAATCATTAGTATTCCTTAGAATTGATTGTTTGAAATTGTTTGCACGGCAATTTATTTGATATGCACATTAAAATAATTATGAGTACACAATATGCTAATCAGTGGTCATTAGTGGATAACATACCTACAAAAATAGAATGGATTTGTTAAAAGTAGAATAAACAGAGAGAAGTAAATGAAAACAAAAAATCGGTATAAGTGCGGTACTATGATCATCAAAGGCCGTTGAGTTATACTTAAACAATCACCATCCTCACCGAAAAGAAAATGCATGGCTTAAACGTTGTAAAAACCAAGCTTAGAGAAAAAATATATAAACTATGGTGAAATGTATGATCATCTTCAATTGCAATCATGGTTCGTCCACGTTGTAATGTATGCAAGACGATATATGAATTGTGTATCTCAATAATATTTTCCACTAATCCTGTTATTTGGTCCATGTTTGGGGCCAATAAGAGTATATATTTCAAAAAGCTGTATTTGTAGGACCCTTATTACTATTATTAATAGCAACAAAGCCTTGTAAAAATGTCTTACAATGTGTGTGTAAATAATAGTGATACTAGTGGTTTTTTTTTAATACGCCTCTCGTAATTCTTCTAAATATTGGCTTAATTTTTATTTTAACTTTTATCATAATTGAGGTCAATACGTATATAAATGATAGTAGTATTGTGATGAAAAATACATTTTAAAATATAGTGCAAACGTACATGCAGAAAGATTAGATCAGGTGTGAAGTTGTTTTGATAACGGTTAAATAATTAATGGCACGCTTCGTGTGTGAATAAGGGCCGATTAACTGGTAATCGACATACTTCAGGTGTGAAGCAATGATCAATCAATTAACCACCGGCACGCGAACTGCAATAAATAATTTGTGTATTAAGGTTTATGTTTAAAGGCTGTGGATTTTCTATAAAAATCTTGATTTATTTGCCACAAAGTCCTTTTTTTTTGAAGATCTCGTCTGATTGCTTATGAGACAACTCTTCACTAGAGACCAAAATGACACAGAAATGAACAACTATAGGTAATCGTACAGCCTTCAGCCATGAGCAAAACCCACCCATACCTCATAGTCAGCTATAATGACCAGTAAAACAATTCAAACGGAAAACGAACTGACTGCCATACTTATTTAAAAAAAAAAACAACAAAAAACAAAGTGTTAACACATCAACAAACAACGTGTTTATCGCAATATTCAGTAAAAAATCTCTTCAAATATTCTAAGGATCGAGCACACCTTGACACTTGAGGATTTTTTTTCAGATACAAATCCTATCAGTAGATAAATCAGTAGGTGAATAATAAAATATGAAGCATTATAATGTTAAAAATATTTTCTACTAACACGAAAAAACTAAGACATGTTCAACACAATGTTCAGTAAAAAATATCCTTTTCATATTCTATGGATCTACCTCAGGGTGCACTGGGATACTTCAGGGAGTTAAAATATCCATATCTACTGATATAAACGTAGAAAACTTATATTATAATGCTAAAAAAATATTGGGTACGACTTAGTAGAAGTACGAGTTGGTAGAAGTACGAGTTGGCTGAGTACGAGTTGCCGAAAGTACGAGTTGACATGTATCGATATACTTACACTGAGTGAGTCTTTGCAAAATAGTTCATTCTGTTAGGTACATAGTGGCAAGTGATAGTCATACCGTATTTTATTTATAAGTTGTACAAAAATAACCGCGGGAAATACCATTACACTGGCAAGGAGACTCAGAGGAAATTACGGAATCCACATTCATATATTTTTTTTAAGGTCCAATCGGTTACATACAATTATTAATCATGTTTACTTGTTTTTATTACTTATAAATATACGCATGGATTTCAATCATTTAATGCTGTTTAAATGGAATTTTTAATGCTTCGCCTTTGGTTTAATATTAGCCCGTACAGTTCACCCGGAAACGAGCGTTCAGAAAGACGACACTGATATTGACATCATGATTCGTGAAGCAAAACGCAAATAATTTTTTATGGAAGATATGAGATGCAGCTAGGACAATGTAGATATCTTCAATCTAGGACACTAAAGACAAGATGGGTAAGAATTCAGCTTTAATATTTTATTCGATGAACATTTCACGAAGGATTTTTAAATGCCATTTCTTAAACTGATTTATTATCCACAGGACTCAGGAGTTTGAAATCCTATCAATAACGGGGTAAACATATACCAAACTTGAATATCACAGTAGAGCTGCACTCGAATCAATCTTCTGTGATTTATCCAGTTTGAGTAAATTATAAAGACATGCACGAACTTAAGTTAAGACCGTAAAGTCAAGGCCGTAACTAGGCATCTTTTTTTAGTGAGGCAAAATAATTGAGCCGAGCGAAGCGAGGCGAAAATTTTTTTTGGAGGGTATGAAATGAATGGTGCAAAATCCTGCATTCTAGGCATTTTTAGAGAGTTTGATAATGTTTTGAATTTGGACAGTTGTTATATAAATTGTTCATATTTAAAGACTTTTACTACTACCAAATTTTTAACAACTTTTTTTTAATTTGTATGTAAGATAATCATCCAAATATCAATTTAAGTCTGCCGCCAGTACATAGAACAAACATCGATTCAGTAGAGTTTGCCAATTATTTCTATGGTGGGTTCAGTCAAATTGTTTTAGAATCATGATTTGGTCTGCTGATATCCTTATCGCGATGAACATGGAGCATGGCACGACCGCACAACCTCTCGCCACTCATGTATGCTCTTTTCCTAGATTTCAGTCGTTTCAGGGCAGTCTGTGTTTCTAAAGGTAGCACATTATCATCAACACAATGATCAATGTCTTCTTCCAATTCCTTCTCCATCAGCAATTCGGTAGCAGCATCGGTAGTAACAGTTTTGTTTGCAAAAGGGAATTAAGCTTTCCTATATAGGCTAGCACCATCATACAGTCTCAGTTACAAAATATTAAACTCGCTTGTATGCTGACAAAGAGTAAACAAACTAGGGATGGAATGAGATAAGATACATGTATATGATCTATCTATAGAGTAAGTATATATGATATGGGTACAGGGGAATTAAAATGTAGTTTTGACGTTTACATGTAGGTCTGTAATTTCAAATTATTTCTGGAAATAGTCGGTGGTATTTTAGTTCCAGAATCTATAAATTTAGGGGTTAGGGGTTGGGGGTGTCTGATTCCGAAACCCCGAATATACAGAAATGAAATTCCGTAGTCCCGAATAAGTAAAGACAAAATCCTGTGATAAAGGTTCTATACCATTCCTCAATAATGTCAAATTGGAATATGGGATGTTCTTTCAATTTTTAAGGTTAAAGAAACATGGATCATGAAAAACTAATCCATGCATGTTTCATATTATTTATATTTTATTTATCTGTAAAGAGAAAGATTAAAGTTGATGAAACGGAGAAATGAATACACAGACAGGACTGCCCCCTTGCGATGCCCACTACTTGATTTGTCAGTCTACTTATCGTTTTTGGATTGTTCTAATGAAGTTATATGCAATACTCAGACTACGTTCACAAACAAATTAGTTTACTAGAATTATTCCTTCTTTACCTTCAGTGTCGTTTTTCCTTTTTCTGCAAGAGCCTGTTTTTAACCAGAGATCCATGATGATTATCGTTACTAGGTTAATGTTATTATAGAAAAAAAAATTCTCCAATAAGTAACTGTGTGGATGATGAATAAATGACAGGGATTTTAACCTCACTGCAATAATATATAATATTGTAGCACTTGGTACAATCACTTTTTAAACGTTTTTCACGTTGGCGTCGTCGTTGTCATCCGAATACTTTTAGTTTTTGCACTCTAACTTTAGTAATTTTAAGTGAATGGAAATCTATGAAATTTTAACACAAGGTTTATGACCACAAAAGGAAGGTTGGGATTGATTTTGGGATCTTTGGTCCCAATATTTTAGGAATTAGGGGCCAAAAAGGGGCCCAAATAAACATTATTCTTGGTTTTCGCACAATAACTTTAGTATAAGTATATAGAAATCAATGAAATTTAAACACAAAGTTTATAACCTTAAAAGGAAGGTTGGAATTGATTTTGGGAGTTTTGGTCCAAACAGTTTAGGAATTAGGGGCCAAAAAGGGGCCCAATTAAGCATTTTTTGCACCATAACTTTTGTATACATGTAAGTAAATAGAAATCTATGAAATTTAAACACAAGGTTTATGACCATAATAGAAGGTTGGGATTGATTTTGGGAGTTTTGGTCCCAACAGTTTAGGAATAAGGGGCCCAAAGGGTCCAAGATTAAACTTTGTTTGATTTCATCAAAAATTGAATAAATGGGGTTCTTTGATATGCCAAATCTAACTGTGTATGTAGATTCTTAATTTTTGGTCCCGTTTTCAAATTGGTCTGTACATTTAAGTCCAAAGGGTCCAAAATTAAACTAAGTTTGATTTTAACAAAAATTAAATTCTTTGGCTTCTTTGATATGCTGATTCTAAACATGTACTTAGATTTTTGATTATGGGCCCAGTTTTCAAGTTGGTCCAAATCAGGATCCAAAATTATTATATTAAGTAGTATTGTGCAATAGCAAGAAATTTTCAATTGCACAGTATTCAGCAATAGCAAGAAATCTTCAAATGCACAGTATTGTGCAATAGCAAGAAATTTTCAATTGCACAGTATTGCGCAATAGCAAGAAATCTTCAATTGCACAGTATTGTGCAATAGCAAGTATTTTCAATTGCACAGTATTGGGCAATAGCAAGAAATATCTAATTGCACAATATTGTGCAATAGCAAGAAATTTTCAATTGGAGTCATCTTTCTTTGTCCAGAATAGTAGTTGAATCAACTTAAATCATTGTTTTATACAATATACACTGTATATTCACTTTTACTACCAACTGATAAATTAAAACAGTCTTTACCATTCAGTGATAACAAGCACTTTTTTTACATTTTAATATTTTATGATGTATTTAAATGAGTAGTTATTGTTGCAAACTCCATTAGATATTTGAATTGAGATCAGTTTTGGAATAAGGGAAAGGGGGATGTGAAAAAAAAATTGGGGGGGGGGGGGGGGGTCAATTTTTCTCATTTCAGATTTCATAAATAAAAAGAAAATTTCTTCAAACATTTTTTTGAGAGGATTTATTTTCAACAGCATAGTGAATTGCTCAAAGGCAAAACAAAAATGTTAAGTTCATTAGACCACATTCATTCTGTGTCAGAAACCTATGCTGTGTCAACTATTTAATCATCATCCAAATTTAGAGCTGAATCCAGCTTGAATGTTGTGTCCATACTTGCCCCAACCGTTCAGGGTTCAACCTCTGCGGTCTTATAAAGCTGTGCCCTGTGGAGCATCTGGTTATCATTATACTATGGTTTGTTTTAATACAAAAATGTATATAAAATATTAATACAACTGTTCAAAATATATATAGCATCTTCCCTCAACCAATATAGTGAGTTCAGTATAATATACACTTCTTAGTTTTATTATTTGATTGACATGAATTGTTTATACTGATATCTGACATTGCCATTGAGACATTATGCAGACTGCCTTATGTAGGCATTAAAAATTTAAGGGAATTTGGGACATCTTTCAGTATTTCATTGGATGATGATTCAATATTTGTTTCCTTGTGTTAACTTTAGTTTGCAATTGCCTCATGCAAAGGATTAGGTCCAGTAAGACCCCTTTTTGGCCCCAAAATATAGCAGTTTTACAAAATTGTTTAGATGTAAACTTCTAGTTATTCATCGGAAAGTAGAATGCTACTGCTACATAAATGTGGGCTGTTTTCAACAATACAGCGCACATATATCGGGTACTAGCATCATTAAGTCATGCTAAATTACTGAAATCTTCACAATTTTAGAATTTTAGTTAAATTTTAGACGTTTTTTTTTCTTGAATGAAAGTTGCCGCATTGGTGTCCATTCTTAAAAATATTGAAAAGTAAGTTGTATTTGATGATAACACATAACATATATAAAGGTTGAGGATGAACACGAATCAGCCATTTCAATTAATATTTTATAGTGTGTCTTTCTATGTTGTGATGTTACACTATTGTTTCAGGTAAGGGTGAAGGTTTGGTACCATTTAAAAGTTTAAACCCCCTGCAATTGTGTGTCACCTGTCCTTAGTCAGGAATCTGATGTTTAGTAGTTTTCGTTTGTTGATGTAGTAACTAAGTTCATAAGTTTTTCTTGTTTCTTCTTTTTATACGCCCATTTATGTGAGTACATATGTATTATGGTATACCGTTGTGTGTCTGTCCATGGTCAACATGTTGGACATTAACTCATAAATGCTTTAACCATTTTGCATAAAACTTCGGTGAATTGTTTATATCTATTGACATGAGCTGCCTTTCATTTTTTATAAGGTTTAGATTTTAAGTTTCTGAGTAACAGGGTTGTTCATAAAAAAAGGTGATTTTCCAGTTTTTAGTCAATAACTCAAGAATTTTTTCTCCTACTTGCAAGAAATTTTGGTGTATTTTTTATATCTATTGACATGAACTCCCTTTCAATTTTTATAAATTTTTAATTTCTGAGTTACCAGGTTTTATATTCATAAAAAAAGGGTGATTTTCCAGTTTTCAGTCAATATCTCCAGAATGTTTTCTTTTTCTTGCAAGAAATTTTGGTGAATTGTTTATATCTGTTGACATGAGATCCCTTACAATTTTTATAATTTTAGATATTGGGTTTTTGAGTTACCAGATTTTATTCATAAAAAGATGGTGAATTTTTCCAGTTTTCGGACAATAACTCAAAAATACTTTCAGCAGCTGTTCTCATGAAACTTTTGTGAATTGTTTATAGCTTTGATGGAAGCTCCCTTTAGAATTATAAAATTTTAGATTTTACATTTCAGAGTTATGGCATGGGGTTTTATTCATTAAATAAAGGGGATTTTCCAGTTTTGGACAATAACTCAAAAATGCTTGTAGCAATTCTCATTGGATGGTTTTACTCTAGTAGTAATTTTTTGGGCCCTTTATAGCTTGCTGTGCATTGTGAGCCAAAGCTCTATGTTGAAGACTGTACTTTGACCTTTAATGGTTTTACTTTTACATGTTTTATAAATTGTGACTTGGACATGTTGGATGAAGAGTTGTCTCATTGGCACTCATACCACATCTTCTTATATCTATCATCTTCATTTTGGCTTTCACATGAACACATGTGTCTGTAATTGTAAAGTAATATGAAAATAGTTTCTGATAAATTTTTATGAAATGGATTTATATTTATCCTATAGGCTAGTTATCAAATTTGACCTCCCCTAGTATGTCAGGAAGGTACATGTACATGGATGTTTAAAAAATTCCACAAATGGTGAAGAAAATGGCAAGGGAAGACACCTAGTAAATGTTTCAAGTACAATTCAGCAATGGTAAGTATATTTTTTGTATGGTGCAAGATTTTTTTGCTGTGTTGAAAACAATTCGTGGCCTTCCGTTGTTTTTTGCTCTTTGTCAGACTTACTTTATTGAATATATATGTACTTTGTAAGACAACTTGCTTTCAATACATTATTTTTGCTGAAACTTTATTACTATATATTAAGGTAACTTTGCTGTTACAGTCTTTGCCAAACTGAAATTTAAACTTTTCTACTATACATTCAACTAAAACATCTTGAAAGTTCTTTCTGTCTGAATTGCTTTTTGTCTGAGACTTGTTGGTAAGACAGAGTTTGGGATTCACTGCTGTTACAAATAGTAAGGAGAATTTATTAAAAAAGATATTTAGACAATATACGTATAGTGTCTTGAAATATGAAATGTATTTGTATGAGGCTTAGAAACGGGAAAATGCGAGGTTCTACCGAGCATTTTCCCGTTTCGTGCCGAATACAAATAAATTTCATATTTCAAGACACTATACGTATATTGTTTTTATACTGAAATCGATAAAAAAATAAAAAAAATAATAAAAATATGAAACAAATATTATTAAAAAAAGGGTCTGGAATTACCCCCTTGGGGTACCATTTTGGGGTATTTCCATATGAGCGTAGTCTAGGCGGTAAGCATTGACAATTTAAGGAATTAGAAAGGGAAAATGAATTTAATTAATAACATTTGATAAACATGGTATATAAATTACCAATTTGAAGACATAACAGGTTTAAATTCATAAAAGTTTGACCATTGTTACTACACGTTGTCATGGTTGTGACGTGACGTTGTAAGTAGGCGGGGCTTATAGGTGAGTTGAGGTCATTGACGTATAAAGCTAACGTTTATACGTATAGCTTTATCTGTATAGTAAAATAGCTGATTGCAGTATAAAATGCAATAGAAAAACAACTGATAACTTATACTATACATGGTATATATCAATGAATCAACATTAGTAAATACACAGCGAAAAAAAAAGAAACACATACAATTGCAAGATGGCCCCTATATGGTTTTTTGAACCTCATGGAAAATTGACCATCAGGTCAAAATACAGCTATGGAAATTTAACCCCCATGTATGGAAAATTGAACATTGGGGTAAAATATAGATTTTGGCTTACAAAAAATGTATATATGATTATCTCTGAAAACAAAGCATTTAGAGCAAATCTGACATGGGGTAAAATTGTTTAACCAAATATTATGAAACTTACACACCCTGATAATATCAACTAAATGCAGATCAAGTACAAATTTGGGTAGGTCACTTTTACTGTTCTGGAGTTATTTCCCTTATTATAACATCATACCTATGCAAGAGGGAGCATCATCTGTGTCCCATGGAGATAAAAAAAAAAAAATTATGAAAATGGACAAATTTGACATTTTGATAAACCAAATATTTATAGTGAATCTAGTGTTTTATTTAGAGATGTCTTAAAGGATGGAACATCATGATTCGGCATGTATTACAGCTGATTTCCTTATGCTTGCAAAGTAAAACTTTGGTTGGCTTGCTTGCTTTGTTTGTATAATTGTTTATACAAGCTTTGTGAATAAGATTGACATCTTTAAACAATATATATATAGGCATAGTTAAACCTGTATATATTATATTTGAATTCAATTGGGTGTTATCCTAATATGATTGTACAATATACAAACAAAGCAAGCAAGCTAACCAAAGTTTTGCTCTACATGCAGTAGGAAATTAGCTGTAACCCTGTATGGAAAAACACTGTCATTGAGAGTGAATTGAAACTATTTGTACCTTTACCATGTTTATAATTAGTACAAAATGACATCTAATAAAGAATTAATTCAAAACTTAATTTTATTTCATTTATGTTACAGGAGTTTCTGGCCCCGGCGCCATAAAACTTTTTTTTGCTGAGTAAAAAAATATTCTCAGAATGAATTATTTTACTCAGCTGAGAATGAGAACTTTTTTATCCGCCATAAAAAAAATATTCTCAACGTTGAGAATATTCTCAGCTGAGAATTTTTTTTCTCAGCTGAGTATTTTTTTCTCAGTGATGTAAGTGGTAAAAAAGTTGTTTGAAAACTAAAACGTATATACCAAACTTCTCTAAAACGCAGTTTTATCTCTTAAGAAATAATGTAAAACATGAAAAGAATCTATGATAGATAAGATGAAAAGTAGCATTTAGTAAGCATCTGTAACCACAGTCCTGACAAAAAAGTCACAGAATATAAAGTCGGCAAATAATTTGTGTTATTATAAGAAATATAGAACCTAATAGATATTATAAGAGAAAGATCTTGAAATACTTGAGTTATTTACCCGTAGCATCTTATAAATATGTATATATATATTTTTTTAATATTTCTTTATTTAGATCTATCTTTTGTATTTTTTTAAGAGATAAAATGCAATCTTCGTTGACGTTTACGTGAAGAGTGCTTTCTTTCACGTCCGCACTTTTATCGAGTATGGCGTGCCAAATAAACATTTTGAAGATAATTATTACGGATCAATAACATACATTATGTATTCAGACGACATAAGACACCATGTGACAATTTTAAGAGAAACAGAGCTGCTTTTTTCTCACATCTACAATGGGGGGGACCAAAAAACGACACACCAAATATTTTTAAATCAATATGAAAGCCAGTAAATAATTTGAATCCGTTTTCAATATTCAAGATATATGTAACTTTAATATTAAATGATACAGAATTTAACATGTTTAATACGATTTAACAATTATGCAAGTCATAAAAATTGCTCTGCATAATGAGTTTAATATCATATTGCACAGGAAGAGAAAATAAAAGTACGACGTCGTGTGAGAAGGCATGTCATATACATTTTTTATATTTAATGTCCATTACAGTTATTAACAACACCTAGCTTGTACAAATATTATTTTCGAAAATAAAAACAGTTTAATAAAACAAACAAAACTATCCGATTTATGAGGGTCATGAAAAGGGGAGTAGGGGAAGATGTTCTATTTTTTCTCTATTCAGTAAGAAATATTTTCTTTAAAATTCTGATCGTGCATATGGAAATTTCCTTCTGTATCATGATTTTGACATGATAAATGATTTGTCTGGATCAACGACATATGAATGACAACAATACCCCCCCCCCCCCCCCCACCCACCCCCCGAATCTCTCACTGTACTACTGTACTGCACAAATGATACATTCCTGAATATCAATATTTTAACTATTAAATATGTGTTTAAAACCACAAACAGGGGGGGGGGGGGGATTTTTTTATTACTTTGTAAAACTTTTGATATCTAAGATAATAAATAGTAGATAGGTTGACATAACATGTGGGTATATTTGATTTATACATGTATTTGGTTTAGTAGATATGAGGTATCGGTACTGCAATCTAATTGATGTACCAGTAGTAAATTGTAAAAATAGATTATTAGAGAGAAAAGACATTGATAAGCCCAACTGTCCAACAAAATATAAAAAATTGCCTATCTATCATCTATTTTGGAGCATATATTTAAAATTTTATTGGAAGTGAACAAAAAAAAAAAAAAAAATCGAAAACAATGTAATTATCCGTCCTCGAGTATCAGTCAAACAGCCCTTACCCAAAAATGTTGTATTAAATTGCAATGAGTTATGGATCTTACTAAACTGGAACATAAGACGTAGTAAGCATGCTGGCGAACGTGAGCTCAGACTTTTTTGATTCTGTAGTTCTATTTAAAGTCATAATAAACAAGTGATCGGTGAAAAATAATGTTATTCCAATTCCTGAACCAATGATTACAAACATCATAAACTAAGTCTTCTGTGCACGATTTATCATTTTTTTTCGCCTAAATTTCGTATAATAATCGTCAATTTTTTTTTCAATCGGTCAGTGTTGTGAAAATATAGTAGGTAATTAAAGTTCGTGTTTTGAAGCCGAAGTTTAACGATTGTCACCTGTTTGTCAACAATCCACCAAAAAGCATGAATATTGAGCACGTATTTAACATGTACAATCAGATAATAGTTTATTTTAAGGACATCCATGCGTATTGCGATCACCGGATTTTTACGAGATGGGTCACACGGGGGTCACTTTGCATACGGAAAATATGTCGGGGAATTGCTTCCTGGAAGGAAACAATTAGAATAATGTAAACTTCTTCTTAATATGAACAAATTAAAGAATTTTCTTCAGAAAAAAGGATATGTACAAAAGTTTTATAATGAAAACTATCCATTGAGTTATAAAAAACATATGCATTATTTTTTTTTTAATTTGAGGTTTCTTATGGCTTTAATTACCGTTAGTTGTTCATTTATAAATTTTGAAAAATCTAAAGAAACTGAGATTTCAACTCTGACAAAGTTGACCTTCGTCTCTTTGCCATATTTCTGATTTGTTGTTTTCAATTTGTTTTCCACTATTACAGCGTTTTCGTCAATGATCATATTGGTCTGATCTCTGACACGAACTGTTTTATTATGGTGTAAATAAACTTTTAAGGTTTGTGTAATTTCTGACACAAGGCAGGAGAAGGATGTTAGGTTGACTTTGTCTGTAATAGTAGACAAATTGAAACGTCAAGATTTATTAACTCCTGATGCAAGATCGTGATTTTTTTAGAAATACTCCTGATTATGGATGTACAGAAATTGCAATGCTTACGTACATCAATTGACCAATTCCAATTACGACCAGTTCAATTTTTCACTCGTTTTACCTTATTCTTAATTTTTATATAAGAAAATTGTACATTTTAGCACCCTATTTTTCAGTCTTTTTTCTTTATTTTTTTTTGCACACTTTTTCTTCTTTTTTTGGGAGTAATTTCTAAGAAAGATCAGATATTCAAGAGCAAGCGGGATATGTTAAAAGTGAAGAAGTATCTACAATGAGAAGCTGTTTAATTGGTCGCTTTTTTTGTAGTATCCGAAGTTTTAAAATTTGGCAAGATTAATCTGGTACAACCAACTAACAAAGATGGGGTTATCAACTTACATTTTTAATTTTCATATGCCTTTACAGAATTATGAGACATATTTCGGTCGTTTTACCTTACTCCTATTTTTTATGTAAAAAATGCACATTTAAGCACCCCATTAATCAGATTTTTTAGACAACATTGATTTTGAGTATTCATCCTAAAAAATGCATGAAAAAAAAATATGTTAAGGAATAAAGACGTGTATGTTCCTTTGGATAGAATTTGATTTGAGGTGATAAGTGAAGTTCTTCATTGCAAATTTTAACAAAAACACTATCAACATTTGTAATTTTACATCAAATTACCTTAAAAAAAAACATTTAAGATTTTTTTTATACTTAAGTATGGTTTTGGCTATACTCAAATATTTAAGAATATTCTTAACTTTGAGTAAGAAAATATCTGAGAATTTTTTTATGGCGGTGCATTTTGCTGAGAATAAAAAAATTGAGAAAATTCTCAGGCTGAGTAAAAAAACTTTACTCAAATAGTTTTATGGCGTCGGGGCCTGGAAAGCCAAGCAAAACCAAAGGATATTTTCATAGAAAGGACTTCTGTAGGCAAAAAAAGTAGGTATGTGTATAAATATATTTATATTTATGTAATATTTGGAGAGAGATTTAAGAAATAAAAAATGTTTTAATCCTTGCTCTTCCAAACACATTGCAGTTGTTAAAGTTTCATTGGTTACCTATAAATGAATGAATGAAAAGTTTCAACTTAATTCTTATGGTTATAACACTTTAAAAACTGCTCGATTTTGTAAGTAAAAAGATCAGTTGTGGTTACATTTTGTATTGCAAGATTGTTTTTATTACAAATATTAATTGCTTCCAATTTTTAGCTACATATATTAAAGTTTAATATAAAAATAAGAAGATGTGGTATGATTGCCAATGAGTCATTACTCTCCACCAGAGACCATTGAAGAAGAATTTAAAAATTAGCAAAACTCATGCCCAATGTAAAATTAAAAATCATGTGTCTAAGACTTAAATATCAATCAGTAAACATCTAATTGATTTAGAGTCTAGAGAATAGACTGCCATTAATCATAGGATAAGGACATGATCTTGTACAATGCCAAAATATAGGTATCAACAGTTTGTAAAACTGGTCAACATACATATGTGTATAACAATAATGTTTAATTTGGTTTTAATTTACTGATAGCAAAATCAATATTTATATTTATAAAATACTTTCCAGTTTTATTCAAATATGTTGTTATATCAAAACGAGACAAATAAAAAAAATTAGATGTGGTATTATTGCCAATAAGACAACTCTCCACAAGAGACCAAAATGAGACAGAAAAGCATGTTTAAAAGTCACTGAGGATATGTCATTATTTTTAAAACTAACAACTTACAGTATATGGGAATAAATCAAATTAAGTTTTTAAATGTATGAATGTAATTTATTTTTTTCAGATGAAGACAACTTCAAGAAGAGTGACATTTAGAAGATAGAACATTCTATTGATATTGTTATTATGACAACAACAAAAAAACATAAAAAGTTGTGTAACGTTTTGAGATTGCTGTATAAAATAAAAGTAGAGTGAAATCAAATTTTTGGAAGTTTTTTGAAAAATTTATATTCTGCAACAACTAGACAACAGAGAAAAAAAATATGAATGAAATTCTTTAAAGTTGATTTATTGAATTTTTCATTTAACATGTTTAAAAAAATAATACAATCTCAGATTTCTCAAGACATTGGTTATTATCAAACCGACAAGGGATACAACCTCAAAATTATATTTAAATTGATGCTAGAGGAAACATCTTATACACTTTTGGGGTTTTCCTTTTCATATTACATGCATAAGTCAACAAATTTAATGTGTTTGTCAAAGTTTAACCATAAGTAACATTTTAACAAAAATTGTCAAATACATGTACAACATTCCACAAAATTCATTTAAGACAATTTTGACCTCTTTTTAAAAGAGTTGTGGTATAACTGCCAATGAAACTACAGAGACAAAAGATTGTCGGTTTATATTCTAAGAAATATTTCATATCATGGTCTTTTCAATCATCTTAGTGTCAAATGTACCTGATCAAGGTTTAAGAAACATGAAAATCATGTTACAGATATTTCTTTTGTTTATTGGTGTATTCAAACAGGAAAATTTTAAAGACTGATGAAAAGTGAAGTCTGGTCTGCAATATATGATTCTGATGTTGCTTGTCAAACATGTCAAAAGGAGATTTGTGGTCAAAATAACATGAAGAGATGTTGTATGATTGCCAATTGAACAACTATCCAACAGAGTCCATATTAAACTGATTAAAGCAATTATATGTCCAGGGAACAGCCTTCAAAAGTAAACATAAGTCGTCTTGGTTGTGTGGAACATATGGAATGTGAACTAGTAAACTTGACAGGTTTTATGGATGATTTGGAATAATATCTTATAATTTGTTTGAAATATGCATTATACGCATGTTTGTTACACACATGCTATACGCATCATTTAAAACGCATATTATACACATGTTTCTTACAACACATGTTTAACGCATGATTTTGAAACATGCGTTTTACATCACATATATTTTTCATGTGTAAAACACACGAATAACGCATGTTTTAAACATGCGTTTTACATAACATGTATTTTTCATGCGTAAAACGCATAAATAACGCATGTTTAAAACATGCGTTTTACATAACATGTATTTTTCATGCGTAAAACGCATGAATAACGGATGTTTAAAACATGCGTTTTACATGCGTGGTAGGAAAAAGACGTTTCCCATGCGTTACCAAACATATGTTTTACATATGTAAAACATGTGTAAAACATGCGTGGCACTTTTCCCTGTGTAGTGCCTTTCCTATTCAATATGTTTACACTTTTTTGATTTATATGTTTATTTTCTTTTGTAATATTTGAGCTTTTGTTCTGAAAATTCACAGTTTCATCTTTCGTTCTCTCGTCATTATTATCATATATAATCAGTTAATTCATATTGATTGTGGCTTATTTATTTGCATAACACCGACTTAAGTAAATTTCAATCTATTTGTCAATTTCATGGAATTCGTAATTATCAAACATAAATAGATAAAAGAATAAACCATTCCTTAGTGAATAAAGGAATATTGTTTTCAGTAATTAAGGAAGTATTTTCACCGTAAGAATATTTAAAGAATTATGTTTATTATAATGTTAAGTTATTTGCTCAATTTCCTTATCCCTTTTATCATGCATATTTATGCTGTAAAGCCTAATGATATGTACTTGCCATATATAGATAAGCAATTATAGTCTTAATTAAATTTATTTTTATTTGACAACAAGTATTTTTCACATAAATGATAAATCAAGGGATTGTACGACAACAGTAAATATAAAATATAATATTTTTAATAGCAGTTTGAGGTGATGAGCATTAATTTAAAAAAAAATAAGTATTAAATGTTTCAAAATAGTTTTTATACTACTAGGTATGAAGTTAAACATATAACACTTTTTTTGTCATAAGCGTACAATTTATTGGAGAAACTAGTTATGTGGATATGATAATTTATATAGATAAAAAATAACACTGCTAAACAAAGAAATGACATAATCTAAATTCAATTATCAATTTTTGGAGATTGTGTATCTTTTTTATATAGACTTTTCAGTATGATTTCACAGACAGAAAACAATGCTCATTTGCTATATCAGAGACATCTGTAGTACATGTATACCGATAGTCAAAACGCGTGTTTCATTTTTTTTTGAATTTGAATTTGCAGATCAATATAAAACTTTACTGAGGGAATCGCATGAACTGCAAGCGAATCCATATATGTACATATTTTATATTGGTTCACCTATATGCTGTTTTATGCATCCTTTGTACATGCTGTATTGAATTCAAGTAGGGCGGCCTAGTAGTATGATCTTTAATAAAAAAAATCATGAATAATTTCAGACTTTTTTATATCACAATCTCTAAAGCCCATTGTTAAGAACCTAAATCCCTTTCCTAATTAACCAAAAAAAGATGAGAAAATATTAAAATATCAGATAGACATTTTACTTATATAGTGCCATTTGTAATTGGCATTTTTTAAATGGGTATAATATAACACCACCTACATGATATCATTAATAGTTAGTTCTAAATGTCATTGACATTTAAGGATTGACAATATATTTACATGGTGTCATCATAATCTCGGATTTTATTAAGAAAATTGAAATAATGACGACTATTTCAACAAATATCATATGTTCATTGACATGTGCTAAAGTCCTTATTTTCGCATCAAATCTTGGAATCTTATTTTTTTCCCAAATATACCCATACATCATCTACTAAAGAGGAGATGTTAGAAAATCCAAAATCTTTTTCTGCTTTGGAACTGGTATCATAAGAATTACATTAAATGTCTCCGGAATTTATACTTTATATCTTAACTTAAGAAATATATGTTGAGAATAGTACCGAAACTACAAAGTCTATTTCATTAATTGACGAGAGTAGAAATATTGTCATGAGAAATGGCAAATCAAATCAAAAAAAGTTTTTCAAGTTTAATAAATTTTGGTATTAATACATCTCCAAAAAATTATACATTAAGGTTAAATAGAAAGAAGTTAATACTGAAAAACTTGGAAATTGTTTATACTTAAACTGAGGTTGCAATTCACTCAGGAAATAAACTCATCATAGATACCAGGATTAAATTATTTTTTATGTACGCCAGATACGCGTTTCGTCTACAAAAGACTTATCAGTGACGCTCGAATCAAAACAATGCTTAAAACGCCAAATAAAGTACGAAATTGACGAACATTGAGGACCAAAAAATCCTAAATGTTTTGCAAATACAGCTAACGTAATCTATTTCTGAGGCAGAAAACCCTTAGTATTTCAAAAATGCAAATTTTTGTTAACAGCTAATTTACAATTATGAACATCCACCAGCAGTGGCATCGACCCATTGGTTATAAATAAACTCATCATAGATACCAGGATTGTATTTTTTCATGTACGCCGGACGCGTGTTTCGTCTACAAAAGTTCACCTCATGAAGGTTTTTCCATAAACATGCGTCTTGCGCATATATGTATTTGTATTAAAAGTATATTTTATGATCATAATTTTAAATAGTATTCTATTTAGTGGAATAATACAATATCCTTTTACTGTCTAATAACAACAGTAACATTAAATAATAGTAAATACAAAACATGTCGCAGATTAATAAAATTAACATACAGCCTTATAAAAGACGATCAAATCGACTGAAAATATTAATAAACAATTGTCCTTGTACCATCTTACTTCTTTTGCCCCATCACTAAACATAGTTTCTAATTAATACCACATATGAACAAATTTCATATATTGACAATGAAACATAGTAGTTATCCACCATTTTCAACATAAGGATAGTCCTGTACCAAGTTAAGAATATGACAGTTGTTTGATTTTGACACGGTATATAACTTTAAGTTTTGAAATTTTCGCAGAATTCACTATTTTTGTTAATTTTGTTATTTCCTAATTATTTTTTTTTAATGATTTACTAGTCGACATGAATAAACAAAGCAAAAGGAACCTTAAATTGTATTATTTATTAAAGGATTCATTATTCAGTACAGAGGTAGTTATTTCCGAAAAGTAAAAAAATCAAATGATTAAATGAAACAAACCGCTTGTCCTTTTGTTATTTGGTTTTTTTTTTATGTGTTTCCATTTTGATAAGACATTGCTGATTGATAAATGAAAAACAATTATGATATACACCAACAAGCGACAACCACTGAATTAGTCTCCTACTTGGGACAAGCACAAACAGAATATGTGGCCAACCCTCTCCCCTTTACCCGAGGCTGTGGTGTTATAGAACGACATAAGAAAAAATAATAAAAATCCGATGAGAAGGGTTTTACTCATCAGAACGATAAAGTGCACATAAACACTCTTACAAATCAAAACACAAAGAAAGGATCTAAGAGTTCTTGCAGATACTGAAACTATTTCAAAGCCAAGAACTACTAATAAAATTTCAGGTGTCTTAGACTAAAATATCAATCAGTAATCATCCAACATCTGATTGATGTATTGTAGGACGTCAGTAACAATCAGGGGAAAAACAGGACCTCGTGCAATGCCAAAATATAGCATTTGATTGTAGAATTGTGAATAAATTGTTTTAATGATTCACTTTTATACACGAAAGGGTCTTCGGTAGGGCAGAGTGTTGAAAATTTTGTGTTGCGAGTTAAATAGACAGTAGTTTACCAATGTTCGAATCTGGTAAATAGAATAGGTAGAGACAAACAACGGCCGCAACCACAACACTGAGGGGTTCGAATGCCCTCGACCGCTTTGATAAGGAAACAGGGTCTCCTGGTATAAATGTATCACCCTTTATGTCAATTCACACTTACTTTAAATTTCGAGAAAAGGAAGCAAATAGTGAGTTACAGGTATGGCGATTTTACTGGTATCTTAGTCGACCACAACATGTCGTGACTGTGAGATGAGATACCGACACTTCATGTCGGTTAACCTATTGGTGATCATGATCGTGAACCTTATGCAGTGTTTATTTCAGTCGTTCTTCCACATAACGCAGATTTTGTTTAACGCAGAGTACAGATCTTTTTTAACCCGTCATATATTTTCGGTGTTTTCCGAAATTAGGAGCCAATGTTTCTTGTAAGTTGTCATTATTTATAAGTGTTGTCGTTTAATGTTTAAATCAAGCTGTTCTGGTTTTTTTTTTCTTTCTGTGGCGCTTTATTGGATTTACTCTCACAAGGAACGCTCAAACCTAAACATTTAGATCCATACATAGAAACTTAAAAAGCTATTTGAACGAATGGGACATCAAAAGATTAACTAAAGATATATTATGTTTGAAGGAGTGGCAAACAACAATTGACATCTAGCATATTGTTTTTACTATATTTGTTTAGCTGATTAGGAAGTTATGTTTACACCATTGACCTTTTTTGTTTTGTTTGATATGGTATCTTAGAGGCAATCTGCATTTGCAAGTTATTTCGAAAATAAAGTCAAAATATACCAAAGGGACAATACAAAATTATATGTCGAAGAAAAAAGGATAATAGGAAACGAAAATCACAAAACCAACGACAACGCTATAGGTATTCAGTGTTTTGTCATGGTTATTGATCGTTAACAAACTTAGTTTTTGTTGTTGCTTATGATTTATTCACCATACTGTCTTGTTGCGTACGTCGGAAATATTGGTCGTCTTCAGCTTCTTGTAAAAGTTTAAGGTGTTAATTCATAATTGAAATTGTCAAGACAAGGAAACAGCATTTTTTTACGCATTTTTTTTTTATAAATAATATTTTTTCTAAATAGTATCATAGGATTGTTTTTTTCTAGTTCATACCTATTTTTTACCTATGTCGATTGAATTGGAAAGTCTTTAAAGCAATAATAGTTACATATTTGCAAGTAAATTTTATATAGCCATATATTACAAGAGGGACGAAAGATACCAAAGGGACAGTCAAACTCATAAATCTAAAACAAACTGACAACGCCATGGCTAAAAATGAAAAAGGCAAACAGAAAAACAATAGTACACATGACACAACATAGAAAACTAAAGAATAAACAACATATAAGCATAATTAGTTTCAAATACATCAATCAATTTTAAATCCAGTAAACACAGATGCCGGTATGCCTTTTACCCAAGTACGTCTAAGGTACGTTCCTTCGGCTCCAACAACACCTATCCATGCAACATCTCCCTTTCTCATTTGAAATATAGCACTGCTAGAACCAGTCATCGCATCGCTAGTTTCGTCATTGTCTACAATGTTCTCTGCTATGCCATTTCCATTCACGAATAATGCACTTGTAAAATCTTTTTTTGGGTATGATAGTGTTGTCCATGAGAAAAAGTACAGACCCTCGTCTTTGCATGTAAACTTTCCACTTGCATTATCGTATCCGCCACCGACGTTGAGTGGTGTTTTGTCAAATATAACTACTGTTCCATCGATCAGATTTTCCTTTTTCCAGGACAGATGTGCGAAAAACGCATGCTTTTCTTTATCTGTAAAGACACAAGTGTACCTGATAAAACATTTATAATAACTGTGGAGATATACTAGGACGTTTGATTCCGAAAGTTGTCGTTAAAATATGTTGTACCGTGTAATTGTATTGAATAAGAATAGTGCAGAAACGTGTTTCAAAATATTTTTTATGTTATGAAATGTAAACAAAAAAAAATGACTTTAACATGTAAAGGCTTTAAAATCATATTGCATGCTGAAAGAGACATCGAGATGAAACAAAAAAAGTTCATAACTGACAGGAAAGAAAATTAAGACTGAAAGCCAATTGCATTATAAAAACTAAAAACGAAACACGTTCAGTGACATTAACGTACAGCGCTATAAATCCCAATTTAAGACATTTAGAAAATTAGAAAGACCAAGAACATTTTAACATGTTTTTTATAAACAAAAAAAGAGGACGAGGTAAACCATTCAATAATTTACTTTTACAAATTGTGACTTGAATGGAGAGTTGTCTTATTGGCACTCATACCACATCTTCTTATATCTATAACCCATGTTAACAGAACTATACTGGGAAAGAAGGAATGTCGATGGGTGGATACATTTACTACGCTTAATAAATATGATTAAATGACGATTACAAGAAGAAAAAACGTTTTTATTACAGTTCTTCGTCTTAAGTTTCGACCATTCCAAACTTAAAGTGACTTGGATCACCTCCAGTTTTTGGTCAGGTTTGTGTTGCTTAGACTTTAGTTTTCTATCTTGTGTATTGTTTTCTATTATTTGTCTGGTTTTTTTTCTTTTTTAACTATGGCGTTGTCAGTTGATTTTCGATTTATGATTTTGACTGTCGCTCTGGTATCTTTCATTCCTCTTTTAGGGCAAGACCAGATATCTTTCTAACCAAAATATTAAAGACGGTCTCGGTCTTCTTATAGTTTTTATATGCGATATAATAGTTTTCTTTCAATATCAATTTTACAGATTTGAACAAACGTTCGTTAAAAATGAAATGCTCAGTAACCTATTATTCAAAGCTACTTAAAAAGAAATATGTTCTTTACTGGTCATACAAACAATACCAACAAGAGAATTCTTAGAGAAAAAGGTAAAAATCACAATAATACCACACGTCGAGGAAAACCCAAAACGGAAAGTCTCTTGTCAAATGGCAAAATCAAAAGCTCAAACAAATATATAACAGCTGTCATATTCCTGACTTGGTACATGCATTTTCTTATGTAGAAAATGGTAGGTTAAACTTTGATTTATATCTAGCTAAACCTCTCATTTGGACAGTAGCATAACATTCCATTATATTGACAACGATGTATAAGCATTAGTAAGAAACGTTCCGTTTACTTTGAGGGTCAATCATTGTTTGTTCAATTGATCTGTAATGATAGTAGATATTTGTTTGCGATTGATTGCCAATAGAGTTAGTCTCTTTCATCTATCACATCATTTTTAAATATGAGATTGTTTTCGCAGTCACTTGTCGTGATTCTAATATAAAAAATCTTAATTGAAGTTTAAAAGCTTGAAAGATCAGATTCACAATAACCTGTCTACATGATAGATGAGTCATGCATAATGTAGGTCCAGTCTACTAATCAATATAATTAAAACAAATTGTAAACGAAAATATAATATATAAAAATTATTTTTTTTGGTTCAATTTATTATTGAAATAACCAATAAAATCCAGGAAAAGTTTAACAACAAGCGTACATGTATTTAGGAATACAAATTACTTACATTGTTATAATGTAGTGCAATATTTGACCATAGGCTGTTTTGTAATGCTAAAGCATTTTTATATTGATATATTATATTTACCTTTCTGATTAAGCTGTTTCATCTTATCGACGATTTTTGCTAAAATGAATAAGGAAAAATATAGCCATGATTCTAAATGTTATATCAACTTTTCTAACCAAAGAGCAACAAGTAACGATATGACTCAAAATAACTTATCATCTCATAAAATCGGGTTTCACGAGTGATTATGTAGCCAGATGAGTAACTTGGAAATCCTGGTTTTTACGCAATAAGATGGATGAAGCTGAAAATACTGGGCGAAATGAAATATTTGCCAGGCACATTAATATATAAAATGAGATAAAAGTTTGAAAAGTATATAATCGGTTAGAAATGAAATTCACAAACTGTTGAAGTAATTTAAATTACAGAGTCTAATTTGCCATATAAGTTTCATTAACAAAGAAATTTATCAAAATTTAACATTCACAAGGGTTTTATCAGATTGTATTTCAATTTGGGTTAGTATTTTCTACTTCTTCTGGAAAAGAACTACGCACTCAGGCCCTGTCATAAGGAACATGCAAGAAATTAGTACATATCTTAAACAAAATAATTTCTACGCAAACAATAAATTCGTCAATGAGTAATATATTTGGGTATTGATTGTATCAAATGAAAGCTTAAGAACTTGGGATCACTGCAGAATTATTGTTTTAGATTTCTTTTAAATATAAAACAAATGACACGTTAAAATAATAGGATAGCCAGTTTGTCTTCTTGAATTGATCAGAAGTACCCATTTTCTGTACAACACAATGTCTGGGAAACAGTGTGCTCTGATATATATTTAAAGATATGTTGAATGTTTACGGATAAGTCAGAATAAGGTATAGTTTTGACATGAAATGACTGTTTCTTTATTCAAAGTTACAACATTACGAGGTTGCAGAATGTTAAATTGAAATCAATGGGGTTATGAATTAGTGGTAGTATGCTTTTTAAAGATTTAAGATATTGATTATTTTAGTGTTCACAATTTCTAAAAATTAACATCTCAATGACTTATCAATCAAATTAGATGATTTCAAACTTTACATTAAAATGACATAAAACATAAAGAAAAATTGTCAAAATAAAGAAAAAACTGTTTTCTGCTACACAATTCGAAGACAAAGGAAGGGATTGAATAGTCAACGTGCAATAAATGTTAAGGTTTTAACCAACCGAAAACTTCCAAAGATTAGTCTGAAAGTAATTGCCAAACCCTAAAAACTTTTACTTCCCAAAGTGATAGAATAAGCCATAACACGTCAAAAAAACTACACTCCAATTGGATAAAACATTAATTGACAAATGTGATTAATAATAATTTAAACTGTCTTATCCGTTTACAATTTCAAATTCAATTCAAGATATGAAAATTAAAAGATTGACGTTTCTGCATTTCCGTGCTTTCACGAGAGCATTTGTGTTATCATAAAATATTTGCAGAGACGGTTGTAAACGGAAAAGAGAAAAGTATTACTCAAAAATCTCTAAGATAAATATATATTTAAAAAAGTCGTAAAACTACAATTTTCTCTGTAAACCAAACTGCGACTGTCATTTACCTGTGTAAACGACGAGGGGGTGAAACTATACATCTTTATGTAAATATAGAGAAGATCAGTCTGCTAAAAGTTTTTTTTTAAACGGACGACGGACGAACAACCAGTGACATCATCAGTACACACTGTTCATTGCACTTAAAGGTATTGTTCCTGATATAAAAAGAAATGAATAAGTTAACCAAAGTAAAGAAGATAAATACATCAGATGTTATTGAAATTATTTACCTTCAAGTTCTGTTTGGACAGCACGCGTTTTATTTTCTACCATTGTTTCGACCATTCCTGCCATGGCTTTCGACACGCCTAAGCTAACTTCCTGTTGAATATATTCATGTAAGTATTTATTCATCTTGGTTACATCCAAATCGGCCTTTAAGGTTGCTCCAATGTTATCAACTAAAGGCATGGAAATCATGTTATCGTATGATGAAGGAGCACTGTGCAACTGTCCCATCAAACAGGAGAACATTAATAAAATGTTTATTCTACCAAATAACATGTTGTTGTCGTAATGAACACATTCGTACAAAAATAATACAGTAAATGAATTTTCTTTTAAGTGTTCCCCTTTTAAATGTTCTGTGTTTTGTTTTGTTTTGTTCAAGTTTTTTTTATTTTACGAATTGTTTTGAGAGTTTTTTCTCATGCTGTGAAGAGCTAGAAATAAACTGTTTGATATAACTTAACTAATTACATAGTAAAATAATACTTATTTTTCGCTACGGAAAGACAGGTGTTAAGTTTAATTAGATCTAATTACTGTATCAGATATATATGAATATGCACTTTTATCTTTTATTTTAGTATATTCTGGTAAATAAGTAGAATCCGGTTTCATGATTATAAAAGGAAAACGTGTAGATAAACTCATCATAGATACCAGGAGTGAAAAAATGTATTTGCGCCAGACGCGTAGATTCTATCCTATCTAATAACTTATGGATCCTGTGTCCAAGCTTACAAAACTTATCAAGCCTGGACACATAATCTGTATTATGATCAAATTGTGTGGATTCTGCTTCTTATAGATATAGAAATATGTAGTTTGATTGCTAATGAGACAACTCTCCATCCAAGTCACAATTTATAAAAGTAAACCATTGCAGGTCAAAGGACGATCATCAACACAGAGCCATGGCTCACACCGAACAGCAAGCTTTAAAGGATCCTAAAATGTTATCAGTGTAAAACAATTCAACCGGAAAAATCAACGGTCTAATCTATATAAAAAAAAAGGAGAAACGAGAAAAGCTTTTGAACCAAATCAACAAATGACAACTACTGAACATCAGATTCAATGCACATTTATGATTTAACTTCAACAGAAACTCGAATCCAAAATTTGGAACTGTCAAATGAGATGAATACATGCGGATGTATACCAGTCCATGATTTATATTTATTGTCAAAAAATTGACCCTGGAGCGTGTAATAACTTCGGGGATAGTATGCAGTATATACGTGTTTTATTTTTTACTCCAATGGCACTTAAAATTTTATTTTTTAACAAACTTCAATTTTTATCTGTTAAAACATGTTTGGTTCAAATCGTACAATACCTATGAAGAAGCCTAATCTTTTGAATTAAAATGTAAAGATATGAAGAACCAACAATATTTTGATATTGCCATTTGATTATGGACTTTCCCCATTTGAATTTTCGTTGCAGTTCGATATTTTTGTAATTTTTCTTTTTACTGTTGCAGATATATTGAAAATGATTGTACGTTTAACCCATTAAAGCTCAAAGAATTGTTTTGATAATCCACTTCTAATTAATGCTAGTAATAAAAGGCAATTTGTCACAGTTCGGATTCGCCTTAAAGTTTTAAAAGATGCTTTACTTCCTTGTGGTAATGAACCTGTCAAATAAATAAAATTAAAGGGAGATCACTTATCATCGTTGACAGTCATGACAAGGGAGATCGATTCGTCTTTTTTAACTGCATCCTTTTGGGCACGATTGTTTGAATATATGTTGAGTTTTATAGTGCTTAGTAATTTTTATAAAGTTTGCTTAGGATTTCAAAGAATATTAGATATGTTAAACTTTTACTAGCCATTCATAGTTCTAGAATATCAAACCACGGTTTTGATTAATGATATGTTGTTTTCGTTAGTACACTTGTGTACTTTAAATTTAGAAACATTTCTGTTTTTTTTTTTTAAAAGATGTAACTGTTATTTTTCTTCTTCTTATCGTGTGTTATGTAGATATATTTTAAAAACATTATTTTATAATTTAACCAATCATGACGAATTTATAGTAAAATTAGAATAATGATGGTGAAGAAAAATCAAACGAAAATGTATCAACCTTTTTTATGTAAATATACTTTAAAGAGATATTACATTTAGCCTACAAATTGCTTTATTGCTGAATAAAAGTAAAACGTTTTATTTGTTTTGCTTTCAGTGTCGATTTCTGGAATAATCTTCACCAGAGTCATACTGCCGAAAATTAAGACAACCAGGCAGGAAGAATAATATGTATTTGGGCTATATCACCAAAAAGAGATGAAAAAAGAAGAAAATTCAAATTCTGCTCTCAATTTGGCCGGAAAAGGCAAAAATGTTATCTTAGTACATCCCACCGTATTCTTTGATGCACATTTTTTTTTTTAAACTTAATAAGGCATGATTCATGTCAAAACATTGATTATTGCGTAAACGATGCTTTCGATGACATACAATATACTGGTATCTGCTGATTAATGATACACTTAAACGGAAAGATCACAATAAGAAAAAATTGTAACTACACATACGAATGTTGTTTTTTTTCCATTTCTTACAAATTCATATTTGGTGTTTTTTTTTTTTTTTTCTTTTTACATAGGATAGCTTAAGAATTCGTTTTTCCATATTTTATATAATCCTTATCTGAGACAGTATGATTCCCTCATTCTCAGGTTACATTTATCGTTTTAAAAAACTTTCGATACCACTGATACGATAACCACATTGGTATTTTGTCCTAGCTGTATGGAAGTAAGGTATTTTTATCGGTTAACCGCTATTTATATACCGGTTAACCACTATTTTTATCGGTTAATAGCTATTAATATGTAGGTTAACCGCTATTTTTATCGGTTAACCGCTATTTTATCGGTTTTCCGCTATTTCTTAATGTTAATAACTTCTAATTTATCGTCTTTGCACAAAACAAATAATTATTAAAAATAAGTAAGTGATTGATGGAGGAGGTTTATCGCTTAACCTGTTAACACAGTAATTTTAATTGCTTACTCCTCCCATTTTTGTCAATTAAAATTATTTGAAGAACGCCCACATGTTCCGAGCGTTGAGTACGTGGCAATATTATAGCACATAACACTATATCGCACGCCAGTAATCTTTATTTTATTTATGACAAAACGGATTGTTTTGCATGAATTAATCACAAAAAAATGGATTCATTTACCTATCAGCTTCCCCTCTTCTCCCACCCTACCTCCTTTTTAGCTCACCTGGCCCGAAGGGCCAAGTGAGCTTTTCCCATCACTTTGCGTCCGGCGTCCGGCGTCGTCGTCCGTCGTCTGGCGTCCGGCGTCCGTCGTCCGTCGTCGTCGTCCGTCGTCGTTAACTTTTACAAAAATCTTCTCCTCTGAAACTACTGGGCCAAATTAAACCAAACTTGGCCACAATCATCATTGGGGTATCTAGTTTAAAAAATGTGTGGCGTGACCCGGCCAACCAACCAAGATGGCCGCCATGGCTAAAAATAGAACATAGGGGTAAAATGCAGTTTTTGGCTTATAACTCAAAAACCAAAGCATTTAGAGCAAATCTGAATGGGGTAAAATTGTTTATCAGGTCAAGATCTATCTGCCCTGAAATTTTCAGATGAATCGGACGACCTGTTGTTGGGTTGCTGCCCCTGAATTGGTAATTTTAAGGAAATTTTGCAGTTTTTGGTTATTATCTTGAATAATATTATAGATAGAGATAAACTGTAAACAGCAATAATATTCAGCAAAGTAAGATTTACAAATAAGTCAACATGACCGAAAAGGTCAGTTGACCCCTTTAGGAGTTATTGCCCTTTATAGTCAATTTTTAACCATTTTTCGTAAATCTTAGTAATCTTTTACAAAAATCTTCTTCTCTGAAACTACTGGGCCAAATTAAACCATACTTGGCCACAATCACAATTGGGGTATCTTGTTTAAAAAATGTGTGGCGTGACCCGGCCAACCAACCAAGATGGCCGCCACAGCTAAAAATAGAACATAGGGGTAAAATTCAGTTTTTGGCTTATAACTCAAAAACCAAAGCATTTAGAGCAAATCTGACGGGGGAAAAATGATTATCAGGTCAAGATCTATCTGCCCTGAAATTTACAGATGAATCGGACAACCTGTTGTTGGGTTGCTGCCCCTTAATTGGTAATTTTAAGGAAATTTTGCTGTTTTTGGTTATTTATCTTGAATATTATTATAGATAGAGATAAACTGTAAACAGCAATAATGTTCAGCAAAGTAAGATTTACAAATAAGTCAACATGACTGAAATGGTCAGTTGACCCCTTTAGGAGTTATTGCCCTTTATAGTCAATTTTTAACCATTTTTTGTAAATCTTAGTAATCTATTACAAAAATCTTCTCCTCTGAAACCACTGTGCCAAATTAAACCAAACTTGGCCACAATCATCATTGGGGTATCTAGTTTAAAAAATGTGTGGCGTGACCCGGTCAACCAACCAAGATGGCCGCCACGGCTAAAAATAGAACATAGGGGTAAAATTCAGTTTTTGGCTTATAACTCAAAAATCAAAGCATTTAGAGCAAATCTGACATGGAGTAAAAATGTTTATCAGGTCAAGATCTATCTGCCCTGAAATTTTCAGATGAATCGGTCAACCTGTTGTTGGGTTGCTGCCCCTGAATTGGTAATTTTGAGGAAATTTTGCCGTTTTTGGCTATTATCTTGAATATTATTATAGATAGAGATAAACTGTAAACAGCAATAATGTTCGGCAAAGTTAGATTTACAAATAAGTCAACAATGACCGAAATGGTCAGTTGACCCCTTAAGGAGTTATTGCCCTTTATAGTCAATTTTTAACCATTTTTCATAAATCTAAGTAATCTTTTACAAAACTCTTCTCCTCTGAAACTAATGGGCCAAATTAAACAAAAGTTGGCCACAATCATCTTTGGGGTATCTAGTTTAAAAAATGTGTGGCGTGACCCGGTCAACCAACCAAGATGGCCGCCATGGCTAAAAATAGAACATAGGGGTAAAATGCAGTTTTTGGCTTATAACTCAAAAACCAAAACATTTAGAGGAAATCTGACATGGAGTAAAAATGTTTATCAGGTCAAGATCTATCTGCCCTGAAATTTTCAGATGAATCGGTAAACCTGTTGTTGGATTGCTGCCTCTGAATTGGTAATTTTGAGGAAATTTTGCCGTTTTTGGCTATTATCTTGAATATTATTATAGATAGAGATAAACTGTAAACAGCAATAATGTTCGGCAAAGTTAGATTTACAAATAAGTCAACAATGACCGAAATGGTCAGTTGACCCCTTTAGGAGTTATTGCCCTTTATAGTCAATTTTTAACCATTTTTCGTAAATCTTAGTTATCTTTTACAAAAATCTTCTCCTCTGAAACTACTGGGCCAAATTAATTCAAACTTGGCCACAATCATCTTTGAGGTACCTTGTTTGAAAAATGTGTCCGATGACCTGGCCATCCAACCAAGATGGCCAACCGGGCTAAAAATAGAACAGGGGTAAAATGTAGTTTTTTGCTTATAACTCTGAAACCAAATCATTTAGAGGAAATCTGACAAGGAGTTAAATTGTTAATCAAGTCAATATATATCTGCTCTGAAATATTCAAATGAATTGGACAACCGGTTGTTGGGTTGCTGCCCTCCAATTGGTAATTTTTAAAGAAATTTTGCTGTTTTTGGTTATTATCTTGAATACTATTATAGATAGCGATAAACTGTAAACAGCGATAATGTTCATCAAAGTAAGATCTACAAATAAGTCCACATGACCTAAATGGTCAATTGACCCCTTAAGGAGTTATTGCCCTTTATAGTCAATTTTTAACAATTTTCATTAATTTGGTAAATTTATGTAAATTTTTACCAAATATTTTTCTCTGTTACTAATGGGCAAAGTTCATTATCGATATAATTGTAAGAAGCAAGAATGTTCAGTAAAGTAAGAACTTCAAACACATCACCATCACCAAAATACAATTTTGTCATGAATCCATTTGTGTCCTTTGTTTAATATGCACATAGACCAAGGTGAGCGACACAGGCTCTTTAGAGCCTCTAGTTATATTTACGCCGACATAACCACACGGTAGACGCTTTTCTGGTGGTAGAATTTCCCCTCTTCATTCCTTAATATCATAATTTATAGATCGATTTGTGAATTATTGTTGGTTGGTTCATTCTCTTTATAAAAAAAAAAAGGGGGAAACATATTAAGCGCTAGTTGTTTTTAGCTTTTTAACCATCTTTAAAGATTCAAAAGGATACGTAAGACGCAGAAATTAACAACTATATGACACCTTCAACAATGAGTAAAACCCATACTGCATAGTCAGCTATTATATAAGGCCTCGAAATGACAAACGTAAAACAATTCAAACGAAAAAACTAACGACCTAATTGATGTACAAAATAATAAACGAAAAACAAAACTGTAACACAGCAACAAAGAGTAAATAAAAAAACATTAGTTGACAATAAAGTAGAATGTGCCATGGGAATTTACAAAACATATAATGGCACAAGTAACACGATACCGAATTGCATATCTCCCGATTTTTTGAATATTTTGCACACATTTTGACTTTAATCCGAATTAAATCGGAATATGAAATACAAAATAGAGGTCACAATTTTTGTTTTCTTCGATGATCCCTAATGCCAAACTTCCACCACCAAGCGAAATCAAAATCTTGATCGGGCCTGTTTATGACTTCTATCCGACTGTTTTTCGACTGTACACGACTTTAACTCGACCATTCACGACTCCAACCCGACCACTAATTGATTATAAAATATTCGATAATTCCGTCAAATTTACGATCTCTACACGATCTTTACTCGACTAGTTAGACCAAATGAACTATACTCGATCACAGCCTAATATCTACCAAACCATATCGACCAGATCGTATAGATAGTTGTTGGGAAAAATTGTTGCATACAATAAAGTGTAATGTGCTACATAGAATTGCTACGTGTTCAACACTAAAATTTTGTGTGTTCGTTTGCCAATTAACAATCTATAACTTGGGTGGGAGTGATTGGCCAAAAATAGATATATGGGAGGCGTAAACAATCCACACTACTATTTTAATGTAATGTAATGGAATTTGATGCGACTGTCATACAAGTGAGAGGTTTAGCTAGCTATAAAACCAGGTTCAATCCACCATTTTCTACATTAGAAAATGCCTGTACCAAGTCAGGAATATGACAGTTGTTATCCATTCGTTTGATGTGTTTGGACTTTTGATTTTGCCTTTTGATTTTTGATTTTCCTTTTTGAATTTTCCTCGGAGTTCAGTATTTTTGTGTTTTTACTTTTTAACAGGTTGAGCGATACAATTTGTCCTACAATCACTTACTCATTTAAAATAATAAGTTATTATGTGTATACACTATAAATTAGAATTGATTATGTTATAAAAAATAGCGGTTAACCGATAAAAATAGCGATTAACCGATAAACTTAGCGGTTAATCGACATAAAAGTAGCGGTTAACCGACATAACAGTACCTGTTAACCGATAATCAAAGAGCAGAATGCTCTGAGGGATACGATTGCCATAGTTTTCATTGACACATGTATAGCAGTTCTGCCAACTTTTCATTAAGCAAATGTATGAGATTTGGCCAAAATTGAAAAGATCAAAGAGGAAAAAAATAGATCCAAGGATACTGCCACAAAAAGCATGAACATGCGTGAGTCTCAAGCATTTTTGGCAGCCCTGGTACACCTGGATAGTATTATTTTCAAAACTAATTCAACTGCACATGCAAAATGTAATAATCTGAATAGTTACTCAACTTTAAAAATATCCAATCCCGGATACAAGTGTATGAGCAATGTACTTATTGTGTTTTATTTTTGTACTTAACTTCGTATCTTATCACCGTTAATTCTACTAGGAGGAACCCCATTTCTAACGCTTTAAATATTAATGGTTTTGGTCAGTGGGCATGACTCCTTTCCGTACACACTCCTCTGTTTAAATTGAGATCGTTCTTAGATCTTCTTAATATAATACGACGTTTATCGACGTCTAACATGTCTAACAAATTATTTTTTCTTGACGAGTCGTATCGTATTTCGTTGACGGAAAATACTTCCGGAAGGGAGACAACTCGAAACGATAATATGAAAGACTCCGTTTCGGCTGAAGGGGTGTTATAGGTAAACATATAATTTAAATGTAAATATTTTAATTTAAATGATGCACATGATTTAAAATTATGCAACAACAATAACCCTCAATAGCAGACAGACATAGAAAGAATCCCATGAGTTTCAAATTAATCAATGGAGTGGGGAATCCAGAGCAACCACTCAATCTGATACCCCTTGAAATCAAGAAATCTATACGCATGCGCATTAATACATAAACAAACCCGCAACTTGCGATTTGGAACAAGAATGTGTATTAAGGATGTACTTAGTTGAGGTTAGGTGAAAATTAATAAATTAAGAAGTTAAAATCGATACTATAAGCTGGTGGAGCATAAATTAAGGATAAAAATAAGCTAAAAATATTGATAGGTCATGGAGCTCCTTTTCGAGATATTTGAGATTTAAAATATGGCGGGAAAAGGCTGACTCGGACTTTTACCTTATATTTGCATTGGTATTATTAGGTCTCAAAACAAAAGAAAGAAAATTAAGAATCTTCTAAAATTTTGGTAAATTACCTTTCATGAACTATTAAGTCTTGTATGAAAAAATAAATGGGTGTTATGGGGCAAAATATGTTACATTGTATTGTATGGAAAAACACCAAGGAGTCTGAATATTTGACACAAATTCCAAAACCTCACCTAAGAACATCCTTAAATGATATGATGAATGTTTTCATTTCTTTATGAGAGTACAGTATCAAATATCAGTTTCATAACGGTAAAATATAGAAAAACTCCACTTCAGTTCTTATATGACAGAAATAGAATTATCGGAATTCAGAGAACTATCGCATTTATCAAAACTGGGGAATTCCCTCTGACGTGTTTCTAAATTTATAAAAACACTAAATATAAATACTGCATAATTCTGATTTTCCGTGTTGAAAAAAACACGCATATAAGTCAAGGGAAATATCAACATGAAGATTATGAGAAGAACATTACAGGAAAGTTGTTTATGTTCAATTTTTTTGCTTGTTTTTACCTTTTAAAGCAAGACAATCATAAGAATCTGAGATGTTGCTTAATGTTTAGAATAAAACGGTTGACGTGAGGGAATGCAGCCCTGAGTCAACGGTAAAAGTCTACAGATTGCTTGTAGGCAATCCTATCCCAAAAATAGCGATTAACCGATAATAGTACCGGTTAATCGATAAAAATACCTTTTGAACCAAATGGTACACCATAGTAATCTATATGACAATGGTCCAGTTTTGACATTTTTTTTTGTCTAACAAGTACAAAGTTGAAGAGCATTGAGGACCCAAAATTCCAAACAGTTGTGCCAAATACGGCCAAGGTAATCTATTCCTGGGATAAGCAAATACTTAGTTTTTCGAAAAATTCAGAGTTTTCAAACAGGAAATTCATAAAAATGACCATATAATTGATATTCATGTCAACACCGATAGACTATTGTTATTCTGGTTGGTGGTATAGTTGATGTTCTATGACAATCCTTTATATCATATAATTCGTAAAGTACTGCAGACTTTGTCTTTGACAAATATGTAGGAATCGATCGACAAATTACTCGAGTTAATGAAAAGGTAAAATTTTGCTAATCCTTCTGAATTCATCCTTAACATAAAATTGTTGAACCAATAAAAGCTAATTAGTTGTAAGTTTTGATGGATGATATAAGCGAAACATCAAAGCACTTTCTTAGAAGAATCGCTCACAATAATATGTGTTACTGTTTTATTATAAAGAGCTAGCCCGCAAACATCACGCGAAACTTGTCCTTGTGATAGAATCAACAACCACAAGCATCAGAAGATTAAACGAAACAAAGGACAAATTGTCTCCAAAGCATTAGGTTTCAGAGGATTTAATAACAAAAGAAAGGGAAGTGTTTCCTACCATGGGGTTTCAAAAGAATTAAAGAAAAAAGGACAATGTTCTCCAAGTATTTGGTATCAAAAGAATTAATGAAAAAATGACAATGTTCTCCAAGTATTTGGTATCAGAAGATTAAATGAAAAACGGACAATGTTCTCCAAGTATTTGGTATCAAAAGAATTAAGGAAAAAAGGACAATGTTCTCCAAGTATTTGGTAAGATTAAATGAAAGAAAAATTAATGAATACCCTATGGATTGTATATAATAAAATTTTCAAATGAACTGTAAACGTACATTCAATAGGGGGCCCCCCTCAATCTACTATGTAGGTCGCTCGCACCTTGTATTTGTAAACCGTGGTATAACAACATAAGAACAAACTGTAAATAATTGGTATATCAGTTTGGAAGAAAAGCTCATGAAAAAAAAACAATAACAAATGACACAAAGTATATGATATATTTTATCATTTTAGCTGTTTAGGATTCGTAGCTTATTTGACACTTTAACTAACCAACTGAATAAAGGGAACATTTGTTACTGTTAATTTTGTCTAAATTCTGATTCTTAAAGTATAAAAACAGCTTTTATATTTAAATATTCGGTAACAGATATGTTTAAGTCTTGGGTCTTTTAATGTTTTATGACAAGAACAAAATAAGAGCGTTAAATGTTGAATTAAAACCAAGTGTATACGATGAGAGCAACAAACCAAAAGTTAGCCATATTTAGAAGTTCATTTGAAATACAGTCCTAAGATTTTCAAAATGATGTGGATGCAGGTTTTGTGGGGAACATAATGGATTTCGTGTGTGTATATGGCATTGCCGTATATCTGTTTATTTCACATAATTATTTTGCAATACATTTGTAACTCAAAAAGTGTTTAAATTTCAATATCCTAGATGACATTTCGATAATTCTGACGTCAATACTGTGACAGAGCATGACTTTTTGAAAGTAAACAGATATGAGAATGAGAAAAGAATGAAAATAGATTAGTGATGTCTATGACGCAATAAATGATAGGACATAGATCTGAGGAGGTACACAACTATAGAAGCTGGACTTATATTTGACTTTTGTATACATTTACTAGTTGATACGGTATACTAAGGATTGCATTTTATAAGGGCAAGTTTCACTGACGCCATCATAATTTAATTGACCGTTATGGAATAACTATGATATTTGGTTATATTTTGCAAAACGTTTAGGAATTGTTCCCAATGCTCTTGAACTTCATACTTTATTTGTCTTTTTAACTTTTTTATTCGAGAGTCACTGATGAGTCTATTCTGGACAAACGAGTGACTGGCGCAGACAAAATTTCAACCCTGGTATCTTTGATGAGTTTATTTACAACTACTGGGTAAATGCAACTGCTGGTGGAGTTTTATTCCCAAAGGGTATTACAAGCACAGTAGTCAACACTTCTGTGTTGACATAAATTATCATTGATATGGTAATCCTTATAAATTAACTGTTTACAAAACTTAGAAATTTTAAAATACTAAGGCTTTTCTACCTCAGGAATAGATTACCTTAGTCGTTTTTGGCAAATCTTTTAGAAATGATTGGTCCTTACTGCTCTTCAACTTCGTACTTTACTTGGCCTTTTAACTTCTTTTTTTTCTTGAGTCACTGTCTTTTGTGGACAAAACGCGCGTCTGGCGCAAAGACAAAATTTCAATCCTGGTATCTATGATGAGTTTATTCACTGATAGTGACTGCATTTCCTTCCGGAAAACCCGGATTTAACCCATGGTTGGGTTACTGTAGATATTTTTTTTCCTGGTGTGCTGTGTTTAGTGGTGTGCACTTTAGTTTTTCTTTTGACAGCGATTATTTTTTCCTGCATGATAGTTTTTGGATGTCCCTGTAATCTTTTAATATGGATGCCGAACCAGGACTTCGATTTATTCTTTAAATTTTATCTATGATTTTGAAGTTTAAAGCCTAGATCAATTTTACATTTGCTTTTTGTTGTTATGACATTAAAACTCATTTCAAAAGAGTAAAAGGTTTTTTTTCCAGATTCCTCGTGATTAATGATAAGAATAACATGTGTTTTATCTAAGTTTAAGTTCCTCATAAAAGTTTCAAATCAGAATACCATTGGCAGCCAAGATAAACCTGTTTACAGACATCTGTGTATTTAAGAAAATAAAATGAAATATCTCTAGTCATGGTTCAGAGTAATGGCAAATGAGATTGATTTGTGATTTTCTACTTGATCTTGTTTGGGTGTGATTATGCATGGGAGTATATGAAGGGTTTCAAAATATTTAATTTGTGTTAAAACTTTTTATCAAACATTCAGTGATTGTGATTTAGAAAATAAATTTTCAAGGGAGTTTTCATAATGATATATTCCTCAAAAAGTGTTTGTAGAGGTTGAAATTACTAAGATACTATAGAAATATAAAAAGCAAACCAGATATATCCACACGAAAAACAACAGTCGTGAATATCATATCGCTGAATTTGAATGTTATAGAACAACTATTTTGAATTCACATCTTCTTGTGTCCTCACTTTTCAAATATAACATTCACAACATACATGTTCCTGCAAGGACGACATTATATAATATTATCTTTTCCTGAATACAAACAAAGCATACACAAATTTGATTAGCACTGATATTTAAAACAAATGGTATGGGTTCAAAAGAATTGAAACTTTTTAACATTTATTACAACTTTTATTTTCTAATGAATCTCAAATAAATCTATACTTTCTATCAAATATAACAAAACTAAAATCAAATTCTAACCTCTACTATATAATATATTCAATTAAAACACAACATACAAAAAATTCAGATCTACTTTTCAAGCCTTTTTCTCCTGCATTAACAAACCATATTGTAACAGTAACATGTAAATCATGGATATCCTCCATGTAAAAACATCTATAAATCTCTGACAATCCTCCCTATCATTTGTATGTGGTTGCTCCATGATAGTAGGGTTTGCAATGATTCCAAAGTTATCAATTGTATAATTTTTAGTTGCATGTGGAATGTGATCATCTGAATCATACAGGAAACACTCCTACATACTTAAGTGAAGAAATTGTATTATGGGAACCGTTTAAGCATATCAATTTTAGCAAATATATTTGTAATTACAAATAAATGTATGACGATTTTCCTACAAGCAAGCAATACTAATAGAAGATTCTGTTAAATAAAGTCTTTTGTCATCATGTCAAAGGACTAATATTAGTGCAATAATATACTTTTTATAACAAGGCTTATTCTAACAAATAACCATTCTTTTACATAACATTAGTAGGTAACTTTATTTTTAAAACTAAAGACATTCTAAAAGGAAAATTCTCCAACAAATTGTTTAAGAGAGTTCTTCATTTACATTGATGAGAAAAACAAATTTTTAAACAATTTCCTTGGAATTGTAACATTACTAACTATTTAGTCACACAAAACTAATCTTTCATATACAATTAAGACAATCATGAAACATATAAATAAGTTGTATTATATATATTAATCAGCTGCCAAGGTACACAATATTTTATAGCAATATTCCTGTATAAGGCAAAAGTAAACATGATGGGAGGAAAACTTAAGTTTACAATAACAGCGGATAATTGTAATGAAAATGAAATGATTTATATAAGTACTTTTATATCTAAATAAAGCATTCAATCACAGTACACATTCAATAAGCACAATCAATGCTATTATAACCCTATAAAATAACAAAGGGGTTAAAATCTTGTTTATTTTATTTCTCCATTTCAATATTGTATATGATTTTATTCCCATGTTTTTTATTCTTACAAATATTTACTATTTGTATGTAATGGAGAAGACTTCTAAATTACAAAACTTGTGTATGATCCCATTGTCAATGTTTTTGGACAATAAAATATATTTAATCTTACAAAGGGAGCATAAAAATTATAACGACCTTTTTATGCTATAACCTTGAAATTACAAATTGAATCAAGTATAAAAAAGAAGATGTGGTATGATTGCCAATGAGACAACTATCCACAAAAGATCAAAATGACACAGACATTAACAACTATAGGTCACTGTACGGCCTTCAACAATGAGCAAAGCCCATACCACATAGTCAGCTATAAAAGGCCCCGATAGGACAAAGCTTCTCTTTACTTTTTTTCCTATGCAATGGTGAAAAGTTATCATGGCAAGCAAGTGCAGTCATAGAAGTTGGATGTTTATAGGGAATAAACATAATTTTGGAAATCCCCATGATTTTTGTTTCTCAATTAAATAAGAGATTATCATGAAATATCTATGTAATGTAATGTTTCAATGATCAAAATATGACAGCAGTTTTGTAATATACTTTTCCAACTGAAGCTCCCTGAATGCAATGTAATGAAACTAGGCCTTTAAAAGTTACAATAAAATTTGTTGAATGATGAATGGAATATTGAAATAAATAGAATTGAAATGTATTATGTACATCATGAGATATGATCGTCTGAGATATAAAAAATATAAATAAACTTGGACGGAAAACTAAGAAATAATGTAATAGTGTACTCATTATTCCTAATAATCATCTGTGTTCATAAACAAAATATAATAACAATAGTATCATAACCTAAACTTTCTCTCTTGTTAATTTCTTCTGTTAAAATATATATAAGCACTTTTCACAGGCCAGGGTTCTATTTTTATTTCCTTTAAAACAAGAGTGGTGAACCTAATAAAATTGAGAAAGGAAATGGGGAATGTGTCAAAGAGACAACAACCCGACCAAATAAAAAACAACAGCAGAGGGTCACCAACAGGTCTTCAATGTAGCGAGAAATTCCCGCACCCGGAGGCGTCCTTCAGCTGGCCCTGTATTTGTATAACCAAAATGAACTGAAGTAAAGCCAAAATGTGATTTCTTTTCAAATAAAAAGGGCTATATAAATATTAATAACAAATTTCTTTAAAAGTGGGTAACACAACTATTTTTTACAATTGATTGTAAATTATTATTCTGATTTATAAGGTGTATAAATAAAGGTTCAATAAAATACAGAATAAAAAGATTAAAATGATTGTGTCAAATCAAATCTTGCTGAATTCTCCATCTTGTTCTTCTGTCTTATCTTCTCTTTCTTCTTTTTCTTTCATTTCTAAAAGTAATTTGTTGAAATCTTGAAAAGCTGCCATTATTTCCTCTTTATTTTTCATTGAACAAGTATGAATTATCCACTTCCGAGCAGTTGACTGTAAACCAAGCTCCAATTCTTTGGTAATCTAATAATCAAGTAATAATGGTTATTCACACAATAAAATAAATCATGTTTATGCTGTTCATAATATATTTTTTTACTATTTAGGAAAAAAGGCCTAAACAAGCTGCTATTTGCTATCCTTTGCTACATGTTGAAACACATGTGACCAGGGAAAAAAATTATAGTGACAATCATATCTTTATTATTTTTATAATATTTTTCTATTGTATATTCAAAAGACTATACATAATTTTGAATTTCTATGAAACATAATTTTATTTAAGGCTAGTCATAATTAAGTCAGACAAGACATTTATAACTTTTAATGATGCACAAACCATGCCATACCAATTGAGAAATATAATATGTTCCATAAAATGGAAATTTTAATAATTTGCACAGTATATTAAAGGTCTCATTTGATATTTACCCATTTGGGGGTAATAATCCCACATTTAAATAATTGTAATACCTGTTCTTTACTTCTTGCACCCTCTTTATCTTGGTGATTGCCTAACACTAACAAAGGGAGACCATCCAGCTCTGGATCTGCTAAAGCTTTGTGTAGTTCTGCATTAGCAGTTTCCATACTCTCTTTACTACCAGCACTATCTATTACAAATATAACTGCCTGAGCTCCACAAAAGTATTTGTTCCAGTACATTCTAACATTGTCACTACCTACAATGGAATTGAATGTTTAATTTAATTCAGATATATCACAGTTCCTCATTATTTCAAACAAGATGATCCTTTGAAATGTATGAAGTAAATGTAGGATGATCTCTTAAGAAAAAAATGTAATGTAAACTTTCTTAACATCTTTAAGGATGTTTACTACTCTTTCATTTGACTCTTTGTCATACATGTTTATTCATAATCTTATGTAGTTCCAACCTGCCAGCCACTACTTTTCTTTTTATAATTTTATTACATATAGGTTTAAAAGCCTTTTTTTTTTAAATCTTTCCTTCCAAATTTAGGATTGATCATATTTCTAAAACAAGGATATGGACCCTACATAATATTTGTGAAGTCTTTTAAATAGCATGTTATTTTGAAACCAAGGACATAAAATCCTTATTTTATAGTTTCATTATATATTATCACACACAACCTTTTGAGGAATTCTAAAACATTTTACTATACAAAAACAAACGTATCAAGTGTAAAATTCTTTTTATAAATCTATCTGTCCAAATCTTACTCACTTTCCTCCTATAAATGTTAACATTTATTAAACATTGTCCTGTATTTTGAGAACAGATTTTACCAACCTCCAAGTTCTTTAACATCTACGAAACAGTCAGCAAACATCAAAGCCTTGATACTGAAACCTGTAACGTAAAGAAAAAGTGATGTACCAACAATATATTGGTATCTTACCATATAAAAAAGCACACCTGTAGACTGATGGTGATCTGGGTATTCATACAAAACTCATTGCAAAACAAACTAAAACTATAAAAGTCAAAAACTTATTTGATTGATAAATTGTTGGTGATTACACCAATTTCAGCCTCTTGGCCATATTTTGACGGCAAGTGTTTTATTGGTGGAGGAGGTTTGAGTGCCCAGACAGATTGATTGATTGATTTTTGGTGTTTTAACACAACTTTTGGACTATTTTGAGGTGTTCAGTTTTTTTGTATTAAGGAAGCCTACATATTGTGTAACATGGTCATATATCAGTAACAAACGACAAGGTATGACAAGGGGCATGTTTGGATCCACCGGAATAAGTTTATGTATAAATCATTGATAGCCTTTGTATCGAAACTAAACAAAATTTTTAAAAAATTTGTGTTCCGGTGAAAGGAAGGTTGCTTAGCAATGGTTTTATTAAATAGCAAAATCATCACTTCTGCATTGTTTTATCATTACAACTAGTATTACTTAAAATATAATTGTTTGTTTAACAATAAATTCAAGTTGCAAATGAATAGTCAAGTCAATTTCAGTTTAATAAATGCTTAGCAACAACCTAGCAATAGTTCAAAATTTTGTAATTTCTGCCTTATGAGGTCTAAAATTTAGCATCTTTGTTAAATTGAAGACATGAGCACCAATGTACATTTTTTACACCACCAATCCATGATATTTTTTCAATGAATGATACATAAGAGTAGAGTTGATGGTTGAAAATTTTAGGATGGTCTACGTTGGGCGCTGTTGTCAAATTTTGTCTCCAAACATGATTAAATTGTAGATTTTTTACTCTTTTCGTCATTCATGGCCTTTTAAGGTCATAGTTTGCACAGATTTGACCACATAGCACAATAAAATGAGGTGCTATGTGGATGAGGAGATTCTGCAGTTCATTCTAACGACGGGATGGGTTCCAACTTCAAAGTTTCAAAATTCTGGAAAAAGGGGGGCCAGAAACAGCCTTTATCATACCTTGTCCTTTTTACTGTGAATCTACATGTACATATGATAACACTTACCTACAGTTGGCCTTATACCATCAGCATTTTCTCCACTGAGTAAGGTGAGTATTGTACTTTTCCCTGAGTTAGCTAGACCCAGACATAACACAGAGAAGGTTGGTTTAGGGGCTGCAGGGGCCTTCCCACATATTCTTCTGAATAACTGAAAATATATATACTCAATGAACATATTTATATTACAATAGCTATGCAAAAACATTTACAGATGAAATAAAGATCTCTTAAATATAATACTGACCTCTTCTGACATATTGGGTTTGGCGTATAAATCAATAAAAAAGTACAATAAAATTGTGGCCATACACTTAACACAATCACGAAACATATAAGTATACATGTACACAAAGTTCATGTAGAAAAGATAACCCAAATCACAAACTGATGAAATACAGGCAAATGTCCCATCAAAACATTTTGTAAATTTCAAAATTTACATGTATGCAGTAAGTGTGTAAATTAATCTGATAATTCATTATACAATAGAGTTTATACATGTTTACCTCTAAATCTAGAATGTCAATGAGACTTTCTTTTCCACTGTCCATCTTTATAAAATATGGAGATGTGGTATGATTACCAATATAACAATTTGCACATATACATGTATATAATATACCAGTATTATAATGAGTCATCAAAATCCAATCGATATTTTATAAATGTCAGAGTTTTTAAGGGTGAATGATTACTGGCTGTTGATCTTAAGATCTTTTCACACCTCTGTAGGATATTTACCTATTGTTTTATATCAAAAGGTCAAAAGTTCTGTGATATTTACATTTGCTATAAAGGTCAGAAAAATAGATACCTGAGGATAAACTTTCCACCTTTCAGCTAATCATGAAAATGTTATTAAGCTTTCTATCTTAATATACAGAGAGCTACTGTAAAAACAAGAATATGTCCATAATACATGGATAGCCATAGGCGGATCCAGGGGGGCCCTGGGGGGCCCGGGCCCCCCCTTTCGTTGGAAAACTGGATCAGCCACTGATAGCCAACTATCATTTTCTATGTTCATTGGACTGTGAAATTGGGGTCAAAACTGTAATTGGTCGTTACAATAAGAAAGATCATATCAAAGGGAACAAGTTGATTGGACCTCAACTTCATCAAAAACTACCTTGACCAAATACTATAACCTGAAGCAGGACCAACAGACAAAGGAACAGAAGGACAACTGGGTGCATAGACAAAACAACACAATGCCCATAAATGGATCATAAATTTTAAAAAAAGACCAGCATCTCAAAATCTACATATATGTCCTCAATATGATCAAAATTTTCAATCCTCCTTTATAGCTAAAATTGTTCTTGAATATGAATAGGAGCCAATTTGGGGCATTTAAGTTACTTCTTTAAACAATTATATATGTGGATATTTAAAGACAAAAGTGGGGATAGCAAAAATTATCAGCAAGATAACATGTACAAATAATTGAAATGAAATAACTTGTAAATCTACTCTTATAGGAAATATTCCCTTAAAACTTTAATCTTCATTATGTATTTTAGGCAATTATGGTTGAAGGCAATAATAGAAAGATCTAAGCATGTACAGGGAAATTAGCAAAAATAATCAGTTATGTAAAATTCAGAAATCACATACATAAGCAATCCAAATCAAGTTTTAACAAAAAGGCTGTCAGAGTGAAGGGGGTCTCATTGGGGGGTTCCGATCCCGGATCCCGCTTACTGTTTTTCCCGATTCCCGTGTCCCGCTTACACTATGTACGTAAGCAATTCTCATTTTTTTGTCATTTCCCGGGTCCCGCTAGACCTCATTTCCCGTTTTCTCGACACAATAATTTGACTTTCACATGTCACGTTTACAAAAAATCGGCAATCCCGCGTCACGCTTAGACCCCAATGAGACCCACAGTGAAAGCAAACCTTCAATACATCCTCAAATCAATAACCTATTTTTTCTTCGAAAATCAGCTTAAAATGCATATCAAAATGGGATCTTCTATCTTTCCATTATCTTTCTTTATCCTTAAACTTTGTTTATTTCATGAAATAACTTATATTTTCCCTTAATATTTTATAATTTGTTCTCTATGCCTGTATCGATACATGTATAATATAATCATCAACCAGGGATTTAGCTACAACAATTGTTTGAAAACCTTTATCAAATTCTTTCATTAAATATATATAGATTTATTTTGGAAGTTTGGTCAACCTTAGATATGCTCCGTATAAGCTTATTGCTCCTTTGAATAAACACCTCCATAAAGATTTTCAATTTAGCATTGTAGTAAGATTCTTTGATAAATTGTTTTGATTGGTTTCTAGATTGATTTTATTCTTAATTGTTTTATACATATAAAACTAAACATGTATAACTATCCAATACTTATGCATCTACATCCTGTTTTGGCTGTTCCTGTAGAAAACTTGTTACAAACAGGATATTTCACCCTAATCCTTACAGTATTGTTATTTATAATTTATAAATTAAGTTACATGTACAATCAATTTAATCTTATCCGTTATTTGGAAACTTATGATGTAGCACTATGACTATCTACAGAATAAACTAATACATTTTAGTTGACCATGTTGAGTTTTCAAACTACTTAATATGCTATTTGTATTCAAGATCCATTGCATGTGTACTCATTACCATTTAATTCTGAGAAAAGATGGTATAATTATTACTTGATTACATGTACATTTTTACATGTGTAATTAATTTTTGCTTTGACTTTAATCTACCTTTTGTCTTTGGTGTTTTTAATTCTATTTTTCCTACAGTTACACCTAATCTTAAAATAAGTTTAAATCTAAATAGAGATTCAATAGAGAGCCGTGGTGTAGTGGTTAGTGCATCGGACTACTAACACAAAGGTTCCTGGTTCGATTCCCGTTTGGGATGAAAATTTCAGGAACTCAATTTTCGGCTCTCCCTTGACACCATTTGCGAGTATGGTCTTGAGGAAACGATGATAGTCCGTCGGACGGGGACGATAAATGGCTGACCCGTGTTAAGAGAGAGCCATATCTCTTGCACGTTAAAGACACCCTTGTAGATTTCGAAAAAGAGTAGGCTAATGCCGCTACAAGGCAGCACTCGCACCCGCAAAGTGGAGAGGGATTAATATAAGTTGCAGAACTTGTTTCCCAATCCACTATAAATAAATATGTTTAAACTAATAGTGACTAATATTAATTTTTTTAATGAAACCTACTTAACAGAGTCTATATAATTTATCTAAGGTTATTGATTAAGTTCTACATATGGAAAAATAACTCAGATATGAAAAGAAAAGTTGATAAATTAATTATCAGTAAAATTATTTTGATAATAATAGCTGTAGGTGTAAAACAAATTAATGATCATTTCATCAGCATGCGAACAATGATTTAACAACATATTCTTAGAATAATTTTTGATTACATAATCAGGATTATCACTAAGGCGAGTCCATGAGTCCTAAACTCATGAAAATCTGTCTGGACTCACCATTTATAAAACTGTTGAGTCCAAAGATGCATCAAGATTGAAAAATTTTGTAAAAACTGAAGACATATATCATCATTTTAAAGCAAAAGTTTAAAAGTAATCTGAATTTAATGTCAATGCATTTTAGTCATTAGGTCATGGGCATGATGGAGACTAAAATAATACATATTATTGCAATAGAATATCTTCGTCTAATGTTGGACTCACCATGGCCAAAAATGACGAGTCCCTCAGGCCTGAACTCGCCTTCAAAAGTCCTTATTGAGAACCCTGCCTAATTACAAGCTGTTTTAGAAATATATATATATATATACAAGTCTAAATTGAAAACAATGTTCAAACCTTCAAACCTATGATTACAAACGTGTCAGTTTTGTGATTGGATAACAACAGAGATGTCAGCATATATTCAGGAAAATGCTGGGGTACATTGTATCTACCACCTTTTATCCCGTATAGGAACTTCAATAAAGTTATCATAACACCAGTCCTGTTACTCTGTAACATAGCCAAAAGCTATACACATTACTGAGAATGTCAGAGACCAAGATCAAGTTCAAAATAAGGCAAGGAAAGAAGAAAAATTTGCTTCTACAAGTTTGCAGATGAAACATTGTTGTGCTGATATTTAGAGTAATGTAGTTATGTTTATAGACATTTGTATACTTTTAAAAATAAGGAGATGTGGTATGATTCCCAATGAGATAACTATCTTACAGATTTCAAATGAAGTAGATGTAAATAAACTCATCATAGATACCAGGATTCAAATTTACCATTATGCCATACACAGGTTTTGCTAATAAGACTCATCAGTGAATTCGAAGCTCAAATAAAAAAAATTAAAAGGCCAAATAAAGTATGAATTGAAGAGTATATAGAGGACCAAAAGTTCCCAAACATTTTGCCAAATACAGCTAAGGTAACAAGTCACATGACAAACATGTACATATCAAACTCTCAAATGCTTCCACCTTACCAAAACATCTCCATTTCACTCAAACTTGTCTTTAAAATCTTAAATCATCCAAAACATTTCGAAAATTTATTTTTGTCCCAACATTTCATCTTTTGTTGGCAAAATATGTCAGAAATTAAGTGCTTAGTTAGCTTCATTGTTGTCAGAACATTAATTGTGTGTCCTCTAATATTAAGTTTGGTTTATACTACAACATACACTGTAGTTTATTCTACATGTACATGTATGTAAATAACAGTTGAATTTTCACTTCCCATCTTTGAATTTGCAATTAATTGAAAAATTCAGGAAAAACAGTCAGTTAAAGGATTTTTCTTTTCTTTAAATGTGCTTTATAAGAGCAGCAAAAGATATCAAATGGCCATGGACATTCAGACTTCTAAGTCTAAAATATCTGACAAAGCCATGTATTCCAAATCTAGCAATGTGGACACCTATCATTGTAATGAAGGAGATGCAGTTGATCAGTGCACAAAGCATTTCATGAATAAGATACAATGTGATTTGGTATTTTCAGCAGTGGTAACTGTAGAATAAGGGAGCTAATTCAGATAAAACAAGGAATGTGATTTGATACATGTATGTTCAGCAGTGGTAACTGTAATAAAAGGGAGGTAATTCAATCAAACAAGGCATGAATAATCAGATTAGAGAAACAACAGGGCATTCCAGTTATCAAAAATTGATTCCCTCCAAATATCATTAATTTGATGATCTGCCATTCTATAAGAATTTTAGAAAATCACTTTATTCAAGCTACAAATTTAAGATGATGCTCTACAAATGTACAAAATGTACTCGGTGAGTTAGACTGGTCAAAATCCTTTTAACATTCATTCGAAGGATACATGTTTAGTATAAATACTTTTTATAAACTTTTATTTAAGGATTCTTTTGCATGATCAGTGCTTAGCTGCTACATGTATGTCCTTTTCCTCATGTCCGGAATGTAATGCTTAATGAATATGATAATAATAAAGCTACACTTTTTTGGGGCTATATACATGAAGTAACTTGAGAGCATGATTTTTCATTACAAAATCATATTGTCTCCACCTGAACTAGAACCTAGGACTTCTGTGTTACGAGGCAGTGCTCCAAATGACTGAGCTAAAGAAGTAATTCCTTGGATCAATTGTTTTTAGCTGACTAAGTACATGTATCTACATGTATGACATGTTCTAAGACTAAGGGAAGTAATCTTGTCACACAATGTTTGTTTTATATTTGCTGGTTTTGGCTTTTGCAATCAATAATATGGGGACGAAGTCCCTTATTTCAGTAGAAATTTCAATAAAAAATTTATTTTTTTTAAAATCAGGAAAATTTCCCAAATTTTTCATTGTACTAATTATGAACTCAAAATCAGGGAAAAAAAATTTTGTTGTGTTTTTTAATTGCCGGATCTGCACAGAAATCTACTTCCGTTGTCGGTCTTGTTTGCATGAGACTTTGAATAAAATGTATATTTATCAGTCTAAGAAAGGAACTTAATACTAATTTATTTTTAAAAATTGTTTGTTATATAAAAAAACGTTACCTGATGACAGCGTTTCTTTGTTTACGTTGAATAGGTTGTCATAATTTAAATAATGTCACAACTAAAATACCTGATGACAGCGTTTCTTTCTTTACATTGAATATGACGTCATAATTTAAATAACGTCACAACTAAAATCCCTAACAACAGAACCAAAATTGGAAACGTTACGGTATTTCCATTTCTCTTTTTTAAAACATGTTTGATTTTAAAAAAAAATCATAACAGACTTCGTCCCCATTTACAGGGGGTCTCATTGGGGGTTCCAATCCCGGATCTCGCTTACTGTTTTGTTAGATATCTGTATCCCGCTCACTATGTGCGTAAGCAATTCTCAATTTTTGTCATTTCCAGGGTCCCGCAAGACCACATTTCCCGTTTTCACGACACAATAATTTGACTTTCACGTTTCACGCTTACGAAAAAAAGGCAATCCCGCATCACGCTTAGACCCCAATGAGACCCACTTTACAGGTAATGTCTGCCTCATATTACATGTATGTAAACAGGGAAATTTCAGAATACAAATGTTGAAAATCGATAAATATTTAATGTTGCAGATTTCTATGTCAGAATAGGACTTCATATCATATATACATGTATCGTATATATGTATATCTTTATGGAACTTGATGTGGATAAATTATTTTAAACCCCCAAAAAAGTAAAAGACCTTAAAAAAAAACCTGAAAAACAGGTGCTTTCGCAAAAAGATATTCACGTACAGTGTAAAGACCTATTCTAAGGACAGCAAAGTATAGTTGCATGCTTTGGCACATTGTTCTTTTTTGCAAATAAGAAGTTAAGATGATGTATGTTCAAACTAAGTTGTTTACATTCTCCTTGGAATTTTACCGGAAATTCTACAAGCATAAGAAAATTGAAGTCCTTACCGGACTAGATTACGTATACGGCCAATCTGTATCTGTATTAGGAAATCCCTCCTTCAAAGGAGCACTACGTAATAAATAAGTTTTTTAAGAAGTATATATACACATGGTTTGGGAATATAAAAAATAAATAAATGTACTCCCCGTGGGGTGTACATTGGCAACAGTCACTGACCTTTAGGTTTGCTGGACGGAAAGGTCTTTAAGAGTTCATTTCTTTGAGCATGCAAAGCATAGCACAGTTTGCTGGTTAATATATATTCTACCATAAAGCAATTGTCAGTGCATTTGCATCTACAACCACAAGCACATATCGAGTTAACTGTGCGTCTATTACTATGTTGGTAAGATTTGAGCATTGGTACAGTTTCTAAAGCTACGCAGAAGAAGCTTTCCAGTTCATGCAGGTATCATATGCGGGTATCATGCAGTCTTGACATTCAAGAAGGAAGTGATCTACAGTGTTTCTGTGGGTTTTTTGCATGGAAAGCAGGTTGGATCTACAGTATTTTGATTAAATGGAGCTTTGTTGCGTTGAAGATTGTAGGTTCCTGTTAGAAGCTTTAGTTTTGTTTTGAAGACGACTTATATATCCTGAGAGGATGTGCCAACACTTGCAAGACAAGGATGAGTGTTTCGCCAGAGTACATTATTAGTGGAAAGATAATTGAGAGAACTATATAGGGATACTGTTGTTCTCAATTGCTCATGCCAGACAATGCTTGGAGATGGTAGAAAAGTTGGCGACAAAACAGCTAACAAGCTAGTCTTCTATCAATCTAAATATAAAAATAGTATTTAAAAAATTATACTTCATACGGTTTGTGGAATCTAAAAATCAATGTCTCAATGAATTGTTGTGTCCGACAGTGTTGTGTCCGACAGTTATACCTGGGGGATTTTTACTATTAAACAATCTAAGATTAAACACATGTTTAGTTTAAACACATTTTATTGTCTAAATATACAATAGGACTGGATATAAGTTATAACAAGTGTGTATCTTATAATCGGCATGACTTTATCAGATGACAATACCATACTAAAATAAGGCTTACGCATAGTTATATACTTAAATTCAGTCACGGACCCGCGATATCACGGGTGTGTTCTAGTAGTAGTATAAGTTTAAAAAATTGACTTGCTTTGAAATCGTAATTTAGGTTGGTGTAGTGTGGAAAGTTGGGAGAGGAACAAAAACAAACCCAAAGCTGGGGGTATAGGAAATATGTCCAGTCCTTTCGCTATTAATTCAATCGTTTTGCCAAATCAAAAAATTCTAAATTATGGTATAATATAGTTTCTCTGTCTGGATTCTTTAGCAAATTGAAGATTCTCCTTTATAAGATTTTGTTTGTTTTCTGATACAAAATGTAACATAAAAAAGAAGATGTAGTGTAATTGCCAATGAGACAACTCTCCACAAGAGACAACCATGACACAGAAATTAACAACCATAGGGCACCGTACGGTCTTCACTGACAATGAGCACAGCCCATACCGCATAGTTAGCTATAAAAGGCCCCGAAATGACAATGTTAAACAATTCAAACGGGGAACTCAAGGCCTAATTTATGTTCAAAAAAGAAATTCCGTTTGCAGGAAAAGACCTTTATGTTGTTATCCAGTGGAAATAAGTATATATACAAGTGAACTTTAAAACTGTTTAGGAGCCTATAAATTTTATTCAATTGTAATCATTGACCCTAATAAAAGTTCAATTTTGTGAATAAATGTGAAATTCTAAAAAGTGATTAAAACGTGAATAAAAGGATTTTAAGGAGTATTGTAATGAAACAGCAGCCCACCAAACAAAACAAAAAACACAAAAAACAACATCTAGAGGTCAACATATGGTGTGTACAGTACACGTACCTGTATGTCAAGTTCTAAATTGCAGTCTTTAATTTTAAAAGCCGTAAAAATTATCCACAGTCCGTAACAACTATTCTAGAGATGTTTCTCACTAAGACCCCGTTTACACCACCAAATAATTGAATCGATCTTTATTTGAATCGATCTTAAAAAAAACCAGTTTGCGTTTACATTGCTCACGCAAGATCGATCGCAATCGATCTTATTTAATCCAGTGCGTTTACACTACAACATAAAAAGAACCGATCTGACCTTTATTTTTATATCTAAATATAACATTTAACCGATAAAAGATCGATCTCGATCGACCTAAGCGTTTACACCAAAAACAAGAGCGATTCAAATAATATCGATCTTTTTAAAACCACCTCTAGAGGTAGAATTTTCAAGTCCGATTGCAGATTGATCTTACCCGTTTACACTGGACCAAAGATAGATCTTAGTAAAGATCGATCTTTTTTGTCAGTGTAAACGGGGTCTTAGACCAGACACAGAGAGAGGTACTTATGATTCACATGATTTTATTTCCGAAACAATATTACCGATTTATAGGTAGCTCTTTACAAGCAATATTTAAATACATCTGTAAAATGTCGCCGGTAACAGACCGTAACTTGCAGGGATAACGTCGAAATTGTCCGCCAGCGACGTCGTGCATTTTAGCGCTAACGTTGAGGTTACAAAGGGAGGACGCATTTTTTGGAATAAATCGCGTTTATCATGAAATCCAGCACGGTGACATATATTTTTTACTTGAGATTTGGAGAAAGTATGACAAAATACAGTTAATGTAGAAAAATGATAAAAAAGACATTTTCAGAAACACTTTATTTCTATATTTTTAGGTTAATATAATACCTTTTTGAGCATCTGGTCCGCAATATCAAGCAAGGCTTGAATAATTGTATAGTCATTCGTGTAGGAATTTATTTTTTCCTCATTGTCTCTTATCACAGCTTCAGATTGAACCCAATCTTAATAATTTACGACGAAGAATATCTGCTCTAAAAAGTTTATAACATTGTCTAACATTTTTACAAATTGGCACAACTCCCCAATTTTCAGCCTCAATTTTCTCGAAAACAAGCACGGTGACCTATGTTTTATTTTGTGTTTTATTCTATAACTCGCCATTGCCTACAACATATTTCAATATTATAAAAATGACATTATATCGAGAAACTGTATCGGATGCCCTTAAGTCTCATCACATACTATATGGAAGGGGCTTACGATTTAGTCTCCCATAATACAACATGGAAGGGGACATTACAAGTAAGTCTAATTGCAGATTATACAACTTATATGGATTGGAGCATTACGAGTTAGTTCCCCTAACGGCTATATGGAAGGGGACATTGCAATTAAGTCTCAACACAGATTATATGGAAGGGGACATGACATTTAAAACTCATCAAAGGTTATATGGAAGGGGACATATAATTAAGTCTCATCAAGGTTATATGGAAGGGGACATTACAATTAACTCTCATCAAGGTTATGTGGAAGGGGACATTCAATTAAGTCTCATCACAGGTTATATGGAAGGGGACTTTCATTTTTATATGGAAGTGGACATTGCAATTAAGTCTCATCACAGGTTATATTGGAAGGGGACATTGCAATTAAGTCTCATCACAGGTTATATGGAAGGGGACATTGCAATTCAGTCTCATCACAAGTTATATGGAAGGGGACATTCAATCAAGTCTCATCAAGGTTATATGGAAGTGGACATTGCAATTAAGTATCATCACAGGTTATATGGAAGTGGACATTGCAATTAAGTCTCATCACAGGTTATATGGAAGGGGACATTGTAATTAAGTCTCATCACAGGTTATATGGAAGGGGACATTCAATTAAGTCTCATCAAGGTTATATGGAAGTGGAAATTATAATCAAGTCTCATCACAGGTTATATGGAAGGGGACATATAATTAAGTCTCATCACAGGTTATATGGAAGGGGACATTCAATCAAGTCTCATCAAGGTTATATGGAAGTGGACATTGCAATTAAGTCTCATCACAGGTTATATGGAAGGGGACATTCAATTAAGTCTCATCACAGGTTATATGGAAGGGGACATTCAATCACGTCTCATCAAGGTTATATTGAAGGGGACATTACAATCAAGTCTCATCACAGGTTATATGGAAGGGGACATTGCAATCAAGTCTCATCAAAGTTATATGGAAGTGGACATTGCAATTAAGTCTCATCAAGGTTATATGGAAGGGGACATTACAATCAAGTCTCATCACAGGTTATATGGAAGGGGAAATTCAATCAAGTCTCATCACAGGTTATATGGAAGGGGACATTGCAATTAAGTCTCATCAAAGTTATATGGAAGTGGACATTCAATCAAGTATCATCACAGGTTATATGGAAGGGGACATTGCAATCAAGTCTCATCAAAGTTATATGGAAGGGGCCATTACAATCAAGTCTCATCACAAGTTATATGGAAGGGGACATTGCAATCAAGTCTCATCAAAGTTATATGGAAGGGGACATTACAATCAAGTCTCATCACAGGTTATATGACAGGGGACATTGCAATTAAGTCTCATCAAAGTTATATGGAAGTGGACATTCAATCAAGTCTCATCACAGGTTATATGGAAGGGGACATTGCAATCAAGTCTCATCAAAGTTATATGGAAGGGGACATTACAATCAAGTCTCATCACAGGTTATATGGAAGGGGACATTCAATCAAGTCTCATCACAAGTTATATGGAAGGGGACATTACAATCAAGTCTCATCACAAGTTATATGGAAGGGGACATTCAATCAAGTCTCATCAAGGTTATATGGAAGTGGACATTACAATCAAGTCTCATCAAAGTTATATGGAAGGGGACATTACAATCAAGTCTCATCACAGGTTATATGGAAGTGGAAATTGCAATCAAGTCTCATCAAAGTTATATGGAAGGGGAAATTCAATCAAGTCTCATCAAAGTTATATGGAAGGGGACATTACAATCAAGTCTCATCACAGGTTATATGGAAGGGGACATTGCAATTAAGTCTCATCACAGGTTATATGGAAGGGGAAATTCAATCAAGTCTCATCAAGGTTATATGGAAGTGGACATTACAATCAAGTCTCATCACAGGTTATATGGAAGGGGACATTACAATTAAGTCTCATCACAGGTTATATGGAAGGGGACATTACAATCAAGTCTCATCACAGGTTATATGGAAGGGGACATTACAATTAAGTCTCATCACAGGTTATATGGAAGGGGACATTACAATCAAGTCTCATCACAGGTTATATGGAAGTGGACATTGCAATCAAGTCTCATCACAGGTTATATGGAAGGGGACATTACAATCAAGTCTTATCACAGGTTATATGGAAGGGGACATTGCAATCAAGTCTCATCACAGGTTATATGGAAGTGGACATTATAATCAAGTCTCATCACAGGTTATATGGAAGGGGACATTGCAATTAAGTCTCATCACAGGTTATATGGAAGGGGACATTATAATCAAGTCTCATCACAGGTTATATGGAAGGGGACATTGCAATCAAGTCTCATCACAGGTTATATGGAAGGAGACATTATAATCAAGTCTCATCACAGGTTATATGGAAGGGGACATTGCAATTAAGTCTCATCACAGGTTATATGGAAGGGGACATTATAATCAAGTCTCATCACAGGTTATATGGAAGGGGACATTGCAATTAAGTCTCATCACAAGTTATATGGAAGGGGACATTACAATCAAGTCTAATCAATATTATATAGAAGGGGACATTGCAATTAAGTCTCATCACAGGCTATATGGAAGGGGACATTGCAATTAAGTCTCCTCACAGGTTATATTGAAGGGGACATTCAATCAAGTCTCATCACAGGTTATATGGAAGGGGAAATTAAATCAAGTCTCATCACAGGTTATATGCAAGTGGACATTGCAATTAAGTCTCATCACAGGTTATATGGAAGTGGACATTATAATCAAGACTCATCACAGGTTATATGGAAGTGGACATTGCAATCAAGTTTCATCAAAGTTATATGGAAGGGGACATTCAATCAAGTCTCATCAAAGTTATATGGAAGGGGACATTACAATCAAGTCTCATCACAGGTTATATGGAAGGGGACATTACAATTAAGTCTCATCACAGGTTATATGGAAGGGGACATTCAATCAAGTCTCATCAAAGTTATATGGAAGGGGACATTGCAATCAAGTCTCATCAAAGTTATATGGAAGGGGAAATTCAATCAAGTCTCATCAAGGTTATATGGAAGGGGACATTACAATCAAGTCTCATCACAGGTTATATGGAAGGGGAAATTCAATCAAGTCTGATCACAGGTTATATGGAAGTGGACATTATAATCAAGTCTCATCACAGGTTATATGGAAGGGGACATTGCAATTAAGTCTCATCACAGGTTATATGGAAGGGGACATTCAATCAAGTCTAATCAATGTTATATAGAAGGGGACATTGCAATTAAGTCTCATCACAGGCTATATGGAAGGGGACATTACAATCAAGTCTCATCACAGGTTAAATGGAAGTGGACATTACAATCAAGTCTCATTAAGGTTATATGGAAGTGGACATTACAATCAAGTCTCATCAAAGTTATATGGAAGGGTATATTCAATCAAGTCTCATCACAGGTTATATGGAAGGGGACATTACAATAAAGTCTGATCACAAGTTATATGGAAGGGGACATTACAATCAAGTCTCATCAAAGTTATATGGAAGGGGACATTGCAATCAAGTCTCATCAAAGTTATATGGAAGGGGACATTACAATCAAGTCTCATCACAGGTTATATGGAAGGGGACATTACAATCAAGTCTCATCAAAGTTATATGGAAGGGGACATTGCAATCAAGTCTCATCACAGGTTATATGGAAGGGGAAATTCAATCAAGTCTCATCACAGGTTATATGGAAGGGGAAATTACAATCAAGTCTCATCAAGGTTATATGGAAGTGGACATTACAATCAAGTCTCATCACAGGTTATATGGAAGGGGACATTGCAATCAAGTCTCATCAAAGTTATATGGAAGGGGACATTACAATCAAGTCTCATCACAAGTTATATGGAAGGGGATATTACAATCAAGTCTCATCACAGGTTATATGGAAGGGGACATTGCAATCAAGTCTCATCAAGGTTATATGGAAGGGGACATTACAATCAAGTCTCATCACAGGTTATATGGAATGGGACATTGCAATCAAGTCTCATCAAGGTTATATGGAAGTGGACATTACAATCAAGTCTCATCAAAGGTTATATGGAAGTGGACATTACAATGAAGTCTCATCACAAGTTATATGGAAGGGGACATTACAATCAAGTCTCATCACAGGTTATATGGAAGGGGACATTACAATCAAGTCTCATCAAAGTTATATGGAAGGGGACATTACAATCAAGTCTCATCACAGGTTATATGGAAGGGGACATTGCAATCAAGTCTCATCAAAGTTATATGGAAGGGGACATTCAATCAAGTCTCATCACAGGTTATATGGAATGGGACATTGCAATTAAGTCTCATCACAGGTTATATGGAAGTGGACATTATAATCAAGTCTCATCACAGGTTATATGGAAGTGGACATTGCAATCAAGTTTCATCAAAGTTATATGGAAGGGGGCATTCAATCAAGTCTCATCAAAGTTATATGGAAGGGGACATTACAATCAAGTCTCATCAAAGTTATATGGAAGGGGACATTACAATTAAGTCTCATCACAGGTTATATGGAAGGGGACATTCAATCAAGTCTCATCAAAGTTATATGGAAGGGGACATTGCAATCAAGTCTCATCAAAGTTATATGGAAGGGGAAATTCAATCAAGTCTCATCAAGGTTATATGGAAGGGGACATTACAATCAAGTCTGATCACAAGTTATATGGAAGGGGACATTACAATCAAGTCTCATCACAGGTTATATGGAAGGGGAAATTCAATCAAGTCTCATCAAAGTTATATTGAAGGGGACATTACAATCAAGTCTCATCAAGGTTATATGGAAGGGGACATTGCAATTAAGTCTCATCACAGGTTATATGGAAGGGGACATTCAATCAAGTCTAATCAATGTTATATAGAAGGGGACATTGCAATTAAGTCTCATCACAGGCTATATGGAAGGGGACATTACAATCAAGTCTCATCACAGGTTATATGGAAGTGGACATTACAATCAAGTCTCATCAAGGTTATATGGAAGTGGATATTACAATCAAGTCTCATCAAAGTTATATGGAAGGGGATATTCAATCAAGTCTCATCAAAGTTATATGGAAGGGGACATTGCAATCAAGTCTCATCAAGGTTATATGGAAGGGGACATTACAATCAAGTCTCATCAAAGTTATATGGAAGGGGACATTGCAATTAAGTATCATCACAGGTTATATGGAAAGGGACATTACAATTAAGTCTCATCAAGGTTATATGGAAGGGGACATTACAATCAAGTCTCATCAAGGTTATATGGAAGGGGACATTACAATCAAGTCTCATCACAAGTTATATGGAAGGGGACATTACAATCAAGTCTCATCACAGGTTATATGGAAGTGGACATTACAATCAAGTCTCATCACAAGTTATATGGAAGTGGACATTACAATCAAGTCTCATCAAAGGTTATATGGAAGTGGACATTGCAATTAAGTCTCATCACAGGTTAAATGGAAGTGGACATTGTAATTAAGTCTCATCACAAGTTATATGGAAGGGGACATTACAATCAAGTCTCATCACAGGTTATATGGAAGGGGACATTATAATCAAGTCTCATCACAGGCTATATGGAAGGGGACATTACAATCAAGTCTCATTACAGGTTATATGGAAGGGGACATTACAATCAAGTCTCATCACATGTTATATGGAAGGGGACATTCAATTAAGTCTCATCAAGGTTATATGGAAGTGGACATTATAATCACGTCTCATCAAAGTTATATGGAAGGGGACATTACAATCAAGTCTCATCACAGGTTATATGGAAGGGGACATTACAATTTAGTATCATTACAGGTTTTTTGGAAGGGGACATTACAATCAAGTCTCATCACAGGTTATATGGAAGGGGACATTGCAATCAAGTCTCATCACAGGTTATATGGAAGGGGACATTGCAATCAAGTCTCATCAAGGTTATATGGAAGTGGACATTGCAATTAAGTATCATCACAGGTTATATGGAAGTGGACATTACAATCAAGTCTCATCACAGGTTATATAGAAGTGGACATTGCAATTAAGTCTCATCACAGGTTATATGGAAGGGGACATTACAATCAAGTCTCATCACAGGTTATATGGAAGTGGACATTGCAATCAAGTCTCATCAAAGTTATATGGAAGTGGACATTACAATCAAGTCTCATCAAAGTTATATGGAAGGGGACATTACAATCAAGTCTCATCAAAGTTATATGGAAGTGGACATTGCAATTAATTACAGATTTCTTAGTATATGGAAAGGAAACTTAAATTTGTATGTTTAAGTTTTCCAAAATTGTAGTATATTGATTTTGTTGTTTCTTTGACACATTCCCCCATTTCCATTCTCAATTTTATCTTTCGAGATACTTGCATGTCAATAAATCAGAATTGGATCACTATGTAACATACTAAAGAGACAGAACAAGACATTAACTATTTTTTTTTAACAATATACCTGCTTACTTACAAGGATAATTCATACCCACATATGTTAGTGTTTGAAGTTATAGCAGTCTTGGACATACATTTGAAAATTTCAACCGATTATCTACCAATAAAAAGCGCTTAACCCCCAGGAATAGGTCATCTTAGCTGTATTTGGCAAAACATATCGAGTTTTGGGTCCTCAATGCTCTGCTGTATGCGTCTAAAGTGCTTTTTTTATTTACCTTCATCAGGAACACTCAATGCGAATATTTGTATGACCAAATTGCCTAAGAAAAAAACCAAATCCTTCAAACGTAAACTTTGCCTGAAGAAAATTGAAACCTTAGTTTCTTTATGATTTCATATTATTTATATAAGAACAATATAACAAAGGAAAGTTGCTTATAACTTGACAATTTTTCACTAGAGGATCTCCTGAATTGATCATATGTGGAAAATTCTACCTTCAACCATTTAGCAACAGTGGCAGTTATCTTCAAACAAAAAAAGAAATTGTGACTTGGTTTGATACAGATCTTCACAAAAATTATGACTTCATTTAGGGATAATAACCCATCTAGGAGTAAATTGAAGCTCCCTTCAAATGATATTTTTTAAGATCTAGGGTTGTTGATCATGTTGGCTGTTCAGACTTTCTTATACTATTATTGTTTACAAGTAATAGCCAAAAATTGAAGAAAAAATAAAATAAAAGAAGGGCAAAGATTGTTTTATATTTGCAACTTCTACATCATTTGGTCTCTGAAAGAGCTCTGTCTTCCTGGCAATCATATCACATGTTCTCATTTCTTCATTAAAATTAAAAATAAGAATAAAAGCATGGAACTTCTTCTGAAGAAAAAAAAGAAGTTAGCAGTATCCTTTAACTTTACTTTCCACTATTAAGAATTTAAGATGTTCTCTCACTAAATAATTCAAATATGGTGACTATATTGAACATATCTATCCCATTGAACATATAAAAGATATAACAGATATAGTTATGTCTGCCTCATATCTTGATTTGCATCTAGAAATTGACAATGAGGGACTGTTGAAAACAAAACTTAATGACAAAAGAGAGTATTCCAGCTTCACAATTGTGAACTTTCCATTTCTATGTAGTAACATTCCAGCAGTGCCTACAAACAAAGTATATATCTTCCAACTTGATACAATATTCCAAGGGCCTGTATTTCCTATCATGATTCCCATTGCTGCTCACAAAGAAGCTATTAAACCAAGGGTTCCAAATTTGAAATCATCCCTTCGTAAAATTTTACGGAAGCCATCACAAGTTTGTTGACGGTTATAAAATATCCGTTTCACAGATCACGGTTGTGTGTTCTGTGTATAAAATTAATCTGCATGTAGTAAAGTCTTTGACCTAACTATAACACATCATACATGTATGTATAACATATGACACAATAACAACAGAATTCTACTGTTTATTCATTAATCTAAAACCCAGTGTTTAACAAAAACAATAAAATGATCAGAAAATAATGTAACATGTTTACAGCACTTTGGATGGTTTTTACATAATCACAGTTTTTACATTTTACATATAATGAATACCACAATGTATAGTATTATAATGATTATATACCTAGATCCAAATATATGTGTCACAGACATCTGTTGCTCTGGTTAATGTACAAATATATATATTAACCAAATTACCCATATTGCACTAGAGAACATGGAAATATATAATCTTTGTGAGAGTGAATAGTTTCTTTAAACTTTTGAAACTCACTGCAGCTGTTCACCTTTAATAAATTTTCAAAGAATCCTTTTTATTATAGTTTCTATAAAATTTTCTCTATTATCTGAACTTTGTAATGTTGGCAACAAATTCTGATCATCGATAGGGTTAATAACCAAATAAACCCACAAAGTATCTAATATTTGACTTTTACCCAATGTTTGATAACAATATTGAATTTAAGTCCAATTTTCTAATTTAAATAATGGTAGAATCCATGATTAGTTTTTTTTTCTTTTTCTGATTGCTGCTGAGGTCATCACCATTAAACCAGTTTAGGCAACAAAAGGACTGCTACAGGGTTTCACTGAATTTCTCTATTATTTTTTTCTATTGATTTTGACCACCCAATGATCTATTTATAACAGCTAACATGATGGTTGATTTTCAAAACATCTGGTGTTTTCACATAAATCATATTAAAAAAATTGCTTCCAGTCAATGTTAAGGAAAACACTTGCCCTTTTTTAAGTCAAGTGATTCAAACAAAAACTAAATTCCAAAAATAACATGAATGAAAATATGACTCAAAACAAATTTAAATTTCGAATAAAAAGACAGAGGATAAGTTTTTCTCAAAAATGAAAATTAAATTTCAAATATTTATGATGCTTACCCCCCTTCCCTTTCCCCTATTCTTTGTCCTCTTTATTTCCAATTATTTGAATCATGTGCTAAGTATATACTGCTCATTGACTCAATACAACACACTGACTGTCAGACTTGTACAGACAACAGGCAATCTTTATATCAGAAATCAAAGTTCAGTGATCAAAATTCTTTGTTTCTCCTTGTAACTGTTCAGTAATTAATGACCCATGATTTATAAATGCTGGCTGAAATGCCCTTATCATGCATGGCATGTGAAGCTTAGACATCATGAGCAGACCTCAACTATTTTAGAATGAAACTACCAACACTAAATTCTACATAATAATAGTACAAATGTACAGATTACATCGATCCCTCCACTAAATTCTAACAAAACATAAAAAAAGCATAATAAATACAATGTTAAACTAAAAATATAAATGAGAAAAGTTAACAATTAAATAAATAAAGTAAATAGTAAAAGATATTGCGAACTAATATACATGTAAAATATTAATACTAATCAAAGCTTTAAGAATGAAACTGTTGTGTTTTGTGTTTATTCGCATTGAGAAATTGTTTTCAAAACTTCTTTAATATAATTTTGATGAAGAAAAAATGTCTTTGAACTTTGGATGACATTTTATTTATATCAGAGACTATCTTTTTATTATGCTTAAATTAGTAAAATGAGTGGGATAAATATCCCTGAGACAGCAGCCAAACAAAAGTTAACTAAAAATCCAGTTAACAATTAGTTTGTTATATTTCATCATTTTTCAGCATACTAGCATGTACTCAAACTATTGATTGTAGTTTGTTATTCTTTGATATCTATATCTGATAAATAAGCACCAAAAAAAGTTGAACTTTTAAAAATTTACTTTAATGCTGTCAAACAGATGTGTCATGATGGTTACAAATTACAATAGAAGTTTATCAATATTTTGTATTGACTATTCATCTAAATTGCATTTTTATTCTTATTTTTTTATATGTTTTTTTAATTATTCGTATGTCAATTTAATAAAGACGAAAAATGTCATTTTGAAACTTAAAACCAGTAAGTACTAAAATGACTGAGCATTCTGTAACAAGATATTTTTCAACTAAAGGCGAATAGCGATAACTGAATTTTGGACTACCGAAGCTAAATTCATAATTGATTTGAAGATATTGAGATAATTTGTTTTTCTGAAGATAATCTTAAAACACATCAGTTATTTCCTTATGCTTTGTTTAGTCTGACAAAATAATTGCAGTAAAATAAATATAAACTGAACACAAAAAATATTGCAAACTTCCTAATCCTTAATCTCAGCTTTTGAGTTTTAACAATTTAAATGCGAGTTAATACACCCTTTGTGCAATCTAAATCTATGTGTATTGATTCACTTGATTTACCAAATTTAACTCATGTTATATATATATATATATATATATATATATATATAGAATGATTTTACAAAATTGGGGTTTGCTAATTTTTGCTAATCATTAATTAAAATTCTATTTTTTTATTTGTTTTTCTAAGTATAAGATAATTCAAACTAGAAGACAGTCTTCTTTAAAGAAAGGTTCAACAAAAATTTCAAGCTATAATCAAATAAAGAAGATTAAAAGAAAAAGAAGCAAAATTTGTTACTATTTTTGAATAAAGGTCTGAAACCCAAAGTTACCCATCTTTTCAATATATTTCCTTTTTATTTTTTTATCAAAATATAGAGAATTTCTATCTTTTTATTTCCCCTTCAATTGAGACAGTTTATAACATAAATTCTAAAAAAATAAATGGTTAAATGTATTGATTATATTATATAAGATTACAAAATAAGATATCAGCTAATAATACATCATATTTGTCATGTAATGCGTAACAGAGAACTATGGATTCATTTGTTGTCATGGAAACTTTGATTATGAGGTTTCAACAAATTTAGTATATGACAAAATGGTGACCTATAGAGGTTAATGTCTATGTTATTTGGTCTCTTGGGGAGAGTTGTCTTATTGGCAATCATACCACATCTTCTTAATTTTGAAAGGCTTATATTTTGTTAAACGTTTAAAATTCATGGTTTTTGTTTAACTAGTAATCAAAGGAAAAAAGTCCCCCATGATTAATAATGAATCCACAGTATTAAGATTTAAATGGAATAAATTTATATCACAGTAAGCATAGTAACTCTATAACAATTTTGTGACTCACTATATATATAACAAAACTTAAATGTGATTTGGGATAAAATATTATTACAAAAATATGTTCTTTTAAATATATCTTATTGGAAAACATTAACTTTGATCAAACCAGGCCTAAAAGCTATTCAATAAATTATGTTAGTGTGACTGAAAATTTAAAAATAACAACAAACTTGTCTACAGCAATGAAATAACAAATTATGTCTTTAATTACTTTTACTTCCTCTCGGCCTTCCATAAAGATGTCAAATCATGAATGAAAGGGGAGCATTTTTATACAAAATCAAAACATAACTGTACAAACAATACTTCTAATGTTAATTAATGCATCAAAGCCTTCATTCTTTTTTTTTTTCTCATCACATGATATCCTCCCTGTATACAAAATACATTGTACAGTATCTTTATCATGGTATTTATTTCTAGTCCTAACACTTCCTTGTCTTCAGTTTGATATTCATTATTTGCTTTCTGAAATGAATTTCTTTGCATTTCTTCATCTGTCAGATCCATTCTGTGTATGTGATTTTCTTTGTTTTCGTCTGTATCTTCTATTAACAACCTTTTTATACAAAAAAAAATAGAATTAATCTTTACTTATTTCAAAATTTAATCCACTTTACAATTGCCTCAAAAATCAATACAAGTTTCCCTTCAGCCAACACAAATAACTGCTTTTTTGCAAGTACACTTTACAAAGCTAAATTTGAAATAATTTGATGAATAATGATAATTAATTATAACAACTTGTATATGCTCTCCCATCATAATTATGATTAACTATCACATACAAAGTCTTCTAATTTTACTATTTGAAGAAAAATATAAAAATAATAAAAACAAGAGGCTGTCACAACGACAGCAAACCGGATTTATTAATATTTATTTGTGTCCTGGCAATATCACAAGAACCATTACTGATGAATGGTGAAAGTGAAAATCGTCAATATCAAATTTGACCTCCATTTTGTCATCAGTATCAACATTTTAAAATTTGAAAAGCTTAGATTGAATGGTTCATGAGTAAATGCAACAACATGAATGGAAACGCCATTTCACAATCTTTCAAGAACCATTACTCCTGAACGGTAAAAGTCAAAATCGTCATTATTGAACTTGACCTCTAATTTGCCATCAGTAACAACATATAAAAATTTCAAAAGCTTTGGTTGAATGGTTCATGAGAAAATGCACGGACACGACTGGAAACACCATTTTTCAATCTTTCAAGAACCATAACTCCTGAACGGTAAAAGTCAAAATCGTCATTATTGAACTTGACCTCTATTTTGTCATCAGTAACAACATATTAAAATTTGAAAAGCTTAGATTGAATGGTTCATGAGTAAATGCAACAACGTGAATGGAAACGCCATTTCACAATCTTTCAAGAACCATTACTCCTGAAAGGTAAAAGTCAAAATCATCATTATTGAACTTGACCTCTAATTTGCCATCAGTAACAACATATAAAAATTTCAAAAGCTTCGGTTGAATGGTTCATGAGAAAATGCACGGGTCAAAATCATCATTATTGAACTTGACCTCTAATTTGCCATCAGTAACAACATATAAAAATTTCAAAAGCTTCGGTTGAATGGTTCATGAGAAAATGCACGGACACGACTGGAAACACCATTTTTCAATCTTTCAAGAACCATAACTCCTGAACGGTAAAAGTCAAAATCGTCATTATTAAACTTGACCTCTATTTTGTCATCAGTAACAACATATTAAAATTTGAAAAGCTTAGATTGAATGGTTCATGAGTAAATGCAACAACGTGAATGGAAACGCCATTTCACAATCTTTCAAGAACCATACTCCTGAACGGTAAAAGTCAAAATCGTCATGAATGAACTTGACCTCTATTTTGTCATCAGTAACAACATATTAAAATTTGGGAAGCTTTGGTAAAACAGTTCATGCGTAAATGCACGGACACGACTGGAAACACCATTTTTCAATCTTTCAAGAACCATAACTCCTGAACGGTAAAAGTCAGAATCGTCATTATTGAACTTGACCTCTATTTTGTCATCAGTAACAACATATTAAAATTTGAAAAGCTTAAATTGAATGGTTCATGAGTAAATGCAACAACGTGAATGGAAACGCCATTTCACAATCTTTCAAGAACCATTACTCCTGAACGGTAAAAGTCAAAATCATCATTATTGAACTTGACCTCTAATTTGCCATCAGTAACAACATATAAAAATTTCAAAAGCTTCGGTTGAATGGTTCATGAGAAAATGCACGGACACGACTGGAAACACCATTTTTCAATCTTTCAAGAACCATAACTCCTGAACGGTAAAAGTCAAAATCGTCATTATTAAACTTGACCTCTATTTTGTCATCAGTAACAACATATTAAAATTTGAAAAGCTTAGATTGAATGGTTCATGAGTAAATGCAACAACGTGAATGGAAACGCCATTTCACAATCTTTCAAGAACCATACTCCTGAACGGTAAAAGTCAAAATCGTCATGATTGAACTTGACCTCTATTTTGTCATCAGTAACAACATATTAAAATTTGGGAAGCTTTGGTAAAACAGTTCATGCGTAAATGCACGGACACGACTGGAAACACCATTTTTCAATCTTTCAAGAACCATAACTCCTGAACGGTAAAAGTCAAAATCGTCATTATTGAACTTGACCTCCATTTTGTCATCAGTAACAACATATTAAAATTTGGGAAGCTTAGGTAGAACAGTTCATGCGTAAATGCACGGACACGACTGGAAACTCCATTTTTCAATCTTTCAAGAACCATAACTCCTGAACGGTAAAAGTCAAAATCGCCATTATTGAACTTGACCTCCATTTTGTCATCAGTAACAACATATTAAAATTTGGGAAGCTTAGGTAGAACAGTTCATGCGTAAATGCACGGAAACGACTGGAAACTCCATTTTTCAATCTTTCAAGAACCAAAACTCCTGAACGGTAAAAGTCAAAATCGCCATTATTGAACTTGACCTTCATTTAGTTGTTAGTAACAACATATTAAAATTTTAAAAGCTTTGGTTGAACGGTTCATGAGTTAATGCACGGACAACATTTGATTGCCGCCCGCCCGCCGTACATCCCCAAATCAATAACCGACATTTTTGTCACAAAAATCCGGTTAACAAAGATGGCTGAAATGGCCAATGAAGATCCTATAGTATAAGCATTTACATTGTACTTGGCTACTATAAAACTAACAATGACTTAGTACTGACCTTACTATTAGGAATAGAATGTCAACACACTACTCTGATTACCACGTAATAACAATATCGGTGGCATTCCTGTCGTTAAAACATCCAACCATGCCATGTACAATCCTGCTGGACAGGTGCCTTTCCTAGGCATTGGTAAAGTCCTACAGAAAATAGCAATAATTTTATACAAATAAATAAACAGTCTTTCTTAGGCATTGGTAAAGTCCTACAGAAAGTAGCAATAATTTTATACAAATAAATAAACAGTCTTTCTTAGGCATTGGTAAAGTCCTACAGAAAGTAGCAATAATTTTATACAAATAAATAAACAGTCTTTCTTAGGCATTGGTAAAGTCCTACAGAAAGTAGCAATAATTTTATACAAATAAATAAACAGTCTTTCTTAGGCCTTGGTAAAGTCCTACAGAAAGTAGCAATAATTTTATACAAATAAATAAACAGTCTTTCTTAGGCATTGGTAAAGTCCTACAGAAAGTAGCAATAATTTTATACAAATAAATAAACAGTCTTTCTTAGGCCTTGGTAAAGTCCTACAGAAAGTAGCAATAATTTTATACAAATAAATAAACAGTCTTTCTTAGGCATTGGTAAAGTTCTACATTAAGGAGCCATCTTTTTACACAAATAAGCAAACATAAAAAATGGAAAGTGGAAATGGGGAATGGGTCAAAGAGACAATGTTATCAAATTATACATCAAACAATATGGACAGTACTTAGGCAAAATGTGTGACATACAATTTGCAACTGATTTGTCCAGTTTAAGACCTTAATTATGTTTCTAAAGCTCAAGTCAATTTGTGATAAGGAATGGCTATACATATTCCTATAACTGGTCAATTACAGTTTACCCTTTTTTATTTCTGATTGCTCCCATGTTAATCTAATTTTTAAATTCTTCTTTATTTATCAAAATCCTTTTTATTGATTTGACTTGGTGGAATTCCTGAACATAGTGGACAATATGTTTATATCGATAGAACTATAGAATGATAAAATTAAATGCACAAATATGCTCTAAGATATGATTTGACAAAAGGAAATCCTGATCATAGATAAATATTTTACAAAATCTTCAATTTCCTGTGGATCAAAATCTGTCTTAATAAGATTGTACCTAGATATATGACTTTCTTTTAAGACAGGTACAACCACCTGGAAATACTGAGACAAGTCAAACTTTTTTTCTACTATAATTTTCTGCTAGGATTTTTGTCAATAAACAGGACATTTGTTTTCTCATGTCCAGCTTAGAAAATCAAAACTATGTATATGTATGCCATATTGTTATTATACAAAGATAACTAACTTACATAACTATTAAAGATGCTTCTGATGATTTGATCTTCAAAAGCTCGCTCAATCTTACATTTCTCTGTGTCTACAATGAAATAAAACAAAACAATCTGATCTATTGTTGTTAAGATAAGTATTATACATTGTATCAGTATTTTAAGGATCTACATTAAAACTTTAGATTGAATTGATTCTATTATTATATAATTATTTCCTAATGTCTCAGTCAAACTCATTCTAATGTATAAATACACTTAAATTTTTCAATTTAGAAAATATTTGACCTGTTATTTTTATTCCCTATATTGTAATCAGATTCACCTTTCTATGATTTAAACATAGGTATAAGGCATCAACGTTCTATGATTTATACATAGGTATAAGGCATCAACGTTCTATGATTTATACATATGTATAAGGCATCAACGTTCTATGATTTATACATAGGTATAAGGCATCAACGTTCTATGATTTATACATAGGTATAAGGCATCAACGTTCTATGATTTATACATTTGTATAAGGCAACGTTCTTTGATTTATACATATGTATAAGGCTTCAACTTTCTATGATTTATACATATGTATAAGGCATCAACGTTCTATGATTTATACATATGTATAAGACTTTAACGTTCTATGATTTATACATACGTATAAGGCATCAACATTCTATGATTTATACATACGTATAAGGCATCAATGTTCTATGATTTATCCATATGTATAAGGCATCAACGTTCTATGATTTATACATATCTATAAGGCATCAACGTTCTATGATTTATACATACGTATAAGGCATCAACGTTCTATGATTTATACATACGTATAAGGCATCAACGTTCTATGATTTATACATAGATATAAGGCATCAAATTTCTATGATTTATACATAGGTATAAGGCATCAACGTTCTATGATTTATACATAGGTATAAGGCATCAACGTTCTATGATTTATACATATCTATAAGGCATCAAGGTTCTATGATTTATACATATCTATAAGGCATCAACGTTCTATGATTTATACATATGTATAAGGCATCAACGTTCTATGATTTATACATAAGTATAAGGCATCAACGTTCTATGATTTATACATATGTATAAGGCATCAACGTTCTATGATTTATACATATGTATAAGGCATCAACGTTCTATGATTTATACATATGTATAAGGCATCAACGTTCTATGATTTATACATATCTATAAGGCATCAACGTTCTATGATTTATACATAAGTATAAGGCATCAACATTCTATGATTAAGGCATTAATGCAGATCATGGTCATCATTAACAGTTGGAAACCCGGTTGAAATAGAACAAAAGAATCGAAGCTCTTTGTTAGAGAAGGCGATAAATGTGTACTGTATTGTTTACTATAGTGACAAAAATTTTAAAAGTTAAAAGAAACAAACAAAATTACAATTTTCTTCTCAATTACGAGGTGTTTTATTTTAAAAACACCATTTGCATAAGTTTTCAATTTATCTAGTATATAGTTAAGCAGAACAATTAGATTTCAAGTCGACAACATGGGTATCTTTCAAGTTGGATGAAGAAAATCTATAACCTCCGATTTTTTTGAAAAAATTACCACGGACGGAAAACATATCAATCTATTAGTTCAAAAATTTTCGTGTCTGCCCTTCCATTATGTGACTCAAGAAAAAATTCCCAAAAATTGGTAATGATTGTATCGAAAAGAGAAAATCGAGTGCACCTTTTTATGTTAGGGCGTGTTTGAGTTGAATATTTTGTCTTGATATTGTACAAAGTAAGATTATTTCATACATGGTCTCGCTTCAGATTCTATTATTTTTATATATCAAAGCTACAGATTGACTTTATAACACAAAAAAATAACAGTACTAAAAAATGAAATATATGGGTCAAGTGAAATACCTATCTAATGAGTCACAAAAACAGAGAAGGTGTGTTCGAATAGCTATTTTTTTACTGAAAGTACTTGACGACAGTCTTTCAAGTTGGATGATGAAAATGCATATCTTTGAAAAAATATAATTTTTTGTGTGTGAAAACTAGGGTTTATAGTCTTTATACACTAAAAAAATCTAGTCTGCCCTTCCACGAAATTTTAAATTAGAATTTTTTAAATGTTTATGAATTTTCGAAAATTCCACCTGACAACCGATCAGACAATAGTTTTAAGTTGAATCAATGCAGACAAGATCATTAACTGATGCTCATTAGCTAGTTGATACATTTGTCTTTTAAAATACAACTGACATATACAGGACCATAATGGTGCAATGTGGATAAATTTAACGGTTTCCATGGGCAAAACTGGTAGCGCGTCATCCCTACAATGGCTTCCATTTCTACGATTGTGAAAATGAACTGGCGTAATGGGGAGATAATTCTGACGAAGTAGAATCCTGACTGTTAATAGTTAAACTCGGTATTTTTTTTTCAAATGAACATATACAATTACCTTTTCTTTCAATAAAATGAGATCCTCCTCTGAAACTTTCCATGGGAACTCATCTTTAGTCTCACCATTATCTTCGTCTAGCATCCAACCTTCTAATAAACTTTCAAATGACTTCATACTGTAGAGGAAGAAAGGTAAGTCCATATCTAGATTAGTATTACAATTTTATATGTTAGAAAAAGAATAAATATCTGACATTACTTTTGAAATTTTGTAAACAAAAACAATTAGTCTTGTACATGAGACATGTTAACAGGAATGGGATAATACAAAAAACATTTTATAAAATCAAACTAGAAACAAAAAAAATGTTAAATTTACTTCTAGGTAAGATAATCTTCTACCACGCAATAAAATGCAAGTTCACATTTATACTTGAGTATTTTAGAAGGTAAAATTTGTTCAGCAAAATTTGTCACTTTATTTGAACTAAGCTGAAGTGGAAGTGCTTCACAAAGTGAATGTGGAAACAAATTTCGTGCTTTGAGACTATAGAACTTATGTTTTTGTGTAGATTCCTAGTTTTTGTAGTCCTTTCTTTTACGAGATCACCCTGATTGTTCCATGAAAGTGGTTGGTTTCCAATTCTTTACTGTAACTGTGATCGTGATTCACATTTATAGCTATGAAATTTCATTTGATTTATAAAACATTTGACCTTCCAAGGAATAACATTTATTCATTAACCATAAAATAAATATGAAATTGTATGTACCTTTTTTCACTTGGTTTGCGACCTATTTCTGGTAAAACATACATCTCCTTACAGTCTATCCTGAATTTACTCAATAGTGTTGCTAGTCTGTAAATATAAATATTTTTTATATATAGTACATCATGATCATTACTCCTCTTACCATCCCAATAATTTAGAGATATTTTCTAATTGGAGCCTTATCTCCTCCTTTGCATAGGATTTCCCTACAGGGATATAAAAATCTCCCATGGCATTTCCTACATAATTTTTTTCTTCAATTTCCAGTTAGAAATTAAACATGTTTTTTATACTTGTGGCATTAAATTGACAATTTCTTTTTTAATTCTGATTCATTTTTTTTTTCTTTTGATAATTATTTTCTAATAGATATGAATCTTAAGGCAATATAATTATCAATAAATAAACTATATTTTATATTTAATCTGGAATTATTCTTCGTTTTTTTTTTGTATAATTTAAACTTGTGTTTTTTTTGTTTTTTTTTTAGTTTTTTACTTAGAAATCAGAATTTTTATGTGGAAAAGGTAGACAAAAAGCTTGTCTTGCAGGTGTAAAACTAAAGTTCATTTTGCAAAATTTCAAAGATGGAATATAATTATAGGTAGCCTTATATTTTATTTGAAGGCTTAATGATTATTTCCTTTGTATTTGTCTGAAGAACTTTTCCAGGCTTAGTGATTATCTCCCTTATATTTGAATAATGAACTTACTGTCTCTGTTCCCTGTCAATCTCTCCTCTCTTTGTTCCTGCTGTGAATATTCTCAGCTTACAGTTACTCCATTGACTCTGGGTAGTCAGAATGTAGGGTAACAGTAATGTCAGACCTGGGGGAAAACAAAATTGACAGTGTCATTAGAATTGTATCAATAATATCTCATCTGAGAAAAAATAGACATCAATCACTTTTGCATTCAATATATTACACATTCTTTCCAATTCAAAGTTAAGGAGTCGTCTACCTACTTTCATAAGCACCAGACCTACCTAAAAATTATATATGCATATTTTTTGTTGTTTTTTGTATAAATTATGACTTAATTTTCGATTCACTCCAACTATGGCACCACAAAGCAAGCTTGAAATTATTTTGATAATGCCATGTGGTGACTGCCAAAACTTAAATAAACCTTCATTTTAGGGTCACTGACATCCATAAAAGTTTCAAGGTAAATCAACATAGTAGTACTTCAAAATGAATCTCAGAACTTGAAAAAACAACAAAAACAATCAGGGGTCACCACACTTCAAAATTATAGGGAGAAGTCACTTCTCCCTGGCAGCAAAACAGGGAGAAGTGAAGACCCAACAGGGAGACTTCAAGGAGAAGTGAAGGCCCAACAGGGAGACTTCAGGGAAAATCGACAGATCGCGTTTATACTTTTTATAAACAAAGTCTTCAAAGAATCTATCCTTTTTGTCTGTTTGTTACTATTTGAATCATTTTTGCATGACAATTGCTAAGGAAGTACATTTTGTAAGTCCTTGTCTTGCCATGCTTGTAGTCTGAAATACTTTTTTATTTACATGTGTACCTATGAAAATTGTCAAAAAATATCATGACATAAGGACCATAAGTTAATGGTATAAGAGCTATAATATTTATTCTGGTAGGTCTGGATGAATTGAAGATTTGACATGGATCAAATTATGCTGTATTTCAAAGATTTTAAAATTAAACCAAGTCTAAGAACCTTTTAAAACAAAATTAATTATCAATTAAGAAAAGTTAAAATACGGTTTCACTGTCTTTCATAGCTAAGATCATGATTCAAAAATGTATTTGTTATTAAATAAAATTTAATAAGAAATCAGAGAGAAAAGTGTTTGACATGTGTTGAAAACGTAAAGTGAAACTGTTATAAATTTCAAATCGTGTACATGTAATCGCACATGTTTGAGTTATTTCCATGGAAATGCCGATTTCCAAAATCAACTTGCCGTTAGAAATGTATGTAATTGATTCTTAAACACCTAAAGTGGTTAAACGTACTAAGTAATTAACGATTAACAGGCAATTAAGTCTAAATCACAAAAAGTCATATCGGAAAAGTCGTATTTTTCATAACCGGATTTGAATAGGTACTTGTAAATCAAAAACAAATACGGTGCGATCCGTGTCAAAAATTCTTACTTTATATTTTTCAAAAATATACGACTTTGGAAGTAAATATTGCCAATCCTAATCAAAATAATGAGCAGATATTCATTGAAATACTGTTTAAAGGACCTTTAGATGAAACAAAGCACATGTATCAGTCTGTAAAACAAAATCCTGAATGAAAAACCGACTGCGTTTTGTAGTTTATAATCGTTGTGTTGGTTCCCGGCAGTGTACTAAACTACGTACATAGCAAAAATACAAGCGGATACCAGTTGATAATATTCCGTTTTTGAAAAGAAATATGAAATTTTTTAAGGGGCATCACAAATTGTCAGTAAATATAAGAAAATCAAAATTAATAGTACATATCAATATGGATTAGGTAAATGATGAGAGTTGAAAAGATGAAATAGCGCTATCTACAATTTTCAATAACAAAGATGGTGGACAATAAACAATCATAACAAAATCGAGATTTTTTCTTTTTTCTTGCTTGTAGTACACCCGGTAAAGCAATTTTTATGTTGAAGTATGTTACTATCCCGGAGAAATCAGTTCTGAATTTGGGGAAAACATGCTTTGTATTTCAATATTGGTCATTTACGTTTGAATCGAGAATTTCTCAAAAATCATGAGGCAACATTGGGAAATTTTACTGAAAATCGAGGGCGACATAAACTTCTCCCTGGAGCTTCTCTAGAGCGACTTTGTCGCTCACTTCGCCTGGTGTGGTGACCCCTGAACAATTATGATCCACAAAGTATGGTCACTCTTTAAAATATGTTTTTCAGTATCTTTTACAGTCCCTTAATGAATGATGACATTGTTAAAAGATTTTTTTATATAGTCAACATTTGTGACACTTGTTCTTGAAGGGTCAATGTGAATTCCCTCAAAATCGTACTTATTCTTTTTTTATAATCCATGACATTTTGTTGATTAGCACAACTTTTGCATAATTCCAGCTTTAGTTTAAACAATAAAAGAAAGACAAATCTCAGTCTTTTATCTTTGTCTTAACTAAGCAGATTTTCTATAAGCAAATACCTCCATCATCAAACAGCCACCAGACATCAATGGTTCCTTTCCTCATCTTTTTTCCCCCAAACCTCTCAGACAGCTGATCTAGAGGAGAGGCTGATTCGTCCTTCTCCATGTCTCTATTCGGGGTAGAAGCATGAGTGTCATTCTCTCCATTGGTAGAGGCTGTACTGTAACGACGTAACATGGTGGGGGATCCCTCAGGAATGTGCAGAGTCTGTTCTCTTTCTGGATCACTTTCATCTTCATCTTCTTCATCTTTTTAAAAAGAAAATAGAAATTCTGTCAATATCCCTAATGTGCCTCAAATTCAGGTATTAAATATTTATCAATTATGGACTTTTGATGAGGAGGTCATTATATATGGACCTTTTTAGATTATATTGATCGAGGAAGAAGACATAGGTTAATTATAATCAAACAGATTCATTTATAAAATATTATTTGTAACTGAGCGAAAGTCCTTAATTCATATACAACATATGTAAATAGTGTGAGTTTGAGAATTGTATTGACTCGATGTTACTATATTGGAAATATGAAATATAATGTCATCAAAAAATATCTGTGCATTGATATTGGACTTGTGGATAAACTAACAAAAAGTCAAGCAATAACAAGACCTGCTTAGGTCAAAATAAGGAGATATCTAATGATTGCCATGAGACAACAATGCATGAGAGACCAAATAAGAAGGAGTCAGCATGATAAATTATGTGACAATCTAAAGTACAAAACAAAGGGCTTTATTACCATTTAGGTTGACTTCTTCCTCTTGTTCTTGCTTTGTACAGTCACCACTTTCATCAACGAGAAATCCTTCTTTAACTCTCAGTATAGCCACTCCCATCTGCAGGTCAAAAGCATCACTGAAGAAACACAAAGCATTGTTATATTTGATTTTTAACAGACAAGTAAATTAAGTTTAAAAGACAATCTCTATAAATTCATTTTGTCTGCTTACATTAATTTTATATATCTGTGTTCAAATGAATTTATAGTTATTACATAAATTATATTCATCCATAAATCCATAAATAAAAGGAAACTAGAGGCTCTCAAGAGCCTGTGTCGCTCACCTTGGTCTATGTGCATATTAAACAATGGACACAGATAAATTCATGACATAATTGTGTTTTGGTGATGGTGATGTGTTTGTAGATCTTACTTTACTGAACATTCTTGTTGCTACAATTATCTCTATCTATAATGAACTTGGCCCAGTAATTACAGTGGAAAATATTTTCTAAAAATTTACAAAAATTTATGAAAAATGCTAAAAGTTAACTATAAAGGGCAATAACTCCTTAAGGGGTCAATTGACTATTTTGGTCATGAAAACTTATTTGTAGATCTTGTTTTGCTGAACATTATTGCTGTTTACAGTTTATCTCTATCTATAATAATATTCAAGATAATAACAAAAAACGGCAAAATTTCCTTAAAATTACCAATTCAGGGGCAGCAACCCAACAACAGGTTGTCCGATTCATCTGAAAATTTCAGGGCAGATAGATCTTGACCTGATAAACAATTTTACCCCACATCAGATTTGCTCTAAATGCTTTGGTTTTTGAGTTATAAGCCAAAAACTGCATTTTACCCCTATGTTCTATTTTTAGACGTGGCGGCCATCTTGGTTAGTTGGCCGGGTCACCGGACACATTTTTTAAACTAGATACCCCAATGATGATTGTGGCCAAGTTTGGTTTAATTTGGCCCAGTAGTTTCAGAGGAGAAGATTTTTGTAAAAGTTAACGACGCAGGACGACGACGGACGCAGGACACAAAGTGATGGGAAAAGCTCACTTGGCCCTTTGGGCCAGGTGAGCTAATAAAATGACTTAAAAGTTATAACTAGCAATTACAAAAATAATAAACTTAATCCGTCAACCTACTGAAATACATTAAAGTATTCCTCGACTACACCCTGGTCTTCCTTTGTCCTCCAACCAGACATGAATCCCATCATCACAACATTAGGTCTCAGTTTACCAACTCCTGTGTTCTGAAAATATATTAATAATATGTTACATAATAAGTAAAGACTGTGCAAGATAATTTTGAAGTATTTCTTAAAATTCCACCATCTCATGAACAAAGGCCACCATAATTATTTAAGGTAGCACAATACAAAGATTTTTCATCCCCAACCAGACATCTTTAAACTGATGTAATTCCACTCATCTTTCTTTAAATTTTATAAATGAGGTACCAAAAGATAGAAGAAGGATTAATCTTTCAAATTGTGATAATTTCATTATGACATAATTATTACATAATTAATTGTATCTAATTAGTTGCCATATTGTGATGTCCATACTTGAATGAATTTAGCTTCTTTCTTATTCATAGCATCCCAAAATATTTTATAGATTCTTGCACAACACAGTTTGACCTCCCAAACTGTGTCTCAGATTTTCCCTATTGTATTTCATTCTCTCATAAATCTACAATGAAATTTGCAACAATAATTCATAAGAGACCACTAAATTCAATTGGGTATAAAATTTGTTCTATTGATGTTTTTGGAAATCTGAGACACAGTTTTGGAGGTCAAGCTGTGTTGTACAAGAATCTATTAAATATTTTGGGATGCTATGAAGAACAAAGACGCTAAATTCATTCAAATGTGGACATCACAATATAGCAACTTATTACATAATAATTAATTATGTAATATTTATGTCATAATGAAATTATCACAATTTGAAAGATGAATCTTTCTTCTTTCTTTTGGTACCTCATTTATAATATATAAAGAAGGATTAAATGAATTACATCAGTTTAAAGTTGTCTGTTTGGGAGTGAACAGATCTTTGTATTGTGCTACCTTAATTAAGCTTATAAATGTTCTACACAAACAACCAATAGTAATTTATATACAAGGTCTTCAAAGGCTGACAGATATCTTTTTCTTAAAAACACCCCTAAACATGAACCTGTTGATGTCTGTGAAATCAAAATTCCTTAAGTCATAAGACATTTAAAGAAGACTGCACAGTAAGAAACACACAACTTCTACATTAAATTCTAAATTTTGTATTTCAAAGCCATTAATGCTAACTCGACTATATAAAACATAAAAAAAAAAAAAAATGCATACACTGAATTGTCTGGTCTGCTAAACTGACAATTGATTTTATGTTCCAAGATAAAGGTTTTACTACAAGTATTACATAAATATTTAAATATCTTTTATAATGAGATCAAGGTCAGATAGTCCTATCAGATGGGCATGTACACCTTACAAAATCTGTCTTTCTACTCACTAGCATAAGAGCCTGTACACCAGTCCTGAAATTCTCCGCTGATGTTGCACTGTAAAACGCCTTAATCTTTTTTTTATTTAGCCATTTGTTAACCTCCCATGATTTGTATCTGTTTATCAACTTCACGTTCTCATGGAAATCACCCTGAGAACAAAAATACAAAACATATATTAGGGTTTCTCGTAAATTCTCAAATAACCTTCATATTTTTTTCTTCATTGGTGTATAGATGTATCGTCTAATGACCTTCTGTAATATTTTCCATTTCACATTATAGTTCTTTGATCAGCTTTCTAACAAGTTACTGCTGCTTCATTTTATGATTTGTTCCCATGAGTCCTTATCTTATGAACAAGTATCACATTTTTATTTTTTGCTTTCAATAAAAATCATAAAACTCTTCTGACAATTTTTTAGAATGAATATATAAGATAGTTGTAGCTAGTCATTCAGTTTAATTTCATTTAAATTAACAAATTTATAAAGAATGCCTTGTTAATTGTGTACCAATAAATTTTTTTTTAAATTTGTCCATGTGGCACAGATAAAATATGAATGATGCTCACTATAATAACATGGCCACACATCATTAGGCTGACTTTCTTTGAGAGTGACCATACAAAGTCCACTAATGCAGGTCTAGACTTCGGTAGTCCTGTCAATACTAATATCTGAGGTCTGAAAACAAAAAAAACATTGATATTCTAATTTAAACTCATTAATCCTAGATCTATTGACACTGACTGAACTTGGTCTGTGTATTTTCTAGACTTCACCATATATTAGTTTTTTACAGATGTGTTGGTAAATTTTGCTCATCCTTTTAAAAACTGTAAATTCAAAAAATATCACGATGTTTTTATTAATACAAAAAATGCGAGTGTGTTATAATTGCAATAATTTAACCTAGCATTTTGAAATTTTTTATGAGTTAAACAGGACTATTTTCAATATAGCAAAAATTAAAATCGTATTTTAGTTTAAAATGACAAAATTGCAATAATAAATGCACACAATAATTTCTGAATTTACAGTACCACAAGATATGATTAATGGTTTGTTGATAATAAACACAACTTTCTGCACACTTGACTGTAAAATGGTACAGGAAACTGGAGTATGTGGACAGAACTCGGGATGGAAAACTGCAAATACTAGAGATTTAAAATTCAAAACATCTATCAGAAGCAGGGTTCTTACTCACAACCTCAAGGCTAGACGGCTACAAGTTAGAGAAGATAGAGAACAAAAACTAAAAAAATTAAGCGATTTTTACGTTCATAAAGGAGCATAACTCAGGATCTGTACAAGTTATGCCACCCAATCTATAAAAGAATCTGTATTTTGTGGCAATATGCATTCTGTTTAATATCATTGGTTGAGGCAAACTAAAAGTTAGAGAAAAGAAAGGAAAAAAATCAGTTATGTTTATAAAGGGGCATTACTTATATACGACCACCTAATTTCAACCTTGATCTGTGTTTTTTGGTAATAAGCATTGTGCATAAGTTTTATAACAATTGGTTGAGGCAAACTAAAGTACGAGAACAATAACCAATTTTCAGAACATTCAGGATTGACAGATGGATAGATATGGGATACACAAAATGCCACCTCCACATCGTACTCTCATAGTATTGAACATTTCATTTTTTTTCAATATCAACATTCCCTGATTTACTGTGAAATTTCTAACCTGAAGTTTTTAATGTGATCCTCCACCTGAATTAACTTTAATGTGGATTGTAAAGCAGTTCTATATACATGGGCTTGTGTGGAGGAACCCCAGTTAACATCTGAAAATAAAATGGTTGATATAGATTTACATGAGAAGCTCTGCTAGGCTGTACAGAAAGGCACTGTTACAATATTATATTATACATGGTTGATATAGATTTACATGAGAAGCTCTGCTAGGCTGTACAGAAAGGCACTGTTACAATATTATATTATACATGGTTGATATAGATTCTAGTAAATGTTTATTGAAATATTGAAATTGGTAACAACATGTTCCAAGTCTTGTATAAAGACAACTGACTTACAATATGCATGCCAAAGAAATTAATCTGGCTATGCTTATAAAAACATTATCACTTACTATTTGAAATATATATAATTGTATGGGCTTCTTTTCAGGTTTCTTTCAAAATCGTTTAGTCAAATGATTATTTACATATTTGATTATCAAACTTGATTCTTACAAAATCAAAATTTTCATACATTTTAAATCACAAACTTTCGGTTACACCTACCTGGCTTGATATGATGTACATATACAAACAAAGCTACAATGACAGCAAAGGTAACCAGAGCTGTCCACCAATTAATTATAAACATCACAGTTGTACAAAGTAAGGCACCCAACAAACTTATCCACATAGAGTAGTAACGAAAAGCAGGACGCCATCCTGTTAAGGTAATACAGGTAAATCATGTTAAAATAAATCACACACACACATTAATCTATACACAATTAGGTTAAACTAGGTCACACACACACATTTTAATAGCTATATTTGTTTGTAATAGCAATTTTGAATAGACAACATCATATATTTCTAGGGGTTAAATCCATTGTTTTTACTGACCAACTATAAAAGCCTCATTTTGGTATCCCAGAATTCATTGGTATTGTAATATCTTCAAAAATAAACAAAATAATCAATTGCTTAACCAATAAACCTCCTTTTTATCAATTATATGTCTGGTGCAAGCATGTATCAATAATACAAATGCATGGTGTTCATGTTTGTAGCCGGAAGCATTCCTATAATATCATGATATTTAGTCACCCAAGACAAGATCTGTCAAACTGATTCAACAGCTTTGTTAAATAAGCGCCACATATAAATTATAATTATTAGCAGGATTAAATAATTGCAAGCCACATGTAAGTAATAACAATTAGAAAGATAAATTTTATATTTCAAACAGCATTTTTTCATTAAAATTGGTAACAATAATCTTTGGGCCAGGTGAGCTTAAAAGGGAATATGTTGAGTAACTCACCTGGAGATCTGGCTAAAGATGCATCAAACACAGCATAATTAATAAGAGTGTAAGCCATTAAGAAAAAGTTGGATATAATCGGAGCTATAGCATTCAAATCACCTGAAAAATAAAACTTCAAATTAATTTGGCTATAATGGGAGCTAAAACATATGAGCATGCTATAGAGTATTTCTATTGAGTATTATATTCAAATAAATTAGTGGATACAATTGATATTGAGATGAAAACTTATTGAAGGAATGCTTATAAAATAAATGGGGAATGTGTCCATGGGTCATAGATGACTGACGCCCCATCTTGCATATCATATGAAGTTATAAAGGGACATAACTGAAGGACAGTTAAAGCGACCCTACCCAAATTTGTACTTGATCTGAGTTTTGTGGTAATAAGTATTCTGTACAAGTTTCATAAAATTTGGTTGATGCAAACTTAATTTGGAAAACGGAAACAAAAAAAATTTGTGAAGAGGCAAAACTCTAGAGTGGTTAAAGTGTCGCTCCAAAAATCCAAACTTTATCTGTATTTTGCGGTAATGAGCATTGTGCATAAGTTTCCTAGCATTTGATTACAGCAAACTAAAGATAGAGAACGGAAAACCAATGTTGGGATTTACGGATGTGCATATGTACCGACGGATAAGGGTAAAACCTAATGCCTCCACCCCACCCATTTGTCATTCAAAAGGGGAGATAATACAGTGAACATCAACACTTACCTATACAAACAAATGCTACCCCTATAAAATATGCTAATATATAGGCTCGTCTTGGATTATCACTCACACCATATCCTTTAGCAAAGAAATCTATCTTTGGAAATATCTTATCTTTACATACAGCCTACAAAACCAACATGTGATAAGTATAACTTTATTGTAATTCAACAGCCAAATAATTGATAATAATTAAAGACAATGCACTAGTCTAGGACAATGCTAAAAGTAGCTAAACAGTCTCTCCTTTTTTAATTGCGTCTAGTGATTTATTTTGTGTTGAGATTGTATTATCTTTTGATTGTTTGTGTTGTTTGTTGCTGTCTCATATACTGTAGAAACAATCATTTTTGTGGGATTAAAATTTCGTGGTTTTGGTCTCAATAAGATTTCATGGGGATTTAATTTCGTGGTTTTTATTAATTTGAAGCGCAATTATATGAAAGTTGAACTTTCGTGGGTTTTTTAATTTCGTTGATATATTCTTTCCACGAAATAAACAAAAATAAATCCTCAACAAAAATTTGTTTTTACAGTATATATGTATAATCACTCGTGTTTTATTTCTTTTCATCATCAATTTATCAAAAGAGATCATGTGTCTAGTTATTTGACACTCCATAATGATTGGAACTTATAATGGCAGCTGTGTTGATTGTAATTAGACCATACTTCTATCAGTACAGAGATCATAGGAGGATGAGTGGATTAGGTTTGTAGCAAAACAAATTTCCTATTTCACTTGAAAGTAAACTCATTTCCCTGAATGAAATCATGTACTTTATTATTAATATGTAGCCATGATTCCAATCAATGTATATTCATTTGGGATTAATCATACAATATTTCAGATGCATATAAAATTTTAAAGCACTTCAGGTTATTATTGCTTTAATTTTTAACATGGTGAACTTTTGAATTTGGGATTAATCATACAATATTTCAGAAGCATATAAAGTTTTAAAGTACTATTACTTAAATTTTAACATGACGATCTTTTGATTTTGGAATTCTAACCATACCGATAGTTATCACCTAAATTCCAACATGATAAACATATGACTTTAGAATTCTACCCATATAGATTGTTTGAGAAGCATACAATAGATTTAAAGCTTTCACTTTGATTGTTAAGATCCTAACATAATGACATTTTGTACAGACAATTAATTGTGGCTCAGTAAACATGCTTGAATAATAAATTAATTTCACTATTTAAGGGTTAACTACATTTTAAACATATATGTCAAGGTAAAACCACTGACTAAGATTAAAGAACTTCAAAAATAGCTTTTATTAAATCTTGACATTTGTGAAAAAAGACAGTTGATAGTTGTTGACTACTTTAATTTAAAGTAAAAAATTATTTTAATTTTTTTTATTAATGCGAATAATTGTGACTGGGTTAGGACTACAATACTAACAACTGGCATTGTGATATCTGTAACATATATCTGAATGTAAATTTTCCTAAAATTGTAATAAATAATCTTACATAATTGTCCATTCTTCAAAAAATCATAATAATGCACACATTAATTTCTGAATTCATAGAAACTTGAGAAAGAAAGGGAAGTAATTGAGCAAACCTGGAAGACTTTAGGAGCAGATACAAGACTGGCTAATGCTGAAGACAGAGTTGCTGAGAATATACCAATGGTGATCAGAGGTCCAAACCCTGACATCTTTTCCATTGCCTGCAATACACAACACATATTAATATATATTATACTATATATTTATATATCTTTTATCATATAGCTAAATCAATGTATTTATCACAACACTGCAGTAGCATATAAGAGTTCAAAGTTTAAAAAGTCAATTTGTTCCCATATTGATTTGATATTTTGTTGTAATAAATAAGGTTAAATACAGGTAAAATCCAGCTATAACTGGATATTCTTTTGCAATTTTTAACACAAATGTCCTCATTTTCTACACAATGGTGGTATGTGTAGAACGGGTTCTGCTTACCCTTATGGATCACCCCTGATTTTGGTGGGGGTCATATTGCTTGGTCTTTGGTTTCCTATGTTGTGGTTTGTGTGCTGTTGTTAATATTTTCATTGTTTTGTATTTTGCCATAGCATATCAGTTTGTTTTCACCTTATGAATTTAAATATCCCTTTGGTACCATTATATTATCTTCTTTTTAAATCTCTAAATGAAACCCTGATAAATGAATTTATGAAACATAAAATGAAGCAAGAGTTCAATGAAGCATAACATGTACATATAGGTAAGGATTCAGTAAAGCATACTTAACCAGTCTTTCTGTTTTAAAATTTTATACACCATTTTTTTTAAATATCTTTCTCAAAACATTTTTATTGACAAGTTCTAATTTACTTTAACTTACTAATAGTGAAAGTTTTCAAGAAATGTACAGTGCATCATGCATTAGTCATTCGAACTATATTTTAATTTAAAAAAATCTTTAGTCAACTTCTTGTTGTACCATAAAGAGAGAAAGTTTTAGGGTAAAGTTTATATTGATACAGAATCTTACAACTTTTTCAGTTTTCAAGTAGTGCAACTCCTACATTTTATATTAGAATTTTGTAAAGATTGTTGATAAAGCTTACAATTCAATTTGAATGGGATATTACATTTCATTAGACACAACATGAATCAATATTTCCTTTCTACAAGACACTAGAGGCACCTGGTATGGAATTCAATGATTGTTCAAGTTTGCTGAAAATTTTATTGACAGTTATACTTTTGTATACAAACAAACAATTGGTTTTTTTTTCCCCATCTACTATCTAGATTTTTAGGAAGTTTTCTAATAAATTTTCCATTAATGTTTTCCTTATGTTGGTTGTGCATTCATGCATGTCAACACAAATTACTTGGTAAAGAATTGCCAATTTGAAGACATAATCTTCTCAACTGACATTGACAAATCAATTTCTCACTAGGTTCTTCATGTAATCAATCAATTCAAATCACAATAAAATGCCAGATTTCAAATAACCGAGTGATTTTTTTCCTTTTAATCCTAATTTGTTATCAACCATAAAATAAAATATAAAACCCTTGTAAATCAATCTTTAATGTCAAGGTGACCTCAGGACATTTTCTTCTACAGGAAGAACGGTAAACCAGGATATTCTAGTTAGGTAGTATTTCCTCAAACAATATTCATTTTGCTCACTAAAACACTGCGGTACCAGTATATTTTGAAGCAGAACAAAAAAATCTGATCAATAGCAAATCCAGTCCTAAAAAGACATGAATTTTCTATGGGCATATTCAAATGAGAGTTGTAATTAAACGTTACAAGTTATCAAGGCTGAGTAAATCAATGGTTTGTTGTTACATATATTGGACATTGCACTCAACATATCAATACGTTTTTTCAATACTGTAGCAAATGTCACTTCTAGTTCTACTGATTACAATAGATTACTGAATAAGACATCCTCAAGACAAATTGCTCAAGATTTAGCAAGGTCAGGGATATCTTATAAATTACACAAACAAAATGTAAACATCTTACAAAAGCAATCAGATAAATGGAAAGATAAACTGTCAGGTCAATTAGAAGATAATGTGTAACCTAGAAGACTTGTTTAAGATCTGCTACATTTAGAAGTTTTCTTTAAACAGAGAAGCCAAAAAACCACTGGTTCACTATATTTCTAATTGAATATGAATAAAAGAGGACATTAGGTAGACAGCATACTAACAACGCAAAAAAACATTTGGAGATCAACCATAGGCAGGTATCTAATATAATATGTCAAGATTAAAATCTACATCAGGTTTCCTGCAGGAAGTCCTCTCTGGGACTCTGGCATCAAACACCAATGACTATAAAATGCTGAGCGCAGCACACTGAGCACAGCCTGATGAAATAGCAGAGGTCAAACCCTGAACAGTTGGGGCAAGTTTGGACACAATATTCAAGCTTGATACTGTCTGAATTTTTGGTTGTGATCAAATTTTTAATATTATATACATTTCTGCCAAATTAATGTGGTCAAATTTAATAAAGATCTTAACAAGAATGTGTCCATAGTACATTGATTCCCCATCTGCATCATCATATTCTATGTTCTAGGTTCTGACCGTAAAAAAGGGGGAAAATCTCTAATTTGGCATTAAAATTAGAAAGATCATATTATAAGGAACATTTGTACTAAGTTTCCTGAATGGACAGACGGAAAGATGAACAGACAAACAAACGGACAGACGAACGGACCTATAGACCAGAAAACATAATGCCCATAAATGGGGCATAAAAATCTACTATGCAATACTGTGCAAATGAAGATTTCTTCTAGAAACATATAAAAAAAAACATGAAATTTAAAAATTTTGAAGAAAAATATAAACCTCCCAAAAAATTGGGAAAAAAATCCTCCCTCCCCCATATTTTAAGAGAGATCCATACACTAAAACACAAGTTATTGTCTGCAAACTAGAAAAAAATGCTTCTTTTATTTTTTTGACCATTTTTGTCCCTATAGCTAATTTCTGCATGTTTTGAGGCAATTACCCCATACGTATACTCAATCAATCCCAGCCTTTCTTTTGAGATATGGAATCTTGTACAATTTCAGAGAAATCCATACACTTACACACAAGTTATTATCCAGAAACTACAAAATTGCTTATTTTGGCCCCTTATTCCTAAACTGTTGGTACCATAACCCCCAAAATCAGTCCCACCCTTTTTTTTGTGGTATTGAACCTTCTTGTAAAATCTCATAGATATTCTTTCTCTTAACTTAAGTTATTGTCCTGAAACCAAATGTGTCGTCGGACAATAATGATAACGCTGATAAGTCACTGATCATGACAACATCATGGCATAATACAGCCCAAAAAAATTTTGCGGCTGTATAAAAACATCAAGAAGAAAGTAGCTTTATTCTAGCAGACAAACATATAAATTTTGAAGTAAATGATCTATGCATACTCAATCTACAGCAGAAATGTGAAAATTTCAATAAAGGTTCAATATAGATAAAATAAATATGGCCCTTATTTTTAGCTAAAGTTTATAAAAGGGTTTATTGACCATTATCATTATGATTCAAAGCTAAAACCATGGGTAGATAAGAAATAGTCCTCTTTGGTGAAAATTGATTATTCAGCGTTCTGCAATTTTTGCTTACTTTCACCTAAACTTTGGCATATTTGGGGTCACCAGAAAAGCAAAACCTAAAATCTGTCTCATCTCACCTACACCAACAAAGCAGGCAGGACAATAACATAATCTGTAAAAGTTTAGGTAGGTTGTAAATAAATCCATGTCCTAACAGCAAATAAAAACTTAAAATCTTTCTTCACAGGGTATTAATCATTACCTATCATCAAAAGGCCATGATCAATTATATATTTTTTTTAACCAAAAGATCAAACAAGTAGTTTAACTTTAAACACATGTGATGTTCGTTGGTAAGAAAACTTACTTAAATCCTCCAAAGGACTGATAAACATACTGTCATGAATTAGAAGTTTCTTCATTATATAGTTTCCAAATGGAAGGAATATTCTGTATTTTCTCTTTTTTACGAAATTCTCCTTTGATCTTACTGACTAATAATTTTCTTTCTCAGCACAGTTATTTGAAAAATTATCGCTAGAAGCTAGGGGAGCACATGCCGTTGTCAATGAAATTAACAATGTTGTCATAGGTAAAATAGTAATAAACAGATTATAATAGGTTATCTCAACTGGTTTGCTTTTCTCACTTTCGCCGTACTGACTCCAGCAAGAAAATCAATCTTGTTGAGATGACCAACATAAATCTATAACTTCTGTTTTGTTAGGCAGAACAAATACATAATGACATAATTCTATGAGGTTGACCTACTTTCAAAAATCTTACCTGATAATCATGTAATAATCCAAACAAGCTTGTGGGATCAACAGTACAATTGGCTATTGTAGATGTGATATTGTCCGAGGTAACAAGGTTGGAGTTTAATGTATTATTTACAAGCACAGATGAACACACTGTTAATGGAATTTCTCTTATCACAGTAGCGCCTAATATCCATGCAACAACTATATACACAACAGACGATATCAAAATGGCAAGAATTGTTCCTTTAGGAATGTCTTTCTGAGGATTCTGTAAAAGAAAGAGATATTTTAAGGGTAATTCATATATAATTTAATTTAACAAAAGATTAAATGTTGAAACAACATAAATAGAAGAAAAAAGTAAAATTAACAAAATAAGACAGCAACCAGATAACAAATTTCACCAATAATTGACATCTATAATATGATCTTAGAAGTAGTCCAGCTATTGCTTGTTTTTGAAAGTTTCAGCCAGTTACATACTCATACTGAAAATAGTTCTATGAACACTTTTAAATTGAAATTTTACATTTAAGTCCTTTAAATATTCAAGTCTTAATAGTATAAATATGTAATATCTATATACATGGGACTTCCACACACTAATATCAAACTTGATTGCAGAATACCGATGGTTATTTATATACATTGGACTTCCACACATTAATATCAAACTTGATTGCAGAATACCGATGGTTATTTATATACATGGGACTTCCACACACTAATATCAAACTTGATTGCAGAATACCGATGGTTATTTATATACATGGGACTTCCACACACTAATATCAAACTTGATTGCAGAATACCGATGGTTATTTATATACATGGGACTTCCACACACTAATATCAAACTTCATTGCAGAATTCCACACACTAATATCAAACTTTATTGCAGAATATTTAACTTAAAACTAATGACGAACACAACTTTTGCAATTTCTTTCTTCTTATTTTATTCCTATTTTTACACTTATAAAGGATTCACATTAATTTGATAACATTTTTTCAACTATATTTTGATTGAGGAAAGGGATTTTTTTTTAATTAAAAGTATTGCAAATAACAATAAAAGACTTGGTACTTTCAAAAATTATCAAAAAAAATCCTACTTTTTTGTGGTAAAAAGGTTGTGGGTATCATCCATAAATATGGATTATAGAAGACTTTTTATTGAAGTCATATTAAACAGGCACAAAATGTGTTGGGGTAAGACGTTCAGAGTTAAAGCCAAACAGATAAAAGGAAAAGAACAGCTGATCAGTCCATTACATTTAATAGGTCCTCTATCCTGATTATACTCCATAGCATATTTCTCAGGGCCATTCAAGAATTACTATAGCTACATGTATATAGAACGGAGATAATATACTTAAAGACCTTCATATGTACCAGATTTATTTTAGGAAGTAATCCATTTTCAAGTTGTTGTTGTTATTAACACTGCTATTTATATTTATCTTCTAGAACAGATGATCTGTGTTATAAAGGTGAACTACACTATACGATAAATCATTTCATATGGTTTTTTTAATTCTATATCAAAATGTTGAAATAACACTGTTCAATGCTGCTTTAATCCGATACTTACTTTTAAATCTCCTGATATATTAGCGCCGGCTAATATGCCGGTTGCAGCAGGAAAAAATACAGAAAATACAGAGAAAAAAGATTCACCATCTATAAACTGTGGCTTTAAATTTTCTACAAAAAGAGTACCTGAAATATAAATCAATTAGATATAAAACCACAATAACAAAGGATTCTATCCAGTTAAGATTGTTATTAAAATAAAACATAATGATCTCTGTTTCCACTCCCATCTCTTGAGTGAGTTTCAAAGTGTAAGTTTCTATTTTAACTTTATTTATTGTACAAGTTGATGTTTGTGGTTTACCATTGATACCCATGTGTATCTCTGAGAATAAAAAGCTAGTGTATTTCTTTCAAGAGAAGACAAGCGTGGAAGTCAGAATACAAATCGACTGTCCTGAACTAAGGATATGCATTCTGTGTCATTTCTCCTTTTGTCTCATTGCCAATCATATCACATCTTCTTTTTTGTATTAAGAGATAAAACATCTCTTACAATTTTTGTATTTACTAGTTTTCTATTGGCTGATTTCAGTCATTTTTGTGTATAGCTTTCCTAGCCGCATAGAACAAAACACCAATATATGTGATAACCCATGAAAGTACTGGTACCAGTGACACTTGTTCTTTACTGATTTAGTTTAACTGCTAACATATACTTGGAACAATACACAACTTACATTCATTAACAACGTTAATTAAAACGTCAACCCAATTAAAAGTAGATTGACTTATACTAATGATAATGTACAAAGGACATTTGCTCTGCTTACCATTTATCATATGAAGAATTTACATTCCAAATATAATAGACATTTGCACTTTAAATTTTGTATTCATTATTATGACATCTAGGACCTCTTTGCACTAATTACCTTATTCAATAAACTGTAAATATCCTGTTATTCTTCCTTTTGACCTGTATCTGTAAATCATGGGGAGTTATAATGGTAATTTTCAAATGTTCTTGAACCTTTTTTAACATCAGTGCCTGCATTGAGTGTGTTCTAAGGATATTTGTTTGCTTTTTGGTTTTTTCCATTACTCATAGGTATAGAAGACATTACTTACTATTATATCATATGATACCTCTGTCTAAGTTCTCTTTACTTACTATTATATCCTATGATACCTCTGTCATAGTTTTCTTTACTTACTATTATATCCTATGATACCTCTGTCTAAGTTTTCTTTACTTACTATTATATCCTATGATACCTCTGTCTAAGTTTTCTTTACTTACTATTATATCCTATGATACCTCTGTCATAGTTTTCTTTACTTACTATTACATCCTATGATACCTCTGTCTAAGTTTTCTTTACTTACTATTATATCCTATGATACCTCTGTCATAGTTTTCATTACTTACTATTATATCCTATGATACCTCTGTCTAAGTTTTCTTTACTTACTATTATATCCTATGATACCTCTGTCATAGTTTTCATTACTTACTATTATATCCTATGATACCTCTGTCTAAGTTTTCTTTACTTACTATTATATCCTATGATACCTCTGTCATAGTTTTCTTTACTTACTATTATATCCTATGATACCTCTGTCTAAGTTTTCTTTACTTACTATTACATCCTATGATACCTCTGTCTAAGTTTTCTTTACTTACTATTATATCCTATGATACCTCTGTCATAGTTTTCATTACTTACTATTATATCCTATGATACCTCTGTCTAAGTTTTCTTTACTTACTATTATATCCTATGATACCTCTGTCATAGTTTTCTTTACTTACTATTATATCCTATGATACCTCTGTCTAAGTTTTCTTTACTTACTATTATATCCTATGATACCTCTGTCTAAGTTTTCTTTACTTACTATTATATCCTATGATACCTCTGTCATAGTTTTCTTTACTTACTATTATATCCTATGATACCTCTGTCATAGTTTTCATTACTTACTATTATATCCTATGATACCTCTGTCTAAGTTTTCTTTACTTACTATTATATCCTATGATACCTCTGTCTAAGTTTTCTTTACTTACTATTATATCCTATGATACCTCTGTCTAAGTTTTCTTTACTTACTATTATATCCTATGATACCTCTGTCATAGTTTTCTTTACTTACTATTATATCCTATGATACCTCTGTCTAAGTTTTCTTTACTTACTATTATATCCTATGATACCTCTGTCATAGTTTTCTTTACTTACTATTATATCCTATGATACCTCTGTCTAAGTTTTCTTTACTTACTATTATATCCTATGATACCTCTGTCTAAGTTTTCTTTACTTACTATTATATCCTATGATACCTCTGTCATAGTTTTCTTTACTTACTATTATATCCTATGATACCTCTGTCTAAGTTTTCTTTACTTACTATTATATCCTATGATACCTCTGTCTAAGTTTTCTTTACTTACTATTATATCCTATGATACCTCTGTCTAAGTTTTCTTTACTTACTATTATATCCTATGATACCTCTGTCTAAGTTTTCTTTACTTACTATTACATCCTATGATACCTCTGTCTAAGTTTTCTTTACTTACTATTATATCCTATGATACCTCTGTCTACATTTTCTTTACTTGGAGGGATAAATGTTCCAATTATAAAATTAACAAGGGCAATTAATAAGGCTACTAACAACACCATCTGGGCCTGGAAATAAAAACATGAACGTCAATTAATATATTTCATTTTTTCAAGAATTATATATAACATTTAAAAGCATTAAACTTTTGCTAGACTGAGATATATAAAGGGGAAAAGGTACAGATACCTTATTCATTTATGCAAATTATACATTGATTAATAAAATAATGAAGTGCTTTTTGCTTTTATCAGTCCATTTATTTCCTTTTTTGCTATATTTTTTTTCTTTTTGGAAAATTGAAGAAAATGAATTTTGAAAAGAAATGTAGCATGCATGAATCTTATAGAAAAAAATGTATAAAAAAGGGATGAGAAACTATGGTAAGAGTTAAGCAGTAAAGAGGTCTACCAGTATATATGGAATAAGGTTATTGACATGTTACTCTCAATATCAATTGTATATACAGTTTCTAACAAGTGAAAGAAGCCTTTCATATCGACTGAAACTTGTAGAGAAATTCTAATGAAATTCATTACTTGTTACCAAGGCAGAGAGTTTAACATGTCTACATTTGTATAGATGTTGTAAGGTTGTTTTATTCAGCTACTGATATAGCATAGCTTACTCTTGCTTCCCACTCCATACCAATGATAGCGATCACTAACAGAAACGTAGTAGTCAAGATACCAATTATACGTATATCATTGACCTCGTCTATCATCAAAGCATCGTGTTCCTACAAATACAACAAATAGGTTTATTTACGTGAGATACATGCAAAATAAATCTGTCTGTACCAGATCTAACTGCAAATTACCTGCATGTATGCACTTCTCTTATGACAAGATACCTATAAAGGTGTCACAGTTTTCTACAATAACAATATTTTTATTTGGTGTGCCCCTGTACTTTATATGTTACATCATTGTCCAGACAAGACAATTAATAAGATTTTGATTTTTTTTGTAAAATGTACTAGAAATTACAAATTATATGGTGCATGTAATTAAGAATGATGATGTGCTGCACTATAAAGGTGAATGTAAAAGCATGTTTACAATATATACCATCACATATATGACATGTTCCAATAGTTTTCTCATGTTTAATAGGAAGATTGTTTTGTTTCAAGGCATGTCTCAGCCTTGAACATTTACACAATAACATATAAAACTGTATCATTAATTTCTACACTTGTGACATAACCGACCGCAGCAACCTTTTTAAGTCTAGTATCTTTATAATACTAATGATACATTTGTATAAACTACAAAGGCACATGTTTCATTATTAAGCTTAATTTATATGTCAATGTGCATTATTTTTTGCACATGTATACATTAATTATTTACCGATTCTGTAAATACTTAACATTTTTTTGGGTCTAAAGAAAAACATGTTTTACAGGACTTCTTTTCTAGCACATTTTAAAAGTAATCTAGTCAAACTGGCAATTTAGTACTATTTTTTAGGGAACTATACTGTATATGATGGGATTAGCATCATCAAAGATGTAACTGCTCAAATTCATTAGAATAATTATGCAATTCTTTTTGTTATTTGAATTATTCAGGATCATCCATTCAAACACAGCTTCTACCCACAGACATTTGACTTGTGCACCACATCTTTTGTACATATGCACAGATGTGGCTATTAAGTTGAATTAAGTTTTTTTACCATCACTTTAAATGTATGCCTACACCTTTCTCTCTCGTTTATGACACTCATTCTTTAGGTGGTGAATACTTATGCCAAGTTTCATTACCCAACTACAATGGGTTTTAAAGTTTGAGAGAGGAAACAATTCTTGTGTATGTATGCACAGGGGTGGATAAGTTGAACTTTTTACCTTAATTACCTCAGACCTACCTACATTGTACCTACCAAGCCTGGGGTTTCTTTTCAGAACAAACCTTTAACACACATATTTTTATGTTTGGCCTTAATAATAATATTAATATTTTGCATACTCAATATCTATTAAAACAAATTATAGTAAACTTATAATATCTATAATACAAATAACATGGTGTATTCAAACATCAGATTTGGAGAAAACCTGTATTATAACAATTAAAATGATATCATAAAGATGTTTATGTAAAAATAAACATTTATTACACAGGTAATGGGAGTTTGATAATAAATCGGTGGCTTATCCTTAGAGAACTGGTCAAGCTGAACAAAGCAATTTTTTTGGGGATGAAATTTTTTGGGTTTTTTTTTGTGTATTTTTTGTTTTAAAATTTTGTTTAGGTCAATCTTTATCAGTTTAAGGCCAATTTTTAGGGTAAGGAATTGTTCTAATAATGCTTTACTTTTTGAAATAGCAGACATAGGGCAGACATAGTACAGATTGTAATGGCTGTCACCAATATTAATAATAACAATTTTCAAAGTCAATAATATTCTGTTCTATAAGGTTTAAACATAGTCTTTATCTTTTAATAAGAAATAAGAATTTGTCCATAAGTACACAGATGCCCCATCCACACTATCACTTTCTAGAGACCATTAAATTGGGGTAAAATCTCTAATTTGGCATTAAAATAAGAAAGATCATATCATAGGTCACATGTGTACTAAGTTTCAAGTTGATTGGACTTCAAATTCATCAAAAACTACCTCAACCAAAAACTTTAACCTGGAGTCTGACGAACAGATGCACAGACCAGAAAACATAACGCCCATTAATGGGGCATAAAAAGAATAAAGTATTTTAAACTAGACTATGGGGCATAAAAAGAATAAAGTATTTTAAACTAGACTAACTAAACACTTCCATCACTTTCGTCAGCAGAAAAAGAGCTTATAACTGTAGTAGGACAGAAAGAGATGTTTAAAGGGTTTTTTAAAAATGACATTATATTCTAAAGGTTTGAGGTAAGAGATGCAAGTAGTATCTTTATCAAAAATATCAGTCCTGGCAGATAATTTTAAATAAATATGTTCACACATTAGGAAACTGTAATGACAAATTGTGAATAGAATATCTTTTGCCTTTGGACTATAACTTTTATTACCAATAAATACCACTGTCTCGTTAGGAAGTGATAAACAATAAGAAATATGGAATACTTATAACCATCTATAACTGTCTACTATATGGATTATTTCTGACACTTGTCTCTCTTTAATGGCTGGGGTTACTCCTTTTTTCTTATTGACAATCAGAACAAATAAATACCACAGACAGTTTCCATGCATAATTAATTCTACTGCAAATAGTTTTGTATATATTAATCAGACTTATACCTTTATTGATCACAGGAATAGTTTTATGACATTTATTATTCTACCTAGATATCATCCAGTATAGAAACTTAATTACTATATCATTCACTCAGCTATTTGTATAGAATTTCAGTTTCAGGGCATTTAGTATTCAAAATTTTCCATACTGGACTGTCACAGTATAAATATATATACATGTACATGTATGCATCAAAAATAATATTAAGAAATAATTCATTGAATAAAGGAGATCATATATAGAACAACCAAAATTGGGTTATGATTTTCTGCATGCGAGTTCCAATTCATTTTGTACCTATACTAATTTTGTGGAGTTACAAAATCTTGATTACTAGTTTTATCATTCCACTGATGGTTCTATTCAGTGTTTTCAATTCCTACAATATCAGTTTTACATTGTATAATGCCATAATGTTAATATGAATCCTAACAATATCATGATCATAAATAATAAAATTAATCCTAAAACTGTTATAAATACCTTCAATATATCTCTGACAGTCTCAGCAAATCCTACAACATACATGGCAACAGCTACAGCATTGGCTACAGAGAAGATCAGTCCAATAGCACCACCAAATTCTGGACCTAAACTACGGGATATCATAAAGTAAGCACCTCCTACAATAGAACAGAGAAAATCAGTCCAATAGCACCACCAAATTCTGGACCTGAGCTATGGGATATCATAAAGTAAGCACCTCCTGCAACAGAACAGAGAAAATCTGTCCAATAGCACTACCAAATTCTGGACCTAAACTATGGTATATCATAAAGTAAGCACCTCCTACAATAGAACAGAGAAAATCAGTCCAATAGCACCACCAAATTCTGGACCTAAACTACAGGATATCATAAAGTAAGCACCTCCTACAATAGAACAGAGAAAATCAGTCCAATAGCACCACCAAATTCTGGACCCAAGCTACGGGATTTCATAAAATAAGCACCTCCTACAATAGAATAGAGAAAATCAGTCTAATAGCACCACCAAATTCTGGACCTAAACTACAGGATATCATAAAGTAAGCACCTCCTACAATATAGAACAGATAAAATCAGTCCAATAGCACTACCAAATTCTGGACCTAAACTACAGGATCCGATATCATAGAGTTAGCACCTCCTACTATAGAACAGAGAAAATCAGTCCAATAGCACCACCAAATTATGGACCTAAACTACAGGATCCGATATCATAGAGTAAGCACCTCCTACTATAGAACAGAGAAAATCAGTCTAATAGCACCACCAAATTATGGACCTAAACTACAGGATCCGATATCATAGAGTAAGCACCTCCTACTATAGAACAGAGAAAATCAGTCCAATAGCACCACCAAATTATGGACCTAAACTACAGGATCCGATATCATAGAGTAAGCACCTCCTACTATAGAACAGAGAAAATCAGTCTAATAGCTTCACCAAATTATGGACCTAAACTGCAGGATATCATAAAGTAAGCACCTCCTACTATAGAACAGAGAAAATCAGCCCAATAGCACCACCAAATTATGGACCTAAACTACAGGATCCGATATCATAGAGTAAGCACCTCCTACTATAGAACAGAGAAAATCAGTCTAATAGCTTCACCAAATTATGGACCTAAACTACAGGATCCGATATCATAAAGTAAGCACCTCCTACAATAGAACAAAGAAAATCAGCCCAATAGCACCAACAAACTATTGACCTAAACTACGGATATCATAAGGCCAACATTAAAAATATCTTTGTTTCCCCTCCCTGACTGAGGTTTTCAGGGTATGGGTAGGTAGGTAGGTAAATTATTCTATTTTATTCCTTGATATGATTTTCTAAAAAAGTAATAAATTACCCCTTGAAATTGCAGTAATATATATGTTTACACTTTAAAAACAACTACATACATTATCAACATTTATCACTGTCAGATAAAGAAAATTTATACTGTCACATTGTTTTGGATTCTGACATTAAAATTTGTCAAAAAGTAATTTCGAGTTTCTGTATAAAATATTTTCTGCTTTTTCTTTCTTTTCGATATATCTTTTGGTTTTCAGTTCTAGTGATTATATTTCATAACCATAGATGTATTTTGTCACCTACTTGGATTTTTTTTTACATGTAGTTGATTGCCAAACATAACCCTTATCCGTTTCTGGAATCGGACCCGATATTGTAATTGTCTTCACGGCATCTAAACTGGACCCCTGCTGTTGTTTCAATCTTATCTACACACGTGTCGAAGTATCAATCAGCGTGTGGCCAGATAACACGGCATCCACTTATTTTCAATGTTGTTTTTGTCAGTCAGATACGATTTTACTCGAATTTAGACATTACTTGTTGGCGATTTTCTGTATAAAGCTAGTGGTTGAACAAAATGAACATCAGAAGGCGTTTATAAGTTTATAAATAAATTCCCTATAATGGTTTGTTGTGGATTTTCGGAATTACGGAATTACAGAATTACAGAATTACAGAATTACAGATTTACGGAATTACAAAATTACGGAATTTCAGACGACAAGGGTAAAACTATATGGCACCGACAACTTCTTCGCGGGGCCATAACAAAAATTCTACACAAATGGCTAAGGCAACATATTTCAGGGGTAGAAAATAAATAATATATTGAATAATTCAATATTTATATAACACTAAACAGAAAATCATATCAATAATATTTTATGCAAACACAAAATGCTGACAAATAGGCAGGAGATACACTCGGGGAAGAAATCAGTTTCATGAATAATACCTATGTAAGTAATTTAGGCCTATAGTGACCATTTAAGAATTCTTATGAATGTCATAATGTACATGATATTGAGCTGAGTAATGATATCATGGTTACAAATTATGTATTTCCTGATTATCCTACTTCATTACAGGATTATGCAATGTTAAATGTGCTGTTGTAGCCAAATAATTGATTTACATAACATATAAGGAGGGTTAATTGTCTCTGTAGACATATCAATTGCCGAGATGATTTCCGAAGGGACTCTTCAACTATCATTCCATTAATGAATTAAAATAGCTAGAGATAACTTGTAACTTAAAACATTTACTGGTAAATCACACAAGAAGTCAGAAATTCTACTTTATATTTGAAAAATCTTATATACATGTATGTATAAGGATTATAGACAAATAAGGTTAAATTCTCTTATTGAAAAATACAGCATAAATCGTCTTGATAAGGGACTTTCCGTTTTGAATTTTACTTAAAGTTTGGTATATCTTCTTGATAAGGGACTTTCAGTTTTGAATTTTACTTGGAGTTTGGTATATCTTCTTGATAAGGGACTTTCAGTTTTGAATTTTACTTAAAGTTTGGTATATCTTCTTGATAAGGGACTTTCCGTTTTGAATTTTACTTAAAGTTTGGTATATCTTCTTGATAAGGGACTTTCAGTTTTGAATTTTACTTGGAGTTTGGTATATCTTCTTGATAAGGGACTTTCAGTTTTGAATTTTACTTAAAGTTTGGTATATCTTCTTGATAAGGGACTTTCCGTTTTGAATTTTACTTAAAGTTTGGTATATCGTCTTGATAAGGGACTTTCAGTTTTGAATTTTACTTAAAGTTTGGTATATCTTCTTGATAAGGGACTTTCCGTTTTGAATTTTACTTAAAGTTTGGTATATCGTCTTGATAAGGGACTTTCCGTTTTGAATTTTACTTGGAGTTTGGTATATCTTCTTGATAAGGGACTTTCTGTTTTGAATTTTACTTAAAGTTTGGTATATCTTCTTGATAAGGGACTTTCCGTTTTGAATTTTACTTGGAGTTTGGTATATCTTCTTGATAAGGGACTTTCAGTTTTGAATTTTACTTGGAGTTTGGTATATCTTCTTGATAAGGGACTTTCCGTTTTGAATTTTACTTAAAGTTTGGTATATCTTCTTGATAAGGGACTTTCCGTTTTGAATTTTACTTAAAGTTTGGTATATCTTCTTGATAAGGGACTTTCCGTTTTGAATTTTACTTGAAGTTTGGTATATCTTCTTGATAAGGGACTTTCTGTTTTGAATTTTACTTAAAGTTTGGTATATCTTCTTGATAAGGGACTTTCCGTTTTGAATTTTACTTGGAGTTTGGTATATCTTCTTGATAAGGGACTTTCTGTTTTGAATTTTACTTAAAGTTTGGTATATCTTCTTGATAAGGGACTTTCAGTTTTGAATTTTACTTAAAGTTTGGTATATCGTCTTGATAAGGGACTTTCCGTTTTGAATTTTACTTGGAGTTTGGTATATCTTCTTGATAAGGGACTTTCCGTTTTGAATTTTAATGAAGTTTGGTATATCTTCTTGATAAGGGACTTTCCGTTTTGAATTTTACTTAAAGTTTGGTATATCTTCTTGATAAGGGACTTTCCGTTTTGAATTTTACTTCAAGTTTGGTATATCTTCTTGATAAGGGACTTTCTGTTTTGAATTTTACTTAAAGTTTGGTATATCTTCTTGATAAGGGACTTTCCGTTTTCAATTTTACTTGGAGTTTGGTATATCTTCTTGATAAGGGACTTTCAGTTTTGAATTTTACTTAAAGTTTGGTATATTGTCTTGATAAGGGACTTTCCTTTTTGAATTTTACTTAAAGTTTGGTATATCTTCTTGATAAGGGACTTTCTGTTTTGAATTTTACTTAAAGTTTGGTATATCTTCTTGATAAGGGACTTTCCGTTTTGAATTTTACTTGGAGTTTGGTATATCTTCTTGATAAGGGACTTTCCGTTTTGAATTTTACTTAAAGTTTGGTATATCTTCTTGATAAGGGACTTTCTGTTTTGAATTTTAATGAAGTTTGGTACATCTTCTTGATAAGGGACTTTCCGTTTTGAATTTTACTTAAAGTTTGGTATATCTTCTTGATAAGGGACTTTCCGTTTTGAATTTTACTTGGAGTTTGGTATATCTTCTTGATAAGGGACTTTCCGTTTTGAATTTTACTTGAAGTTTGGTATATCTTCTTGATAAGGGACTTTCCGTTTTGAATTTTACTTGGAGTTTGGTATATCTTCTTGATAAGGGACTTTCTGTTTTGAATTTTACTTGAAGTTTGGTATATCTTCTTGATAAGGGACTTTCTGTTTTGAATTTTACTTAAAGTTTGGTATATCTTCTTGATAAGGGACTTTTCGTTTTGAATTTTACTTGGAGTATGGTATATCTTCTTGATAAGGGACTTTCCGTTTTGAATTTTACTTGAAGTTTGGTATATCTTCTTGATAAGGGACTTTCTGTTTTGAATTTTACTTAAAGTTTGGTATATCTTCTTGATAAGGGACTTTCCGTTTTGAATTTTACTTGGAGTTTGGTATATCTTCTTGATAAGGGACTTTCTGTTTTGAATTTTAATGAAGTTTGGTATATCTTCTTGATAAGGGACTTTCCGTTTTGAATTTTACTTAAAGTTTGGTATATCTTCTTGATAAGGGACTTTTCGTTTTGAATTTTACTTGGAGTTTGGTATATCTTCTTGATAAGGGACTTTCTGTTTTGAATTTTAATGAAGTTTGGTATATCTTCTTGATAAGGGACTTTCCGTTTTGAATTTTACTTAAAGTTTGGTATATCTTCTTGATAAGGGACTTTCCGTTTTGAATTTTACTTGAAGTTTGGTATATTTTCTTGATAAGGGACTTTCTGTTTTGAATTTTACCTAAAGTTTGGTATATCTTCTTGATAAGGGACTTTCCGTTTTGAATTTTACTTGGAGTTTGGTATATCTTCTTGATAAGGGACTTTCCGTTTTGAATTTTACTTGAAGTTTGGTATATCTTCTTGATAAGGGACTTTCCGTTTTGAATTTTACTTAAAGTTTGGTATATCTTCTTGATAAGGGACTTTCTGTTTTGAATTTTACTTGGAGTTTGGTATATCGTCTTGATAAGGGACTTTCCGTTTTGAATTTTACTTGGAGTTTGGTATATCGTCTTGATAAGGGACTTTCTGTTTTGAATTTTACTGAAGTTTGGTATATCTTCTTGATAAGGGACTTTCCGTTTTGAATTTTACTGAAGTTTGGTATATCTTCTTGATAAGGGACTTTCCGTTTTGAATTTTACTTGGAGTTTGGTATATCTTTTGATAAGGGACTTTCTGTTTTGAATTTTACTTAAAGTTTGGTACATCGTCTTGATAAGGGACTTTCCGTTTTGAATTTTACTTGGAGTTTGGTATATCTTCTTGATAAGGGACTTTCCGTTTTGAATTTTACTTGGAGTTTGGTATATCTTCTTGATAAGGGACTTTCCGTTTTGAATTTTACTTGGAGTTTGGTATATCGTCTTGATAAGGGACTTTCCGTTTTGAATTTTACTGAAGTTTGGTATATCTTCTTGATAAGGGACTTTCCGTTTTGAATTTTACTTGGAGTTTGGTATATCTTTTGATAAAGGACTTTTCGTTTTGAATTTTACTTGGAGTTTGGTATATCTTCTTGATAAGGGACTTTCCGTTTTGAATTTTACTTGAAGTTTGGTACATCGTCTTGATAAGGGACTTTCCGTTTTGAATTTTACTTGAAGTTTGGTATATCTTCTTGATAAGGGACTTTCCGTTTTGAATTTTACTTGAAGTTTGGTATATCTTCTTGATAAGGGACTTTCTGTTTTGAATTTTACTTGAAGTTTGGTATATCGTCTTGATAAGGGACTTTCCTTTTTGAATTTTACTTGGAGTATGGTATATCTTTTGATAAAGGACTTTTCGTTTTGAATTTTACTTGGAGTTTGGTATATCTTCTTGATAAGGGACTTTCAGTTTTGAATTTTACTTGAAGTTTGGTATGTCGTCTTGATAAGGGACTTTCCTTTTTGAATTTTACTTGGAGTATGGTATATCTTTTGATAAAGGACTTTTCGTTTTGAATTTTACTTGGAGTTTGGTATATCTTCTTGATAAGGGACTTTCAGTTTTGAATTTTACTTGGAGTTTGGTACATCGTCTTGATAAGGGACTTTCCGTTTTGAATTTTACTTGGAGTTTGGTACATCGTCTTGATAAGGGACTTTCCGTTTTGAATTTTACTTGGAGTTTGGTACATCGTCTTGATAAGGGACTTTCCGTTTTGAATTTTACTTGGAGTTTGGTACATCGTCTTGATAAGGGACTTTCCGTTTTGAATTTTACTTGGAGTTTGGTATATCGTCTTGATAAGGGACTTTCCGTTTTGAATTTTACTTGGAGTTTGGTACATCGTCTTGATAAGGGACTTTCCGTTTTGAATTTTACTTGGAGTTTGGTATATCGTCTTGATAAGGGACTTTCAGTTTTGAATTTTACTTGGAGTTTGGTATATCGTCTTGATAAGGGACTTTCCGTTTTGAATTGTCCTTAGACATGTTAGAGTTTGGTATTTTTGAAATTTTGTTTTCTATCTGGTATTTTAAAGTTGATGGAGTTTGAAGATGCTGACCACCACAATTTTACAAATGACAGACACAACTTTTTTATTTTACAATAGAAATAAAAGTGAGAAGCAGCATATTTTCTTCATTAACCACCAGGGGAAAAAACTTCCAAGAACTCCATATAAAATCTGATTCAACACATGTCTGCCGCTAGTAAAGTATATATATATATATGGTGTTATTTTTCATATATCTATCAATTGATACATGCATGTTCCTATTCTAAAGAGAAATACTTACCTCCCTTTACTTCTCCATTTGTACAAATAGCTGACATTGAGACGGATGTTATTAAAGTCACAACCACAGAAAGTAAAATAATAACAGAGGTCAGTCCAGTGCCTGCTTGACCTACGACCCATGACAATCTTAAAAATAACATCACTCCCCAAATGTTTAGAAGACATCGTACCTACAATAGAAAAAAAATTAACATGTAGGCTCAAAAAGATGAGGATGATGAATATTGATAAACTTTTATTGTACTGAATGGGGTATAAGTTATTGTATGATTTGACTGTATTGGCCATTATTATGAAAGATTCTGACATGGAATCCAGAAATTTAGTTCACAATTTCTCTTCAGTTTGTTCCAGGGGTCATTCCTGATCAACAAAAGTTGGATTCTATTTTTTTTAAACAAGGAATCACAGCAGAAATTAACTTGCAATGATTATTTCACTGCATAATCATTATCCATATAAAAGGTCTAAATCGATATTTGGAAATCATTTCTTTCAAGTTGGAAATGTGTAAAATCCTTTTTGGAACTATAATAATGACTGAAAGTAGGTTGTAAACAAATCAACAATAGATCACGTTTACTTCTTTCGGTTTTAAAATGAAACGAAAACGGGAAGTGACACGTGGATAATAAATTCAAAACGAGTCCGGATTCATCAGGAAATTATCATTTTTTTGTTTAAATTCCTTTAGTAAGAGATATTTGTCTCTCTCGTTTAATTGATTCTAAATTAAATGATTTCGTATTTTACGTTTTTTTAAAGTCTATAAATAGTCAAAGGAATACTTTCACGCATGCGTAGAACACAATACAGGAAGCACCTGTTTAACTCGTGAAAGTTTTGAATAAACACATTAAAGTTCTTTATTTTAAATGGAAATTGTCGAAAGTTTTTTGATGAAAATTTAAATCAAATATGACGAAAATGCCTTCAAATGACGAATCTACGACAAATGAACTTCAGATCATTGGAAAAATATTGAAATTCAAATGCGAACTGACCGGGTTGTTACATTTTTGATTAATTGACGAAACTAAACTCCTGGTTGTTGAAATGACTTGACGACTGACTGATTTTCCTGGGGAAATAATTATGATGGTCATTCAATTATGGGGTTTAATAATAATTAACGGATTAGTGACCCATCAGATGGCGATAAGCGGATTAGTTGTAATCACAACTTGTAACACCTGTTAAAAATGTTAATTACCTGGAGGTCATAAACTTGTCAAAAACATGAAGACAGGTAGATTTGTAGTTTTTATTGCGAATTTTTTTTTACACTTTCAAAATTAAAGTGACGAAATTGATTTGAAATACTTTCGTCAATGAGAAAACCCTTTCGTAAAATACGAAAGTGACGAGCGCTAGCAAAATCACTGGAGTAGGTACTTTGTTATTATTGATAATAGTGTTGACATAAATAGCAGGTGTACTTTTCACCTCATTACTCACAAATCACATGAGTCTAATTTACCTGAAACCTGATGGAAAAATTCTTCCTAAAGTTATATCATTTGATGTATCATCAACACATAACATATATAACATTAAAATTTCATTTCCGCTGGGACTTAAATATATCTTTAAATCAACACAATAGAATATATTGAAAATAGCTGCACTTTATCTGAACTAATTCCTTAACAGATTACATAATACTATGACTTATTTGATTTTTAACAGCGAGTGGATGTTCTACAAAGTATCATATAGATCGATGTTCAATAACAACCTGTCAGAAAAAGCATGATTAGTTGGTATAAAATGATTTTTTTTGCAGTATATTTTTATGACCCATAAGCACAAGACGTATGTGTTCATTTAACGGGATGTTGAACATCATTCTTTTGGTTACCCTTACAAACGTATCATAGCTAATCCTGTGACGTAAATACATATTAATGTTAACTTTGAAAGTCAAATCCACCGAGAGCTTCTTAGAGGTTAATGTATATTTCTTTTAATAACCGTTATCAGATACAATGTACATGTATAACAAACTAGATGATTAGATTATGTCAGATTGTTTTTGTATACTTCCAAGATACGTTTGCAAGAATGGTCAAAAAGAGAAGAAGGTATACAAGTTGTAACCCATACGGTTTCTTTGTCTTAAATGAGACTAAATTTCAGTAACATGTAGTTCACAGGATTAAAAAGGTTTCATGATGAAAAATTAATGATGAAACCCAAGATGTCTTTAAGATAAACTTTTATATCGACAGGCATCAGGGGCTCATTTTTTGGAAGTCTTTTAGAAAGATTCTGTTGGCTTGTCAAGATGATTTTTACAGGCCTGAAAGCAATTTTACAAGCCAGGGCCTTGACTAAAGCATGAAGACTGAACCATATCCCAGCACTGTTCTTAATCTTAATACAGTAAAACATAGCTAAATATAGGCTCTAATACATCCAGATATAACAACCTACCAGAACACCTTTGATCCAACCAAATTTAACAGCTGTAGGACCGGAAGGCTTTCCGTCTTCTATTGTTACAGCGTTACTTAATAATGGCTCACTTGGTTTTCCTTTAGAGTCTGATTCGTCCTAAAACATAGACGTACAAAACTTAGGAAATGTTATCTGTATTTCTGCTCATTTCTGATCCTTACCTATTTACCTTGATAATAATTTCAAATATAAACAAATTTATTGGTTCAGCATACTGCCTACAAAGAAATGATGTTTATATCTATAGTTCATTATTGATAGTGGATGTCTGGTTGACTAATTTTGGAGTCATGATGTAAAGTTTATTTAAAACAACAACTTTAAACATTTATATAAATTTTCTTAAGGCTGGAAAAGCAGAATTTGTTAAAACAATGTGATTGCAATTTTCCTTGATACATTTGTACTTGAAATTTGGAACATACAAAAACAAATTTTAAATGTCTCTTCACTTTGCTAAATTATGAACTTAATAGGATAATGAATGGAAATACTGAAAACAAAATATATCATGGAATAGGAGTGCTTTTGATTGGTTCCACCAACTGACCTTTGACCCAGTGTCTTCATTATCTCATTAGGTTATTCAACCTAATATTTTGTCAAAGGATACAGTTCAGTCCATCAACAGTTGATGTGACCTTGACCTTAATAGCGACCCTTACATCCATAGCAGTCTTCCTAATTTCTTAGGGACATTAATTATGGCTTAAAAGATTTGGTGTTGAAACTAAATTTTTTATGTCAGAGGACAAAACAGTCCAGACATCATTTATCCTATTATCATGATTATTATGAGATGAATTCAAATTTCTTGCAACTCCGCTATAAATTCAGGAATTAATGTAAAATGATTTTAATACAAATGTACCCGGGAACCATACACTTAAACCAAATTTATTGTCTGGAAATAAATATCTTCGGACGACACCAACAACGATGTGATAGCAATATAAGACCATAAGAAGGAAACATTTTGTGCCATGGTATTTAAGAAGGTAAATTTGTATGGATCAACTGTCACTAATTGAGAAAATATAAAGTAGGATCCGAATTCTAAACCAGCTTCAAACCAGACATAGTTTTATAAAGCAAATTTTTCTTCAAATTAATAAAATTATTTATTCTTCGCACATGGTTTAGATTTGTTGTCTCCAAAGCAAATTCTGAAATAATTCTAAATTGTCCTAATTGACCCTAAATAGATAAAAGAGTAAGAATTTAAAATAACATGTTTGTTTGGGCATACATATTTAACATGATCATTTGGGCGTGTTTTCCAAATGCTGACTAATTACCATGCCACAAATTAAACATGTGACTTTTCCTTGACCTACAACATTAAAATGCAATTTGTCCCATAAACACACATACACAGTACATTATAACTTCACCACAACAAACACAATGTGAATAATCATGCGGTGGGTCATCTATTTTTATTATAAAAGACAAAAGGTCTATTGGCAAACCACAAGTACTAGTAAGATCAATTGTATGGCAGACCATCAAACTTCCTTTAACTTGTAAATATCTTAAAATATTCAAACCAAATATGATAGACTACCTCATAGATTTATCATATTTTACTAAATATATTCAAGTTATTACATATAAGAAACAAGTATTTTTTTAATATATTCAAAGAAACAACAACTTTTGTTTAACAATGTAGATTTTGTGATAAAGATAAAAATAAAAAATATCTACAGAACAATGTTCATAACAAAAATTAAAAAAATTGCTAACACACACCAAAACAAACCTGAAGTGATCTGTGCTTGTTTATTGTTTATATTGTTTTAACCTAAGGCCAATTAAAATTAATTGATAGATTTTCATCCCCGCCCGCCCTTCTGAAATCTTCCCGCCCCGATTTTTTTTATTTTTGAAAAAATTACGATTTCCGGATTTTGTTCGTTTCCGTTACCGGTAACCTTCATTAATTTCGTTTCAATCAAAACTTCCTGTTTCAAATTTCGGTTTTCGTATTTCTTAGAGTAGTCTTACTAAATTATTAAGTCGATATATTCTGCTGATCTATGATGACATCATTTACCGAGAATAGAGATTGATTACGAGAAAGGCATGAAATATTTGGGTTACGAGTAATACGCTGTGTCCAAGAACGCAAATCGCCGTATGTCACAAATGTTTGTGATTAGAACCCCTTGTCCTTGGATTATTTTATTTATACAATAACTTTGTGTCAAGAAATTTGGACTGTGAATGAAACCAAAAAGCGTAAGAATCGTGGAATACATTGGTACAAAAATCATGACTGGAATAAAGGAATTGACACAAACATGAACTTGTTAGATTGGTGTCCGTATATTGAGTTCAGAAAGTTGACAAACATACACATTTTTAATTTATTAATTTATAGCAAGCCTTTAGATTTAGATTTAGTCATGCCTTTCGATTTTTTGTAGACAAACAGCAAACATCCTCTGTCCCAATACCCACAATAGTCATTAAACAACTTTATGTTCTACATTGTAATTATATTCGCATCTTGCATATTTAAAAGGACCAATCTTATTTTTTCAACACTGTTTGAGTGTATTTATAATACTTGTGTTGCATACCAATGCATTTGCTTTATTTTATTAGGACAACAAACGATTGCTTAGAAAGCAAAATAAAGTTGGTGTAGGTAGTCCAACTGAAGAGAGCATTTCTCCATGTTTCTGCTGTTTACTATAAAATAGGTTTCTAAAGCGGCAATTACATGTAGAACAGTGGTGGCCAATCAGAGACATGTATTTAATGTATTTTAATGTTGGATGTGTACGGATTGATAGTTTAGTCTTAGATGCATGATTTTTTTTATTAGTTGTTAGTGGCTTTGAACTAGCTGTCAGATAACTGCGAGTACTCACAGATCTGTTCCTAGTGTCTTTTTGTTATCGGGATCATAAATAAGGCCGTTAGTTTTCTCTTTTGATTTGTTTTACATTGTCATATCGGGGCCTTTTAAAGCTGACTATGCGGTATGGGCTTTTGCTCATTGTTGAAGGCAGTACAGTGACCTATAGTTGTTAATGTCCATGTCATTTTGGTCTCTTGTGGACATCTCATTGGCAATCCTACCACATCTTCTTTTTTTATACTAAGCATTTGAAAAATCATACACAATACCTTATGCATGTATTTACATGATATAAGCTTATTATTACACTTGCATATAGGAATAACACGTGACAAGAAGGTTTCATATGAAATAAAATTTAAAAAATAAAATCCTCCCACCCGCCCCATTTTTTTCAAAAATTTGGATGAAAATCTACTAATTAATTTTAGTTGGCCTAACCATATTTGAGCAAAATCTGGATTTGAATGAAAAAACATCTTGACCAAACTACTTTGCAGATAGGTAAATGACAAATTGAATAAAATTATATGTGTATGTATCCCAAAAAAGACTATAAAAGATATTTGATAGAATTCAAAGATGTTTTTATTTGTATGGTAATCTATCCATATTTAGGATCAAAATAATGAGAGAAGTGAATATGTCTATGTACTAAAACAACATCCTGAGTAAGTCAGTTATATTGCTATACATGTAGCTCTCAATGTATCGAAATATTCCTTTTAAAAACCAGTCACCCCATTCACATGCATTATTCTGACTGAGCACAATACTCTCTCCTTTTGCTCCTAAAAGCTGCAATGCATTTTAAAATTGTTAGCTTGACACTTCTTATCATATATGAGCATGCCTGAATCACACATCTTTCATCTTGTGTGTCGCTCTAACAAAATAGTTCTGCATGTACGGGTATGCAAAAAGATTAACATAGGGATAGGGGGTTTCATCAAAATCAAATACTTCTGTGATTTTTTTAAAGTTCATTCAAATTTAAAATTCATTTCATCCAAGTTAGATAATTCTGCTGAAACAAGGGTCGAGGTTGACGATGATTCTATCAAAAAGTAAAATAACAAATATATCAATCTCTGAGGAAAATTCAAAACAGAATGTCCCTATTCAAATTGCAAAATTAAAAGCTCGAACAGATCAAGCAAATGAATAACAAGTGTTTTCAGAAGATTCAGTCCAAATTCTAACAAAGTTTTTGATGTCTTCGGTATTTAAAGCAAGAACTTAGAAGTCATGTAAATGTTATAACTGTCATGACTGTCTCTTACTACGGGTAGTAAAATTTATATATGTAAACATGATAAAGAACTGTGTTGAGTTTAACTGTGTATTCTGGCAACAGTACACATGTACTATATATATATATATACTTTAGTAATTGGAACTATATAAAACTGAACTTAACTTATAATCAATTTACATTTTTGAGGTAGCTAAGAACTGTGTTGTATTTAGAGCATGTAGTAGTTGTTAACTGGTACTATCTTTAATTAGAAGTCATTCATCATCACCATGATCAAAGACCGTGCATTCTTAGCCACTTATAAAAAGTTCTACAACCTTAACATTTACAACAGAAGTTATCATTAAATCAGTGTTTTCCCCCTCAATTCATTACCATGAGCATTTCTTAGTTCTTGAGTCATAGTGTTTTAATTGATGACTGTACATACTGTAATATAATTAGAAGTAGTTGTAAGGTGTTTCGTGTAGTCAGTCAGAATGCTTTACATGTAAAAAAAATCAAAAATTAATTCATTATATAATGAACACAACAGGAAATTTTATTCTTAAACAAGAATATTTTCATTGTTAAAATGTTGTTTGTAACAGTATGATTGTCAATTAGATCAAAGGACTAACCAGTGTATTGCACTGTCAAATTCTGTGCTGATATGTGGTGAATATAATGTTTTGAACAAAAGTATTTAAGGAATGACTGTAATATGTTCTCTGTCTTTGAAAAAATAACATAAAAAATTTGGTGCACACTGAACAACACGCATAGTGAGTTATTTACCATTTTTTACGTTATTTCGAATAGACAGAAATAATATTACAGTCATTTCTTAAAATTTAATTCTAAATTCCATTTTAAACCGTAGAAAACCATGAAAAAAATGTTGATGACGTCAGGGTCACATGACTAAATTATGTCTATGGGCTGATAACAAAATAACGTCAGCCAACCAAAAGACCTATTACATCCAAAATCAAATTATTTGCATATAAATCTCAATTTTAATAACAATAACCATATCTATTTACTTGTACTTTACTACAAGGCTATTTCTGCATTGTATTAACCCCATCAATATATACCTACATGTGTGTACTATAAATAAAAATTTGAAAATAAATTCTATTACACTATTGCAACAGCTACCTCTAGTGTTATCTATCTGGTAGAAAGTCTGAATAACATGTAAATGATGCTATGCCTATTGACCAAAAAGCAGTGTATTAGATTTGCATTTTTTTTTATCTATCAGAGTAAACACTACAATAAATAGCACTCTTATGGAGGGAGACCAGTAGTTATCAATGGCATAGTCTTCAAGGGGGGACATCTTGATATAAAATACAGTATCTTATGGAGGGAACCCAGCAGTAATCAATGGCATAGTCTTCAAGGGGGGGCATCTTGATACAGAATACAGTATCTTATGGAGGGAACCCAGCAGTTATCAATGGAATAGTCTTCAAGGGAGGGCATCTTAATATAAATTAGAATATTCAAAACATCCTCATTTAAACACTGACACAGCAAGAAATTCCTACCTAATTAATTTAATTTCCATATGGAATTCTTCTGAATGGTTTTAATAATGAAACACAGTAAAAGATTCTGATAAGTTAATTACTAACATTACATATGTTACCCCTTGAGATTAAGATTATAGGATTAGTAGTAAATCTTTTGACTTATTTTAGCTATTTACACTTTTTTCTTAGATGTGACTCAAGGTTGTCAATATCCTGCATGTATCAAGTTTCTTCTTTACATGGGGTCAAATAACTAAAAGATTAAGTGGTAAGTATATTTAACCCTATAAATTCCTATAAAATCTCTTCTTGAGATTTCAAAAATTACCATTTTCCATTACATTTTAACATAATCTTTTAGCAAGAATTTTGTTACCTATCCATGAGCTTTCACAACTGTAATACTACATGTACAAATGTATATTTATAAATATAAATATAAATAACGAAAATTTCATACGTAAACGGTAATACATTTGCCACCCTGCGTACTAGAAAGGAAAAATTAAAGACAGAAAATGCATAAAATACTTGTTTTAACATTTGGTGGATTTAAACATCAAATTAATACGTTTAGAAGCATTTACCAAAGTCTCCTACTAATTTTGTTGTTTCACAGATAAAGGTATAAACAGTTGCTTACAACATGAACAGAGGTTATGTCTATTACCAATGAATGATTTTTTATTCTTATGTATTTGGTTGTTTTGTCAGGACTCAGATAAAATGGGAAAGCAAAAACAAATTGGATGATTTGTTCCTGTGAATCAGTATGTTCTAGAAGTGAAGGGATTTGTTTTGTACTTTGAACTTAATTTGCCTGCTCTGTACTGTCGTTTGCTTTCTAATGGTTTGGCCTGTTTGTCCAATAAAATTCTCTGGACAACCCTGGAAGGTAAAATTGAGAAAGGAAATAGGGAATGTGTCAAAGCGACAACAACCCAACCATAGAGCAGACAACAACCTAAGGCCACCAATGGGTCTTCAATGTAGCGAGAAACTCCCGCACCCTTAGGCGTCCTTCAGCTGGCCCCTTAAAATTAAAGAGCAGATTGCTCTGAGGGATACGATTGCCATTGTTTCATTGACACCTGTATACATGTAGCTGGATCATATTATTTTCAAAACTATTTTAAAAAGTCAACTGCTGCTGCTCATGTAACATGTAATTAATGTAATCTGAATAGTTACAAAATATTTAATCCCGGAAAAAGTGTATGAACAATGTACTTAGGCTATTGTGTTTTATTTTTGTACTATCAATTCCAAGTTTACTTTCCACAGCAGTCACTGAGACTCCGAGTAAGAAAAGGTATTTCACTTCGAACAAGAAAGTATATATTAAAAATGTTTATTAAACGACCTAGATGGTTCTCTTTTTATTTATGGAAGTACAATCTCAAATATCAGTTTCATAACGGTAACAAATAAGATAATCTCCACTTCAGTTCTTATATGACAGGAATAGATTGATCGGAATTCAGAGAACTCTCGCATTTTTATCAAAACTGGGGAATTCCCTCTGACGTGTTTCTAAATTTATAAAAACACTAAATATAAATACTGCTTAATTCTGTTTTTCCGTGTTGTTAAAAACACGCATATAAGTCAAGAGAAATATCTAACATGAACAAGGCCGTAACTACCATTGAGGCAAGTGAGGCAATTGCCTCACTAAAATTATGACACTGAATTTTTTATACATAAAATAATATAATAGTCATGTGTTGTTCTGTCTCAACCTTGATTTCTATAACTTGTCATCATTCCTTTTAAATTATTCTTCCTGGATATAACTCAGCATCTCAACGGATGATGTTTCTCGATAACCGTATTTACCTAGTAACGATAATCATCATGGATCTCTGGTTAAAACAGGCTTTTGCAGAGAAAGGAAAAGCGATACTGAAGGTAAAGAAGGAATTATTCTAGTAAACTATTTTTTATGTAAACAGAGTCTGAGTATTGAATATAACTTCATTAGAACTAATCCAAAAACGATACGATAGACTGACATATCAAGTACTGGGCATCGCAAGGGGGTAGTCCTGTCTGCGTATTCATTTCTACGTTTCACCAACTTTAATCTTTCTCTATATAGATACATAAAATATAAATAATATGAAACATGCATGGATTGGATTAGACTTTATCCATGTTTCTTTAACCTTAAAAATTGAAAAAAAAACATCCCATATTCCAATTTGACATTATTGAGGAATGGTAGGACCTTTAAAACAGGATTTTGTCTTTACTTATTCGGGACTACAGAATTTCGTGTCTTTATATTCGGGTCTCGAAATCGGACACCCAAGCCCCTAACCCCTAAATTTATTGATTCTAAAACTAAATGATGGTGCTTATAGGAAAGCTTAATTCCCTTTTGCAAAAAAAAAAAACTGTTACTACCGAATTGCTGATGGAGAAGGAATCGGAAGAAAACGTTGATCATTGCGTTGATGATAATGTGCTACCTCTAGAAACACAGACTGCACAGAAACGACTGAAAACTTGAAAAAGAGCATGCATGAGTGGCATGAGATTGTGCAGCCTTGCCATGCTCCATGTTCATCACGATAAGGATGTCAGCAGACCAAATATTCTGAAACGATTGGACTGAACCGGCCATAGACAAATTTGGCAAACTCTACTGAATTGATGTTTGTTCTATGTTCTGGTGACAGACTCAAATTGATATGTGGATGATTATCTTACATATAAATTTAAATAAAGTTGTTAAAAATTTGGTGTTAGTAAAAGTCTTTAAATATGAAACATTTTATATAAAAAGTGTCCAAATTCAAAACATTATCAAACTCTCTGAAAATGCCTAGAATGCAGGATTTTGCACCATTCATTTCATACCCTCCAAAAAAAATCGCATCGCTTCGCTCGGCTCAATTATTTTGCCTCACTAAAATAATAGGCCTAGTTACGGCCTTGATGAAGATTATGAAAAGAACATAATAGTAAAGTTGTGTAAGTTCAATCCCTTTGTTTGTTTTTACTTTTTAAAGCAAGACAATCATAAGAATCTGAGATGTTCCTTAATGTTTAGAATAAAACGATTGACGTGAGGGCAATGCTATGAGCCACCGGTATAAGTCTACAAATTGCTTGAAAGCAATCGTATCCCAAAAATATGTATACTAGTACAGTGATAATGGACGTCATACTAAACTCTGAATTATACACAAGAAACTAAAATTAAAAATCATACAAGACTAACAATGGCCAGAGGCTCCCGACTTGGGACAGGCGCAAAATTGTGGCGGGGTTAAACATGTTTATGAGATCTCAACCCTCCCCCTATACCTGGAAGGTAATATACTTTAGCTTCGTTCTGAATGTGTCCCCCTAGTCAAACATGAATTAACTTTACTCATGAGATAAACACAAACATATATATAGATACATGTTGTACATGTAATCTAAAAGTGTTCTCCCCAGAATTTTCAAATAGCACCATGGAAATTAACATGGCACTTAAATTTTCCACTTATTTTTGTACATGTACAAATGTACATGTAGTTCAGTCGACCACTGTTGTTCATACATGTAGATATCATAAGAGCTGTCTTACATCTATGTTCATGCGTTATACATATGGTAAAGAATGAAGGCAGTAGATGAACTTCAGAATTTCTGATCCATGCTTTACATTTTCATCACATTTGCATTACACATGTATTATTAGACTGAATTTGTGTGAGCCATAGAAAGAGGAAAATATATGTAGCCATCGTGGACAGCAATACCAATGGACAAATCATAACACTGATAGATAAAGTAAGCTTAAATAGAAACATTCAGAGAATAAAAATTTCAAAATTCATCAACTGATACCAACTAAAAAGAATGTTGCTGTATATTCTTTTCTTTGTTTTTTAGAGATCCAATCTGGAAAATTTTCTACATTAGAGAATGCCTGTAACAAGTCAGGAATATGACAGTTATTATCCATTCGTTGGATGTGTTAGAACTTTTCTGTTTTGAATTTTCCTTGGAGTTCAGTATTTTTGTGGTTTTACTTTTTATACATGTATGTACCTTCATTAAATGTGATTTTATTTTTCATATGTATATATATATGGTTTTAAAGAACTAATTTATTTTTTTCAGAGAAAAATTTAATTCTGTATGTAAATGTAAATATATGTATTTCTTTTTAACCACTACCTCTAACTTCCTGTACATATACATTTTTTGTAGTACATGTTTTTGTACATCTTTTCTATCACCATTATTCAATATACTGTACATGTAGCAATATATAACAAATAAACAAATTACAGAAATAGCATTAAGCAGTGTATTATTTCCTTTTATGGCTGATTTGGTTTCCCTAACAATTCTTTAAAATTTTCTATTTAATGGCTAATTCATTGAAATGATTTAAAAGGTAGTGTCAATAGGACTTCTGACTTCAATGCAATTAACTTTAGCTTTCAAGTCTAATACTGAAACATTTTTTATTTTATAATGCTATCATACTAGTGCCATCTAATTTTCTGGGAAAATAAACTTGCAGTCAAACAAAGATACATGTATGAAACAAAAGTCTGAATGTCCCTGAAAGTAGTGTACAACAGAAAGAACAAAAGGTTGATAAGTGTTATAAGAGGCTCACCAATGATCTGTTGAAAGGCCAAGTGAGCTAAAGAAATTAAACAAACCTGAAATGCTGATCTATTAAAACCCTATAAAACAAACAAAACAAACCTGAAAAGTTGATCTGAAACTCTAAAAAACAAACATAATAAACAAATGAATGCATGCTAATTATCACTTTTTAAACAATTTATATACAGGTACATTGTACATGTACAAATGTACATGTATGCAAATGCAATTCATACATTTAAAGTACAATGATTGATTGGTAAGTAATTAATGTGGTGTCAGCCTACATGTATGATGGCTAAAGGCGCTAAAGTAAAATAATTTAATGAACATGTAGACTACGTACACTGTATACATAAATAAACACATATCCATCAAATTGTAGGTTAACTTGTATCAAACATGTCATCTTCAACAAAACACTTTTTTAGTAAGATTGACAGGAATAATATAATAAAGAAATATAAACCTTTATACAGGAATCATGAAATTATTGAAAGTTATTACACCAGACCCTTTTTCAACCTCAGGTGGATCATCATGGATAAATATAATATATCACCACTGCTTTATCATGTTTATCTTTTTTAATATGCAAAATCTCAATATGATGCCAGATGCTGATAACTTTTTTACTTTCTCATATTTAGAATTTTCTTACTCTCATTTATTCAATCAAATAGTACAGGCACTTTAAAATGTTAGTTTAGTTTCGTCAGATAATTCCATGAACTTTGTTGACAAATGATACATACAATGTATGAAATTACAATTGCAAGTACCTGTAACATCATAATAGTTATAAAAATCTTGAAACATTTATAAATTAATATTTTATTTTGTAAATAATCAAATGAAATGATGAAAAAAAAAGTTTTCTTTTCAAATACAATGCTTTACATTAATTCTATTTAATCATTAAACTTTCCTTGAACCACTCATTTTATAAAATATTAATAAAGTCATGAAAGTATATATTTGGAATAGGATACAAAGCTATTATAAATACTTAAATTATATGTGTATAATAAGGGCATGGTATAATTATTCGACATGTAAAATGTACCATACCTTTTCTTCATGAAGCTCTGCAAGGGTTGGTCTGCTTTTGAGTGCATTTGTAGCAGAAAGTAAATTTCTGTAATGATCCACGTGTGGCAGAGCTTCTGTTGTGTATTTTCCAAAAGTTTTATGATTAGTATTAGCATTGACAGATTGATATGTAGCAGTTGGACTTATCGTATCAATATACACATTTATAGAATCCCTGTGAGAATCCTGGCGTTGATAACGGTCTCCTCTATTTCCATTCTCTCTATCAATGGTGTCTTCTGCATCCGATTCAGCTTCTTTGTCTACAGGTTCTGCAAAATCAACCCTAGCCACTTGAAATCGAGATGATGATGGAACCTTTTTCATGTTACCTTCCGTGAGTCTAAAGTCCAAAGTATCTGACGGTTCACCGGCTCCAAGTGAGCCGTTTACTTTCATCTCAGTCATTTTTCACTACACTAAAACTTCTGTCATGCTTCCGTCAAGACCGCCATTTTCCGAATAATCATTACTCTTCTTTGATTGGTCAATGACAAAAAATGTAAACAGCAGCACGTGTTTTGATTATTGCGCAATGCGTAAGCCGGAGAGGTTTAATCTGGTTTGACCGGAAATATGATATAATCAGCATGATTTACCTTTGGCCGTAGGTGCGGTATTATTTCTTTACTGGGGAAGTAAAAGAATGCATCAAAATGTATAATAAGAATTATGCTATCAGGAATTTGTACTGGATAGCCTAAAATGACAATCTGGTTAGGATAGTCTCATTTCATGTTTATATAATAATTGTGTTTACTACCATACTATGATACATAATTTAATGTTAATATGTATGTAAACGTGTGTTTAAAGATTATCGATTTATTGATCTTGAGTAAAGCATTGTTTTAGAAAACACGAAGAAAAAAATCTAAGAATGTGTGGCCTTATTTTTTTAGACCACTAACGTCTTTCTTATTAAATTTGATATGTTAATATATTTTCACACATATTAATTTCAGTGTGAGTGTCTGAAACTTTCATTATATTGGTCTTGTGTAAGCTGGGAACAGTATATCTAACTACTAATATATATGTTCCTGGTGTAAGTAAGTAAGTAAGTAATTTGTTTATTATAGTGACTTGTGAACATAAATATAATACAATTACAAAGTTTATAGTCAAAGTTACACCCGGCCCATTGGACCTATAAGTCACCTTTTTAAAATATCAGTAAGGTTAAACATAATCACGTTATACATGTATATATACACAATTTCTCAAATCATTTGAAATTAAAGTTCAAAAAGTTAGAATAAATATACACAAAAATTAAATGTTCATAGATTATATAGCACCTGACGTCGGATATGAAATGCACGAACGATATATTTTGCTAATTTTCTTGTGTGAAGAGACATTAAAATGTTCAGTTTTTGTTCATGATTCAGATCTAAGAAGAGTTCTGTAGTTAAAAGTTCACCAAAAATGTTATTTCGACAATTCAAATAAAGCGGACAATTAAAGATAAAGTGTAGTTCAGTTTCGGCTTCTTGAAGATTACAAAAAATACAAAGTCTTTCTTCAGGTTTTTCACTTGAATATCTGCCTGTTTCAACTCTTGTGTATTATGATATCCATTCATAAAAGAAAAGCCTTGGGATTTTAAAATATGCGTTACTATAGAGAATATACGGGTTGTGAACTTTACACTGTGGATTAACTTCTATTATGTCCGACAACAAATTAAAATATTTTTTTTCTGTAAAATGTTGAAGCGGGAAACTTCACGAAAAGTGTAAATTAAGGTCTGTTTTTTTTTTAATGTGGGATTTGGTAGCAAAATTTGGTGCCACAAATATACTGTGTCAATATTTTTTTAGTACACCAGATCCGGATTTCGACAATAAATGTCTCTTCAGTGATGTTAGGGATCGAAACGGTATTTGGAAGGCCACATAAAAACTTAAGTACCCTCATTTTTAGATAGACCATTGAATTTTAAGAGTCAATATAGGACGAAAGGATCATGTAAACCGGAGGGAAAATATGATACAAGCCCAAACGAAAAAATATAAACGGGTCTATTAATTGAAAACTACGTTCAAACCTATGATTGCGTTGGATGAAAACCGCAATTTTTATACGTGTGCATGTAAAACAAATTTCGTCTAGTTCTATATACATCTATATACAACTCGTCTAAACATCAACGGTTACCCAGCATCTATTCCTATATGTATGTACGTCTGAACCAGTGACAACTCTACAACAGATTTGTTAATTGAAAAAAAACAAAAAACATTTAGAATTTTGGGAAATTAAGAAAATAACAAAATTTATAAATATTGAATTGAAATCATTGAAGTTGTTTTATAACATTATTAGACCCTTCTACAACGAAAGGATTAGGGGCAATAAGGCCCTTATTTGGCCCAAAAATAACAGCAAATTTTAAAGTTATCATACATATTCTTAAATTACTGAAAACTTGTCTAAGGTGTGAGGTACTAAGAAAAACAAAACAAATTTGACATCGAACAAGTTACCATGGCAACAAATCATAACCTTTTTGCATATTTTGTTAAATTTCGTGATTTTCCCTGTAGAAGGGTCTAATAATGTTATAAAACTATTTCAATTCAATATTTATATTTTTTTTATTTTCTTAATTTCCCAAATTCTAAATGTTTTTTTTTTTTTTTTTTTCAATTTGCTTAATCATAAGAATTAAGCTTATGCCAAAGTCTCATAAAGTTTAATAGGTTGAATCAAGGACATACACTAACATACGTCCTTGGTTGAACACAATGATTATACTTTTTTTTACTATCTCAGTTTTGTTTAAAACTTTAACCCCCATAGGTTTATTCATGTCACTATAACAGCGATAAATGTTATAATTCGAACTTAAAATAGAGATACACGAAAGCGTCTGTTTGACTCAATCATGCGAGGTTTTTGCAAAAAATAAAATACTAAACTTTTGAAAAAGGCATCGCAAAACCTATTTTCCTAGGAAAAACTGTTTTGATTGATAAAATGATTTATCAGATTACAAGCCATTACCAATTAAATATCTGTATATTTCTAGAATTTGTATCTTGTATGTTAATGATCCGTTGTGAGTAAATTTTTTTCAAACTCGGTCCGTTGAATGTTTAATCATAAGACTGTACGCTGCTAAATATGTAGTGACTTTAGAGATATTTCTTTAAAACTGAATCGAAAAACTATTTATTTATTTAAACAATCTTTCAATATTTATTTTTCAGATGAAATTGTGTTTATTGACTGGAACGTCATGGGTGGCAAACAATATGTTATTTGTTCGGAACCACTTATAGGACCGTCACAAAGGAATAATTATATATACAAATCTATAAGATTTGCGCACTTTTGACCTTTAAACTTTATTTAGACATTAGTCAAATTGCTTGGTCACGTGATCTGTATTTTAATCAGATTACGTTATTGTGGTAAGTATGTGAATACTGATGTGATATCTATATGTTTGAGAAAAATAAAAGTTTTGGTTGCATGTAATATATGGTAAATCTGATATGATATTTATAACCTCCTACGCTTTAATGCCTTGAATGGCAAGAGAAAGTTCAAACTGGGTTTCAAATGTTCATGATTTATTATTATGAATTATGTATGAACTGATCAAGAGAACACTAAATGTAACATTTGAATATATGAAATGTCTAATAAATGAGCAATACTACCAGAAATATCATTATTGTCATTATATATTAGATGTTATTTTCAGTGGCGGATCCAGAACTTTTCTTAAGGGGGCACAGAGGCGGATTTAGGGGGGGGGGGGGGCAGGGGTCCGGGCGTCATTTTTGGGGGAAAATTTGGTTGCTTATATAGGGAATCACTGAAGCGTGACTGGAGCGGGCCCCCTACAAATTTCTGGATCCGCCATTTGGGCACGCTGACTGACCTAAGGGGGGCCCGCTCCAGTCATGCTTCAATGATTCCCTATATAATCAACCAAATTTTTTCCACGAAAGGGGGGTCCGGGCCCCCCAGGGCCCCCACTGGATCCGCCTATGCTATATCATGATTATGTTTGCTTCTCGGCAGTCTGCATCAAAATATATGTTCAAATACCAAAGTGACTTTTAAGTCACCAGTGTATATAAACTTTGACTGTTTGGAAATACAAATCCTGTGTCCAACCTTTGCTTACCTTGAAAAGAAAGCCTATAAACATGATCTGCATTTTATTCAAATTGGTTTGGAAAAGAAAATTGATCATTTGTTTTAATAAATTATTCAGATTAAAACAAATATACTTTTCATTTCCGGTACAAATAAGGAAATCAAAACACATCTGTTTTATTTAATGTCTTGTTTTAATAAGATCTTTTATGGGATACAATATTTTTCATGCAAAGTTAAAAATCCATATTGGCGTTCAAATATACAATATAACGAGCGTCGTTATAGATGTAAAGCGACATAAGTCAGTTTTGCGAAGATAGAAATACAGCACGATAACAAAAGTCATAGAGTGCATTCTGTATTTTTTAGGTAGAATAATAAAAATAATTTCATTATGCATTATTCATTACTAAAATTCAATAATAATAAATTATTTCAATTTATATTTTTGCACTTTGAAAACACCGTCCTTCAGCGCGTTCATGTATATGCTTTTTGTTAATGTTTGGCTGATTTAATCACTTAAAACATATAAGAAATCCGCATTTTTATTTAACGGAAGTTTGATCTATATACATACAAAATCGTAACAGACTGTGTTAAAGAGGCATTATCTGTCAAATTCATTTTCACTCATTTGACTCAAATTCTCATATTTCAGTGATTTATAACATACTAAAACGTATATCCAAATTATAAAATGTCTAAAGTTTACAATTTACAATACATGGCCTCGATTTCGTGTGTATTTAAGTCTATATGACATCTGATTAACCATCGAGGTGACCTCCGGGGACTGCCGACAGTCATATAACCCATTTTAAACATAAATATAGATATAAATAGAGAGTGAACTCTTGGATTTTGCAATTGGATTTTCTTGGTCTGTTTGATTTCATATAATAGCTAAACATTTATGTTGATCATCGTTTTTACCTGTATAAGAAGAAGTTTTTGTGGATCGAATCAGTCAATCAAGTGGTTACCTGTGTTTTACTTTCAATGTTGACATTCTTTTCGTTTTGATAACCGAACACGCCTTATTTATGTGTAACCCAAGGAGCTATATTGAAGGTCACATGAATACGGATTCAATGAGATCGAATAATTCACTTGCAAATGAATAATTCGTCAGAGAATTTTCTAAGCTTATTTTGACAATTTATTATTTCCATTCGAAATTTAGAATGTAAGCAGTGGCGGATCCAGAACTTCTCATAAGGGGAACCCGCTGACTAACCTTAAAGGGGGGAGTCCAGTCATGCTTCAGTCATTCCCTATATAGTCAACCACATTTTCCCCACGAAAGCCCCCCCCCCCCCTCCCGGGCTCCCTAGATCCGCTTATGGTAAGGACATCATTGATTGTAATTTCACAAAAAAACTGCTTTGATTGGTTTTTGAAAAAAAAATATATTTATGGAAAAATGTTATTTTGAAATATCACTTACCCATACCATGGGTATATCAAGTTTTCGAAAAAGAAACTTTTTGTTAGTATGCCCTGAAATGTGTTTAACAACTCGAAACGTTGGAGAAAATTCCAAACGGCCATGGACGATATAGAATATAGCATAGGCCGCCTGGTTCTACAACATTGGGAGGGGTAAGAATTAAAACCAATGAAAAGAAAGGTTATCAAACGCCTTGCAATCCGTATGGATCTCCTAGTTGGGCAGCGATGAGAGCAATGTGCATCGGCATATGATATCCAAAATCCGAGGATTTATGATAGACTTGATAGCAGATGAGATTGAGATTGGACGCATGATGCACCATCATCCAACAGGATTTTAAGGAAGTTTAACAGCGTCATTGTTTACTTCGTATGCTATACAAGACAAATTGACAGAACAATGCATGGGGAGCGGGCTTGATTGAAACTTTAGAATTAACTCTTAGTTATGTAACGAAAAATTGACATGCTGTTGAAGAAAACATGGGATCATGGGGTTATTCCGAAACATCTTGGACTAATTATCGTATATAGAAAGAAATATTTTGTTTAGTAAAGGTTGTCCTACGTTTCCAGAAAATTATGATGTCGAAGCACGTGATAAGTCTATAAACCTTTCAGGATGGGGTGGAGCTAGCGGGCATGATGCTCCCATGAGTGCATACGATGCTATGTTAAGTCAGATGATGACTGGATTGAAATCTGTAAGAGAGGTATTTTGAATGGTGGTGACAAATAAGACAATGATAGCACGGGTGTAATGACAGGCTGTAGGTTGGGTTTTTAGGTAATCCGAGTAATCACTACGATAACCTTAAAAATATAATATTAAAAAAAACCTACTTGTAAATGTGAGAATAAAACTTCTTCATGCAAGTTAAAGCAAAAGACAACATTAATTTTGTTAATGAAGGTTTTAAAGCAACACACTCATGTACGTTAGATGAGTCAATGTTGGTCAGACTCATTTCATGTATCAGTGAACAAGTCCATACATCAGATATTACAAACAATAGGTCTACTTTATTTAAAAGTACACTGGCAGATGTCATCTAACTTTAACCTCAATCGCATGGTTTAGTGGTTATAGTTAAGTTTTTGTGTTTTGGTCTTTTTTCTAATACTATATGCAATAGATCAACTACATTTGGCGTGTCTATAGATACTTTATACGATCAATATTGCAGTCTGGCAGATTTTATTTGACCTTGACTCTATTTTCACGGTTCAGTGTTATTTTTTATGTGTTTGAGTCTATTTTCCTTAAACTATAAGCAATAGGTCAACACTATTTCATGTACGGAATTATCGTAAGGTGTACATGTACAACTAGCAGGCGTCATCTGACCTATTTTATGTTTATGTCTATCTTAAAGTCTTACCTCAGGCCTCATTTTAATGGTTCATTGGTCAATAGCAAATTATGGTAAAGTTTGTTAGATACTATAAACAACAGGTCAACTATATGAAACACATAAAATAATTTTAAGATGAACAAATCTGTCTGGCATGGTTTTGACCTTGACCTCATTTTCATGATTCATAGGTCAAGGTTAAATTTTCCTAATTTAGTTTGTTTCTTAGAAACTGTAAGAAATATGTGAACTATGTGTATGGAAAGGTTGTAAGGTGTGCACGTACTTCGGTTTGGAATATTCGACAGTGGCCTCATTTTCTTGGATCATGTTAAGTTTATTTGAAACTTGTATTAAAGCTTTATGTTTATGACTAGACTGTATCAACATTAAATCAATGATCAGTAAAGATGTGAGACATTTCCGCAGGGTGTGCACTCTTGTATTTTTTTGGTCTTTTAAAAAATGATGTTTGTGCAGGATTTAGACTCCTGCATACACACGTGTAAAAGTTGCGGTTTAATCCAATGCAACCATAGGTTTCAACGTTGTTTTCAACTGAGACTACTATAACACTACTGTTATAGTAGTCTCAGTTTTCAATTAAGGTTTGTATATCCGCTTGATAAAATCTGTCGTAGAGTTGAACAGAGTTGTCACTGGTTCATGCGGCTTTTTAATATAACTATTTCTGTGACTGCATTCTACATTAATTTGTAAGATCCTCTTCAATAAATAATTCCGCTGATCTGTAATATTCCATCGTCATGCCTTATATATGACCCTCTGGTGTAGGAGTATGGACCTGGACATCATATGTGTTGTTAATTTATAATATTCCTGAACATAAAATACTTGCCGCTGAACGTAAAGCAAACAACCGACAATCTTCACAACATCCTTTCGTATTTTATTCTTTGTCATCTAGCTGTGCTTTCACTCACTGTTTTTTTTTTATGTCAATCCCTGTTAAAAAAATATTATTCAATTCAAACAAACGTTTAACTGTCGAAAATATTATTTTCTTGAGTGTTTAGCAGAATACTAACATTTTGGAGGGAAAAAAATTGTTTTTGACCCTGAGAAAAAAATGTTTGTTTCCCCCTCAGCTGCCACTATATGTAAAATGCTAAAACTGAAAGAAAAAAATTGCTTTCGACTTGTCGCCAAAAAAATAGTATGGTTGCTGACTTAATAAAGGCGGTTTTATTTTAAAAAAAATATTATATGATCTGTAAACAATGAAGAAAGTCAAAAACAGTGGAAAAACACAGTAAAAAGCGGTTCTGTTTTAAAAACAATAAAGATTTAAAACGCCCCTTTCTGTGTACCGTTAACTTTTGGGATTTTAGCTATAATGGGAGAGAGTAAGGGAAATAATCGAAAAGTAGTAACTAACGTAGACTGGTTCCCGACCGCAATATTAAGTATGTTACACATATACCAATATACTTTGAAATTTATATTTTCGTATCTAATATTTATTATTCTCACAGATTCCGGAATTTTGTTGACAAATATTGTAAAAAAAAAAGAGATATTAACACTTGTTGCCGACCAGTTGAATATATGTATAGCGTTTAACGGCGAGTGTGAATACCGTCCGGTCAACTTTATTTGCTTATAAATATTTTTTTTCACTTATTTTGTTTGATTTTCATAAAATATATTTAAATATCTTTAAGGTCTACAAATATTAAACAAATCTACTGAATAACAAAAAAGTTATGACTATTTATATGTCGTCCGGTCAACCGTCCTGTCACTATCCGGGCAGTCGTCCTGTCATTAGTGCTTCCCAACAAAACGAAACAGAAAGTAGAAAAAACAATCGTATAGGCAGCCGTTGGTAATGCCTATATTTAGAAGCAGGATTATTATCTGCCATTAACTGATTAAGATGGCAGCTCCAGCAATATTGGAAAGATATGTTGCCGCGATGGTGTTGAGTGGTGTAGGTGACGCGATGGGATATAAAAATGGAAGTTGGGAATTCTGTCATTCGGGGATCGAAATACACCAGGAAGCCGAAGAATTGGGAGGAATTGAAAAATTGAACATAAAATTAAAAGATTGGATGGTCAGCGATGACACTGTTTTACATTTAGCAACAGCGGAGGCTTATATGGTATTTATGATTTTATAATATATATGTATAACGTGTCGGTACCCAGACACTTTTTGTGTACCCAGATTGCACCTATTTTGACAGTTTTTTCATCTACGTTTTTTTTTAAATGTCCATTCTGTGTTTATTTTGTAGCCGTATCCTTCTTTATTATAAAGGTACACCAATTTGATTTTTATTCCATATGGAATAATAGAAAAATTGGTCTAAACTGACCTCCAAACCATCAATGATTCTGAAATGAGGAGTACCCAAATTGCATCCATGCTTAAATTCACATCGTCAAAAGTCTAATAACAGAGCTTTTGTTTAATTTCTTCAAATATTTTGAACAATTGGATATTAGTCCATGCTTACTCTTCATTATTTTTTAAGTGGATACTTGTAACATATTGTATTTGCTCATTTTAAAAAGATGACGTTTTGATGACGTCGCATGGCGACGTTTCAGTACATTTTGCTGTTTCAGTAAATACTTCATCTGTTGATAAATACTGTGAACGTTTTATGCATATCTAAGTAGTGTTACCTATGTTGAAAGATGTGCTTAGTATCAAATCATAAAAATACAAATTGTTTAGTCTCTAGGAAATCTTGTAAGATTTTCGCTGCTAGTTTTGCTAAATAGGTGCAATTTGGGTACTCGGTGCAATTTGGGTACCGTTACGTTATGTGTCTTTAAATTATTAATTTGAAGTTGAGTATGGTTATCATATCAAATATCATTTCAGATATCTAAAGTATATTCTTGGTGTAAATAAAAAAAAATCCTCAAATCTAGCAGTGTTATCAAGGTTGCAAGATTTCCTCTCAAGTTATTTTTCTGTCATCATATATTTGGTAATTAGTTATCAAAGGTACCAGGATTATGATTTAGTACGCCAGTCACGCGCGTTTCGTCTACATAAGACTCATCAGTGACGCTCATATCAAAATATTTATATAGCCAAACAACATTGAGGATCCAAAATTCCATAAAGTTGTGCCAAATACGGCTAAGGTTATCTATATAGACATAGGAAGATGTGTTGTGAGTGCCAATGAGACAACTCTCCATCCAAATAACAATTTTAAGAAAGTAAACCGTTATAGGTCAATGTATGGCCTTCAACACGGAGCCTTGGCTCACACCGAACAACAAGCTGTAAAGGGCCCCAAAATTACTAGGGTAAAACCAATCAAACGGGAAAACCAACGGTCTTATCTATGCCTGGATAAGAAAATTATAAAAATGACCACATTATTGATATTCATGTCAACACCGAAGTGTTGACTACTGGGCTGGTGATACCTTCGGGGACGAAACGTCCACCAGCAGTGGCATCGACCCAGTGTTGTAAACAGTTATCAAAGGTACCAGGATTATAATTTAGTACGCCAGACGCGCGTTACAGGCTTAACAAATTGGACGAAGGGTTACTTTATGATGCTTAAATGTTTGTAATAACATTTTAGATGCAGGAAACATTAATTGTTGGTATTCATCTATGAGATATGTACTTCAATCACTTGATATACAAAATTAAAATACAAAGCTCAATAAATTAATTAAATTTGTAAAATGTAAACTTTGTAACAGTTTTAAAACATTTTACGTGATCAAAAGATCTGATACCTTATCACAAGGTAATAGTAAATTAGAAAATTATTTCAACCTCAAGACTGACTTCGTATTAAAGGAGGCTTATTTATCAATTAAATAATTTAGTATAAGAAGAGCTACATGTAAAATGAGAATAAGTGCTCATGATCTTAGAATTGAGAAAGATAGATATAGTAAAAAAACATAGAGAGAACTCAACGTCTATGTCATCAATGCTTATCACATGGATCAAATTCTCTTGAAGATAAGACCCATTTTACAGTAAGTTGTCCTTTATATAATGCACAGAGGATATTATTATTTGAGTAAAGTAAACACTTTTTGTCCTAATTTTAAAGAACTACCTAAGTATAAAAGAAAAATTCTGGCTGTTCACAAATGACCATTTACCAACTCTCATGTGCCTAGGAAGTTACATTATTAAAGGTTAAGAAATAGGATCCAGATGAAAACAAAATATATAAAATATTTTTATTGCAGATGAGATTTGATATATTAGTTATGTAAGACACATGTTGTGTTAGGCTCTGATCCTGTCCATAATGTTATAGTATGGTATTATATAGGTTTCTGTTTAATTTCCCCCCCCCCCCAATCATATTGTGCATAATCATGATAATATTGGTGTTAAATGATGCCATTTGTGGGTTCTTGATTAAATTAATAAAATTTTTATCTAATCTTATCTTATCTTATAGATAGAAAGTTCAAACGAGATAGAACATACCAAATAAGCTTTTTGCTGTTTACAATCTAAGGAGGGGGGTCATCTAAATTACGTACTTTGTTAAGTTTGAGCACCAACATATTCTTAATATGCCTGTCCCTATTCAAGAGCTTGTAATTGTGCCCCTTTATAAATTGAAAAATTGCTGAATTTTTCGTTTCCGTTCTCTGATGTAAGTTTGCCTCAACCAAATGTTTTTGAAATTTATACATAATACTTATTACCACAAGAGACATGAACGTCACTTTTACCTTTCTTCAGTTATGTCCCTAGCCTTTATAACTTTCTATGATAACTTTCTATGCTATGCAAGCGTGAGCATGATATGTGTGCCATGGCATGGACACATTTCTCATTTATTTAGGAACGAGTTACACAGGTATACAAACATTCAAATAAAAGAAAATTACTTTTGGTGTCGGCAAATATAAAAAAAAAATATAAAAAAGAAGATATTCCTTTATTGGGTCGGTTAAATACTAGTAGTCCATAATTTTCATATAGCACCTTACGATAGGAATAATTTCTTTGTTAAAGTTGTTTTGATAATTTACAGGAAACGAAAGACACAAAAGACAAAGAAAATTTATATAGGCATATTGCAGAAAAATACAAAGAAGGTATGCGCAACATGAGTGGAAGGGCACCTGGTCCAACAACAATGAACTCTTGCCATATGCTGAAACCTGCAAGAGAAAAGGGATATGAAATTCCATTTAATCCACGAGGTGGTGGCTGTGGCGCTGCGATGCGGGCAATGTGTATTGGTCTTAGATATCCTAACCCAGATCAACTATCCGATTTGATCGCCGATAGCATAGAATCCGGACGTATGACTCATCACCACCCAACGGGATTTCTAGGAGGTTTAGCTGCCGCTTTGTTTACATCTTACGCCATACAGAACAAGTCAGTAGAGCAGTGGGGTGCAGGTTTAATGGAAACCCTAACTCTTGCTCGTAAGTACATCAAGGAGAGGGGTCACGCGGTTAATGAGAATTTAAAAGAATGGGGATATTTTGAAAATGCATGGAAAAATTATTTAGAAACACGAAACATTACATCTGGGAAAACTCTACCGATATTCCCCTCAGAGTATGGAATCAAAGAACGTGATAAATTTTACAAATCTGTAAGTTTTTCTGGTTGGGGTGGGGCTAGTGGACATGATGCTCCAATGATTGCATATGATGCTATACTCGGCTCGGGTGATAGTTGGATTGAAATATGTAAAAGAGGTATTTTACATTCTGGAGATAACGACAGCACAGGAGTTATGGCAGGATGCTGGTTTGGAGCAATGTATGGATTTTTGGGAGTTCCCGATAATCACCATAAAAAACTTGAATTCCGAAAACGTCTAGAAAAGGCAGGAGAAAAGCTTTACAAAATGACACATTCAGGTAAAGAACAACAATCATCGAGCATACCATTTCAAACAGAAGGCCATGACAAAGCTGAGACTTGTAGTGATTCAAACCAACAAAGTCCTGTAGATAATAAAATGTCTGAGACATTAAGTCAAGGGAATGAGGTAGGAGATACAAACACTGAAACTGTAGAAGGCGGAACACTCGAATCTAAGAACAATGAACATGTTGAAGTACGAGACAGCAACGCAGAACCAGTAGAGGTTGGCGAAGACAGTTCAAAACAATCAATTATCCAGGATACAGAAAAGAAAGTAACAGAAAAAGTTACAACTAATGTTTGACGCACTGTCTGGAATTTTTATACAAGTATATATTTTTTATTCAGGCAACCAAATACACTGTATGTATTCTTAGCATGCCATTATTCTCTTGAATCGTTTGGAATATAGGTGATATCTGTAATTACTTTGAAAAATAAATTGATTTAGATATACAAAAAAAGTAAAATTACAAAAATAACTAACTCCATGTAAAATTCAAAATAGAAAGTCCTTAATCAAATGGCAAAATCAAAAGCTCAAAGACAAACACATCAAACGAATGGATAACAAATGTCATATGCCTGACTTGGTATAGACATTTGTTTATGCAGAAAAAGGTGGATTAAACCTGGTTTTATAGCTAGCTGAACCCCTCAATTGTATTACAGTCACATCAAATCCTATAATATAAACAAATATGTGTGAACAAAACAAACAGACATAATAGATAAAAATATTTAAAAAAAAGATGTACAGCAGTCAAGTAAGCTAATTATAAAGATAAAGTAATGATATAAGTATCTTTTATCTTAAAAGCTGTATGTTCAAGAAAGTCTAAATAAACATACAAAATGGTATAATAATTGCACTTTTTATAGACTGTAGAATAACAAAAATACCAAACTCCATGTAAAATTCAAAAAGAAAAGTCTCTTATCAAATGGCAAAATCAAAAGCTCTAACACACCAACACAAATTGAAAATAACTGTCACATTCCTGACTTGATACAGGCATTTCTTTGTGTACAAAATGGTGGATTAATTATGATTTTTTATAACTAGACTAACCTCTCAATTGTAAGACAGTCGCAAAAACTCCATTACTTTGACAACAATGTGTAAACAAAACAAACAGAATTTGGAGTTTAGTATGGCGTTCGTTATCACCGAACTAGTATATATATTTGTTTAGGGGCCAGCTGAAGCACGCCTCCGGGTGCGGGAGTTTCTCGTTGCATTGAAGACCTGTTGGTGACCTGCTTTTTTCTGTTCCATGCATTCCGACACATTCCCATTTCCATTCTCAATTTTAGACAAAAAATGTATATATGTCAAAAATTAGGGCACAGTCAACATTGTGTTAAAATTTTAATCACTAAAAAAACAAATATGTCAAGTTGAACAAAGAAAAACAAAATGGTATATAGACTAAGTACGAAAGCAAAAATTATAAATAAGAATACAAACAAGAGGCTCTCAAGAGCCTGAATCGCTCACCTGGTAAACAATGCCTTCGGCCATGTTTTTTGACGAAATAGAAAATAAAACACAAACTTTATTTTATACACCCTACTGATCATTCAAATGAAGTTTGGTTGAATTTGGTTGAGTAGTTTTAGAGGAAGATTTTTTAAAGTTAGCAAATATGATGAACAAATTGTGAAAAATTGTCATTAAAGGACAATAACCCCTTAAGGGGTCAATTGACAATTTTGGTCATATTAACTTATTTGTAGATCTTACTTTGCTGATCATTTTTGCTGTTTACAGTTTATCTTTATCTATAATAATATTCAAGATAATGACCAAAAACTGCAAAATTTCCTTAAAATTACCAATTAAGTGGCAGCAACCCAACAATGGTTTGTTTGATTCGTCTGAAAATTTCACGGCTGATAGAATTGACCTAATGAACATTTTTACCCCATGTCAAATTTGCTCTAAATGCTTTCGTTTTTGAGATATAAGCCAAAAACTGCATTTGACCCCTATGTTATATTTAAAGTAAGGGCGGCCATGTTTTTTGACGGATCAAAAATCGAAGCACACACTGTGTGCAGGATAATCTAAGGAACTATCATGCTAAGTTTCATCCAAATCCGTTCAGTAGTTTCAGAGGAGAAGATTTTTTAAAGTTAGCAAATATGATGAACAAATTGTAAAAAAAATTGTCATTAAAGGACATTTACCCCTTAAGGGGTCAATTGACAATTTAGGTCATATTAACCTATTTGTAGATCTTACTTTGCTGATCATTTTTGCTGTTTACAGTTTATCTTTATCTATAATGATATTCAAGATAATGACCAAAAACTGCAAAATTTCCTTAAAATTACCAATTAGTGGCAGCAACCCGACAATGGTTTGTTTGATTCATCTGAAAATTTCTGGGCTGATAGATCTTGACCTAATGAACATTTTTACCCCATGTCAGATTTGCTCTAAATGCTTCCGTTTTTGAGATATAAGCCAAAAACTGCATTTGACCCCTATGTTCTATTTTAAGTAACGGCGGCCATGTTTTTTGACGGATCAAAAATCGAAGCACACACTTTGTGCAGGATAATCTAAGGAACAATCATTTTAAGTTTCATTCAAATCCATTTAGTAGTTTCAGAGGAGAAGATGTTTGAAAAATTGTTAACGACGACAGACGACGACGACGACGACGGACGCCAAGTGATGAGAAAAGCTCCATCTATACTTCAAGACCATCATGTATTGTTTATGAAGTTGATACGATATGTTTATCAACAAGGTCTTGGTATTTGAACTTTTTTTGAAAAGGACACGACGTACTTTTACGTAACCCTGGTTTGGTTCATCAACTTTCTCCTCAGACACTGGTGACGTGTTATAAAGTCTTGAGTAGCAGCTGCAATCTCTTGAATATCGGGGAAAAGGCATATCCAAAAATGGAGGTACATTGCTAGTTGGGTGGAGGAAATTCATAATTTAAAAATTAAAATCGTCTCTGACTTTCGTTTGTAATATATTCTGGTACTAACATCACCGCTTTTGTATATTTCGAGGTATATATATTTTATCTTTTTCGTTTTAAGCCATGGCGTTGTCAGTTTATTTTCGATTTATGAGTTTGACTGTCCCTCTGGTATCTTTCGTCCCTCTTTTATATATGAGGCAGAGGGAAACTGTGTCTTGTTTCTTCAATTTCTAGTTCTATAGAGGAAACATTAAGAAATCCACTAAGAAAAGTTTTGATTGTTAAAGAAAATAACATCATCAATAATATCTCAATGTGAAATTAAATTTTCTAGTTTCTTTGATCTTTTTGTTTTTGAGAGGTGTTTGAAGGAATTCAGACTCATGGAAAAAAACAAGATTAAGACAAGAGAGGCACACAGCTCGTTCCAATAGGAATGCCCGAAATCATTTGAAAAATATCTAACTTTAAACTCATCAAACATGTTATCAATAAAGAACTCAACCATACTGATCACTTGTTACACTGTAGAATATTTATCTTTTTGGTTTAAAATATGCCGTATAGTATTCCAAAGAAATGGTGGTATAAACGGATGAAAAACCAAAGGTTTTGATAGAATTGATTTTAGAAATAGATCGAGATTGATACTTTACAGAAGCAAAATAATATTAGAAGCAAAGCTATGTTTGTGTTTCTGAAAACAAATCAATTCATCATGGTAAAGGATGTTCTCGAATGAAAATTGTACAAAAAACATATAAATCCGGCAAAACTGTCTATAACAACAATGAAGAACGCTGAATAACATTGTGATTTTTGTCGAGCCTGCAAATTTTGTTGCAGAAAGCTCGACATAGGGATAGTGATCCGGCGGCGGCGGCGGCGGCGTTAGCTCACTTCTTAAAAGCTTTATATTTTAGAAGGTAGAAGACCTGGATACTTCATACTTTGTATATAGATGCTTCATGTTACGAAGTTTCCGTCAGTCACATGTCCAATGTCCTTGACCTCATTTTCATGGTTCAGTGACCACTTGAAAAAAAAGTTCAAATTTTTTGTAATGTTGAATTCTCTCTTATTATAAGTAATAGGATAACTATATTTGATATGTGCGTACCTTGCAAGGTCCTCATGTCTGTCAGACAGTTTTCACTTGACCTTGACCTCATTTCATGGATCAGTGAACAAGGTTAAGTTTTGGTGGTCAAGTCCATATCTCAGATACTATAAGCAATAGGGCTAGTATATTCGGTGTATGGAAGGACTGTTAGGTGTACATGTCCAACTGGCAGGTGTCATCTGACCTTGACCTCATTTTCATGGTTCAGTGGTTATAGTTAAATTTTTGTGTTTTGGTCTGTTTTTCTCATACTATATGCAATAGGTCTACTATATTTGTTGTATGGAATGATTGTAAGGTGTACATATCTAGCGGGCAGATGTCATGTGACCCTGACCTCATTTTCATGGTTCAGTGGTCAAAGTTAAGTTTTTGAGTTTTGGGCTTTTTATCTAATACTATATGCCATAGGTCAACTATATTTGGTTTATGGAAATATATTATGATCTTTATGTCAGTCACGCAGGTTTTATTTGACCCTGACCTCATTTTCACGGTTCATTGCACAGTGTTAAGTTTTTGTGTTTTGGTCTATTTTTCTTAAACTATAAGTAATGGGTCAACTATATATGTTGTATAGAAGCATTGTTAGCTGTACATGTCTGCCTGGCATGTTTCATCTGACCTTGACCTCATTTTCAAGGTTCATTGGTCTTTGTTTAGTTATCTTGGTTAATGTTAAGTTTATGTGACAGTTGTAATAAAGCTTAGCTTTATACCTAGGACTATCAACATAATATCAATGATTAGTATAGAAGGCGAGACATTTCAGCGTGTGCACTCTTGTTTGAAATACATAAAATTGTCATAATATCTTGAATGTATATTACTTCGAATCTTCAATGTTCAGCTGGTTTTATCAACTTTCGGATTTGATTTTGCGATTTAAATTGAAGACATTCAAATGCAATTTGTCCTACCTCTTTTAGAATTACCCTTTGAAAACGAGAACAATATAATACCATAGCAATCAAATATTCAAAATTGAGACAACTCTCCACCAGAGACCTAAATGACGTAAACGATTTGAACAGTTCATGCAATATGTTATTCCATTTCTTCCTGTTATGCATATAGAAAATACCCAAGTCTCTTATACGCAATATTCACGTGCAGTATTGTATTCCAGCAAGGGAAGTTGTGACGTACATTTTAATTTATGAAATACAACAGGAATTGTCAAAACATCGCTGTAGAGAAACTCAAGTAATTACTAAACAAAAGAAGCAAGGTTTACACGAAAATAAAATATTCAAGTAGAGATTGAAACCAATCATACAAAAGATGACAGGTTCTTTAAAATTATCAGACATTACTGGTTCATTTACCTCATTTCAAGTAACCAGGATAAAACAGTGTTATTTTCTATTTTGAAATACAGATGCTTTTATTTAAATCATAATTAATACAATACTATATATGTCTTTATCAATTCAACATATTATTACCTAAGTGTTTATTAGGAGAGATTTTCTATTCTGAAATACGAATCCTTTTATTTATTATTCAAACAATACTATACATGTTCTAAGAAATTATTTTAACCTTAGGAAGAGCGGATGCTTCGACTGTCATACAAGTGCATTGGCGGATCCAGGACTTTAGAAAGGAGGGCGAAATAAAAAAACAATCGGACACTTTTTGGGCAAAAAATCATAAAATAAGTGTAAAATGCACATTTTAAACGGTTTCTTATTTGGGCATGTATATTTTATAGTTGCTGTAAAGTGTAAGGGTTTGGACATTTTTGATGCTGTATTCTCCCTTTTAATTGTCTACCATAAAATGATAGTATGGATCCAAAGCTATGTACTGATATATTGCATGTGGGACTTGTCAGTAAAAAATAGACATGGAAAAATCTCGTTTGTTGTATGTTAAGTTAGAATAAACTCACAGATTTCTTGTTGAAAACCAGATATACACCGGGCTATTCAATGAAATTTACAATACGACCGACACGATTTAAGAAAGACAAACAAGCAATTTTTATCCAATTGTTTGGTTGATATGTTTCACCCAACAAAATTAAGGGAAGTGAGGGGTTCTAAATTAACCAGTCTAAAATGACAACGAGTTTATGAATTACGGTCGACAAATGGAGCCATAAAGGCCACACCCAGCAGCCGGTTGCAGTTTGGTCTTGAAAAAAGTATTTAATATATCAGTTCTGCGAAACAGACATTCCAGTCACACATACAAACCCCTGCCCCCCCAAAAATACGCCCGTTTTTTTATTCATCATGTTTATTTAATGCTAAATAATTTTGTTGGAAATTTTCGTTTCTAATAGCTAAAAAAGTGGACAAGATTATTGTTTTCAATCCAGCTACGGTCAGAATTTTTGTTTTTAAAAGGCAAAAACCTGAGTCAGATTTTTTCTTTTAAATATCTCAGACTACCTTCTCAAACAAATGGTTCGTACCTTAGACTTTAAATCTATCTAGAGCTTATACTGACTGGGGATCATCATTCAGTTATGTTATTTCTAGTTAAAATAGGCTGGGGCGTTTGGGGTAACACATGTTTTCGTAGGTAAATAATATTGCTGTGAAACTTTTTATCATGAAAGTGTAATAGAGTATAGCATTATGTCTCGTGGAATTGTGAAATAGAAGTCAATACGTTCTTGCTCAATCCTGTTTCGCTTTGAAGATATCATGATTGTCATCCTCAGTCTTTCCATGTGTTACTGTAATTTGAATTTCATAATGACTTTTTTTTTACGGCAAACTGGTCAATTCCACCATAGCGAATCACATGAGTTTGAGATAATCAGTTAACACCAGCAAAATATATCATTATAAGTAAAGAATTGTCGAATAAAAAATAAATACACGGAAAACGGCAAAGTTCTCGAAGTCGTCTGATTAATCAGTTTACAAAAAAAAAGTCCAAGCAAAAAGTACGCCCTCTACGCCCACTCTGGATCCGCCACTGAAGTGAGAGGTTTAGCTGGCTATAAAACCAGGTTCAATCCATCATTTTTATAGATAAGAAAATGTCTGTAGAAAGTCAGGAATATCACAGTTGTTATCAATTCGTTTGAGGTGTTTGTTTAAGCTTTTGATATTGCCATTTGATTAGGGACTTTCCGTTTTGACTTTTCCTCGGAGTTCAGTATTTTTGTGATTTTACTTTTCACCGTGCCTAGATCAAATCCCGCCTGTAATTTTTGAAGGCAATTCAAGCTATCTGGTTACAATAAAGTAATTTTTGAAAATAAATACCGCTGTTGTTTTTGTTTTACTTTTTCTTGAATGTATTGAAAATAAACTCATCATAGATACCAGGATGCAATTTTATATTTACGCCAGACGCCCGTTTCGTCTACTAAAGACTCATCAGTGACGCTCAAATCAAATAATGTTTAAATGCCAAATAAAGTACGAAGGTGAAGAGCATTGAGGACCAAATGTGTTAGATCAAAGAATGTAAACATACAAGAAAGAAACAATTGAAAGACGTACTTCAACTGTGGTTTGGTAAAGGATTAAATAAAAAAATAAAAAACTGTTTACAACATGAATTAAAACGCCCGATTCGGTCTATCGTTTAACATTATGCATACTAGTATGGCTTAATGTTAGAGAGTAAGGGAAATAATCAAAAGTATTATAAATCAGATTCAGATTCAGTTTCAGATTCTTTATTAAAGGTAATTTATATTACAATAGTCCCCATTACAAATCATATGATTATATGTAAAACAATGTTTTAAAGTGTTACCTGTTTAAAATAATACGAATGTACACATAATTTAAAAAAAATAAAAATTTCTAAAGCATCTCTTTTAAGTTGGTGTTGTCTAATATCTTTAAATTTATGACAAAATGTAAAAAAAATGTTCTTTTGTCTCTACTTCCGTGCAGAATTTTCAAAAACGTTCTTCTCTTAGATTTTTGGGTATTATGATAATATTTACCCGTTATATATTTAAGGGAAAACGGTACTATTTATTCTGCCATAGGCGACAATGTTAACATTTTCTAAATTTACCACTTTTTAAGATAAAAACCTGGATAAAACAGTTATATGTTGTGTTAGTACTTTATTACTCTGTTTTAAAAATTAAAGCCAAATAGTATCATGACCAACTTCCAACGGAGCTTGTTTATGTTATCCATGCCCACCGTCATTTTGCACCAAATTTATGAAATTTTGCAAGTCTTTTCGAATAATTCTCTAGAAAATATTTCAATAGGTTTTAAAATTTATATTGTAAATATACACACTGCAGTTATTCATAGATAAATAAAAAATATATTGTACCCTTACATCCAATCACAGCGCTCCTAATTTGACTTCCTTCACCTGCCTTGGGTACACAAAAGGCCAACCTAATGCTGGGAAAATTGAATACTACCGTTTTCCCTTAAACAATGAGCGCTGACACGTAGTTGTGTAATGTTACTTCATATATTGGTGGTAAGATTGGTTTCAAGACAGAAGGGAACAATTATTCAGAACAAAAAATATCACTGAAAAACATCAGTTTAATGTCCACAGCCCCAGATTTTGTTATTTGTAGCTGAGAGTCAGATTGATGAATATAATATCTTATTAGACTATTTTTAAACACTTATCTGTCAAATCTTTTGTTTCATGTTTAAATAGTTCAAATATTTTATTTATTTGCTGTAATGTCTATATTTAGAAGCAGAAGTAGTATCTGCTATTAAAATGGCACCTCCAATATTGGAGAGATGTGTTGCTGCAATGGTATTGAGTGGCGTAGGTGACGCAATGGGATACACAAATGGAAATTGGGAATTCTGTCAATCGGGGATCGCGATTCAAAAGGAAGCCGAAGAGTTGGGGGAATTTAATGTAGATCAAAAGAAATAGGCAATAAATAAATCTATCATCCTTATATATATCAAACATCTAATATATATGTAACACTCAGAATCGTGTCCTTCCCCCCAAACGTGTCCGATTCCCCCAAACGTGTCTACTTCGACGTCACTGAACTGGAAAACATGTCTAGTTGTAAAACAGCGTCAAAGCTTGTCATTTGTATAAATGCAGAAACGTGTCCATTTTTAGAAAACACCCAAACGTGCCTAATCCCCCAACTGTGTCCATATCTTTTTTTACTGGAATTATCATTCGTGTCAATATCATAAATACGTAAAGATATTAAATCAGACACCTCATGTAAGTAGAATGTCCCATTCTTTGTGCATTTCTAACTGAAGTCATTAAACTATCGTTTTTTACTAACTCTTATTTTTTTAAAGATTAAAATCCAAACAAGTGTTAACCCCGAATAACCGTAAAAATTAGGCCCAATCCTACAATCCCGGTTAGATAAAAGAACCTATCTACAGTATAAAAAAGAAGATGTGGTATGATTGCCAATGAGACAACTCTTCACAAGTGACCAAATGACGCATAAATTAACAGATACTAGTATAGATAACCGTACAGCCTTCAACAATAGTAAACAAGTAATTCACCAGTAAAAGAATTATATATATGTTTGCTCAAAATGCGCATGAAATACTTGCAACTGGACAATAATCAATTTCAGTCAAAAGTCAATTCATGTGTTACAGATTAAATTTGCAATACTTTTTATTCTTATGATTAACAACTGGCATTGAACAAACTAATTCTAATGAATGACCACTTTATCAACTGTGTCCCCCATCACAAAATTGCCGTAAACGTTATTGATTTTGGACATGCATGTATTAGCGCTAAAAGACGTGAGACGTTCTGGCGTGTAATAATGGACACGTTTTGGCGAATAACAATTATTGGACACGTTTGGGGGTTATGAAATCGGACACGTTTGGGGAATATTGAATATTACGGACACGTTTGGGGAGAACAGACACGTTTGGGGGAATCGGACACGTTTGGGGGGAAGGACACGTTTGGGAGTGTTACATATACATTTGTGTATTCAATTATGAGATCAAATATTTGTATACTAAGTTGTATATTTATGGTTGTATATTGATGGGTATGTATAATTATGTTAGACAGATGTTGAAAGGTAATGTGATCAATTTGATTGACAGTTTAGGAGGTGGGGCATTGTAATTAAAGGTCTATCTTGTCTCTGATTGTTTGTTGATAATGACAGTTGTCAATCATACTAGTACTGTATCAATACCCAATACCTAATCAAAATGGTTTTTTTTAAAAGCCTGCACGTCAACACCCCTTAATGACATAAATTTTTGAATGAACTGCTCCAAAAATATGCCCATTTTGTCAGATTATATGTGTATTATGTGCACATGCATGAGAACTATATGGAACTATATTTCAGTGTGAATACATTTAGTAATAGTAGCTAACCTGTCGTTTTGTTGGGGAGACCAGTGCCTAAGTAAAGATTTAGAACAAGTTCTAATCTTTCCAAAAAGTAAAATAACAAAAATACCAAACTCTGAGGAAAATTAAAAACAGAATTGAAAGTCCCTATTCAAATTGCAAATTCAAACGCTCAAACAGATCAAGCAAATGAATAACTAGTGTTTACAGAAGATTCAATCCAAATTATAACAAAGTTATTGATGTCTTCGGTATTTAAAGCAAGAAGCCATGTAAATGTTAACTGTCATGACTGTCTCTTACTAGTAAAATATATATATGTAAACATGATAAAGAACTGTGTTGTATTTAAACTGTCTATTCTGGCAACAGTACACAGGTACTATATATATATACTTTATTGGAACTATATACTTAACTTATAATCAATTTACATTTTTAAGGTAGCTAAGAACTGTATAGTATATAGAGCATGTAGTAGCTGTTAATCAGAAGTTAATTATTCATCATCATCATGAACAAAGACCGTGCATTCTTAGCCACTTATAAAAAGTTCTAAAACCTTAACATTTACAACAGAAGTACATACCGTGCGTGCATTCTTAGCCACTCATAAAAAGTTCTACAACCTTAACATTTACAACAGAAGTAATCACTAAATCAGTTTATTACCACGGGCATTTCTTAGTTCTTGAGTCATAGTGTTTTAATTGATGCCAGACTGTACATACTGTACTGTAATATAATTAGCAGTGGTTGTAAGGTGTTTCATGTACAGTCAGTCAGAATGCTTAAAAAATTTCAAAAATTACTTCATTATATAATGAACACAACAGGAAACTTTTGATTTTCAATGTTTAAATGCTGTTTGTGACAGTATAATTGTCAATTAGATCAAACCAGTGTATTGCACTGTCAATTAGATCAAACCAGTGTATTGCACTGTCAAAATATGAGCTGATATGTCGTGAATATAAAATTTTGAACAAAAGTACTTGCATATAAATCTCAATTTTAATAACAAGAACCATAACTATTAACTTGTACTTTAGTACTTTACTACAAGGCCATTTCTACATTGTATTAACCACAGCAATACCTACATGTATGTCCTATAGAATAAAACAAATGTGAAAATAAATTCTATTACACTATTGCAACAGCTACCTCTACAGTGTTGTCTCTCTTGTAGTAAGTCTGAATAACATGTAAATAATGCTATGCTGATGGACCAAAAATCAGATTAGCAATTTTTATCTATCAGAGTAAACACTACAATAAATAGCACTCTTGTGGAGGGAGACCAGCAATTATCAATGGAATAGTCTTCAAGGTTTTATCTATCAGAGTAAACACTACAATAAATAGCACTCTTGTGGAAGGAGACCAGCAATTATCAATGGAATAGTCTTCAAGGTTTTATCTATCAGAGTAAACACTACAATAAATAGCACTCTTGTGGAAGGAGACCAGCAATTATCAATGGAATTGTTTTCAAGGTTTTATCTATCAGAGTAAACACTACAATAAATAGCACTCTTGTGGAAGGAGACCAGCAATTATCAATGGAATAGTCTTCAAGGTTTTCTCTATCAGAGTAAACACTACAATAAATAGCACTCTTGTGGAAGGAGACCAGCAATTATCAATGGAATTGTTTTCAAGGTTTTATCTATCAGAGTAAACACTACAATAAATAGCACTCTTGTGGAAGGAGACCAGCAATTATCAATGGAATAGTCTTCAAGGTTTTCTCTATCAGAGTAAACACTACAATAAATAGCACTCTTGTGGAAGGAGACCAGCAATTATCAATGGAATTGTTTTCAAGGTTTTCTCTATCAGAGTAAACACTACAATAAATAGCACTCTTGTGGAAGGAGACCAGCAATTATCAATGGAATTGTTTTCAAGGTTTTATCTATCAGAGTAAACACTACAATAAATAGCACTCTTGTGGAAGGAGACCAGCAATTATCAATGGAATAGTCTTCAAGGTTTTCTCTATCAGAGTAAACACTACAATAAATAGCACTCTTGTGGAAGGAGACCAGCAATTATCAATGGAATTGTTTTCAAGGTTTTATCTATCAGAGTAAACACTACAATAAATAGCACTCTTGTGGAAGGAGACCAGCAATTATCAATGGAATAGTCTTCAAGGTTTTCTCTATCAGAGTAAACACTACAATAAATAGCACTCTTATGGAGGGAGACCAGCAATTATCAATGGCATAGTCTTCAAGGGAGGGCATCTTGATACAGAATACAATATCTTATGGAGGGAACCCAGCAGTAATCAATGGAATAGTCTTCAAGGGAGGGCATCTTGTTACAGAATAGAATATTCAAAACATCCTCATTCAAACACTGACACAGCCAGAAATTCCTACCTAATTAATTTAATTTCCATATGAAATTCTTCTGACTGGTTTTAATAATGAAAGTAAAAGATTCTGATAAGTTAATTACTTACATTACATATGTTACCCCTTGAGATTAAGATTATAGGATTAATGGTAAATCTTTTGACTTATTTTAGATATTTACACTTATTTCTAAGATGTGACTGAATGATGTCAATATCCTGCATGTACATGTATCTAGTTTCTTCTTTACATGGGGTCAAATAATTGAAAGACCCCCATCCTAAATCATAGAAATCAATGATATTCCATTAACATAATCTCTCACATTGGTGTAAATTAGATACAACCAATGCAATACGCTATTAAGGACCATTTGGGCATACTTAATGCCTAGCTAGCTACTATTCACAGATTTATATTTAAATTAAGCCAGAATTGTGTTAACTATCCACGAGCTATCACAGCTGTAATACTACATGTACAAATGTATATTTATAAATATAAATAACATGAAAAATTTCATACGTAATAAATTTGCCACCCTGCGTACTAGATAGCAAAAATTAAAGACGGAAAATGCATGAAATACTTGTTTTAACCAATATGAATAATTACATTTTGTGGATTTAAACATCAAATTAATACTTTTAAAAGCATTTCCCATAGTCTTCTACTAATTTTGATGTTTCACAGATACATGTACAGGTACAAACAGTCTGTATCTGTGAAACATCAAAATTAGAAGAGACTATGGGAAATGATGTTTATAAACAGTGGCTTGCAACATTAACAGAGGTTATGTCTATTACAATGTAGCAATGCATGATTTTTTTTATTCTTATGTACTTGGTTGTTTTGTCAGGACTCAGATAAAAAGGAAAGCAAAGAATTTTGTATGATTTGTTCCTGTGAATCAGTATGTTCTATAAGTGAAGGGATTTGTCTTGGAACTTAATTTCGCTGCTATGTACTGTGACTACTGTACATGTCAGTTGCTTTCTAATGGTTTGACCAGTTAACGTTTGTCTAATAAAATTCACTGGACACCCCTGGAAATTAACATAGCTCTTTTGTCCACACATTTCTGTACATGTACATGTAGTTTAGTTGACCACTGTAATGTTGTTCATAGATATCATAAGAGCTGTCTTACATGTATGTTCATGTGTTATACACATTTTTGCAATATTGTAAAGAACATAGGCAGAAGATGAACATCAGAATTTCTGATCCATGCTTTACATTTTCATCACATATGTATTATTAGACTGAATTTGTGTGAGCCACATAGAAAAAGGAAAATACATGTAGCCAGCACGGACAGCGATACCAATGGACAAACCATGACACTGACAGATAAAGTAAGCTTGAACAGAAACATTCAGACAGTAAAAATTTAAAAATTCATCAAGTGATACTATTTAGAAGGAAATTTTCAAAGGATTTTGCTGTAAATTCTTTTCTATGTTTTTTTAGAGATTCAATCTGGAATATGTACATTCATTAAATGTGATTTTATTTTTCATATGCATATGATTTAAAGAACTGATTTATTTTATTCAGAGAAAATTTAGTTCTGTGTAAAATGTCAAATCTAAGTATTTCTTTTTAACCACTACCTCTCACTTCCTGTACATATAGTACAAATGTACATCTTGTTTCATTTCTATCACCATTATTCAATATACATGTAGCAATACACAACGAAAAAACAAATTACAGAAATAGCATTAAGCAGTGTATTATTTCCTATTACAGCTGATTTGTTTTTCCTAACAATTCTTTAAAATTTTCTATATATAATAGCTAATTCATTGAAGCAATTTGAAAGGTTGTGTCAATAAGACTTAACATTGGCTTACAAATCTAATACTAAAATATAGTTTTGATTCTATAATGTTATCATTATGCCACCTATTTTTTCTGGGAAAATAAACTTGCAAACAAACAAAGACATGAAAGATATTAAACAAAAGTTTGAAAGTAGTGTACAACAGAAAGAACAAAAGGTTGATAAGTGTTATAAGAGGCTCACCAATGATCTGTTGAAAGGCCAAGTGAGCTAAAGAAATTAAACAAACCTGAAATGCTGATCTATTAAAACCCTATAAAACAAACAAAACAAACCTGAAAAGTTGATCTGAAACTCTAAAAAACAAACATAATACACAAATGAATGCATGCTGATCACTTTTTAAACAATTTATATACATTGTACATGTACAAATGTACATGTATGCAAATGCGATTCATACATTTTAAAGTACAATGATTGATTGGTAAGTAATTAATGTGGTGTCAGCCTACATGTATGATGGCTAAAGGCGCTAAAGTAAAATAATTTAATAAACATGTATACAACATGAACATATCCATCAAATTGTAGGTTGTATATCAACCATCATGGCATGCCATCTTGAATAAAACACTTTTTAATAAGATTGACATAATTATATAAAAGAAATATAAACCTTATAAACACAGGAATCATGAAATCAATACAGCCCGATCCACTTGACCACTGCTTTACTTTTTTTTCCTCCAAATTTCGAGTCTCAATAATATGCTGATAATTTTTCAAAGGAGTAGGTCCGGTAAGGACTGATTTTGGCCTCAAATTTCAGGTTCATCACACGTAAGATTTTGACCACTTTTTAAACACTTAAGTGTCTATTTCATTTGAATCAATTAATGTATGTGAAAGATTTTAACTGATTTAGTCATTAAAAACAACCCGATTCAAGCTCAAATATGAAAAATCTACCAAATATGCCGAAAAATGTCACTTTTCAGATGATTTTAGTAAAAAGTGAAAGTGGCCGCATCCGTGTTCATCCTCAACCTTTATATATGTTATGTATTATCATAAAATACAACTTACATTTCAATATTAAGGATGAACACGAATGCGGCCACTTTCGTTACACACGAAAACTGTCTAAAATTTAACTAAAATGCTAGAATTGTGAAGATTTCAGTAATTTAGCATGACTTAATGGTGCTAGTACCCGATATATGTGCATTGTATTGTCAAAAACAGCCCATAATTATGTAGGAGAAGCATGCAACTGTCCAATAAATAACTAAAAGTTTACATTTTAACAATTTTGTAAAACTGCTATATTTTGGGGCCAAAAAGGGGTCTTACGGGACCTACTCCTTTCCTATATTTAAAATTGTTCTTACTCTCATCAAATCAAATAGTACAGGTACCTTAAAATGTTAGTTTAGTTTTGTCAGATAATTCCATGAACTTTGATGACATTTGATACATATAAAATTACAAGTACCTGTTATTAGCTATAAACACTGATAATAAAAATCTTGAACATTTATAAATTAATATTTAATTTTGTAAATAATCAAATGAAATGATAAAAAAAAATTCTCTTCAAATACAATATAATGCTTAAATATTTCTATTTAAACTTTCCTTGAACCACCCATTTTATAAAATATTAATAAAGTATATATATATTTGGAATAGGATACAAAGCAAATTATACATAAATTATATGTGTATAATAATTACATAGTATTTCGACATGTAAAATTTACCATACCTTTTCTTCATGAAGCTCTGCAAGGGTTGGTCTGCTTTTGAGTGCATTTGTAGCAGAAAGTAAATTTCTGTAATGATCCACGTGTGGCAGAACTTCTGTTGTGTATTTTCCAAAAGTTTTATGATTAGTATTAGCATTGCATAGGCGGATCCAGGGGGGGGCCTGGGGGGCCCGGGCCCCCCCTTTCGTCGGAAAAATTTGGTTACTTATATAGGGAATCAGTGAGGCGTGACTAGAGCGGGCCCCCCTTAGGTCAGTCAGCGCCCCCCCCCCCCTTACAAGAAGTTCTGGATCCGCCACTGCATTGACAGATTGATATGTAGCAGTTGGACTTATCATATCAATATACACATTTATAGAATCCCTGTGAGAATCCTTGCGTTGATAACGGACTCCTCTATTTTCATTCTCTCTATCATCAATGGTGTCTTCTGCATCTGACTCAGCTTCTTTGTCTACAGGTTCCGCAAAATCAACCCTAGCCACTTGAAATCAAAGTATGATTTACCTTTGACCATAGGTGCGGTATCATTTCTTTACTTGGAAAGTAAATATGCTAAGTGAAATTTGTACGGGGAAGCCTATGATGACACTCTAGCTGGGATAGTCTCATTTATTATCTCGTGTATTATAATAATTGTGTTTATAATAATTAATACATATTTCCAGAAACATATATACTAATTTATTATGTATTTATATGTCTCTGATATTTCAGTATTGTATTTGATATAGACACAGTCGCTTGAATTTTAGTGATAAAAAATCAAAACAAATAAAAACAAAATAATGGTATAACGTATATATAGTAATAATCACTATTTTTTTTCTCCATATTTTTATCACTAAAATTCTAGTGCCTGTGATTTGTGTCTGTTTTATGAAATTTTTCAAAACTACATAGATTGTCGATATTTATTGACGTAAAGCTAAAATTGAGAATGGAAATGGGGAATGTGTCAAAGAGACAACAACCCGACCATAGAAAAAACAACAGCAGAAGGTCACCAACAAGTCTTCAATGTAGCGAGACATTCCCGCACCCGGGGGCGTCCTTCAGCAGACTACTATAACACATAATAGTCTCAGTGTACAGTAAAACATTGTTTTAGAAAACACGAAAAAATATATAGACCTATTAATCTACAAATACTCGAGACTACTATAGCCTGTGACTATTATAACCTAGGACAATTATACTAGTATAATAGTCCTAGCTAAAACACATGGTAGTCTCAGATATTACCAGCATTCGGTTGGATCCACTCCTTTGCCGGCGGGGTCAAATTTCTAAGTCTGAAAAGGGCTACAGGCCACCGATGAGACTGATTGAATTGGTGATTTCTTACATAAACATACATGTTTTACATTGTCATTTCGGGGCCTTGTTATAGCTGACTATGCGGTATGGGCTTTGCTAATTGTTGAAGGACGTACAGTGCTTGTTAATTTCTGTGTCATTTTGGTCTCATGTGGTCGAGAGTTGTCTCATTGGCAATCATACCCCACCTCCTTTATATATTGTCTTATACTAGATGAAAACAAAACAAGAAATGTGTTATAACATGTAGAGTTGTCTATGTACCCTTCCCAAATTTTTGACCGCATATAGAAATATTGTCATCTCATGATTATCTTCCAACGATAGAAAAATCCATGAATGCCAAAGTGGGGAGGGAGTCCGTTTGACTGTGAACTGAGGTCGTCGCGATAAATTCGCAGCAACGTCCGGTCAGAATGAGGACATCCTATGCCTGGTGTAGAGTCTGAGAGAGTGTCAATCTCTTTGCACGTTAATACCAATCGCAATAACCTATAAGGGGTCCATAAGTGATCTGTTGTAAGGCAAAATGTCTGCCCATAGCCAATATACCCTCATTTTCATGTGGCATTCCAAATGTCCCGCCAATCATCCAGGTCGATCCTCATTTGCAGGATCTTCATACTGTATTTATTGTGATTATGTTCTCGTCCTTAACGTGAAATACTTGCCACTGGATGTGAAGCAAACAACAGCCAATCAATCATCCATAATCATGATTACACAAGAAAGACACCAGTCGACCACATGACTGCATCACAGGCACTTCTCTGGGAAATAAATCTTTATATAACATATGAATAAGAATGATATTTTTGTTATAATACTTTGTCGATTTTAGACGTTCAATCAACATGATCAATGTTTACAGAAATTCAAACTTTTTATCTGTTTTTAAAATTACCAAATCTGAAAACAAATCAAATAAAAAAACACAACAAAAATCTAAGAATGTGTTGCCTTTTTTTTTTCTTATTCTTTTTTACCGCTAGCACCTTTCTTTAATATCTTTATATATTTTCATAAATATTTAAAATTTCAGAGTGAGCGTCCGAAACTTTCACAAGTTAAATCGGTCTTATGTATTATGGGGATCCTTTAATAAAAGAAAAAGCCTTTAATTTTAAAATATGCGTTACTATAGAGAATTATAGATATACGGGTTGTGAACTTCACAGTGGATTGACTTCTGTAAAGACTGACTAGAATTGTGGTAGACACTACATTAAAATATTTATTTTCTATAAAATTATGTTAAACAGTCGTGAAGCGGGAACACTACATGAACAGTGTAACATAAAGGTCTGTTTTTTTTTTAATGTGTGTTTTGTCTAATGGCTTTGATAGCATTAAATTTACCATATCATGTATATCTAAAGTTCAAAGACCCAATTTTAACCTTCCATAAATGGTAACAAAAATTTGGCGGTAATTTCAAATTAAATCTATACTCTGGTTTGCATACATGAGTCTAACATTTATAAACTATTGTGTATAAACAATTTCCGGGCGATATTTCAGATCATGAAGCCTATCGAACTGTTTTTATTATGATAGCAGTGAAAAACCGTGGTGGATCCAGATATTTTCATAAGTGGGGTCCGACTGACTGACTGCCTAAGAGGGGCCCCTATCCATTCATGCTCCAGTAATACCCTATATAATAATTTGTTTCGCACAAAGGGAGTGGTGCCTGTCCTTACTAAATCTGCCTCTGATAAATGATATTTCTATATACTAGTAATCGAATAATAAACAAAGGAGTTATATGTAAAAAAACTTTTTCTATTCAATATTCGTTATTTTTTGTCCTTAATTTTCCAAATTCATAATGTGGGTTTTTTTTCTCAATTTTCTTAATCATAAAAAGCTTCTGCCAAAGTCTCATAAATTTTTTTAATAAATTGACCACAGTAATTAATATCTCAGTATTTTTTTTAAAACTTTAACCCCAGAGGTTTATTCATGTCACTATTACAAAGACAAATGTTAAAATTCGAACTTGAAATAGAGATACACGAAAGCGCCATGTCTGTTTTACTCAATCGAGGTTTATGCAACAATTAAAATCATAAAATTTGGAAAAAGGCATCGCCAAATCTATTTCTCTATTTAGGAAAAACTGTGTTGATTGATAAAATAATAACTCAAGCTATTTCCAAAATCAACAAGTGTATTTTTCAAGAATGTTGGGAGTAAATTTTTCCAAACTCTGATCGTTGGATGTTTAATTTCATAAGACTGTGCGCTGCTTAATATGTAGTGAATGAGAGATATTTCTTTAAAACTGAATCGAAAACTATTTATTTATTTGAACAATCTTTCAATATTTATTTTTCAGATGATTTGTGTGTGTTGACCGGAACGTCATAGGTGGCAAACAATAGGTTAGTTTGTTTGGATCCACTTATAGGACCATCACAAAGGAATAATTATATACAAATCTATAAGGTTGGTTCACTTTTGACCTTTAAACTTTATTTAGACATTAGTCAAATTGCTTGGACACATGATCTGTATTTTAATCAGATTACGTAATTGTGGTTAGTAGGTGCTTCAGAGATGATACCGTTTGTGATATATATAATATATACCAATGTCACCAGTGTTCATATAAACTTTGACTGCTTGGAAATACAAATCATGTGTCCAAGCTTTGCCAACTTTGAAAAGAAAAAAGAAAGACTATACAAATGATCTGCATTTTATTCAGATTGGTTTGGAAAAGAATATTGATCATTTGTTTTTGTATATTAATAACATTAATTGGGATATATTTTCATTTCCGGTAAAAAAAATATATAAGGAAATCAAAATACACTCTGTTTTATATTATGTCTTGTGTTAATGCAAAGTGAAGAATCCATACTGGAATCCAAATATACAACACAACGAGTATGTAATAGATATGTAAAGCGACTTAAGTCAGTTTTGCGAATATAGAAATACAGCACGCTAACAAGGGTCAAATGAAAAATGACCTAGAGTGCAGTGCGTACTTTTCAGCTAGAATTATAAAAAATAATTTCATAATGCATTATTCATTACTAAAATTCAATAATGAATAATAAACTATTTTATTTTATATTTTTGCACATTGAAAAGACCGCCCTTTAGCGCGTTCATGTATGCTTTTTTTAATGTTTGAATGCCGACGGTTATATAACCCGATATAAACACAAACAAAAATATAAATAGAGAGTGAACTCGTGCAATTGGATTTTTCTAGGTCTGTTTGATTTGATATTATAGATAAAATTATGTTTATCATCGTGTGTACCTGTATAAGAATAGTTGTGTGCACCGAATCAGTCAATCAAGTGGTTACCTTTGTTTTACTTTCAATGTTGACATTAGTTTCGTTTTAATAACCGAACACGTCTAATTTATGCGTAGCCCATCTCTAACTATTGGGTTGAAATGAAGGTCACATGAATACGGGTTCAATGAGATCGAATAATTCACTTGCAAGTGAATACTCTAACTATTGGGTTAAAATCAAGGTCACATGAATACGGGTTCAATGAGATCGAATTTTCACATGCAAGTGAATAATTCGTCGATGATTTTTCTTAGCTTATTTTGACAATTTTTAGCAAAACTGGCTGCTAAAGGGAATTATAATTCAACTTTTTCACTTTCAATTATGATTTAAAGTTAAAGTTATATAACTAACCAACGGTAGTTTGATGAAAATATTTAAGTTTTTGCATTCTTTCACTTAGGAAATACAAAAAAAACATGCGTCACATTACGTTTCTTTATTGCCCTGGTAATGTGTTGAAGAACATTTCTCCGTTTCTTTATACCACTTTTCATTATAATCCACGATTGCCCTGACGCCCTTTTAAGACTGTTTGGGCCGTATGAGTTTCTTGTAGCCTTACAGTTAGTTCTTTTCAAAGATAACGCGAATTTTATTTTTTGACTAGTTTACAATTGATATATTTGTAATGCAGAATTATTTTGCTAAATATCTATAGAATGCAGTAGTTAAAACCCAATTCTTTCACTTAATATATGTTAGTGTTATTTAGGGGAGAGCCAACCTGTACATATCAATGGAAAACTGGTGATGAAATTATCTCCAATCGAAATTTACAATGTAAGGACATCATTGAGTGTAATTTCACAAGAAAAACTGCTTTTATTGGTTTTTGAAGAGTTATATACATATGGAAAAAATATAATTTTAAGTTATCATTTACCCATGTCATGGGTAAATAAAGTTTTCAAAAAAAGAAACCTTTTGTTGGTATGCCCTGATATGTGTTAAACAACTTGATACGTTGGAGAAAGTTCCAAGCGGCCATATACGATATGGAATAAACACCTCCTGGTTCCACAACATTGGGAGGATGTAAGAAATTAAAACCAAATGAAAAGAAAGGTAATCAAATGCCTTGCAATCCGCATGGGGTTCCTTGTGGGGCAGCGATGAGAGCAATGTGCATCGACCTATGATATCCAAACTCCAAGGATCTATAATAGACTTGATAGCAGATGGAATTGAGATTGGACGCATGACACATCATCTTCCGACAGGATTTCTAGGAATTTTGACAGCGGCATTGTTTACTTACGATGCTATTCAAGGCAAAGTGATAGAACAGCGGGGAGCAGCTTGATTGAAACTTTAGCATTGGCTCTTAGTTATGTACAGAAAAATGGACATGCTGTTGAAGAAAACATAGGATCATTGAGTTATACCGAAACATCTTGGACTAATTATCTTGTAGAAAGAAATATTTTGTTTGGTAAAGGTTGTCCTACGTTTCCAGAAAATTATGATGTCGAAGCGCGTAATAAATTTTACGAGTCTGTAAACTTTTTGGGATGGGGTGAATCTAGCGGACATGATGTTGCAATGAGTTCATACGATGCTTTGTAAAAGATCAGGCGACGACTGGATTGAAATCTGTAAGAGAGGTATTTTGCATGGTGGTGACAATGATAGGGTGTAATGCCAGGCTGTTGGTTGGGTTTTTAGGTAATCCGAGTAACCACTACGATAACCTTAAAAATATTAAAAAAATAAACTTCTTGTAAATGTGAGAATAAAACTTCTTCAAGCAAGTTAAAGCAAAAGATAACATTATTTTTTTAATGAAAGTTTTAAAGCAACACAATCATGAACGTTAGATGAGTCATGTTGGTCAGATATCTGACCTCAGCCTTATTTCATGAATCAGTGAACAAGGTTAAGTTTTCGTGGTCAGATCCATATATCAGATATTATATGCAATAGGTCTACTTTATTTAGTGTATGGAATAATTGTAAGATGTAAATGTCCAACTGGCATCTGAACTTGACCTCATTTACATGGTTAAGTTTTTGTGTTTTGATCTTGTTGTCTAATACTATATGCAATAGATCAACTATATTTGGCGTATAGATATTTTATACGATGTATATTTCAGTCTGGCAGATTTTATTTGACCTTGACCCCATTTTCATGGTTCAGTGTTATTTATAGTGTTTTGGACTGTTTTCCTTAAACTATAAGCAATAGGTCAACTATATTTCATGTTTCGAATGATCGTAAGGTGTACATGTACAACTAGCAGGTGTCATCTGACCTTGACCTCATATTGGTTCAGTGAATAAAGTTAATTTTTTGTGTTTTGGTCTTTTTATACGACTGCAAAAATTGAAAAATGTTTGGTCGTATATTGGTATCACGTTGGCGTCGTCGTCTGCGTCGTCGTCGTCGTCCGAATACTTTTCGTTTTCGCACTCTAACTTTAGTAAAAGTGAATAGAAATCTATGAAAATTTAACACAAGGTTTATGACCACAAAAGGAAGGGTGGGATTGGTTTTGGGAGTTTTGGTCCCAACGTTTTAGGAATTAGGGGCCAAAAAGGGCCCAAATAAGCATTTTCTTGGTTTTCGCACTATAACTTTAGTTTAAGTAAATAGAAATCAATGAAATTTAAACACAAGGTTTATGACCACAAAAGAAAGGTTGACATTGATTTTGGGAGTTGAGGTCCGAACGGTTTAGGAGTAAGGGGCCAAAAAGGGGCCCAAATAAGCATTTTTCTTGGTTTTCGCACCATAACTTTAGTATATAAGTAAATAGAAATCTATGAAATTTTGACACAAGGTTTATGACCATAAAAGGAAGGTTGGGATTGATTTTGGGAGTTTTGGTCCCAACAGTTTAGGAATAAGGGGCCCAAAGGGTCTAAAATTAAACTTTGTTTGATTTCATCAAAAATTGAATAATTGGGGTTCTTTCATATGCCAAATCTAACTGTGTATGTAGATTCTTAATTTTTGGTCCCGTTTTCAAATTGGTCTACATTAAAGTCCAAAGGGTCCAAAATTAAACTAAGTTTGATTTTAACAAAACTTGAATTCTTGGGCTTCTTTGATATGCTGAATCTAAACATGTACTTAGATTATGGGCCCAGTTTTCAAGTTGGTCCAAATCAGGATCCAAAATTATCATATTAAGTATTGTGCAATAGCAAGAAATTTTCAATTGCACAGTATTCAGCAATAGCAAGAAATCTTCAATTGCACAGTATTGTGCAATAGCAAAAAATTTTCAATTGCACAGTATTGCGCAATAACAAGAAATCTTCAATTGCACAGTATTGTGCAATGGCAAGTATTTTCAATTGCACAGTATTGTGCAATGGCAAGTATTTTCAATTGCACACTTTTGCGCAATAGCAAGAAATATCTTTTTGCACAATATTGCGAAATAGCAAGAAATTTTCAATTGGAGTTATCTTTCTTTGTCCAGAATAGTAGTTGAATCAACTTAAATCATTGTTTTATACAATATACAATGTATATTCACTTTTACTACCAACTGATAAATTAAAACAATCTTTACCATTCAGTGATAACAAGCACTTTTTTTACATTTTAATATTTTATGATGTATTTAAATGAGTAGTTATTGTTAGGGGCCATTAGAAATTGAATTGAGATCAGTTTTGAAATAAGGGAAAGGGGGATGTGAAAAAAAATTGGGGGGTGGGGTCAATTTTTCTCATTACAGATTTCATAAATAAAAAGAATATTTCTTCAAACATTTTTTTGAGAGGATTAATAGTCAACAGCATAGTGAACTGCTCAAAGGCACAAAAAAAATAAGTTCATTAGACCACATTCATTCTGTGTCAGAAACCTATGCTGTGTCAACTATTTAATCACAATCCAAATTTAGAGCTGAATCCAGCTTGAATGTTGTGTCCATACTTGCACCAACCGTTCAGGGTTCAACATCTGCGGTCGTATAAAGCTGCGCCCTGCGGAGCATCTGTTTTTTTTCTTTCTATTTCTACAAGCTATAGGTCAATTACATTTAGTGTTTGGAATGATTGTAAGGTGTTTATGTCTATCTTAACGGTATCATCTTACCTTGACCTCATTTGCATGGTTCATTGAACAATATTAAATTGTGATAAAGTTTGTTTCTTAGATACTATTAACAACAGGTCAACTATATTTAACACATAGAATAATTGTAAGGTGTACACGTCTGTCTGGCATGGTTCATCTGACCTTGATCTCATTTTCATGATTCATAGGTCAAGGTTAAATTTTCCTGGTTTAGTTTGTTTCTTAGAAACTATAAGCAATAGGTCAACTATGTGCATAGAAGGATTGTAAGGTGTACACGTATTTTCGGTTTGGATCATCTGACCGTGGCCTCATTTTCTTGGATCATGTTCAGTTTATGTGATACTTGTAGTAAAGCTTTATGTTAAGGACTAGACTGTATCAACATTACTAGTAAATCAATGATCAGTAAAGATGTGAGACATTTCAGGGTGTGCACTCTTGTATTTTTTGGTCTTTTGGAAAATGATGTTTGTGCAGGATTTATACCCCTGCATGCACACGTATAAAAAATGCGGTTTTAATCCAACGCAATCACAGGTTTCAACGTTGTTTGTCCGGTTGATAAAATCTGTCGTAGAGTTGATCAGAGTTGTCACTGGTTCATGCGCAGCGGCCTTGTAATATAATTATTTCTGTGACTGCATTCTACATTAATTTGCCACGGTAAGACCCTCTTCAATAAATAATTCAGCTGATCAGTAATATTTAATATCAATGCCTTATATATCATGTACTAACTGACACTGTGTTACGACGCTAGATAAAAACTGACGAGGATAGGTAGCACTTGGCCGTCGCAAGCTTGATTTTATGTCGAGTATAGTCCGACCGACAGTACACCCCTTGCCAAATTGTGCGTTATACCCTCATTTCCCAATAGCATCCCGAATGTTTTATCCACCATTCCAATGCATACTGACCCTCTATTGTAGGAGTATATGGACCTACATATTATATTTGTTGTTAATTTATTATATTCCTGAACATAAATGAAATACTTGCCACTGAAGGTTAAGTAAACAACCAATGATCTTCACAAAATCCTTTCGTATTGTATTCTTTTTCATTTGTGCTTTCACTGACTGGTTTTTATGTCAATCCCTGTTAAGGATTATGTACCCTTGTGTTGATTCAATGCTAAACATATGGAAATTTTATAGAAAATCCACAGCCTTTGCCCTTGTGCTCTCATATTTGGAAATTTGGTGACTGATAGATATAGGATTATTGCATGCAGTGCTAGCATTGATTTCCTTAAAACAAATTTATTAATTTAGTTATTGGTTAAAATAAATATAAATATGGACCATATCAAGTTCACCTTTTAGGGTGCGCTCGACGTTTGTGACTCAACATGAGGTGTTTTGAAATTTGCAGGTTGCTTAGAACTTTTTGTAAAAAATAAAGGCCAGCACATCATAGAAAAGCAAATGAGTAATCTATGTTTCAAATTTTATAACAAAAATCTCTGTATTGAAGGCTGTGCATTTTCTATAAAAATTTGGTTTAGATTTCCACAAAGTCCTCTTTTTCTTTTAAATGCAACGAAAGAGTTAATAATAATGCGTTGCAACAAGTTTCCCCTCGGTATATGTACAAAATGGCCTATCTCTATTATTCATTATATCTGTAGTTTTGATACTATTAAAGTTTGAAAAGTTCGTACAAAAATGGCTACAGAAGGGGTCAATTCAAACAAACGTATAAGTGTCGAAAATATTATTTTCTTGAGTGTAGTACCGGCATACAGTATAATATAACCACCCTCCATTACTTACTTTAGTGGAACACTCTTTTGCTCAGTTGATAGAGCAGTATCCTACTGAGTTAGGGAGCTACCATTTGATTTTTATGGGGGGGGGGGGGGGGGGGGGGCTAGGATGAAAAATTTTGTCCTGCATTTTTTTTTAAGCTGTAATATCTGTCCTGCCTTTTTATTTTTCACTCTGTTCGGTCCTGCTTTTTTTTAAAAAGTTTATCCTGACTTTTTATTACCTAAATTGTAGTCCTGAAATATTTTTTTTGCAAGTGTCTCATCCTGCCTATTTTTTCAAATTTCACCCTAGCCCTCCCATAAAAATCAAATGGTAGCTCCCTTAGGTTGCTCGCAATCTAATTAAAATTAAATTCTTTAATTGCTCCCGTTCTAATATGTGGCGCATCAAGGATCAGGATCCCTTGATGCCGACATATCAGAACGGGAGGAATTAAAGGATTTAATTTTAATTAGATTGGGGGGGTCTCGAGATCGAATCCCGGTGGTTTTGGAAGGCAAAGCCGGTCAAATCAAGTCTAACGTTAATCTAATTTAATTGATGCCGCTGCTGGACATTTCCTTGAATGCCAACATTTTTTCATATGATCTGTAAACATTGAAGAAAGTCAAAAACAATGGAAAAACGCAGAAAAAAGCGGTTCTATTTTAAAAATAATTAAATTATAAGATTTAAAATGCCCCTTTCTGTCTATCGTTAACATTTGGTTTTTAAGCTATAATGTGAGAGAGTAAGGGAAATAACCGAAAAGTATTATCTAACGTAAACAAAATAAAACAGAAAGTAGAAATACCCATTCGTAAAGGCAGCCGTTGCTAATGCCTATATTTAGAAGCAGAATTAGTATCTGCCATTAAAATGGCAACTCCAGCAATATTGGAAAGATATGTTGCCGCGATGGTGTTGAGTGGTGTAGGTGACGCGATGGGATATAAAAATGGAAGTTGGGAAACCTGTCATTCGGGGATCGCAATTCACCAGGAAGCCGAAGAATTGGGAGGAATTGAAAAGTTGGGGATAAAGTTACCGAATTGGATGGTCAGCGATGACACTGTTTTACATTTGGCAACAGCCGAAGCTTATATGGTATTTATCATTTTATTTATCTGTCTTAAGACTTTAAATTATTAATTTAGAGTTGCGTATTGTTATTGGGGAAAGACGGCTTCAAGCCGTCAATTCCCTAATGGGGTTGGCCAGAGTATCATTCCCTCACGTCAATCATTTTGTTTTGATAGTTTGGAAACCCCCTCAAAATGTCATACTGAAATTGATGACAAGGAGAACAGATTGACTTTAGGGAGCTACCATTTGATTTTTATGGGGGGGCTAGGATGAAATTTGAAAAAAATAGGCAGGACAGGAGTTTTGAGTAAAAAAAAAAGGCAGGATGAGACAATTGCCAAAAAAAAAAGTCAGGACGACAATTTTGGTAAAAAAAAGTCAGGATAAACTAAAAAAAAAAAAGCAGGACCAAACAGAGTGAAAAAAAAAAAGGCAGGACAGAGTTTACAGCTAAAAAAAAATGCAGGACAAAATTTTTCATCCTAGCCCCCCCATAAAAATCAAATGGTAGCTCCCTTAAATACATTTTTTTACACATTTCCCTTCTGTTTCTCATGAAATTATCGTATATTGAGCTTTCCCTTACACTATATACGTTTCTTTTACAGTCCGAAAAAATCAGTATTACGAAATATTCTAAATATATCTAACCTAGCGACGTCATTGTTGGAATGCCACACTACACAGGGATATCCTTTATTCAGGTTTTATTCATTATAAAAATCATTCACAGTATTTGTATACTAATTTAAAATCCGTATTTGTTAAATATAAACCTAATGATGTTTGCTGTAGTGTAGATAATCCACACACCAACATGCAATGCTTTAATCTGATGCTATAATCAGATAATATGTAGGTCAACTTTCGCGGTAAACGATGTCAATGGAGATACATGAGATTGGGGAGAGAAACGGCAGTTTTCATTGTTTCTGTAAAGTTCTGTGTTTAGAATCTTCCTCCAATTCTAGAGCACCTCAATTGATGAGTAATTTTACACTAAAATGAAAGTTAATGTATATGAACACTAAAAATGTCACATTAAGTAAATGTTTCTGAACATTCAAAATGTGACATTTAGAATATGATAAGTAGTCTTATATATATATAAAAAAAATATGTACCAACATAATTATTGAAATGGTTAAAAAGAAATAAAAAAAAAATGTTGCTTTTTGTAGTTTATACCTATTGAGATTGGGGAGAGCAACTGCAGTTTTCATTCTTTATGTAAAGTTATGTTTTTAGAATCTTTCTCCAATTAAGGAGCACCTCAATTGATGAGTAATTACCCACTAAAATGAAAGTTAATGTATATGAACACTAAAAATGTCACATTAAGTATATATATGATAAGTAGTCATCAATTAAAAAATAATTTTGCGTACCAACATAATTATTGTAGTGGTCATTTTTTTATTTTCATTTTTTTTTAAATATTGCTTTTTGTAGTTTAAACGTTGATTAATATTTTTTTATACAATGGGTTCGGAAAGGGATAATTAAATTTCCATAGAATTAGAGAAAGTACACACAGACACTTGTCTCAGAATTTTTTTCCCTATATACCTTTATATAAGTTAACAACTTACAAGGTATATATAAGGTATATAGGAAATGTTTTTCTGAGACAAGTGCCAGCCCTGTGAAAGTACACTATAAAATATAATATATATAACCAGTCTAAAAGGGTACATCACCAAAAATAACAATAAAATGAACAAATTAATGTAACTATAAAAAGAAAGTGTACATTTTATCGTCATGCACCAAAAAATACCGTTAACGTCATTTGGCAAGCATATTAACCGTTATTCGTCATGAGTCTGACTCATGAAGGTACCCCATTACCACCCTCATTTATTGAACCGCAAAAAATCCGGACTATTTTAGCAACGTTTTCATTGTACGATGACCCTAAACCATCAATCTAAATAAAATATTGATCTCTGATTACGTTATACTAATCAGAGATCAATATTTTAATTAGATTGCTAAACCATTTGACTCATATCAGAAGGGGATTTTCACCTATATAAATATCTTTCATCTGGAAACCATTTTTTTTCAACCCAAAACATCAGTTTTAATAACAGTCAATTTGAAATTTGAACCACTGCAAGGAAAACAAAAACAAAAAACCCGTCTTTCACACCCATTTATCATGGCTTCCATATATTTGCATATTAAGTTTCATTCTAATAAATCAAGCAAGGGAAACTATATTGAATCCGAAAACTACTTTTCCAAAATTCTTTAGTAATCTTGACCTATACTTATTGACATAAAATTTTCTAGGTTTCTTTCTCTTTAACCCCCAAAATATTTAGGAGCCAACATTTTGTAAGTTTAACTTTGCCAGCGTGAATTGTATTATTGCAGTTTTGTGAATAATTTACAAACATTTGTATCCTTTAAATCATGAAACACTAAAAACTGACAGCTGTTATTTTTGGTTTGATTAATCAAGAAAAAAGTCTCTCTATTTTGCATTGGATAAAACTTTGTTTGATTGAAGTAAATTATCACAATTAAACTTAGCTGACTGTCTAAGAGTTGCATGGGAAATAACAAGCAATATGCAATTTATTGGTTATAAATGTGTATGTACTTTTGAGACATTTTGTTTCACGTTTTCCAGATTTCCACAATTTGCTAAACCACAGTGTGATCCTCCAATGTGAATCTTTCTCTGCTGTTTATTGTCAGATCACTTTCACTTTTTGTATGACAATTAGTTTTCACTGTACAGTTCGAACTTTTTGTTATTTATTCATATATTTTCCTTGTCTTAGTAGGAACTTAGTGAGATCGATCTATACATATGAATAAAATCCGCCATTGAGAAGACACGACGACGACAGGCTCTTGAGCCATATAAATTATTGATGGCCTCTCTTTTGACTTACTCTTACTGGTATTTTGAATACTTACACAAATCGTTGCCTTTAACAAAATTAATGCAATATTGCTTTTACATACGTGGCTTAAATTTCTTAACGTGATATAGGGGTCGTATTATTAGTATTACTATTTATACATGCAGGTGTCAATTGTTTTTTATAGCTGTTTATACAATAGTCGTTAATGGTCTCTGTTAGATAGTTCTCTGATTGGCAAAGTCGTATGTATGGCATACCCCAAAGTTTTATTTCATATTAACCAATCTAATCTAACCTAACTTATCTTTAAACCCCCTTTGTAGAGGAACCATAATTTCCTATGTAGAACAGGTGCTCTCTTTATGTACAGTGGCTCAAAACAATTTTAATGTGCCCGTCCCATGCCATTCCACGTTGAAATGAATGAATAACTACTTGTCAATAGATCAAATTCAAAGTTGTTTTATATGAACAAGTTACACATGTAAACAAACATTCAAATAAGAAGAATTAACTATTTGTGTCGCCAAACATAAAAATACAACATAGATATTCCCTTATTTGGTTGGTTAAATATTTCCAGATGCTAATTGACTTGGTCCAGCTGTATATAGAACTTTACGATCTGTTATGTTGCTTTGTTAAAGTTGTTTTGGTAATTTACAGGAAACTAAAGACACAAAAGACAAAGAAACTTTATATAAGTATATTGCAGAAAAATACAAACAAGGTATGATGGACATGAGTGGAAGAGCACCTGGCCCAACAACGATGAACTCTTGCCATATGCTGAAACCTGCAAGAGAAAAGGGATATGAAATTCCATTCAATCCGCGAGGTGGTGGATGTGGCGCTGCGATGCGGGCAATGTGTATTGGTCTTAGATATCCGAAGCCAGATCAACTATCCGATTTGATCGCCGATAGCATAGAATCCGGACGTATGACTCATCACCACCCAACGGGATTTCTAGGAGGTTTAGCTGCCGCTTTGTTTACATCATACGCTATACAGAACAAACCAGTATGGCAGTGGGGTTTGGGTTTAATGGACACCCTACCTCTTGCTCGTAAGTACATCCAGGAGAGGGGTCACGCGGTTAATGAGAATTTAAAAGAATGGGGATATTTTGAAAATGCATGGAAAAATTATTTAGAAACACGAAACATTACATCTGGGAAAACTCGACCGAAATTCCCCTCAGAGTATGGAATCAAAGAACGTGATAAATTTTACAAATCTGTAAGTTTTTCTGGTTGTGGTGGGGCTAGTGGACATGATGCTCCAATGATTGCATATGATGCTATGCTCGGCTCGGGTGATAGTTGGATTGAAATATGTAAAAGAGGTATTTTACATTCTGGAGATAACGACAGCACAGGAGTTATGGCAGGATGCTGGTTTGGAGCAATGTATGGATTTTTGGGAGTTCCCAATAATCACCATAAAAAACTTGAATACAGAAAACGTCTAGAAAAGGCAGGAGAAAAGCTTTACAAAATGACACATTCAGGTAAAGAACAACAATCATCGAGCATATCATGTCAAACAGAGGGTCATGACAAAACTGAGACTTGTAGTGATTCAAACCAATAAATTCCTTTAGCTTCCCATGATCAAAAAATGTCTGAGACATTAAGTAAATAAAATGAGGTAAGAGATACAAATAGTGAAACTGTAGAAGGCGGAACACCCGAATCTAATGACAGTGAACATATTGAAGTACGAGACGGCAACGCAGAACCAGTTGAGGTTGGCGCAGACAGTTCAAAACAATCAACTACCCAGGATACAGAAAAGAAAGTAACAGAAAAAGTGACAACTAATGTTTGACGCACTGTCTGGAATTTTTATACAAGTATATTTTTTTTATTCAACCAAATACACCATATGTATTCTTATCATTCAATTATACTCTTTAACCTTTGGAATATAGGTAATATCTGTATTTGCTGTGAAAAATAAATTGATTTAGATATACAAAACAGTAAAATTACAAAAATACCAAACTCCATGTAAAATTCAAAATGTAAAGTCCCTAATCAAATGGCAAAATCGAAATCTCAAAGACAAACACATCAAACGAATGGATAACAACTGTAATATTCCTGACTTGGTATAGACATTTATTTATGTAGAAAAAGGTGGATTAAACCTGGTTTTATATTTAGCTAAACCTCTCAATTGTATGACAGTCACATCAAATCCTATAATATAAACAAATATGTGTGAACAAAACAAACAGACATAATAGATAAAAATGTTTTTAAAAAAAAGGTGTAAAGCAGTCAAGTAAGCTAATTAAGATAAAGTAATGATATAAGTATCTTTTGTCTTAGAAGCTGTATGTTCAAGAAAATCTAAATAAACATACAAAATAGTATAATAATTGTACTTTTTATAGAATGTAGGATAACAAAAATACCAAACTCCATGTAAAATTCAAAAAGAAAAGTCTCTTATCAAATGGTAAAATCAAAAGCTCTAACACACCAAAACAAATTGAAAATAACTGTCACATTCCTGACTTGATACAACAGGCATTTCCTTGTGTAGAAAATGGTGGATTAATTATGATTTTATAACTAGACTAACCTCTCAATTGTAAGACAGTCGCACAAATTCCATTACTTTGACAACAATGTGTAAACAAAACAAACAGAGCTAGGGGCCAGCTGAAGCACGCCTCAGGGTGCGGGAGTTTCTCGCTGCATTGAAGACCTGTTGGTGACCTGCTGTTTTCTGTTCCATGCATGGTCGGGTTGTTGTCTCTTTGACACATTCCCCATTTCCATTCTCAATTTTAGACATAATATGTAAAAATGTCAAAAATTAGGGCACAGTAGTCAACATTGTGTTAAAATTTTAATCACTAAAAAACTGCGAGGTGGTGGATGTGGCGCTGCGATGCGGGCAATGTGTATTGGTCTTAGATATCCGAAGCCAGATCAACTATCCGATTTGATCGCCGATAGCATAGAATCCGGACGTATGACTCATCACCACCCAACGGGATTTCTAGGAGGTTTAGCTGCCGCTTTGTTTACATCATACGCTATACAGAACAAACCAGTATGGCAGTGGGGTTTGGGTTTAATGGACACCCTACCTCTTGCTCGTAAGTACATCCAGGAGAGGGGTCACGCGGTTAATGAGAATTTAAAAGAATGGGGATATTTTGAAAATGCATGGAAAAATTATTTAGAAACACGAAACATTACATCTGGGAAAACTCGACCGAAATTCCCCTCAGAGTATGGAATCAAAGAACGTGATAAATTTTACAAATCTGTAAGTTTTTCTGGTTGTGGTGGGGCTAGTGGACATGATGCTCCAATGATTGCATATGATGCTATGCTCGGCTCGGGTGATAGTTGGATTGAAATATGTAAAAGAGGTATTTTACATTCTGGAGATAACGACAGCACAGGAGTTATGGCAGGATGCTGGTTTGGAGCAATGTATGGATTTTTGGGAGTTCCCAATAATCACCATAAAAAACTTGAATACAGAAAACGTCTAGAAAAGGCAGGAGAAAAGCTTTACAAAATGACACATTCAGGTAAAGAACAACAATCATCGAGCATATCATGTCAAACAGAGGGTCATGACAAAACTGAGACTTGTAGTGATTCAAACCAACAAATTCCTTTAGCTTCCCATGATCAAAAAATGTCTGAGACATTAAGTAAATAAAATGAGGTAAGAGATACAAATAGTGAAACTGTAGAAGGCGGAACACCCGAATCTAATGACAGTGAACATATTGAAGTACGAGACGGCAACGCAGAACCAGTTGAGGTTGGCGCAGACAGTTCAAAACAATCAACTACCCAGGATACAGAAAAGAAAGTAACAGAAAAAGTGACAACTAATGTTTGACGCACTGTCTGGAATTTTTATACAAGTATATTTTTTTTATTCAACCAAATACACCATATGTATTCTTATCATTCAATTATACTCTTTAACCTTTGGAATATAGGTAATATCTGTATTTGCTGTGAAAAATAAATTGATTTAGATATACAAAACAGTAAAATTACAAAAATACCAAACTCCATGTAAAATTCAAAATGTAAAGTCCCTAATCAAATGGCAAAATCGAAATCTCAAAGACAAACACATCAAACGAATGGATAACAACTGTAATATTCCTGACTTGGTATAGACATTTATTTATGTAGAAAAAGGTGGATTAAACCTGGTTTTATATTTAGCTAAACCTCTCAATTGTATGACAGTCACATCAAATCCTATAATATAAACAAATATGTGTGAACAAAACAAACAGACATAATAGATAAAAATGTTTTTAAAAAAAAGGTGTACAGCAGTCAAGTAAGCTAATTAAGATAAAGTAATGATATAAGTATCTTTTGTCTTAGAAGCTGTATGTTCAAGAAAATCTAAATAAACATACAAAATAGTATAATAATTGTACTTTTTATAGAATGTAGGATAACAAAAATACCAAACTCCATGTAAAATTCAAAAAGAAAAGTCTCTTATCAAATGGTAAAATCAAAAGCTCTAACACACCAAAACAAATTGAAAATAACTGTCACATTCCTGACTTGATACAACAGGCATTTCCTTGTGTAGAAAATGGTGGATTAATTATGATTTTATAACTAGACTAACCTCTCAATTGTAAGACAGTCGCACAAATTCCATTACTTTGACAACAATGTGTAAACAAAACAAACAGAGCTAGGGGCCAGCTGAAGCACGCCTCAGGGTGCGGGAGTTTCTCGCTGCATTGAAGACCTGTTGGTGACCTGCTGTTTTCTGTTCCATGCATGGTCGGGTTGTTGTCTCTTTGACACATTCCCCATTTCCATTCTCAATTTTAGACATAATATGTAAAAATGTCAAAAATTAGGGCACAGTAGTCAACATTGTGTTAAAATTTTAATCACTAAAAAAACAAATATGTCAACATAGAAAAACAAAATGGTATATAGACAAAGTACGAAAGCAAAAATTATAAATAAGAATACAAAAAATGACATTCCATCTATAGACCATCATGTATTCTTTTATGAAGTTGATACGATATATTTATCAACAAGGTCTTGGTATTTGAACTTTTTTAGAAAAGGACACGACGTACTTTTACGTAACCCTGGTTTGGTTCATCAACTTTCTCCTCAGACACCGGTGACGTGTTATAAAGTCTTGAGTAGCAGCTGCAATCTCTTGAATATCGTGGGAAAGGCATATCCAATATGGAGGTGAAGTTGGCATATTGCTAGTTAGGTGGAGGAAATTCATAATTTTAAAATTAAAATCGTCTCTGACTTTCGTTTGTAATATATTCTGGTACTAACATCACCGCTTTTGTCAAATTCGAGGTATATTTATTTTATCTTTTTCGTTTTAAGCCATGGCGTTGTCAGTTTATTTTCGATTTATGAGTTTGACTGTCCCTCTGGTATCTTTCGTCCCTCTTATATATACATATATATATAAATGAGGCAGAGGAAACTGTGTCTTTTGTTTCTTCAATTTCTAGTTCTAGAGGAAACATTAAGAAATCCACTAAGAAAAGTTTTGATTGTTAATGGAAAGAACATCATCAATAATATCTCAATGTGAAATTAAATTATCTAGCTTCTTTGATCTTCTGGTTTTTGAGAAGTGTTTGAAGGAATTCAGACTCATGGAAAAAACAAGATTAAGACAAGAGAGGCGCACAGTTCGTTCCAATAGGGCTGCCCGAAATCTTTTGAAAAATATCTAACTTTAAACTCATCAAATATGTTATCAATAAAGAACTCAACCATACTGATCACTTGTTACTCTATGTAGAATATTTTTCTTTTTGGTTTAAAATATGCCGTATAGTATTCCAAAGAAATGGTGGTATAAACGGATGAAAAATCAAAGGTTTTGATAGAATTGATTTTAGAAATAGATCGAGATTGATACTTAACAGAAGCAAAATAATATTAGAAGCAAAGCTATGTTTGTGTTTCTGAAAACAAATCAATTCATCATGGTAAAGGATGTTCTCGAATAAAAGTTGTACAAAAAAATATAAATGCGCGAAAACTGTCTATAACAACAATGAAGAACGCTGAATAACATTGTGATTTTTTGAAATACATAAAATTGTCATAATATCTTGAATGTATATTACTTCGAATCTTCAATGTTCAGCTGGTTTTAACAACTTTCGGATTTGATTTTGCAATTTAAATTGAAGAAATTCAAATGCAATTTGTCCTACCTCTTTTAGAATTACCCTTTGAAAACGAGAGCAATATAATACCATAGCAATCAAATATTCAAAATTGAGACAACGCTCCACCAGAGACCTAAACGACCTAAACGATTTGAACAGTTCATGCAATATGTTATTCCATTTCTTCCTGTTATGCATATAGAAAATACCCAAGTCTCTTAAACGCAATATTCACGTGCAGTATTGTATTCCAACAAGGGAAGTTGTGACGTACATTTTAATTTATGAAATACAACAGGAATTGTCAAAACATCGTTGTAGACAAACTAAACAAAAGAAGCAAGGTTTACACGAAAATAAAATATTCAAGTAGAGATTGAAACCAATCATACAAAAGATGACCAGTTCTTTAAAATTATCAGACATTATTGGTTCATTTACCTCATTTCAAGTAACCAGGATAAAACAGTGTTATTTTCTATTTTTAAATACAGATGCTTTTATTTATCATAATTAATACAATACTATATATGTCTTTATCAATTCAACATATTATTACCTAAGTGTTAATTAGAAGAGATTTTCTATTCTGAAATACGAATCCTTTTATTTATTATTCAAACGATACTATACATGTCCTAAGAAATTCAAAGTATTTTAACCTTAGGAAGAGCGGTGACTTCGATTGTCATACAAGTGCAGGGGTGGATCAAGGAATTTAGAAAGGAGGGCGAAATAAAAAAAATATCGGACACTTTTGGGGCTAAAAATCATAAAATAAGTGTAAAATGCACATTTTAAACGGTTACTTATTTGGACATGTATATTTTATAGTTGCTGTAAAGTGTAAGGGTTGGACATTTTTGATGCTGTATTCTCCCTTTTAATTGTGTACCATAAAATGATAGTATGGATCCAAAGCTATGTACTGATATATTGCATGTGGGACTTGTCAGTAAAAAATGGACATGGACAAATCTCGATTGTTGGATGTTAAGTTAGAATAACCTCACAGATTTCTTGTTGTAAACCAGATATACACCGGGCTATTCAATGAAATTTACAATACGACCGACAAAATTTAAGAAAGACAAACAAGCCATTTTTATCCAAATGTTTGGTTGATATGTTTCACCCAACAAAATTAAGGGAAGTGAGGGGTTCTAAATTAACCAAAGGCTACGAATGAGTCTAAAATGACAACGAGTTTATGAATTACAGTCGACAAATGGAGCCATAAAGGTCACACCCAGCAGCCGGTTGCAGTTTGGTCTTGAAAAAGGTATTTAATATATCAGTCCGGCGAAACGTGCAGACATTCCAGTCACACATGCAAACCCCGGCCCCCCAAAAAAATACGCCTTTTTTTTTTACTCATCATGTTTATCTAATGCTAAATAATTTTGTTGGAAATTTTCGTTTCTAATAGCTGAAAAAGTAGACAAGATTATTGTTTTCAATCTAGCTACGGCCAGAATTTTTGTTTTTAAAAGGCAAAAACCAGAGTCAGATTTTTTCTTTTAAATATCTCAGACTACCTTCTCAAACAAATGGTTCGTACCTTAGACTTTAAATCTATCTGAAGCTTATACTGACTGGGGATCATCATTCAGTTATGTTATTTCTTTTTAAAATAGGCTGGGGCGTTTGGGGTTACACATGTTTTCGTAGGTAAATATTATTGCTGTGAAACTTTTTATCATGAAATTGTAATAGAGTATAGCTTTATTTCTCGTGGAATTGTGAAATAGAAGTCAATACGTTCTTGCTCAATCCTGTTTCGCTTTGAAGATGTCATGATTTGATTGTCATCCTCAGTCTATCCATGTGTTACTGTAATTTGAATTTCAAAATGACTGAGTGACGTTTTTACGGCAAACTGGTCAACTCCACCATAGCGAATCACATGAGTTTGAGATAATCAGTAAATACTAAATACCAGCAAAAAACATCATTATAAGTAAAGAATTGTCGCTTAAAAGATAAATACACGGGAAACGGCAAAGTTCTCGAAGTATTGTCTGATTAATCAGTTTACAAAAAAAAGTCCAAGCAAAAAGTACGCCCTCTACGCCCCACTCTGGATCCGCCACTGAAGTGAGAGGTTTATCTGTTCAATCCATCATTTTTATAGATGAGAAATGTCGGTAGAAAGTCAGGAATATCACATGTTATCCATTCGTTTGATGTGTTTGTTTGAGCTTTTGATTTTGCCATTTGATTAGGGACCTTCCGTTTTGACTTTTCCTCGGAGTTCAGTATTTTTGTGATTTTACTTTTCACCGTGTCTAGATCAAATCCCGGCTGTAATTTTTGAAGGCAATTCAAGCTATCTGGTTACATTAAAGTAATTTTTGAAAATAAATACCGCTGTTGTTTTTGTTTTACTTTTTCTTGAATGTATTGAAGGTGGCACGGTAGTATTTCCTGGCCCATAAGGGATAATGATAGCCTTTTTAGAATTTTCACCACTTTCTAACACTGCAAAAAATTCTACATTCACAGTTAACTGAAGTGCTTTCATTTTACTATTCACAAATGAATTTGAATATGTATCACGACCGTTTACTTTTTTTGCTATTTTTAAAAACCTAAGGCCACTAGTACTTTTAGGTCTTTTATGGTGCAGTGAATACAAAATTTCAAAAAATTCTCAAAAATTCATTTTCATCTATATGTAAAATTATTTCATATTTTTCTACACCTGATTCATCCCTCAGTTTGGGAAAGTAAGTTCAGTTGATACTGTATTTTTTGTCCAATCGCACTGTTTAGATACATTAACCTAAGTACAGTACGAAGTTGTAGAGCATTGAGGACCTAATGTGTCAGATCAAAGAATGTAAACATACAAGAAAGAAACAATTGAAAGACGTACTAAAACTTCAACTGTGGTATTGTAAAGGATTAAATAAAAAAAAACTGTTTATAACATGAATTAAAACGCCCGATTCGGTCTATCGTTAACATTATGTATACTAGTATGGCTTAATGTTGGAGAGTAAGGAAAATAATCAAAAAGTATTATAAATCAGATTCATATTCAGTTTCAGATACTTTATTAAAGGTAATTTATATTACAATAGACGTCTCCATTACAAATCATATGATTATATACAAAACAATGTTTTAAAGTGTTGCATGTTTAAAATAATACAAATGTACACATAATTATTAAAAAAAATCTAAAGCATCTCTTTTAAGTTGGTATTGCCTAATATCTTTAAATTTATGACAAAATGTAAAAAAAATGTTCTTCTCATAGATTTTTGGGTATTTTGATAATATTTACCCGTTATATATTTAAACAATTAGCGCTGACACGTAGTTGTGTAATGTTACTTGATATATTGGTGGTAAGATTGGTTTCAAGGCAGAAGCTAGGGAACAATTATTCAGAACAAAAAATATCACTGAAAAACATCAGTTTAAAGTCCACAGCCCCAGATTTTGTTATTTGTAGCTGAGAGTCAGATTGCTGATTATAATATCTTATTAGACTATTTTTTAAACACTTATCTGTCAAATCTTTTGTTTCATGTTTAAATAGTTCAAATATTTTATTTATTTATAAACAGCCGTTTGATACGGTGCTTTTTGTCCGCAATTTGCTTTTTGTCCGCTTTTGCTTTTTGTCCGATAATTTTGCTTTTTGTCCGACACTTTTGCTTTTTGTCCGTTGCTTTTTGTCCGTTTCGCTTTTTGTCCGATAATTTCGCATTTTGTCCGACACTTTTGCTTTTTGTCCGTTGCTTTTTGTCCGTTTTCTTTTTGTCCGATAATTTTGCTTTTTTCCGACACTTTTGCTTTTTGTCCGTTTTGCCTTTTTAGCTCACCTGGACCAGAGGGTTAAGTGAGTTTTTTTTCATCACTTGGCATCCGTCGTCGTCGATAACTTTCAGAAAATTTGAAACTAATGGCAAAACTAAAGCAAATATGGCCACAATCATCACACAGTCTTTAGGGTATGTAGTTTCAAAAAGGTATCCGATGACCCCGCCCAAAAATCAAGATGGCCACCATGTCTAAAAATAGAGCATTGTGGGAAAATGTAGATTTCAGCTTATATCTCTGAAACTAAAGCATTTAGTTCTGGGATAAAAATATTCATCAAGTCATAATCTATAGCCCGAGATTTTTCAGTTACATAAGACAACGCGTTTTGGGGTTGCTGCCCCTGATATTTTAATTTTAAGGTAAATAAGCATTTTTTAGTTTTAGTTTGATTGAAATTTTATTTTAAAGTCGTTATAACGAGTAAGCTTACTTGTTATAACGACTTAACTAACAACACAGCTTACTTGTTTTAACGACTTAACTAACTCGTTTAAACGACTTAACTTAATCGTTTAAACCACTAACTCACTTGTTTACTTAAAAATTACTTATTGTAAATACACAATTTTTATGTGATGTTTGATAATAATATAATGATTAAATTTGTTGCTATTAAATAAATAAAATTGAGAATGGAAATGGGGAATGAGTCAAAGCGACAACAACCCGACCATAGAGCAGACAACAGCCGAAGGCCACCAATGGGTCTTCAATGTAGCGAGAAACTCCCAAACCCGGAGGCGTCATTCAGCTCCCTAAACAAACAAACTAAAATTTAAAAGGATACTAGACTAACAAAGACCAGGGGCTCCTGACTTGGGACAGGCGCAAAATTGCAAAGACCCTATAAGTGAATCAATATTAAAGCCAAAATATGCAATCTTTAATGACCTGACAACAGTATCGTAACTATATCCCTTCTTAATAAGTCTGTTTAAAGGTTTTGTTAGCTTTTGAGGTGAATACTGACATTTTTGGGCTTTGTAAAGAATATTACCATAAAAGATTGGATGTGAAATACCTGAACGTATAAGATATCTGCATGTTGAGTTATATTTACGAATTATTTCCTTGTACCGATGATAATTTAAGTAAATGTTTTGACTAGTTTGTGATATCGAAAACCCTGGTGTAATAATTTTTCAGTAATACATAAATTTCTCTCGCTAAAATATAATACGTTGTTACATACACGAGCGAATCGTACAAGTTGAGATATATAAACACCATAAGATGGTGAAAGGGAACGTCACCATCTAAACATGGATATTTAACAATAGGAAATGAAAAATCATCTCTTTTATCATAAATTTTTGTATTAAGCTTCCCGTTAATGATATAGATATCAAGATCGAGGAAATGACAGTGGTCATTGTTACATATGTAGTATTAGCTATATTTAAAGTAAGTTCAACAAGATAAATTTCTTTAGTATACATGCTGAAGTCGACAATTATTGACAGCCAATATATCATCCAAAAATTTAAAAGTATTGTTAAATTTTTGTTTCAAATGTTGTTTCGATGGATCTTTGCTGGTTTAAGTCATAGTTTGTAACTCATAACAAAATGGTGCACAGTTAGTCCCCATTGGAATTCCAATAACTTGACGATATACGGAATCTCCAAAGCGAACAAAATTGTTATCAAGTAAAAATTCAAGCGCAAATATAGTATCAAAGCATGTCCAATTGACATAGTTCATTTGATTGTTGCTACTAAAAAATGACCGAAAAGAGTTTGAACATATGTATTGGCATTCTGACTTTTTAAATGCCCAATTAATTAGGGATGTGATTTTTTTTTTCTTAATAAGAATATGAGGCAAAATGGTATATAGGGTAGAAAAATCATAACTTTGAACAGATTCAAAATCACCAATATATGCATGCAATTTATCAAGTACCTCCAACGAGTTTTTGACACTCCAAAAGTAATTAATTCCACTATTTTCAAAGGCCTTATTTGAACAATTTATTATCAGGTTTTTGATTGTACCAAGTGTACCTGTAAGTAGAATAGACAATTTAGTAATGCAACAAAGGCTTGAAGATGGAATAAATATATACTTGTAATGTGTTTTGTGTAGCTTCGGAAGCCAGTACATAGTTGGGACTTTCATTGTATTTGGTTCTGCTTGTAAAGATGTAGCTAAAAAGTTTGTGTTTGTTACAGATGTCGTTTTCTGAAAATGAAGTCAGTTGGAATGTTGGTGAATTCGTGATTTCCTTTTGCAGAACCTCAATGTAAAATTTACGTCAAACAATAATGATATTAATAGTAGCTATATCAGCCGGGACAAAAACAAATTCCTTGGCTAGTTCATTTAGTTTAAGCATGCATTTCTGGCGAAAACATTTATAACGGCCGAATTTAAATCTTTGTTAATAGAAGAAATGTTCATCATAAAATTGAAACGCATGCGGAAAAACGCACAAACGCATAAAGATGTTTATTCAGGACAATAACTTATATCCAAAAATAACAGCAGAAATATATATGAACTACCACCAATGAAGGTTATAAAATACTATAGGTAATACTTAATGCTTTACGTAATGTGCTGTTTATCTTTTTTTTTTGTCGTTAAGACTTAGAATTGCACAAAAATAATGGATTTATACTTTAACGAAAACATCTCTTGAAAAGTTATTCGTTGATGGCTAAATGATATTTATTTCTGAAATCTAAATCTTGTTGTGCTGTTCTGAGTGTTCAAGATGTTACATGCAGTTAAGAGTGGTGAAACAAATACAAAAAAACACTGGTCTGTATAAAAGTAAACGAAAGAAAGCCTCTGGAATGCACTCCTGGTCTCAGATAAGCACATTTAAAAAATGACAGCTAACATGAAATAAGTGCCAATAAAAGAGTGAGTCCAACACTTGCTTTTTCAAAAACAAAAGCTATATTCAAAATGATAATGTATAAAAAAAAAAAAAAAAAAAAAAAAAGCGAATATTCAAACAATAGATCGATATCAAACAAAAGTATTTCATTATCATTTTTCGGCTACAATGGGTATATGAAACATCCAATGTCGAATTATCATTATTGATTTTTAACAAAGAATGTTTCTGTCATGTTGTGCAACGAAATCTCTACAGCACATGGTACATGTAGTGACACCACTAGATGTTTAATAGGATCCCCCGAGAAGTCGGACTTTGGTCCACGAAGGTAGCAAATTGTCTGTGTGACCATCGCTGGCGGCTTTTGGTACGCATACGATATTTTATTTTGTTGGTTAACAGATATTTGTTTTAATATGCCGGACAGCCATTAAAACATCACCAAGGAAAGGTTGTCATGCTCTTTGTTAATTTCCATGAAACTGATATAGCCCCAAAGGTTTTACATGAACACCAACGGATACTCATGTCAATTTGAAAGCCACGCGGAATCAATATCGGAGATGTTTAAGACAAATGCATCGATCCTGCTGGGTGTTTGTTCCTTTATATCTCCCTTGACATGGCCTATCATTAAAAGGTCCCTTTCGAGGACTTGTGGATTATTTGGTATACTGTAGAGGGTAATTATACAGTCTACAAGCAATTGCATCCTTGGAAAAGCCTCCTTAAATTACGCCCCAAATTGTTTGTCATTAGTTGTTAGAAAGACCTGGCATATAGTCTACTGTTTATTGAAGTGTTTTTACAATAAGGGCGTGACATTCATGACATAAGCTAAACTTTACATGTCGAAAGTAAAAGCAAGAAAAAAGTCATACTTGAGTTAGAAAACGTTCGAACTCGAATTACGTCCGTTCAAATAACCCTTGTCCTTCACATATGTTCCAAAAATCTATTAAGCGAAAAGTATTCGATATTAGTCTTAACAGTCATGTTTAACCAACTATGCATAGTTCTAATAAAAATAAACTAGAAGCTCTAAATAGCCTTTGTGATCACCTGGGTCTATGTGCATATTCAACAAAGGACACTCTCCAACATTATACACAAGAATATAATTCATGACAAAATCTGTTTTGTTGATCTTGTATTGCTGATCATGTGCTGTTTCGATTCCTTCTTTCTTGTTTAGTTTTGCTAAAAAACACAAAAGAGGATAAAGAAAAATCCTCATTTAAGTGCAATTACTTCTATAAAGATTCACAGTCTACTTAACTTTGTCGACAACATTTGACTTGTTAGTAGATCTTGACTTGCTGATCATTTTTGTGATTTAAAGTGTATCTTAATCTATAATAATTTTCTATAATATATATGACAAAACTTAAAAAAAGATAGATGAAAATCTTCTTTAAGGTGGTATGGAAGTTTAGATTAAAAATGCTAGAATGTGCCAAAACGTAGTACAAAAATGTATATATATGAACTGTGTAAATAAATGTTTAAAAATTTAATAAATATGATAGGTCACCGAGCATTTTCGCAAACTACAGGTTGTGACAAAATGACACAATTTGTATGACAGCGCTGAAGTACGTCCATTATTCATTTTCCATTATTCAAAATTCACTATACGTTAAGTGATGAATAATGAATAATGAATTAGTTTTTGTTTCAGTGTTCAAGTTGAAAAGTGAATAATGAAATAGAATAATATTTTTTGACTGTGACACTATATCACGTATTACAGAATTCGTAATTTTGATCTTACAAATATTCAAATTAATATCAGACAAAAAAATCCAAACTCTCTTTGAAATTTTAAACTTTGTTTATTTATCTAGTTTCGGAGGAAAAACTAGAGGGTTTCCCTAACTATTTTTAACAGAAATTTCTTGGTTTAATGTATGGACGACCTGAAAATTCAAATACTTTACGTTGTCTTTTATTATTTTCACTGGACCTTTGCTATTCTTCATCCCTTGATTATAGATATGACATGCTAATTGTACAGCAATGACCATTAGAGGGGTTACGGAGAGGACCAAAATGCCAAAATACGCGTGAAATTAAGAAATAGCCAATTTTGAATAATGAAATGGATAATTTGAATAATAGAATGGCTGTTGCGGCCCTTCAACCCCTATTTACACTTATACCTTATACCTCATTCGAAAGCTTATTAATAGAGGAGCAAAAGGTATATAGTCAGTGTGTTCCTCGTCGCCTATTAGAGGAGAAACGAAGGACCTAAATATCGAAATACATGTGACTATTAAAAGACATAGCTTATTTTGAATAATGGAATGGACTGCTGCAACCAGTCAGCCTCTAATTCAAGAAACCTTAATACACCATTTGAAACCTTGATAGAGTAACAAAACTGTTTTTAACAACGTGTATTTTGGCACCTCTAATGGTCATTGCGGGACATACTGTTCATAACCATTTTATTCCTTTTTGTCATAGCTATACGCTATATACCTCTTGTTTCTCTGTTGGAACGCTTTTGAATGACGTATAAGGTAGCAATACACAGTAAGGAGTTTGGTTTCGTATTTTGGCCACGGTGGATATGAAAGTTAAAGTGCAATAAAATTCATTTTTAGACAGCTGAGTACTAATTTAGCCTTCAAATACGGTTAATAAGAACATAAAGATTGTTTTTTACATGTTGTATGGCCTATTTACTGTTTGACTCTCCGTATTTTCATAGCTAGACTGGCCATAGGTTCGGAAATTAATGTAAATAATTGTTTACAAACGCTTTTTTTCTACACGAAGTATTTTACAAAAAAAAAAAACGCGTATTTTGGCATTTACGTCCTCCGTAACCCCTCTAATGGTCAATATTTATATACCCATTTTATTCCTCTTTGTATAGCTATAGGCTATATACCTCTTGTTTCTCTGCTGGTACGCTCTTGAATGACGTATAAGGTATAGCAATACGCTAAGCTTTCGAATGAGTCATAAGGTATATCTGTTATTAGGGGCTGAATGGTCGCAGCAGTCCATTCCATTATTCAAAATATCCATTTCATTATTCAAACTTGGCTATTTCTTAATTTCACGCGTATTTTGGCATTTAAATCTCCGTAACCCCTCTAATGGTCATCGCGGCACAATCGACATGATATATCTATAATCAAAGGATTAAGATTAAGCAAAGATCTTGTGAAAATAAAAAAGACAATGTTTAGTATTTTAATTTTTATATATACATGTATTTTGGTATTCAGGTCGTCCATACATTAAACCAAGGAATTTCTGTTAAAAATAGTTAGGAAAACCCACTAGTTTATCCTTCGAAACAAAATAAATAAATTAAAAAGATCCGGCATTATTTCACATAGTGTTTTGATTCATTTCTTACAAAATTGTTTAAATTAGTTAGATCTTACGAAAATGACGAATTATGAAATACGGGATATATATAGTGTCACAGTCAAAAAATATAATTCTATTTCTTTATTCACTTTTCAATTTGAATACTGAAATTTAAATTATTTCATTTTTCATTATTCAACACTTAACGTTGAATAGTGAATAATGAACTTTTTCATTATTCATTATTGAATTTTGAATAATGGAAAATGAATAGTGGACGTACTTCAGCGCGGTATTGGTATGGGTTATACGGAGAAAAACTGCATTATGTGATCAGAAGCTAATCTAAATTATAGAATTGAAAACAAAATGCGAGAAGATAGCTTTAAGAAAATGCTTTGAGAATATCAATAGATACAATAGGGTCATCGTGCGTTTTTTCCTGCTAAAATTTAAGATAGCAAAAGTTCATGTATATTCTTTCAGAAATGCACTATGTCCCCTAAAAATGCCAATTTAAAAACATTAAAAACCAAACAAATAAAATCTACGTTTGTAAAAATATTAATATTTATCAGTTGAATTTTGTTACAATGATTTAAAATTAGACCTTAAGCTTTCTTGTTATTTACAATCCAAGATATAAGGTAAAAAAAGCCCTCCCCCCCAAAAAAAAATAAAAAAAATAGTCAAAACAATAGTCAAAATCATCATCAATGGACATTATCTGTATTAAGGAGTCTCATTTGTAGAACTGACCTTGCTGATCACCATTAAGTTTTTCTGTATCTATTTTAATTTTAAGATAGTAGGCAAAACAATTTGTCATTTTAGGGCAATTAATCCTATATTAAAATGGGAAATTAGTCCATGGGACACAGATAATGCTCCCGCTCGCATATTACTTTAGAAAGGGACATAACTTGATAACGACAAACGTGACACTACCCACATTTGTTCTTGATCTAACTTCTGTTGTAATAAGTATTGTGTATAAGTTTCATAAAATTTGCTTGAGGCCGTTAGTTTTCTCGTTTGAACTGTTTTACATTGTCATTTCGAGGCCTTTGATAGCTGACTATGCGGTATGGGCTTTGCTCATTGTTGAAGGCCGTACGGTGACCTATTGTTGTTAATTCCTGTGTCATTCAATCTCATGTGGGGAGTTGTCTCATTGGCAATCATACCATACTTCTTTTTTATATTAAGTTAAGAAACACAAACGATAAAGTCAGTATTTTCCCCATTTAAATAGGGCATAAGAGGAAAAGTGAGGTCATCAAAATGCATACTTGACCTGTGTTTTGTGGTATACTCATTGCATATAAGTTACATGCCATTATTTAAGGCAAACTGCAGTTAAAGAACGGATATGAAAAGTTCAGCAGTTTTTCCATTTCCAAACTCTAGAGCAGTAAAAGTGACGCCATCAAAATTCAAACTTGATCTGGGATGTGTGGTAATAAGCATTGCGTTTAAGTTCCATAACATTTGTTTGGGGCAAACTATAGTTAAAGAATGGAAACTTATTTTGGACGTCATCTGACAGTTTTGACAATTGGTAGAGCTCAACATCCTGCTGTCAGATTTTCTCTCTTTTTAATGGTTTTCAGAATTATATACAAAACTTTGATTTTACCCCGTATGTTCTATTTCAGTCATGTTGGCCATCTTGGTTGGTAGGCGAGGTATGAATCAGGCATATTTCTTTTTAAATAAGATACCCTAATGATGATTTTTCGAACTTCAAAATAAAACCTGCAAAAATAACACGTTTTTATATCGGACATAAAGCAAAATCAGCGGACAAAAAGCAAAACGGACCAAAGGCAACGGACAAAAAGCAAAAGTGTCGGACAAAAAGCAAAATTATCGGACAAAAAGCAAAACGGACAAAAAGCAACGGACAAAAAGCAAAAGTGTCGGAAAAAAAAGCAAAATTATCGGACAAAAAGCAAAACGGACAAAAAGCAACGGACAAAAAGCAAAAGTGTCGGACAAAAAGCAAAATTGTCGGACAAAAAGCAAGAGCGGACAAAAAGCAAATTGCGGACAAAAAGCATCGTATCACACGGACTTTTGTTCTTAGAAAGTATATTTTGTAAGCATAAATTATATTTTTGATGAATGAAAAGATTATAGTATTTGCTTTATCGATTTTTATGCGATTTTCTATCTATCAAACAGACAACACAGGGCCGTAACTAGCCTCTTTTAATAGTGAGGCAAAATATATTCGCCCGCGAAAAATTTATGGCGAGGGGTCTGGGGCCGCTCTAAGACAAATAAAGCAAAATCGTGCCTTCTGAGCGTTTCCCAGACTCTTTCTTGCATTGAAACGGCTTAATTAATTTTTAGATATTTTTTTCGACAATCAGGTCCCAAAGCAAAAACAAAGATTCGTTGTAATTTAAGACTTTTAGGTATTAGAGACAACATTAAAAGACCGATATGTAGGATAAAGCAAAAATCGTAATTCTCATAATTATCAATACCGTATCTGTCTGTCTGTTCTTGTCTTGTATTGTGATTAGACTTTGGTGATTTTTTTACGACTTGATTTAAATATAGTGACATTGCAGTATTATACTTTAAGTACTAGTACTGCTTAAGTCCACACTAGGGACCATCTTCACCTTGTTTTACGATCTTTTACGGTATTAATGATTCTTTAAAAGTATTTTTGAAGACCATCCGGCAACTATCAAGATGAAGAGCAGGAACACAAACTTTGACCATTGATCATTTGTATTTTTTTCTATGCATTGACTTTGTGTGCGATTATGTCCACATACTCCTTTATTATCTGTTAAAGGGTCTCAACACGACTTAATGCAAGTCTAACCTTTCAATGTAAAAGGTCATATATGGCAATACCTTGTTTTTTTTCTTCAAATAATTGATACCTGGAAATATGTGACCCTACATTAATTCAAACCATGTCAGCTATCTAGTTTTATTTACAATAAAACAAACTGTTTTGTATTCTTTGATAACAATTTTAATTATCCATGCAGAAAGGACAATTTTTTTTTGGTGTCCACTGAGTAGCATCGCATGTTCTTAAAATATATTTCTCGCACAATTCTGGACATCGGTGGACATGCAACATTACAAAACCTGACTTTACAAATGAAAATCAACGCTCAGACTATAGTCATAAATTAGGACAATAAATGAACAAAAGACAAACCCGGAACACAGAAGTACAAACAATAGACCATCAAAACTGAAAACTAAAAGGAAAATAGAAACATGGATAACGAAAAACATCCAGGGGATACACCAGAGAGTGAAGAGAACTTGTTTCTTGCAAGACACTTTCCGTGAAAACAATTTGATATGAAAAGAACCTTTTATTTCATTTTTTTATTTTTTTTAATTTTTTACATGAGGCATTTTCCTCATTTGCCTCAATGTAGTTAACGGCCCTGCAACATTTCTGAAAAGTTATCTAGCTATTACACTCTTTTTATTCTTTAGTAAATATTTGTTCATCCACAAGAAACTCCAACATAGCGTTCTCTTTATGTATATGCTGGAGACATAATTTGGAGACTATATTTGACATTTAAATTTCCTTTGCAATATCTATAAAACATAAGTAAGATTTCCCTTCAGTGTCTGCTAGGTTCCACAGCAGCCAAAACGGTCCGTAAATTTCAAAAATATACTCGGATCCATCATGTTCTTGTTTGAAATCAAAATAATGACAAAGAATACCACACATTCATGCATTTTGTGGTGCTCAGCAGATTTCCATCACTCATTGGTTTGCATATAAAAAAAAGATATGGTATGATTGCCAATGAGACAATTGCCCACAAGACACCAAAATGACACAGACATTATAAACAACTGTTTGTTTTGTTTTCAAAAAGGAAAATGAATTTGTTTCAGAATGAAAGATGAATTGAATAAATTATACGCGGATGTGGTTCTGTATTGTGTATTATCCATGATGAGTACAAGTATAATTTTTCTTTTCAACAATGCTACATGTATATATATGTTTCAGACAATATGAGTATATTTGTATTTGAACCCTTACGCGTACGGTCTGAACCATATAAGTATACCTGAACGTATGCTCGTACCGTATGAGTATACTCGTACGGTTTAGTATGAGGTCGACCATACATGTGCATTTGTCAAATGTATCAAGAGTCAGAAAATGAAATAAAAACTTAAACCAAATAAACTAGAGTCTCTAAAGAGCCTGTGTCGCTCACCTGTATTTACTGATCCTTTGGAAATCATGTAAAATAAGGTTAAAATCATAATTTATAGTATAAGATATCATTAGACATTAGATACTATAATAATATCTAAGATAATAGCCAAAAACTGCAAAATTTCAATAAAATTACTGACTCAGGGGCAGCAACCCAACAACTGGTTGTTTTTTTATTTGTCTGAAATTTCAGGGCAGATGTATCTAAATCTGATGAACATTTTTGCCACCGTCAGATTTGCTCTAAATGCTTAAGTTTCAGAGAAGCAAACCAAAAACTGATTTTACCCTATGTACTATTTTTAGCCATGTCTGTCATCTTCGTTCGCTGGCAGGGTCATCGGACACATTTTTTAAACTATATACTCTTATGATGATTGTGGATAAATTTGTAACATTTTGTTTAAGTAATTTCAGAGGAGAAGATTTTTGTAAAAGTTAACGACGCCGACGCCGGACGCAAAGTGATGAGAAAAGCTGGCCCTTCGGGCCAGGTGAGCTAAATAGTGACGCTACATTTGTTACTATGAAATTGAGGGGCGTATTGCATTTCCGCTAATTTTTCAAAGTCCCAATGCTACGTTTCCGCAAATTTAAAGTATACGTTTCCGCAATTTGCGATTATTACTTTTCCGGAAATTTACCTGGTAAATTATAAATAAATTAATTGAATATATATTGACTTGAAAAGCAGTTTCCAAAATTTCCTAAATGTAGATTAGAAATTCACGAGACATTAAGACAAATAGATTTGAACACTAACAAAATTGAAACTTATTTTAACTTTTAATTAGTCAATGATTTTGATTCGGGAATCGTTATACTTTCATGTTTCACCAACTTGGTATGTCTATGTTATGAAATGACTGATATTTTCATAGATGGCACATTTAAATCCTGTCCGAAATTCTTCTACCAACTCAGTTTATTCGATACATGGATGTAAAAATGGTAACTACATTCGTCTTGTATTTGCGTTACTTCCACTTAAATCCGAGGAATGTTACACGAAACTGTTGGATCGGCTTATTGATGTGTGCACTACCCGAAGAATAACTTCCCGAGGTAGTTCATAATGACTTCGAATGCGTAATGCATACTGCTGTTACGAAAACACGAATAGTGCCGAGTCTTTTCATGCCCACTTGAACGAACAGTTTTACGCTAGCCATCCTAACATTTTTTGTTTGTTTTTATCGATGAGTTATTGAAACTGAAAACAACATCTTACATAAAGATGAGAACTCTAACTGTAAAAGCACCCGTTTGGAAATGTGAAAAGGAGAAGATGGACTTCCTTAAGTTCTTGAACAAAATACAAAACTTGTAAACGGTGAATGTACTACTGTGGACTTTGTGCGGCGTGTTGGCTACAAATATTCTGCCAGAACTGACTTATGAACTCATATCAAGATATTTCTGATTAGTGCTGACTTTTGAACATACGTTTTCATAGATTTAAATGATGAAGTTTACTTGCATGTTATGATGACCTTTGACTTACTTAATATTTATTTTATATTATGGCTTTGCTTTCGATCAACAGGTATTCTTCAATTATTTGCGGAAAAGCAATAATTTATTTTTTCCGGAATAGTTACTTTTTTTCCGGAACGTAAACTTTTTTTCCGGAAACGTCATCTTTTTTTTCCGGAAAAGTAATGCCAATTTGCGGAAACGTAAAACGCCGAAATTGAGTTCAAATGCTCAAATTGCAATTGAATTTATGGAAGTACATACATGTATATTTTTGGAAGATAAGTTTTTAGAAAATTTAGGAACGTTGTACTTCAAAAACCGTCAAGCCAGTAAAGTATAATGGTCAGAAGTATTTGTCACCTACAATTAGTTGTTCTATATATATCATAAAATCTACGGGTATTTTTCATAACAAATAGTTAGGAACTATTTCATGTAAGATTTTAATCAAAATTAGTACCAATAGAAGCAGAACTCTTATAGGTTTATTTGTTTATTTGGTAATTTATCTATTTTGAAGCGTTAATTCTCAATTTCTGATGATATAACACAAACTTTATATCTTATCCAAAAATTTGATTTACACCCCCACAATTGAAAAACAAAACTAACCGAAGAAAAGTATGACCAAATAAACAAATATATATTCAGACAATTCTGCGCCTTTCATCAAATGGTTTGTGAAAATCCAACTGTAAATGCCGTCAAATGTAATTTATTTTGCATTCACTTGCCGATGTATTTGTGTGTTGAGAAATCCAGAACTAATAAAAATAAGTGTCTATGAGCATTGGAGGGTGTGGATTTAGGATAAAGACAGGATGTGGATATAGAATAAAGGCGATAGGAACGTTCATCTTGCATTGAGCCCGAACACCAACAATTGTTGAACTATCCTATAGTCATACTTGATTGATAAAATGTACGTCACATCAAAGTTCACGGTATCGCTTTCAGAGTTAATTTCGTTTCTTTATTCTCTTTTAAAGATACTTTTTTAGTATTTTGAAAAGGCTAAATGGAAGACTAGTATGAAGTTTTAAGCTGAAACTTTTACGAATTATATAATATCAAAGAATGTTTCTGTTCTTTTCAATACAATTCTATTGGTTTAATACTGTAGAACAGATTTAGCGTTTTGTGAGTTTATACATATTAATCTTGTGAGTAATTTTACATGTGATTAAAACACTTTACCAAGATAAACAACTAGTGTATGTATATTTTTAAGCCCCATTTATGGGCATTGGTTTTTCCGTTTGAATGGTTTTACACTTGTAATTTTGGGGGACCTTTATAGCTGGCTGTTCCGTGTGAGCCAAGGTTCCGTGTTGAAGGCCGTGCTGGTTTATAATGGTCTTTTATAAATTTTAACTTGGATAGAGAGTTGTCTTTTTTGGCACTGAGACTCATACCACATCTTCCTATATCGATCAAATCCGGTTTTATTGTGACATTTTGGTAGAAACCCATTCAACGCATCGATATCTGATACTAATCGATAAAAATATAACTTAAAGCATAGAATATTTTCTTTTTTATTTGGAATTTATCATACTGGCTTCATTTTTCCGTTCTGAAAATCATAACAGAAGTTAATAACGTTAAACGTTGGTTAAAAGTTTTGCGACAGGAGACCTTTGGGATTGGGAATTCATAAACTTAGTATTTTTTTGTTTAATGATATAATCAAGATTGTTGCATGCCGTTCAAATGTTATAGATTAGGAGGCACCTTTGCTTTGTACATTAACTATGTCAAAAATTGATTATATGCAAAGAATAAGAGAAAAAAAATTACTTGTTGAATGCAGTAATAAATTTACAAACTTTTTAGAAATGATGTCCAAATTGGCCATCAAGATCAAAATTGATAGAACAAAATCATATACCGATACTGTACTTTTTTCATGTATCAACTGATTAAAAAAAAATAATACCGAGAAGAAAGGCCCATGCTTTGTATTGTACTAACGGGATAAAAATAACGAATAATATGTTTTTAACAATAAAAAAAATTGGTGTGGACTTTAACGGTGCTTTCTTGTGGACTTTAGCGGAACTTGCTATTGTGGACTTTAACGGCGTTTTCTTGTGGACTTTAGCGGAGGTCATTTTGTGGACTTTACAGTAGCGGACAATTTGTGGACTTTAGCGGCGTTGTGGACCTTATCGGAAATTTGTTGTGGACTTTAGCGGTGTTGTGGACTTTAGAGGAATTGTGGACTTTAATGGTGCCACAAAGGTGCTCTAAACATTTTATAGGTTGAAAACTTGATTTTTGAAGTTTTGTTTATAAAACGTCATTTTTTTTGAGAAAAAAAAATCTCAATGATTAAGGTTTATGTATAATAACAAACATTACTAAAGCCAAAACAGTATCATTTGTATTTAGGTAGAGTTTAGAAATAGAAAAAAATGTCAAAATTGAAACGGCCTCCCAAATTTTCAGATTTTTACATATGACCTTTGACCTCAATTTAAAAAAATGTGAACATATCAAGTCCTGACGACAGGTATATTATTATAGTACATGATTTCCTCTTGCCAATTATATATTATATAGGTGTGTATTCGGTGGGGAGATTATATTGAAAAAAAATCTGCCTTCAGTCACCGGACTATATTTGCACCATTTACTTAAGTGTACTTTTTTTGTGGTTTTCGTATTGCTCAGTGACATACCGGTATGTTATTCATATTCGTTAAACCGAGAACATTTTAAGAAAAACATAATACCGTTGAAAGGTTCATTTTGCATCCGAGTTGACCGAACGGTATAAAGGGCGAAACAGTGAACTTCCAGGTCCGTCTGTTGAAAGAATATTCCACTCATATAGACAAATGTTTTGTGCTGATGTTCATGTAATTTTTGCCACTGAAAGTTTTGCAAAAATCAAGAAAACAATGAAATAAAAAACTAGTAATAATAGTTCAGATGTAGGTTCGAGTTCAGATCACTCAATGTGAATCACTGTCGATAGTGATATAGGGAGATTGTCGGATCCCGATGACGACCATGTAGCTGATTAACTCTTGATTCTTTGGTTCTTTAAAAAAAAATTAGCCAACATGATATACATTTTAGCAGAGAGTGCTTAAATTGGCACACAAATTCAATCAATTATTTTCAAATTAACTATCATAAATCGGAATTAAATTTTGCGAAAATAGGTGCATTTACCACAATGAAAATTAAATGGGATAAAAGAATATACATTAAAAAAAAAGAGGTGCACCAACAGAAAATAGAAACCGCAGTCTTACTCTTCAACTACATCGGATCATAAAATCTAAACTCTTAACAGAATTTTTACTCTATCTAACAGTATAACTCGAGCTTTTACTAGAACTCTCACTAGAACAAATATTCGAAATCAAAATAAAACTTGAAATTTAACTGAAAATTTAACTAGAACTCGAACTTAATTTGGTTCGATTATGGAGCGTTGTGTAATTACTGATATGTTACAAATTTTAAATTTCTTCCAAAAACGGTGTCATTGAGGTCTTTATTTTAAAGTGCCGAGTTTAAGCCGTAAACTAATTCTTTATTAAAACATTCGTTTTTCCTTTACAACAAATGCAATTAAATTTTTTAGATGACTTCAACTTTGACAATAACTTTATAATAAACTTTTGCTGTATGTTTAACAATGAATATTCAAAATAGATATAGGAAGATGTGGTGTGAGTGCCAATGAATCAACTCTCTTGATCCAAATAACAATTTATAAAAGTAAACCATTATTCGTCAATGTACGACCTTCAACACGGAGCCTTGTCTCACACCGAACAAAATACCTTGAAAAAATGTTATTAATCTATTTTTTAGTAAAAAGGTTTAACCCAATAGTTCAAAGCATTGCAAGAAATGCTGATATGCTAGCAACGTCGTTCTATAACGTTAAGAGAAAAAGTTATAATTCCCGCCAAAAATCGATAATAAGATTATTTCCGTTGTAGCGGATTTAAAACATCGATGACCCCCCTTTTTTATTTATACTTTTAAAATCTCCCCTGAAGCTGCAATTTATGCAGATGTTTGAAGGAAAAAAACATTAGTATTTTTTTTTTTTAATTTCAAGAAAAATCTACAATAAATAGCAATTAAAAATGGCGGGAAATGTAAAAAGGCCTTAAAAAATAAGGAAACTGAGAAAAACAAATGTGTATAAGGTAAAAGTTACAATTGACTGTTTTAGTTAAACCAGTTAAACATCGTTTTTCAATAATGTTGCCTTCTTTTAACATTTTAGAGCGCTATTTCTATATTTCAGTGTAACGCAATTCTTTACTTTTTGATGACGTCATATCTCGAAAACAACATCGGTGACCCCAAAAATTTTTTTTCGCATAAAATATTCTAATAAGTAAGATCTGTCTACATGCAAAATTTCAATGAATTATTATTGGTAGTATAATTAGTGTCATTTCCCTTTGATCGATATTCAAAGTTTGCATTTGTCAGCATTTTCGTATGATTTATGGTGACCAGATTCACCTGTAAAGAATAAACACTATCTTCCGATGTTCAGACAGTTTTAATCGATACAAATTGACCATGACAATTCGTAAACTAATTTTCAACATTCCTCAGTTCTCTCTTGGCTGTTGGAAAGGAGAAAAGAAATGTGAAATAGAACAACAACATGGTAGCACAGTGGTAACATCGATTCATTAAACTGGATGTAGCTGTATATTGTCACTGACATAAAAAAAAATAATGTTATGCCATAGTAAGACATGCTTACGATGACCTATAGTTGTTAATTTCTGTGTCATTTTTGGTCTCTTTTGGAGAGTTGTCTCACTGGCAATCATAATAGTTTATAATTATAATCTGAAATTGATTATCAACAGAAAATGTATACATGTATCAGGGCCAAGTAGGCAGAAAAGATGCAGATTATCGACATCGGACTACTCTATTAAATGATTGTATGTTCCCACTTTTCCGTTTGTCTATTATAAAATTGAGAAAGGACATTGGGAATGTGTCAAAGCGACAACAACCCGACCATAGAGCAGACAACAGCAGAAGTCCACCAATGGGTCTTCAATGTAGCGAGAAACTCCCACACCCGTAGGCATCCTTCAGCTGGTCCCTTAAAAAATATGTATACTAGTAGTGATAATGGACGTCATACTAAACTCCGAATTATACACAAGAAACTAAAATTAAAAATCATACAAGACTAACAAAGGCCAGAGGCTCCTGACTTTTATACCTAATTTCCCTTTATTTTCGTCTCATGACCCTGTAACTAAGGCAACTGGTAATCTTAAGAAGTGGTATGAGTGCCAATGAGACAACTCTCTATTCAAGTCACAATTTGTAAATTTAAACCATTATAGGTCAAAGTATGGCCTTCAACACGTAGCCTTGGCTCACACCAAACCGGCAGCAAGCTATAAAGGGTCCCAATAATGACTAGCGTAATCTCATTCAAACAGCTAGGAAAACCAACGGTCTAATCTATATAAAAAAGACCGCGCTGAAGTACGTTCATTATTCATAGAACCACATAGAAACACTTATGAACCTCATCAACAAGCGACAACCACTGAACATTAGGTTCTTGCATGACTGTGCCATTATTTTTGGTGTAATTCAAACAATGGTTGGTTACAATATTGACATCTTAAAAAATCTTTGAATAAAAATTCAGACAATGTAAGAAAGTTGTAAGTTGTACGCATTTTGAAACTTATGACGATTATGACCATTTTCATTCATGATGAAATTGTGTACACTATTCTAGACCCTGCCCCCCCCCCCCCCCCCCGGAAAAATTGGCATGATCCTAATTTTCCCACTCGGCGTGATGGGAAAGGGAGGGGCAAACCAGGATCAGGCCAATTCCCCCCTCCCCCTTATAGCACGAGAAGCTTATTTTTCCCCATTGTTGATTATTAACGGCGATGTCAGTTAGAAATTATAAAAAAAATAGTAACTTCTTTTGATTAGTTTAGCGGTACCGAACCTTTGGCGTATAAAGCACATTCTTATGTGGTGATCACATCCATTTTCATTCGTGAACCCTTAGTATTATATGACTAGACGAATACAATTAGTTAAACCACTTCGGGTCAGTTAGAATTAAGACATTTCCCTGGACAGACATGTTTATGATGTCTCGTAATACTAGTATGGTAAAACGACTTCATATGAATCATGCAAAGAACCTACTCTATCTCACCGGCTACCCGGTACATGTACTAGCTTTACAAGGAAGCACAACTGCCGACTGGTCTTTAACTAAGGGGGAATGGACAGTACACTCTACCAGTTAGATGGCCGCCATTAGGAAAGATAACAACTAAAAGAGAGATGGCAAAGGAAAAGAACACATCGAAAGCTGGACAGAAAAAAATACTCGCCGCCTAAAAGCTTTCTTTCAGAAGAAGTCCGGCTTTCAACAATGAGTAAAGCCCATACCATATATAGTCGGCTACCAAATGCCCCGGCAATAAAAATGTGAAACAATTCAAACGAGAAAACTAGTGGCCTAATTGTTAACACAAAATAGTTTAAGAAAACAAAACGAACCAACAACCACTGTACTACAAGCACCTTTCTTGGGAATAGCACATACAGAATGTGGTGGGAATAAATATATTCATGGGCGCTCGACACTACACCCCCCCCCCCCCAAAAAAAAATACACACAAGAAAGCTCCTACCTAGGACAGCACACAATAGGAAATAAATGTAAAATATCAATTACAATTTGCTTCACTAAAATTGTAGAGGTACGGGTTACAATATTGTTCATTTTCATTGCTTTACTGTATTATATGTATATCATGACTGTGTAATGTTTGTACAGTAAGCCATGGGTACATCTTCATTGCTTTACTGTATTATATGTATATCATGACTGTGTAATGTTTGTACAGTAAGCCATGGGTACATCTTCATTGCTTTACTGTATTATATGTATATCATGACTGTGTAATGTTTGTACAGTAAGCCATGGGTACACCTTCATTGCTTTACTGTATTATATGTATATCATGACTGTGTAATGTTTGTACAGTAAGCCATGGGTGCATCTTCATTGCTTTACTGTATTATATGTATATCATGACTGTGTAATGTTTGTACAGTAAGCCATGGGTACATCTTCATTGCTTTACTGTATTATATGTATATCATGACTGTGTAATGTTTGTACAGTAAGCCATGGGTACATCTTCATTGCTTTACTGTATTATATGTATATCATGACTGTGTAATGTTTGTACAGTAAGCCATGGGTACATATTATGGGAGTATAAGTGTTTTTTAATAAACAATTAACTTACAAAAAAAAAGCACCGAAATAGCACACTCATTTACAGAAAGCTATGACAAAGCCCATTTCAACTAATATGATTATAGTCTTCCAGACGGGTTGTTCTTTAATAACGAAACAACTACTAACGAGATAAGATCTATGCGCAAATGCTACATTTATAAAAAAAAATGTAGCATTTGCGCATAGATCTTATCTCGTTAGTAGTTGTTTCGTTATTAAAGAACAACCCGTCTGGAAGACTATAATCATATTAGTTGAAATGGGCTTTGTCATAGCTTTCTGTAAATGAGTGTGCTATTTCGGTGCTTTTTTTTTGTAAGTTAATTGTTTATTAAAAAACACTTATACTCCCATAATATGTACCCATGGCTTACTGGACGGGTTGTTCTTTAATAACGAAACAACTACTAACGAGATAAGATCTATGCGCAAATGCTACATTTCTTATAAAAAAAAAAGGACACACATCATGCAGTGATAGACATTAACTGCGAAAACGTATATTTATTATGGTTGTGAAACGACAGTTTGTCAACCGGATATAAGTAGGCTTTTTAATTTTGAGGCTTTATTTGCATCATTAAAACAAGTTTAATAGTTATTAGGGATGTCAAAAGATCTGAAATTTAATACTCGGATACTCGGTCATGATACTCGAGTACTCGCGAGTACTCGGATGAATCTTAAACGTCTATTGAAAAGTTTAGATTTTAGGTGGAATGCAGTGTTTTTGTTATCACCTTTCATAAACATAAGACAAATTTATCACAAACATAGCTTGGTCTTAATTAAATATGTTTTTTTTTTTTGTGTCAATTAAACAATGAATTACCGACCGCCGTTTCTAAAAATAACCTATCATAATAGCAATTATTGTTTGTTTACGTCGTGTTCATGAACCCAGAGACATATATGATAAAATTATATGAAAGAACAAAATTCCAATAAAATTAAAAAAATATATATGCATAGAAAGTCTAACAAAAAAGACTACGTTTGTATTATCTGTTCCTAAGTAGTTGGTATTTTTTTATATTACGACTTGTCCAACAGTATTGGACTTCAAATTATTTGTGCTTTTTCGTGTCACTTAGTCTTACTTTTTCTGTGTTTTTTTTTGCCTCGAATTTTTCGGCAATGGACATTTGAGCGCATTGACAGGACATTTGAGCGAAAAAAAAGGACGTTTGAGCGCCAAAGTATAGGACATTTGAGCGCCTAAATTTTAGGACATTTGAGCGAAAATAAGAATAAGCGTAGGACATTTGAGCGAAAACAAGTCTTGGATAGAGAATTGTCTTATTGGCAATCATACCACATTTTCTTACGAATATAGTTCATTAAATGAGGAGTTTACCAACAAAAAGATTAAAACATATTTTAATTGTAAAAAACAAAGCACTAAAAACAAAGCACAGTCATAAAACAGGAGTTTACCAACAAAAAGATTAAAACATCTTTTAATTGTAAACAAAGCACTAAAAACAAAGCACTGTCATAAAACATAAAACTCGGCAACGGCATTATTTACAAGTCTGTTCGGGCTTGGAACTTATATCCCAGGCTTCTGACATAAAAATCCCTCGTAATTTCCTGCTGGCAGTATTTCGAATGCAAATCCCGGAGATTCTGTTCCTTCTCCTTTTCTGTTCGGCTCTGCGGTGCATCAATGTTCAAACTCCGAATTTTTATGTAAGTCACAGATTGCAATTTGATAATAGTGATAGTATATGTGGTAGCTTATATTCAAATGTGTTAAAAAATTAATCTAAAGGAGGTATAAGATAGACATATAATGATATAGATATAAATCAAAATTAAAAGAAGTTATGGAAGTTGAAGCGTAACAGACGAACAAGTAGTTTACATTAACATTAAATTTGTAAAAAAAGGTACTTACTGTACATCTCCAGGATATTTCTTCTCCTTTTAGTGTTTTGTCCACTCTATATCGGAAACTGTCACAAACAAGGCTTCTTTTTCCCTTATTAGTCTCGGTCAAAATAATATCCATTTTAACACGTACATGTATTATTAGTATTAAGATTTCAAGTGCCAAGGGACATTTCACTTAATAGATATATATATAAGAATTTTAGAACAAAGAAAATTTGCATAGCCAATGAATTATAGTAGAATTGATTGGTAAATAGAGATCAACTTAGGATTTCACTTACATAAACCAGCCAGAACCGGTCGAATTACTCGGGTGTGAAATAAAATAAAAAATATTTATAACTAAATCTTACTTTTTTTTCTTACTTTTAAAAAAAAATCTTAATTCGTGTAAAATTATCAGGGAAAATTTCGCTCAAATGTCCTGTCTGAAAACTCAGGTAAGGTTAATATCCCGGCGCTCAAATGTCCTATGAAGTCGGCGCTCAAATGACCCTATGTGCTTTTTTCTTTTTCGCTCAAATGTCCTATGCCCGAATTTTTTGCACTAACGTTTGTTTTAATTTCCGGCTTTTTTTTTTAATCCATGACATTGTCAGTTTATTTTCGATTTTTGGGTTTGAAAGTTGATTTCGCCGCCTATCTTTAGTTAAGTTTCAAACACAGAGTAATTAAATTATACATCTCATACCAATCACGTTTATATAGAAGTCTTGATTAACGACCAAAGGTAAGTTTTACACTCGTGATGAGTTAATTATTAATCCATGAAAGTGTTGATCCGTGTATAACCACCGTTCAAATGTCTCTAATCGGTCAACAGTTTGAGACGAAAGACTGGTTGACTTTCTATTTTTTGTTTCAAGTAGTGCACATGAAAACATTCCCTCGGAAGAAAAGGACGTTGATGGTACTTCTATAACAAATAGTAAGTTAACCTAAGGAAAACATATTTATGCTGTTAAGGATATGTACTTATGTGAGGATTTGGAATAAGTGTCAAATGTTCGGACTCCTCGGTGTTTTTTATACGATACAATGTAAAAATATTTTGCCCCATAACACCTATTTATCTTTTAACATAAGACTTTATAATTCATAAAAGGTCATTTTACAAAATTTAAGCAGATTCTTATTATCTTTCTTTTGATTTGAGACCCAAATAATACCAATGCAAAATTAAGGTAAAAGTCCGAGTCAGCCTTTCCCGCCATATTTTATAAATCAAATATCTCGAAAAGGAGCTCTATGACCTATCAATATTTTTAGCTTAGTTTGATCCTTTTCCAATACTCTTCCAGCTTAAAGTATCAATTTTGATTTCTTGATTTATTTAATTTTACCTTAGATCACCTAAGTTTATCCTTAATTGTTTTAGTATAACGAAGGGGATATTTCATTGGAACTAAAGTGAGTGGAAATGTGAAGAAAAATATCTCAAGATGTATAACAGCAAACGAGTATCCGAGTACTCGGCCTTTCGAGTACTCGTTGCCACCCCTAGCCGCTACTAGTTATACTAGCCTGTTGTCAGAAAAAAAGTAAAATTACAACCTGAATTGTTTTGGCGATACATATTAAAATTTTCCTTGGCTTATAATGAACCCCAATGAAAACTGTTTGAATGAATACTTTATTGCAAAAAACATATATATGCTATAACAACGAAAAACATATTTACAACATGACAAATGATAAACAGCAGAGATTAATACATATAAATCATTATAAGAAAGCAAATAACATTAAGTAACAATATGTGATCTGATTGACCACGCAGATTTTATGTAGTTACACATTTTTTTAATATGTAAAACAGACTTTAATTTAAATAGATACTGTAATTATTAAGGTTCGGCCAAGAGCAATAGAATTCTGGCAAATATATAGGCCTAATTGATCTATAGGCAGGGCATACTAATAAAAAGTGGTATTCGTTTTCAACACACTGCATATTACAACATTTACATAAACGTAATTCTCTAGCCATGCCAGTAAATCTTCCTGTTTCAATGTTCAGTTTTAGTGTACCACTTCGCAATTTAGTTAAAAAGTGTGAATTTTAACAGCAATCTAAATAATGTTCCGGCAAACCTAAATTCTAACTTTATATCCTTATAAATAATTAAGTTTTTCTCTCTTTTCTACATATGCTAACCAGCTTTGTATATACTGATCTTTAATTCTATTCTTAATTACATCAATAAATCCAATAGTATGTATTTCTGATTGTTGATACCATATATAATTGAGACCACTATCAAATAGTAAGTCACGTACATTAGAAGCCCGGGTTGTTTTTGTTCCCATTATTGGCATCATCAAGTAACAATTTATAAACATCATAAATAATAGGTGTTTTGTTAGTTAAGATATTCAACCAATATTTCAAAAAAATTCTAAATTTTCTCATAATATACATAGGAAAATGGCCCAATTCTCCATATAAAAAAAACAATTTGGCACAGATTTTACAACTTTTAAAATTACATCGACAGAAACGATAGTGAATAATCTCAACATATTTACCTCGATTGAAACCCCCTAGTTCCGAAGCATAATTAAGAACAGACGCCAACATACTGTCAAATAGATCAAGTTGTTTCTTCTTTGATAAGTGCAAATCTTTCACTGAGTTTAACAATGACTCGTGACGATAAAGCTCGTGAACCCTGTTGGGACACACGTTTCTGGGTCTGTACGAATTTTCCATTAAAATAAAACATCATTCCAAGATATATACAGGAATTTACTATTTGTAGCTCTCTATTGTCGTAGAAGAATCTGGCACTTACTGGTTGCCATCTATTTCTAAATACTATAACTTGTATGTTCCACTTATGACAGTATTTCAATAATTTATCTAAAAGTTCTTGTAATAATTCTGGTGATTTTCCAAACAACTCAGTGTCATCCGCAAAAAGAATAAGATATATAAGAATATTATTCACATTAACGGTATCATCCCGCATATCAATATGAATGTCCTCAATCAAGTCAATGACGAAGAATAAAAATAAAAGAGGCGACAAGGGTTACCCTTGTTTGGGAGAAATCCGTTTGCGCCAAAAATGCGTCCTTTTGCGCCACAACTTTTTTCTTCCAATGCTACGTTTGCGCCACCTGCTTTAAAATTACATGGTATCATTTGCGCCAAAAATAAAACATACGATTGCGCCAATTAGAAGAAAAAATGACTTCCCACCACCTTTATTCTGACTTAGAACCGGTAGTTTACACGGCAAATGTTTCCTTTTCTGAAACATATCTTCTTCTTACTGTTGCTGCTTGGGTATACTTCCCAAATTATTGTATGTAGTTAGTAGCTTGTAACTTCACTTTATTGTCCAAAAAAAAAAAAAAAAAATAGAAGGATGAAATGCATAAAACAGTTCAATGTAATTCTTGTGGAATGCTTCTGCTCCATTACTGATACGTCTTGCGGTAGATACATGTAGTTTCAGCCCATACGCATGGTGTCATCAACATATGTGACTAAAATATAATCAGTAAATGCTTCTATGTGCGTCTCTTTTGGCATATCTTGTATTTAATATTCAGCAAAGCAATAAGTTTTCTTCTCCCTCTGTATATGGACTGTCTAATGCATTTTAAGTCATTTCTCTCCAGATGCTCATGAATCTACATGGTGAAATATCTCCGAACATATGATACTTTGTAAGCCAAAAATAAGAATAAATATATATTTATGATAGATATGTGCATGATGTGTACAGGTAAATTGGTGCAAATGAACTCCGAATATTGGCGCAATTGATACATTTGGAAAACAAAATTTGGCGCAAATGATACCATTGAAAAACAGTAATTGGCGCAAAGGGACTGCTGCCATAACTGCCCCTTTCTTTACCCCCATTAAATTTTCGAACGATTTGGATAAAATACCACCTGATCTAACACACATTTTAACAGAAGAATAGACAGATTTCACAATAGTAACAAATTTGGAGCTAATTCCACTTTTAAGGAGTTTATACATAAGTATTCTTCGGTCCAGCTTGTCAAACGCTTTACGGAAATCTACGAATGAACAGTACATATTTTGCTTTTGTTGAAGAGTATTAGTAATAATTCAATGTAATACAAATATTGCATCTATAGTAGATCGTCCGGGTCTGAAGCCAAATTGATTGTTGATGAGTTTTTCTTCTTCCTCTGACCACGACATTAAACGATTGGTTAAAATAGAAGTGTATAGTTTGGATAAAACACTAACTAAAACTATTGGTCTATATATAGTAAAGAAGATGTGGTATGATTGCCAATGAGACAACTATCCACAAAAGACCAAAATGACACAGACATTAACAACTATAGGTCACCGTACGGCCTTCAACAATGAGCAAAGCCCATACTGCATAGTCAGCTGTAATAGGCCCCGATAAGACAATGTAAAACAATTCAAACGAGAAAACTAACGGCCTTATTTATGTATAAAAATGAACGAAAAACAAATATGTAACACATAAACAAACGACAACCACTGAATTACAGGCTCCTGACTTGGGACAGGCACATACATAAATAATGTGGCGGGGTTAAACATGTTAGCGGGATCCCAACCCCCCCCCCCTAACCTGGGACAGTGTTATAACAGTACAACATAAGAACGAACTATAAAAAAAAACAGTTGAAAAAGGCTTTAACTCATCAGATGGACAAAAATACAAGTAGACGTGGCCGGGTACTTATACATCCCGACACAAAAAGACACAATGAACAGATCTGAGAGTACTCGCAGTTGTCTGACAGCTAGTTCAAAGCCACTAACAACTAATAAAAAAATCACATGCATCTAAGACTAAACTATCAATCCGTACACATCCAACATCCAATGGATTTAGTGTAAAGACGTCATAAACAGCCAGAGAAAAACATGACCTTGTGCAATGCCAAGTGACAGATATCGACAGATTGTAGATCCATGAATATGTATATGTATATAACATACTAGTAATATTTAGTTAGCTTTTAATTTACTGATAACAAAATCAATATTTATACCAATAAAAACAATATTCAATGATCTTATTACAGTGTTAAATAGGTAACCTTTTAGAATAAGTTTATTTAAAGGAGCGACAAGTTTACATGGATCATTTCTAAATTTCCGGGGAAGGTTAACAACATTTCCGTAAAAATGAGGATGTGCTATCCCGTTTGAAATAAGTTTTTTACAGGTACAACCAAACTTCAAAACCAAATCTTTATATCTATGGAAAAATTTAGTAAAGGTTTTAAGTAATTTATGGTAACGATATTCCTGGTTTAATAATTTACCAGTAATACATAGGTTGCGTTCGTTAACATCAAAAACGTCACAACAGACACGGGCATAGCGAACAAGTTGTGAAATATAAACACCGTAAGATGGTGCCAAAGGAACATCACCATCTAAAAATGGAAAATTAACAATAGGGAACGAAAAATCGTCTCTTTTGTCGTAAATTTTAGTGTGGAGTTTCCCATTCAAAACCGAAATATTTAAATCCAGGAAAGGACAGTCATTACCGAATAAATTTGATTTATTTAAAGTAAGTTCCTTGGGGTAAATTTCAGCGGAATATTGAGAAAATTCTTGATTATTTAACGAAAAAATATCATCAAGATAACGGTAAGTGTTGTTGAATTGATCAATTAAATGCAATTTCGACCGGTCTTTACTGAGTTTAGTCATAAACTGTGATCGTAACAGTACAAAAACAAGTCTGCTATTAAAGGGGCACAATTAGTTCCCTATAGTTGTTCGGATCTGATAAATCACCAGTTTTAGGAACCGCTATGACTAAACATTCTGTCCGGTGATCAGGATATATTCGAGATGAAAAAATAAAGTTAAACAAAATTTTCAGAATTGGTGCAAATAAGATCGGACAACAAGATAACATTTCGCTAATTATGCCATCATTTCCCGCACTCTTTCTTGACTTCATTTTATGTATTGCAGCTTTAATTTCATCCTCAGATATTTCAATGTCTAGGTCATTTATATTCAAATTAAAAAAAAAAAAAGAATTGTTCATAAGGTTTAAAACTTCGTCACATAAATCTGGTGGGTTATCTTCAAGGATAGATTCAAAGTGTTTTAACATTAATGCATTGTCTATTTTGCAACCAGTGTTTGTTTAATATTTATGAACCTTGGTCCAGAATTTCCTAGGTCTGTTTTCGCCACGTTACTCAAATTTCGCCTTTTCGCCGCTTGCAATTGAACTTTGCCGTTCGTTTCACCTTATTATAATTATTCCTTTCAGTTCCATACAATTGTCTATTTGTCTCTGTGGGGTGTCTAAAGAAGAAGTTGCGAGCACGATGGAACTGATCACGGGCATATGCACACTTTACATCAAACCATTCATTATCCGGTCTATCTGTATTTTACATCAAACCATTCATTATCCGGTCCATCTGTATTTTACATCAAACCATTCATTATCCGGTCTATCTGTATTTTACATCAAACCATTCATTATACGGTCTATCTGTATTTGTTTTATCTCGTATAAGAATCGAACGACCAAAAACTTTTAAAGCATTGTTATAGAAAATGTTTGAAACATCACTAACTGCAATATTCATATCATCCGCGTTCGAAATATTACTCACTAATGATGTTAAACTTTCTGTTTGTTGTTGTATCCTTTCAACAAAATCGTTTGTTTTACTATCGTCCCATATTAAAATATTTTGAGTCTTACGGTATACGTTTTTGGGCTTGCATCTGCTAAAAACGAGTTCAAAAAATAACGGTGCATGGTCGGAATGTTCTATGAGTTCTTAAACATTAAAATCCGACAATAGTTTGTAATCGTCTGGTGATAGGAGAAGATAGTCATTTACACTTTCGATATGCAAAATGTAAATTTCCCGTCTTGGGCATTTGAACGCAAACAAGAATTGCCAGTAAGGAATAATTAGATAAAAAAAAAAACAAAAAAAAACAACGATGAAAAACCTGTGCAGAGACAGAAAACCAACGTAATTAGAAATTGGGATATTGTTTTTTGTTTGCATTTATATAAAGTTAGGTAGCAATTAACAGTTAGGAAAAAATACTAAAATTTGCCCTTATGAATTTTACCAAGCTTTCTTGCAATATCAAGCTTACTGTTTGTCATATATGGGCATATGTTTGTATCATAATCTTCCATAGATTTTATATCCAGTATATAAAATGGTAAAATATAATTTCTTTTTGGTGTATCCATGGCAACAATCTGCATTTATTTGTTATAAAATATTGCAAAAAGGGGGGGGGAAGATGTCACATATTTCCCCAAAATTTGGCTAAAAGTATAATTTCAATCGATTGAAGTAATACCTTTTCTGAAACTGTGTACATATATCATTCAGCAAATCCAATGAAAATCATATGTCTTTCATCTCATTTTTTGTAAAATTGCGTCAAAAACTTCGTGTAGAAAAAGAGTGTTGGTAAACAGTACATTAATTTCTGGACCGATGGCCAGTCTAGCTATGAAAATACGGATTGTCAAACAGAAAACAGCCCATAAAACATGTAATAAATCATCTTGATGCACTTATAAACCATCTTTGACGGCTAAATTAGCACTCATCTGTCTAAAAATGAATTTTATTACACAATAGCTTTCCTATTTGAAAAATCCATAGGGGCCAAATTGCGAAACTAAACTCCTAACTGTGTATTGCTACCTTATGCCTTTTTTCCATCTTGAAAAAAACATAATTGAGAACGGAAATGGGGAATGTGTCAAAGAGACAACCATCCAATAAAGAGCAGAAAACAGCCCAAGGTCACCAATGAGTCTTCAACACAAGGAGAAAATCCCGCACCCGGAGTCGGGCTGTAGCTGGCCCTAAATTTGCAATTTTCAGACCTGTGTTTCACAACACAAAGTTAAAGATCGGGTGCACAAACATAAATGAGCACGAAGACTGACTTTGTCACTTACGGGCACCTACGATGTGAAAACAAAAATTATATATTTCATAAAATTATAAATTACAAATTGAGAACAAATTAGTTGTGCATCTTGCAGTACCCGAAAAATACCCACCAAGAAAAGCGTTGCATACATTTCAGTGAGAAAAATCATGCTAATTAAAAGAAAGTAAAAGAGGATTTTCCCTGGGTTTGGAGTTCGGTGCAAACAAAGGGTGGTGTGGTGAAGGGTATTGGTATGGAGAATACACACAGTGAATTTTCAGTTCAAAAGAATGCATGAAGCTGTTAGCAAATTGATGAGTTGGACGATCAGACAAATCAACACAACAAAATGCAATTACAAACGTTTAAGCATGTAGACAGACTTGTGAACATGTTCACAGACTGATGGACATGTAGACAGTCACACAGCTTGGTAAACAAATAGATCGACTGATAGCCGTGTCGACAGACTGTTGGACCTGAAGACACAGCTTGTTAGACATATAGACCGACTGATAGCCATGTCGACAGACTGTTGGACATGTAGACACAGCTTGGTAGACATATAAACCGACTGATAGTAATGTCGACGGACTGTTGGACATGTAGACACATCTCGGTAGACATATAGATCAACTGACAGTCGATTCGACAGACTGTTGGACATGAAGACACAGCTTGTTAGATATATGGACCGATATAGCCATGTGGACAGACTGTTGGGCATGAAGACAGACTAGTGGACACATAGACAGACCGATGGGGCCATGCAAATGTAGACGGACTAGTGAACAAAGACAGACTTGCGGAACATATCCAGACTGTTGAGAATGTAGTCAGACTATTATAAAGGACTGGTGAAAATAAAGACAAACTTGTAGACACATAGACAGAATGATGAACATATATAGACAAAAATGTGTTAATGTAAATTGACAAACAAATTATAGGGATGTCAAAATATCTGAATTTTAATACTCGGATACTCTGTCATGATACTCGAGTACTCGGATGAATCTTAAACGTCTATTGAAAAGTTGAGACTTTAGGTGGAATGCAGTGTTTTTGTTATTACCTTTCATAAACATATTAAGACAAATTTCTTACAAACCGCATGATAGCTTAATTGCTCTTATGTTTTTTTGGGTCAATTAAACAATGAATTATTATCGACCGCTGTTTCTACAAATAACCTATCATAATATCAATTATTGTTTGTTTACGTGTTCATGAACCCAGAGACATATATTACAATAATATGAATGAACAAAATTCCAATAAAATTAAAATTATTTGCATACAAAGTCCGACAAAGAAGACTACATTTTTATCATCTGTTACTGAGGAGTCGGTATTTTTTATATAACGACTTGTCCATTAATTTGTAAACAAAAGTATTGAACTTCAAATTATTTGTGCTTTTTCGTGTCGCTCAGTCTTACTTTTTTCTGTGTTTTATTTTACACAGAGTAATTAAATTATACATCTCATACCAATCACGTTTATATAGAAGTCTTGATTAACGAACAACGGTAAGTTTTACACTCGTGATGAGTTAATTATTAATCCATGAAAGTGTTGATCCGTGTATAACCACCGTTCAAATGTCTCTAATCAGTTGCGTAGGGTTCACCGTTTCTTATTAAGAAATATGATCTGGTCAACAGTTTCAGACGAAAGACTTTCTAGTTTTTGTTTCAAGTAGTGCACATAAAAACATTCACTCGGAAAAGAACGTTGATGGTACTTCTATAACAAATAGTAACCTAAGGAAAACATATTTATGTTGTTAAGGATGTACTTAGGTGAGGTTTTGGAATAAATGTCAAATGTTCGGACTCCTCGGTGTTTTTCATACGATACAATGTAAAATATTTTGCCCCATAACACCTATTTATCTTTTAACATGACTTAATAATTCATAAAATGTCATTTAACGAAATTTAAGCAGATTCTTGATTTTCTTTCTTTTGATTTGAGACCCAAATAATACCAATGCAAAATTTAGGTAAAAGTCCGAGTCAGCCTTTTCCCGCCATATTTTATAAATCAAATATCTCGAAAAGAAGCTCCATGACCTATCAATATTTTTAGCTTAGTTTGATCCTTTTCCAATACTCTTCCAGCTTAAAGTATCAATTTTGAATTCTTGATTTATTTAATTTTATCTTAGATCACCTAAGTACACCCTTAATTGTGTTTTTATGTATAACGAAGGGGATATTTCATCTGAACTAAAGTGAGTGGAAATGTGAAGAGAAATATTCCTCGGCGGAAAGATTGGCAATTGGGGGGGGGGGGGGTATATAACACGGGTAGTTCAGTGGTTGTCGTTGGTATGTGCCTGTCATGTTTGTTTTGCGGAATTGTTTTGTTATAAATAAGTCCGTTTGTTTGCAAGTATGAATTATTACATTTTACATGTAAATAAAATTGAGAAAGGAAATGGTGAATATGTCAAAGCGACAACCACCCGACCATAGAGCAAACAACATATGTAGTTGCCTTTTATAGCCGATTGTACAGAGGGCTCTGAATATTTCCAAAAACTATATAGAATTATGTATGATAGAACGTAGATTTTGGTATCATTTCAAAATAGAAAGTAAGTTTCCTGGATGCAATTTTTCTAGAATGAAGGAATAGCCCATTAAGACTCTTTCCTATATTTCTTGTTCAAATTAAGAACTATATAGCCAGTGAATAGTTTTAAAACTTTTAAAAAATGTTTTATTAAATTATGAGCTTAGTCCCACTTTAAAGCTGAAATCAAATTCTCCTGCTGCATGTACGTACTTTTTGTCACTGGCATATCTGTTCGTGTTTCGGCCTTAGCCAATAGTTCAAGGATTATTTTATTTAAGAATTGAATGCTTCTTTCTGTAAATTCATAGGGTTGACCGAAATACATCTTGTATGAAGTGCGGTCAACGCTTATACATGTACAACTCTACGAAATTACTTAAGAAGCATTCAAAACTATACTTAAACCTATTGATCTGAACATTTACTAAATGATACTGAAGGGACGTCCATGTGAATATTTGTTAGCGAGAAGTCTCTGCTAGGTACATAATTAATATATCACCCGAGACAGAGATGATATAAGAAAATTATTGTTCATGTGTGACACGTTTCCAGTCAACTTTTTAAAATTACCAGATGCCAGTGTGATAAAATCCACTAATATACCAGGCATAACATATGAATATATAAACTGTAATAATATTAAAAAATGATCGTTTTTTCAATAAACTCAAACTTGATCATTAAAAACTGTTTTTTTTTTTTCAAATGATCGCATTATACATTTCATTTCTATAAGTACTAATAAAAAAGGGTGGAGACTTTAGTGATGACAATGCAATTCATTTGCAGGTATGTTTTCTGTTAAGGCCTTTGAGTATGTCTAATGTCGCCTTTTCTTTTTTTTCCAGCAGGGCGCGACGCAGATTGAAGATTCGAAGGTATGTTTTCTGTTAAGGCCTTTGAGTATGTCTAATGTCGCCTTTTTTTTTTTTCTAGCAGGGCGCGACGCAGATTGAGGATTTTCAGGTATGTTTTCTGTTAAGACCTTTCTGTATGTCTAGTGGTGTCTTTTCTTTTTTTCTTGCAGGCGCGACGCAGATTGGAGATTCGCAGGTATGTTTTCTGTTAAGGCCTTTGTGTATGTCTAATGTCGCCTTTTCTTTTTTTCTAGCAGGGCGCGATGCAGATTGAGGATTTTCAGGTATGTTTTCTGTTAAGACTTTTGTGTATGTCTAATGCCGCCTTTTCTTTTTTTCTGGCAGGGCGCGACGCAGATTGGAGATTCAGGTATGTTTTCTGTTAAGGCCTTTGTGTATGTCTGATGTCGCCTTTTCTTTTTTTCTAGCAGGGCGCAACGCACATTGAAGATTCGAAGGTATGTTTTCTGTTAAGGCCGTTGTGTATGTCTAATGTCGCCTTTTCTTTTTTTCTAGCAGGGCGCGACGCAGATTGAGGATTTTCAGGTATGTTTTCTGTTAAGACCTTTGTGTATGTCTAATTTTGCCTTTTCTTTTTTTCTAGCAGGGCGCGACGCAGATTGAGGATTCCCAGGTATGTTTTCTGTTAAGACCTTTGTGTATGTCTAATTTCGCCTTTTCTTTTTTTCTAGCAGGGCGCGACGTAGATTGAGGATTCCCAGGTATGTTTTCTGTTAAGACCTTTTTATATGTCTAATGTTGTCTTTTTTTTTTTCTGGCAGGGCGCGTCGCAGATTGGAGATTTTCAGGTATGTTTTCTGTTAAGACCTTTGTGTATGTCTAATTTCGCCTTTTATTTTTTTCTAGCAGGGCACGACGCAGATTGAGGATTTTCAGGTATGTTTTCTGTTAAGGCCTTTGTGTATGTCTTATTTCGCCTTTTCTTTTATTCTAGCAGGGAACGACGCAGATTGAGGATTTTCAGGTATGTTTTCTGTTAAGACCTTTGTGTATGTCTAATGTTTCTTTTCTTTTTTTCAGGCAGGGCGCGACGCAGATTGAGGATTCCCAGGTATGTTTTCTGTTAAGACCTTTGTGTATGTCTAATTTCGCCTTTTCTTTTTTTCTAGCAGGGCGCGACGCAGATTGAGGATTTTCAGGTATGTTTTCTGTTATGACCTTTGTGTATGTCTAATTTTGCCTTTTCTTTTTTTCTAGCAGCGCGACGCAGATTGAGGATTTTCAGGTATGTTTTCTGTTAAGACCTTTGTGTATGTCTAATTTCGCCTTTTCTTTTTTTCTAGCAGGGCGCGACGCAGATTGAGGATTTTGAGGTATGTTTTCTGTTAAGACCTTTGTGTATGTCTAATGTTTCTTTTCTTTTTTTCTGGCAGGGCGCGTCGCAGATTGGAGATTTTCAGGTATGTTTTCTGTTAAGACCTTTGTGTATGTCTAATTTTGCCTTTACTTTTTTTCTAGCAGTGCGCGACGCAGATTGAGGATTCCCAGGTATGTTTTCTGTTAAGACCTTTGTGTATGTTTAATGTTGTCTTTTCTTTTTTTTTGGCAGGGCGCAACGCAGATTGAGGATTTTCAGGTATGTTTTCTGTTAAGACCTTTGTGTATGTCTAATTTCGCCTTTTCTTTCTTTCTAGCAGGGCGCGACGCAGATTGAGGATGCCCAGGTATGTTTTCTGTTAAGACCTTTGTGTATGTCTAATTTTGCCTTTTCTTTTTTTCTAGCAGGGCGCGACGCAAATTGAGGATTTTCAGGTATGTTTTCTGTTAAGACCTTTGTGTATGTCTAATTTCGCCTTTTTTTTTCTAGCAGGGCGCGACACAGATTGAGGATTTTAAGATATGTTTTCTGTTAAGACCTTTGTGTATGTCTAATGTTGTCTTTTCTTTTTTTCTGGCAGGGCGCGTCGCAGATTGGAGATTTTCAGGTATGTTTTCTGTTAAGACCTTTGTGTATGTCTAATTTCGCCTTTTCTTTTTTTCTAGCAGGGCGCGACGCAGATTGAGGATTCCTAGGTATGTTTTCTGTTAAGACCTTTGTGTATGTCTAATTTCGCCTTTTTTTTTTTCTAGCAGGGTGGATGCAGATTGAGGATTCCCAGGTATGTTTTCTGTTAAGACCTTGGTGTATGTCTAATTTCGCCTTTTCTTTTTACTAGCAGGGCGCGACGCAGATTGAGGATTCCCAGGTATGTTTTCTGTTAAGACCTTTGTGTATGTCTAATGTTGTCTTTTCTTTTTTTCTGGCAGGGCGCGTCGCAGATTGAGGATTTTCAGGTATGTTTTCTGTTAAGACCTTTGTGTATGTCTAATTTCGCCTTTTCTTTTTTTCGAGCAGGGCGAGACGCAGATTGAGGATTCCCAGGTATGTTTTCTGTTATGACCTTTGTGTATGTCTAATGTTGTCTTTTCTTTTTTTCTAGCAGGGCGCAACGCAGATTGGAGATTTTCAGGTATGTTTTCTGTTAGGACCTTTGTGTATGTCTAATTTCGCCTTTTCTTTCTTTCTAGCAGGGCGCGACGCAGATTGAGGATTCCCAGGTATGTTTTCTGTTAAGACCTTTGTGTATGTCTAATTTCGCCTTTTCTTTTTTTCTAGCAGGGCGCGACGCAGATTGAGGATTCCCAGGTATGTTTTCTGTTAAGACCTTTGTGTATGTCTAATTTCGCCTTTTTTTTTCTAGCAGGGCGCGACACAGATTGAGGATTTTAAGATATGTTTTCTGTTAAGACCTTTGTGTATGTCTAATGTTGTCTTTTCTTTTTTTCTGGCAGGGCGCGTCGCAGATTGGAGATTTTCAGGTATGTTTTCTGTTAAGACCTTTGTGTATGTCTAATTTCGCCTTTTCTTTTTTTCTAGCAGGGCGCGACGCAGATTGAGGATTCCTAGGTATGTTTTCTGTTAAGACCTTTGTGTATGTCTAATTTCGCCTTTTTTTTTTTTCTAGCAGGGTGGATGCAGATTGAGGATTCCCAGGTATGTTTTCTGTTAAGACCTTGGTGTATGTCTAATTTCGCCTTTTCTTTTTACTAGCAGGGCGCGACGCAGATTGAGGATTCCCAGGTATGTTTTCTGTTAAGACCTTTGTGTATGTCTAATGTTGTCTTTTCTTTTTTTCTGGCAGGGCGCGTCGCAGATTGAGGATTTTCAGGTATGTTTTCTGTTAAGACCTTTGTGTATGTCTAATTTCGCCTTTTCTTTTTTTCGAGCAGGGCGAGACGCAGATTGAGGATTCCCAGGTATGTTTTCTGTTATGACCTTTGTGTATGTCTAATGTTGTCTTTTCTTTTTTTCTAGCAGGGCGCAACGCAGATTGGAGATTTTCAGGTATGTTTTCTGTTAGGACCTTTGTGTATGTCTAATTTCGCCTTTTCTTTCTTTCTAGCAGGGCGCGACGCAGATTGAGGATTCCCAGGTATGTTTTCTGTTAAGACCTTTGTGTATGTCTAATTTCGCCTTTTCTTTTTTTCTAGCAGGGCGCGACGCAGATTGAGGATTCCCAGGTATGTTTTCTGTTAAGACCTCTGTGTATGTCCAATTTTGCCTTTTCTTTTTTTCTAGCAGGGCGTGACGCAGATTGAGGATTTTCAGGTATGTTTTCTGTTAAGACCTCTGTGTATGTCTAATGTTGTCTTTTCTTTTTTTCTGGCAGGGCGCGTCGCAGATTGGAGATTTTCAGGTATGTTTTCTGTTAAGACCTTTGTGTATGTCTAATTTTGCCTTTTCTTTTTTTCTAGCAGGGCGCTACGCAGATTGAGGATTCCCAGGTATGTTTTCTGTTAAGACCTTTGTGTATGTCTAATTTCACCTTTTCTTTTTACTAGCAGGGCGCGACGCAGATTGAGGATTCCCAGGTATGTTTTCTGTTAAGACCTTTGTGTATGTCTAATGTTGTCTTTTCTTTTTTTCTGGCAGGGCGCGTCGCAGATTGAGGATTTTCAGGTATGTTTTCTGTTAAGACCTTTGTGTATGTCTAATTTCGCCTTTTCTTTTTTTGGAGCAGGGCGCGACGCAGATTGAGGATTCCCAGGTATGTTTTCTGTTATGACCTTTGTGTATGTCTAATGTTGTCTTTTCTTTTTTTTTGGCAGGGCGCGACGCAGATTGGAGATTTTCAGGTATGTTTTCTGTTAAGACCTTTGTGTATGTCTAATTTCGCCTTTTCTTTCTTTCTAGCAGGGCGCGACGCAGATTGAGGATTCCCAGGTATGTTTTCTGTTAAGACCTTTGTGTATGTTTAATGTTGTCTTTTCTTTTTTTTTTGGCAGGGCGCGACGCAGATTGAGGATTTTCAGGTATGTTTTCTGTTAAGACCTGTGTGTATGTCTAATTTCGCCTTTTCTTTTTTTCTAGCAGGGCGCGACGCAGATTGAGGATTTGAGGTATGTTTTCTGTTAAGACCTTTGTGTATGTCTAATGTTTCTTTTCTTTTTTTCTGGCAGGGCGCGTCGCAGATTGGAGATTTTCAGGTATGTTTTCTGTTAAGACCTTTGTGTATGTCTAATTTTGCCTTTACTTTTTTTCTAGCAGGGCGCGACGCAGATTGAGGATTCCCAGGTATGTTTTCTGTTAAGACCTTTGTGTATGTCTAATTTTGCCTTTTCTTTTTTTCTAGCAGGGCTTGATGCAGATTGAGGATTCCCAGGTATGTTTTCTGTTAAGACCTTTGTGTATGTCTAATTATGTCTTTTCTTTTTTTCTTGCAGGGCGCGTCGCAGATTGGAGATTTTCAGGTATGTTTTTTCTTAAGACCTTTGTGTATGTCTAATTTCGCCTTTTTTTTTTTCTAGCAGGGTGGACGCAGATTGAGGATTCCCAGGTATGTTTTCTGTTAAGACCTTTGTGTATGTCTAATTTTGCCTTTACTTTTTTTCTAGCAGTGCGCGACGCAGATTGAGGATTCCCAGGTATGTTTTCTGTTTAGACCTTTGTGTATGTTTAATGTCTTTTTTTTTTTTTTTTTTGGCAGGGCGCGACGCAGATTGGAGATTTTCAGGTATGTTTTCTGTTAAGACCTTTGTGTATGTCTAATTTCGCCTTTTCTTTCTTTCTAGCAGGGCGCGACGCAGATTGAGGATTCCCAGGTATGTTTTCTGTTAAGACCTTTGTGTATGTTTAATGTTGTCTTTTCTTTTTTTTTGGCAGGGCGCAACGCAGATTGAGGATTTTCAGGTATGTTTTCTGTTAAGACCTTTGTGTATGTCTAATTTCGCCTTTTCTTTCTTTCTAGCAGGGCGCGACGCAGATTGAGGATTCCCAGGTATGTTTTCTGTTAAGACCTTTGTGTATGTCTAATTTCGCCTTTTCTTTTTTTCTAGCAGGGCGCGACGCAAATTGAGGATTTTCAGGTATGTTTTCTGTTAAGACCTTTGTGTATGTCTAATTTCGCCTTTTTTTTTTCTAGCAGGGCGCGACGCAGATTGAGGATTTTGAGATATGTTTTCTGTTAAGACCTTTGTGTATGTCTAATTTCGCCTTTTCTTTTTTTCTAGCAGGGCGCGACGCAGATTGAGGATTCCCAGGTATGTTTTCTGTTAAGACCTTTGTGTATGTCTAATGTTGTCTTTTCTTTTTTTCTGGCAGGGCGCGTCGCAGATTGGAGATTTTCAGGTATGTTTTCTGTTAAGACCTTTGTGTATGTCTAATTTCGCCTTTTCTTTTTTTCTAGCAGGGTGCGACGCAGATTGAGGATTCCTAGGTATGTTTTCTGTTAAGACCTTTGTGTATGTCTAATTTCGCCTTTTTTTTTTTCTAGCAGGGTGGATGCAGATTGAGGATTCCCAGGTATGTTTTCTGTTAAGACCTTTGTGTATGTCTAATTTCGCCTTTTCTTTTTACTAGCAGGGCGCGATGCAGATTGAGGATTCCCAGGTATGTTTTCTGTTATGACCTTTGTGTATGTCTAATTTCGCCTTTTCTTTTTTTCGAGCAGGGCGCGACGCAGATTGAGGATTCCCAGGTATGTTTTCTGTTATGACCTTTGTGTATGTCTAATGTTGTCTTTTCTTTTTTTTTGGCAGGGCGCGACGCAGATTGGAGATTTTCAGGTATGTTTTCTGTTAAGACCTTTGTGTATGTCTAATTTCGCCTTTTCTTTCTTTCTAGCAGGGCGCGACGCAGATTGAGGATTCCCAGGTATGTTTTCTGTTAAGACCTTTGTGTATGTCTAATTTCGCCTTTTCTTTTTTTCTAGCAGGGCGCGACGCAGATTGAGGATTTTGAGATATGTTTTCTGTTAAGACCTTTGTGTATGTCTAATTTCGCCTTTTCTTTTTTTCTAGCAGGGCGCGACGCAGATTGAGGATTCCTAGGTATGTTTTCTGTTAAGACCTTTGTGTAAGTCTAATTTCGCCTTTTTTTTTCTAGCAGGGTGGATGCAGATTGAGGATTCCCAGGTATGTTTTCTGTTAAGACCTTTGTGTATGTCTAATTTCGCCTTTTCTTTTTACTAGCAGGGCGCGACGCAGATTGAGGATTCCCAGGTATGTTTTCTGTTAAGACCTTTGTGTATGTCTAATGTTGTCTTTTCTTTTTTTCTGGCAGGGCGCGTCGCAGATTGAGGATTTTCAGGTATGTTTTCTGTTAAGACCTTTGTGTATGTCTAATTTCGCCTTTTCTTTTTTTCGAGCAGGGCGCGACGCAGATTGAGGATTCCCAGGTATGTTTTCTGTTATGACCTTTGTGTATGTCTAATGTTGTCTTTTCTTTTTTTTTGGCAGGGCGCGACGCAGATTGGAGATTTTCAGGTATGTTTTCTGTTAAGACCTTTGTGTATGTCTAATTTCGCCTTTTCTTTCTTTCTAGCAGGGCGCGACGCAGATTGAGGATTCCCAGGTATGTTTTCTGTTAAGACCTTTGTGTATGTTTAATGTTGTCTTTTCTTTTTTTTTGGCAGGGCGCGACGCAGATTGAGGATTTTCAGGTATGTTTTCTGTTAAGACCTTTGTGTATGTCTAATTTCGCCTTTTCTTTCTTTCTAGCAGGGCGCGACGCAGATTCAGGATTCCCAGGTATGTTTTCTGTTAAGACCTTTGTGTATGTCTAATTTTGCCTTTTCTTTTTTTCTAGCAGGGCGCGACGCAGATTGAGGATTTTCAGGTATGTTTTCTGTTAAGACCTTTGTGTATGTCTAATTTTGCCTTTTCTTTTTTTCTAGCAGGGCGCGACGCAGATTGAGGATTTTGAGGTATGTTTTCTGTTAAGACCTTTGTGTATGTCTAATGTTTCTTTTCTTTATTTCTGGCAGGGCGCGTCGCAGATTGGAGATTTTCAGGTATGTTTTCTGTTAAGACCTTTGTGTATGTCTAATTTTGCCTTTACTTTTTTTCTAGCAGGGCGCGACGCAGATTGAGGATTCCCAGGTATGTTTTCTGTTAAGACCTTTGTGTATGTCTAATTTTGCCTTTTCTTTTTTTCTAGCAGGGCGCGACGCAGATTGAGGATTTTCAGGTATGTTTTCTGTTAAGACCTTTGTGTATGTCTAATTTCGGCTTTTCTTTTTTTCTAGCAGGGCGCGACGCAGATTGAGGATTTTGAGGTATGTTTTCTGTTAAGACCTTTGTGTATGTCTAATGTTTCTTTTCTTTATTTCTGGCAGGGCGCGTCGCAGATTGGAGATTTTCAGGTATGTTTTCTGTTAAGACCTTTGTGTATGTCTAATTTTGCCTTTACTTTTTTTCTAGCAGGGCGCGACGCAGATTGAGGATTCCCAGGTATGTTTTCTGTTAAGACCTTTGTGTATGTCTAATTTTGCCATTTCTTTTTTTCTAGCAGGACTTGATGCAGATTGAGGATTCCCAGGTATGTTTTCTGTTAAGACCTTTGTGTATGTCTAATTATGTCTTTTTTTTTTTTTTTTTGGCAGGGAGCGACGCAGATTGGAGATTTTCAGGTATGTTTTCTGTTAAGACCTTTGTGTATGTCTAATTTCGCCTTTTCTTTCTTTCTAGCAGGGCGCGACGCAGATTGAGGATTCCCAGGTATGTTTTCTGTTAAGACCTTTGTGTATGTTTAATGTTGTCTTTTCTTTTTTTTTTGGCAGGGCGCAACGCAGATTGAGGATTTTCAGGTATGTTTTCTGTTAAGACCTTTGTGTATGTCTAATTTCGCCTTTTCTTTCTTTCTAGCAGGGCGCGACGCAGATTGAGGATTCCCAGGTATGTTTTCTGTTAAGACCTTTGTGTATGTCTAATTTCGCCTTTTCTTTTTTTCTAGCAGGGCGCGACGCAAATTGAGGATTTTCAGGTATGTTTTCTGTTAAGACCTTTGTGTATGTCTAATTTCGCCTTTTTTTTCTAGCAGGGCGCGACGCAGATTGAGGATTTTGAGATATGTTTTCTGTTAAGACCTTTGTGTATGTCTAATTTCGCCTTTTCTTTTTTTCTAGCAGGGCACGACGCAGATTGAGGATTCCCAGGTATGTTTTCTGTTAAGACCTTTGTGTATGTCTAATGTTGTCTTTTCTTTTTTTCTGGCAGGGCGCGTCGCAGATTGGAGATTTTCAGGTATGTTTTCTGTTAAGACCTTTGTGTATGTCTAATTTCGCCTTTTCTTTTTTTCTAGCAGGGTGCGACGCAGATTGAGGATTCCTAGGTATATTTTCTGTTAAGACCTTTGTGTATGTCTAATTTCGCCTTTTTTTTTTTCTAGCAGGGTGGATGCAGATTGAGGATTCCCAGGTATGTTTTCTGTTAAGACCTTTGTGTATGTCTAATTTCGCCTTTTCTTTTTACTAGCAGGGCGCGACGCAGATTGAGGATTCCCAGGTATGTTTTCTGTTAAGACCTTTGTGTATGTCTAATGTTGTCTTTTCTTTTTTTTTGGCAGGGCGCGTTGCAGATTGAGGATTTTCAGGTATGTTTTCTGTTAAGACCTTTGTGTATGTCTAATTTCGCCTTTTCTTTTTTTCGAGCAGGGCGCGACGCAGATTGAGGATTCCCAGGTATGTTTTCTGTTATGACCTTTGTGTATGTCTAATGTTGTCTTTTCTTTTTTTTTGGCAGGGCGCGACGCAGATTGGAGATTTTCAGGTATGTTTTCTGTTAAGACCTTTGTGTATGTCTAATTTCGCCTTTTCTTTCTTTCTAGCAGGGCGCGACGCAGATTGAGGATTCCCAGGTATGTTTTCTGTTAAGACCTTTGTGTATGTTTAATGTTGTCTTTTCTTTTTTTTTGGCAGGGCGCGACGCAGATTGAGGATTTTCAGGTATGTTTTCTGTTAAGACCTTTGTGTATGTCTAATTTCGCCTTTTCTTTTTTTCGAGCAGGGCGCGACGCAGATTGAGGATTCCCAGGTATGTTTTCTGTTATGACCTTTGTGTATGTCTAATGTTGTCTTTTCTTTTTTTTTGGCAGGGCGCGACGCAGATTGGAGATTTTCAGGTATGTTTTCTGTTAAGACCTTTGTGTATGTCTAATTTCGCCTTTTCTTTGTTTCTAGCAGGGCGCGACGCAGATTGAGGATTCCCAGGTATGTTTTCTGTTAAGACCTTTGTGTATGTTTAATGTTGTCTTTTCTTTTTTTTTGGCAGGGCGCGACGCAGATTGAGGATTTTCAGGTATGTTTTCTGTTAAGACCTTTGTGTATGTCTAATTTCGCCTTTTCTTTCTTTCTAGCAGGGCGCGACGCAGATTGAGGATTCCCAGGTATGTTTTCTGTTAAGACCTTTGTGTATGTCTAATTTTGCCTTTTCTTTTTTTCTAGCAGGGCGCGACGCAGATTGAGGATTTTCAGGTATGTTTTCTGTTAAGACCTTTGTGTATGTCTAATTTCGCCTTTTCTTTTTTTCTAGCAGGGCGCGACGCAGATTGAGGATTTTGAGGTATGTTTTCTGTTAAGACCTTTGTGTATGTCTAATGTTTCTTTTCTTTATTTCTGGCAGGGCGCGTCGCAGATTGGAGATTTTCAGGTATGTTTTCTGTTAAGACCTTTGTGTATGTCTAATTTTGCCTTTACTTTTTTTCTAGCAGGGCGCGATGCAGATTGAGGATTCCCAGGTATGTTTTCTGTTAAGACCTTTGTGTATGTCTAATTTTGCCTTTTCTTTTTTTCTAGCAGGGCGCGACGCAGATTGAGGATTTTGAGATATGTTTTCTGTTAAGACCTTTGTGTATGTCTAATTTCGCCTTTTCTTTTTTTCTAGCAGGGCACGACGCAGATTGAGGATTCCCAGGTATGTTTTCTGTTAAGACCTTTGTGTATGTCTAATGTTGTCTTTTCTTTTTTTCTGGCAGGGCGCGTCGCAGATTGGAGATTTTCAGGTATGTTTTCTGTTAAGACCTTTGTGTATGTCTAATTTCGCCTTTTCTTTTTTTCTAGCAGGGTGCGACGCAGATTGAGGATTTTCAGGTATGTTTTCTGTTAAGACCTTTGTGTATGTCTAATTTCGCCTTTTTTTTTTCTAGCAGGGTGGATGCAGATTGAGGATTCCCAGGTATGTTTTCTGTTAAGACCTTTGTGTATGTCTAATTTCGCCTTTTCTTTTTACTAGCAGGGCGCGACGCAGATTGAGGATTCCCAGGTATGTTTTCTGTTAAGACCTTTGTGTATGTCTAATGTTGTCTTTTCTTTTTTTCTGGCAGGGCGCGACGCAGATTGAGGATTTTCAGGTATGTTTTCTGTTAAGACCTTTGTGTATGTCTAATTTCGCCTTTTCTTTTTTTCGAGCAGGGCGCGACGCAGATTGAGGATTCCCAGGTATGTTTTCTGTTATGACCTTTGTGTATGTCTAATGTTGTCTTTTCTTTTTTTTTGGCAGGGCGTGACGCAGATTGGAGATTTTCAGGTATGTTTTCTGTTAAGACCTTTGTGTATGTCTAATTTCGCCTTTTCTTTCTTTCTAGCAGGGCGCGACGCAGATTGAGGATTCCCAGGTATGTTTTCTGTTAAGACCTTTGTGTATGTTTAATGTTGTCTTTTCTTTTTTTTTGGCAGGGCGCGACGCAGATTGAGGATTTTCAGGTATGTTTTCTGTTAAGACCTTTGTGTATGTCTAGTTTCGCCTTTTCTTTCTTTCTAGCAGAGCGCGACGCAGATTGAGAATTCCCAGGTATGTTTTCTGTTAAGACCTTTGTGTATGTCTAATTTTGCCTTTTCTTTTTTTCTAGCAGGGCGCGACGCAGATTGAGGATTTTCAGGTATGTTTTCTGTTAAGACCTCTGTGTATGTCTAATTTCGGCTTTTCTTTTTTTCTAGCAGGGCGCGACGCAGATTGAGGATTTTAAGGTATGTTTTCTGTTAAGACCTTTGTGTATGTCTAATTTCGGCTTTTCTTTTTTTCTAGCAGGGCGCGACGCAGATTGAGGATTTTAAGGTATGTTTTCTGTTAAGACCTTTGTGTATGTCTAATGTTTCTTTTCTTTATTTCTGGCAGGGCGCGTCGCAGATTGGAGATTTTCAGGTATGTTTTCTGTTAAGACCTTTGTGTATGTCTAATTTTGCCTTTACTTTTTTTCTAGCAGGGCGCGACGCAGATTGAGGATTCCCAGGTATGTTTTCTGTTAAGACCTTTGTGTATGTCTAATTTTGCCTTTTCTTTTTTTCTAGCAGGGCTTGATGCAGATTGAGGATTCCCAGGTATGTTTTCTGTTAAGACCTTTGTGTATGTCTAATTATGTCTTTTCTTTTTTTCTTGCAGGGCGCGTTGCAGATTGGAGATTTTCAGGTATGTTTTCTGTTAAGACCTTTGTGTATGTCTAATTTCGCCTTTTCTTCTTTTCGAGCACGGCGTGACGCAGATTGAGGATTTTCAGGTAAGTTTTCTGTTAAGACCTTTGTGTATCTCTAATGTTGTCTTTTTTTTTTCTGGCAGGGCGCGTCGCAGATTGGAGATTTTCAGGTATGTTTTCTGTTAAGACCTTTGTGTATGTCTAATTTCGCCTTTTCTTTTTATCTAGCAGGGTGCGACGCAGATTGAGGATTCCCAGGTATGTTTTCTGTTAAGACCTTCGTGTATGTCTAATTTCGCCTTTTCTTTTTTTTTAGCAGGGCGCGACGCAGATTGAGAATTCCCAGGTATGTTTTCTGTTAAGACCTTTGTGTATGTTTAATGTTGTCTTTTTTTTTTCTGGAAGGGCGCGTCGCAGATTGGAGATTTTCAGGTATGTTTTTTGTTAAGACCTTTGTGTATGTCTAATTTGGCCTTTTCTTTTTTTCGAGCAGGGCGCGACGCAGATTCAGGATTCACAGGTATGTTTTCTGTTAAAACCTTTGTGTATGTTTAATGTTGTCTTTTCTTTTTTTCTGGCAGGGCGCGACGCAGATTGGAGATTTTCAGGTATGTTTTCTGTTAAGACCTTTGTGTATGTCTAATTTCGACTTTTCTTTCTTTCTAGCAGGGCGCGACGCAGATTGAGGATTCCCAGGTATGTTTTCTGTTAAGACCTTTGTGTATGTCTAATTTCGCCTTTTCTTTTTTTCTAGCAGGGCGCGACGCAGATTGAGGATTTTCAGGTATGTTTTCTGTTAAGGCCTTTGTGTATGTCTTATTTCGCTTTTTCTTTTTTTCTAGCAGGGCGCGACGCAGATTGAGGATTTTCAGGTATGTTTTCTGTTAAGACCTTTGTGTATGTTTAATGTTTCTTTTCTTTTTTTCTGGCAGGGCGCGTCGCAGATTGGAGATTTTCAGGTATGTTTTCTGTTAAGACCTTTGTGTATGTCTAATTTCGCCTTTACTTTTTTTCTAACAGGGCGCGACGCAGATTGAGGATTCCCAGGTATGTTTTCTGTTAAGACCTTTGTGTATGTCTAATTTCGCCTTTTCTTTTTTTCTAGCAGGGCGCGACGCAGATTGAGGCTTTTCAGGTATGTTTTCTTTTAAGGCCTTTGTGTATGTCTTATTTTGCCTTTTCTTTTTTTCTAGCAGGGCGCGACGCAGATTGAGGATTTTCAGGTATGTTTTCTGTTAAGACCTTTGTGTATGTCTGATTTCGCCTTTTCTTTTTTTCTAGCAGGGCACGACGCAGATTGAGGATTCCCAGGTATGTTTTCTGTTAAGACCTTTTTGTATGTTTAATGTTGTCTTTTTTTTTTTTTTGGGAGGGCGCGACGCAGATTGGAGATTTTCAGGTATGTTTTCTGTTAAAACCTTTGTGTATGTCTAATTTCGTCTTTTCTTTCTTTCTAGCAGGGCGCGACGCAGATTGAGGATTCCCAGGTATGTTTTCTGTTAAGACCTTTGTAAATGTTTAATGTTGTCTTTTCTTTTTTTTTGGCAGGGCGCAACACAGATTGAGGATTTTCAGGTATGTTTTCTGTTAAGACCTTTGTGTATGTCTAATTTCGCCTTTTCTTTCTTTCTAGCAGGGCGCGACGCAGATTGAGGATTCCCAGGTATGTTTTCTGTTAAGACCTTTGTGTATGTCTAATTTCGCCTTTTCTTTTTTTCTAGCAGGGCGCGACGCAAATTGAGGATTTTCAGGTATGTTTTCTGTTAAGACCTTTGTGTATGTCTAATGTTTCTTTTCTTTTTTTCTGGCAGGGCGCGGCGCAGATTGAGGATTTTCAGGTGTTTTCTGTTAAGACCTTTGTGTATGTCTAATGTTGTCTTTTCTTTTTTTCTAGCAGGGCGCGACGCAGATTGAGGATTTTCAGGTATGTTTTCTGTTAAGTCCTTTGTGTATGTCGAATTTCGCCTTTTCTTTTTTTGTAGCAGGGCGCGACGCAGATTGAGGATTTTCAGGTATGTTTTCTGTTAAGACCTTTGTGTATGTCTAATTATGTCTTTTCTTTTTTTCTTGCAGGGCGCGTCGCAGATTGGAGATTTTCAGGTATGTTTTCTGTTAAGACCTTTGTGTATGTCTAATTTCGCCTTTTTTTTTTTCTAGCAGGGTGGACGCAGATTGAGGATTCCCTAGTATGTTTTCTGTTAAGACCTTTGTGTATGTCTAATTTCGCCTTTTCTTTTTACTAGCAGGGCGCGACGCAGATTGAGCATTCCCAGGTATGTTTTCTGTTAAGACCTTTGTGTATGTCTAATTATGTCTTTTCTTTTTTTCTTGCAGGGCGCGTCGCAGATTGGAGATTTTCAGGTATGTTTTCTGTTAAAACCTTTGTGTATGTCTAATTTCGCCTTTTCTATTTTTCTAGCAGGGCGCGACGCAGATTGAGGATTTTGAGGTATGTTTTCTGTTAAGACCTTTGTGTATGTCTAATGTTTCTTTTCTTTTTTTCTGGCAGGGCGCGTCGCAGATTGGAGATTTTCAGGTATGTTTTCTGTTAAGACCTTTGTGTATGTCTAATTTTGCCTTTACTTTTTTTCTAGCAGGGCGCGACGCAGATTGAGGATTCCCAGGTATGTTTTCTGTTAAGACCTTTGTGTATGTCTAATTTTGCCTTTTCTTTTTTTCTAGCAGGGCTTGATGCAGATTGAGGATTCCCAGGTATGTTTTCTGTTAAGACCTTTGTGTATGTCTAATTATGTCTTTTCTTTTTTTCTTGCAGGGCACGTCGCAGATTGGAGATTTTCAGGTATGTTTTCTGTTAAGACCTTTGTGTATGTCTAATTTCGCCTTTTTTTTTTTCTAGCAGGGTGGACGCAGATTGAGGATTCCCAGGTATGTTTTCTGTTAAGACCTTTGTGTATGTCTAATTTCGCCTTTTCTTTTTACTAGCAGGGCGCGACGCAGATTGAGGATTCCCAGGTATGTTTTCTGTTAAGACCTTTGTGTATGTCTAATTTCGCCTTTTTTTTTTCTAGCAGGGTGGACGCAGATTGAGGATTCCCAGGTATGTTTTCTGTTATGACCTTTGTGTATGTCTAATGTTGTCTTTTCTTTTTTTTTGGCAGGGCGCGACGCAGATTGGAGATTTTCAGGAATGTTTTCTGTTAAGACCTTTGTGTATGTCTAATTTCGCCTTTTCTTTCTTTCTAGCAGGGCGCGACGCAGATTGAGGATTCCCAGGTATGTTTTCTGTTAAGACCTTTGTTTATGTTTAATGTTGTCTTTTCTTTTTTTTTGGCAGGGCGCAACACAGATTGAGGATTTTCAGGTATGTTTTCTGTTAAGACCTTTGTGTATGTCTAATTTCGCCTTTTCTTTCTTTCTAGCAGGGCGCGACGCAGATTGAGGATTCCCAGGTATGTTTTCTGTTAAGACCTTTGTGTATGTCTAATTTTGCCTTTTCTTTTTTTCTAGCAGGGCGCGACGCAAATTGAGGATTTTCAGGTATGTTTTCTGTTAAGACCTTTGTGTATGTCTAATGTTTCTTTTCTTTTTTTCTGGCAGGGCGCGGCGCAGATTGAGGATTTTCAGGTGTTTTCTGTTAAGACCTTTGTGTATGTCTAATTTTGCCTTTACTTTTTTTCTAGCAGGGCGCGACGCAGATTGAGGATTCCCAGGTATGTTTTCTGTTAAGGCCTTTGTGTATGTCTAATTTTGCCTTTTCTTTTTTTCTAGCAGGGCGCGGCGCAGATTGAGGATTTTCAGGTGTTTTCTGTTAAGACCTTTGTGTATGTCTAATGTTGTCTTTTCTTTTTTTCTGGCAGGGCGCGTCGCAGATTGAGGATTTTCAGGTATGTTTTCTGTTAAGACCTTTGTGTATGTCTAATTTCGCCTTTTCTTTTTTTCTAGCAGGGCGCGACGCAGATTGAGGATTTTGAGGTATGTTTTCTGTTAAGACCTTTGTGTATGTCTAATGTTTCTTTTCTTTTTTTCTGGCAGGGCGCGTCGCAGATTGGAGATTTTCAGGTATGTTTTCTGTTAAGACCTTTGTGTATGTCTAATTTTGCCTTTACTTTTTTTCTAGCAGGGCGCGACGCAGATTGAGGATTCCCAGGTATGTTTTCTGTTAAGACCTTTGTGGATGTCTAATTTTGCCTTTTCTTTTTTTCTAGCAGGGCTTGATGCAGATTGAGGATTCCCAGGTATGTTTTCTGTTAAGACCTTTGTGTATGTCTAATTATGTCTTTTCTTTTTTTCTTGCAGGGCGCGTCGCAGATTGGAGATTTTCAGGTATGTTTTCTGTTAAGACCTTTGTGTATGTCTAATTTCGCCTTTTTTTTCTAGCAGGGTGGACGCAGACTGAGGATTCCCAGGTATGTTTTCTGTTAAGACCTTTGTGTATGTCTAATTTCGCCTTTTCTTTCTTTCTAGCAGGGCGCGACGCAGATTGAGGATTCCCAGGTATGTTTTCTGTTAAGACCTTTGTGTATGTCTAATGTTGTCTTTTCTTTTTTTCTGGCAGGGCGCGTCGCAGATTGAGGATTTTCAGGTATGTTTTCTGTTAAGACCTTTGTGTATGTCTAATTTCGCCTTTTCTTTCTTTCTAGCAGGGCGCGACGCAGATTGAGGATTCCCAGGTATGTTTTCTGTTAAGACCTTTGTGTATGTCTAATGTTGTCTTTTCTTTTTTTCTGGCAGGGCGCGTCGCAGATTGAGGATTTTCAGGTATGTTTTCTGTTAAGACCTTTGTGTATGTCTAATTTCGCCTTTTCTTTTTTTCTAGCAGGGCGCGACGCAGATTGAGGATTTTGAGGTATGTTTTCTGTTAAGACCTTTGTGTATGTCTAATGTTTCTTTTCTTTTTTTCTGGCAGGGCGCGTCGCAGATTGGAGATTTTCAGGTATGTTTTCTGTTAAGACCTTTGTGTATGTCTAATTTTGCCTTTACTTTTTTTCTAGCAGGGCGCGACGCAGATTGAGGATTCCCAGGTATGTTTTCTGTTAAGACCTTTGTGTATGTCTAATTTCGCCTTTTCCTTTTTTTCTAGCAGGGCTTGATGCAGATTGAGGATTCCCAGGTATGTTTTCTGTTAAGACCTTTGTGTATGTCTAATTATGTCTTTTCTTTTTTTCTTGCAGGGCGCGTCGCAGATTGGAGATTTTCAGGTATGTTTTCTGTTAAGACCTTTGTGTATGTCTAATTTCGCCTTTTTTTTTTTCTAGCAGGGAGGACGCAGATTGAGGATTCCCAGGTATGTTTTCTGTTAAGACCTTTGTGTATGTCTAATTTCGCCTTTTCTTTTTACTAGCAAGGCGCGACGCAGATTGAGGATTCCCAGGTATGTTTTCTGTTAAGACCTTTGTGTATGTCTAATGTTGTCTTTTCTTTTTTTCTGGCAGGGCGCGTCGCAGATTGAGGATTTTCAGGTATGTTTTCTGTTAAGACCTTTGTGTATGTCTAATTTCGCCTTTTCTTTTTTTCGAGCAGGGCGCGACGCAGATTGAGGATTCCCAGGTATGTTTTCTGTTATGACCTTTGTGTATGTCTAATGTTGTCTTTTCTTATTTTTTGGCAGGGCGCGACGCAGATTGGAGATTTTCAGGTATGTTTTCTGTTAAGACCTTTGTGTATGTCTAATTTCGCCTTTTCTTTCTTTCTAGCAGGGCGCGACGCAGATTGAGGATTCCCAGGTATGTTTTCTGTTAAGACCTTTGTGTATGTCTAATTTTGCCTTTACTTTTTTTCTAGCAGGGCGCGACGCAGATTGAGGATTTTCAGGTATGTTTTCTGTTAAGACCTTTGTGTATGTCTAATTTCGGCTTTTCTTTTTTTCTAGCAGGGCGCGACGCAGATTGAGGATTTTGAGGTATGTTTTCTGTTAAGACCTTTGTGTATGTCTAATGTTTCTTTTCTTTTTTTCTGGCAGGGCGCGTCGCAGATTGGAGATTTTCAGGTATGTTTTCTGTTAAGACCTTTGTGTATGTCTAATTTTGCCTTTACTTTTTTTCTAGCAGGGCGCGACTCAGATTGAGGATTCCCAGGTATGTTTTCTGTTAAGGCCTTTGTGTATGTCTAATTTTGCCTTTTCTTTTTTTCTAGCAGGGCTTGATGCAGATTGAGGGTTCCCAGGTATGTTTTCTGTTAAGACCTTTGTGTATGTGTAATTTCGCCTTTTCTTCTTTTCGAGCACGGCGTGACGCAGATTGAGGATTTTCAGGTATGTTTTCTGTTAAGACCTTTGTGTATCTCTAATGTTGTGTTTTTTTTTTCTGGCAGGGCGCGTCGCAGATTGGAGATTTTCAGGTATGTTTTCTGTTAAGACCTTTGTGTATGTCTAATTTCGCCTTTTCTTTTTTTCTAGCAGGGTGCGACACAGATTGAGGATTCCCAGGTATGTTTTCTGTTAAGACCTTCGTGTATGTCTAATTTCGCCTTTTCTTTTTTTTTAGCAGGGCGCGACGCAGATTGAGAATTCCCAGGTATGTTTTCTGTTAAGACCTTTGTGTATGTTTAATGTTTCTTTTCTTTTTTTCTGGCAGGGCGCGTCGCAGATTGGAGATTTTCAGGTATGTTTTCTGTTAAGACCTTTGTGTATGTCTAATTTCGCCTTTACTTTTTTCTAACAGGACGCGACGCAGATTGAGGATTCCCAGGTATGTTTTCTGTTAAGACCTTTGTGTATGTCTAATTTCGCCTTTTCTTTTTTTCTAGCAGGGCGCGACACAGATTGAGGATTTTCAGGTATGTTTTCTTTTAAGGCCTTTGTGTATGTCTTATTTTGCCTTTTCTTTTTTTCTAGCAGGGCGCGACGCAGATTGAGGATTTTCAGGTATGTTTTCTGTTAAGACCTTTGTGTATGTCTAATTTCGCCTTTTCTTTTTTTCTAGCAGGGCACGACGCAGATTGTGGATTCCCAGGTATGTTTTCTGTTAAGACCTTTGTGTATGTTTAATGTTGTCTTTTTTTTTTTTTTTGGGAGGGCGCGACGCAGATTGGAGATTTTCAGGTATGTTTTCTGTTAAGACCTTTGTGTATGTCGAATTTCGCCTTTTCTTTCTTTCTAGCAGGGCGCGACGCAGATTGAGGATTCCCAGGTATGTTTTCTGTTAAGACCTTTGTGTATGTTTAATGTTGTCTTTTCTTTTTTTTTGGCAGGGCGCAACACAGATTGAGGATTTTCAGGTATGTTTTCTGTTAAGACCTTTGTGTATGTCTAATTTCGCCTTTTCTTTCTTTCTAGCAGGGCGCGACGCAGATTGAGGATTCCCAGGTATGTTTTCTGTTAAGACCTTTGTGTATGTCTAATTTCGCCTTTTCTTTTTTTCTAGCAGGGCGCGACGCAAATTGAGGATTTTCAGGTATGTTTTCTGTTAAGACCTTTGTGTATGTCTAATGTTTCTTTTCTTTTTTTCTGGCAGGGCGCGGCGCAGATTGAGGATTTTCAGGTATGTTTTCTGTTAAGACCTTTGTGTATGTCTAATGTTGTCTTTTCTTTTTTTCTAGCAGGGCGCGACGCAGATTGAGGATTTTCAGGTATGTTTTCTGTTAAGACCTTTGTGTATGTCGAATTTCGCCTTTTCTTTTTTTGTAGCAGGGCGCGACGCAGATTGAGGATTTTCAGGTATGTTTTCTGTTAAGACCTTTGTGTATGTCTAATGTTGTCTTTTCTTTACTAATGGTAGGGCGCGACGCAAATTGCAGATTCGCAGGTATGTTTTCTGTTAAGGCCTTTGTGTATGTCTAATGCCGCTTTTTCTTTTTTTGTAGCAGGGCGCGACGCAGATTGAGGATTCCCAGGTATGTTTTCTGTTAAGACCTTTGTGTATGTCAAATTTCGCTTTTTCTTTTTTTCTAGCAGGGCGCGACACAGATTAAGGATTTTCAGATATGTTTTCTGTTAAGGCCTTTGTGTATGTCTAATTTCGCCTTTCTTTTTTTCTAGCAGGGCGCGACGCAGATTGAGGATTTTCAGGTATGTTTTCTGTGAAGACCTTTGTGTATGTCTAATTTGCCTTTCTTTTTTTCTAGCAGGGCGCGATGCAGATTGAGGATTTTCAGGTATGTTTTCTGTTAAGACCTTTGTGTATGTCTAATTTCGCCTTTTCTTTCTTTCTAGCAGGGCGCGATGCAGATTGAGGATTCCCAGGTATGTTTTCTGTTAAGACCTTTGTGTATGTCTAATTTCGCCTTTCTTTTTTTCTAGCAGGGCGCGACACAGATTGAGGATTTTCAGGTATGTTTTCTGTTAAGACCTTTGTGTATGTCTAATTTCGCCTTTCTTTTTTTTGTAGCCTGGCGCAACACAGATTGAGGATTCTTAGGTATGGTTTCTGTTAAGACCTTTGTGTTTGTCTAATTTCGCCTTTTCTATTTTTTTAGCAGGGTGCGACGCAGATTGAGGATTTTGAGGTATGTTTTCTGTTAAGACCTTTGTGTATGTCTAATTTCGCCTTTTCTTTTTTTGTAGCAGAGCGCGACGCAGATTGAGGATTTTGAGGTATGTTTTCTGTTAAGACCTTTGTGTATGTCTAATGTTGTGTTTTCTTTTTTTCTGGCAGGACACGTTGCAGATTGGAGATTTTCAGGTATGTTTTCTGTTAAGACCTTTGTGTATGTCTAATTTCGCCTTTTCTTTTTTTCTAGCAGGGCGCGACGCAGATTGAGGATTCCCAGGTATGTTTTCTGTTAAGATCTTTGTGTATGTCTAATTTCGCCTTTTCTTTTTTTCTAGCAGGGCGCGACGCAGATTGAGGATTTTCAGGTATGTTTTCTGTTAAGACCTTTGTGTATGTCTAATTTCGCCTTTTCTTTTTTTCTAGCAGGGTGCGACGCAGATTGAGGATTCCCGGGTATGTTTTCTGTTAAGACCTGTGTGTATGTCTAATGTTGTCTTTTCTTTTATTCTGGCAGGGCGCGTCGCAGATTGGAGATTTTCAGGTATGTTTTCTGTTAAGACCTTTGTGTATGTCTAATTTCGCCTTTTCTTTTTTTCTAGCAGGGCGCGACGCAGATTGAGGATTTTCAGGTATGTTTTCTGTTAAGACCTTTATGTTTATCTAATTTCGCCTTTTCTTTTTTTCTAGCAGGGCGCGACGCAGATTGGGGTTTCCCAGGTATGTTTTTTTTGTTAAGACCTTTGTGTATGTCTAATTTTGCCTTTTCTTTTTTTCTAACAGGGCGCGACGCAGATTGAGGATTTTCAGGTATGTTTTCTGTTAAGACCTTTGTGTATGTCTAATGGTTCCTTTTTTTTTCCTTTAGGTCGTGTGGCCTTTTTGTATTTTTGCAGGGCGCGATGCAGACTGAGGATTCACAGGTATGTTTTCTGTTAAGGGCTTTGTGTATGTCTAATGTCGCCTTTTCTTTTTTTCTAGCAGGGCGCGACGCAGATTGAGGATTTTCAGGTATGTCTAATGTTGTCTTTTTTTTTTCTGGCAGGGCGCGACGCAGATTGGAAATTCGCAGGTATGTTTTCTGTTAAGGCCTTTGTGTATGTCTAATGCTGCCTTTTCTTTTTTTTTCTAGCAGGGCGCGACGCAGATTGAGGATTTTCAGGTATGTTTTCTGTTAAGACCTTTGTGTATGTTTAATTTCGCCTTTTCTTTTTTCTAGCAGGGCGCGACGCAGATTGAGGATTCCCAGGTATGTTTTCTGTTAAGACCTTTGTGTATGTCTAATGTTGTCTTTTCTTTCTTTCTGGCAGGGCGCGTCGCAGATTGGAGATTTTCAGGTATGTTTTCTGTTAAGACCTTTGTGTATGTCTAATTTCGCCTTTCTTTTTTTCTAGCAGGGCGCGACGCAGATTGAGGATTTTCAGGTTTGTTTTCTGTTAAGACCTTTGTGTATGTCTAATTTCGCCTTTCTTTTTTTCTAGCAGGGCGCGATGCAGATTGAGGATTTTCAGGTATGTTTTCTGTTAAGACCTTTGTGTATGTCTAATTTCGCCTTTCTTTTTTTCTAGCAGGGCGCAACGCAGATTGAGGATTTTCAGGTATGTTTTCTGTTAAGACCTTTGTGTATGTCTAATTTCGCCTTTCTTTTTTTCTAGCTGGGCGCGACGCAGATTGAGGATCCCCAGGTATGGTTTCTGTTAAGACCTTTGTGTTTGTCTAATTTCGCCTTTTCTATTTTTTTAGCAGGGTGCGACGCAGATTGAGGATTTTGAGGTATGTTTTCTGTTAAGACCTTTGTGTATTTCTAATTTCGCCTTTTCTTTTTTTGGAGCAGAGCGCGACGCAGATTGAGGATTTTGAGGTATGTTTTCTGTTAAGACCTTTGTGTATGTCTAATGTTGTCTTTTCTTTTTTTCTGGCAGGACACGTTGCAGATTGGAGATTTTCAGGTATGTTTTCTGTTAAGACCTTTGTGTATGTCTAATTTCGCCTTTTCTTTTTTTCTAGCAGGGCGCGACGCAGATTGAGGATTCCCAGGTATGTTTTCTGTTAAGATCTTTGTGTATGTCTAATTTCGCCTTTTCTTTTTTTCTAGCAGGGCGCGACGCAGATTGAGGATTTTCAGGTATGTTTTCTGTTAAGACCTTTGTGTATGTCTAATTTCGCCTTCTTTTTTTTTCTAGCAGTGTGCGACGCAGATTGAGGATTCCCGGGTATGTTTTCTGTTAAGACCTGTGTGTATGTCTATAATGTTGTCTTTTCTTTTATTCTGGCAGGGCGCGTCGCAGATTGGAGATTTTCAGGTATGTTTTCTGTTAAGACCTTTGTGTATGTCTAATTTCGCCTTTTCTTTTTTTCTAGCAGGGCGCGACGCAGATTGAGGATTTTCAGGTATGTTTTCTGTTAAGATGTTTGTGTATGTCTAATTTCGCCTTTTCTTTTTTTCTAGCAGGGCGCGACGCAGATTGAGGATTTTCAGGTATGTTTTCTGTTAAGACCTTTATGTTTATCTAATTTCGCCTTTTCTTTTTTTCTAGCAGGGCGCGACGCAGATTGGGGTTTCCCAGGTATGTTTTTTTGTTAAGACCTTTGTGTATGTCTAATTTTGCCTTTTCTTTTTTTCTAGCAGGGCGCGACGCAGATTGAGGATTTTCAGGTATGTTTTCTGTTAAGACCTTTGTGTATGTCTAATGGTTCCTTTTTTTTTTCCTTTAGGTCGTGTGGCCTTTTTTTATTTTTGCAGGGCGCGATGCAGACTGAGGATTCACAGGTATGTTTTCTGTTAAGGGCTTTGTGTATGTCTAATGTCGCCTTTTCTTTTTTTCTAGCAGGGCGCGACGCAGATTGAGGATTTTCAGGTATGTCTAATGTTGTCTTTTTTTTTCTGGCAGGGCGCGACGCAGATTGGAAATTCGCAGGTATGTTTTCTGTTAAGGCCTTTGTGTATGTCTAATGCTGCTTTTTCTTTTTTTTTCTAGCAGGGCGCGACGCAGATTGAGGATTTTCAGGTATGTTTTCTGTTAAGACCTTTGTGTATGTTTAATTTCGCCTTTTCTTTTTTCTAGCAGGGCGCGACGCAGATTGAGGATTCCCAGGTATGTTTTCTGTTAAGACCTTTGTGTATGTCTAATGTTGTCTTTTCTTTCTTTCTGGCAGGGCGCGTCGCAGATTGGAGATTTTCAGGTATGTTTTCTGTTAAGACCTTTGTGTATGTCTAATTTCGCCTTTCTTTTTTTCTAGCAGGGCGCGACGCAGATTGAGGATTTTCAGGTTTGTTTTCTGTTAAGACCTTTGTGTATGTCTAATTTCGCCTTTCTTTTTTTTTAGCAGGGCGCGATGCAGATTGAGGATTTTCAGGTATGTTTTCTGTTAAGACCTTTGTGTATGTCTAATTTCGCCTTTCTTTTTTTCTAGCAGGGCGCAACGCAGATTGAGGATTTTCAGGTATGTTTTCTGTTAAGACCTTTGTGTATGTCTAATTTCGCCTTTCTTTTTTTCTAGCTGGGCGCGACGCAGATTGAGGATCCCCAGGTATGGTTTCTGTTAAGACCTTTGTGTTTGTCTAATTTCGCCTTTTCTATTTTTTTAGCAGGGTGCGACGCAGATTGAGGATTTTGAGGTATGTTTTCTGTTAAGACCTTTGTGTATTTCTAATTTCGCCTTTTCTTTTTTTGGAGCAGAGCGCGACGCAGATTGAGGATTTTGAGGTATGTTTTCTGTTAAGACCTTTGTGTATGTCTAATGTTGTCTTTTCTTTTTTTCTGGCAGGACACGTTGCAGATTGGAGATTTTCAGGTATGTTTTCTGTTAAGACCTTTGTGTATGTCTAATTTCGCCTTTTCTTTTTTTCTAGCAGGGCGCGACGCAGATTGAGGATTCCCAGGTATGTTTTCTGTTAAGATCTTTGTGTATGTCTAATTTCGCCTTTTCTTTTTTTCTAGCAGGGCGCGACGCAGATTGAGGATTTTCAGGTATGTTTTCTGTTAAGACCTTTGTGTATGTCTAATTTCGCCTTCTTTTTTTTTCTAGCAGTGTGCGACGCAGATTGAGGATTCCCGGGTATGTTTTCTGTTAAGACCTGTGTGTATGTCTAATGTTGTCTTTTCTTTTATTCTGGCAGGGCGCGTCGCAGATTGGAGATTTTCAGGTATGTTTTCTGTTAAGACCTTTGTGTATGTCTAATTTCGCCTTTTCTTTTTTTCTAGCAGGGTGCGACGCAGATTGAGGATTCCTAGGTATGTTTTCTGTTAAGACCTTTGTGTATGTCTAATTTCGCCTTTTTTTTTTTCTAGCAGGGTGGATGCAGATTGAGGATTCCCAGGTATGTTTTCTGTTAAGACCTTTGTGTATGTCTAATTTCGCCTTTTCTTTTTACTAGCAGGGCGCGATGCAGATTGAGGATTCCCAGGTATGTTTTCTGTTATGACCTTTGTGTATGTCTAATTTCGCCTTTTCTTTTTTTCTAGCAGGGCGCGACGCAGATTGAGGATTCCCAGGTATGTTTTCTGTTAAGATCTTTGTGTATGTCTAATTTCGCCTTTTCTTTTTTTCTAGCAGGGCGCGACGCAGATTGAGGATTTTCAGGTATGTTTTCTGTTAAGACCTTTGTGTATGTCTAATTTCGCCTTCTTTTTTTTTCTAGCAGTGTGCGACGCAGATTGAGGATTCCCGGGTATGTTTTCTGTTAAGACCTGTGTGTATGTCTATAATGTTGTCTTTTCTTTTATTCTGGCAGGGCGCGTCGCAGATTGGAGATTTTCAGGTATGTTTTCTGTTAAGACCTTTGTGTATGTCTAATTTCGCCTTTTCTTTTTTTCTAGCAGGGCGCGACGCAGATTGAGGATTTTCAGGTATGTTTTCTGTTAAGATGTTTGTGTATGTCTAATTTCGCCTTTTCTTTTTTTCTAGCAGGGCGCGACGCAGATTGAGGATTTTCAGGTATGTTTTCTGTTAAGACCTTTATGTTTATCTAATTTCGCCTTTTCTTTTTTTCTAGCAGGGCGCGACGCAGATTGGGGTTTCCCAGGTATGTTTTTTTGTTAAGACCTTTGTGTATGTCTAATTTTGCCTTTTCTTTTTTTCTAGCAGGGCGCGACGCAGATTGAGGATTTTCAGGTATGTTTTCTGTTAAGACCTTTGTGTATGTCTAATGGTTCCTTTTTTTTTTCCTTTAGGTCGTGTGGCCTTTTTTTATTTTTGCAGGGCGCGATGCAGACTGAGGATTCACAGGTATGTTTTCTGTTAAGGGCTTTGTGTATGTCTAATGTCGCCTTTTCTTTTTTTCTAGCAGGGCGCGACGCAGATTGAGGATTTTCAGGTATGTCTAATGTTGTCTTTTTTTTTTCTGGCAGGGCGCGACGCAGATTGGAAATTCGCAGGTATGTTTTCTGTTAAGGCCTTTGTGTATGTCTAATGCTGCTTTTTCTTTTTTTTTCTAGCAGGGCGCGACGCAGATTGAGGATTTTCAGGTATGTTTTCTGTTAAGACCTTTGTGTATGTTTAATTTCGCCTTTTCTTTTTTCTAGCAGGGCGCGACGCAGATTGAGGATTCCCAGGTATGTTTTCTGTTAAGACCTTTGTGTATGTCTAATGTTGTCTTTTCTTTCTTTCTGGCAGGGCGCGTCGCAGATTGGAGATTTTCAGGTATGTTTTCTGTTAAGACCTTTGTGTATGTCTAATTTCGCCTTTCTTTTTTTCTAGCAGGGCGCGACGCAGATTGAGGATTTTCAGGTTTGTTTTCTGTTAAGACCTTTGTGTATGTCTAATTTCGCCTTTCTTTTTTTTTAGCAGGGCGCGATGCAGATTGAGGATTTTCAGGTATGTTTTCTGTTAAGACCTTTGTGTATGTCTAATTTCGCCTTTCTTTTTTTCTAGCAGGGCGCAACGCAGATTGAGGATTTTCAGGTATGTTTTCTGTTAAGACCTTTGTGTATGTCTAATTTCGCCTTTCTTTTTTTCTAGCTGGGCGCGACGCAGATTGAGGATCCCCAGGTATGGTTTCTGTTAAGACGTTTGTGTTTGTCTAATTTCGCCTTTTCTATTTTTTTAGCAGGGTGCGACGCAGATTGAGGATTTTGAGGTATGTTTTCTGTTAAGACCTTTGTGTATTTCTAATTTCGCCTTTTCTTTTTTTGGAGCAGAGCGCGACGCAGATTGAGGATTTTGAGGTATGTTTTCTGTTAAGACCTTTGTGTATGTCTAATGTTGTCTTTTCTTTTTTTCTGGCAGGACACGTTGCAGATTGGAGATTTTCAGGTATGTTTTCTGTTAAGACCTTTGTGTATGTCTAATTTCGCCTTTTCTTTTTTTCTAGCAGGGCGCGACGCAGATTGAGGATTCCCAGGTATGTTTTCTGTTAAGATCTTTGTGTATGTCTAATTTCGCCTTTTCTTTTTTTCTAGCAGGGCGCGACGCAGATTGAGGATTTTCAGGTATGTTTTCTGTTAAGACCTTTGTGTATGTCTAATTTCGCCTTCTTTTTTTTTCTAGCAGTGTGCGACGCAGATTGAGGATTCCCGGGTATGTTTTCTGTTAAGACCTGTGTGTATGTCTAATGTTGTCTTTTCTTTTATTCTGGCAGGGCGCGTCGCAGATTGGAGATTTTCAGGTATGTTTTCTGTTAAGACCTTTGTGTATGTCTAATTTCGCCTTTTCTTTTTTTCTAGCAGGGCGCGACGCAGATTGAGGATTTTCAGGTATGTTTTCTGTTAAGATGTTTGTGTATGTCTAATTTCGCCTTTTCTTTTTTTCTAGCAGGGCGCGACGCAGATTGAGGATTTTCAGGTATGTTTTCTGTTAAGACCTTTATGTTTATCTAATTTCGCCTTTTCTTTTTTTCTAGCAGGGCGCGACGCAGATTGGGGTTTCCCAGGTATGTTTTTTTGTTAAGACCTTTGTGTATGTCTAATTTTGCCTTTTCTTTTTTTCTAGCAGGGCGCGACGCAGATTGAGGATTTTCAGGTATGTTTTCTGTTAAGACCTTTGTGTATGTCAAATGGTTCCTTTTTTTTTTCCTTTAGGTCGTGTGGCCTTTTTTTATTTTTGCAGGGCGCGATGCAGACTGAGGATTCACAGGTATGTTTTCTGTTAAGGGCTTTGTGTATGTCTAATGTCGCCTTTTCTTTTTTTCTAGCAGGGCGCGACGCAGATTGAGGATTTTCAGGTATGTCTAATGTTGTCTTTTTTTTTCTGGCAGGGCGCGACGCAGATTGGAAATTCGCAGGTATGTTTTCTGTTAAGGCCTTTGTGTATGTCTAATGCTGCTTTTTCTTTTTTTTTCTAGCAGGGCGCGACGCAGATTGAGGATTTTCAGGTATGTTTTCTGTTAAGACCTTTGTGTATGTTTAATTTCGCCTTTTCTTTTTTCTAGCAGGGCGCGACGCAGATTGAGGATTCCCAGGTATGTTTTCTGTTAAGACCTTTGTGTATGTCTAATGTTGTCTTTTCTTTCTTTCTGGCAGGGCGCGTCGCAGATTGGAGATTTTCAGGTATGTTTTCTGTTAAGACCTTTGTGTATGTCTAATTTCGCCTTTCTTTTTTTCTAGCAGGGCGCGACGCAGATTGAGGATTTTCAGGTTTGTTTTCTGTTAAGACCTTTGTGTATGTCTAATTTTGCCTTTCTTTTTTTCTAGCAGGGCGCGATGCAGATTGAGGATTTTCAGGTATGTTTTCTGTTAAGACCTTTGTGTATGTCTAATTTCGCCTTTCTTTTTTTCTAGCAGGGCGCAACGCAGATTGAGGATTTTCAGGTATGTTTTCTGTTAAGACCTTTGTGTATGTCTAATTTCGCCTTTCTTTTTTTCTAGCTGGGCGCGACGCAGATTGAGGATCCCCAGGTATGGTTTCTGTTAAGACCTTTGTGTTTGTCTAATTTCGCCTTTTCTATTTTTTTAGCAGGGTGCGACGCAGATTGAGGATTTTGAGGTATGTTTTCTGTTAAGACCTTTGTGTATTTCTAATTTCGCCTTTTCTTTTTTTGGAGCAGAGCGCGACGCAGATTGAGGATTTTGAGGTATGTTTTCTGTTAAGACCTTTGTGTATGTCTAATGTTGTCTTTTCTTTTTTTCTGGCAGGACACGTTGCAGATTGGAGATTTTCAGGTATGGTTTCTGTTAAGACCTTTGTGTATGTCTAATTTCGCCTTTTCTTTTTTTCTAGCAGGGCGCGACGCAGATTGAGGATTCCCAGGTATGTTTTCTGTTAAGATCTTTGTGTATGTCTAATTTCGCCTTTTCTTTTTTTCTAGCAGGGCGCGACGCAGATTGAGGATTTTCAGGTATGTTTTCTGTTAAGACCTTTGTGTATGTCTAATTTCGCCTTCTTTTTTTTTCTAGCAGTGTGCGACGCAGATTGAGGATTCCCGGGTATGTTTTCTGTTAAGACCTGTGTGTATGTCTAATGTTGTCTTTTCTTTTATTCTGGCAGGGCGCGTCGCAGATTGGAGATTTTCAGGTATGTTTTCTGTTAAGACCTTTGTGTATGTCTAATTTCGCCTTTTCTTTTTTTCTAGCAGGGCGCGACGCAGATTGAGGATTTTCAGGTATGTTTTCTGTTAAGATGTTTGTGTATGTCTAATTTCGCCTTTTCTTTTTTTCTAGCAGGGCGCGACGCAGATTGAGGATTTTCAGGTATGTTTTCTGTTAAGACCTTTATGTTTATCTAATTTCGCCTTTTCTTTTTTTCTAGCAGGGCGCGACGCAGATTGGGGTTTCCCAGGTATGTTTTTTTGTTAAGACCTTTGTGTATGTCTAATTTTGCCTTTTCTTTTTTTCTAGCAGGGCGCGACGCAGATTGAGGATTTTCAGGTATGTTTTCTGTTAAGACCTTTGTGTATGTCTAATGGTTCCTTTTTTTTTCCTTTAGGTCGTGTGGCCTTTTTTTATTTTTGCAGGGCGCGATGCAGACTGAGGATTCACAGGTATGTTTTCTGTTAAGGGCTTTGTGTATGTCTAATGTCGCCTTTTCTTTTTTTCTAGCAGGGCGCGACACAGATTGAGGATTTTCAGGTATGTCTAATGTTGTCTTTTTTTTTTCTGGCAGGGCGCGACGCAGATTGGAAATTCGCAGGTATGTTTTCTGTTAAGGCCTTTGTGTATGTCTAATGCTGCTTTTTCTTTTTTTTCTAGCAGGGCGCGACGCAGATTGAGGATTTTCAGGTATGTTTTCTGTTAAGACCTTTGTGTATGTTTAATTTCGCCTTTTCTTTTTTCTAGCAGGGCGCGACGCAGATTGAGGATTCCCAGGTATGTTTTCTGTTAAGACCTTTGTGTATGTCTAATGTTGTCTTTTCTTTTTTTCTGGCAGGGCGCGTCGCAGAAAGACAAATGTAATTTTTCTACACTTGAATGATGTATCAGTAAAATTAAGGGGGTCTATATTTCTTACATTTGGACTATCCTGTAATGTTTTCTTTCTTAATTTTTTTTCCTTGACTTTTTTTATTTTACTATTTGTTTGTATTTAGGTGAAAGATAAGACTTTAATATTTGTAATTCGTTGTGTCCATGTGTCCGGACACAAAATGCATGTCAACTTTTTGCACCGGAACCTTGCCCTAATGAAAATAAAGGTGGAATTTCCCCTTCTCGGAAGCTCTCTGGCTTTATCCATACCGATGTCCTTATTTTTGAAAATGAGCAGCTGGAGTTTTCTGAATTTTTGGTATGTTTTGGGATAAAAGTCAAACGTTATTCACACCAAATCTTATCGGAAAAGAGCAGGTGGATTTTTTTTAATTGTCATTAATATGTTTTGAAAGACAATTAAGGAAAATAACTGTGTTCTCCGGCCTAAGAAGACAATGGTCTCCTGATTTGCACCATTTGCTTCAAATTTGAAATGCAAAGACGTAAATTTGTGATGCCTATTTTACCATATTTTGGGTTTGTTAATTTAAGTTTATATGTTTAAACTTTTGCAGCGAATCTCAAATCAGGGGCTCATAATTTTTCTGTTTTGAGCAAATTCCTACTCATTCTTATAAGAAATATTTCATTCAAAGCAGAGGCGGATTTAGGGGGGCCCAGGGTGCCCGCCCCCCCCCCTTTTTGGGAAAAATGTTTTTTGCTTATATAGGGAATCATTGAAGCGTGACTGGAGCGGGCCCCCTCTTAGGTCAGTCAGTGGGCCCCCACTTATGTAAATTTCTGGATCCGCCACTGCAAAGGACTTATTCCAAAATATTGAGCAAAATTACAAGAAAAAACTGCCCCTAAGTAATATTAAGTTAAATGTTTACTTTATTTAATTGGTGTAAACACCAATTTCACATATCTTTTTGAAGGATTTGGGTGGTCCTTAAAAGGACCTTTTGTTGAGTTGCTGGGTTGCTGTCTCATCTATGGTGCTGGTGGTAGTTTTTTCTTGCAGTTAGTACTATGGCTAAGAAAGGCAGGCACTGGGTCCAACTGTCCTTTTCTGTAAACATCTTGCTCTTTACTTTTTAGCTTGGCCTCTCTATGTTCCACTATTTTTTCCCCACTCTGTGTAACAATGTGTAAGACATCTATGTTTAACTTCAGGTTTTTTCCATAGTCTTGCTTGTAGGTAAACTGTTTGTCCATGCTTTGCTGAGGTTCCTGGCATGTTGTTGTTTTTGTGAATTCCAGATGCCAATCTCGCCCGCATGCCTCTTGAGAAGATTACATACATTCTTAGGTAAATTCACACTCGAAGATCTGTGCACAGCTTCATTCTTGTTGGTGGTGTAAAGCTTCATACTACAACAAATGTACTAATTGCATCTTCGCTAAGCTTCATTCTCAAGATCTCTTGAAGTAACAACTTTTCTTTTTCGTCCATTTGTAGGATAGTAATGTTATGACAGCCAAGGATGCAATTCTGAAAACTGTAGGTTGAGTTTTGAACTTTTCATTGATTTTTCTCAAATATTCTGGGTAGGAATTTATGTGATTTGAAATGAATTTAGAAAAGTAACCTTAATTACACAATGATGTGTTCTTCTTTTGGAAAATTTTACTATTGATTTAATTTCATCAATGTTTCTACTTTAACAAACACTTTAGTTTTTCCAAAAACTTGCACTAATAAAAAAGTTATGAGCATTTAAATATAGAAGGTGAAAATTCCATTCCAGGAAAATGATAAAATTTTGGTGTGAAGGTTGTGCTAATTGTCTGTGATACGATGCTTTTTGTCCGCAATTTGCTTTTTGTCCGCTCTTGCTTTTTTGTCCGATAATTTTGCTTTTTGTCCGACACTTTTGCTTTTTGTCCGATAATTTTGCTTTTTGTCCGACACTTTTGCTTTTTGTCCGTTGCTTTTGGTCCGTTTTGCTTTTTGTCCGATAATTTTGCTTTTTGTCCGACACTTTTGCTTTTTGTCCGTTGCTTTTGGTCCGTTTTGCTTTTTGTCCGCTGATTTTGCTTTATGTCCGATATAAAAACGTGTTATTTTTGCAGGTTTTATTTTGAACTTCGAAAAATCATCATTAGGGTATCTTATTTAAAAAGAAATATGCCTGATTTATACCTCGCCTACCAACCAAGATGGCCAACATGACTGAAATAGAACATACGGGGTAAAATCAAAGTTTTGTATATTATTCTGAAAACCATTAAAAAGAGAGAAAATCTGACAGCAGGATGTTGAGCTCTACCAATTGTCAAAACTGTCAGATGACGTCCAAAATAAGTTTCCATTCTTTAACTATAGTTCGCCCCAAACCAATGTTATGGAACTTAAACGCAATGCTTATTACCACACATCCCAGATCAAGTTTGAATTTTGATGGCGTCACTTTTACTGCTCTAGAGTTTGGAAATGGAAAAACTGCTGAACTTTTTATATCCGTTCTTTAACTGCAGTTTGCCTTAAATAATGGCATGTAACTTATATGCAATGAGTATACCACAAAACACAGGTCAAGTATGCATTTTGATGACCTCACTTTTCCTCTTATGCCCTATATAAATGGGGAAAATACTGACTTTATCGTTTGTGTTTCTTAACTTAATATAAAAAAGAAGTATGGTATGATTGCCAATGAGACAACTCCCCACATGAGATTGAATGACACAGGAATTAACAACAATAGGTCACCGTACGGCCTTCAACAATGAGCAAAGCCCCTACCGCATAGTCAGCTATAAAAGGCCTCGAAATGACAATGTAAAACAGTTCAAACGAGAAAACTAACGGCCTCAAGCAAATTTTATGAAACTTATACACAATACTTATTACAACAGAAGTTAGATCAAGAACAAATGTGGGTCGTGTCACGTTTGTCGTTATCAAGTTATGTCCCTTTCTAAAGTAATATGCGAGCGGGAGCATTATCTGTGTCCCATGGACTAATTTCCCATTTTAATATAGGATTAATTGCCCTAAAATGACAAATTGTTTTGCCTACTATCTTAAAATTAAAATAGATACAGAAAAACTTAATGGTGATCAGCAAGGTCAGTTCTACAAATGAGACTCCTTAATACAGATAATGTCCATTGATGATGATTTTGACTATTTTTTTGACTATTTTTTTTTTGGGGGGGGGAGGGCTTTTTTTACCTTATATCTTGGATTGTAAATAACAAGAAAGCTTAAGGTCTAATTTTAAATCATTGTAACAAAATTCAACTGATAAATATTAATATTTTTATAAACGTAGATTTTATTTGTTTGCTTTTTAATGTTTTTAAATTGGCATTTTTAGGGGACATAGTGCATTTTCTGAAAGAATATACATGAACTTTTGCTATCTTAAATTTTAGCAGGAAAAAACGCACGGTGACCCTATTGTATCTATTGATATTCTCAAAGCATTTTCTTAAAGCTATCTTCTCGCATTTTGTTTTTAATTCTATAATTTAGATAAGCTTCTGATCACATAATGCTGTTTTTCTCCGTATAATCCATACCAATACCGCGCTGAAGTACGTCCACTATTCATTTTCCATTATTCAAAATTCAATAATGAATAATGAAAAAGTTCATTATTCACTATTCAACGTTAAGTGTTGAATAATGAAAAATGAAATAGTTTAAATTTCAGTATTCAAATTGAAAAGTGAATAAAGTAATAGAATTATATTTTTTGACTGTGACACTATATATATCCCGTATTTCATAATTCGTCATTTTCGTATGATCTAACTAATTTAAACAATTTTGTAAGAAATGAATCAAAACACTATGTGAAATAATGCCGGATCTTTTTAATTTATTTATTTTGTTTCGAAGGATAAACTAGTGGGTTTTCCTAACTATTTTTAACAGAAATTCCTTGGTTTAATGTATGGACGACCTGAATACCAAAATACATGTATATATAAAAATTAATAGTACTAAACATTGTCTTTTTTATTTTCACAAGATCTTTGCTTAATCTTAATCCTCTGATTATAGATATATCATGTCGATTGTGTCGCGATGACCATTAGAGGGGTTACGGAGATTTAAATGCCAAAATACGCGTGAAATTAAGAAATAGCCAAGTTTGAATAATGAAATGGATATTTTGAATAATGGAATGGACTGCTGCGACCATTCAGCCCCTAATAACAGATATACCTTATGACTCATTCGAAAGCTTAGCGTATTGCTATACCTTATACGTCATTCAAAAGCGTACCAGCAGAGAAACAAGAGGTATTTATAATACTAAAATTACGAGGTCCAATTTGTCAGCCGTCATCACGTAAAAACGACGAATCAAAGAATTCAACTTTATATACAACTAATATAATACAAAGGTGTAGATTAAAAATTACACCACTCCAGGCCCTTTTGTTTTCCACGTAATTAATATTGCCAATAATTAGGAAGTTCCGGGTCGAGTCCGATACCGATACCAATAGTATAATCACCTGTTACCTATTACCTTATCTGTACGTTCCGCATCTGACAGGCGCACCACCAAACGGTGTATTCAGGATTAATATGCTATATACACGAGTCATAATCACAGGGTTGACACTACTAAATTGTCAAATTGTTACCTATTGTAGTATTTTAATCCGTAAGACTTTCTAAGATAAGGCCAACTTAAATTAATTAGTAGATTTTCATCCAAATTTTTGAAAAAAATGGGGCGGGTGGGAGGATTTTATATTTTAATTTTTATTTCTTATGAAACCCTCTTGTGACTAGTTCTTCATATATGCAAGTGTAATAATAAGCTTTAATATATCATGTATATAGATGTATAAGGAATCGTATATAATTTTTCAAAGGTAAATAAATACCTCTGATTGGCAACCACTGTTCCACATGCAATTGCTGCTTTAGAAACCTATTTTTAGTAGACAGCAAAAACATAGAGAAATGCTCTCTTCAGTTCGACTACCTTCACCAAATTTATTTGTCTTTCTAAGCTATGTTTTTTTTTGTCTCCATAAAATGAAACAAATATGCATTGGTATGCAATAAAAGAATTATGAGGACAGAATAAAATGAAAACTCAAACAGTTTTGAAAATAATAGGGTTGGTGTTTTTAAGATTCTTCTTGTAGATGCAAATATGTTTAAGATGTAAAACACGAACTTAACAAAAAAGAAGTTGTTTAATGACTCTATTGAGGATACTGGGACAGAATGTGTTTGCTGTTTGTCAACAAAAAAACAATAGCCATGGGTAAACCTAAGTGTATGTTTGCCGACTTTTTGAACTCATTATACTGTCATAAATCTAACAAGTTCGTGCTTGTATCAATTTTTTTAATCCAGTTATGTTTTTGTACCAATGTGTTCCAAGTTCTTTCTCTTTTGATATAATTCACAGTCCAAAATTTCTGCCACAAAGTCATTTTATCAATAAAAAATCAACGGTTTTCTAACCACAGAAATTTGTGTCATGCCGCGATTTGCGTTCTTGGACACAGCGTATTACTTGTAAACCGATTATTTTATACCCTTCTCGTAATCAATCTCTATTCTCGGTAGATGATTTTGTCATCATAGAGCTGAAGAATCATTTTAAATTACTCGAAGAATTACGAAAACCGAAGTTTGAAACAGGAAGTTCTGAAGGAAACGAAATTTTTGACGGTTACCGGAAACGGAAATGAACAAAATCTGGAAATCGTAATTTTTTTAAAATAAAAAAAATTGGGGCGGGACGATTTCGGAGGGGCGGGCGGGGATGAAAATCTATCAATTAATTTTAATTGGCCTAACAATACGAATACTAAAAATCTGGACTAAAAATAAGTTTCAATTTGTTAGCGGGCATGACGTAAAACAGCGAATCAAAGGATTCAACTGTATTTATAACTAATATAGGACAATGCTGTTGATTAAAAAATACTCCATTCCAGGACCTTTTGTTTTCCAAATAATTAATATTACCAATAATTGATAAGTTCCAGTTCGACGGGTTCAAACAGAAAGATTTGAAAGCAGAGAAAATTGTGTATCTTATAATCGGCATGACTTTATCAGATGACAGTACTAATACTAAGATAAGGCTTGCGCATAGTTATATACTTTAATTCAGTCACGGACCCGCGATATCACGGGTGTGTTCTAGTATAGCCTATAGCTATACAAAGAGGAATAAAAAGGATATATAAATATTGACCATTAGAGGGGTTACGGAGGACGTAAATGCCAAAATACGCGGTTTTTTTTTTGTAAAATACTTCGTGTAGAAAAAAAGCGTTTGTAAACAATTATTTACATTAATTTCCGAACCTATGGCCAGTCTAGCTATGAAAATACGGAGAGTCAAACAGTAAATAGGCCATACAACATTTAAAAACAATCTTTATGTTCTTATTAACCGTATTTGAAGGCTAAATTAGTACTCAGCTGTCTAAAAATGAATTTTATTGCACTTTAACTTTCATATCCACCGTGGCCAAAATACGAAACCAAACTCCTTACTGTGTATTGCTACCTTATACGTCATTCAAAAGCGTTCCAACAGAGAAACAAGAGGTATATAGCGTATAGCTATGACAAAAAGGAATAAAATGGTTATGAACAGTATGTCCCGCAATGACCATTAGAGGTGCCAAAATACACGTTGTTAAAAACAGTTTTGTTACTCTATCAAGGTTTCAAATGGTGTATTAAGGTTTCTTGAATTAGAGGCTGACTGGTTGCAGCAGTCCATTCCATTATTCAAAATAAGCTATGTCTTTTAATAGTCACATGTATTTCGATATTTAGGTCCTTCGTTTCTCCTCTAATAGGCGACGAGGAACACACTGACTATATACCTTTTGCTCCTCTATTAATAAGCTTTCGAATGAGGTATAAGGTATAAGTGTAAATAGGGGTTGAAGGGCCGCAACGGCCATTCTATTATTCAAATTATCCATTTCATTATTCAAAATTGGCTATTTCTTCATTTCACGCGTATTTTGGCATTTTGGTCCTCTCCGTAACCCCTCTAATGGTCATTGCTGTACAATTAGCATGTCATATCTATAATCAAGGGATGAAGAATAGCAAAGGTCCAGTGAAAATAATAAAAGACAACGTAAAGTATTTGAATTTTTATAATTTATGGTATTCAGGTCGTCCATACATTAAACCAAGAAATTTCTGTTAAAAATAGTTAGGGAAACCCTCTAGTTTTTCCTCCGAAACTAGATAAATAAACAAAGTTTAAAATTTCAAAGAGTGTTTGGATTTTTTTGTCTGATATTAATTTGAATATTTGTAAGATCAAAATTACGAATTCTGTAATACGGGATATAGTGTCACAGTCAAAAAATATTATTCTATTTCATTATTCACTTTTCAACTTGAATACTGAAACAAAAACTAATTCATTATTCAGTATTCATCACTTAACGTATAGTGAATTTTGAATAATGGAAAATGAATAATGGACGTACTTCAGCGCTGTCATACAAATTGTGTCATTTTGTCACAACCTGTAGCTTGCGAAAATGCTCGGTGACCTATCATATTTATTAAATTTTTGAACATTTATTTACACAGTTCATATATACATTTTTGTACTACGTTTTGGCACATTCTAGCATTTTTAATCTAAACTTCCATACCACCTTAAAGAAGATTTTCATCTATCTTTTTTTAAGTTTTGTCATATATTATAGAAAATTATTATAGATTAAGATACACTTTAAATCACAAAAATGATCAGCAAGTCAAGATCTACTAACAAGTCAAATGTTGTCGACAAAGTTAAGTAGACTGTGAATCTTTATAGAAGTAATTGCACTTAAATGAGGATTTTTCTTTATCCTCTTTTGTGTTTTTAGCAAAACTAAACAAGAAAGAAGGAATCGAAACAGCACATGATCAGCAATACAAGATCAACAAAACAGATTTTGTCATGAATTATATTCTTGTGTATAATGTTGGAGAGTGTCCTTTCAGAACAGCTTCCATTTGCAATTGATTATTTCCAAATGATCAAATTCTGGGTCTGGCAAGTTAAGAAAGAGACAATTTCTAACTAGCAACTATAAGAACGTTAATTTTCAAAGAAGAATTGCCACATGATATGTATCTTACTGTGTAACGTACTCCTTGGATCTATTTCACTACTTGCATATCAGTTTTACATACTTTAACACTTGTTATAAGCTGTAAACTGTTTCCAAATTTTGCTAAGATCACTAGATATCTTACCCAAATTAAACTTTAAGAGGCTTTACCAGAACTCTGATAGAGTCAAAATATGTATTTCAGAAACAATCATCTTATCAGAAGAACAATATCCCATAAGAGACCAGCTTAGATGCTACAGACAAATAAGAATTTTGTTTAGAAAGCCATCGATACAAGATACTACTAACTTATCAGAATTCTGTTAAGACGGCTATTGCTTTGAGATGCGACTGTCTTATCAGAATTCTGTTAAGAAGGCTATTGTTTTGAGATGTAAGTCTTATCAGAATTCTGTTAAGGGTTTCATTGGTACTATATTCGATGATTCTTATCAGAATTCTGTAAAGAAGGTTATTGCTTGAGATGCGACTGTCTTATCAGAATTCTGTTAAGAAGGCTATTGTTATCAGATGTAAGTCTTATCAGAATTCTGTTAAGGGTTTCATTGTTACTATATTCGATGATTCTTATCAGAATTCTGTTAAGAAGGCTATTATTATGAGATGCGACTGTCTTATCAGAATTCTGTTAAGAAGGCTATTGTTATGAGATGCGACTGTCTTATCAGAATTCTGTTAAGGGTTTCATTGGTTCTATATATTCGATTCGTATCAGAGTTCTGTTAAGAAGGCTATTGTAATGAGATGCGACTGTCTTATCAGAATTCTGTTAAGGGTTTCATTGGTTCTATATATTCGATTCTTATCAGAATTCTATTAAGAAGGCTATTGTTAACAGATGTAAGTCTTATCAGAATTCTGTTAAGAAGGTTATTGCTTGAGATGCGACTGTCTTATCAAAATTCTGTTAAGAAGGTTATTGTTATCAGATGTAAGTATTATCAGAATTCTGTTAAGGGTTTCATTGGTACTATATTCGATGATTCTTATCAGAATTCTGTTAAGAAAGTTATTGCTTGAGATGCGACTGTCTTATCAAAATTCTGTTAAGAAGGTTATTGTTATCAGATGTTAGTCTTATCAGAATTCTTTTAAGGTTTCATTGCTACTATATTAGCTTCTTATCAGAATTCAGAAGGACATGAATAATATTGACATGTAATGTATATCAGAATTCTGACCAAAAACACAATGTGGTGTTATTAGAATTATGGTAAGGGCATTATTGTTAACAAGGTAAAACGAAACATAGACATGTATATATCGTATGAAAAGAAAATACATCTACTTTAAAAGCAATATTATAATAATAAATGAATTCAATTAATTGTGGTGGCCTTGCAGTGAGGTGAGAGTTGTTGCTTTGTGATAAAGTCTTTGTAGAATAAAAAATTGACAAATGATTGGTAAACACTAAATCCTTTCCTTTCATTACAAAAACATAAAATTTTGATAAACATTAATAAACTCCCTTAAGGAGGTAGACCTAGCTTAAGGGAAATAACTCTTAAAATCATCAGTACGTTTGTGTCAACCATTTTTAAAAATATATTCTAAGCTCCTAGGTTACATAGATTATTTTCAATCTGTTTCAGGCAAATGCTTAAAATACATTGATGAACTTGACTTTTACAAACGTACTGATGATTTAAAGAGTTATCTCCCTGAACCAAGGTCTACCCCCTTAAGCACATTAAATAAATTTTAATTTCAGGCTACTGTCTGATTAAAAGTACACACATACAACAGCAATATGTTTGTCATGTGTCCAATTAAGATTATGAATGATTACTGAAAGATACAAATAGAATTGAATTTGACCTTAAACGTCTGGAAAAATTATAGCTGGAAACTTTGGTACACGTCTTTGAATATTATAGTAAGTAAGACATTCTGCACATTGTAAGTGACAATTTTGTACATTTGTACAATATTCACACTTTAAGGATTTGTAAATCTTATCCTCATATATATGTATATATTCTGGATCATATCCTCCTAATACATGATGTAATAGCTGCTGATATTTGTTTGGAGTTATTTAGAGTCCCACACATACACGTAGAAGCACTATATATATAACACTTTTTTCAATGTTGTAGAGCATTCAGTTTCCTTTCCGACGTCAACTTGTATTTCCAAACTAACAAGAGAACAAATGAGTTGTGTTGTTATAATTGTTTATCGCAACATGTACACACAATATTGGTGTTTCAGTTTTTCTCTAAACCAGGAAATGTTGCCTGAAAAAGAAAAAAAATAAAACTTCAACACCCTATTTTAAAGTTTCTTCGATACATTAAGTATGAATAAAAGGAGGAGTGAGGTACATGTCAATGAACCAGCAATCTAACCACATCCTGAATATCAAAACACCTGTTCAACAAAATAATGTATAGTTTATATCGTTCGAATCGATTTCTGAACAAATGAGTTCAGATCATTTAAACTTCCAAATATTTGCACTTAACACCAAAATCTACACACAATAAAAATCAATAGAAATTACAGGAAACACTGACGAGGTTACCGGTTTTAAGCAGGAATATAAACTTGGGTCGGTAAAAAACAAAATTTCAAAATTTTCTTAAAGTCAACCGTCTTGAGATTATGTAATGCGTCACATACACCGGTACATGTATTTTAAGATACATCAAAGCAACACAAGCACCGATATAATTACTGATACTATTGACAGTCACTCATCTCGAGATACAATAATGACTGAGATATTTCAGTCAATCATGAAAACAATAAAGCAACACAATCATCGATATCTCACAATCACTCATTTTGAGATACAGTAATGCACCACAAGCAACGACAAATATTGACAATCACTCATCTTGATATACAATAATGAATCACAAGAACCAAAATTTCTAAGTCGTTGATTACGAGAAACGACAAAGCAACACAGGCACTAATATCTTGACAGTCACTCATCTAAATATACAGTTAAGCAACACTAGCACTGAGATCCTGTTCGTCACTCAGCTTCAGATACAATAATGCATCTATGCACAGAGATCTCACAGTAACTCATCAAGAGATACAGTAAAGTAAAACAACACCGAAATATTGACAGTCATTCATCTTCGGATACAGAAAAGAATTACAAGCACCGAGATCTCGCAGTCACTGATCTTGAGAAACAGTAAAGCAACACAAAACCAGAGATCTTTTAATAGTCACTCATCAGGATATGAAGTACAACAGAACAAGCAATGAGACTCACAGTCACTAATTTTGATAAACAATAAAGCAGCACAAACGCTGCGATCTCTACAGTCACTCATCTTGAGAAACAATAAAAAAACAGAAGCACCAAGATCTTGACAGTCACTCATCTTGAGAACCAGTAATACAACGGAAGCACCAAGATCTTGACAGTCACTCGTCTGGAGAAACAGTAAAACAACAGAAGCACCAAGATCTTGACAGTCACTCATGTGGGGAAACAGTAAAACAACAGAAGCACCAATATCTTGATAGTCACTCATCTTGAGAAACAGTAAAACAACAGAAGCACCAAGATCTTGACAGTCACTCGTCTGGAGAAACAGTAAAACAACTGAAGCACCAAGATCTTGACAGTCACTTGTCTGGAGAAACAGTAAAACAACAAGCACCAAGATATTGACAGTCACTCATCTTAAGAAACAGTTAAACAACAGAAACACCAAGATCTTGAAAGTCACTCGTCTGGAGAAACAGTAAAACAACAGAAGCAATAAGATCTTGACAGTCAGTCGACTGGAGAAACAGTAAAACAACAGAAGCACCAAGATTTTGACAGTCATTCGTCTGGAGAAACAGTAAAACAACAGAAGCACCAAGATCTTAACAGTCACTCGTTTGGAGAAACAGTAAAACAACAGAAGCAGCACGATCTAAACAGTCACTTGTCTGGAGAAACAGTAAAACAACAGAAGCACCGAGAACTTAACAGTCACTTGTCTGGAGAAATAGTAAAATAACGGAAGCACCAAGAACGTAACTGTCAGTTATATTGAGACGTGTTCTAACACCACAAGCACCGATACCTTGACACCCACTCAACTTAAAGATGTTCATACGCCACAAGCATCGAGAACTTGACGGTAACTTACTTGAGATATTTTCATACACCACAAGCATCGCGATCTTGACAGACACATATCCTGAGATATTGGCAAACACCCTCCACAAGCAATGAGATCATGACGGTCATTCAATGAACCACAAGAACCTTTGTCTGTATGGAAATATATTCTTTGATTAAAACACATTAATTGTCTCTGCAAAGATACTAGGCAAGTTATTTTAAAGTTGGACTGTATTATAGATGAGTACATTGTAAACGTTTGTGCACACGCAACACTAGTTTACAAAATGTCATGCCGGTAGCAAAACCGTCTATCTAGACTAATAGTATGTGTTATGTTCTGCTTTTTGTCTGTGTATATGTATTTCTCGTAGGGGTCGGGTCTTCGTTGTTGTGGTCTGATGTACGAAGGAAAGCGATATTCAGGTATAACAATACGATTTTTCAAATTTCCTTTCCAGTTGCTTTTGTTACCTAGTAATATTTTCAACCACAGACGACACATATACTTCCATAAATTGCTCTGTTAATGAGTTTTGAAGATGATCAGTTTTGTAAACACATATAGTATCTGATTGTTATTTTTTTAGAAAACAGAAGATATGAACATAAGAGTTACACTATTTAAAGAAATTAATATTTAAGAGCTGCCAGGTTAAAAAAACAAACATTATTTGGACCTTTGAAAAGGCCTCAAAATATATATATACAAATATTCAACAAATATAGTTGCACAATTATAGTTACTAATGTTATAATGTTTTCTGTTTGTTTTTCATTTGAAAATGATTAATAAGGATTACCTATCTTTTGAGTTCGTGTAGATTGGTCATCTGGTCAGTCTCCTCATCCAAATCATCTTGGTAACCTGAAATACAATATTTAAATCAATTTTAAAAAAGTACATGTAATGTATGGAACATATTTTTACATCGCGATGACCGTGAGGGCATTCTGATGTATTGCTATTGCCTAGATTTCCATTACGTAACTTTCGTTTCGGGTTTGTAACCGATCTTTAAACATGATAAATACGCGCACATAAACGAGTGCAAAATAAAATTCCTTGTAATTTAAAGTAAAAAATCATTTAAATATCTATGCACAAGAACATGTTGCGGCAATCCCGGCAATGACCGGTAACTCTGCATAGAAGATTGTGTTTGCGGGAAGATAAGAATGCCTATTCATATATCCAATCCTTTAGAAAAAAAAATCGAATGTCTACAGAAGAGTGTCCACCATACAATTGCACTGCACTATTTTTAGAATAGTAAAATATAATAATATACAAATGGATGAAAATTATATATACATGTAACTGATATATTAATATAAGATATAACAACAAACCAGTGTATACTGATTTGTATCACTACAATATAATAGTTATTACATGATTTTGAATTTCCTGTCATTTCTTCATCATCCACGCTCGAACTTGTCTCAGAAAAAAAATTATCTCTGTACATTAACCTCAGTATCAGGTATAGAGATGTGATTTCTTTCTGTGGCAAGTGCTTTTGACCATCCACGAGAACTTGCGGTCATCCGATGTTCAGTACTTCAGTTCTTTAATTATACGAGTCACAGAGACAAATAACTAATATAGGATCCAAACAAACTACAATACACATCTCTTCATTTTCATATTAATTCATGTTTCAAGATACACATTTTGCGTAAAAACATAATAAATGCAAGCGCCATGCAAGTATTGGGATGTTCACACTAGAATGAAATTAGCTTCTTTGTTATTCATACCAAACCAAAATATTTTATAGATTCTTGTACAACACAGTTTGACCTCCAAAAGAGTGTCTCGGATTTTTTCTATTGTATTTCATTCTCTCATTAACCTTCAACGAAGTTTGCAACCTCAATTCATAAGAGATCTCTTAAGGTAGCACTACAGTCTAACAGTGATTTTTTTTAAGATATTTTTTTTATCACATAATTTTAAAGTAAGTATTATTCTGCACAGTTTGTAAAAATCCAAAAATCAATTTTCAAATCACAACAGGGAGTAAATTAATAATGAAATTATGTAAATAAAGGCACATGGCAATTAATCTAAATATATAGGCATTTAGGAGAGTCTAATATGTCAATCATCTGTTAATGCCAGTGTCCAGCTGTTAATCACTGACCACAAGAAGAATAGTGTGGTCTTATTTCATTGTATCATGTGTATTGCAACAAAGTAATCTATATAGCTTTGAAGTAAACAGTGAAAAGGGAAAGTTATTAAAAAGGAGAAAATCTAAAGGGAAAAAAATCTTACTAAAATGAACAAAACTATATATATAAGGATAAGAGTGTGAAAGTATCTTTGAAAGCCTCTGACAAACTTTAAACATTTAAGGTTCTTACTACAAACAAGAAGTATATGTCTCTGAATCTGTCTTTTGTTAGGAGTTTCAGGCACTTTAACCAATTTTAAGTTTATGTGAAATTTTTAAATTCCATAAAACTGAAGAATCATGTGAGGCAGTCTATTTCCAGCAAGGGGGATCAGGTCTTGATCTTTTTTGGGACATGTCTTTTATTGCATAATTTTAATGTTCTAGCTAATTTCATAGTATATTTCTTTTTAAAATACAAATGAAATCATTCTTTATAGTGAATATAATGATGTTAAAAATTGTTTTTATGCAGCTGGTCATTCCTGTTATTCTCTTATCTTAGACTGTCTGGAGAGAGGCGGAGCTTTGTCTATATTTTAAAATTGCTACATCACAGATGTTGGTCAAATCTGTGACGTCAAACTCCCGCCAAATGCTAAGTTAGTGTTGGTCAGTGCACATATAATTCAAAATTTACAGCATCAAAGACACAAAGTGTGTGGTTATATTGATAAAATAATGGTGTCAGGACACTCCTGGGGTGTTCTCAGTGGAACTTTTGTTTTAATGATGCATTTATAGGGGTTCTAAGGGGGAAATTCAGTTTTTAGGTAATTTCTCTGAACAATTTTCATGAGAATTGTTAGCAAAAAATGAAAATAGAAACTTCATTGGTACCCCTTTTGGTTTGACTTTGATATATGTGATTAAAGGGAGTATTTTCTACAATACCGTGTCCCAGTTTTTGGATAATTTGTTTCTATAGTGTGTGATAACATTGTGTGAGGGAATTCGACGTTTGATGTACCACTGTTCACTCCAGTGCAATTTATGACAATACCACTGCATCAATCAGAATTATTTTTTTTGCAGTGTTTTAAGAAATGATTTTGCTTTGTTGTCGCGTATTATTTGTGAAACATTCAATGTTTTAAAAAGGCGAATTTTCTTTATAAAGTCAATGATTATGTTGACTTTTGAAGGCCAAACTTTCTACAGCCTTAAATACGCTAATGAAAGATCCAAAAACTATACCAATACATAACGACATGTTTATGAAATTATAACAAATCTATTGGTTAACAAATTTTTACTCGTTATTGCAAAATAATGAACTTAATATATCTGACATTTTCTCCCTACCCAGTTTACCCCTATACATTTTTATGATGTGGACTGGTCATTGTTATTGAATCGTAGGCAATTTGATTGGATTAAGTTGTTATTTGTTTACCTTCAAACTTGTTTATGCTTTTCATACATGACAATTGATTAATTAGAACGTGCATGAATGTGTACGGTAACTAAAATGACCTTCAAACTGGACACTGGACGAGTCAATATTATGTTTTATCAATGAAAGTTAAGGTATGAAAGGTAAGAAATGCCATTTATTCCATTTTCACAAAATTTTCGTAATATACAGTTGAAAGGTTATTTCTTAAAAGCCTATTGTGAAGAGTAAAGAGAAAGTTTACAAATAATACGTTTTGTTCCATTAAACAAGTCATTTTCGTAAGAGAAATACCGAAATATATTTTACGCACGACTACGGCAGGTAAAATTATTATTTATCATAATAAAAAAAAGCATTTTTCAGTCTCATTGGAATATGTTGATTACAATTAATCCCAAACTTAAGAAGTAAGTAACTAAAGTCAAAATATGTCCGATCTGCCTATTTCTGCACATCAAAAGTCAATACGATCGTTTTAAAGTCAATTTCGTCTACCTCACAAAATCTTGTTAGGCACTATAAATGAATTTATAGTTGTCCAAAGATGAAAGGTGAAATGAGGTGTGGTACCCAGCAGTTAAATCAATATATCTTCTTACTGGAGGCATATATCAAAAATCTGAGACACGGTTTTGTTTATAGTGTATGGTTGATTAAAGCGATGAAAACAAATTTTCACTACCATTTGACCTGAATGTGTCATTTTCATCCGAGTTGGAAGACCACTTTTTTGGCAATTAAGGAGCTATAGTTTGAGATTAATCATACCACATGGAAACGACAAGCTTGAGATCAGAGGCTCGGTGATTAGACCTAAATACGCTAAAAGTACACGTGACACGAACACACATAATAGGCGTGATGACCCAGACGATACACAAATCAATATTGATACACAGAGCGGTAATCATGGCTATTATAACAGACACAACAATCGTGGTCGTGGGAATACTAGAGGTGGAAATAATCAAAGACGTGGTGTTCACTACTAGGTTTCATGCGGATTTTGGAATATCAATGGATGGAAGGTGGATGTAGATAGTGAGAAATATAACTTTTTAGCTGAATGTGTAAGGTACTATAATCTGCATATACTGGGTTTAGCAGAAACCCATCTTACAGGGAATACTGGTATAAATATAGACGGATATACATGGTTTGGTTTGAATCGAAAGGAAATTCACATTAGAGCTAAAACCGGATCTGGTGGTGTTGGGATTTTAATTCGTAATGATGTGCGAGATGAATTTAATATTAATATCGTAGAAGATAACACAGTTGGTATAATCTGGGTAAAATTTGAAGATAAAAACTTTGCACATAACTGCTTTTATGTATGTGTTATATATTTACCGCCGGAAAATTCCACAAGGGCTGTGAATATTCATGAATTTTTTGATATTTTAATGACAAACATATACACAATCCCACAAGGAAAACCATTTTATATTTGTGGTGATTGGAATAGTCGTTGTTCAGATTTACCGGACTCTATTGAAGGAATAGATAAATTGCCACAAAGAAATGTGGTAGACTTTCAGCATAATGGATATGGAAATATTTTTTGTGACTTTTTAACAGATGTAAATTGCTGTATTTTGAATGGTCGAAAAACTTTACATAATGATTTTACATTTGTATCCACTAGAGGAATGAGTGTGGTGGATTATTGTGTTTTGCCATATGAACATTTGGATAATTTTAACAATTTTAATGTAATCAGAACAAGAAATAGTTGAACAAATTAATGCATTGGGAAAATACGACTTGAAGAAAGCTATGCCCGATCATTCATTACTAACTTGGGATTTTACCTTGAATTAAGAGGAACTTCTGAGACAAAGAAAAAATATGATACAAGAAATTTACCGGAAGATTGGTTGTGTCAAGAATCTACTATCGCTGAAATTGATAATGCTATTTGTTTTTTAGAAAATTCAATTGCCGATCAAAGTAATATTGATAATATGTATGAAAATTTTGTGAAAATCGTTAAAACCGAAATGTGTAATAAATTACCGGCTAAAAATATTGTTCTATCAAATGGATTTAATATTAATAAAAGAAGAAGGTGTAAAAAAGAATGGTGGAATGAGGAACTTACTTTATTGTGGAATGAAGTATGTAAAGCCGAAAAAGTGTGGATTAAATGTAAAATTAAGCGTAATAAACGGGAGTTGCGACATATATTTGTGAATAAACGTAGGATATTCGATAAGGCCGTTCAAAGTTCTAAACGAAAATATTGGTATTCCTTACAAGAAGATTTAATAAAGTCTTGTGATAATCCAAAGGAATTTTGGAGGAAAATTGGTAAAATAGGAGTTGGTAGTGAACGTCGAAGTTTTATCCCAATGGAAGTGAAATTAAGTGATGAGTCAGTATCATGTGATAAAAATGTAGTATTAGACAGATAAATGGAAATGTGAATTTTCTAATATGTTAAATAGAAATAATCTTAATAATGTTGAATATATTCATAGTAATGAAAATGTGTATGATGATTATCTTGATAGCTTTATATCATATGAAGAAGTGTATAATGTACTGTTGTCTTCAAAAAATGGTAAATCGCCTGGCTGTGATGAAATTACGGTTGAACTTTTTAAGAATCAAACTGCATTGTTAGCTTTAACTCGAATTTTTAATATTTGCTTTGACTCTGGTAAGATACCTGCTTTATGGTCGAAAGGTATCATTACTCCGATTCCAAAGAGCTCTACTGCAGATCCAAGAGACCCTATGGCATACCGTGGAATAACTTTGGCTCCTGTATCTTATAAACTTTACTGTGGTGTATTAAACTCTCGTCTAACCGTTAAACTTGATGAACTTAATTTTCTTCATGATGAACAAAATGGTTTCAGAAAGGGACGAAATACTATAGACCATATTTTTACTTTGACTACTGTCATAGAAACACGTAAATTGCGTAAATTATCAACATTTGTAGCATTTATAGACTTTAAAAAAGCTTACGACTGGATAAACAGGGATTTGCTTTTTGGTAAATTGGAAAATTTAGGTATAAGTAGTAAAATGTTAAATGCTATTTTTTCACTTTATAGAAATGTATATTCATGTGTAAAAGTAAATGGTAATTTTACTGATTGGTTTGAGGTTAAATGTGGTTTGAAACAAGGGTGTATTCTGTCTCCAATTTTGTTTAACATTTTTATTAATGACCTTGTAGATGAAGTTAAAAAATTAGATACTGGAGTAAAAATTGATGATGAAAAAATTTGTGTACTACTTTATGCAGATGATCTTGTATTTATAACAGAAAATGAGAAAGATCTACAAAAAATGTTGGATACTTTAAATATATGGTGTTGTAAAAATGATTTAGTTGTAAATCTAGAGAAATCAAAAATTGTACATTTCAGAACTAAGTCTACACCAAAGACAAATTTTACTTTTGTACTTAAGTACCGGTCTTTGTAAAAATCATGCAGAAGGTGATTCATGGCATGTCACAGAAGTAATTTTTTTTGCCCTATATCATAAGAACTTTGGTAGATGGTCAAAATTCTGTCTTTATTTTCCCTGTATTATGCCCGTTGCCATGGTAACCATCAAATCAACATTTTGCCTGAATATGTGAAAAAAGACCCTTTTTGAAAATATAAAATAAGGGAATTTAAAGTCCCATAGAAATAAAGTTAATCAATACAAAGGATATGTATATTTACAGTATTGACAAACAAAACCCCAAACTATATAAAAACGTTAAAATTGTGAATTTACTAAATAGTTTGTTTCCATAGCAACCATTTAAAAATGTGTTAAAATTCGAAAATGAAAAATTTCAAAAACTTTAAAATTTTAAATCTGTTTATCTCCCAAGACCAACAATACCATGACATGTCATTGACAAATTTTGAAAGACCACATTCTATATATTCAGAAAATAAAAAGAAAGACGTGTGTTTTTTTTTCTTTAAAAAAAAAAATTTAGTCAAAAATTGTCAATTTTCACCAAAATTCAGATTAGCAATCTGATGAATAATCAAAAATTTTGAACTTAAAAAGCTAAAACATTCCATTTAAATGTGCAATTCTGACACACATTTGTTAATTTTAAAGGAGAATATATGATAAATGAAGATATACTTGTACAAAATGAAAAATCATCACTCTGGGTATGGTGCAGCCCCCTTTTTTTTCGATTTTTTTTTTTTTTTTTTCAAAATTATAAACTTTGTTGAAAGAAATGTGGTATCTCATTGTGTTTACTTGTGAACTAAGTATTTTAAGAATTTAAGCATAACACAACTTCTAAAGTTGAGGGCAGCATATGTACCCCCTCCCTTCAATCTTATATGTAAGATTTCTCAGAAGTTTAAAAAAAAAAATGGTAATACGCATAACCCGTTGTCGTGTCTAAGACTGATGCTGTCAGTGAAAAAGAATAAAGTTGAATCCAAAACTTAATTACTAGTAGGTCTATGTATAAAGATAAGAGGATGTGTTGTAATTGTCAATGAGACAATTAACTCTCAACCAGAGAGCAAAGACATAGAAATAAACAACCACAGATCACCGTATATCCTTCAACAATGAGCATAACATGATTATCTATAAAACAAATCTTAATGAACATTTTAAAAAAAATAGCTCAGGATACTTTCTCTTTCAAAATGGCTATAAAGAAGTAACAGTAACAATTTAATGCAACTCATTGTTGGTTTTTGAAACAGATTGATGCTTTAAAAACTTTAACCCTAGACTAAGATCTGCTAAACAAGAAGACTTACCCTGAAATGTCTGGTTGGTTTTATTTATAATTGAATTACTTTTGAAACTCTGTAAGTGTTATGTAAAGATTTTAATACAAGTATCATATTAACTTAACATTATCAATGTTCTAAGAAAATGAGGTCAGGGTAAGATGAACTATGTCAGACAGACGAAAAAAAGAGAACGGAAACGGAAAATTCAGCATTTTTTCCATTTTTAAAGGGGCATAACTTATTGATAGTACCTGTTACACCAATAACATTCTAACTGTTCTGAATTTTATGGAAATAAGCATTGTGTATAAGTTTCAAAACATTTGGTTGTGGCAAACTTAAGTTAGAGAACGGTAACAAAAAAGTCAGCATTTTTTTTCCATTTGTATAAGGGTATAACTCTGGAACGGACGTACTTACAGACAAGGGTACAACTTAATGCCCCCTTTGCTACAGTGGGGGCATACAAATTCTACATGTTCTATCTGAGGAAATATATACCAACGATCTACATTAATTGTGCAAGAATTTGTCAATGTTTCTATTGTATGTGGTGGAAAAAGACAGCTTGTCTATTATTTTTTTTAAAACCTAACTGAATTATTATTTGTATACCGCAGAATAATCACGTTTTTTTATGGTTCTCAAAAATATTATCTTTGTGGCCCTGAGGAAAATTTGCTGGTCCGAACTATTGTATACTGTTTTGATTCTCAAACCTTTATGACAACCATGTGCAATGGCCATTCTTAAATTTTGCGTAATTTAATCAATTGTTATATTTACATATTTTTATGCCCCCGCAGTGGCGGAGGGGGCATTAAGGTTAACCCTTGTCCGTCCGTCAGTATGTCCCAACGTTGGTTTCTGTTCTCTATCTTTAGTTTGCCTCAACCAAATGTTATGAAACCTAATCACATTGCTTATTACCATAAAACAAGACTAAGTTTGGTGGTGTCACTTAAACCGTCCAAGAGTTATGCCCCTTTACAAATAGAAATATTGCTGAATTTCCGTTTCTGTTCTCTAACTTTAGTTTGTCTTTACCAGATGTTATTAAAATTATACACAATGCTTAAAACCACCAAATGCAGATCAACTTTGAATTTTGGTGGTGTAACTTTCACTGTTCTATGCAATGCCTCTTTATAGAGGGAAAAAGTTGCTGAATTTTTTGTTTTGTTTTGTATTTCTTTCTTTAGTTTGCCTCAACCAAATGTTACGAAACTTTTACACAATTCTTATCACCATAAAAGTTAGTACACAATTGGTAAGTGTCTTCAGTCATGTCCGTTTATGACTTTTATGATATGGAAGCGGGAGCATCATCTGTGTCCAATGGACACATTCCGCATTTATTTCAAATCTTTTAGATAAGTTAGATTATTATATATTAGAATAAAAAGAAAGGTTCTGTAGTTCTTCTTCAATTTCAATTTTAGCACAGTTAAATCGACATAGTGACAAATAAGTGTTTGCATAAAGGTTTCGATACATGTCGATTTACATGGGAGGTAAATAGTAACAGCCATTATGTGTACATAATCTGACTCTGTGCAATAGTATACTAGTCCACAAAAGAAACGATGCAAGGCAATGTATTTTCCATAGATAATGAAATTGGAAACACTGTACCAAGATTAAAACTGTCCCATTTGTCTAATCTTTACAGAGTGTTATTATCTTATCAAAACCACTGATTTAAGACAAAAAAAATATTTTATTTTTTTATTTTTGTTATATCAAAAATAGTATTTTTATAAATAAACCAGATGCTCCGCAGGGCGCAGCTTTATACGACCGCAGAGGTATTGCACAATACTTAACATAATAATTTTGGACCCCGATTTGGACCAACTTGAAAACTGGGCCCATAATCAAAAATCTATGACCATGTTTAGATTCAGCATATCAAAGAACCCCAAGAATTCTTTTTTTGTTAAAATCAAGCTAAGTTTAATTTTAGACCCTTTTTATCTTAATGTAGACCAATTTGAAAACAGGACCAAAAATTAAGAATCTGAATACACGGTTAGATTTGGCATATCAAAGAACCCCAATAATTAATTTTTTGATGAAATCAAACAAAGTTTAATTTTGGACCCTTTTGGCCCCTAATTCGTTGGGACCAAAACTCCCAAAATCAATCCAAACCTTTCTTTTGTGGTTATAAACCTTGTGTTAAAATTTCATAGATTTCTAATAACTTATGCTTAAGTTATTATGCAAAAACCAAGAAAAATGCTTATTTGGGACCTGTTTTTGGCCCCTAATTCCTAAATTGTTGGGACTAAAACTCCCAAAATTAATCCCAACCTTCCTTTTGTGGTCATAGAGACCTTATGTTAAAATTTTATAGATTTCTTTTTACTTATACTAAAGCTATTGTGCGAAAACCAAGAAAAATGCTTATTTGGGCCCTTTTTTGCCCCTAATTCCTAAACTGTTGGGACCAAAACACCAAGAATCAATGTCAACCTTTCTTTTATGGTCATAAACCATGTGTTTAAATTTCATAGATTTCAATTTACTTTTACTAAAGTTAGAGTGCGAAAACCAAATGTCTTCGGACGACGACGACTCCAACGTGATACCAATATGCGACCAAAAAATTTTCAATTAATAAAAATCGAAATTAGAACTTATTTTTTTTCGTTTAAACATGGTCTGCTTAAAATTTTGATTGCCATCCGTCCTTGTGTCCATCTGGCTGTCCTTGCAGCGCTCGCACATGTACAAATTATGTCAGATTTTTAAGAAACTAATACTTTAGGTTATTATAAGCAATATCTCGAACAAGTTAGATATTGGTGGTCAATCGACTTTAATAAAAACATTTATAACCCTTGAAAATAATAAATTTATGGAAAATAGCCCCTTTAACGCTCCCACAGGTACAATCTTGCCAGATTTTTAATAAAACTTATACACTAGATTAATATCAACAATATCTCGGATGAGTTCTATAATCATGGACAATTGACTTTTTTAAAAGAGTTATGACCCTTAAAAATATTTAAATTTATGGAAAGTTGCCTTGTTAGCGCTCTCGATGGTACAAATTTTTCAGTTTATTTCTGATAGAACGGACGTAGTTTTTTTAGGTCGCCGTTTCAAAGGAACTGTGAATTTTGTCATCACTTTGCTTCCGTTGTCGTCTGTCCGGTGTAAAATATTTGAAACATTTCCACTGAAACTACTTAACCAATTCCAGTAAAACTTATAAACTGAATGATCCTTAGGATATCTAGAATTAAGTTTGTGTTCTATTTTCTATTTTGTAAAAAAAACATGGCCGCCATGGGTAAAATAAGAACATAGGGGTAAAATGCAGTGTGTAGCTCATATCTCAAACACTAAAGCCTTTTAAGAGCAAATTTTCAGATGAATCTAACAACCCATTGTTGGGTTGCTGCCACTTAATTGTTAATTGTACGGAAATTTTGCAGTTTTGGTTATTATCTTGAATATTATTAATGACAAAGATAAACTGTAAACAGCACAACTTTCAGCAAAGTAGGATCTACAAATAAGTTTATATGACCAGAATTGTCAATTGAATCCGTATGGAGTTATAGCCCTTTAAAGAAATTTTTCACAATTTGTTCATCTAGTTTGCTTCCTTTAAAAAAAAAATCTTCTTTTGATATTGAATATGCTTAATCAATTTCAGCCCAACTTGGGAGTTATAATCTTGTATAAATTTAGTTTTTTATTTCCTTGTACTTCAAGAAACTTAGCCACTATGGCTAAAATGGAACATAGGGGTAAAATTCATTTTTTGCTTTTGAAGAAAAAACGACAGATACAAAGAACATTTAAATGGAATTGTTAAGCCACTCATTGATATATATTGAAGGGACAAATAATCATTGATGCAAGATTTAACCAAAAATTACAGGTGATCGATTCAGGTTCTTTAGAGTCAATTTTAAAGACCATGAAATAGAATCTAAAGATTTAAATTTCTGTTTGGGTTGTTCTCTCTTTGACACATTCCCCATTTCTAAAAAAAAATCTAATATATAAAAATGGTGTAGGGGGTTCTATTATTGCCCTCACCCTTTGAAGAAATTTCATGTTTTAATGCTCAAAATGTTCACAATTGAATTCCATTTTTTAAATTTATTAATGATTTTTTGAATTTTGAAAAAAAGGGGGGGGGGCACCATGCCCAGAAAGAAAAAATGTCCTTCTCTACAAAAATATCTCTATCAATCATATTTCCTCATTTATAATTACCAAATTTGTGTCAGGAATGCACACATAAATGGAATGTTTTAGCTTTTTAAGTTCAAAATGTTTCAGTATTCATCTGTTTGGTAATCTGAATTTTGGTGAAAATTGACAATTTTTGACTAAAATTATTTTTTTAAAGAAAAAAAAAACACACGACTTTCTTTTTATTTTCTGAATATATAGAATGTGGTCTTTCAAAATTTGTCAATGACATGTCATGGTATTGTTGGTCTTGGGAGATAAACAGATTTAAAATTTTAAAGTTTTTGAAATTTTTCATTTTCGAATTTTAACACATTTTTAAATGGTTGCTATGGAAACAAACCATTTAGTAAATTCAGAATTTTAACGTTTTTGTATAGTTTGGGGTTGTGTTTGTCAATACTGTAAATATACATATTGTTTGTATTGATTAACTTTATTTCTATGGTTCTTTAAAATCCATTATATTTCAATTTTCAAAGGCTACTTATGGACGTATTTAGGCAAAATTTTGTAAGGATGGTTTCCATGGCAACCAAAGTTGAAAAGAAAAAATTAATACATGAAACTTATTTTCATACCATACCCTCCTCATAAACAAAATATAAAGACATTTGAAGAGGGGTCATGAATCGCCCACCAACAGGAGGAACCTGCATGATTCTTACAAAGACCGGTACTTAATAATAATGATATGGAAATTGTTCCTAGTTATACTTATCTAGGTTTACTGTTGTCAGAATTTTTAGACTACAATTGTATGGCTAAGGCAGTAGCTAAATCTGCAAGTAGGTCTTTAGGTTTATTAATAGCTAAATGTAAAGCTAATGGCGGTTTTCAATTTGATACATTTACAAAACTTTTTGATACACTTGTTATGTCTGTCATTGAATACGGTGCCTCAATTTGGGGTCACCAGGATTTTTCTTGTATTAATGCTGTAAAAAATAGAGCAATGAGATTTTTTATGGGTGTGGGTAAATACACCCCTAACTTAGCCTTATATGGAGATATGGGTTGGATGCCCAGTATTATATCTCAGTGGACATGTATTTTTAGATTATGGTCGAGACTTACTAAAATGTCTCATTTTAGAGTTAATAAAAAGGTTTTCTTATGGGGCAATAAATGCTGTAATAGTAAATTTAGAAATTGGAATTATAGAGTCAATGTGAAATTTAAAGAAATGGATATGGAGTTTTTATGTAATACTGATTTTTCTATTGATAAAAATACAATTAAACAAATTGAAAAGGAAAATTTTTGTAGATATAAAGAGAAGTGGTACTCTGACTTAATGTACAATGAAAGAAGTAAATTGCGAACGTATAGAATGTTTAAGCAATGTTTTAATAAAGAAAAATATTTAGGTATTAATATGCCTGGAAAATATAAGAGTGCATATGCTAAATTTAGATGTGGTGTTGCACCTCTGAGAATAGAAACTGGCCGATATGAAGGCATTATGGTTGAAAATAGATTATCATGTTTTAATGAGCAATGTAAGAAAAATAACATTATTGAAGATGAGAAACATGTCTTAATTAACTGCCCAGTATATGCAGATTTACGAGCTATTTTATTTAGACATGCTAGCTCTTTTAATTGTGATTTTGTTAATTTGTCTGATGATGATAAATTCAAATTTTTATTCACTAATGAAAATGTGTGTTACTTTTTAGCCAAAATCTGCTATGATGTATTATTAAAAAGAAAAGGTATTTTATATAATTGTAGATAATAATGTGTTTTGTAGAAATTTTATAGTCTCTCATAACTCTTTTTAGAGTGGCTCATGTTGTTTTAAATATTACTGTAATTTTATAAATGTATAAATGTATGTCAATTTTGAGGTGAGACTCTAATAAAGTATTTGTCTTGTCTTTGTCTACCAAAAATTAATTTATTTACAGATTAAGAAGAATTAATATTTCACCTCTATAATGAGCTAAAGATTTTAAAAATCCCTTGAGTAGTTTTTGAGAAATTAATCTTTAAAGACTGTTGGTTGGAGTCAGAAAATTCTGACTGTAGTGCTACCTTAATTTAATTAGATACCAGTATACAATTTGTTCCATTGATGTTTTTGGAAATCTAAGACAAAATTTTGAAGATAACTGGTCAAGGAACAACATGTGTGAAAATCAGGAATATAGGGGCACTCATCTAGGAGCTAATTTCATTTAAAACTTCATTTTCATGATAACAATGAATGTGTGACAATTGATTAAATAAGGATTTTCCTACTTGCACCCCATTAAATTCAATATAATTCACACATGTAAAATATAGAGATACTTCAGGATTGGGCTTTTAATTATCATATATCAATTAGGTTTTGACCAGTAAGAAAGCATTCCATTTCAGCTATTCTAAATATATAATGGAAATGCACACCCTGTGCATCGAAAATCAGATCTGGCGGGAGATGTAATATCATTATTGACCTTGCTATAACTTAAGTCAGTTGCTACTGATATGGCCAAAACTCCGCCCACCAGGATAAACCTACTATTAATGATCTCAAAAGTGTCAGTAGTTATAAAGCTATGAAATGATTATATTGATTAATCACAATGTACTGCCTACATATTCTTATCTTGTATCAGTAAGACACGTGCATTTGTTTATAAAACTAATTATCATCAAAACTCATTATAAGTGCAAGATATGTAAAGAAATACCAAGAAGTAACAAAAAAAAAAGCTGAAAATGAAATTTAGATAAAATGAAGTTGCCTTTGTACAAATAATTTCTCATATTTTCGGAGGGAAAAATTTGACCGCCGACCCCTAAAATAAAAATATTTTTGTACCCTTTCCCTAAAAAAATGTGTTTGAAGAAATTTTCTTTTTCTAAATTGTGGTTCAATTTACATTGTAAGAGACATCCATACACTTAAACACAAATTATTGTCTGAAACTAGAAAATGCTTGTTTTGGCACCTCATTCCTGAACGGTTTGGACAATTAACCCCAAAATGAATCCTATCCTTTTACGTATGGTATTGAACCTTGTAGTACAATTTTCGAGCAATGAAAATACTTAAACACAAGTTATTGTCCTGAAACTCGAAAAATGCTTGTTTTTGGCCCCCTTTTTGGCCCTTTTTTTTCCTATTGGTATGTAACCATCACCTCCCATATACAATCCCAACCTCCCTTCTGTGGTTTTGATTTTATACAGAACACTTAAACTAAAGTTATTGTCCGGAACCCAAATGTTCTTCGGACGACGACGTGATAGCAATATACGAAGGTATTTTTTTTTTGCAGTCATATGACAAATGTATGAAATCGATAAAAATTCTTCATAGAAATTCAGTGTCAGCAGCAGTCAATTTTAAGAGCTCAAGTCCATATGATTATTTTCCAGTATGCCGGAGGATTTCTTGGCTAATATTATCATAATTTAAATGCAAACAAAATGATAAGGATTGTCAAATCAGACAAGCAAAAATTCTCAAGAGATTGTCCTTATCAATAATCAAATAGTGTATATTTCAAGTACAATGTATTTGTTTCAATACTATAAAAAAAAATTATAATAACAACTTAATGCTATTATAGTTTAACATTAACTAATGCTATGTGCTGTGCTACATATATTCAATACATAATTCTTGAGCACTCATATTCTTGATAACATACCCGGCCACGTCCACTTGTATTTTTTGTCTATCTGATGATTTAAGCCTTTTTCAACTGATTTTTATAGTTCGTTCTTATGTTGTACTGTTATACCACTGTCCCAGGTTAGGGGAGGGTTGGGATCCCGCTAACATGTTTAACCCCGCCACATTATTTATATATGTGCCTGTCCCAAGTCAGGGGCCTGTAATTCAGTGGTTGTCGTTTGTTTATGTGTTACATATTTGTTTTTCGTTCATTTTTTTTTTACATAATAAGGCCGTTAGTTTTCTCGTTTGAATTGTTTTACATTGTCTTATCGGGGCCTTTTATAGCTGACTATGCGGTATGGGCTTTGATCATTGTTGAAGGCCGTACGGTGACCTATAGTTGTTTATGTTTGTGTCATTTTGGTCTTTTGTGGATAGCTGTTTCATTGGCAATCATACCACATCTTCTTTTTTATAAATACTAGTTTTTAGATTTCAAATTGATATAAAAATTGAGAAACCACAAGCGGTGCGGTAAATACTGTCCATCGATCTTAACAATGATAAACCACATTACTTTAATCCACTCATAAACCAAAGAATGGCTAATTAATTCATCCCTTAGTATCTTCAACCTCCTTTTTATCAACACGTTTATTTATTTTAGAAATGTTCTAATGTTTGAATCTCTTGTCAGTTCAAACAAATGTATATACAGTGTACTAAATACAAGTTCATTTTTCTTTTTTCCCTCACTTTTTTAAATATAAATAAATTCAAATTTGAAATAAAATAGAAAAATAAATATATTTCATGAATGCAGTGACCCTTGTATATAGGTGGGAATCTCAGAGAAGAGAACAAAGAAATTTACGATACTACATCATGTAGGCATATATTTATTTCCCAAAATGGTTTATTCCACTCGCAAGATTAATAGCATTTACTATTTCATAAAACAAAAAGAAATTTCCTAACAATTATTCAATTTCTTCAAAATAATCTTTTGTTATATGAATTTGATTTGTCATATAAAAGTTGCGTTTATCATTGACGCTAGTATTACAACTAAATAGTGTGTACATTAAATACGACATTCTATTTTGTCTAACATAATTTAAAAAAAAGATACATATAATAATCTCGTGATTCATGAAAAATATTAAACTTGATATATTCACAAGTGCCTTAATAAGTGTAGATTGCTTAGACATAGCAGCAGCAAAATTATATAGCCATGATAGCAGCCCCTGTCAACAATCGAAAAACGTGTTTGTCACATATAGTAATTTGTTCAATATATTGCACTTCCATTTGGTAAATTGCAGACACAATGCGTTTTAAAGTTTGTCTTCTAGTCTTTGTTCGCTGTCTTTTTGCCATACACCAGACAAGTTTTGTATTTATAATTTCAAAAAAACAAGAGGCATATGTAGAAATTATAATTATATTTTTTTATATATAGATTAGACCGTTGGTTTTCCCGTTTGCATGGTTTTGGGTCCTTTATAACTTGTTGTTCTGTGTGAGCCAAGGCTCCGTGTTGAAGGCCGTGCATTGACCTATAATGGTTTACTTTTTTAAACTGTTATAATTTGGATGGAGAGTTGTCTCATTGGCACTCACACCACATCTTCCTATATCTATAAATAACACTTCTTAATTTATAAAAAAATCTTATAAAATTGGATTAGTACACGAATACATTGATCGGCTTGGTGAGATAACCCCATCTGTTAGTTTTTTCAGAAAATATAAATGATGCACAAGAATCACTAGTTGAAAAAACAGAACTTTAAACTGAAAACATCTGTCGAAATATTTAAGTGAAAGTTCCTTCCGCTACAACATGACACTAGTCCAAATAATTATGACGTCTGGCAAGGCTATTTTAAAAAATAAATCTGGGACGCTCGTCGTAGGAAGGCGTCCCCGAAAAAGATAGCCTTGCCAGACAGGGGCAGACGTCATAATTATTTGGACTAACATGACACCATCTCTGGGAAGGCTTGTTACGACCATTCTCGATTATACAAAATAGTTACGTCTACAAAGTTACGTTTCTAATAACCTTTTTTCCATTACAAGAAAAATATGTATACAATATTTGTACTCACCTTTATCAGTTTTCTTTGAAACGTCCTCTTCGTAATATATTGACTACATTCTCAATATTGCCTTCCATGACCTGGAATCGAATTTGAATTTTGAACCAATGAGTATACGTCGCTTATTTTCAAAATTTTCAAACTTACTCTACTTCCGTTCCACTTTAAATGTTTGAAATACGTTTGGAAATATAGTTACAGAATATAAAAATGTTAGCACGCCATATGATAATCTTAAAACTTATACATATATTATGCATACTGAATATTTGTTTCGTATCAACAAATTACAAATTGAAAATTATTGATACTTGTGAAACCGTGTTAGTTAGTCATACACAATTTTTGGAATATACTGTGTTGTGGAATTAAAAACAACAGCAACAACAACAATGCAAATATCTATCAACCAGTGTGGTGAAATCTTTACAAGCAAGTCTTACATCTTTTTGTGATACTTTGGGAAGACTTTACATTATTATGACAGAAGTTCAATTATGGAGATGGAACTAGTCAAAATGGTAAGTGTTTCTTTCATTCACAAAGTGTCTTTATAAAAATAAATGTTTAATTCTCAAAATATCTTAACTAATACAATAATTAAACCAGTAAATCATCATTTCGACTTCGCCCTTTCTAAATTATGTGAACATGGGGGGATTTTCAAAGGGGGTTCCAACCCAGGAAAAAGGGGGAAGGGTTCCAAATAAAAGTTCCCATATAAATGCATGGATCGTCCAAAACCAGGTGTTCCGAACCTCTACCCCCCCCCCCTTTTTGGACCCTGAACTGGTATAACAAATCCAATATAAATCTTTTAACTGATAAATTTCGGTTCGCATTTCATTTTGAAGTTTCTTAATTCTTGACTTATATCATACAGAAAGTAATATCATAGTTTTCGTTGTCATTATACGAAATTGTCAATTATGTTTAGTGATTTTTAGTCCAAAAAGACATTTTAAAGAGAAGCGAAAGATTCCAAATTGACATTCAAACTCGTAGGTTGACAAATACACTGACAATGACATGGCTATAAAGAAAAACAGACAAACAACAGAACACAACCCTGAAGACTGAGCAACACGAACCTCCCCACCAGTTAATTTTATAACTTATATATAATTATGTATTTGAATATCATTTGTTTAATATGAATAAAACTTTTGGCCATAAAAAAATATATATTAATTAAAAAAAAAAAGGAAGAACATTAATAAAAATGTCTGCTCTAAGGCAGAAACGGAAGAATCAAAATAATCAGTTTATCATACGTCCGTGAAGTTCTACACTACATGTACATGTATGCTATAAAACTAAAATACTTTCAGCATGTTTTTATTCACACCATAATCATCATCGTCTATTTTATTATTATTATCAGAAATAGTATTATCATGATTTTACATGTTATATTATTATTTTTGTTGTTCTTGACCAGACACACGGGTATTGATATATAATTATTTTTACTTATTCATTTATTCAATTAATACTTATTGAAGTTTTAAAACATCTATGAGAATATTTTAAGGTTAACAAAAAAACTATTAAAATAATATCTTCATGAATTTGAATGTTAAAAATAGTATATACCTACCTTCATTAAGAATTCCAAGAGTAAAATAGCTGTGTATAGGTTTCACAAACAAACCGTGTGCTGTATTTTGGCGGGAGACACACGCTATAAATTACAAACACCGTTTAGACAGCTAGAAAACCATATGGTTCATACACATGGATTGAGAGATATAATAATAAATGTTCTTCGAGATATGAGGCTTCCAACTGTGAAGTGTTACAACGACATTTCTTATCGGATGAAATACTTCTTAAGAGAGATGAAATAATGGCTCTCAAAATTAGGAGAGGCAGGAAAAACTGCACCCCCCTTTTTTTGCCCCCATTTTTTTTTTTTTTTTTTTTTTTAAATAAATGAAAGTTGACACTGAATTGGTTATAGAAACTGGTTTTTTTTTTGTATTTTCGCTTGTCGCTTTCAGAAGCTCATTGAATAAATACGTTTTTTACTTTTTTAACTGTTATGTCATGTATATCTGTATGTAGCGAGATCCTATTTCTTTATATCTGATCTTCCTGAAACTTGGCGGGAACAATGACATGTGTCGGTTCTTTGTGACATTAAAGTCGTCATTTTGTCAATTTTCATTTGGCTCGGCGGCTGCATATTAAGCTGGAATAAGAAAAATGTCCATCGATGTTTTTCGCTAACCCAACGACTGTAAGTGAGATATATCAGAAAAATGTCAATAAAGTGAAATAAGAATAATAACTTTTTACAAAAGTACGTAATGACATAATTTGCCTCATTGTTCGTGATACAGTCGTTTTTCAAGCGGTTGTCATTTGGTCCAAGTTAATTTTCTATTTGTTATAGCAATTAATGTGGGGTTTTTTACCTGATAAAAACCTCGCTTTTTTCTGACGTTATAAATAAATGTTCTTGATAAATAAACAAATCGTGTGGTGAAATTTGCCAAAAAATATCAAAGGCTGTCAAAAATAAGAATGGTGCATGATGACAGACTCGGAACATAGATTCGACACAGATTGTTAACAGACTCGGAACATAGATTCGACACAGATTGCTGACAGAATCAGAACATAGAGTCGACACAGATTGTTAACAGACTCGGAACATAGATTCGACACAGAATGTTAACAGACTCGGAACATAGATTCGACACAGATTGTTAACAGACTCGGAACATAGATTCGACACAGATTGCTAACAGACTCGGAACACATATGTAATATGACACAGATTATTGACAGACTTGGAATATAGATTTGACGTATAGATTGTTGACATACTCTGAACATAGATTCGACACAGATTGCTAACAGACTCGGAACACATATGTAATATGACACAGATTATTGACAGACTTGGAACATAGATTTGACACAGATTGTTGACAGACTCGGAATAAAGATTCAACACAGATTCTTGACAGACTCGGAACATATTAGATTTGACACAGTTTATTGACAGACTCGGAACATAGATTTGACGCAGATTGTTGACATACTCTGAACACATTAGATTTGACACAGATTATTGACAGACTGGAAACATAGATTTAACACAGATTATTGACAGACTCGGAACATAGATTTGACGCAGATTGTTGACATACTCTGAACACATTAGATTCGACACAGATTCTTGACAGACTCGGAATATAGATTCTACACAGATTCTTGACAGACTCAGAACATATTAGATTTGACACAGATTATTGATAGACTCGGATCATATATTTGACACAGATTGTTGACATACTCTGAACACATTAGATTCGACACAGATTGTTGACAGACTCGGAACATATTCGATTTGACACAGATTGTTGACAGACTCGAAACATAGATTTGACACAGATTATTGACAGACTTGGAATATAGATTTGACGTAGATTGTTGACATACTCTGAACATATTAGATTCGACACAGATTGTTGACATACTCGGAATATAGATTCGACACAGATTCTTGACAGACTCGGAACATATTAGATTTGACACAGATTCTTGACAGACTCGAAACATAGATTTGACAGATTGTTGACAGACTCGGAATATAGATTTGACGCAGATGGTTAACAGACTTGAGCTCGGAACATATTAGATTTGACACAGATTGTTGACAGACTCGGAACATAGATTTGACACAGATTGTTGACAGACTCGGAACATAGATTCGACACAGATTGTTGTCAGACTCGGAACATAGATTTGACACAGATTGTTGACAGACTCGGAACATAGATTTGACACAGATTGTTGACAGACTTGGAACATAGATTTGACACAGATTGTTGACAGACTCGGAAGATAGATTTGACACAGATTGTTGACAGACTCGGAACATAGATTTGACACAGATTGTTGACAGACTCGGAAGATATATTTGACACAGATTGTTGACAGACTCGGAACATATTTGATTCGACACAGCTTGTTGACAGACTTGGAACATAGATTTGACACAGATTGTTGACAGACTCGGAACATACATTCGACACAGATTGCTGACAGACTCGGAACATACATTCGATACAGATTAAATCTTGCTATTTTTATTATCAATTATAGCTTTAATCGATTTATTGTTGCTAGCGGCAAACACTTTTCATTCAAAATGCCAATGAAATGTTCTATTTTGAGACACCAAAACAGTCCTCTATATGCAATGATATGTAAAAGGCGAAGTTTTCGTTACATTGCGGAAGTACCATGAAATAGATATATACTAGTAGATCCTTTTAATATATTGCTGGGAAACCGTTTACCTTTATCCCATTTTTCCTTCCTACATTTCTTACGACAATACAGAATTTTAAGGTGAATTAAGGGTAAATGTTTTAAATAGATTTCCGCTATTTGAGGTAATTCATGGTACAAATATATCACAAAAATTTACAAATTTAACTAATCGATGACAAAATTTCAGAAAAATACTCTTTGATGTCCCTTTTTTTGGTGTAACGTCGTGTTGTATGAACATCGTGCACAACGCCTTAGCGCATTAATATCCTTTATTTGCGAAATATATGAGTAAGGTACGTATGGGGTGTGAAAATGAAAATTATACAGCAACCCAATGACACGAACAGCGAAAAGACACGTTGATACTGACATACAAATGTACGATTAACAGGACAATCAGTCATAATAAAAACCAAAACTACACATTGAAATGTACAAATGACAAAAGACAACTAATTGCAAGCGTTTGAACAGTTGATAGACTTGAACTAGTTTTATTTTAGGAACTACATAACACTAATATAATGTCGAACAATGGACAAACAAATGTAGAAATATACAATATTCGGTCACTGCACGTCAGAAACATATCAACGTGTATGCATGAGGCTTGAAGGGCGAGGTTTACCGAGCTGTTCAACTGTTTTGTGTCGAATACAGCAAGTTGATATCTAACGAACCCAAAATTTTGAAGAAAAATGACGTGGTCACGTTGTTTATGTCCGCCGGAAGTTTATTCCGGATATGAAACACAAATGATGTGTACATGAACCAACGACAACCACTGACTTACAGGCTCCTTCCTGGCTTGGGACAGGCACATACAGAATGTGCAGGGTTAAACTATAGTTTGAAGGCGCAAACCTTGAACAGTGATGTAACAAACATGACAGAGCAACATTAGAAAACAAAAATGTGTCCATAATACACGGATGCCCAAATCCGCCCCATCATTTTCTATGTCCAATGGACCGTGAAAATGTGAAACAATCTCTAATTTGGCATTACATGTAGAAAGATAATATCATAAAGAACATGTGTACTAAGTTTCAAGTTGATTGGACTTCAACTTCATCAAAAACTACCTCGACCAAAAACTTTAACATGAAGCGGGACAGACGGACGAACGAACGGTACGACGGAGGAACGGACGCACAGACCAGAAAACATAATGCCCATAAATGGGGCATAAAAATATGAAAAGAAAACTGTTGAAAAGAGCTTAACTCGTCAGATTGATACAAAACAGAAATACATTTAACAAAAAACAGAGTGGCAGGGTATTTATCCATCCCCAGAACAACAAAATACAGCTTTGTATACAACCCAGGGACAACTCGCAGTTACTGAAAGCCAGGTCAGAGTCAATAATATCAAATAATAAAAAAATATGTAAGAGTATTTTAGACACAAACGACTTCTGCTTCTAAATTCTTACTCATTAAATTGACTCAAATTCTTAAATTTGACGTACATTGACGTATTGCATAGTTTTAAAAGTTAACGAACAACTGACGCCAACGACGGCCGATAACATAAGATGGACGTTAGTGATGGGGAAAGATCACCTGCATGGGCATTCGAAATGAATAATTCAACAGTTGACTGAAAAATGCTAATTATTATAAGAAATTCTTTAGCCATATTTACATATTACCTAACTTTCTTTAGTTTGGAACAGATTTTTTTTCTTCATACTTGACCTTTTATTAATCGTTCATTAAGATGGAGAGCATCAATCAAAGCATTTTTCTTTTGATAAATATAAACAATGCATGTGCATCCAACAAACGCCCAGTGGCAGATTCGGGGGAGGGGGTTTGTTGAGGGTGTACCACTTACTGTTAAAAAAATACAACATTTTGCTAAAATTTAAATTGTTCACCATTTTGGACAATTACACCCCTATCTTGGACCCTCAATACGCCCCTAATGTGGATATTCAACTACATGTATATCTATACCAATTAATGCTTTATTTACCGCTGTTGATTTCATAGGAGTACACACTCATTTTTAATTCGGAGTATTTAAAAAATATTCTGTTTATACTACGTAAGAAAGCAATGATTTCGTTTGTTTAAAAAAAAAGAATATAAATGTGTCCATTTGTTGAAACACAAATTTTACAATAAACTAGAATAAAAAAAAACAATACCCGGTCCCCTTAAAGTTAAACATGTTAAATGGTTGTTGCCTTCAAACAATCACCTTGTAAAAAAGATTATGTTCTTCTCATATATGTTATGATGGTATGATACTAAACCCCTAACGGGAAGGATTGTGCCTGATATTCATATGATGAAATCATAATCTTTCAGTCAGTTTAATTGAAGTCAGGAGCTGGCATGTCAGTTAACTACTACATGTAGTAATCTGTTGTTATTTATGTATTATTGTCATTTTGTTTATTTTCTTTGGTTACATCTTCTGACATCAGACTCGGACTTCTCTTGAACTGAATTTTAATGTGCGTATTGTTATGCGTTTACTTTTCTACTTGGCTCGAGGTATAGGGGGAGGGTTGAGATCTCACAAACATGTTTAACCCCGCATTTTTGCGCCTGTCCCCAAGTCAGGAGCATCTTGCCTTTGTTAGTCTTGCGTTATTTTAATTTTAGTTTCTTGTGTACAATTTGGAAATTAGTATGGCGTTCATTATCATTGAACTAGTATATATTTGTTTAGGGGCCAGCTGAAGGACGCCTCCGGGTGCGGGAATTTTTCGCTACATTGAAGACCTGTTGGTGACCTTCTGCTGTTGTTTTTTTTCTATGGTCGGGTTGTTGTCTCTTTGGCACATTCCCCATTTCCATTCTCAATTTTATCTCTGTCTCTCTCTCTGCACCTTAAAGAACGTTTATTTTCCTTTCGAATAGGAATGAAATATTCGCCACTGTACGTTAAGAAAACTATATCAATTAAATTAATTTCCTTGTCAAAAAGTTTAATAAAAAAATGCCAAAACGATTTGACTAATCCTTACGGTATTTCGTGTAACAAAATATAAAAAAAACCACACGAATTGTTTTATTGTGATAGCACTGTGACTTAGTATACATATTTGGCACAATTTTTATCTCTTTCCACAAAACAGCATAATGCGAGACATACATGCTGTAGGTGTGCTAAACTATTCGTATGAAGTTTTATATTTCAGTATATGAAAAATCCCTGGATGCTTCATACCTTTTTGCACAAGTATATATGCATTAGCATGACTACGCTACGCAGTTTCATATGTTCATTGTGTCTGCCCAAATTTTTGTAGTTCAGCGACTGCTTCAACCCTGCATATATTTTTGTCATATGAATATGAGAAATAGGAAAACTATATTTGGTAAGTCGGATCTAGATCAGTGAGCAAGGTTAGGTTTTTGCAGTCATTTTTTATATATATATATACAATATATAAATGCTATATGCAATAGATTTAATATATTTGAACATTATTTTAAAGGTGTATACTGTCTGGTAGGGTTATATATGTATCCTTTGCCGTAGGTATATGTACAGACAACAGTAATGTTGTTTTTCTTAGACAAAGAGCAGGGAACCAGGTCAAGAGTACCCATGTCTGATAGTGATTATATACAGTGATGGTTTCCTTTCTGTATATAAAAAAAAGATGTGGTATGATTGCCAATGAGACAACAGTCTCAAGAAGAGACCAAATGACGCAGAAATTAAGAGCTACAACCATCATGACCATGACAACTGTACCCCTAACATGGGAGTAAACCATAAGACATATATAGCAGATTCATGGTGATGATTCACAGTTATGATTAGTCTCAATATCTTAATATTAAAAAAAAACTTGCTTCATCAATTCTCGCGCAAGTTTGTGCAATCGTGGTTAACATAAGTAATATATCGGGACGTAAGTATATATCTTGAACTATATTTATTTATTTTCAAATACTAACTGCCTGTTTTATTCGCGATACGCTAACATTTTAAAAAATACATTAAATTCAGAATAGAAGACCGTTTTATCGGATAAAACATAGACTCTAAACCATTAAACAAAAGACCATTCACATTTTATCAAAATTTTTGTAGTATCATAATCGTAATTTAATGACAAAATTTATATAATATTTTATTATTTTTATTGACAATGAACTTGTCTGAGTAAAGAGACCGATCGGGGACACTCCACTCCTAAATCCGCCACCGAGCTCTATTGAGAGAGATCAAATAACTGGGAATTCTGTTGTATTCATTTAACTTTAAAATTACACCGTATTTTGGGTGTTATTATTCAATTTTAGGATCTTTAAGGGGTTTCAAAGTTTACAATTTAGAAAGATAATGTTTGATTTGATTTGTTTGGTTTTTTTTGGGGTATTTTTTTGGAGGGGGCAATGTATTTGAAATGCCATTTTCCTTTGTTAGTCAATGAAATGAAAGAATAAAAAAGGGGGAGGTGAATGAGATCAATTTTAAGAGATATTTTTAGCAAATTAATTTTGTGGAGTTGTCTCCTTCCCCTTTTTAGCTCACCTGGCCTAAAAGGCCTTGAGTGAGTTTATCTTATCACTTGGCGGCGTCCATCAAACGTCGTCCGTCGTTGTCGTTCATTAACTTTCACAATCATAATCTCCTCAAAAACTCCTGGGCAAAATTTAATAAAACTTGGCCACAATCATCATAAGGGTATCTAGTTTAAGATATGTGTCCGACATCCTGGCCCGCCAACAAAGATGGCTGCCATGGCTGAAAATAGAACATAATATTGAATTGCAGATTTTGGCCTATATCTCCGAATCAATTTGCATTTAGACAAAGCTGACATTGGGTTAAATTGTTTATGTGGTCAAGTCTTCATGTATCTGGCCTGAAATTTTCAGAAAAATCAGCCAAATTTTTGTTGGGTTTCTGATTCTGAATTGGTAATCTTAAAGTAATTTGAGTTTTTGCTTATTATCTTGAATAGTATTATAGATGGAGATAAACTGTATTATGTTCAGCAAAGTAAGACCTATTAATAAGTCAAAATTGTCAATTAAGGAGTTATTGCCTTTTAAAGTCAATTTTTTACATTTTTTAATGTAATTATTTACAAAAATCTTCTCCTCTGAAACAATTGAGACATATTTAACCAAATTTTTCACAATCATCATTAGGGTATTTAGTTTAAAATATATGTCCGATGAACCCGCCTGCAAACCTACATTGCGAACATGGCTAAAAATAGAACATAGGGGTATAATGCAGATTTTGGCTTATATCTCTGAAACTAAAGCCAGAGTATAATAGTTGCATTATTTAATGCATCGATTGTAAACAAATATACCAGGTGAGCGACACAGCCTCTAGTGAGTTTTTACATCGTACGTCTCGAAATTCCTTTAATGGAGGTCTCATTGGGGGGGGGGGGGTCTGATCCCGGATCCCGCTTATTGTTTTGTCAGATTCCCGTATCCCGCTTAACACTATGTAGGTAAGAAATTCTCATTTTTTTTTTGTAATTTTCCGTGTCGCGCTAGACTTCATTTCACGTTTTCACGGTACAATAATTTGACTTTCACGCGTCACGCTTAGAAAAAAATCGGTTATCCCGCTTTACGCTTTGACGCCAATGAGACGCACTTTAAAGCATGAATATCCAATTTAACAAATGACGTTGCATGTCTTGGTCCATACTTGGCAATTATTTAGGCGGGAAGTCATCTTAGTACCATAACAGTCTTGATTAAGATTACGGAAATATGACAAAACTTATAGAATATTCAAAGTGAAGAATTCCTCAAACGGGTCTTTCATAGATATGATTCGTCAATTGTACGTGTCTTTCGTCAAAAATTGTATTACAGAAAACTCTAGTAAAACGTTTATGTAAAACTCCATTCTGTGTAGGATTTGCATGCATACACAAATCCAGTTTGCAATATTGGCAAAATCGAGATATTGGGTTTTACAATAGTAGATGGAATTTTAAACAATTTACATGTACGTACGACGGATGCCGACGGACACCAAGTTATCGCAAGCGTTTGATGTTTGCTAGACCTTTAAGGATCAATATTAGCTAAAAAGAACATATATAATAAATGTAAAAGATGAATTTATTATGACTTGACCTTGTCCAAAGTTTTAAGAGCATGAAGAGTAACACATGGTGTTGTAGGGATCACAGTGACCACGGTGACCTGATTAATCAGAAGGATGTTAACTCACAAATATTCCTCTGCGGTCAATAAAGCAGCTGGAATTAACGTGCATATAAACATTTATTATTCCATGTAACCCCGCTCCCCTTCTTGAAATCTTCCTGACTTAATTTATTAAATACATATAATACCTTTGATTATTTAGCCTGAATATTATAAAGTTCATGTATTACTACTTTATAACCTGGCGATCATCTTTTATTTCTATACGAGAAAAAATAAATAATCAAAAAATAATTTTATATTGGTAAAAATAAGAAAATAGAATAAATTCTAGAGTATTTGCCAGGGCTTGCAATTAAATTGAGGCGTGAGTATGTGTTATAAGTATGAATCCTAATTGAAGCCGGGGTTGCTCACTAATTTGCCAAACAAATGTGTTCTTAAATTTTATATTAAACAAATGTTAAATAAAACTTAGTTCAACACGTTGAAGTTAAACAATTATTTAATTTAAACCAGCACTACAAATTAAATTAAAATTCTTCATTCATTTGTGTTTAGTATATAAACATGAAACGCTCATTCAATATGATATTTTTGAAAGTCCTATGGAAATCATTTTTCTTTTTCTAATAATTAAACACTTCACTGTCATGACTGTGCATGTAGGCTCCAAAGTTGTCTTACTGACTCAGTTTATCTTGTAATCGAAAAAGGGACACCATAAAAACACGTCTTCCCATTCATTAGTATAGAAGCATATATTGACACATTCCCCATTTCCATTCTCAATTTTATGCATATGTTTTAGACTCCTGCTGGTATTACAGAAGACGGAGAATGGCTCCAGTTCATCGTTTGAGAGGCGACGACTAAAGCGCAGGGGTCTACATATGTATGTATGTTTGTTCGGGATCTATAGATAAACAGCAACATCCGCTCTTGTTTTATGAATATGTTTAATCCGATGACCTCGGGTACAGAAAGCACCACAATGGCCTCGTCTTTAAAAAAACTATCGCGACAACTCTCATAGGTGTCCGTAAATGCCCTGTTGCAATGACTTATTTCTGATGCTATCAAACATTCCTCTTTGAGTAGAGACGAGGCACATACAAATGCCTCCAGAGTTTGACTGTTAATTATAGCAAGAAAAAGTTTAAAAAAATCAAATCAGACGAACAATAGTGATTTATTTTATTTATAATAAATAAGATGTGGTATGATTTACAATAAGACAACTGTCCACAAGAGACAAAACGACACAGAAATTAGAATATACAAAAATATGAAATAAAAAAAGAGGTTGATCTTTTGCTCTTTTAACATGTTCATGTTTAAAGCTAACTATATGGTATGTGTTTTCTCATTATCGAATGACTTACATATCTTACATTAAAATAGTTGACATCCTTGTAGTTGTTGAGATTTTTGTTGGAGAGTTGTCTCATTGGCATTCATACCGCGTCTTCTTGTTTTTATATTAGTATAGATAATTACTTTCTGCGGAAGAGCAGATTTTTGCAGCCTATTCAATTATTGACAAAACACTAAAATTGAGAATGGAAATGGGGAATGTGTTAAAGAGACAACAGCCCGACCAAATAGCAGACAACAGCCGAAGGCTGCCAATGGGTCTTCAGTGCAGCGAGAAACTCCCACAGATCCGAAAACTGTGCTCTAGCTACAAATATTACGTCATTCTTTTATCAAGTTTCTGAGAATAAGATTACGGAAATATTTGTTTGAATGACAAGGAGATTGCAATATTTCTTCCAAGAGTTAGGTATAATGAAATCTTGAGTTTGGTTACTTCCTGTTTTTGAATCTCTGTCTTATTAAAACGGATATAATACTGGATATGTATTGATCACAGATAATGTGGTGGCAACAAACAGACCCAATTGAACGGCATCTGAAATCTAGCATAAACATGTTAAACTAATGAAATATTCTTCAAAGTTTACACCTTCAATTATGATAAGCAATGTACAATTTGTAATTGTAATTGACATGCATGTGATCGAAAAAAAAATATTAGTAAAATGATTAAAGATGGGAAATTATATCCAATATTGTATTTTATTTGAAGGTTCATAACTACCCGGTATATAAAGGAGGAACTAGAAGTTGGAATCCACAAGATCAGAAGGCGATACACCATTGGAAAGACAATTCTATAGTTAGCGTGTAAAAAAAAAGTTGAAAAGTTGTTAAACCTGAGCGGGTATATAACGCTGGATTATATAACACGCAAATAAATATGCTTAAACAGCACAAAACTTGCACAGAGGAGTTCACTGCAACTAACTTGTCCTGGGATATGTCCATAGCATTTATTACTCGGCTTACTTTATAAATGAATGAGTTGATGTAATGTCTAGAGCGGTTTTCAGATCTGCAAGGCAGTTATTTTTCTTTGATAATTCTCTTAATTATTTATTCCCGTTGAATATGTAATGTGTAATCATTCATTTATATGTCTTTTATTCACTGAAATGATTTAATTTTTGGTACGGTGCTTCTAATTTTTCAAGTATACGAGGCAAGCATTTTTCTAACATGACATGCCATGATATGATTATGCTTTTTTAATATTCTTGTTTTCAGTTAGTGTTTGATCCAGTTAACCATATACTAATATATTTATATAAGAAAAATACAATAAAAACTGTGATCTTATGAATATTCTGATGTATCCAATAAAGCTTCGCCTTTTATTTAAACGAATTACCTTATTGCTATGGTAATTCAACGTTTTAAGAGGAATAAAGTTTAAACACAAATATATCAGATTTATTTAGCATGCACGGTAAATGTATTTCAGAGCACACTGAGCTATATATGTGCTAAAGCCTTTTAATTTTTGAAAGATGCTATTCTCAATGATGAAATGTGCTTTTTTTCAAACAAAAGGTACTTTTAACAGAATTCTGATAAGTCTGTCGCATCTAATAGCAATTTAATCATGATATAGCTTTACAGAATTCTCATAAGCCTATAGCATCTAATAACAATGTAATTCTTAACAGAATTCTGATAAGACTATAGCATCCAATACCAATACAGTTCTTAACAGAATTCTGAGAAGACTATACTAGCATCTAATATCAATCTAATTCTTAACATAATTCTGATAAGACTATACTAGCATCCAATACCAATACAATTCTTAACAGAATTCTGATAAGACTATAGCATCCAATACCAATACAATTCTTAACAGAATTCTGACAAGACTATACTAGTATCTAATACCAATATAATTCTACCTTATAATTCTTAACAGAATTCTGATAAGACTATAGCATCTAATACCAATATAATTCTTAACAAAATTCTGATAAGACTATAGCATCTTATAACAATTCAATTCTTATCAGAAATCTGACAAGACTATAGCATCCAGTTCCATGCAATGCAAATCTTAACAGAATTCTGATAAGATGGTCACATCAAATACGGAATTGAATGTAATTTTAACAGAATTCTGATAAGACTACAACATACAAAACCAATGTAATTCTTTACAGAGTTCTAACAAGACGGTCGCATCAAATACCAAATTGAATGTAATTCTTAACAAAATTCTGATCGACTACAGTATCCAATACCAGTGTAATTCTGTAAAGAATTCTAATAAGAATAAAGATTCATAAGTCTTTTATTATAAAGCTTCGATAGTTTAATTTAATTCATAAATCAAGGGGTCTTAACAAAATTAAAATAAAATTGCAGCTTATCAGAAGTGTTGAACATGCTAAACGGATATTTTGTTTGTGCAATAGATCTGAGGAGTACAGTGAACTGTTTGATAACAGCAATATGCAATTTGTCTTTGAATATCAAAGTTCCTGTAGTTACTAGTTAGAAAATGTCTCTTTTTTAACTTGCCAGACCCAGAATTTGATCATTTGGAAATAATCAATTGCAAATGGAAGCTGTTCTTGTTGAATATGCACATAGACCCAGGTGATCACAAAGGCTATTTAGAGCTTCTAGTTTATTTTTATTAGAACTATGCATAGTTGGTTAAACATGACTGTTAAGACTTATATCGAATACTTTTCGCTTAATAGATTTTTGGAACATATGTGAAGGACAAGGGTTATTTAAACGGACGTAATTCGAGTTCGAACGTTTTCTAACTCAAGTATGACTTTTTTCTTGCTTTTACTTTCGACATGTAAAGTTTAGCTTATGTCATGAATGTCACGCCCTTATTGTAAAAACACTTCAATAAACAGTAGACTATATGTCAGGTCTTTCTAACAACTAATGACAAACAATTTGGGGCGTAATTTAAGGAGGCTTTTCCAAGGATGCAATTGCTTGTAGACTGTATAATTACCCTCTACAGTATTCCAAATAATCCACAAGTCCTCAAAAGGGACCTTTTAATGATAGGCCATGTCAAGGGAGATATAAAGGAACAAACGCCCAGCAGGATCGATGCATTTGTCTTAAACATCTCCGATATTGATTCCGCGTGGCTTTCAAATTGACATGAGTATCCGTTGGTGTTCATGTAAAACCTTTGGGGCTATATCTACGGAAGCCGATAAGGGCCATTCAAAAAAAAATTATGTCGTTATTACGACATAGCATGTCGTAATTTCGACATAACATGTCGTTATTACGACATCGCTATGTCGTAATTTCGACATAACATGTCGTTATAACGACATCGCTATGTCGTAATTTCGACATATCATGTCGTAATAACGACATCACTATGTCGTTAAAACGACATAGCTATGTCGTAATAACGACATCGCTATATATATAAAAGAATATGTATTGTGATTGCCAAGAGACTAAATGACACAGAAATTAACAACTATAGGTCATCATAATGCCCCCAATGATTAGAAAAGCCCCACATAGTCAGCTATAAAAGAGGGAGGAAAGATACCAGAGGGAGAGCCCCCGAAATGCTGTGTGGCAGACAGTGTTATTAATAAATTATTAGCTCCCTTGGTAAAACTCCAAATTTCATATTTAATGTATTTCATTGTTAAATAATTTACATGAAGCTTAATAAGTACATATTTGTTAATTGCATAGACTTTGCTATTTGAATTCATTGGTTAAAGATATTTATTTATATTGTAAAGTTTAATATTTGCATCGTCGCAAAATCTTTGGTTACCTTGTTTGAATAGATTCAGTGAGAAACTTATATATTTTATAGATCCCATGTATTTACACTGACCTTGTATGTTAGGTCTAACATTCATTCCTACCAAGGCAAGTCAAGCTATCCATCTCCCTACAAATAAGTGCAAACTTCAAGGCTTTTAGTAGTAAGGTTGAATTGAAGTATTGCTTGCTCTATTTCTACTTTCAAAGGTTGGGCACGATGTTCCTACAACGCCTAGGATTTAAAACAGAATCTTCGAAATTTCATCCGCAAAACAAAATAAAAATAAAAATGTTAGAAAACAATATTGTTACAAATTCAGTATATGTTTTAAATTATGTTTTTACAGCTCTTGATCATATACTAAGTAATATCTAGTTTATTTGAGGATTAAAATAAGAAAGCTATGTGAAAAAAAAACGGATGTCCAACGTTACATTTATGAAAAACTGTTTTAACTCTTATGTATAGTGATCCTATTTCTTATTCTCTGATCTTCTTGATTCTTGGCAGGAACAACGACATGTGTTGGTTCTCTGTGCCGTTAAAGCCGTTATTTTGCCAAATTTTATTTGACTCGGTGACTGCATATTAAGCTGGAATAAGAAAAATGTCCAACGACGTTTTTCATTAACTCAACGACTGAAAGTGAATTTTATAAGTAGATATAGCAGAAAATGAATAAAAAGAGTAAGACAATTATAATATCTAACAAAAGTACAAATATTTGCCTCATGTGAGTTCAAATATTGCTGATTCAATAAAAATCTTCTTCAAACGGTAGCCATTTTGTCCAAGTTGATATTTCATTTTTCAAAGCAGTTAACGCGTATTTTTTATAATATTAAAAACAAAAGTTAGATACACGAAGAGTAAAAAATGCCAAGATTCTTTTCTTATTACCTACATATTTGAGTCTTAAAGGAATAAAATGCTTCCACACATTACAAAACGGTAGCCAATTTGTCCAAACGTCTGAAAACGTCTAAAATCCTAAAGACGCTAATTTCCGACGTTACATGTGCTAAAGTTTCAGTTAAATGTTCATGATAATTAAAACAAATCGTGTTATAAAATTTGGAAAAAGAGGTTGATGATTGCTGCCGAAAAAAAAAAGAATAGTGCATGTTGCTATAGATTCCGCCCGGGGACATAGGTTCGACACAGGTTAAATTTTGTAATTTTTATTAATTGTTTATAGCTTTTAATGATTTATTTAAAAGAATTGGGAAATGGGGAAAACATCCCATTAGATGAACTTCGTCCAACCATGGAAGTATTATATTGTCAATATAATACTTCCATGGTCCAACTTTTGCAAAGACAAATTGGAGACACCAAGACAGTCCTCTAAATGTAAAATGCGAATTGAAATTTATGTTACGGAAGTACTCCGAAATAGATCATTTAAAGTCGTCACTTCAGTAAGGTGCAATCACCAATATTTAAAGACTTAATACCAGTTCACGGAATGTTTTACTTCGCGATTTGTCCTGCTATTCATGTTAACTTATAACGGTCGTGATGAAAATAATTCCTGTACTAGCGAAGTCGGAACTTTTCGTCAATATAAACTTGTGCATGAAATGGAGGTAATTGAAAGACGAATCCCAAACAGCAACGACAACCGTTTCATCGAATTAATAAAAACCCGGGATTATATTTGCCGTTTTCGCGGACGATCCAGGAGTAGATTACTATACTTTAGAATGTATATCAGAAGTTAAACGCTATAGATGACTTGGGAAATAATTCTCAAGCCAAGGTTCAAGTAATTGAAGGGGTGTATTTCGACAACTTATGTGCCAGGGAAAATACAATTCTATTCAAATTTAACCAAGGGTAAAAATGTTCGATTTACTTGCAGAGTGTCAGATATATTTGTATTGGTTGAATTAAGATATAGAAATTTTACAATGACAGATGATATGCACCTTGAAAGTTAAACATCTTATGATAAAACAAAAATATGGAAAACCGTATACATGTACTTCCGTCCCATCTTTCCTTTCTACATTACTTGCGACAGTACTGCATTTTTAGTTGAATTAACTTAAAGAGTAAACATTATTAAATCGAGGTAATTTTTGACATCACAAAACGAACAGAACCAGAATCAACCAACAATATGAAAAACCGATTAAAACTTGCAAAAATTAAACGAAGTCAAAAACCCTCTTCGACGCCGCATGTAAAAGTGTAACGTCGTGTTGTAGGAATGTCGTGCCCAACGTTTGAAAGTAGAAATAGAGCTATCAACACTTCAATTCACCCTTATTGCAAGAGCCATGTAGTTTGCGCTTATATAAAGGGAGATGGAATGCTTGCCATGCAATGTAAGTCCTCACATATTTCCACGTCTTATATGTTTATTTCAAACTTATCTGGCTGTACAACCCTTTCATGGCAAGTTACTTCGAAACTTAGATGGGATTTTAAAAATATATAAGTTTCTCACTGAAGGTATCCAAAGAAGGTAACCAAAGATTTTGCGACGATGCAAATATTAAACTTTACAATATAAATAAAAAATCTTTAACCAATGAATTCAAATAGCAAAAGCTATACAATTAACAAATATATACTTCTTAAGCTTCATGTAAATTATTTAACAATGAAATACATTAAATATGAAATTTGGAGTTTTACCAAGGGAGCTAATAATTAATTAATAACACTGTCTGCCACACAGCATTTCGGGGACTCTCCCTTTGGTATCTTTACTCCCTCTTTTATAGCTGACTAATCGGGGGCTTTTCTAATTATTGGGGGCATTATGATGACCCATAGTTGTTAATTTCTGTGTCATTTAGTCTCTTGGCAATCATAATACATATTCTTTTATATATAGCGATGTCGTTATTACGACATGATATGTCGAAATTACGACATGATATGTCGAAATTACGACATAGCGATGTCGTTATAACGACATGTTATGTCGAAATTACGACATAGCGATAACGACATGTTATGTCGAAATTACGACATGCTATGTCGTAATTACGACATAAAATATTTTTTTGAATGGCCCTTATCGGCTTCCGTATATATCAGTTTCATGGAAATTAACAAAGAGCATGACAACCTTTCCTTGGTGATGTTTTAATGACTGTCCGGCATATTAAAAAAAATATCTGTTAACCAACAAAATAAAATATCGTATGTGTACCAAAAGCCGCCAGCGATGGTCGCACAGACAATTTGCTACCTTCGTGGACCAAAGTCCGACTTCTCGGGGGATCCTATTAAACATCTAGTGGTGTCACTACATGTACCATGTGCTGTAGAGATTTCGTTGCACAACATGACAGAAACATTCTTTGTTAAAAATCAATAATGATAATTCGACATTGGATGTTTCATATACCCATTGTAGCCGAAAAATGATAATGAAATACTTTTGTTTGATATCGATCTATTGTTTGAATATTCATTTTTTTTTTTTTTTTATTTATACATTATCATTTTGAATATAGCTTTTGTTTTTGAAAAAGCAAGTGTTGGACTCACTCTTTTATTGGCACTTATTTCATGTTAGCTGTCATTTTTTAAATGTGCTTATCTGAGACCAGGAGTGCATTCCAGAGGCTTTCTTTCGTTTACTTTTATACAGACCAGTGTTTTTTTGTATTTGTTTCACCACTCTTAACTGCATGTAACATCTTGAACACTTAGAACAGCACAACAAGATTTAGATTTCAGAAATAAATATCATTTAGCCATCAACGAATAACTTTTCAAGAGATGTTTTCGTTAAAGTATAAATCCATTATTTTTGTGCAATTCTAAGTCTTAACGACAAAAAAAAAGATAAACAGCACATTACGTAAAGCATTAAGTATTACCTATAGTATTTTATAACCTTCATTGGTGGTAGTTCATATATATTTCTGCTGTTATTTTTGGATATAAGTTATTGTCCTGAATAAACATCTTTATGCGTTTGTGCGTTTTTCCGCATGCGTTTCAATTTTATGATGAAAATTTCTTCTATTAACAAAGACAAAACTTTAAACTCGGCCGTTATAAATGTTTTCGCCAGAAATGCATGCTTAAACTAAATGAACTAGCCAAGGAATTTGTTTTCGTCCTGGCTGATATAGCTACTATTAATATCATTATTGTTTGACGTAAATTTTACATTGAGGTTCTGCAAAAGGAAATCACGAATTCACCAACATTCCAACTGACTTCATTTTCAGAAAACGACATCTGTAACAAACACAAACTTTTTAGCTACATCTTTACAAGCAGAACCAAATACAATGAAAGTCCAAACTATGTACTGGCTTCCGAAGCTACACAAAACACATTACAAGTATATATTTATTTCATCTTCAAGCCTTTGTTACGTTACTAAATTGTCTATTCTACTTACAGGTACACTTGGTACAATCAAAAACCTGATAATAAATTGTTCAAATAAGGCCTTTGAAAATAGTGGAATTAATTACTTTTGGGGTGTCAAAAACTCGTTGGAAGTACTTGATAAATTGCATGCATATATTGGTGATTTTGAATCTGTTCAAAGTTATGATTTTTCTACCCTATATACCATTTTGCCTCATATTATTATTAAGAAAAAAAAATCACATCCCTAATTAATTGGGCATTTAAAAAGTCAGAATGCCAATACATATGTTCAAACTCTTTTCGGTCATTTTTTAGTAGCAACAAACAAATGAACTATGCTAATTGGACATGCTTTGATACTATATTTGCGCTTGAATTTTTACTTGATAACAATTTTGTTCGCTTTGGAGATTCCGTATATCGTCAAGTTATTGGAATTCCAATGGGGACTAACTGTGCACCACTTATTGCGGACCTGTTTTTGTATTGTTATGAGTTACAAACTATGACTTAAACCAGCAAAGATCCATCGAAACAACATTTGAAACAAAAATTTAACAATACTTTTAAATTTTTGGATGATATATTGGCTGTCAATAATTGTCGACTTCAGCATGTATACTAAAGAAATTTATCCTGTTGAACTTACTTTAAATATAGCTAATACTACATATGTAACAATGACCACTGTCATTTCCTCGATCTTGATATCTATATCATTAACGGGAAGCTTAATACAAAAATTTATGATAAAAGAGATGATTTTTCATTTCCTATTGTTAAATATCCATGTTTAGATGGTGACGTTCCCTTTCACCATCTTATGGTGTTTATATATCTCAACTTGTACGATTCGCTCGTGTATGTAACAACGTATTATATTTTAGCGAGAGAAATTTATGTATTACTGAAAAATTATTACACCAGGGTTTTCGATATCACAAACTAGTCAAAACATTTACTTAAATTATCATCGGTACAAGGAAATAATTCGTAAATATAACTCAACATGCAGATATCTTATACGTTCAGGTATTTCACATCCAATCTTTTATGGTAATATTCTTTACAAAGCCCAAAAATGTCAGTATTCACCTCAAAAGCTAACAAAACCTTTAAACAGACTTATTAAGAAGGGATATAGTTACGATACTGTTGTCAGGTCATTAAAGATTGCATATTTTGGCTTTAATATTGATTCACTTATAGGGTCTTTTCAATTTTGCGCCTGTCCCAAGTCAGGAGCCCCTGGTCTTTGTTAGTCTAGTATCCTTTTTAATTTTAGTTTCTTTGTATAATTCAGAGTTTAGTATGACGTCCATTATCACTGAACTAGTATGCATGTTTGTTTAGGCAGCTGAAGGACGCCTCCGGGTTTGGGAGTTTCTCGCTACATTGAAGACCCATTGGTGGCCTTCGGCTGTGGTCTGCTCTATGGTCGGGTTGTTGTCGCTTTGACTCATTCCCCATTTCCATTCTCAATTTTATTTATCATATAATAGCAACAAATTTAATCATTATATTATTATCAAACATCACATAAAAATTGTGTATTTACAATAAGTAATTTTTAAGTAAACAAGTGAGTTAAGTGGTTTAAACGATTTAGTTAAGTCGTTTAAACGAGTTAGTTAAGTCGTTAAAACAAGTAAGCTGTGTTGTTAGTTAAGTCGTTATAACAAGTAAGCTTACTCGTTATAACGACTTTAAAATAAAATTTCAATCAAACTAAAACTAAAAAATGCTAATTTACCTTAAAATTAAAATATCAGGGGCAGCAACCCCAAAACGCGTTGTCTACTGTAACTGAAAAATCTCGGGCTATAGATTATGACTTGATGAATATTTTTATCCCAGAACTAAATGCTTTAGTTTCAGAGATATAAGCTGAAATCTACATTTTACCACAATGCTCTATTTTTAGACATGGTGGCCATCTTGATTTTTGGGCGGGGTCATCGGATACCTTTTTGAAACTACATACCCTAAGGACTGTGTGATGATTGTGGCCATATTTGCTTTAGTTTTGCCATTAGTTTCAAATTTTCTGAAAGTTATCGACGACGACGGATGCCAAGTGATGAAAAAAAAATCACTTAACCCTCTGGTCCAGGTGAGCTAAAAAGGCAAAACGGACAAAAAGCAACGGACAAAAAGCAAAAGTGTCGGACAAAAAGCAAAATTATCGGACAAAAAGCAAAACGGACAAAAAGCAACGGACAAAAAGCAAAAGTGTCGGACAAAAAGCGAAATTATCGGACAAAAAGCGAAACGGACAAAAAGCAAAAGTGTCGGACAAAATGCAAAATTATCGGACAAAAAGCACCGTATCAGCCGTTGCTATAATGCGAAAAGTATTATCTAACGTAAACAAAATAAAACAGAAAGTAGAAATATCCATTCGTAAAGGCAGCCGTTGCTAATGCCTATATTAAGAAGCACAAGTAGTATCTGCTATTAAAATGGCACCTCCAATATTGGAAAGATGTGTTGCTGCCATGGTATTGAGTGGCGTAGGTGACGCAATGGGATACAATTATTATCACTATTATGTCAGTCGCATGAAATTCCAAAACGTGTTATCAAATGCGTAATAGAGGGACTTCGATGTATTTATCAAACACACGGGACCAGCTGGTTTTTAGTTATTGAACTGAAAACCCGGATTTGTTTTCGCTCAATCGAATTATGACTTTCGAACAGCGGTATGCGCGTCGGCGTAAATAAACTCGTCATAGATACCAGGACTGAAATTTCATATATACGTCAGACGCGCGTTTCGTCTACAAAAGACTCATCACTGACGCTAGAATAAAAAAAAAATGTTGAATAGGCCAAATTAAGTACGTAGTTGAAGAGCATTGAGGACCAATTCCTAAAAGTTTTGCCAAATACAGCTAATGTATTCTATTCCTGAGGTAGAAAAGCCTTAGTATTTCAAAAATTCAAAATTTTGTTAACAGTTAATTTATAATTATGAACATATCAATGATAACTCAAGTCAACACAGTGTAACATTTTAGTCCTGGTATCTATGATGAGTTTATATACCGCGGTTGCCTTTCTAGTTCATTTGCTCTCGGAATACGGAATGAAACTTGGGGTCAATGGGGATTTTTTTAAGGCATTCAAATGAATAAAACCAGAGGATTCCGAAAATTTGTCAAAAAATCCAAAACATGACAAGCGAACATCCTTAATAATTGTCCTCGTTTTGGTGAAAACTAGTGTGATCCATCTATACATGTAGACTCAACGATGACAGGCTCTTCGGCCGTTTACTATGCCTCTTTTTCACTTACTCTTACCGAAAATTTGTAAATAAGACAATTCTTTGCTTGTAAGAAATTTAATGTAACATTTCCGTTTTGAATTTTCCTCCGAGTTTAGTATTTTTGTGATTATATTTCTTTTTTATTAAGTTTTAATACCTTAAAGTGTTATAAGGTTAGTTCTTCAATATGTAAAACTGAGGGAAATCACATTTCAATATAACTAGAATAAAACTGTGTATGTATTTTTATGTACGATTGCGAGGAACTCAAGTCACCCCGGCCTGTAACAACCCATCAAGGTCAACTTATTAAAGTCAGCTTACCTGATCTCTTGTTAGTATATAATTCTCAAAGGTACCAGGCTTATAAGGTAATACGCCAAACGCGCGTTTTGCCTACATAAGACTCATCAGTTACGCTCAGATCAAAATATGTATATATAAGTCAAACAAGTACAAAGTAGAAAAGCATTGAAGACCCAAATTTCAAAAAGCTGTGCCAAATACGGCACTGATGAAATGAAATTTGTTTGGATTCTTTCATCTGAAGATTTGTTTGTTACTTCAAACTTATCTAATTTGTTGCACTCCCTTTTTGAAGAACGAAAGAAAACTATAGAAAATATTGTTTGAAAAAAAAAATAAAAGAAAAATATATATAGATATATATATATGTTACAGTAAATAGGTGAAATTAGGAATTACACGTAATTACTAAACATTTCAGTGAATACCTGTAATTACTAGCCAATTTAGTAATTACATGTATTTACTAGTTGTTTCAGTGATTACTGGTATTCACTGATTTTCTTTGTCATTTTTACAGCTATTTACTAACTTGATATTTTTGTTTTAAAATTAAAGATATAATCCAAGATACAAAATAAGAAAGTAAAAGGGTAGGTATTATAGGGCTGACTTAATTAAGGATTAATGAATATAAGGCACACCTTTAGTGGTTGTGAATTGAAACTGAAAAATGGTTGTTTTAAAAGTATTGAAACTCCCTTAATATCATTTGCATTATGCAAGACAATAGTATCAATCCAAAATTGAAATATACATTTGTGAGAAGTTTATAGGCAACTTTGCCAGCTCTTTTTGATGATAAACATTTGATAATACCAAATTTGGTTGAATAATTCTTGAAATCTCATAATTTCTTTATATTGCAATCTTCATCAGGCATACTCTGCTTACTTCATTTGCTTTAATATTTTATATTAATGAATTAAATCAAAATCAATCATATATGTCCTTTTAAACTTATTTTTAATTTACTTTACATTATAATTGAAAATTACATTGTAATTGTTCTGCTCATTTTGGGCGCCGTGATTGGCAAATAAAATATTTGTTGTTTGTTGTTAACGTCGTTAACTTTTACAAAATTTTTCCCTTCTGAAACTACTGGGCCAAATTAATTCAAACTTGGCGACAATCATCATTGGGGTATCTACTTTAAAAAATGTGTGGCGTGACCCTGCCAACCAACCAACACGGCCGCCATGGCTATAAATAGAACATATAGGTAAAATGTAGATTTTGGCTTATAACTCTAAAACCAAAGCATTTAGAGCAAATTTGACATAAGTAAAATTGATTATCAGGTCAAGATCTATCTGCCCTGAAATTTTCAGATGAATCGGACAACCTGTTGTTGGGTTGCTGCCCCTGAATTGGTAATTTTAAGGAAATTTTGCTGTTTTTGGTTATTATCTTGAATATTATTATAGATAGAGATAAACTGTTAACAGCAATAATGTTCAGCAAAGTAAGATTTACAAATAAGTCAACATGACTGAAATGGTTAGTTGACCCCTTTAGGAGTTATTGCCCTTTATAGTCAATTTTTAACCATTTTTCGTAAATCTTAGTAATCTTTTACAAAAATCTTCTCCTCTGAAACTACTGGGCCAAGTTCATTATAGATAGAGATAATTGTAAGCAGCAAGAATGTTCAGTAAAGTAAGATGTACAAACACATCACCATCACCAAAACATAATTTTGTCATGAATCCATCTGCGTCCTTTGTTTAATATTCACATAGACCAAGGTGAGCGACACAGGCTCTTTAGAGCCTCTAGTTAAGAGTACTCACTGATCTTCTATAGCTAGAATTACCATGACTTTTGATCAGCTTACCATATTACAACATTGTTTGAACAGTTAGTAAATAGGTGTAAAAATTCATTTTAAAATTAGTAATTACTGGTAATAACTGGGCCGTTTCAGGAATTACTTGTATTTACTAAGTACATCGGGGATTACATGTAATTCCTAAATTTTAGTAATTACATGTAATTCCTAATTTCAACTATTTACTGTAACATATATATAGGAAATAAAATTGATCAGGAGTTGTCTCCCATAGACCTAGAACTATAAAGATTTATGTAATTTCTCCAGGTCACAGTGGCACCCATAACAACTATGTTTTGTCAATAACTTGGTTTATATCAGGTTAATTAGTGTAAATGTGTATTCATGTGGTTTTTTGTTCAAATGTACTTTAATCATTCTAATCATTTTCTGTGCTTTATTTTGTAATTCATTTGATTGTATAGCTCAAATTTTGGGCACCATGATTGGTTAATAAAATTATCTATCTATCTATCTACGGCTAAGGTCTAAGTCTGGACTTATAAAATCCTAAGTATTTCGAAAAATTCATACTTTTGTAAACAGGAAATTTATAAAAATGACCATATAATTGATATTCATGTCAACACAGAATTGCTGACTAATGGGCTGGTGATACTCTGTAAGAGTTCGAGTAACTGTATTCAAAGTAAAATTCATGTATATAAAATTTACTTTTGATTTAAAATACATTGTATCTTCATAAGTAATGATATGTTAACATTGGAAACAATTTGTTTCAGACTAAACTGCAAGTCTTTAAATTTGATAGAAAGAGGTATTTTGTATCTGGTGATGTTGTACATTACGTTATAAATATTTTGATGTTTCCGTTTTTCCAGATATTCGTTTAATATGCCTTATTTAGCGTCTACATTGGAATTTGAATAATTTTTAACAACGAATACTATTAACGTATGGAATTATCAATCTTATATGTTTATAACTTTCTATACAGAAATAGTTAAGCTCGTTTTAATCTGTAATCCACATCAGTTGTCTCAGTCTCATTGGCAATCATACTGCAGAATCTATGGTAATCATAGCACTTATTTTATATTAACCCACATCATTTTAATGTGCCTTTCCCATATCAATCAATCTAATTCGAGATTTTTTTTCTCGATTAAATGAAATCAGCAAATGGGGTTAGATAGTCCCCATGCTATCTGACTTGGCCTAGCTGTATATAGAATCTGACGATCTGAAAATATTGCATTGATAAAGTTCAGGAAACTAAAGACACAAAAGACAAAGAAACTTTATATAAGAAAATTGCAGAAAAATACATAAAAGGTATGAAGGACATGAGTGGAAGGGCACCTGGTAATACAACAATGAATTCTTGTCTTATGCTGAAACTTTTAGAAATTCCATTTAATCCGCGAGGGCGTGGCTGTGGTGCTGCTATACGGACAATGTGCATAGGTCTTAGATATCCAAATCCTGAAAATCTATCCGATTTAATCGCCGATGCCATAGAATCCGGGCGCATGACTCATCACAACCCAACGGGAGTTTTAGGCAGTTTAGCTGCTGCTTTGTTTACATCTTACGCCATTCAGAACAAGCCAGTAGAGCAGTGGGGTGCAGGTTTAATGGACACTCTACCTCTTGCTAGTGAGTATATCAAAGAAACAGGTCGTGCAGTTGATGAGAATTTAAAAGAATGGGGATATTTTGAAAATGCATGGACAAATTATTTAGAAACACGGAATATTACATCTGGGAAAACTCTTCCGAATTTCCCATCTGATTATGGAATCGAGGCACGTGATAAATTTTACGAATCTGTAAGTTCTTCTGGTTGGGGTGGAGCTAATTGGCATGACGCTCCAATGATTGCATATGATGCTATGCTCGGGTCGGGTGATAGTTGGATTGAAATATGTAAAAGAGGTATTTTACATTCTGGAGATAAAGACAGCACAGGAGTTATGGTAGGATGATGGTTTGGAACAATGCATGGATTTTTGGGAGTTCCTGATAATCATCATAAAAAAATTGAATACCGAAAACGCCTGGAGTAGACTGGAGAAAAAGCTTTACAAATTGGTGTATAAAGATAAAGAACATCAATCACCAAACATTTCATTTCATAAAGAGGATAATGTCAAAACTGACGAGTGTAATGATCCGTAAGTCAGAATGGTCATTTTTGTGCGCATGATTAACGAAACTTCTGATGAATCAAGCCAGACAAATAAGGCAGTTAGTGTAGTCAGTTCAAGAAGTAACAAATAAAAGTGCAAACCATGGTTTGATTCATTGTATTTTTCAAAATTTCAAAAAGTGTTGTGTTTTTTGTATATAAACCATATGTATGCGTGACACAATATTATACTCTTGCACCTTTTGAAAATAGGTAATATCTGTAGTTTGCTATAAAAACTGTCTAAAATATCAGCTGATTATGTTTTAGAAAGCACTTTTAAAAGTCAAAATAAAAAAGTTAAAATGTATTGTACTTATCAGAACATTATTATCAACGAAACAGCAAAAACATTTAAATTTACTCCAACCAAATAAAAATCTGTTGAATTACAATAAATAAAGGCAACAGCAATTAACCGCTGCTCATACATCATAAGTCGATTGAGAGTTACAATTAAAGTGAAACTGTAAGAGGAAAACAAACTCCCAACAGGAACACAGAAGTGTAACAAAAACGGACTCCAGCAGACATTAATGTTTAACTAACTGTGATGTAGTTATGTTCACCATTGGACATAACATATTAACACCTCAGATATCAACCATAACATTAGCATAAAAAGAATAATTTACACCAGCCACAATACTATAGATGCATGAAACTGTATTAATTTAGCAAATTATGTATAATGCTATGTGGAATGGGTTTGGCTCATTTTTATAAGCTCTATCTCTATATTCTGAATGTATCTGCGTGAAACAAATTGAAAGAGAAAAAAATCATAATTCATTCTTAAAACCAAACGAAAAACTAATATTTCTATAATCGTGTTACAAGAGGGCATTACATCGATTTATCTGATTACTTTAATTTGATGGGAATGGCTAACTAGAAATGCCAAAAGTTCTGCTTTAGAACCTAAAACGATAGTATTACAAATATTGATATAATTAACGTATCAGAAAACATTGAGATAATTTAGGAGACTGTATATACATGTAATGAAGATTTTATATTCACTGCATTTTGACAGAGGAGCATAGTTTATACGCGTTACAACAAGTCTTTATCTTCGTATATTAAGCAGACATATTTTTACTAGGAAAACATAAAAATATAAATCAACAACAAAAATAAACTGTTTTGGATATATCTATACTGTCTAACAACCTTAGGTAAAGCTAGGAAAGAAAGTCAGTTATTTCGCTAGTATTTGAAATACTGGTTGTCGACTTTATATATCTATTTGGAAAATGAAAGATGGTCTATATATAAAACGATATGATTTAAAAGTTTTATTAATACTTGTATCTTGGAGTTGTTATTTTGACAGTGTAGTAGAAATTGATGTTATTCTTCTATGCTTTTACAGGTAATACACATTCTTTGAATTCGAGGCAAATTGAGATACGGTGTATCTGCGCTTTTTTATCATTAAGTTTTAATCACCAATCCTTATTTTTGAAAATAAACGTCTTTAGTTTTAATATCTCAGATAAAATTTTCGAATTTGTCTTTCCTAAAAAAGAAAACTGTTTGTAACTAGAGTGAATGAATGGGAATGAGTCAGCAATGCGGCAGCATGCCAAATGTAGCATTTGTATGATACTGAAAGTTCTTCTTCCTAATATATGGTTTATAGGAAAACAATCATTTGAACAGGTAAAATACACAAATTAATCCATGACATCCACAAAAGAAGAGGAGTCTAAGATATTGCTAGAAAACTAAATATAAACAAACTGAACGAAGAAGGCAATATTTGAACGACGGTAGAAATATGTTTGCGCCAAAAGATGAGTCTTCTCCACTTCAAACAACTCATTTGTACTATTGCTACGTTTACACTAGCTTTGAAAATACTAAATAGTTTTTGCGCAAAAAATAAGGTATACTATTGCGCCAATTATTCATTTAAAAGCAATTAATGACTTTGGTTCTCCTTTTTAAACTGAGTATAGGAGCAGTAGTTATACTTGCGAAGTTATGTTTATTGCTTCTTTCAGACCTACTAACAAAAAAACTAACTTTTCTTAAATTTTTAAAACTGATATATAGCAGGTGACAACGCAACAAGTTGTCATAATAGAGGCATGTCTCATAAATATACTCTGATGAAATAGACATTATAATAAAATAGTATACTTTATAAAATGGTGTTTTGTAAAATGTGATTGCAAATCTATTTGCTGTTACCACAGGCACTTGCCTCGGTATAAAACCTATGTAAACTTCAATAAATAATAAGGTATATACATGTAGGTAATGTTGTTAGTGGCAAGTGTCTGTGAAGAGTACAATAAAAAAATACTGAACTCCAAGACAAATTCAAAACTGAAAGTCCCTAATCAAATGACAAAATCTAAAGCTCAAACACATCAAACGAATGTATAACAACTGTCATATTCCTGACTTGGTACATGCATTTTCTTAAGTAGAATATGGTGGATTAAATCTGGTTTTAGTGCTAGCTAAATCTCTCACTTGTATAACAGTTACATCAAATTCAATTATATTGACAACGATGTGTGAACAAACAAACAGCCACATTAGGTAAAAATCTCAAAATAGGGGTACATCAGTCAACATTGTGTTATAATCTTAATCGCTATAAAAAAACCCAGAGAAGTACAAAAAATATATAGAAAAAGCACATTAGCAAAAAATGTAAGACAAGAATACAAAAATTTTCAATGACGGAATGACGTACGGGATGTAAAAGTACATAGCCACGTCATGTGTATCAAAGAAACACAAAAAGGCATAAAGACAAAGCACATTTGCAAAAATGAAAGACAAGAATACAAAAAATATCATAGAATAATAACACAATGACGGGATCACCTCTCCACCTCATTTAAGCTTCCTTTTATAATGAAAACCAAAGATATGCAAGAAATAGTTGCTGGAACTGTGGTAAGATGACTCAAGATGTAAATTGTCTCATTAACATCTATGTACGTTTCGACAATAAATTATACCGACATGCTGTGTTCCAATTTAGCCAGAAGACTGTAATCCAGTGATTGTCCTTTGTTTCATTTTTCGATAAATATTTGTTGTTTATTGGTTTTTTTTTTGCATGAATTCTCTTTTTGACGTTTAAAGAAATCCAGGACTTTGCTTTGCTTGGCAAAACTTTACTAAATACCAAATGACATAGACGCTAACAACTTTTTAAAGTCAACACTGTTTGTGTACATGTTGTATTAATATAAATAATGACCTTCTTGTACACGTTAAACTTATAGTGACTTTCTTGGACACCTTAGACAGATATTAATGACAGAAAAACAAGACTACAAAATACAATTAAGATTGTGTGGAGGAGCAAGGATAACTCTACCTTGATGTAAAATGATCTGACTCAGTGATCTTGTAGGATTCAAAAGGAAGTTAATTCTATAGGATTCCCTGTTGTTTCAAAATAGCTACCACTTTGATAAGGCCAACTTAAATTAATTAGTAGATTTTCATCCAAATTTTTGAAAAAAATGGGGCGGGTGGGAGGATTTTATATTTTAATTTTTATTTCTTATGAAACCCTCTTGTGACTAGTTCTTCATATATGCAAGTGTAATAATAAGCTTTAATATATCATGTATATAGATGTATAAGGAATCGTATATAATTTTTCAAAGGTAAATAAATACCTCTGATTGGCAACCACTGTTCCACATGCAATTGCTGCTTTAGAAACCTATTTTTAGTAGACAGCAAAAACATAGAGAAATGCTCTCTTCAGTTCGACTACCTTCACCAAATTTATTTGTCTTTCTAAGCTATGTTTTTTTTTGTCTCCATAAAATGAAACAAATATGCATTGGTATGCAATAAAAGAATTATGAGGACAGAATAAAATGAAAACTCAAACAAAACTAAAATAATAGGGTTGGTGTTTTTAAGATTCTTCTTGTAGATGCAAATATGTTTAAGATGTAAAACACGAACTTAACAAAAAAGAAGTTGTTTAATGACTCTATTGAGGATACTGGGACAGAATGTGTTTGCTGTTTGTCAACAAAAAAACAATAGCCATGGGTAAACCTAAGTGTATGTTTGCCGACTTTTTGAACTCATTATACTGTCATAAATCTAACAAGTTCGTGCTTGTATCAATTTTTTTAATCCAGTTATGTTTTTGTACCAATGTGTTCCAAGTTCTTTCTCTTTGGATATAATTCACAGTCCAAAATTTCTGCCACAAAGTCATTTTATCAATAAAAAATCAACGGTTTTCTAACCACAGAAATTTGTGTCATGCCGCGATTTGCGTTCTTGGACACAGCGTATTACTTGTAAACCGATTATTTTATACCCTTCTCGTAATCAATCTCTATTCTCGGTAGATGATTTTGTCATCATAGAGCTGAAGAATCATTTTAAATTACTCGAAGAATTACGAAAACCGAAGTTTGAAACAGGAAGTTCTGAAGGAAACGAAATTTTTGACGGTTACCGGAAACGGAAATGAACAAAATCTGGAAATCGTAATTTTTTTAAAATAAAAAAAATTGGGGCGGGACGATTTCGGAGGGGCGGGCGGGGATGAAAATCTATCAATTAATTTTAATTGGCCTAAGTTCTACTTACAGAAACTTATTTGAACTTCGGCTCATGGTAGATAACATTGCAATTTTCATGGTTTAAACCAACAATTTTCTTTGAAAAAAATGCCTGTACCAATTCAGGAATATGGCAGTTTGTTTTTCTTTTGTTCCATTGATTGGTACTATTTAATATTGTCAGTAGTTATGGACTTCCCCTTTTGAATTTGCCTTAAAGTTCAGTATTTTTGTTTTTCATTTTTTTCTAGTATCCTACATCGTGGCAAACTAATATCATTTTACTCAATTGCACAACATTTATATATAAATGTCTATATAAGTCATGACACAGCCCTAGTCCAGTTACTGTGCAAACAGTTGAAATCAAAACCGACCTGCATTTCCTGGTAGGTAAAAAATGTGCAGTGATGAAACCCTACTTTCAAAACAAACCTACCATATAATGTAGGTGATTTCACCATTTTGATATATTTCATGGGCATATATCTAGAAAAGTAAATGTGCATAAGTGAAAACCAAACATTACCTGATTTTCATGTTACATGTGTGTTTTCTTTTGATAATCTAATATTGTTTTAATTAATTATTGTGCTCCATGTTAATTCAATAGCAAAAACATTCTTGATACTAGTTGATGATCTGAAAAATCTCACCTTTGACATCACTTTGTTTACTGATGTCATCAAAGCTTGGTTAATATTCATTTTCTGATTCTTCAAAATGTGACTAGTAATATTGTCATATAATGTTTTAAATACCAAAAAGTACTTTATCCTTTATAATCAATTAATTTATGAATTAAAATCATATTATAAGGTACTACTACAAAGTTGTATTAATATAAATAATGACCTTCTTGTACACGTTAAACTTATAGTGACTTTCTTGGACACCTTAGACAGATATTACTGACAGAAAAACAAGACTACAAAATATCTTCTAGGAACTGTAAATTTCCAATGAAAAAAATGTCAAATAGATGGAGAGACTTGAGGCACTTATTTGCTTCTCTGATAATTTTTCTGGAGAGCTGAATGAAGAAAAATTCAATGTTTTGACTGATTTCTATGCTCCTGCTGAGGTGTTGGGGCATTCGTCCAAAAACTAGTTTCCGTTCTCAAACTTTAGTTTGCATAATGTTGTGCTTATTTGAATTTGGGAGGCGTTACTTTTACCATTCCTCGAGTTATGTCCCATTATAAATGGAAAAATTGTTAAATTTGCCATTCACACAAAGTAACTTTAGTTTGCCTCAACCAAATGTTATATAACCTATTCACAATGATTATTACCACCAAACATAGATCAAGATCTTATTTGGATGGCCTCACTTTTGTAAATCTTGTGTTATGTTTCCTTCTTAATTGAAAAACTGCAGAATATGTTATATATTTACAAGCGATGACGTCCCATAGACACACTCTTCATTAATTTGAAAAATGCAAAATACTGTGGTAATTTGATACTGAGCTGTCATAAAAAAAGCTTGAATACTTGCAAGAGATACCTGACTGTATGTTGGGATGGAAAGATTATGGTTATGTCATGTATTGATACAAAAACATGCAGGAGATACCTGACTGTATATTGGGATGTAAAGATTATGGTTATGTCATGTACATATACAAAGTTGAACAAAAAAATGTCCAGGCAAACAAATTGAACATAAATCAGACGCAAACTATTATCTAAATATTTTAATATTAAAATTTTATAAAACAACATATAGAAAAATATGAAAATATTACGAAATATAATAACAGAACAATACGAATCACAGCAATGCTCCTGGAAATAGTATTCACAAATAACAAAAACTTTATAAAGTAAACATCTGGAAGTCTTGACGCTAATTCCTCAAAATGTTTTGATTACTTTTTCATGGAGACTCAAATCTTATTAAAGCTTTTTCTTTTAACTTGTTTTACCCATTGAAGGTTTCGCAGTGAAAAAAAAAATGATTTCAAAACTAGCACTGTTGATTAAACATAGAAACAGCACACATGGTGATCTTTTTTTTTAGTTTCTCTTTTTAGGATTAAAAAAATTTATAATGACAGAAAATACCAATAAAACATTTCCTGTTCATTAGTATTGTTTGGTCTTTGACAAAGCTTGCTTCTTATTACATATATACTAAAGATAAATGATAAAGGAAATATGAAACTGTGTTTTCTGAAACTAATTGGAAAATTTATGAAAAATTGCACTTGATGGAGAATGTGATGAAAAATGTTGAACATTGTGCTTTCAATGTTTCTCTGTAGTGTCAGTTTTAAAATTAAATTAAAGTACCCTTCACAATCATTCATAAAACACATATCAAATTTCAAGAAAGTCTTAAAAACAATTCAAACCAAATAGCACAACATAATAAAACCAATTATCATTCCTACAAAGTTTTAAAGCTGACATTTGCAGTACAACTCAGTCATGCAAAATTTTTTGTGTTCCATGACCTAAGTTTATGTTAAATAATTTCTATTTATCATATTAAAAATATAATATTCTTTCACAATTACTGATACATATCCAATAATGACAGAAAAAAGCAAGATGTTCAAGGAAGCTTGATACTGTAGATTCATTTATTTTCATGGGTACTAATTTTATAGAATGAGGAAAAATTGAATTTTTTGGAAAGTTTGATTTTCCTGATTTTCTAAACTCTTGCATGCAAGCTTTAAGTAAATTTAAACTTTGTCAAAACAATGTGGTTTAGCTACGCCTAGGAAATTCACAAAAACTGGTACCCCATAAATAGTAATTAATCCATAGTAATGGATCATGGTTGTAATTGCACATCTCTTTAAAAGTCTTAATAGATATGTATGTTTACAGTATATGTAACAATTTCTTTCTCATATGCTTAAAATAGGTTACCCTATAATTTCACCTGAAATGCATTGTCATAAGTAACACCATATAACAAAGACCAAAGTCCTCGATAATCAGTTAATAATCAATGACAATAAAAACAAAAATTCAGAATTTAATAATTTTAATTAAGCACTAATTATAAAAAACATTTTGCATGTAAAAATTTTTAATGGGGAACAATGTAAAACTGTGTAGTAATGGCAATCTTAGTTGTTGAAACGGCTTATAATTTGTGAATTTGAAAAAGAAAAAGCTTCTGAACCACACCATTTAACAATTTTAACCGGTTATTATTTTTTTTCTTCAAAAATCAGAATGTTTTATCAAAACATAATGGTTTGGTGCCACAGGTGCAAAGTTTTATCTTTATCTTTATAAATAGTTTAAATAGACAGATACAAACAAAAATAAATTTTCTTTTTCTTTCCTTAGATGTGGCCAGTCGCATGTGGTCAGATCATATCCTAAAAAAATGCCATCTTCTATTAACAAAAGTACATAAAACTTCAATCAACTATCAAGACAAAGAACAACAATAAACTCGCTATTCACTTGTTTACTGGTTATTACTTAGTAAATTGATATTGATCCACAGCATATCTTTTTTAACAGTAAAATATGTGTTTAAAATCCAAGTCAACATTAACATTTGAGATTTACCACACATGATAAGATATTCAATTAAAAACATGCATATTTTTCACATAGTTAATTACTCAATAAAATAAAAGTATGTATATAAATATTTGGAATGCAATCATTTCGTACCATTTATCTTTTAAAGCTATTGGAGAAGGTAATAAGTAAAGAAAATACAACAAACAATTTTTCCCACTAGAAAAGCCCAGTAGTCTTCAAATATAATGATTCATAAATGCTATAAAAATTCTAATCTACATGTAAAGCTATTGTATGGAGCACCATTATTTGTACCAATAAATGCAATTCAATGTATTGTGCAAACTCAAGTCCTATAAGATGTGATAGGTGTCATGACAAAATTTTAGTCAAGTTGAAAATTCAAGATTATCTTTACTGTGGATGCATTTATCTTTTTAGATTGAGGAACACATGTATTTTTGTGGTTATTTGAATTTGTGGTTTTGTCAAAGTCTACATACATTTTAATAGATAATGTGTAATTCTTTGTAAATTAGAATTTGTGGTTTTGTCAAAGTCTACATACATTTTAATAGATAATGTGTAATTCTTTATAAATTAGAATTTGTGGTTTTGTCAAAGTCTACATACATTTTAATAGATAATGTGTAATTCTTTATAAATTGGAATTTGTGGTTCCCATGTAATCCATGAAAACTGGTATCCAAAGAATAACAATGAATCCACAGTAATAAAAATAGTACTAAAATATCACAGTCAGGTAATAAAGTATACTTAAGTTACAAACATTATTATATCAATAGTGATAACATTACAGAATGATAAATGACCTGCATTTTCTTACAATAGTTACAAGTTCATGTGAATGTTAACAAAGTGTTATTTATGATTCAGGAATCTAATAAGTATGACTAGTTCAAAATGCCTCAAATGCATTCTTTTTCTTTTCTTTTATCTTTCATTAATATATAGGCCTTTAATATTTATTTACTTTAGGAGAACCAGCCCATATAGGTTTAAACTGAACTAACCCATACCAAACACTAGCCCAAACTTCAATCATAATTCTTACCCAATACAAACCCTGTCTGAATTGTTACGTACAGGGTCCCCTAGAGTAATCAGAAGCCCTCATATATGTCTTGATATTTTATTGTCTCATTTCTCTAATAATAGAAACATAAGTAATAGGCTTTCATGACTGACTTTCTAATGATATGTAAGTATATAAATGTTTTTTGCTTTTATGGACAATTTTTTAAACTTTTAGATAAAGCAAAAAGGAACTTGTGTTGATAAGAAATATAACACTGAAAAAAAAATCAGCATTTACACTTATCTGTAACTTCAATTTCATTATTTTAAATTAATCATATCATGGGGAAAGTTTAATGAATTTACCACAGTGCTCAAGAATTCAAAAATATTTTTCTCAATAATATTTTGACTAATAATTCAATGTTCTCGTACATCTATTGCTTCATTCAGACACAACATCTAATTGTTCTTGTTCCTCAAAATAATCTCCATCAACCTCTCCATTTTGTTTTGATTGACTTTCCTCCTCTTCACCCTCCTTTTTCTCAGTGTCTTTTTCACTATCCACAAAACCCACTTTTTTCTCTGACCCTGTAGAAGATTTCCTACTGTCACTTATAGTGTCCTTAGCAGTTTTACTTCCATTTTTACTTGGCCTGTGTTTCCTTTTTGGTTTCCTGTATGCATTCCAAACACGAATTGTTTTGTCCCAAGAACACGACACATACTGAAATGTAAATGTGTACTACTATCAGAAAAAGTAGGAAACATCATACCATGACAAATGATTATCTTGGGATACTTTTATAATCCTGGTACTTTTGTTAACTAATTAGAAAATTGTGAGTCTTTTACCAAGAAGAAAGGACATATAGGGGTAAATTCAGTAAATAAATATACGTCATCAGGGACCGCCCATTTGGGGGAGAGCTTTCTGTCTAAAAGTGAAGTCATGTGCTCTTCTGATTGGTAGATAATGTTTGTAATAAATATTTTATGGTAGATGGATCAAAACTAGAGTTGAAAAAAAATAAAAAATAAATGCTGAATGTACTATTTTTTTCCCCTACAGGGTTAAAAAGTAATGGGGGTCAGTATAGGAATTCAGTGCGAATCTACATTGTTTGTAAACAAGGCCATGTGAATGCCCAAAAATGCCGCATGACCCTATGTTTTTACTGTTGCAAAAGATAGGGCTACATTTGTACTTTCATGAATGATATATGAAAGTTTTTAATTTCTAAAGGTAAATCAGGTATAAATTTATTTCCACACATAGATTAGCATTAAAGTCAATGGGAGATTTTTTTACTGAATTTACCCCTATAGGAAAATATGCACTTTTTCACTGTACTTGTCCAAGGCCACACAATAATCACAAAACTCATTTCCTGTAAATGTTAATGTAATGGAAGGATTTTGGAACCTTTTGAAGTTGCTTTTTACACAAATTTATATCTTTAACTGCGGCTATCCAGGATGCACTCGGTGTACTGTGAGAGAAGCATGGAGTATATGGTAAAAATCAGTTTTTGTGTCCAGATTGAAAGAAACAATAGAAATTACACTTGAGAGTTATGATATCAATGAAAGGCATAAATATTCTCCCCATTTACATCATATTTTGCACATATTTCTCCTCATAATGTATAAAATCATATGAAAAAAATGGATTACCTCCCTTTGACATAGTGTGTTTTTTTTTTTTTAGCTGTGTTCCCCATGTTAAGTTGTAGAACAAGTGTTTAATAAGCACTTTTCTAGTATTTTAACACTCGAATAATCTAACCGCATGAAGGTATTCATTTATTTTTACATAACTCATTGCGTTTCTTTATTTAAAGAATATACTAGACAACTTTTCATGATAACATGTCCTTCATCTATGAAACAAGTGTTGAAATGTTTGTAATTGGATTTTTATGTTAAATTATGGCTTTTAAATATTCTAAATTGTTACTTGAATCTCCCAAATGTAAAGTTTGGTCATACCTAATCTAATTTTTTCATATTTGGCACTTTTTTCTACTTCAGTTCTGGCTGTCTAGTTTTGGCGAAGAACCCATCCTGATGTTGGGGTAACAGGAATTTCTGCAGAGTGATTGTCAATGACATTTTGTGAAATTTACAAGTAATTAAAACACAGATTTAGTATAATGAAACATAATTGTTGTTTTGTTTGGTATGATACTGCTTAAAAAAGCCTTTGAAAAGTCTTTTTGTGGTCTTTTCATGGTATTTAATCAAAAACCTCCATATAAGGAAAAATCTAACTAAGAGTACACCAAGACTTTAGTTTCTAGATGTACTTGCAATACTGGTCAAAGCAAACACAGAAAACAATTCATATTTATTAAACATAGTATTTTACACCATTCTTTTAAAAACAGTCAATGCGCAACTTTATATACCAAATATACATTGGCCGCAGTATGGGCTGTAGTATAAATTTTGCTCTATCTTTACAAATTCAGCATTTATGAAGGTTGTATTGAAACTGGAACTTGGAAATTGGATACATTACATGTTTATTACAAAAAAAGTTGGAAAAGAAGTAAAAAAGTCCCTTATAGGGGTAAATTCAGTAAATAAATATACGTCATCAGGGACCGCCCATTTGGGGGAGAGCTTTCTGTCTAAAAGTGAAGTCATGTGCTCTTCTGATTGGTAGATAATGTTTGTAATAAATATTTTATGGTAGATGGATCAAAACTAGAGTTGAAAAAAAATAAAAAATAAATGCTGAATGTACTATTTTTTTCCCCTACAGGGTTAAAAAGTAATGGGGGTCAGTATAGGAATTCAGTGCGAATCTACATTGTTTGTAAACAAGGCCATGTGAATGCCCAAAAATGCCGCATGACCCTATGTTTTTACTGTTGCAAAAGATAGGGCTACATTTGTACTTTCATGAATGATATATGAAAGTTTTTAATTTCTAAAGGTAAATCAGGTATAAATTTATTTCCACACATAGATTAGCATTAAAGTCAATGGGAGATTTTTTTACTGAATTTACCCCTTTAAGCCTGTTTTTGTCCCAGAAAAAGGCTTTTGTGAACTTTTGAGAATTAGTTTATTTACAGGTAAGGATTATACATTTTAATTAGATCACGGTCAAACTAAAACATCACTAGTTTGTTTTAGCATTGGTATAAAAATGAGAGTTAAAATTCATTGATTTTTTAGAGACAACAACAAATTGAAGATAAGAAGTTACTCTGAAGCATGATTTGACAATTCTAAGTTGACATTTTAACTGGATAAACAACAAGCATTCCGGGAGTTTAGCATGGCAATATATAGTCCCCTACCTGTTAAAATTCATTATCCCTAAATAATGCTGACTTGATCTATAAATTGTCAATGTGTAAACTTTATAACAAATACCAAGTAAATATCTTCAAGCATGACGAAAATTTTTTATTGAAGAGGATTTATCTAAGGACCCTAACTCTCCACAAAATCATCACACAAGAACAAAATTTGAACTTGACCTATAACCTGTAATGATAAATCAATACAAAAAATATCAAATCAATATCTTTAAAGAATGAAAAAAGTCTGGAAAAGTGCTGGACTGACAGACGGAGTGCAAACCTCAAGTCCCTTTCCACTTTGTCAGTAGAGGACTAAAATACCTGAAGATAGACCTACCTGATTTCTTTCTGTTATATGCATGATTGTTCTCACTGAATCTGTATGACCTTCATTAGTCTGAACAAGCCTATAATTCTCTGGATCATATACCCTGAATATAAAAATATACATTAAATATCATATTTCTATATTAATTGGCACTTGATTAACCATAAGATACAACAAGTATCAGATGACACACAAACCAAATCTGCAATACAATTACATAATTTTTAAATCTAAAGATTGTAAAAGATATATCAACCACAACCAAAGAAATGTCTGATCTGTGACTACCTATTACAGTTCAATAAATAAACTAATCATAGATACCAAGACTAAATTTAGTATATACGCCAGACGCGCGTTTCTTCCACAAAAGACTCATCAGTGACACTTGAATCCAAAAAAGTTAAAAAGGCCAAATAAAGTAGGAAGTTGAAGAGCATTGAGGACCAAAATTCCTAAAAGTTATCAGACCATACAAAGTGTTTGTAACAACAATTTGTCAATCTTGGTCAAAAGCTACCCAAAAACAAATTATGTCATCTGTAAATACCTTAACATCAATAGAATACAAAATCTAGGAAACAGACGAGAGTAAAATTACAACTTTACATAACTCCCTTAATAATTGAGATTAAATTTGGCACTCTGAACAATATAAGGTTTCTGTCGATTTTTTATATATTTAATTCAAAATAACTATTCTGTCTTGCATCAAATTTTCTTTTATGGAATTTGATATAATTAAATAGCAAACTTCCTGCATAGCTCTTGTCAATTACTTTAAACATTTAAAAAATATTCAGATGTTACTGTTAAACATGAAAAACCCAGCCACATTCCTGATGTGCCTGTCCAAAGTCAGGAGTCTGTAGTTCAGTCAATGACATTGGTTCAAGTCTGTAATATTTCTTTTTCAAAAATTGTTTTGTTATAAATTATGTCTTAAGTATTTTCAACTGAAATTGTTTCATTATTTTCTTGCAGGGCCTTTCATAGACAATAATATGGGTTTTTCTCAATGTTGAAGGATGAACGGTTGCCTTTATATACTCACATCCATTTCGTCTGATTTTTGGTTAATAGTTGCAATCATTGGCGATCATACCACCTCTAATTTTTTTTAAGACTTAGTGTTGACCCCTTCTGACATACATTACCTGATAAAATTTTGAACACCAACTATTATGCATCCATTGATTTGATCTATACACATACAGCTAACAGCACCTTGTGCTGACAATATTGCCTCACATTTATTTAATCCATGGCCAGCCTGTAAATAAATAGAAAAATAGAATCATTGCCATACAAAAATATAGTTTAATATTTCATTCATCATTCAACATTTTGTTTTGATTTGAATTAAAAATTGAATGCTAATTTAACCAGATGCTCCACAGGGTGCAGCTTTATACGCCTGCAGAGGTTGAGCCCTGAACGGTTGGGGCAAGTATGGACACAACATTCAAGCTGGATTCAGATCTCAATTTGGATTGTGATTAAATAGTTGACACAGCATAGGTTTCTGACACAGAATGAATGTGGTCTAATGAACTTCAACAGCATAGTGAATTGCTCAAAGGCCAAAAAATTTTTTAATGCTTTGGTTTTTGAGTTATAAGCCAAAAACTGCATTTTACCCCCATGTTCTATTTTTAGCCATGGCGGCCATCTTGTTTTGTTGGCCGAGTTACCGGACACATTTTTTTAACTAGATACCCCAATGATGATTATGGCTAAGTTTGGTTAAATTTGGCCCAGTAGTTTCAGAGGAGAAGATTTTTGTAAAAGATTACTAAGATTTACGAAAAATGGTTAAAAATTGACTATAAAGGGCAATAACTCCTAAAGTGGTCAACTGACCATTTTGGTCATGTTGACTTATTTGTAGATCTTACTTTGCTGAACATTATTGCTGTCACAGTTTATCTCTATCTATAATAATATTCAAGATAATAACCAAAAACAGCAAAATTTCCTCAAAATTACCATTTCAGGGGCAGCAACCCAACAACGGAATGTCCGATTCATCTGAAAATTTCAGGGCAGATAGATCTTGACCTGATGAACAATTTTACCCAATCAGTTTTGCTCTAAATGCTTTGGTTTTTGAGTTATAAGCCAAAAACTACATTTTACCCCTATGTTCTATTTTTAGCCGTGGTGGCCATCTTGGTTGGTTGACCAGGTCACGCCACACATTTTTTAAACTAGATACCCCAAAAATGATTGTGGCCATGTTTGGATTAGTTTGGCCCAGTAGTTTCAGAGGAGAAGATTTTTGTAAAAGATTACTTTAATCTACGAAAAATGGTTAAAAATTGACTATAAAGGGCAATAACTCCTAAACGGGTCAACTGACCATTTTAGTCATGTTGACTTATTTGTAGATCTTACTTGGCTGAACATTATTGCTGTTTACAGTTTATCTCTATCTATAATAATATTCAAGATAATAACCAAAAACAGCAAAATTTCCTCAAAATTACCATTTCAGGGGCAGCAACCCAACAACGGAATGTCCGATTCATCTGAAAATTTCAGGGCAGATAGATCTTGACCTGATGAACAATTTTCCCAATCAGTTTTGCTCTAAATGCTTTGGTTTTTGAGTTATAAGCCAAAAACTACATTTTACCCCTATGTTCTATTTTTAGCCGTGGTGGCCATCTTGGTTGGTTGACCAGGTCACGCCACACATTTTTTAAACTAGATACCCCAAAAATGATTGTGGCCATGTTTGGATTAGTTTGGCCCAGTAGTTTCAGAGGAGAAGATTTTTGTAAAAGATTACTTTAATCTACGAAAAATGGTTAAAAATTGACTATAAAGGGCAATAACTCCTAAACGGGTCAACTGACCATTTTAGTCATGTTGACTTATTTGTAGATCTTACTTGGCTGAACATTATTGCTGTTTACAGTTTATCTCTATCTATAATAATATTCAAGATAATAACCAAAAACAGCAAAATTTCCTCAAAATTACACATTTCAGGGGCAGCAACCCAACAACAGATTGACCGATTCATCTGAAAATTTCAGGGCAGATAGATCTTGACCTGATGAACAATTTTACCCAATCAGATTTGCTCTAAATACTTTGGTTTTTGAGTTATAAGCCAAAAACTACATTTTACCCCTATGTTCTATTTTTAGCCGTGGCGGCCATCTTGGTTGGTTGACCGGGTCACGCCACACATTTTTTAAACTAGATACCCCAATGATGATTGTGGTCAAGTTTGGTTCAATTTGGCCCAGCAGTTTCAGAGGAGAAGATTTTTGTAAAAGCTAACGACGACGGACGACGCCGGACGCCGACGGACGCCGGACGCCGACGGACGCCGGACGCCAAGTGATGAGAAAAGCTCACTTGGCCCTTTGGGCCAGGTGAGCTAAAAAAGGTGCTTGTTTTCACTGAATGATAAAGATTGTTTTAATTTATCAGTTGGTAGTAACAGTGAATATACATTGTATATTGTATAAAACAATGATTTAAGTTGATTCAATTACTATTCTGGACAAAGAAAGATAACTCCAATTGAAAATTTCTTGTTATTGCACAATATTGTGCAATTAGATATTTCTTGCTATTGCGCAATACTGTGCAATTGAAAATATTTGCTATTGCACAATACTGTGCAACTGAAGATTTCTTGCTATTGTGCAATACTGTGCAATTGAAAATTTCTTGCTATTGCACAATACTGTGCAATTGAAGATTTCTTGCTATTGCTGAATACTGTGCAATTGAAAATTTCCTGCTATTGCACAATACTTAATATAATACTTTTGGATCCTGATTTGGACGAACTTGAAAACTAGACCCATAATCAAAAATCTAAGTACATGTTTAGATTCAGCATATCAAAGAACCCCAAGAATTCAATTTTTGTTAAAATCAAACTTAGTTTAATTTTGTACCCTTTGGACTTTAATGTAGACCAATTTGAAAACGGGACCAAAAATTAAGAATCTACATACACAGTTAGATTTGGCATATCAAAGAACCCCAATTATTCAATTTTTGATGAAATCAAACAAAGTTTAATTTTGGACCCCAATTTGGACCAACTTGAAAACTTGGCCAATAATCAAAAATCTAAGTACATGTTTAGATTCAGCATATCAAAGAACCCCAAAAATTCATTTTTTGTTAAAATCAAACTAAGTTTAATTTTGGACCCTTTGGACCTTAATGTAGACCAATTTGAAAACGGGAACAAAAATTAAGAATCTACATACACAGTTAGATTCGGCATATCAAAGAACCCAAATTATTCAATTTTTTATGAAATCAAACAAAGTTTAATTTTGGACCCTTTGGCCCCCTTATTCCTAAACTGTTGGGACCAAAACTACCAAAATCAATCCCAACCTTTCTTTTGTGGTCATAAACCTTGTCTCAAAATTTCATAGATTTCTACTTACTTAAACTAAAGTTATAGTGCGAAAACCAAGAAAATGCTTATTTGGGCCCTTTTTGGCCCATAATTCCTTAAATGTTGGGAACTTGGGACCAAAACTTCCAAAATCAATCCCAACCTTCCTTTTGTGGTCATAAACCTTGTGTTAAAATTTCATAGATTTCTATTCACTTTTACTAAAGTTAGAGTGCGAAAACTGAAAGTATTCAGAGGACAACAACGACGACAACGCCAACATGACACCAATATACGACCAAAAAATTTTCAATTTTTGCGGTCGTATAGGCTGATTTTTGGCCACAAATTACAGGTTCATCTAACGAAAGATTTTGAACACTTTTTAAACACTAAAGTGTCTATTTCAATTCAATTAGTTTAAATGAAAGATTTTAACTGATTTAGTCATTAAAAACGCTCCGAATCAAGCTTAAATATGAATAATCTATCAAATAAGCCAAAAATTGTCACTTTTTTTATTTGTTTTTGGTCAAAAATGAAAGTGGCCACATCCTTGTTCATCCTCAATCTTTATATATGTTATGTTTAATCATCAAATACAACTGACATTTCAATATTAAGAATGAACACAAATGCTTTTATTTTTGACAAAAAACATCTAAAAAGTGATAGATTATTCATATTTAAGCTTGATTCGGAGCGTTTTTAATGACTAATTGTACTTTCAAATGAATAATTTAAATTTTACACTTTAACAATTTTGTAAAACTGCTACATTTTGGGGCTAACAAGGAGTCTTACTGGTGTAACACCACTAATTTGGGCTCCTGCCAGAAAGCACATACCGGTACTAGAAAGTAGAAAATATTTAACACAAAATAGTTCCTACGCATGATTGTAACTTTCAATATATGTAGAATATTAGGTTTTTTGGCATCAAATGAAAGCTGAAGGACTGGTGATCATTGTAGAACACTTTTGGACTTTAATTTTGAATATTTCAAAAAACTGTACCAAATTCTAAAAAGAGGGTACATTTTGTCTGTTTGTCAGATCTCAAGTACTTGTTTTGGTACATTCTAAGTTCCGGGAACCAGTTCTTTCTTATATGCCATTAAAGGTATGTTGATTTTTTCAGTACAAGACACCATAAAGTGTTGCTTTGAAATGCAATGATTGCCACTTTATTTGAACTTAAAACAAAAGAGGTGTGCCTGCTTGAAATGAAGGAATTTAACATAGAAAGCAATAGGACCATGAATTAGTGGTGTACTTCCTACTGGACCTACTCCTTTGATGGAGATGTTAAAGCATGGACCTGTTACAAGTGTGGAAGCACTTAATATTAAAAATATGTGCAGTTCAATGCTTTTACAAATAAATGTTTTGTTGTATTAAATTAAATTTTGGATATTTTTTTTTTAAATTTGAAATATTGTCTCTCATGTCATGTGATATTCCTCAACCTAATAAGTGGATTATTATAGAATTAATTGCATAACAGTGTGGTCGACAGTAAAACGTTTGTAGGTTGTAACTTGTTTGTCAACGGCTATGATTTTATGCTCACCCAGTCTGTCAGAGGCCTTCCAGTGGGGACTGAAATATTCACTTGTTACACATTCCGATAAATAAAATGAAACTTTCTTTTTACAAAGCTTGAAAGGAATTTGTTTTAAATATTTATTATAATCATCACATACAATCGTGTCATTTATAAGAATAATAATGTTCAGAGATGATATTATTTAATAATAATAAAAAAATAGGTTTATCCATTGTAAAAAAAACTATTAAGCTGATGGGGTTAATTCACAAAATATCTCATTGATTAAGAGCACAACTACTTCTACGGTGTGATCATTTAAGAATGGCCTACTATTTATTCAATGCGTATACATGTGGGTTTTGTTTGTGAAGAGTTCTGGATAATTAAAAAATCATTTGATTTCTTTGTTTAATACCATAAAACGATTCATTCTTTCAGACATTTGTCACTTTGCCTTATCTTCAAGTCCAACACAATTTCTCACGTTTCTTACAAAACTTATATTCTTGTGATGTATTCTTTTGTTGAAAAAAAAATGTATAGATATAGATAGATATAGGAAGATGTGGTATGAGTGCCAATGAGACAACTCTCCTCCCAAGTAATAATTCATAAAAGTAAACCATTATAGGTCAAGGTACGACCTGCAACACGGAGCCTTGGCTCACACCGAACAGCAAGTTATAGAGGGCCCCAAAACTACAAGTGTAAAACCATTCAAAAGGGAAAACCAACGAGAAACGAAAAACACATATGAACTACATAAACAGACGACATCATGGATTGTAACTTTTAAAGCCAATTAAGTAAAAAAAATAATCTGAAAGAACGTGCGATATCATATTAGGAAAATTGATGGTCAAACCATAACAAAAAATCAAGCAAAGAATTTCAAGTATTCAACCTTTATAGCTTGTATATAGATTATGGACTTTCCGAATTGATTTTCCTCTGAGTTCAGTATTTTTGTGATTTTACTTTTTGCTGTTCGGTGTGAGCCAAGACTCCGTGTTGAAGGCCATTTTTATTTATTTTCAAATTACAAAGGTTATTCCTGATTAGTATTTTTAATTATTTTATGTAGGCGTTTAGAACCTTTGGTGACCTCACAGTTTAAATTTCTATGATAAGTACGTCGTGAGCAGTGGGCATTACAGACGAACGATCACCTAATTTTCCCCAGTCAATGAATGGCCATAGCTACACTGTTATGAATTTCATTCTAAATAATATGCTTCTGTAATATAAGTGAGTGTATGGAATGTTTACATTTTTAATCAATGAATGCATACACATTTCACCCAGACCTAATTGTATACATTCGTGGTACAAAAAGCACAAACAGAACTTACCCAAATCCTGATTGTTGCATCATCTGAACCAGTTACCCAGAATCCTTTGCCATGAGGATTCCATCGAACACATGTTATTTCTCCTTCATGACCTTGCAGTGTATTCTGTAAGGTCATCTTTGAGCCATCCAATGAAAACTTTCGGATATATACCATACCGTCTGATGATGAATATGCAAATTCATTACTGAAAAACAGATTTTTATCAAATATGAAATGCCTCATTAAATATGAATCTAGTTTAAACTACATTTACATTTCTTTTCTATTCTATAATAATAGAGATATGTCTGGCCCATTTTTCAATTTGATGGTATAATGCAAATAATAAATTAATTTCCATTATCAAGCTTTAGTACACCCACTATGAATGTTCAGAACTCTTTCCAGTAAATCTTGATAGTAATTGTGTGCAGTTGGTGTTCAGTAGATCAGCATGACTATTTGAGAGCATTCTATCATAGATATAGGAAGATGTGGTATGAGTGCCAATGAGACAACTCTCCATCAAAATAAGAATTTATAAAGGTAAACCATTATAGGTCAAGGTAGGGCCTTCAACACAGAGCCTTGGCATATTTAATTACAAATGACTGGAAATGATCCAAAATATGTGCACAGTGTCTCCATTATTCTGTTAACATATGTGTAATTGTACAAAAAAAAGTTCGATGTTAATAGTTCTTATTAAGAAATTAGTGATTATCCTCAACACATTTGACACTTACTATTTTGGAGAGAAATCCATTTCCATGATAACACCATCACAAGCTAGCTCTAAGTTATCTACCTTTGGATCAGGTGCTGTGTTTCTAAACGTGTCATGAAGTCTGCAACATATATTCCAGTAAAAATAATTTACAAATTTACCAATTACATCTATTCTAATTTTAATTTACTTGAAAAACAAAAGGCTCCCAGGAGCCTGTATCACTCTTGTGGAATTTTTGCCAAAAGATAAACAGATACAATGAAAAAACATCAATTATAATCGATCTTGACATTTTGAGCATTTTTGCTTCGGTCAGATTTTCTCAATCTATACTGATTTTCAAAATATAAGACAGTTAATGCAGTATACCCTTATGTTCTATGTTTAGCCATGGCAGCCTAGTTATAAAAAGATGTGGTATGAGCGCCAATGAGATTGTTGACTGACAAAAAAAACAAAAACAACCACAAACTTTATACAATAAGGATCTATCACCCCAAATTTTGAACTGCCTCATTAGTTCAAGAGGAGATTTTTGAAAAAGTTTACAACAACCTATAAAAAAAGATGACGGACACAGACACTAAGTGATGTCAATAGCTCATGTGGCCTTGTTAGGTAGACATTTGCTCAATTGTGTAGTTTCAAATACTTAATCCTTCTTATAACTAAAGAATTTAGGGAAGTACCTTGTTTTGTGTACACCCTATTTATAACTAACATGTCAATAGACAGAGGATGAATACAGATGGTTGTTTAGCATCCAGTGGCAAATTGGATGCATATTTAGTTGAGAATATGTTAATCTGATATAAATATGAACCATGCTTTGTAGTAGAATGTGTTTGCTTTTATAGGCTTTATATAAACTTAGATATTTCGGTTTGAACATTTCTAAAGAAGGTGAATCCAGAAAAACTATATTAACGGTTCACTTGCACATACCTTCCTTTTTCTAAATCCCATATGCATATTCTGCTGTCCCAACCACCACTTAGCTACAAAGATAAAGAAAAGTAATTAAAACAGGACTGAACAAAAATAAAGTAATGCTTTATATTATAATGTGTACAATATACTAAAGTATCTACCCGAAATGAAGAAAAAAATTATATAACAAAAATGTAGAATGAGCTGTGAAACAAAAACATAGAGCCACAAATAATATTACAATATATATTCAAAATGGTTTGCATATAGTTCAAAACTGCTGAAGACAACGACATAAGCAAAAAAAAACCAGTTATAACAAGTGCTAATTACAAATATTTTTTAATTCTGCAGAAAAACAATTAGTTTACAGAAAAGTTCAGTATTTATTTTTAAGTCAATTCTGCATTTATATCTAAGAAGAATAACATTAATACAAACTAGATAAGTAGAGTCTAGTCCATGTTCTCTCCCAACAACAACTAAACTGGTCACACAACTAGTGTGTTCAGCAAATACAGATTTACAGATAAATCCTGCCACTCTATTTGTCACAGAATCATTGTCCTGTAAAAAAAATACACATAAATAATTCCTGCTACTCTATTGGTCACAGAATTATTGTCCTGTAAGAGAAAGCTATGTATATATACAAATATATAAATGTTATCAAAGTAAAAAAAGTATAAAATGAGAAAAACTTAATCAATTAGAAGTGTTGATACCAAATGAATGCAAAATGGTTGGTCCACAGAATTAAAATCAGGAAAATTATGCACTTTTTGTTGATAAGTCTTTAGTTTTCTATGATGAGTTTTGTAGGCTGTAGTTTTATATAGTCTTTCTTTAATTTCCATGGTGTTTTTAGTCATTTTTCTACTTACCAGTTTGAATGTACCTATGGTATTGTAAGCCCTCAGAGGCAGATTTAGGGGGAGGGAGACCAGGGGACCCCCCCCCCCTTTTTGGGAAAAAATTTGGTTGCTTATATAGGGAATCACTGAAGTGTGGCTGGAGCGGGCCCCTCTTAGGTCAGTCAGTGGGCCCACACTTGTGAAAATTTCTGGATCCGCCACTGTCCCTCTTTTTATAAATAATTGTTGCTATTACTATAGTACTAACGTTGAATTTTCTGTTCTTTGGCAGTAGTTCTGAGTCAGGATCTAACAGTATACTATACTTTTCAATTAGTTTATCCAAATCTTCTGGTTTCATGTCCTTTAAAGCCTTAACAGCATCATCATCAAATCCCCAAATGTCTGAATATATAAGATACTTTTAATAAAATCACCAACAAAACAAAATCTTTAAAAAAAAACAGTGTAAGTAAAGATATATCTAGATCCATGTTAATATCCTATTTACTATACAATGTTCCTTACATCATTCTTATCAAAGGTAATAAGAAGAAAAACTGTATCTATATAATTAAAGAATTAGCACTTTTGAAAAATATATAGATATAGTGGTGTTTATTTAAATATATATACTATTGAAGCTCGTTATTTTTAAACAGTCATCAAATTTATATTTTTTGCAAACTTTGAAAATACATAATTTTGTGAAGAAATTCCAAAAGGACATAAATTTAGTGTTTGTAGCTGTTCAACCATTTTAAAGACATTTCAAGCCACTGAAATATAAGGGAATACTGATAATTGCTTTAAGAATTTTCCATGTATATCTGATAAAAGCTAGATGAATTATTCCAATCAATGCAATGATACAAAATTATAATTACATTCTCTGACATCAGGGTTACAGGTTTGTATGAAATGTTACAAAGCATTAAGCAAGAAAACAGCTTTTCAAGTGGATCACAGATTACATCAATAAAGCTATTTGGAAATTTTATGTAAATATTAACTTTGAACTATAGAAAAATTGCACTTTTTTAACCAGAAAATTCTATCAGATCTTTAAAACCTCACCCTAAAAAATTGGTAACGAGTCATTAGTAACAATCTACCTTATTTGAAAATTTCATTTACATCCATTACAATAATAATAACCTTGCTTCAAATATCAATATTAGAAGAAATATCTCAAATTAGAAAAAAAGCATTATACAATAGATTATTCAAATGGATGCAAAATTATAAAAGAAATCTGTGTATATTTGTTTGAATGGGTAAGTAGTTAGATCATGCCAAAACACATTTTTCATTAATGACCAGGCAGGATAAAAACTTTATGATGCATTTTAAACTATAAACTTGAATATTAAAAGTAGCAGTTGTGAGAGCAAGAACAATATCTTAATGCTATCTGACATGCAACTGTATTTAAACCACGAGTAATGAACCACAAACATTCTGTATGGTTTCTTTGTGGGAAGCATGGAACATGCAGTTAAAACATGTGATGAATATGCAAATTTACTTACAAATAAAATCATGAATATGTGTATCTACTTACAAATATTGCTATCCTCTGAAGCAGCTATAATATAATCTAAATATTCAACAAAGACAACTTTCATTATGGTAATTTTCTGGTCATCTTGGGTTGATGTCTGAAAGTACATTGTAGTTGAGGCCAATTGTTATGGAATGTTTTAACAGTTAGTCCAATTAGGGACTTATGCTAATGAAATAAAATTACAACTTTGTTTCATATCAGTTTACTTGTTGAGGTGATGTCTTCAATATCTTTTATTATTCATTAATTTTGTTTGAAAACATAATTTTTAAGCTCACAGCGAAAAACAATTTTTTGAGGGACTGTTACATGGACAATGATAAACTATTGCCTCTACAATTTTATATTAAATTTCAATACCCTTGGTTGATTTTTTTTCACCAAAATGGTTCATTTATAATTTTGAAAGTGATTTCAGACCTGCCTATTTGCCTATTAAATCTAATACAAATAGACATCCCTGATAACCTAATTGACTGTCAAACTGATCACATGACTTGTTACTTTTAAAGTGTAAATAAAGAATGGGAATTTGTACCCCTAAAAAAGAAGGAATAATAGGGATATATTATAAAATTGTAAATAATGTATTGTAAAGTACTCACATGTTGAAGATTCGGTTTATTATAAGCATAGTGACTTTGTACATTTTTAAAGTTGACTTTTGCAGAATCTACTTTGATTGGGTCCAATGGTTTCAGTGAAGATGTTTGAGATAGTTGTTGTTCTAAAATTAATTCCCTGGCTTTACTGCCTGCCTTCTTCTTCTTTTTAAGCTGTGTATCACTTATTTGGTAAGGTTCATTACTGTAAAGCAGAACTATACATATTAGTATATTGTTTTGAGTGACGTAAAATTTTAAGTTTTGTTTTTTGTTAGTCAACCACCTTTCTTTACCACCAAATTGAATTCTTTAAATCGACAATCATGACAAAGAATCCAACCTTTCGAACATACCTTTGTTTTCCTCTTAAGACTGCCAGCATTGAATGTACAAATTTTTAGATAGAACGTAGGTCTTTATTGTGAATTTTCCCCAACTAAATTTACAGGATAAAAGTTTACCAAAATAATTCTCATCATTGAAAATGGAGATAACTTTATGTGGAGACCATTTGTGATGATTATATCATAAATACTTACATCTAATATATGTTATATTTCAGTTCTAATAAAAAAAAAGTGAAGGAAAATATATTTGACAGAACTCTCATGTTTATAGCAACTGTCATAACTGTTTATATTTGCCTTTTGTGTCCTGTATACAACAATTTACATCAACGGAAGAGAAGAAATAGTCAAAACATTAGACCCTCTGGATTGTTTTGTCACCCTCAACATTGATTCAGCAGTTTTGAATAAGTATAGAAAGGAAGTGACAGAAAAAGCTCACATTACACTTAGCCAGTGAAAAATAAATAATAACATCTGATTATATACATTATTAATTACCTGTACATAAAATGATTAGATTGCATTCTCTCCCATTTCATTATTACACCCTCATGGTCTCCACTAAATATCAATATTGGCACCTTCTTAGCTGCAAAATATCATTTACAAATTTATAGCAATAAAAAAGCTGAATCAAAGCACCAAGGGTGCTATAGGCAGTTAATCAAAAACCCAAAGGCAAACTTGGCCAAGTTCAGATAAATAGTGTAAAGAATTAGTGAAAATATCTGTCTCAGACATTGTTCTCAGCTATTTCTTAAGTATCAAATAATGCTTGTACAGTAATGTTAACGCTTTGCAATCCTACCAGTTTCAAAAGTTATTTCGAATTTATATTTATAAAGATTCAATGTCTGAGATTATGCGCATACACTGTCCCATGTTAGGGGAGAGTTTTGTGCCAGTTAAGATGTTTAAGCCGCCACATTCTGTATGTAACAAATGTACCTGTCCATAGTGAGGACCCACTAATGTGGTGATTGTTGCTGTTTATCATATTTATTTTTCATAACTGTTTTGTACATTTTTTTAAATTTTAATTTCTTGTGTATACTTCTGATTCTAGTATGATGTCCATTATCACTGAAATAGTATACATTTTTGTTATTATGTTAAGGGGCCAGTGAAAGCAAGCCTGCAAGCCTTTGGGTGTGGGAGTTTCTTCCTGCATTGAAGATCCATAGGTAACCTTCAACTGTTGTCCGCTCTTAGATCAGGTTATTGTCTTTTTGACAAATTTCCAATTTTCATAGTTTCATTCTCAATTTTATTAACGTCTCAAATTATAACTGAATTTAAATATCTTAAATACGGTTTAACTGTCTTCCATTACTAATATCATAACAATAAAATCCACTTTTATTTAAACTTTAAATAACTGTAATAGTAGGAATAGAAAAACTTGTTTGTAACTTCAACTTGTTGAAAACATAAACGTTTCTCGAGCCTCGTTAGTCGTTAATACCTTTTTATCGTATCATGCGACTTCTTTTCACATCATTTGCATGGGAAAATTGTTTACCAGCATCAAGTTGCTGAAGGAACCGCATAGAAATGATTCAATAACACTTTACTAGTGTTTAAATGTGAAAAATTATAAATAGAAACATCAAAAATAGTTGTATTTTTCTGTATCGGAAATCGAAAAGTCCTTGTAAATCAAAAACAATTACGGTGTAATACGCGTCACAGATTCGGACTTAATATTTAACAAAAATATGCGACTTTGGAAATTAAATAATGCCGTCCTTTAGAAAACAGTTGTTAAAGTTTTAATCTCTATATTTATTGAAGCACATTGAGGTAAATCAAAGCACATGTAGTATTATGTAACACCAAAGTGAAACAATCTTGAAATGACCCTGACATCGACCAATCAGAAAATTACAACAACAATTTTATTTGACAAGCATGAAGGTCATCTACGATATAACGGAATAATATTAACAAGAATATAAATGAGCATACATTTAAGATTACTGAATTAAGATGATTTAAATAATCTCAATCATTTCAGACAAAAAAACGAATAAAATAATTAATAATGTACCTATGTATCATCAGAATCCTCCCATTTTAAAAGGTACGTAAATTTCATCTTCTATGTAATTTGAAATTGCCACCAACTTATATCAGCTGATTAATAGACTACTGACGTATGTAATACGTATCAATGACAAACAATATTCCTACGACTTTTGCCATTTGGGAAATGTAAAAGACTCATCTTTATAGATTTTCGGCGATCAAATATTTCATACAAATGTTCTTTGACATATTAGCCAACAGCACATGGGATAATAAACTATAGAAGGATTTCTAATGAGCACTACTTCCTATGTGCAACTTCAGCATTTTTGGGTGATTCTACGACCATTTCAGGTTTTTATGTTAATATTTTTTATATTCCAGAATAAAAAATATGAAAAAAATGTCCAATTAGTTATAAAAAACATGATAGCCAGCCAGATAATAAAAGTGGCACATATTTCAGCAATTATTGTGTAGAACATAAATCTAGGGTGCTCGCATAAAGCAGCTTAACTGCTTAAAAACGGCACACAAGAGAAAGGTATTATTCCAGAAAGAAAAACAGTCATTACTTTAAAGTTCCTTTGTAATATTGCAAAGATTGTCATGAATATTTATCAATTTAAAAGATATTAAATCTATATCATCAAGTGATACATTTCCTTTTTGGAGATTGAATGCTAATCTAGTAACAATACTCACTATAACATAAACTTTCTAGTGGAGATTTACACTTTAATGCAGTTATACAACCAGATGTGTTATACTTCCATACTATCAGATGCCGTCTGCTCGTACAAGCTAAAAATAAAATCAAACAAACCTTATTAACATATGAATGATGAAGTAAACTGTTACAAATATTTACACTGATTTGGTTTTCTACTTCAATTTGGCAAAGGCAATTTTTGTACTTTTGACAAAATAAGATTGTGAGATGAAAAGTACCAGTCTAGTATCCAAATGTATTCATTTCTAACAACCTTGAAATATAAGTCAGACACCTCTGGCCTTTTTTTTTATATCTTGTATCATTTTTAATTTTAGTTCGTTTATCTATTTCAGAGTTTAGTATGACATTTATTATCTCTGTACACATTTTTGTTTGGAGGCCAGCTGGGATTTTTTTCGCTGTATTGAAGACCCATTGGTGACTTTCAGCTGATTTCTGCTCTTTGGTCGGGTGGTTGACACATTCCTCGTTTCCATTCTCAATTTTAAAGAGTCAGAAAAATATCAAAATTGATTTACTGTAATTAGGGAAAAATCTATTCTATAATGGAAACTTCTCCAATATTTGGAAATCCTTGATTTAATTTATTAATTTTATTTTTTTCCTTTACCAATTTCAGAGCTTTTATTTTCTAAGACAACTTGTCATATAATTCCTGGTCTCTTTTATCTTTGAAATATTACGAGAAAATTAAAGTAAAAAGCAATACTTTACATGCTCTAAAAAAATCTAATGCAACTTTGTTTAAACAAATGTAGCCAACACTTACCCACAACTTCATTCAATTCATTAAAATACTTTAAAACTTGTAAAGAATATTTTTCTTCCTCCTCTTTCTGAAATGTCCCAATAAATTCTGAAACCTGCAACAATAAAACAAAAGTCAGTGAGACAGCAACCTACTCTTTGTTGATGAGATATTTAATAAATATTACAAAAATTGATAAAACAAAGAAATAAATCTTGCGTAAATAGTAAAATATCAAAAACTTAATACTTATGACTCTTTTTACTTACTTTATCTCCAGACTTTGGGTCAAACAATGTGGCATATGATGTGCCACCAGCCACCCACAGTGTTTTGTTCCTAGGTACATAACATATTCCTGATACTGTTGCCATGAAGTTGTCCAGTCTATGTACCAAGTCTAAATCTACAGTCCAGATCTTTGCTGTTTTGTCAAATGATCCAGTGATTACCCATGTGTTATTTTCGTTGTCTTTTGCCATCAGTAGACAAGATATTCCAGCATCATGAGCATGGTGATTTCTAAAAAAAATGAGCAATCACTTTGACAAAAAACACATTTATAATGCCTAATCTAACACCAGAATAAGTTGACACAGATAATTTGGGCTTAGGATTTTAGAATGTTACATAATTTGCTTTTGTATTTCTGGGTTTATTTCATGCATGCCAGTTTTGAAGACTGGAAACTGATTGATTTTTAGTTTTTATATTGTAGTGTGTTGTTTTTTGTTAATAGTCAATATAATATAAGCTATATCCAGGTTAATCTTCAATATAATATAAGCTATATCCAGGTTAATCTTCAATATAATATAAGCTATATCCAGGGTAATCTTCAATATAATATAAGCTATATCCAGGTCAACGAACAATAATTTTCAAATATATATATATACAACATAATGATGATTGTGGCCAAGTTTAGGAAGATATGGGTTAATTGTTTCAGAGGAATATATTTTTGTAAAAGTTAAAGGACTACACAATGAAGATGGATGCCAAATGATGATAAAAGCTCTCTGGGTCAATTTTGCAAAAGGACCAGGTTAGCTAAAAAGTTATTATGATGCTTAAGAGTGCTTAGGTTATTTCATACAAACTTTGTTTCAATTTAATGGACGACTTACACTTTTGGATTCTTTCCATCTTCACTCCTCACAGCTGATATATCATACTTTATTAATTTACCGTCATAACTGTAAAAGAAAATAACCTAAATGTTATTTTAAAAGTATGATATAACAATTATAATGGTAAGTAAAATTAGTATAATGATAATACCTAATTATTTCCATTCTTAATCTGTAAAACATGAGGATTGTTGTGAAGAGAATCAAACTACATTACTGCATCATAATCAATCTTGTATATACAATGTAGATCTATACAACAATATAATTCGCATGATGTTTGCACATCTACAAATACTTGAATGATATTGGTAAATGACCACAACTTACCCTGCAGAATATATTTTGGAATCCTGCCAAATTATACTTCTTACTATATCTTCATGAAGTTCAAAAATATTCACAGGATGTAAATCTATGATATGACCCATCTCTTTACCTGAAAAAATAATAAGTTATTGCCTATTATAAATATGAATTTTGAATCTATAATGAACAATCATGTAGTACGTACAATGTTTAAATATCCCTTAATATTTCAGTGGAGAGGAAGGCATTGGTTGTGAATTTGTGAAAGATGTAATGGCAAGACTAATACGATTTGGAAACCGTAGAAATTGAAAGGCTTACATAATAATAGACAGAAAACGCTGAAAAAGAATACAGACAAAAACATTGATTTTATCAGAAATAACTTTGTCTAGTACCAGTAGTATAGGACACTTAATACAGACTGCTTTTCAAAAATAATTCTAAATTGTAATTACCAGGTTTGAATTATTTGCTGGGGTGACACATACAATGTAAAAGGATGTATTTCTACAGGTATATTTTAATCCTTTTTGTGGAAATCTTTATAGAATGTAATGTCTTTGAATACTTTTTCACAATTTAAGGTCGCAATTTGATGAATATCAGTGTAAAAGACATTATCTACCAGGAACTTGTACCTTTCTACACATAGTTTGCTAAGGAATGTAGGTTCAAAGAAGGAGAATACCATTGTCCATATTTAACTTTCTGAATCTAATAAACTGAAGCTTGAATTTCACATAAATTATGCGTACAAACCAAAGAAATGTGGCTGCTTAAAACACATTTCATCATTTATATCATGCTATATCAACAGAACAAAATGAACCAAAACCAACACATACTCACCAAATACTTGAAAAAGACTGACTAAATTGTAATATTAATATCAAAATATTGTACCGGTAATAGTAAAATTTTTACTTTTTGATTATTTAAATTTAACATATCATGCATATATTATCTTTACCTTGCCATTGTTCCTACATGTACCTTCATCAGAAATGATATTATATTTTATGTTTTAATTTTGCTAAATTATCATTAAACTGAATCATTATAGTTTCAGACTTTTAAATATTTATGCACCATCTGTATGACCTCCTTTTTCAGGTAATGTCTCAGTCCTGTAACCAAATTCGAAAGGAGGGAAATTTTACTTTATGAAAGAATTAGTTAAGAGTAATAAAACATGCATAAGTTTTATAAACTTGACAATCTTAATCAGCCCAGAGGACAGATGCCATCATGGTATGAACAGTCAGTCGCAAATAATGTAAATGCTTGACAAACAATTAGACACTAAAGGCACCAAAACTATGAGCGGGTAATTTTTCTATCCAAGTTTGCGAGTAGAAAAAATAGCAGTTTGGATGAACAAGTTTATTTAGGTACAAAGTATGAAAAGTTTAATGTAATTATACAATGTTAACTATTGTTGATTTAAACAAATGCTTTTGCCATCATAACTTGAGAATGATTGTGAACTGTGAAGTATAGTTTTTTTATTCTCTCAAGACATATATTTCTAATCTAATGGATAGCAATTAAATGTGGTTCATTAAAAAAATCAGACAAAAGGTTATCTAGTTGATTAGAAATGACTCCATTAACAAATTTATAAACTTGAACATACACCCAGGAATAAGAGTCTACTACATGCACTATGCCATAAATTGTAGTTATGATATTATTCTACAACATTCAATGTCTCTAATTAATCCAATCATATATGTTATATCTATTAAGTCTACACCTGAACTTACTACCAAAATGTTTAATAAAGAAATAAAGACAGAAGATCCCTAAAATTTGTCAATATTCTACCTTCTTTATCTTCTAAATGTATCATAACGTTGGCTGAAAAGCAACTTTTATGTTTAGAACTATTGATTGTATCTTACCTCCTTTGCACGGGCTGTTTTTTTAAAAGAATTTAGCATCAAGTTCTTAATAAGTTCAGTTATCAGATCTCTTCCATGCGGCATAAGGTGCCCACGATTTTAGGCTAAGAATAGTTTTATCTTTAAGACATCAAATCATTTTAATTACTGATACATGTATATGCAGTAAAGTTTGTCTCTCATGTTGGTAGATATCTTATAAAGTTATAATGGGGATATTGTCAGAAATAAAATTGTACAAGACTAGTCTTAACACCTTTATCAAACTTACTTTCATCTAAGCCATATATTCTAATAGCACCATTAAAACCACAGACAATTTGCTTTTTCCATGGGTTCATAGCCATACAGTATACTGGTATTCCAATCTGTTGAGAAACAATGCATTTGTAAAATCTATATACATGTAGTACCTCAATAAAAAAATATTTTGAAATAATTTCCATATCTTATCTACTTTAGAATCAGATGACCTTATATACTAGATATTTTAATATTTTCATTCAATTTTTCGTAAATACTTAGGCCACACCAATTTGATTCCTTGTTCGACGACCCGCCCGCACCTATTTTTTTCAAAACAGAATTTTTTTATTTTTTTTATATTCCCGCTTCCCGCATCCGGAAATGTAATCATGTCCATTTCCCGCACCGTTTTTTTTGTAAATATTATAAAAAGAACAAAAAATTGGTTACTTTCCCCCTTACTTATATTCCCTATTAAAAAATGTTCGTTTTTAGAATAAAGTACAAAGAACTTCTGAAGGATTTGCCTTCAACTGCAATTATGCTGTATGCTGGCGAAACAAAACTATCCATAGCCGCTGCATGTTTATGCACCTGTCCTGATTGATTCAGGGGCCTGTCGTTCAGCAGTTATCGTTTGTTGATGTTGTGTATTGGTATTTTCCCGTTTGGATATACATGATATATAAATTAGATCATTGGTTTTCCTCTTCGAATTGTGTACGCTAATAATTTTGGGGTCCTTTATAGCCTGCTGTTTGGTCTGTATCAAAGCCCTGTGTAAAAGGCTGTACTTTGACCTGTGTTTGTTATTATCAGGTTGAGAACAACCCTCCCTCAGACAAGGGGTCATTTTACTGATGTAGAAAAGAAAATAGAAATACCAAGGATTTGTATAGTTCCTCTATAAAAAAACCTTTGAAAACTTAGAATTTTGTACTCAAAAAGAGGAGAGTTACATCATATTTTAAACAACTTTTTCTAAAAGAGGGGTCCACTTATTTTGAATAATATTAAACTGTTAAAGTAAATGTGTTAACATGGTTAAAGTCCAGGAATATTACAAAATTCTTGGACATGTTTTGACCATTTAATACCAGATAGATATATAGTTCTTTGAGAAAATATGAGCCTTTTGTACAAACAAATATATTATAACTTATATTGATCCCTCATAAAACATGTAAAAGGGATATTTATAACATTAAGGGGTTGTCCCCAAACTGATTATGACTTGGAAGGAGAATTGTCTTATTGTCAGTCACACATACATAACCCAGATTTAATTATTTCTTGGTGAACAGGGAAAAAATACTTCAGAAATTAAAGAAATGTCAAAGTACAAGTGATAAATCTAGCTTTAATATTGTCAAAACCTACTATTTTATGTTTACAAAAAAAAAATTATAATCGCTCGCCTTTACTTTTCAAGCTTTGCCTCAAAAATTTGCAAATTAAATATTTTTTTATTAAAATTTTCAAATCGCTCGCTCGCCCCAAATTTTGGAGTCCAAAAATCCGTAGAACAAGAAATTAAATTGGTATGGCCTTAGTATAATATAATTATTAATATTTCAATTTTAGGAACCATCACTGTTACACACAAGTTGTAATAAAGATTGGAATTAGCAACAGTAACCTGTGTAGAATATTTGAATAAATATCATATTTTTCATAAAAAATGAAAGGCAAAAATAAGTCTGTATTATGAGTGAAAAAAGATGCTCTGGAAAACATCAATCAGTGATGGTCATATGATATGTCAGTTGTAAAAAGCTGTTATGACAGCAAATTTGGTATATCTTATTTAGATCATAATTGTTAAAGATGATGTTGAAATAGCATTGACAATTTTTTTAACTTTTTCTTATGATGATATATATATCATGATGGTTACTTCAAAGCAGAAAATGGATGAAGATTCATTAAAAAAGTTTTGTCACTGATAACTATTCACAGGATCCATCTTCTTGTTCTCTTTTGAGAGTTTGAAGACAATCAACTTACAGGAACTATATCAAAAACCCCTCCACCAGATGACCATGCTATAATGTCTCCATCATTAGCAGCAGACAACATCAGTTTGGCTGAAGTCCTGTTACAAATATATAAAGGTATCAATTCTAGCAATCTCACATGTAAATTGTACAATTATAAGTTATTCTGTTTTCTTACTTTTTTGTTCTACCATCCTTCCAAGTCAAAACTTAGGTACCTTAATTTTTCATGTTTGTTTCTCAGTAACTTTGTAAATGTTCTAGCTTTTGAATTACAAAAAGGATACCACATCCTAATTTTTACATTTAGATTTGTGCCATTTGTTTTTTGTGCTATGTGTAAATCTAGTCAGTCAGGTCCTTTTCATCTGATTTTGTGATTTTACTTTTTTCATCTGATTTTTTAAGTTTGTTTTCAAACACCACTGTCCAGGTTAGGGAAGGGTTGGGCACCCAGAAACATGTTAAACCCCATTGCATAGTTTTTTCTCATTTTATTGTTTTACATTCTGTCATGCCAGAGCCTTTAATAGCTTGATATGATGTATTGGATTTTGCTGATTGTTGAAGGCTGTATTGTCACCTATAGATTACATCATACAAGTCATTTGGTCTCTGATGGATAATTCTCTCAACAATGACACCACGTTTAAAATGTTTATGTAACTCATGATCACTATAGTTATCTTTAATCTAAATACCACCAAAATTTCAATGGTAATAAGAATTGTGTATAAATTTCGTACTGTTTGGTCAAAGTAAACTGATGTTATAATGGGAAAACGACATTTTCTTATGGTGGCCTGATGCGGCCATTTCCACTTTTCGTGTTTTCTCCTCTCACTTTTCCAACGCGAAATCGGGAAATCAAAAAGCAAAATCGAGAAATTGAGAAATCGAGAAAGCAAAAACAAGAAATCGAGAAATTCATTTTGCGTTTTCGCTTTCGTGTTTTTGCTTTCTCGATTTCCAGATTTCCCTATTTCCTGATTTCTCAATTTCTTGATTTCGCTTTCTTGATTTCCCGATTTCCTGATTTTGCGTTTGCAAAGTGAAGGAAGAAAACACATTTTTTTTTCGTTTATAAAGAGGAACTACTCGAGACTGGTGAAAGTTATGTCACCCAAATTTCCCAACTTGTGGCAAACTAGTTAGAGTTCTAGGTAAACCAATTTCAAGACGAACAGACAAGCAAATTTGATGCCACCAAGCATGCTGCTAGACATTGAATGCGTTTAAGTTTTACTGATACTTATGAAAAAAATCTACACATATAACTAGATGAGAGCAAACCAAGGTGGTACTTTTGCATGCTATTTTCTGTCAGTAAGCAAAATTTGTTTCATGGTTAATAATTAATTTACAAACAACAGTATTTTGCAGAACAGTGCACTTACCAGTATAAAAAGTCTGTCACCCAGCCTTTATGTTCATGCTGCAAAGAGCATAGTTTTCCTGTTTCAGATTCATAGCTCTTAATAACACCATCTGAAAAATAATAAAAGACCAGAAATTAGCATAAAATGAAATGCTACAAATAGCAGATATCCACGTTGTACCAAAACAATCATACTCTCCTAAGAATTTTTTTTATTGGACCTTGGCCAATAGTCAAGTCTAGTCAAGATTAATTCCAACTTAAGTATTGGCCTTTTACTAATGAATGAGTGGAGCCCTAATAATTTCAATAATATTTATCTAACAAAAACTAGCCTTCTCTTTTCACGCAAGAAATCACAAGCTTATATATCTGGCCTTTTACTAACTTATCATTAAATTCATGTTGCTAATATGAGGGTTCCAATACAAGTATCACATAAACTTAACATTATCAATGTTCTATGATAATAAGGTCAGATGAACCATGTCTGACAGACATGTACACTATACAATCACAACAAATACATGTATGTTCTATTTGAAGCTATGTTGGTAGACAGACAGACAGAGTCACCAGACACCTTTTTTTAAACAAGATACTCAAATAATGATTGTCACCAAGTTTGGTTCCAATTGACACAGCAGTTACAGAGGAGAAAATTTTGGTAAAAGTTAAAGGATGCTGACCAACGGTGAATGCCAAGGTGGTCTAAGTAAATATCACTTACCGGGTATCTTTTTTAATTTTAAATATCATGAGTATGTTCAGTGTTCTCCCCAGGACCTTTTAGCATCATAATAATTGTGATGCATATATATTTCTGAATGTGTTGCTATCTGAATTGATTTTCTTATAGATTGTGTTATGTATGTGATGCTATAATTTTTAAAAACATCGTTACATGATGGTATTTCAAATTTCCTTTTTTACCAGGATGCTACATGTATTTGAAATATCTGGGAAGAGTACTGTATGTTTAAGTGTTCATATAAATAAGATACCATGCATGTGCCAGATAGCAACTTCAGTGCAAGGCATCATATCATCAGTATGCTGTAGGGTTGCTAAAAATTATAAATGGTTAGCGGTTGAGTTATAGAAGTACTTCTTGAGCTCAGTCTTTATAGGTGCTGTCTTGAAACACAGAGCTTCTGGGTATCGAATTCCAGTGAAAGCAAAAGATTTTGTAAGAAGAATCATGTTCTCCATTTTTATTGGCGCCCAACAATAAAAACCCATGGATGAATTGAGTTACAGCCAGGGAAGTATAAAAACAAAGATATCAACATTATATGGGGATGAAGTCCCCTATTACGCTAGAAAAATCAATAAAAAAAAAAAATTGGGAAATTTTCTGAATTTTTCAATATACTAATGAACTCAAAATCATTAACTTTTTTATTTTCAGACTTTTTTTTAAATCCTCGCTTATGCGCTGAAATCTACTTCCTTTTAGGAGCTTGTTGGCATGAGACTTTGAATAAAATATATATCTATCAGTCTAGTATAATATAGGATTGGAACTCAATATCAATTCATTTTTAATAACAGTTTGATATGAAAAAATGTTACCTGATGAAAGCATTTCTTTGTTTACATTGAATATGATGTCATAATGTAACAATGTTACATATCCCTAACAACTGAATTTCCATTTCTTTTATTAACTTCGTCCCCATTCACAGGTAATGCCTGCCTCATATTAGAGAATAATATGACTGACTTTTGAGGTGGGGGAAGTGTGACGGGATTGCTTCTCTTAGTTAATGTGATTGATACTTATATATAGTCAGCCGTAAGCGTTTGAGCTGAGGAAGTACTTCTTCAATTTAGACAGTATAGGTCATGTTGCCTTGTAACAACGAGGTTCTGAGTCAGATTCCAGATGAGACAAAAGCAATTTTGTAATATAATGCATGCTCTCTGACTCTGCCTCTGGTTACATAAAGAAGAAGAAACACTTAAGATCCCAAAAAGAAGATGGACAAATAGCTCAATATCTTTATTTTTTAAGTGTTAAAATTGTCAATTGCCAAGATCAGCTGACAATGACGTTAACGTTATAAATTGCATAACTAATGCGATCATTGTCATCGTCCCTCTTTACCTTCGCAGCCTATCAAAATCTCCCTTCGTGCAGGATTGTAACCGATTGCAGTGATGGGCCGAGAGTGAGTATCACGGATCGAATACAGTTTTTCCATCGCCATTTTTGAAGTTTAATGTGTAAATTTGTATCTAAAATTTACAAAATGATCTCATAATAGTGCTATATGCAAAAATCCAAAAGCGTGCGCCAAATATTTGTCAACTTCCACCATATTTGTATTTCTTGACAACATTGAACTGCGCATATGTAGCATTTACTTCCGGATGATTTGACTGACGAATCGGTCGAAAACCAATCGGTAGATATAGCTATATAAACGCAAATAGACTAATAACAAAATGAAATGCAACGGACATAAATTAAAATCCAAAGACAACAAAACTGAAGAAATCAACTAAATCGTAAGAATCAATTGGGAAAACGAATAGCCAATGTTAAAAAATTATGTTCAAATAGTTTAGTTAAATAAGAATGAGACTCTAAAACAATTATGATTCATTCAGGAAACACATATTTTGGTCTTACAGATTAATATGAGGCAGGTGTTACCTGAAAAAGGGGACAAAGTCAGTATCAGACATGGAGTAATGCAAATTTGTAATTGTAATGCATGGTAATGCATTACATTTTCCCAAGTAATTGCATGAAGTGTGTAATGCAGCAGTTTTTGCATTACATGTAATTGTAATATAATGCATAACTTTAGCAAAAAGTTCTGTAAATTCATGCTAACTGCATCAATTCCTTTTTTCAATTCTAATATTATATGTTTTAATGTTAACAAATGTAATGTTTCTGATGTTGGTTCTGTTGTTACTCAAAGTCTCATCTCAAACTATACCCTACAAAAGAAAGAGATTTCTGTGCAAATGGGGGAAAATAAAACAGTTAGAAAAAGTTAATGATTTTGAGTTCATTAGTACAGTGGAAATTATTTTTTTTAATTTTTTTTACTTTTTTTTACTTTAAATAAAAAAAAAAAATCTGCTGGTAATGCAGGCAAATTATATATATTTTTTAAAAAGGAGACAGGAAGATGTGACATTCTTTCCATAGGTGAACAGGAACAACCAATAACTGATCTTTCACTTTGTATAATTATAATAATAAACCTTTCCAAGAATGCTCTTGAGTTGGTATTAAATATGAAATCTGTGTATTATTTTGTTAAACCCGCTGTATTTGTTCGCACCTGTCCTGAGTCAGGAATCTAATTTTCAGTAGTTGTTGTTTGTTAATTTGGTTCATAAGTGTTTCTCTTCTCATTTTTTATATAGGTTAGACTTGGATTTCCCATTTGAATGGTTTTACACGTCGTTTTTGGGGTCCATTATAGCTTGCTGTTCAGTGTGAGCCAAGGCTTTGTGTTAAAGACCATACTTTAACCTATAATGGTTTACTTTTACAAATTGTGACTTGGATGGAGAGTTGTATCATTGGCACTCATACCACATCTTCTTTTATCTATGAAAAGTTTTACCTGCCTAGCACAAAATGCCATGCAATTCCTGTACAGAATTTTATCATAGGTCACTCACTGTTATGGTTTACAGGTTAATTTTTCTTAACCTATGAATTTCCTATGGATTAAAAATGTGACAATATCCCCTTTGATTTGTGTCCATGTCCCTTTTAAATTTCATTCCGATTCTATTTCAACCATGGCATCTTTTTTAATAAGTTGCATTAGTAATACATTTATCATTGATGTATTTTTTTTAATCAATTTGCATTAATAATTGTTAATAAACCAAATTTTGTCTTGACATGCTGGCTAAGTAAAATGTGTGGCTCTCCTGGATATATGTGCATCTTCAACTACGATCCTTTCAAATATTTTAGACTAGAATATAACTCATGACTTTTAATCTTTTATTTTTAGTTGATCAAGTATTGCTGATATTTTTTTGTGTTTTTAGTTTTTCTCTATAGACTATGTTTTACACAAAAACAAGAATGCACAGGCATTGATCAATGAACCATGAAAATTAGGTCATGGACAGATGATACCTACCAGTCAGACATGTACACCTTTATATAATCATTCACCATTACAGAATCTGAGAAACAGACCTTCTCATGTAACTTTTACTTAAATCACTGATCCATCAAATGAAGTTGAGGTCTGGTTAACTCTGTCTGATGGACATATAGACATTGCAATGAAATCATATACCAAATTTAGTCATCCTATTAGACTTTTCAATTGAAAAATTCACATCTACAAAGAAGATCATTAAGTAGCACATTATTCTGGCTTCATTTTTTCAAGAAGGAATTGATTTGATTTGTTCATAATAAATATGAATTGCATGGTCTAAAACATCTCACACTTAATTGACTCTATGGTGTGCATCTTATTTATTCTGAGAGATATTCCTTAAAATAATTCTAAAGTTGCCGACTTTGCCTTTATTGTAAATAATAAAGCTATGAATTATAGAATTTTAATGAAGTACATATCACAATATTTTCTGTTTCAGAACACTTCACATTAACAAATATTACACAAATCAACAAAATAACAAACATTTTACATACACCCTATAAATAATTGTTAAATATGAAATGTTTTTCTTGGACGATTTCCATAAAAAGCCTATTGAAAGAAAATTTACAAAACAAGTTTCTGTTTCTAATTTGGTCGTACCAAAAAAGTATAAATATTTTAATAATTTTTGAAAATGATTAGCCTTTTTTGTACTTAATTCCTGTGCCTTTTCTAAAACATAACAGTTTTATGACCCAACAAAATAATATAAATATCACAGTTTTTAAAAATGTCCATCTCCAAAGATGAGATCAAGAGCTGCTTGAAGATCTCCCCCCGTTGCTTGCAGTGCTCTCCTAGCTAAAGCTTCATCAGTTATACCCATATCACGTAACTGTTGTATCTGATCCTGGAAAAAAAAAACAAATATTATCTGATTGAAAGGGTCTAGTTGTTTTTTTTATTAATACAATAATATACAAATACAGAAACAGTAAAGGATATCAATTAATTTTTCTATCTATGGAATTTTAAAAGGAAAAAAAAACATAAGACTAGTGTATAGTAATTTAAATTTGCAATTAAATTCGTCCTCATTTTAATGTTGGGTAGACATTTTAAAGATCAATCTAGGCTTATTTGAACAATTTATGATTGAAACTTTGTGTAGAGTTTTCAAAACAATTATGATAGTATACTTGAGTTGTTGTACAAAATAAGTCATCAACTTTTTTATTGGATCATCACTTATGACGTTGTTTTTTTTTATGACAAAATATATTAAACATCTAATTATTACATTAAAAATTTTGCACAATCTCTCATTTTTTCCAATAAAAACCAAGATATTTATACTTCAAACTTTCATCAGCCTAGACAATATAATGATCATTGGTTGTTTCTAAACAAATTGTGTATTTTTCATTAATTCTTTATTTCTATCAGATACTTTAACTTTTTATCGAGACAAATTTGACCAGTCCAATTTGATCATACTTTTCAGAAAATTGCTATTTATAAGTGGTCATAATGTGACTGAACATTGTATAGATCTGATATACTTACATCAGATGGTGCAGTTGTTCTTTGTTGTGCTTGATCAATGGCTTGTGAGAAGAAATCACTAGAGATTATAGGTGGTCCACCCTGAAATAATCAAAAAATATTTTAGTGCCTGAAATATCAAAAAAATATTTTAGTGGTATATTAATTACTTAAAATCAGGCTTATACAACTTTTTTTAAAATGCATTAGAAACCAATCATTTTTGTGAAATTTAGAAATAAGATATACCTAATAACAATGGTAAACTGTTTCCAAATATTACCCCTTGATTTAAAACTTTCATAATTTGTGGCATTATTGAACTTTTCACTTTTTGTATAAACACAAACCTTGCATGACTCTAAATTTTGGTATTCTTAGATAAACTGAAATTTGAAAACCCCTTTATAATATACATAATACAATACCTGAGGTTGCGGACTGGCGTCTGGTTGAGATGGACCTCCTGCTGAGGCTAAGGCTGCTGCTAACTGTGCTGGTGTTATTGCTGATCTTGGAGCCTATGAAAACAACAAATTTTGCCAGTTACCTGTTTGATTATGAAAACCTTAAGGGATTGCCATACAAGTTTTAAACTAATAGCAATAAACCTAAACAAGTATTACTAAAAGCAAATTTCTGCCAAGAGAAAAGATTTTTTATATTTTCTTAAGTCTTGTAAATTCATTAGTGATGGGCTGGCATGCAAATTTTTAATTTCAATTTCCCCGACTTACAAGACTTCGTCTTTTTTTTTGTGCTTCTCTCTATATAAAATACTTACAGAAGTTCCTTGTTTATATTGCGGTTCTCCCCAAATAAAACACTACAGAAGTTCCTTGTTTATTTTGTGGTTCTCCCCATATAAAACACTTACAGAAGTTCCTTGTCTAATTTGTGGTTCTCCCCATTTAAAATACTTACATAAGTTTCTTGTTTATTTTGTGGTTCTCCCTATATAAAATACTTACAGAAGTTCCTTGTCTATTTTGTGCTTCTCCCCATATAAAATACTTACAGAAGTTCCTTGTTTATATTGCAGTTCTCCCCAAATAAAACACTTACAGAAGTTCCTTGTCTAATTTGTGGTTCTCCCCATTTAAAATACTTACATAAGTTTCTTGTTTATTTTGTGGTTCTCCCTATATAAAATACTTACAGAAGTTCCTTGTCTATTTTGTGCTTCTCCCCATATAAAATACTTACAGAAGTTCCTTGTTTATATTGCGGTTCTCCCCAAATAAAACACTTACAGAAGTTCCTTGTCTAATTTGTGGTTCTCCCCATTTAAAATACTTACATAAGTTTCTTGTTTATTTTGTGGTTCTCCCTATATAAAATACTTACAGAAGTTCCTTGTCTGTTTTGTGGTTCTCCCCATATAAAACACTTACAGAAGTTCCTTGTTTATGTTGTGGTTCTCCCCATATAAAACACTTACAGAAGTTCCTTGTCTATTTTGTGGTTCTCCCCATATAAAATACTTACAGAAGTTCCTTGTTTATTTTGTGGTTCTCCCCATATAAAACACTTACAGAAGTTCCTTGTCTATTTTGTGCTTCTCTTTATATAAAATACTTACAGAAGTTCCTTGTCTATTTTGTGGGTTCTCCCCATATAAAACACTTCCAGAAGTTCCTGTCTATTTTGTGGTCCTACCAATATAAAACACTTACAGAAGTTCTTTGTCTATTTTGTGGTTCTCCCCATATATAAAATACTTACAGAAGTTCCTTGTCTGTTTTGTGGTTCCATATCTTCATCGTCAGACATTTGTTCAAATGAGTAGGCACCTGGAAATTACAAATCAATTATAATTTTAATTCTATCAAGACCATTAGTTGGATACAGAAAAGGCAAAATCTATTATACAAGGATAATAATAATAATACTTTATTTCCGTAAGCAAATACAGCTTATTGGATTTACACAATATAAATATCCAATAGATAATATACAGCATAATATAACATTTATACACAAATTATACAAATTAATGAAAGAATTAAGCGGAGTATGACATATAGACATATTAAACTAAAAATAAACATTTGAATAACTAACCATTACGTGCTTTTTCTGCCAAAAATAAATATTTTCCAAGGTTGTTTAGCTCTTTGACATTTCTTACAGATAACAGTTGTACTAATTTAAAAGTAGATGGTCTCTCATAGTAATAACTCTTTATATATTTACATCTGATGTCGTTATATTTATCACATTCTAAAATAAAATGATATTCATCTTCAATAGCATTTTTATTACACATACTACACAAACGTTCATTTCTGGCTATACTATAGTATCTACCTGTTTCTATACATAGTGCATGAGCATTTATTCTATATCTAGTAATATAAGATCTATACAAACTGTTTAATGGACGACTAAGGTAAAATTGCATAGTGTGACCATCGTGTAAATACTGATACAAAGTACATTTCGGCGAATTTTCAAAATATGATAAACCTTCAGATATATAATTATCTATTACTCTTTGTTTAAATTCACTCAAAAATAATTGACTGTTTCTAACTCTCTGTGAAAACCAAACATCACTAAAACCATATTTACATAATATATCTTGTACTTTACAAGACCAATTTAGCTTGTCATTTGGCTTCACACAACTAGATTCGTACATATCATTATATACATGTTTTAAAATACAGTTCTCTGTGTCTAACAATCTCAACCAGTAGGTTACCATTTTCACATATCTATTTACATACAAGGGCACTCTGCCTAACTCAAAATATACCATGTTATTAACAGTTCCTTTTCTAACTTTTAAAATTCTTTTCATATAATACAAATGCAATTTTTCTATATCTTCGGCTTTATGAAAGCCCCAGACTTCACTGGCATAATTCATTATACTTGTAACATAAGTATCAAATAAAGATAGTAAAGTTTCTATATTAAAAAAATCATCATATGTTTTGCTAAGTAAGCTGAAAGTAGCTTTTCTACCCTGTTCAGTTAATGTCTTTTGTGTTACAGAAAATATACCGTTATAATTAAACAATAAACCCAGGTAAACAAATTCATTACATACTTCTACTACTTTACCATTTAAATACCATTTTTCGTTATCTTTTATTTTACCTCTATTACGAAAAATAACAATTTTTGTCTTACTTAGATTTATATGTAACCCATACTGTGTTGAACACTCATTCACAGTATCTATCATTTTTTGTAACTCAATAACACTTTCACTAAAAAGAACTGTATCGTCTGCGTACATAAACAAATATAAATTTAACATTCTGACTTCATATGGTTCAATACCCTGTTTGATTAATTCTATTTCTATATCATTTACATAGAGCGAATATAAAAAAGGGGATAATGACTCCCCTTGCATCAATCCTGCGTTACAACTAAAAAATTCTGAAAACTGACCATCTAACTTAACACATGTTTTCAATTTAGAATACATAGATTTAATTAAACACAATAGATTACCAGTTATTCCACACTTTAGCATTTTTTGCCATAAAATAAGATGTGAAACGCTATCAAAAGCTTTAACATAATCAACAAAGCAACAATATAACCGTTTTCCTTTGCGTAAAGATTTAGCTATAACAGAATGAAGAGCAAAGATTGCGTCCCTTGTACCATATCCTGGAATGAAACCGAATTGCGCATCTGTCAAAATACTGTTTTCTTTACACCATTTCATCAATCTAGTATGTATCACCGATGTGAATAATTTTCCAACGTGAGAAACCAGTGATATTCCTCTATAGTTACCCGTATCATTCATCGAGCCCTTCTTGAATAGTGGTACTAATACGCTAGTAACCCATACTTCTGGGAACCATCCTGTACATAATATAACATTAAAAAGCTTGCATAGTAACGGCAGAAGGACAGTTTTACATTCTTTAATAAATTCATTTAAAATATTGTCATATCCTGGTGCTTTTTCACGTTTTAGTTTCTTTACACATATGTCTATTTCTTGTTCTGTAAAGGGGCGATCTAATTCTGAATAAACCACATCATAGTTTTCATCATTTACTTGACCATCTATAATATTGTCTTTCGATACTAAGTTCTTGAAATGTGTGACAAAGTCATCTAATGTTAAATTACTATTAAGTGTTTTTCTTTTCCTTCTAAATTTTCTGTAAAAGTATTTTGGGTTGGTTCTTCTCATCGAACTAAACATATCTCCTCTCTGGGTTTTGTAACGTCTTTTTAAAGTATTTTCCATACGCTTAAACCTTTGTTTTGAAATGTTTAAGTAAAGTCTATTTTCCTCACTTCTACATAAATTAAACTGTGATAATGTTCGTTTGTAAGTCCGGTATAACTCTTTACATTCGTCACTTATCCATGGCTTATCACGGTTAAAACCAGTTACTCCCAAATTTCGTTTTTTGCCGTTACAATAGTCACACTTAACAGTTTTTATCACTTCTCTTTTTGTGTATTTTTCTGTAATGTTTAAAAAAATGTCGTTCGTTTCAGCCACAATATCGTCAATATTGTCCGTTTCATTCATACTATTCACCAGATCGCTTATTTTATCTGCACTAGCACAAAGGTCTCTCTTTATATCATCTTTATACTCTTCATTCCAGTTATAGGTATTATATTTTATAATTTTACATGAACAAAAATCAGTCAATGATAATCCTTTCAGTTTGAAATCAATAATTACAGGAGCATGACATGAAAATGTATTAAAATTACCAATCATAAAATTATTTACTATAGAAAAAGATTCATGAGATAATAACACATAATCAATAACGCTACAACCATTTTTATTTTGAAATGTAAATTTACCACTGCTTTTCCCGAACCGTCCATTACATACTCTAACCCCAGACGATTTACACAAGTCCAAAATCTTTCGACCAAAAGTGTTAGCAGGCTTTATGTCCTCCGTAGTTTGCTCACTAGGTGAATCAGGTGTGTAATCAATTAAACCACTTATATCACTTTGTAATTGAGTACTCAACAGATCATGCCCTATAAAGTCGTTTGCTTTACCAATTCGTCCATTCAGGTCACCAATTATAGCAATGTTACCTAATGCACCATAATGCTCTATATGTTCCTGTAAAACTTCAAATACGTCACAGTCATATTTGCGGTAAAATATATTTTTATCTGGTGGTACATATATAGCACATAAATATAAATCTTTACAATCAGACATTATACTATTGCTTATTTTCAACCATATCATACTGTCTGCACAACATTTTAAGACCTCAAGATACGAATTTAACCACTTTTTATGAAAAACAATAACACCGCCTCCATTACATTTCTTCCTTTGCACATAATTTTTTTCGTAACCTGCTATCTCAAATTCTTTTGGACATTTAACCCAACATTCGTTAAAACATAATATGTCATAATCAGCAATTTCATGTTGAAATTCGGCGTCGGCTAATTTTCTTATCAAACCTTTAGAGATGTTCCAAGAACATACTTTCAATGAATATTTAACGGTTTCTTTTCTGTTTATATTTGTATCATCCCCCGCTAATTCCTATTCATCGTATAAAACTCCCTCAACGAATAACTTGTCCCCAACCAAGTACGCAGTCTTCTTTTCTTTTCGTTTTTCCAACATTACCGGTATTAACTTTTTTCGTTTGGCTAACACTTCTTGTGGATATTGTGGACTAATTCCGAAATCTGACCCCTTTAGTCTTTTTGACGACTTTCGTACCATCTCGCGGTCACCGTACTTAGAAAATTTTACCACTATTGGCCTAGGTCTACTTTCTCCGACTTTTTTTTTACCCAGTCTGTACGCTTTTTCTAATTTAAGGTTCGCTTTGGCATTTTCAATTTTCAATGTTTGTTCACAGAAGTCTAAAATTATGTCTAAACAGTTTTCTTGTATGTTTTTCTTTCCTTCTCCGATATTACCTTCATCTACATTACCCTGAGCCCCGTTCGTCTCCATTTCTACATTGACTATTTTTTCTTCAATTGCAAAAAACAAAAGATTGTTACTCAAGTTTTGCGCCTCAACACCTGCTAATCTTTCCTTCACTGAATTACTGGTAGTTTTTGATACTTCAAAACTTTTTGTCAGAGTTTGAATTTTAGCCTTTATCGATTTGTGTTCATCTTTAATGTCTGACATAAATTCAGCACTATGTTCCAATACACTTATTCTTTCTTTACATGTAATTATTTCGGTATCGACATTGCTGAATTTCTGTTCGAAATTATTCAATCTGTGTTCAATAGAATCCAATTTATTGAGTTTGATTTCAATATTGTCTACTTTACAACATAAAGTTTTAAGCATTAACTCAATATCACACGTATTTTGAAGCTGCTGTGGTGTTGGAGGGGGAGGCGGGCTTGTGAAAGGATGTGGGTACTGCTGGAACTGTTGTACAGGCGTAAAAGGGTATGCCATATTTGGAGTACTGGACTGAATTGGCGTGTATTGATTGTAACCTTGATTCATAGTATTAATTTGATCGTAACTATTCGTTGGTGAACTGTTATTAAATGTACTCAACGTATTTTTAGTAGACAATACCTTGTTTTGGTCACTCTTTCTATTAACTGTACTGTTTGTAAACAAAGAACTGTCCGAGGTAGAATTTCCTGATGAATTATTTCCTTTATCTGGTGTCGATCGCTTCAGTTTCTTGTTTCTTCTTCGTTTTGTCATAACTTGTGTCAAGATAGAACATCCAACAAAATCATAATAAATGCTGTATAAATCCAATTAATTTAACTTTTTCAAGAAATTTTTTAACAAGAAAATTTCACTGCCACCATACTGGCGCATGCGCATGAACTTACGGTATACATAAAACTAGTTGACCAATCACATTTTCTAGCTTTAGGACTTTCACAATTATAATATGTTCCTTCAGTTTCAGATGGTTGCAAGTTTATTTTGTATGGTCTCTTATCAAAATACTTTTTAAGTAATCAATCTGCCATATCAGCTATTCCATAGGAAATTCAATAGTCTAGATCGCAGTGCATTTAAATTAAATTTTGTGATGGAATTAAATTATTAGTTATATATAATATTGAAATCTTAATGCATTGATATTCAAGCAATGTTTGATTTATACATTTTTGGGGTTAACTTTTAACGGAATTTGATAAATATAATTTTGTTCCGACTCATACAGACATGTACTAGTGCAAAACCATTCTAGTAGTATTGTGAGGGAGAAATAAACACTATGTTTTACCATCACAATTATGATCTAATTATTGGTAGACACATAAGTTGCCCAACATTGATTTATATCTTCAAATGGTACCTCATAATTTCAGAATGGAATTTTTCAAGGACGCCAGGAAAAATAAAACCTCTAAAACCAATAAAATCTTTTCAATTTTAGTAGATGAGAGTTACCTGTTTATATTTAATAACCTTTATTGGTAACTTTGTAGTAGAGAAAAGAAACAGGGATTTTTATCATGACAAATATCTTATAATTTCAGAAAATGGGAAAGTAATGGATACTAGGACAGTAGGTAAACAGGTCAGGTGAGTTAGAAAGTGAAAAAAAATACCAGGAGCTAATCTTTCTGCACCAGCCTCCATCTTAGAGCCTTCTTCACAGACAGCTGCTGCAACCATCATTGCTGCTTGTCCAAATGCTGGATGTTTCTCTAAAATTCTAAAAAATATATATTTAAATGAAATTATGCAAATCAGATTGAAAAAAAAAATCTTGTTTAAGAGAGGAGCAATATGTTCATATTTGTTTCATCTTTCCAGGAGATGGACATATTAATTTTTCCTGTTAAGGTGGTACCTAGCACTACAGGGAGATAACTCTGTAAAATCAGCTAAACGTTTTAATCACATTGTATTGTTAGGAAATATTAAGCTTCTCAATGATCAAAATTAGTGTTTGTCAAAATGCTATCTATCCAACCAAATTTTTCTGAGAAAGTGATTGGTTCAAGTTTTTTGATTTTTTTATATTTTTATATTTTTAAAAGTCAAAGTAAATATTTTGTTAAAATTTTATGAAAATTAAACAAGCCAAATTAATTTAAGTCAAGGTGTTGGGTACCACCTTAAATGCAATTAAATTTAAAGGAAAGATATTGATTCTGTGAACTGTATTGACCATATATCACAAATAAACTGTTAACACTAACAGAAGAGGTACAGCAAAATGCTACATCATTGACTGAATCATTAGTTTTGTGATCAACCTTAAATGAGGGGTGTCAACAAATGCAGTGAGATGGCATGTAATTCAATATTTGTCTTGGGTTTAAATGACCAAAAAAGTGTTGTTTTTCCTCCTCCCATTCTACAGTTAACATTTCTAACTAATTTCACAGAACTTACTGTCGTATATTTCCTGGGTGAGCTAAAATAGCCAACAAAGCCCTGTCTTGAAGCATAGCTGTAAAAAAAAAAATACAAATTAAAAAGATTTTTTAATTTGATTACTGTAAATTCAGAAACTATTGTGAGGTTTTTATTATTGTGAAAAATGCGACCGAGTTGTGAACGCAATAACTTAAACTCGCATATTCAAATATTGTATATGAATTAAACAGGATTTTTCTCAAAATTGTAAAAAATTAAAATCACATTTAAGTCTAAAATGACAAAATCGCAATAATAAATGGACGCAATAATTTTTGAATTTTCAGTAATGTATGTTAACCTTAGTCAGTTAATAGGATATCATAGAAGCAAAAGGATTCTTAAAGAAATAATTCATTTAGTGAACTTGTTACGGTCTTTTTGATGTTAATTTAGAGGTATTTTAGTATATTTTAGTATAATTAACATAAGTCAACTAAGTAGATAATGTACCAATAGCTACTGGATCCTTCTCTAAGCCTGGGGAAGCTGCAATAACATTTTCTAGTGTCTCTGGATTGTTCACCATTCTTTCTACCTACAAATATTAAAAATCTATATCAATCTGAACAAAAAAGTTGTATAAAATAACACCGAATTATTATATACTAATTAAAGTGACAATGAATGACATCATATACATGTACAATACACTTACTATAGCAGAATAGTCTTGTGTCACCAATGCTGCTCTAACTGTTTGTGTCAACTGTCTAACATCTACATCTGCCATCATATCTTTAAAAAAAAATATTTTCACTTATTTTATTCAGGTAAGAAACTGTTTTTAAATGCAAATATAGTTTTATGTTCCATTACTTATACCTCTTTCCTTTTTTCAACATAAAATTTATGAAAATGTAGATGTACACAACTGCACACATTTACATAAGATTATTACTTTAATTAATTTAAATAAACTGTGAAATAAAAATCCACAAAATTTTGAAGCATTAAACATTTGACAATAAATCAATTTACAGTACTTGCATAAATAATACTCATTACCAAATTTATTTTTTTATAATTAACACAAAACTTACAGTTGTTTGGTTTTATTCAGTTATAAGTGTAGTACATTGGTAATGCAGTAAAACATTCAAATCAAATCAAATCAAATCAAATATGTTTATTTCATAATTAAAGGGCCCTTATAGGCATATCAATTACAAACAAATAAATCATAATAGACAAAACAGAAATACGTTTAGAAACAATATGAAATTAAATATTATAATACGATTCATATAAGTATATATATATATATATATGACATTGTCAGTTTGTTGTTATTCACACTTTGAATATTTTACAGTTCTTATCAACATTAGATATATTCTATCCATTGCATATATTATACTATAAATTTTCAATTTAGACTTGTTTATACTATAAAATGATATACATTTATAATCTACTGATATTATCTAAACATTGTATATACATAGATTATGGTTGGTCATCGCAACAAAAATGTTTTTTTTTTGCTTCAGCCGGTACAGCGAAAGAAAGAAAAGCAATTGAGTATTGCCAATGATAATCTGTTTATAGCTATTTTATATATGAAAACGTTGTTAATTTTATTGTGTGCTCTTAATTTCTGCAACAGTTTTTTTGCATATTACTCAACTGTGCTGAGAGAAGAAATTATGAGTCAGTAAGATCAAAGGAAAATTTTGTAAAATAGCGATAAATGATGATATATAATCTTCACATTTTATGTAATGTTATAAAGAAAAGTTACCCTGTGAGTTATCTTTCTCTGCTAAAAATTTCTTTAAAGCAAAAACTGTAGCACCAGCTTTTAAACCAGCACCCTCTAGTGGTTCACTGTCTTGTAATTTTTTACCACAGTAAATTAATTCTGCAAAATAAGCAAATATAATCAGACATAAATGTACAGATAATGAGAAATTTCATGAAAAAAATCATAAACTTCATGAATACATGTATGTGTATCTAAGATCTTTTAAGAATGTTTGCTAAATACAAATGTACTAATTTTTAACTTTCCTTATCATTTTTAGTACATTTCTGTTTTTAAAACTTCCTTATTATTTTACCTGGTAATATTATTGCCAAATGTTCTTTCTTTACAATGGTAGGACGATTATAATAACTTGCCGGTACTGACCCCTTAGAAATTCGTCAAATTTAAATCTCATTTTGTTTCCCTAACAATTTCAAGCTATTTGGACTTTTTGTTGTAAGTTTACATTGTTGGTGTTTGTTTTTGATGTTTAAGGGTAGATTGGGTGTTGTTGGTTGGTGAGGTTTTTGTGCTGTTTTTTTTTTTTTTGGTGATTCCTTTTGTCACTCATAAATTAAACACATTCCACAAAATGAGGAACAATCCCTCAATTCAAATGATGATATTGATTGTCCTTCCTTTATCAGTCATCTCAAGTTTGTATAAATCAATGTAAGGATATCTGGATTGTGCATTTATTTCCACAGGAATTCCACATTTACACAACTAAAGACTTGGGATTTACTGATTATTTTTTGGGGGAATCAGTGTCATCAGTGAAATAATTTTTTTTGTCAGGATTTTCCTGTCTACTGCCTCCAATTTTTTGAGACACTTAAAGCCAATCACAAGGTTTCTGTGTTCCTTTTTTAAAAGAAATTACCTATCATGCCTGTAGTACAATTCTGAAACAACAAATTTTTTTAAAAATATAAAAATAAAAAGATTTGATATGATTACCAATACACCTCATAGCTATTCCCGTCTGAAACGAGAATCTGTCCTGCTTGAACTATTGACATCATAAAACAATCAATTCTTCATTGTGGCTTCAGATATTTTTATTATGATGTCAAAATTTATGGGGAACCTGTGTGATATCCAGTATTGTCAGACAAATACAATGTAGCGATAAGGTGTATTAGACAAATCTCCAATAGAGACCAAATGACACAGATATTATAGACAATGGGTCACTGTACCTATTTCAACAATGAGCAAAGCTCAAAGTCATATCACATGTCAGCATTAAAAGCCAATTAAATGAAAATCAATTCAGACGAGAAACTAACAACCTTATTCATGTACAAAGAAAGAAACAAAATTATACAAATATGAGAAACAGCAACAAACAACCACTGAATGACAGTCTCCTGACTTGGGACATGCACATATAGAATTAGGCAGGGTTAAACTGGTTTGAAGAACCCACACCCCTAACCTGGGACAAAAAATAGTTTAGGGAGCTCCCCTCAAGAGTAGTCCGAGATTACTCTGACGTCCAACGTCTGTTTTGCCAGACAAGCTGGTGCAGAGGGACATCAGAGCTGGTCCCATATCAAAAAGTGGATATTTGCCCACCCAAAATGGATGTGCTGCTTCGTCGCTTCTGGTGCTGAATAACAGCCTTGGAATTATATAAATCGGGTATCTATTTGTTCATTTTTCATTTATCTCTTAATTTGTAATTGTGATTTCCCTGGTCACCATATTGGATGTACACACTGAATTTAAAAAGTTTTTTATGAACTAATCTGCTTTCTGTAAATCATTGAAAAGTTATAAAATACATCAATTATATGAGGCATGCATAACCTGTGAATGGGGACGAAGTCTGTATGGTTTTTTCTATAAATCAAAACATGTTAAAAAGAGAAATGGAAATACCATAACGTTTCCGATTTTGGTTCTGTTGTTAGGGATAGAGTTGTGACGTCATATTCAATGTAAACAAATAATAACGTTTCCGATTTGGTTCTGTTGTTAGGGATTGAGTTGTGACGTTATGACGTCATATTCAATGTAAACAAAGAACGTAACGTTTCCGATTTTGGTTCTGTTGTTAGGGATTTTAGTTGTGACATTATTTAAGTTATAACGTCAATTCAATGTAAACAAAGAAACGCTGTCATCAGGTAACGTTTTTTTTTATGACAAACAATTTTTAAAAATGAATTAGTATTGAATTCCTTTCTTAGACTGATAAATATACATTTTATTCAAAGTCTCATGCAAACAAGACCGGAAACGGAAGTAGATTTCTGTGCAGATCCGGAAATTCAAAAACGCAACAAAAAATTTTTTCCCGATTTTGAGTTCATTAGTACAATGAAAATATCGGGAAAATTTTCCCGATTTTTTTTTTTTTTATTATTGAATTTTCTACTGTTATTGGGGACTTCGTCCCCATAATATACTATAATTAAAATCAATGTTTGAAAGTCACCAGTATGTGCTAATATTCAAATTTCAAGTGTTATTCGGATATTTAACAGTGTTATTCGGTCATTCGAGGAACCGCGTCCCACAGCCCCAGCTTGTCTGGCAAAACAGCTGTTGGATGTCAGAGTAATCTCGGACTACCCTCAAGAGCTGTGAGGGTACAGTGGAATCCGTTTACACTCCCTATTAGGATTAATGGAGATATGTCACTAACCTATTTACATTGACTTTCGAGATGTCATAATTATTTGAACTACTCATACTCCATGATTTCCCCTTCCACATTTGGTAAATTGTGGTTGAAGTTGTGCCAAACGGGGTTTCAGTATAATTGTGTGTGTTGGATAGCATGGCACCGTGATAATTTATCATAACATTTCTAAATTATAAATTATAAATTGAAGAAATGTGATCCAAACAATGAAATCTCATCATTACCGATGTCAGAGGGAGGTAAGTTGATGACTTTAGAAACTTCCTCTTTTAAAAACAAGGAGTTGCCTTTCAGATTAACAAAATTAAGTGTTATTTTGTCGGTTTTTCCTTGTACAGTTCGGTTACAAATTTTTAGGGACGCCATTACTGTTTTGGAAACTGGTTTAAAATTATACGGCCTATTCTCCGTTACAAACATGAAAATCAAAAGTAAAATAAATAGAAACCAGTAATTTAAAAAAAAGTATTGTGGTACCGGTTTCATTCGGGCGACCTAAGAATAATTTCCGTATTTGATATTTTTCAAAGAGGAACAGTATTGTTTATACAAAAATCTTATAGACAATAAAATTAAATGGTAAAGTTCTTCTGTAGCTCAGTCTGTTAGAGCGAAGGCAGCACACAGTTTCAGGTTCACGTTACAGTTGAGGCATTGTGATTTTACAATTAAATCATGCTCTGTGGTGACTAAAAATTAAAAAAGCATAAAAGTGAATTATTGCTGAATTAGTAAGCGCTTTCATCCATATTTTTCAGATATTTTTTTTTAATTTACCCATTTTAGGGGCTGTACATGATACCTTCATATAAAAAGACTGAATCCCATTTATCATGAAAATCTATATGGTTTAACCAGTATTTGTGTTTACAAATAAATGTCAGCTATATTGTATGTCCCATTTGGTCCATTAATTAGACAATAAAATATTCTCTTCTATTGATAGTCATATACTTACTTCAAGTTATCATGATTCAATAAGGGATTTTGTTCAGTGTGTTCCTAATTTATCCGAGAGAAATCATAGGCAACTTGGTTATGGATCAGATTTTTCTGAGTTTAATAGATATATTCAATAGATTATCTCATTTCAGCCTATTACAATGTGTCTTTAGTTTCATGTTTTCTTTTAAAACTAAACACTCTTTAGTCTTACTGTATGCAGTTTTATCATCAGCTGCTTTCTGTGTGATCTCTTATTTTTCTCTACTCTATCCTTATGCTGCTACATACACATTTCTCATCTGTCTTACTGATAAGGATTGTTTTTTTGTGCTAATGAACTTTAAAATCAAGATCTTACTTCAGGTATCCCAATAGCTAAACATTATCACAGAACCTTCAGATAGACATTTTCAATGTTTGGATTTGAGCGTTCCTGATGTTAGTTTAACTAAAGTGCTTCAGACTATTAATGAAATTTAATTCATTTTTTTCCCAATTACACCTTACTTTGGTTCTATACAAAAATACAACTGAGCTGTAACTCATAGTAATTGGGAATCTGTTGTAAAATTGCAAAAGATCAACATTGATCAATGAACTATGAATTTGTTAGTCTTGTATTATTTTAACTTAAGTTTCTTGTGTACAATTTGAAGTTTAGTATGGGGTTCATTATCACTGAACCAGTATATATTTGTTTAGGGGCCAGCTGAAGGACGCCTCCAGGTGCGAGAATTTCTCGTTGCATTGAAGACCTGTTGGTGACCTTCTGCTGTTGTCTGCTCTATGGTCGGGTTGTTGTCTCTTTGGCACATTCCCCATTGCCATTCTCAATTTTATGAAATAAGGTCATGCTTGCATACCGGTATTGGAATGTCAGATGAATCCAGTCAGAAGGGCAAATGGCTCCAACAACCATTCTAAATACCAAATATAATTTACCTATCATTTAAAGTAACTGAGAAACTGACCTACTTTGGAATGCTTCATCAACATTATATGTTATATTAAGGTATATAAGATTTTTTTGTTTGAGACAAGTGCCTGTGTCAGATAGATACCCCAGAAAGGCCCAGATCCTTTGTTTTTATATTGATACTTTGGTAAATTTAACCAAGTTTCCAGAAGATAGACTGATGATGTATGATACAATAATTTGGACATGAGAAGACAGCACTTTTATTTCAAATATAAACATGACAACAACTACTGTTATCAGAATTTGCCAATGTCATTTACATTTGTATATTTACACATAAATAAGAAAAAAAAAACATATATAAAGTTATTATCAAATGCACCAAGTTGATTATAGCAAAATTGACCATGTCATTATAATGAGCACTTAAAGCATTAATTTTATTATAAATACAGTTTTTCTCTGTAAGAATCTCCATTTACTGTTTCTTGATTAATCAAATCTCATTGTAATTAATATAAATTGATATACTGTTCCAACAGACCAACACCACAGACACATTGCAACTACATGTAAATTTCTGTTCACATGATTATTCTAAAATGTTTATACTAAAGCATACAAGTAATAAAGGTTTGAAATAGGATACGTCATAAATATAAATTTCTAAAATGCAAGTAATTTACTAAAATAAATTTCCATTCACACAATTTTTACATAATTACACATAAGCTTACAAAAAGTAATTGTTTGCATGATGCTTACTAAACATCAATTTCTAAAACATTTCTGAAATGAACTTAATATTGTAATTATGAGTAACTAAAAATTGATCTATTGCATAATGGTATTTTACTATTCTAGTGAAAATAATATAAAACTTATAAATCAGTAATACTCTTTATTTTCAAACAAACATATAAATGACCATGCCAAAATCATTGGTCATTCGTCCTTTAATAAAATTGGCATAAAGTTGTAAACCTTTCTGTTAAAAAGGATATAATTCATGTCAAGTAAAAGATAGTTTAATAAATGATATTATAAGTGAAAATGAAAAACAACATTTTTTCTGTCTCAAAAAATAAGATTTTCTGATATAAAGCTGCATTATTTTTGTTTTACTAGACAAAAAAAATTGTTGACACAGAGACATGTCTCTTCTGTGTTTAATATGATAATTGAAAATGATGAAATAAAATGACAGCATATAAATAGAGAATGGAAATGGGGAACGTGTCAACGAGACAACAACCCGACCAAAGAGCAGAAAACAGCCGAAGGCCACCAATGGGTCTTCAATGCAGAGAGAAACTCCTGCACCCGGAGGAGTTCTTCAGCTGTCCCCTAAACAAATATAATACTAATTAAGTGATAATGGACAGTGTTCTCCCCAGGATTTTTGGATAGCACCAGGGTAACGCGTGACGAAATGAATTTTACAGTATTTTGTGTCGCTTTGCGTCGCTTATTTTTTTTCTTGTTACTTTTTGTCATTACCTGTTTGCCTTTGTTTTGTTTACTGTGGAACTGTGTTGTAGGACTTTGGGTCAGAAAATTATTGGTAGAAAAAGTAAATTAATAAACAGTTTGTATACTTTAATATCTTTGAAGAATAAATAAAAGAAAGCACAATTAGTCTTTAAGCTAAAGTCACTTCTTATATTTTGATCTAGCCATTTTGTCCCGATACTTGTAGTTACACTACACATTCCCCATAACAATGAACTTTGAACAAGATTTTTGATACAGAACCTTCAGTAAATTAAAAGCTATTTTCCATAGTTTTAGATCTGATTCTTTTAGACAACAACAAATTTGTTTTTATGATTAATACTTTGTTACAGACATGGAGAGTACTTTTAAAGAGTTTTCTATTCACAAGGTTCATCCCTAGCTTTAGTCCTGTGTGGGAATGTATTAGAGTTGTGGCAGTAGGCTTTTTAAACCCGTTACAGTCAAATATTTTTAACATCGTATAAATTACCCATTTATTATAATATGTCTGTGCATCAATAATGGTATGATTCTCAAAAATAATTTGCAAAACATTTTTGTTGGTATGTTCTAAGAATGTTTTCATCCTTAATGTAACATTCTAATATAATTTTGCATTCAATTTGTACTTTATTTTTATTTGCAATGAGAAATTATATGTGAGGAGCATTTATTTGTAATTAGCAAAAATCAGGGGAAGTAACTCCACAATTAATTCCTAAAAGGCAAATTATTTTGACTTGAGACTGGCGTAATAGGGTTCATTAACAAATGTCTGCTTGTCCCTCACAAGTCTGTTATTTAAATTATGATCTCTTAATTAATTAAAACACAAAAGAATCATGTACATCGATTAAATCCAATCATCAAGGTTAACCTCAACAGGTAAATCGATCACGTGGTGTAAACAATCATCTTGTCAATACTGGATTAAACTGGTTAGAACTGGTCAATTTTGATGTAAAGTTGAAGTCATCTGAAACTTTACCGATTTTAATACGATTTTTTTACCGAAAACTTTAGCACCACGGAAAAAAATTATACATCGCGGCAAGAACGATACCACCGCGGCAGAAAATTATACATCGCGGGCCCGTGGTCCTTTAAGGGCCTGGGGAGAACACTGAATTGGACGTCATAATAAACTCTGAATTATACACAAGAAACTAAAATTAAAAATCATACAAGACTTACAAAGGCCAGAGACTCCTGACTTGGGACAGGCCACGGGGGGCAAGGCCGTAGCGCATGTCCAAATTAAATGAGGCAATTTGTCGAGCGGAGCGAGGCGAAAAATTTTTGAGCCTTTTTTTTTAGAGGGTTCGGGTGCCTGAAACGGGAGAAGCATATTTCAGCATTACTATTCATAATAAAAAAACAAAAAAAAATATATAACAGAAATGCGGGGCTTTTTTTATTAGCTAGCCTAGTAAGTAACAGAACAAGTTTTAAAAGTTTATCTCTGTTGGTCAACCAAAACTTTCCGATTCTCCTGTGACCTGTACTATTGAAAAGCTTCAACACACGTTCTTATGTATATATATATTTATGTCCAACAGCAAGTTATAAGCTTTCTAAAAGACGAAAACATGTTATAAGCATCAATTAGGATATATTTATTATACATAATCATTAACCATAAGAATAGGTACAGAGAAGACTAGACCAACATTGTTACTTATCCGGATTTTTGACGTTCTTGTCACAAGTGATCACAAGTTACCTGTAAACATTCTGCTGGAAGACAGGCACTATTATACCAATTTTCAAGTCATTGGTTTGATCTACCGGGGTTCGAACCCACGACCTAGAATCAATGGAACACGCTAGCATACAACCAGACGATGCTGATCATAATCAGAATACAATACCAAAAATATATTTCATACTTTTATTAAAAATAAATAAAAATCATGGATTGCCTTATACATTAAAGACTTCCATAAAAAAGGCGCTTCATGATTTTGTTTAAATCAATTATAAATAATTATTGTATTTTTAGTCAATGAATTATTTTATCGATTAGCATTTGTTGTTCAGTGAGTTGATAGTGTAAACATTGGACGATGATTGGTAACTAACAGTGTTATCGATTCATAAATAAACCAAGGAAATTAATAAGCCAGCCTACTTATGAGGGGTGTTTATACTCATGAGTTACCTTTTTCATCTTTTTTCTCTTTAAAGAACCCGTCTTCAACCAGTTTTGTTTCAATTTTTTTTATTCGGAACACTTTTTTTTTTTTTACCTTCACCGCTTTGGTAAAGGCTGCAATTGCTGCTGCAGATTCGACACAACACTGTATGTAGTGTGCCAGTAGATAATTCGAAACTCGAAACTCCCATATTGATAATGTAAAATACATAATTAAAAAAAATGACACTTCTAAAGTTGGTCGTCGTTTCAAAAGTGAGGCATTTGCCTCATTTGCCTCCATTACGCTACGGCCCTGGGGGGTAACTTCGATATTTTTTTGGTAGGGGTGTGCCATTTTTGCCTCAAAAAACGTACCCATTTTAATATAACATTCACTGAAATTCAGTACCTATAGTTATATAAATATTTAAGAATGACCTATACTTATATACAATACTTAAAATATGACCCATGCTTATATAAGCACTAACTCATCATCACTCATAATTCATAAATATACCAGCTACCCTTAAGTTTTTATATATGAATTGACATCGTTTGGTGCACATATATTTTATTGTTTTATATACGCATGGATTGTTGGATTGGTGTGTAGATCATACCCCAAATCAATATACAGTTATCAAACGTAAATGCATTTTAATATAGGATGTCATTAAAAAGGAGGGTCATTTTTATATAAAATCTCGCAAAATTATGACCCATATTTTTGGCACATCCCCGTATACCCAATAATAGGAAGTTAACCCCCCGTGGGACAGGCACAAAAATGTGGGGGGTTAAACATGTTTTTTGAAATCTCAAACCTTCCCCTATACCTCTTGCCAATGAAGAAAAAACAAACACACAACAATAAACATACATGTAGTAAAACTCTGTTTAAGAGAAGTCTGAGTCTGATGTCAGAATAGGTAACAAAAAGAAACTAAACAAAGTGACAATAATACAAAAATTAACAAAGGACTACTAGCAGTTACTGACATACCAGCTCCAGACCTCAATTAAACTGATTGAAAGTTTATGTCTTCATCATATGAATATCATTCTTTATACAAACTACATGTAAACTACAAGTACAAATCAATGACCAATGACGGAAGGTGTAGGGCAAAACAGTCATTGGAAATAAGATATGCTGTTTACTAGAAACACATTAATTATATACTTTGCTGTTATGGCAATGTTAAGGATGTCTTTTTCCTTATTTTTTCTTTTTATGTTCTAGTTGCTTTACCCATCTTGTCAATGCATGGTGAATATTGATAATAATCAAATATGTCAATAATGTAAAAGTAAATACAGCAAAGCTTGATACAGCAGCAAAGACGAATCTTGGAGCAAATATCTTCCATACCATCAGATGTCGTCTATGTAAAGCAGCTGCACACATTGAACCAAAAACCTGAAAAAGAATTTTCATATTCATGATATTTTACAAATTAGTTCATAAGGTATATTACTTTTAAATATGTCACATGAAAAAGAAAATAACATGTATACAATCTGTTCAAAATAATTTCTCTGAGATTATTGTGTGTTTCATTGAAAGTTTTGAACGTTGTTCATTTTATGTAGAGTTTATGTTTTGTATTATGAACAACTGGATGATATTATTTGATATATTTATTATGCTAAGTAATTTTTTATTACAACTAAAACGGTTCATTTATTATAATCATATCTTCATTTCATCAGCAGTTTGCTCTTTTTCTTTACACTTTTAAAGGTTAAAAACATGAAAATTTTTCTAAAAAAAATTATGACTAATATATAAAAGCCTTTTCATTTCATTGTAAAAATTTGAAAAATTCATAACACAACAGTCATTACTGTCATACATTGTGATGCCACATAAAGCAATCACCGATCAAAGAGTCATACATTGTGATGTGACATACAGCAATCACTTATCAATGAGTCATACATTGTGATGTGACATAGGCAATCACCAATCAATGAGTCATACATTGTGATGTGACATAAAACAATCACCCATCAATGAGTCATACACTGTGATGTGACATAGGCAATCACCAATCAATGAGTCATACATTGTGATGTGACATAAAGCAATCACCAATCAATGAGTCATACATTGTGATGTGACATAGGCAATCACCAATCAATGAGTCATACATTGTGATGTGACATAAAACAATCACCCATCAATGAGTCATACACTGTGATGTGACATAGGCAATCACCAATCAATGAGTCATACATTGTGATGTGACATAAAGCAATCACCAATCAATGAGTCATACATTGTGATGTGACATAAAGCAATCACCAATAAATGAGTCATACATTGTGATGTGACATAAAACAATCACCCATCAATGAGTCATACACTGTGATGTGACATAAGCAATCACCAATCAATGAGTCATACATTGTGATGTGACATAAAGCAATCACCAATCAATGAGTCATACATTGTGATGCGACATAAAGCAATCACCAATCAATGAGTCATACATTGTGATGTGACATAAAACAATCACATATCAATGAGTCATACATTGTGATGCGACATAAAGCAATCACCAATCAATGAGTCATACATTGTGATGTGACATAAAACAATCACCTATCAATGAGTCATACATTGTGATGCAACATAAAGCAATCACCAATCAATGAGTCATACATTGTGATGTGACATAAAACAATCACCAATCAATGAGTCATACATTGTCATGTGACATAGAGCAATCTCCAATCAATGAGTCATACATTGTGATGTGACATAGGCAATCACCAATCAATGAGTCATACATTGTGATGTGACATAAAACAATCACCTATCAATGAGTCAAACATTGTGATGTGACATACAGCAATCACCCATCAATGACGTCATACATTGTGATGCGACATAAAGCAATCACCAATCAATGAGTCATACATTGCAGGGGCGTAGCTTGGGTCTTATATATAGTGAGGCAAAAATTTGAGCCGAGCGGAGCGAGGCGAAATTTTTTTTAGGGGTGTTTGAGGGCCTGAAACGCGTTTTCCTGGATTTAAATGTATGATTTGTGATCACAACCTAATGCCATATCGCCATATCGCAACATATCTATATGAGGAAAGTTAGTCTTGATACAACACTGTCTTTTGGGATGACAAGTACTAAATATTAAATAAATAGTGTATTCGTCTCGAAAGTATACCTCTTATGCATTGTATGGGATTCTCTTTTCACATGTAAATAATATGACAGTGTACTTTTTTTTGCAATTTTAATAAGTTAGCACCTGTGTACAAGTACATGTAGTTATCAAATCATCATTAATGTTAGAAATGTAATGGTCCAAGGCGACGTTTTTTGGTTTCATCAAATTTTCTCATAATCTTCTCTCTACAAACGGTGATATCTCTATGTATGAAGAGGCTAGCCAGTCCAGAAAGTCGGTCTTCGGTCATCGTAGATCTGCTCCAATGTTTTAATCGTCTCATCGCAGAGAAAGACCTCTCACAGGGCACGGATCCTACAGGCATTGTGAGCAGCACTCTAAATACTGCATGAACATTGGGATAATAATTGGGGTCTGCAAGTTGAATTGCCGTTTCCAAAGACTGATTACCGGTATCTTTATCTCTGTTTTGGAGTCCGAAGCAGAACATTTTCCACCGTTCAAGTTCTCTAACAAACCCTGGAGAGTCTGGCATATCCTCCTCATATCTGACTTGGATATCGGCAATTTCCTCCTCAGTTATGTTCTGAAGGCGACATGGCAGCAACTGAAACGCCAAGACCGTCTTTCCGTAAGAAAATGAAATATTGCCTATCAAAGTGTTATAAAGGACGGACAGACAGACATACATGTTATCAATTTTTAATATTGTACTGTTTGTATATTTGTCTCATGTTTGTGTGTCAGTTTAAAATAGCCTACAGAGCTTATGTTATTTGTACATGTAGTTACCGACTTTAAAAACAAAAAGGGGGTGTAAATATTTCTACCGATATGTCTCCGACCGCGGACTTTCTCTTTTTTTTATTGGGAACACACATTAGTATGTCACAGGGGTGGATCCAGGTTTAAATACTAGGGGGGCGAAACAATGACAAGTATATGATAAAAAAAGAGAAAAGTGCATGTTTAGGGGGCGTATGCCGGGTCCGACCCTCCCCCATTTTTTCTTCCATCTGAATCCGCGCCTGTGTCATACACAATTTAAAGATCTACGATCTATACACAATAAATCAGATATAATGCTGTCATGATACTAAAGAACTATTATATATTAATTTACCCGGATCCATATTATCCGTGGATTCTGCAGTGACTGTCTTTCTTTTTTTAATAAGATATTTGTCCATGATTTCCAATTTTGGATCGTCAACAACTTTTTACAAATTTGTAATACCAATGACGGGCGACAATATATGTTTCCGTAAAAAAGCTTCACAGAAAAAGACGATGATCTAGTATTTTCTTATTTGAAATAAAACTAAGTGTCAAGTACATGAAAATATTTCATATTTTTTTTTTTTGCCAAAAAAACTAGTGAGGCAGTTGCCTCATTGCCTCAATGGAAGCTACGCCACTGCATTGTGATGTAACATAAAGCAATCCACAATCAATGAGTCATACATTGTGATGTGACATAAAACAATCACCAATCAATGAGTCATTCATTGTGATGTGACATACAGCAATCACCAATCAATGAGTCATACATTGTGATGTGACATAACAATCACCAATCAATGAGTCATACATTGTGATGTGACACAAAGCAATCACCAATCAATGAGTCATACATTGTGATGTGACATAAAACAATCACCCATCAATGAGTCATACACTGTGATGTGACATAGGCAATCACCAATCAATGAGTCATACATTGTGATGTGACATAAAGCAATCACCAATCAATGAGTCATACATTGTGATGCGACATAAAGCAATCCCCAATCAATGAGTCATACATTGTGATGCGGCATAAAGCAATCACCAATCAATGAGTCATACATTGTGATGCGACATAAAGCAATCACCAATCAATGAGTCATACATTGTGATGTGACATAAAGCAATCACCCATCAATGAGTCATACATTGTGATGTGACATAAAGCAATCACCAATCAATGAGTCATACATTGTGATGTGACATAAAGCAATCACCCATCAATGAATCATACATTGTGATGTGACATAGGCAATCCCCAATCAATGAGTCATACATTGTCATGCGACATAAAGCAATCGCCCATCAATGAGTCATACATTGTGATGTGACACAAAGCAATCACCAATCAATGAGTCATACATTGTGATGTGACATAAAGCAATCACTAATCAATGAGTCATACATTGTGATGTGACATAAAGCAATCACCCATCAATGAGTCATACATTGTGATGTGACACAAAGCAATCACCAATCAATGAGTCATACATTGTGATGTGACATAAAGCAATCACTAATCAATGAGTCATACATTGTGATGCGACATAAAGCAATCACCCATCAATGAGTCATACATTGTGATGCGACATAAAGCAATCACCCATCAATGAGTCATACATTGTGATGTGACACAAAGCAATCACCAATCAATGAGTCATACATTGTGATGTGACATAAAGCAATCACTAATCAATGAGTCATACATTGTGATGTGACATAGGCAATCACCGATCAATGAGTCATACATTGTGATGTGAAACAAAGCAATCACTAATCAATGAGTCATACATTGTGATGTGACATAAAGCAATCACTAATCAATGAGTCATACATTGTGATGTAACATAAGCAATCACCAATCAATGAGTCATACATTGTGATGCGACATAAAGCAATCCACAATCAATGAGTCATACATTGTGATGTGACATAAAGCAATCACCGATCAATGAGTCATACATTGTGATGCGACATAAAGCAATCACTAATCAATGAGTCATACATTGTGATGTGACATAAAGCAATCACTAATCAATGAGTCATACATTGTGATGTAACATAAGCAATCACCAATCAATGAGTCATACATTGTGATGCGACATAAAGCAATCCACAATCAATGAGTCATACATTGTGATGTGACATAAAGCAATCACCGATCAATGAGTCATACATTGTGATGCGACATAAAGCAATCACTAATCAATGAGTCATACATTGTGATGTGACATAAAGCTATCACCAATCAATGAGTCATACATTGTGATGTGACACAAAGCAATCACCAATCAATGAGTCATACATTGTGATGTGACATAAAGCAATCACTAATCAATGAGTCATACATTGTGATGTAACATAAGCAATCACCAATCAATGAGTCATACATTGTGATGCGACATGAAGCAATCCACAATCAATGAGTCATACATTGTGATGCGACATAAAGCAATCACTGATCAATGAGTCATACACTGTGATGTGACATAGGCAATCACCCATCAATGAGTCATACATTGTGATGTGACATAAAACAATCACCCATCAATGAGTCATACACTGTGATGTGACATAGGCAATCACCAATCAATGAGTCATACATTGTGATGTGACATAAAGCAATCACCAATCAATGAGTCATACATTGTGATGCGACATAAAGCAATCACCAATTAATGAGTCATACATTGTAATGTGACATAAAGCAATCAACGATCAATGAGTCATACATTGTGATGTGACATAAAGCAATCACTAATCAATGAGTCATACATTGTGATGTGACATAAAGCAATCACCCATCAATGAGTCATACATTGTGATGTGACACAAAGCAATCACTAATCAATGAGTCATACATTGTGATGTGACATAAAGCAATCACTAATCAATGAGTCATACATTGTGATGCGACATAAAGCAATCACCCATCAATGAGTCATACATTGTGATGCGACATAAAGCAATCACCCATCAATGAGTCATACATTGTGATGTGACACAAAGCAATCACCAATCAATGAGTCATACATTGTGATGTGACATAAAGCAATCACTAATCAATGAGTCATACATTGTGATGTGACATAGGCAATCACCGATCAATGAGTCATACATTGTGATGTGAAACAAAGCAATCACTAATCAATGAGTCATACATTGTGATGTGACATAAAGCAATCACTAATCAATGAGTCATACATTGTGATGTAACATAAGCAATCACCAATCAATGAGTCATACATTGTGATGCGACATAAAGCAATCCACAATCAATGAGTCATACATTGTGATGTGACATAAAGCAATCACCGATCAATGAGTCATACATTGTGATGCGACATAAAGCAATCACTAATCAATGAGTCATACATTGTGATGTGACATAAAGCAATCACTAATCAATGAGTCATACATTGTGATGTAACATAAGCAATCACCAATCAATGAGTCATGCATTGTGATGCGACATAAAGCAATCCACAATCAATGAGTCATACATTGTGATGTGACATAAAGCAATCACCGATCAATGAGTCATACATTGTGATGCGACATAAAGCAATCACTAATCAATGAGTCATACATTGTGATGTGACATAAAGCTATCACCAATCAATGAGTCATACATTGTGATGTGACATACATTGTGATGTGACACAAAGCAATCACCAATCAATGAGTCATACATTGTGATGTGACATAAAGCAATCACCCATCAATGAGTCATCAATTGTGATGTGACATAAAGCAATCACCAATCAATGAGTCATACATTGTGATGCGACATAAAGCAATCACTGATCAATGAGTCATACACTGTGATGTGACATAGGCAATCAACCATCAATGAGTCATACATTGTGATGTGACATAAAACAATCACCCATCAATGAGTCATACACTGTGATGTGACATAGGCAATCACCAATCAATGAGTCATACATTGTGATGTGACATAAAGCAATCACCAATCAATGAGTCATACATTGTGATGCGACATAAAGCAATCACCAATTAATGAGTCATACATTGTAATGTGACATAAAGCAATCAACGATCAATGAGTCATACATTGTGATGTGACACAAAGCAATCACCAATCAATGAGTCATACATTGTGATGTGACAAAGGCATTCACCAATCAATGAGTCATACAGTCATACATTGTGATGTGACACAAAGCAATCACCAATCAATGAGTCATACATTGTGATGTGACAAAGGCATTCACCAATCAATGAGTCATACATTGTGATGTGACATAAAGCAATCACCAATCAATGAGTCATACATTGTGATGTGACATAAAGCAATCACCAATCAATGAGTCATACATTGTGATGTGACATAAAGCAATCACCAATCAATGAGTCATATATTGTGATGTGACATAAAACAATCATTAATCAATGAGTCATACATTGTGATGCGACATAAAGCAATCACCAATCAATGAGTCATACATTGTGATGTGACACAAAGCAATCACCAATCAATGAGTCATACATTGTGATGTGACATAAAGCAATCACTAATCAATGAGTCATACATTGTGATGTGACATAGGTAATCACTGATCAATGAGTCATACATTGTGATGTGACACAAAGCAATCACTAATCAATGAGTCATACATTGTGATGTGATATAGGCAATCACCAATAAATGAGTCATACATTGTGATGTGACATAAAGCAATCCACAATCAATGAGTCATACATTGTGATGTGACATAAGCAAAACCAATCAATGAGTCATACACTGTGATGTGACATAGGCAATCACCAATCAATGAGTCATACATTGTGATGTGACATAGGCAATCACCAATCAATGAGTCATACATTGTGATGTGACATAGGCAATCACCAATCAATGAGTCATACATTGTGATGTGACATAGGCAATCACCAATCAATGAGTCATACATTGTGATGCGACATATAGCAATCACTAATCAATGAGTCGTACATTGTGATGTGACATAAAGCAATCACTAATCAATTAGTCATACATTGTGATGTGACATAAGCAATCACCAATCAATGAGTCATACATTGTGATGCGACATAAAGCAATCCACAATCAATGAGTCATACATTGTGATGTGACATAAAGCAATCACCAATCAATGAGTCATATATTGTGATGTGACACAAAGCAATCACCGATCAATGAGTCATACATTGTGATGCGACATAAAGCAATCACTAATCAATGAGTCATACATTGTGATGTAACATAACAATCACCAATCAATGAGTCATACATTGTGATGTGACACAAAGCAATCACCGATCAATGAGTCATACATTGTGATGCGACATAAAGCAATCACTAATCAATGAGTCATACATTGTGATGTGACATAAAACAATCACTAATCAATGAGTCATACATTGTGATGCGACATAAAGCAATCACCAATCAATGAGTCATACATTGTGATGTGACATACAGCAATGACTTATCAATGAATCATACATTGTGATGTGACATACAGCAATCCACAATCAATGAGTCATACATTGTGATGCGACATAAAGCAATCACTAATCAATGAGTCATACATTGTGATGTGACATAAAGCAATCACCAATCAATGAGTCATACATTGTGATGTGACACAAAGCAATCACCGATCAATGAGTCATACATTGTGATGCGACATAAAGCAATCACTAATCAATGAGTCATACATTGTGATGTGACATAAAACAATCACTAATCAATGAGTCATACATTGTGATGCAACATAAAGCAATCACCAATCAATGAGTCATACATTGTGATGTGACATACAGCAATGACTTATCAATGAGTCATACATTGTGATGTGACATAGGCAATCACCAATCAATGAGTCACACATTGTGATGCAACATAAAGCAATCACCAATCAATGAGTCATACATTGTGATGTTACATAAAGCAATCACCAATCAATGAGTCATACATTGTGATGTGACATAGGCAATCACCAATCAATGAGTCACACATTGTGATGTGACATAAAGCAATCACCAAGCAATGAGTCATACATTGTGATGTGACATAAAGCAATCACCAATCAATGAGTCATACATTGTGATGTGACATAAAGCAATCACTAATCAATGAGTCATACATTGTGATGCGACATAAAGCAATCACCAATCAATGAGTCATACATTGTGATGTGACACAAAGCAATCACCAATCAATGAGTCATACATTGTGATGTGACACAAAGCAATCACCAATCAATGAGTCATACATTGTGATGTGACATACAGCAATGACTTATCAATGAGTCATACATTGTGATGTGACATACAGCAATCACCCATCAATGAGTCATACATTGTGATGTGACATAGGCAATCACCAATCAATGAGTCATACATTGTGATGTGACATAAAGCAATCACCCATCAATGAGTCATACATTGTGATGTGACATACAGCAATGACTTATCAATGAGTCATACATTGTGATGTGACATACAGCAATCTCCCATCAATGAGTCATACATTGTGATGATCAATAAACAGACCTGAATTTATATAGCTGCCAATGTTGTTGTCTCACAGATGTAGCTGTTGAGATAGTTTGAGATCGAGCAAATATAAGATTTTGATAGCTTGATTTGTTTTACATTTTTCATGCCTTTAATAGCTTGCTATGTGGTATGCTTTTTTTTTTCAATGTTTAAGGCTATATGACAACCTATAGTTGCTAACTTCTACACAATTTGGTTTGGTGGAGAGTTGTCTTTTTGGCAACCATCCCACATCTTCTTGTTTTTATATAAAATCTTTTTATTTAAGATACTTATAACCTAAGATAATTTCAAGACTTTACCTTGATTCCCTGAAAAAGAAACATAGAAGAAAAGAGTCTAAACAACATCTGCTTAAAGACATCTTCATCCTCCAACAACAGGAAGTCCCCCTTCCAATGTCCTGGTTCTTCCTTCTTTGCTGCCATGGATTTTAGAAACAATCCATCTGTCAGTGGCCATATGACAAGCAGTGGACACAGAATGCTATAGAATACTTCTGCAGCAAAAGTGTTTAAAGTGATCAAGATAGCAGGAATGATATTGTAGTCAAAATCACCATGGAAACCAGTAAATGCAGATTCCCACTTAATTGATGGTACTGTAGCTTGATGTCCAGTAGAATAAAATAATGTGGCAAACAACGTTGACATAAACACTACTGGTGGCCAAATGTTATTTACTTTGCCTACAAATAAAAACAAGTAGAAAGAAATGTTGACATAAACACTACTTTGTACAGGTGAGCAAATGTTATTTACTTTGACTACCAATAACTGATTTTGTTAATCATGTTAAGCTTTCCTGCAATATGGAAAATGATAAATTGTTGATTGAGCATTGTTCAGTATTTAGTGGCAAATATTACAATCATATTCAGAAAGTTACAATTGGAACTAGGTTTTAAAAGGGGGCAATAGGAGGTCATGTCAGTTAACATGTTAATCACACCTCGATTTCAGCCATAACAGTTAACAACAAATGCAAAAATGCTGATAACAGTTAACACAGTGGGTTGAAAACAGTTTAACAGTTTTAATTTATCTCAGATAACAGTTAACAACACCTTGAAAAAGGCCAAAACAGGTTAACATAAAAATGTTTTAAATATGCTACAGAACATCCCTGGGCAGTACATGTACATTAGAAAGAAACAGATCCCAGGAAATGATATGGGATACCAGTACATTGGTCTTACTCCAAGCTGACCTGTATTGTCTCTTTCTTCATATTATTGTGTGTTTGATCAAGAAGTAGTAAATACCAACTTTAGAATCTGGATTATTGAGACTGGGAATTGAATCCAATTTCTCACAATTGATGTTAACATGATATCATCAGACAATGAAGACAAAAACATAATGAAATAAAATAAATTTCAACATGTATGAACATTACATAAGGTGTATGTCTAATGTTTAGCTAGGATAGATCATTTTTATGTTTTTATTGTAAAAAAAAAAGCTTTACTGTGTACATTGTATATGTTATAACATGTATTTTAGTATAACATTATTTTAAAAATATTTCCCATGACTCATCAGCTAGTTATGTCTGAATGCCCCATATACATTTGTACATGAAGACCAATCTCAGGGTATTTTGTGAATGAGTTACCCTAATTGACATTAGAAGTCAACTTTAACATGTTTAATGAAGTAATTGAACTATCATTTCTTACTTTGACATTAAAAACACAAGCTTTGTGACATGGGAAAATGCATGAATTTGGAAGTCCTCTATTCTACATCTGTTTTTTTAAGTATGGATAGTTATATACAAAATACTTACATGCTTTAGTCAACCCAAATCCTGAACTTTCATCTCCTGAGAAAAGCATCTTTGTAAATGTTCCTGAAGCTGTATATACTTCTAAAAATAACCAAACTGATAAGAAAGCAAATAATAGGCTAGGTGAAGGGCCATCTCCCAACAGCAGAACAAGTAATAAGTAGAAGATCACAACAAAGTTGATCAGCGCTGATGAGTATGTTGTTCCTAGACCAAACACAATCGGTGGATGCTCAGCCTCTTTCTCATCTTTAAAATTTTGCTTGAGTTTGTTGTAAACCTGCGGTATAACAGTTCCATCAGCTTGAACAGAAAACTTCTCCTGTTTCGGTAGTAAATGAATTGTTAATGGTTTAATGGTGGTAGCTATGAATGATATGAATAGAAGTATATACACAAGTCTTGGCAAAAATATCTGCTGCCACACTGGTAAAGCATCTAATATTGGCTGAGGTAGTCCTTGCAAAGCCCAGTGCAAAACAATCGCAACACCACATATAGGATATATGTATTTTATACATATGATTCCTGCAGAATTTCCTTGAAAATTTCCAGAATGTTTTACATATTTACGGATTGAAAGGAGAAAAAAAATGACACAACCAACACTAAAAAAGTATCTAACATTTCTGTAGCTTGTTAACTCCTCTGGTAAACTAGCTAATGGATACAGAAACAGTGATAAAGAACATGTCCATTGTTCTTCACGGCATGCTCTAAAGTTTGATGAAAATCTGGCTAGCACATTTAAAAGTAGTGTCACAAATATTGCTAGTATTGATGGCTGAGTCAAAGTTCTCATAATATCGTAAGTTTTATGTTGTGTTTTGTGTCTTTTTGCTTTTTGGTCCAATTGTGAAGTATCGTATTTGACTAGAAATGACTGAATACTTTTAAAACAAAATATCCACGTTAATGTCTGAGTAAAGAACAATGTAACTGAGTCTTCATGCACTACAAAACTGTTTGAAAAGAATAATACAAAATATAATAACATTATCATCCATGAAAAGATGTTATTGATGTTTAATGAAAGGCATGTTTCTGCTACTGCTTCCGGTGCAGAAAAGTTATAGGTTAAAATCCATATCATTACTATACCAACTATGGCCAGAATATATACCATGAATGCTGACAATGTTTCTCCCACAAAAAATGTCTGAAACATTGCATAAGTCAAATAAACAACACAATATAGAATTAAAATGACCACAGTATTTGGCACTTCACTACTATCTGAAATTCGTATGTAATATATATTGGTTGAAATGGCCAAAAGAAGGGTCAATATTCCTATTGATATTGACATCATATCAAATTTGGCCCAAATTCCTTTACAAATTTTCCCAACTTGTGATATGTATTCAATATAATGGCCTCTTAAAATTTTCAAATCTTCAGTTATGTCCCTTGTTGCTCCATCTTTTACCATAGCAGTAACTAAAGCTTGTAAGTCTTTCTCAGCATGATCTAAAAGATTTTGTAGTTCATAATACTTTTGTATTGGAAAGTCTGATGAGTATTCGTAGTAAGATGTAAGGTAGTAACTGATTTGTTTCGCATTCAATCTCAAGGCTTTGGTGCTGTGATAAACCTAGAAACAGAAAATACAGTCATTTTTCAATCAATACACAATTAAATCTTCTATACTGTGGATTCATTTATTTTCATGGGTATCAATTTTCGTGGATTCAGTAAATATTGCATTTTCGTGGATATTTAATTTTGTGGTTTTGCCAGAGTCTGCATACCAGCCTATAGAATATTTGTATTTCATTGAACGTTTAAATTCTTGGTTCACCTTTATCAACGAAATCCACAAAACTTGATATCCCATGAATAGTAGTAATGAATCAACAGTTGTCAGTACATCACTTGTAACACTACTTCTGCAGATTTAGTTTTTTTCAGTGGGTACCAATTTTATCCAATTCTAAAATAAATTCTAAAATGTGGGCCAGGCCTTGCGGTCATAAAACTATCGAGCACGATTTTTGTACTCAGACTCAAGAATCAACCAATCAAAATACTGGATTTTGTGTTTCGAGCACTTATTTTGTACTCGGAGTACTGAGTAAAGTTTTATGACTGAGAGCCCTGGCCTTGCGGTCATAAAACTTTCAAGCACAATTTTTGTTCTCAGACTCAAGAATCAACCAATCAAATTGCTGGATTTCATGTTTCGAGCATGATTTTTGTGCTCCGAGCACTGAGCAAAGTTTTATGACTTCAACCCCATGTGTGCTAAAAGAAGAAGACGAAGATTTCCATTAAATTGGATCAAAAGGAGTATTTGCCACTGGACATTGATAACAACAATAATCAATCAAAATTCAAAACTATATGTTAAATTAATTAGAAAAGACCTTCTGTGTATATCAATTAACATTCTGCATAATGTTGGTACAAATGTATTTACTTAAAGGGGCGTTAGCTGTCATGTTTATGTTCACTGATTTGACTCAAATTCTAATCTTTGATTTAAAACAATGTAAAAAACTTAATTATCCGAACTATTAAAATTCTAAAATAAACAATTTACAGGGCATGGGCTCTATAATATGTAGCTTCTTTTCATGTGTATTTTAGTCTAGACGCCATCTTACTAACTATTGAGATGACCTCTGAAGTCATCCAAAGTCCTCAGATGAGCATTTAAGGGATGTAAACATAAATAAAATTCGTAAAGGTTCTGCAGAACCCAGTGTCTCGCCTACTTTTGCTGTTAATCGCAGACTCAACAAAAATGAGAAAAAACATCAATAAAAATTTCCCTCTCGATACTGTCTTTTGATTGAAAGAAGCTTCCAAGTTTGGTAAAAATCCAGGATAGTTTATGAATCTGATAATTTTTTTATAAACTTTAACTGCAGACTGTATGTAATGTTAACTGGAAGAAAAACTAAGTCCATTTATAAGTAAAATACGGAAAAAGTGGATTTTTTTTTACAAAATTTACTTCTGAATAATATCTTATGATCAGAAACAAGCTTTTGTCCAAGTTTGGTAGAAATCCAGGATAGTTTAAGAACATTATAAAAATTTTAAAAACTTAAACCACAGAGTGAATGTTTTGTTTCTGGCAAAAAACTATGCCCATTTATAAGTAAAATACGGAAAAGTGGAAATTTATTTTTACAAAATTTTCTTCTTGATACAAAATGTACTATCTTATGATCCTAAACAAGCTTCTGTCCAAGTTTGGTACAAATCAAGGATAGTTTATGAAAGTTATTAAAACTTTAAAAACTTCAACCACAGAGTGAATATTTGTGGACCCCGCCGCCGCCGCCGATAGAATGTAGGATCGCTTAATCTCGCTTTTTTGACTAAAGTCGGAGGCTCGACAATAAATATTATATAAATTCTTTTCCTCCAAAAAACTTGACACGCACAATTCATGTGTTATCCATCTCTAGATAAGTGGTCAAATTGAAGTTTACACAATTCAATGAGGTCCAATTATTCACTTGCAAGTGAATAATCTATCATCAATGTTTCTGTGCTCATTTTGACAAAACTGAACCATACTGGCTGCTTAAAGCAAATAAATATTTCATTATTTCACTTTCATTAATGATTGTACAAAATAAAATCATACTTTTTATTGTTTATATATCTCACAGCTAGTGCCCCTTTAAGAGTCTCTTTTACATTTGTTTTTTTCCTACAAGCGTATCTTATTCTGTAACAATATTATATAAATATATCTTAAATAAAAACTAAATATTGTAATTATATTTGTCAACTAGTGACAGCTTACATGATTAATTGAAAAAAATTGTATCATTACAACAAAATCAATAAAAATACTATTAACAAGCTTCCACATATGTTAATGCAAATAATTATGTTCCATTTAAAACAAAAATTGACTTTGTAGTTGCAATCTTTTATAGATTGTCAAACTTGCATTTCACATCCAGTGTTCTCCCCAGGATTTTTGGATAGCACCAGGGTAACGCGTGACGAAATGAATTTTACAGTATTTTGTGTCGCTTTGCGTCGCTTATTTTTTTTCTTGTTACTTTTTGTCATTACCTGTTTGCCTTTGTTTTGTTTACTGTGGAACTGTGTTGTAGGACTTTGGGTCAGAAAATTATTGGTAGAAAAAGTAAATTAATAAACAGTTTGTATACTTTAATATCTTTGAAGAATAAATAAAAGAAAGCACAATTAGTCTTTAAGCTAAAGTCACTTCTTATATTTTGATCTAGCCATTTTGTCCCGATACTTGTAGTTACACTACACATTCCCCATAACAATGAACTTTGAACAAGATTTTTGATACAGAACCTTCAGTAAATTAAAAGCTATTTTCCATAGTTTTAGATCTGATTCTTTTAGACAACAACAAATTTGTTTTTATGATTAATACTTTGTTACAGACATGGAGAGTACTTTTAAAGAGTTTTCTATTCACAAGGTTCATCCCTAGCTTTAGTCCTGTGTGGGAATGTATTAGAGTTGTGGCAGTAGGCTTTTTAAACCCGTTACAGTCAAATATTTTTAACATCGTATAAATTACCCATTTATTATAATATGTCTGTGCATCAATAATGGTATGATTCTCAAAAATAATTTGCAAAACATTTTTGTTGGTATGTTCTAAGAATGTTTTCATCCTTAATGTAACATTCTAATATAATTTTGCATTCAATTTGTACTTTATTTTTATTTGCAATGAGAAATTATATGTGAGGAGCATTTATTTGTAATTAGCAAAAATCAGGGGAAGTAACTCCACAATTAATTCCTAAAAGGCAAATTATTTTGACTTGAGACTGGCGTAATAGGGTTCATTAACAAATGTCTGCTTGTCCCTCACAAGTCTGTTATTTAAATTATGATCTCTTAATTAATTAAAACACAAAAGAATCATGTACATCGATTAAATCCAATCATCAAGGTTAACCTCAACAGGTAAATCGATCACGTGGTGTAAACAATCATCTTGTCAATACTGGATTAAACTGGTTAGAACTGGTCAATTTTGATGTAAAGTTGAAGTCATCTGAAACTTTACCGATTTTAATACGATTTTTTTACCGAAAACTTTAGCACCACGGAAAAAAATTATACATCGCGGCAAGAACGATACCACCGCGGCAGAAAATTATACATCGCGGGCCCGTGGTCCTTTAAGGGCCTGGGGAGAACACTGACATCAATCATTTATTAACAGATATTTTAAAGAACCTTGCATGGGGAATGTGTCCATGGAACACAGATGATGCCCCCCCCCCCCCCTTGCATATCATATAATAAACAGACATTACTGAAGAAAGGTAAAAGTGACACTACCCAATTTTGTACTTGATCTGAGTTTTGTGGTACATGTAATAAGCATTGTGTATAAGTTTCATAACATTTGGTAAAGGCAAACTTAAGTTAGAGAACGGAAACGAAAAATTCAGCAATTTTTCCATTTGTAAAGGGGCATTACTCTAGGAAGGTTAAAGTGACACCACCAAAATTCGAATTTGATTTGTGTTTTGTGGTAATAACATTGTGTATAAGTTACATAACATTTGGCATAGTCAAACTTGAGTTACAGAACAGAAACGAAAAATTTGGTAATTTTTTCCATTTGTAAAGGGACATAACTCTAAAATGGTTTAATTGACACCACCAAAATTCGAACTTGATTTGTGTTTTGTGGTAATAACATTGTGTATAAGTTACATAACATTTGGCATAGTCAAACTAAGTTACAGAACAGAAACGAAAAATTTGGTATTTTTTTCCATTTGTAAAGGGACATAACTTTAGAATGGTTTAATTGAAACCACCAAAATTCGAACTTGATTTGTATTTTGTGGTAATAAGCATTGTGTATAAATTTCATAACACTTAATAAAAGGCAAACTTAAGTAAGAGAATGAAAACCAAAAATCCAGCAATTTTTCAATTTGTAAAGGGGCATAACTCTAGAATGGTAAAAGTTACGCCATCAAAATTTAAACTTAATCTGTGTTTTAAATTTGTGGTAATAATCATTGTATATAAGATTCATAATATTTGGTTTAGTGAAACTTAAGTTAGAGAACGGAAACCAACTTTGGGACTTACATTGTACAGATGGGCCTTCCTCTACAGTGGGGACATAAAAATGCAATTTTTTTTGAGAAATAATATATGTATTAATTGACACCACCAAAATAACCAACACTATCAAATTACTGTATGGAAATTAAATTAAGGTTTTACTTTTCTTAATAAACACTCATAGTCATACTCAAACAGCTAAATTGTAAGCCGGATGGAATCACAAGAATAAAGACAATATCTATATCACCATATCCACAACTGATTGTACTATATATGTATGTAACAATTTATTGTATCTGTAGTTTCGTGTAAGTACTAATTTCTGACTCACTGTTCAAGAATTTGTAATTAATAACTTTTAAGTTCTTAGTATGTGTATCCAAGAATATTAAGCAATGTACATTTGATCACTCCTACATGTCTTTGTCTCAACTGGAACTAAAGTCGCTAGCATGGCCAAAGCAAGATGCAGGCTTGCTGTTTCCTTCATACACGTAGGTCGTATTGATACAAAAAAAAGTTCACACATAACTCTGTGTCACAACAAATTATTATTCTATTGTTGACTTGTGGTTTTAGTTATTTTTAATTTTTATGGAAATGGAAACTGTTTATTATTTATATATCATATACATGTACTTCTGTTTTGTTCATAATTACCTTCTTGATGTCACTGCTAGTTTGCCACCATGGACAATGTGTAAATAGTTCCTCTATCACCTGGCCTAGATTAGAGAATGGTATTGGTATACCTAATAGCAGAGAGATGGTTGGTACAAAATCTATTTGGGAAATTGTGTCCCTTTCTTTCTACAACATCAAAGAACAAGTATTAGCATGATTAGCAATCATTTTTGTATCTTCATCATGTTCATAGGGAAAGTAAGATCAAATTTATTTTTTGGCTAATTTTGATTCTGACGAAGCAGCAACCAATTTTTTACCAGATGTCTTATAATTGTCTTTAAGCATTCGTAATGAGTAATAATTTACATTTTATAAACAAACTTACCCCCTACATTTCAAATAGTTTGTTCTTATGTCAGTCCCTTGTAATTCAGTGGTTGTAATTTGTTGCTGTGTAACATATTAGTATTAGTTGTTCATTTTTTAACATTAATGAGGCTGTTAGACTTTTTGTGTGAATTGTTCTATATTTGTGATTTTGGGGCCTTTTATAGCTGTCTATGCGGTATGGGTGTTGCTCATTGTTGAAGTTGTACAGTGACCTAAAGCTGTTAATTTCTAAGTCATGTCAAATACTAAGCACAACTAACAAAAGGACACAATGTAGTTATTTACAAAGCCATATGCATGAAAGCCCAATTTAAACTATTGAATGAACCATAAAAATCTGAACAATTTAAAGGTTGGTAAAAGAAATCACCAGGGATCTCCATGGATGAAAATTGAACGATGGAGGAACTTTAACCATCATAAACCATATCTACGCCGTACAGTGTAGCGCGATCGAAAGTATTTCATCCCTCCACATAAGGATAGGTGAACATGCTAATTCATTGCTTATTTAAATTATATTTATTTGAATTTTCATTATAAATACTATATAAAAGTATATTTATTTTCAATAATTGCCGTTTGTAACCCTTCAAAGACCAAGCCCTCATGCCCCCTCCCTTTCCCTTAGTCGAAATAACCAATAGCTATTACGAAGGTCCCAATGTAGTTTTCTTGCTATTTTTGGTAATTGTAATGGGGTTAAAATTCATGTGGAGCTTATTTTTCACGGACATTGTCAAATTGTCAAATTCAGAATTCATGAACCCATTTCCGGTATGGCTGGTTTGCAGCAACAACAAAACGAGTCATACGGGTTATGTAAAAGGTTAAAAAGATTTGTAAAGCGAACGTTGTCAAATGAAAAGGTTTTTAATGACTTTATCTAGCAAATCGATGCTATATGCAACATGCATCTTTCGAGTCTGAATAGAAACCGGAAACGCGGATGTATCAATTGAATTTGATTGTAAACTACGAAATGAATTCGGAATTACGATACGATATTTATTTACAGGAAATATTAAAAGTTTTTACTTTTTAACTTTCAAAGTAATTCTATATTATCGTTACAATATAGCAGTACTCGAGTTATTTGCGATGAAATAATAAGTACTGTTTTACGTCTTATTTTGTACTTCTTAAAAAGGGGGATGCTGATTGCGTAAGTCAAAATATAAGCACCTGTTCTACTTGTTAATTTATGTTAAACTTTGTAACTGGACTATTAATTTATTTATTTAATCTGAATTATCATAAGCATTTGTGGAAACTTAATTAAATAATTCGACAAATGAATCGTCTATCTTCAGATAATATTCTCCTGTCTGCTTTGTTGATCTACCTGTACAAGCTCAGGTACAAGTGATTAGCGATCTTAATCCGGATATCCCTCAGGCGTTAGAACTAGATTATACTATAAAGAAAGCCTGAAGGTTATGCAATTACATGCATTTGATTATAATTGCTAAAAAAATGGCGTCAGGCTATTAAAACGATCACAGTTTTGAACGATGGCGCAAGTCATTTGACGATGGCGCAAGACATTTGAACGATGGTGCAAGTCATTTGACGATGGCGCAAGACATTTGAACGATGGCGGGGCGCCATCGTTAAACAGGCCATGGAGATCCCTGATCACAGAATTTTTTCTTGCCTTAACTGAATTATTACCCATAGATTATGTTGGCTGGTTATCTGTGCAGGACTATACACAAATAACGCTGCTTCTAATTCATCTTTACTGTCTCCGCCATGGTCTCCTGTTTTAGTCATTCCATGATCACCCATCACAAATAATATCGTGTCCTCTTTCATCGACCTTGTCACATTCCTTTAAAACAGATTTACAAAAAAATGCATTATTAAGTTGAAAGAATCAGAATTACTTTCAGTATAAAAATCAATGACATGCTCGCAAAGGATAAAACAGGTTGCTATTATTTAACAAATAATGTTAACTTTTCATATGATACATTGATAGAAGACAAACACAAGTAATGATAGGTCACAACATTTGCTAGACGTGCTAGAGGCAAAAAATTTGGAAAGACAAGATATCTAAACACAATAACAAAATTATTTAGAACATTTGCATACAGGGACAACAACATATTTGTAATAGAGGTATGGCAGGTGGCAGGTGGCAGGTGCTTTGCAACATTTGGGTAACCCAATCTGATTTATGATCATAAAACATTGTAATCATCTTAATAAGTGGACAAAGTCCCCTATAACAGTAGAAAAATTAATAAAAAAAAATAATTTCCAATGTGCTAATGAACATTCAAAATTGTTAATTTTTTTTTGTAACTTTTTCATTTTCACGCATTTGCGCAGAAAACTCTTTCGGTCTGTCTTCCAGCCTTGTTTGTCATGAGACTTTGAGTAACAACAGCACAAATTCCGAATTGTAACTGTATTTCCATTTCTTTTGAATATTAAAATATGTAATTGATATGGACTTCGTCCCCTTTCACAGGTAACACCTGCCTCATGTTACAATGTATTATTAATACAATCAATATATACATTGCATGTAAAAGCAGGATAATAAAAATTTGCAGATCTGGAGGTGTACATTGTATTACCTAATCATATCATTCATTTGAGACAATTTGTCTCTCATAGCTGGATGGTTTGGACCATATCGATGACCACAATGATCAACACCAAGAAAATGAGCAACCAACACTTCCCAGTCATTCTTGCTCTGTTCTTTGAACAGGTGTTTTAAGACACCATCATCAACTGTATGTAAATCTTTCACATTAAATGATGGAAATGGAAACTGTTTATTAAATCTGTTAGGGAACAGTCCAATCCAAGTGTCATCACCAAGAAATTTTATTCTTTTGTTGTGGCCAATTAACTGATCTATAAAATTATCCTCTGTTATTTCAGAGCTAGCAAAATTAGATCCAGCATCAACAAATGTGGGAAGACTTCCTGTAGTCAGTCCTTTCAATCTCTGTAGTGTCGTCGTAGGTGGGTCGGCAATAAATTTGTAAAGTTTTGCATTGTTTGGTTTCATCAGAGAATTTTTAATAAAAGTTAATCTATTTTTGTATGGAATAGAATCATTTGCTGTGGGGTCAAATGAAGCGAAATCGTATCGTAATGCGTCTATTACGATTATAATAGCCTTCTTATAACGGACATGCATCCAACAACCCTTTTCTCCGTGCATGTCACTTTGCATGGCAAAGTCAACTTTACAGGTACTGTTTCTTTCTACAACCACTCTCTTCAAAAGAAATCCTTTTGCAAATATAAGCAACCCACAAACGTAAAGTAAGATTAGAAAGCATAAAAGGAAAAAGCATTTAAAGTTTTGTCCCATTTTTTTCCTAAAAAATTTCTTCACATTTTCGCCGGTTTTTTACGGAAGTTACCAAACGAAAATAATGAAAAAACGTTTTCGGTTCAGCATTCGTCAAATTTACGGTTATTGAAGAAAATCGAACAAAAGAATATAAACAGATGATCACAGATAAATGAGAAATATATCGATTAAAAGACATGACCAGAGACATATGAATAATATATCTATCATTTAAAAAAAATCATGCACATCTAACGCCATGCGACAACTTGCAAAATTTCAGAAGTTCTAGCAATCTTATAAATTTATATAAAAAATTTAATAGTCTAAGAACTTTTTATCAAAAAACATCAGCAGCTCATGTGACAAGCACCTCTACTGGATAACCTGACAGCATGTCAGCAGCGTAACTGAAATTGAAAAGTTTAAAGATAATTCATATATATGCTGAAAAAATAATTAGTCAAAAAGTAGGTGGTATAGAAAGTAGTATACTAATTAAAAAATTGAACAGACAAATTAGTTGCAGAGCTGACAGTATAATATAGCAAAGATTTAGAAGTAAAGAATTAAAACAAAAACTAAACATAGCTCTAATTGTCACTGGCACCTTGCTTTTAGAAAATAAAAATAAAATTAGATACGCGATTCGTTTTTCTCCTTCAAAACAAGGCAGGTCAAATGACTTTGGGACTAATACAATTATCTAATGGTACCAAATAATTTATTTACATATTCCTCTTTAAAAGTTAGTCTGACAATCATGAGTTATCTACGGAAGCGTATGAGGGACATAGAAAAAATAAAATTGGCAGTGAACTTTTTTTTCAAAGTTGAAATTTTGACTTTTCAAATCTCGAAAATTTGACTTTAACTTGAAATTTTGACCCCGTTCACTAGGACATTTTTATCGATTTAAACTAGACCGGTTCACTTTAGATCGGTTTAAGGGCTAATGTGAACGCATTGAATCGATCTTCAATCGGTCTAAACTAAAACACCAAAAGAGGTAGTTTAGTTTGAATCGATCTAAAGTAAACCGATCTTACTTTAGATGTGAACGCAGAGATCGGTTTAAACTAGTACGATTGAATCGAAAATAACGTATGCGCATGTATAGCGGCAAAACTATCTCAGAGGCTCGTTGTTTAACCCATATTTCTCTGTTAAAAGACCTTTAAAACAAACTGTAAACATGTTGTCTTCGCCATAGCATAAATTTGCGAAGTCTGTGTCTTCTTTTCTTATGTTGATTTTTTTTCTTTGCAGGAACCGCAGTATTTCCGGCGTCGTGTTGTTACTTCGTTGCTACAGTTATTTTTTTTCAAAATTTAAGAAAACTGCAATAACACCAGTATCAAAATTTTAAATTGTGATTCAAGAGAAACAATAACTTTATCCAATTTTTTTTCCAAGTGTGTGTGTATCAGTGTATCAGCACATGAATTTGATAAATCAGTTCTATTTATACACAGTGTTTACAGTTTTACGGGCAAAAAGGTTAGATCGATTACGTTTTTAATTGTAGTGTGAACGCAGTGGTTCATATTAGACCGATAGAGATCGATATGATTAAAGATATTAATGTGAACGCTAACTGGTTTTATTTAGATCGATTCAAATTAGATCGATAAAAAAAATGCTAGTGTGAACAGGGTCTTTGACTTTTCAAATCCCGAAATTTTGACTTAAACTTGAAATTTTGACTTTCTAAAATCTTGAAATTTCGACTTTTCAAAAAGTCGAAATTTTGACTTTTTTGAAACTCGAAATTTCAACTTATAAAAAGTCAAAATTTCCACTTTAACCTCGAAAATTCGACTTTTTTAAACTCGAAATTTCGTCCTATTTTTAAACTCGAAATTTCGACTTATTTAAAACTCGAAATTTCAACTTATTTTAAACTCAAAATTTCGACTTTTTTAAAACTCGAAATTTCGACTTATTTTAAACTCGAAATTTCAACTTATTTTAAACTCAAAATTTCGACTTTTTTTAAACTCGAAATTTCGACTTATTTTAAACTCGAAATTACGACTTATTTTAAGCTCGAAATTTCAACTTATTGTAAACTCAAAATTTCGACTTTGATCTCAAAGTTTTGACTGTTGAAATCTCGAAATTTTTACTTTTCTAAGTACTGTTAAAACTTTGATGTTAGTATTCAAACAATTATTACAATTTTAGAAGGAGTAGACATGGACGCAAATTATTAAAGCGCCATCCACTTATTTTGGCAATTTGTATTCAGAAACTGGTTTTGTTCTTAAATTAAGATATGGATTAGCATTTAATATTAAAGAAACCATTCGTAAAGAACGTGCTTGTTGAGAGAATTCCCCCCCCCCCCCCCCCCATATTCAATGTTTTAGTTTCCACGACACTGTCATAGGATCGTCAGATCTGAGGACATTTAGCATCACAGTTGCAAAGGCCTGTTTGGTATACCAATAGCAAGTCACTGACTTTGCCTTGTTTAAACAATGGTAAATCAAGTAGCCAAAAATGACTGGCATATTCAGAACGACAAATGAGCTGCTCGGTTTTCTAGTTTTGGAAGTTTGCATCCTTAGAACAATTAACCCTTGGCTTTATATATTAGACTGTTGAATACAAGTATGTTGCAATATAGGTGTGTCGGAATAGCGGGGTTACTTGATACACATATCTGAAGTCCAGACTTGAAATATGTATTTGAACGTGAAACATATTTTATTTATTCTTTGGCAAGAACAAGATTTTCTATCTAAAATAACCTCTTTAAAAATGGTTAAGTTTATTAAAATATGCTTAATGAATCTTTTGTGGATAGTTGTCTCATTGGCAATCATACCACATTTTCTTTTTTATATTATGAAGTTTATGATGTAAATGGTTCTGTGCCTCGTTGATATAAATGACTGTGAATGTGGTAATCGCAAACGTATAAATACTGAGGAAAAGTCGAAATTTTAAGTTTAAAAAAAGTCGAAATTTTGAGTTTAAAAGAGGTCGAAATTTTGAGTTTAAAAGAGGTCGAAATTTTGAGTTTAAAAGAAGTCGAAATTTCGAGTTTAGAAAAAGTCGAAATTTCGAGTTTACAAAAAATCGAAATTTTGAGTTAAAAGAAGTCGAAATTTCGAGTTTAGAAAAAGTCGAAATTTCGAGTTTACAAAAAATCGAAATTTGAGTTTAAAAGAAGTCGAAATTTTGAGTGTAGAAATATCGAGTTTTAAAAAAGTTGAAATTTCAAGATTTTAGAAAGTCAAAATTTCAAGATAAGAAAAGTTAAAATTTCGAGTTAAAGTCGACATTTTGAGATTTGAAATGTCAAAATTTCGACTTTGAAATAAAAGTTCACTGCCAATTTTATTTTTTCTATGTGTCCCTAATACGCTTCCGTAGTTATCTCTCCTTACAAGGCTAAATTTGAAGCCTGAAACAAAATTAATCTATTAAAAGATGTTTCACGGTATTTGTAAAATCAGAAATAATAATTAGATAAAACATAAAATTTTAAAATGAAGGTCTTACAAATCATATATGAATGGATTCCGCTATCCAAATTTGCATATTTCACTGAGAAATGATCCGCTCACTAAGTTGACCTATTGTTTTCGAATTTTTGTACAATAAAAGATAGCGAATAACATTAGTTGAATTTCTTTTTTTTTCGACCGTTCGACCCTGTGCGTAGTCACTGAGCTCGTTAAGCACCTACGTGGTAGTAATGGTTCAAGGGTAGCCAGGATTGCTAACACTGCGTAGTTCTATTTTGATATATTGATGTGCCAGTTTGATTCACAAAACTCTTTTTTTTTTTTTTTTTTTTTTTTTTTTTTAAATTCAGATGTGTAGTTGCACTAACATTTTATTCAAACAGCTTCAAATTTATGAATAAGAAACATGAATCGAAACCATTACATTATATTGGTCTTTACTTTTAAAGGTTTTTAACCATCTGCTTTTGGATTTGCTAAAATCTCAAACCCACCTAATCACCATTTATATAAAGTTTCATAGCTGACATTTGACATCATACATGTAGTTTGAAAGAGGGAAACGTTAAAGTCATCATGATGAAACGAGTGACTGGTGAAGAATAATGATTATCCAACAAATCAACCAAATTTTTCCCACGAAAGGGGGAGCCCGGGCCCCCCTGGATCCGCCTATGTCCAATTCTTCAACCAATGCATGTATATATTATAAACTAAGTCTTCTGTGCACGGTTTTATCATTTTATTACTGTCTGTTTTGATGTGAAAATATGGCAGCTCCTTAATTGTCGTGTTTTGAAGTCGTAGTTTACCAATTGTCACTTTATAGTAAATAATCAACAAAGGAGCATGGATTTTTAACACGTGTATAACATGATAAGAGTTTATTTTAATGACAGATCCATGCGTATTACGATCTACGAATTTTTTACGAGAGGGGTTAACGGCTAAGCTCACTTGCATACGGAAAATATGTCGACGAATTGCTTCCTAGCTGGAAGCAAGCAATAAGAATAAAGTAAACTTCTTCTAATGTTAACAAATTAAAGAACTTTCTTCAAAAAAAGGTTTTGTACATAAGTGTTATAATGAAAACTGTCCTTTTAATTATAAAAAAAATATGCATCATTATTTTTTAATTTGAGGTTTGTTATTACTTTAAACTGACATCTTAAGGATCTCGGATTTTGATGCAACGTACTTCACTTTGTAACTAATATGTATGATTTATCAACATATATTTTTGAATATAAACATCCTGTACGTACATGCACGGAAGTTAGTACAATAAAGGACATATGTATAGTTTATTTCAAATATATGATATAATGTCTACACTAATCAGAAAAAAACTATCATGATACAAAACAAAATCATTAACAAGCTTGCTGACAAATATGTAAAACATAATAATATTATACAGACACGTGTCAAAGTTATATTTTAGATACATTTCTAGGTATTGACTATGTTAGAAATAGTAAATATATGCGCTGAAGGAGATTTTTTTATAATATTCTAGTACATTAATTTGTAACAGGATACGTATGCAGTCGATTTTACCGGGTTGTTTCTAATATTTTCGACATGGCAGTATTCATTGTTGGAAAATATAATTTTGTTTATTTCTTGTCATCTTATTTCACGTTCTTATCCTTTACCGCGTGTGAAAATTTACCTGGACATTTAAAGCCTCTTGGTCACCACAGAAAATCACTTGGAGGAGTTACCATATTGAAGGAATTCCCATCTCCTACAGACTTTTATGAAAATTACATTGCCAAAAGTGTACCGTTTATTGTGAAAGGTATTCTAGAAAACGGACAATTTCCAGCATATAAGTTATGGACTGACCAATACTTAGAGTATGTACTGTTTATATATACTATATGTTTATCCAATCAATAATCAATTAGAAAACTGTATAACAAGTAAAACATATATCACTGGGATCTGGGTCTCATTCAAATTAAAATTTCATTTACCAATGAAAATGCAAAACTGTGTAACTCTGCATAAATCCTATACATTGAATGTATGTTCTATTGTTTATATGGAAAGACTATTATAGGAATAAAACATGCACTAGCTAAGAAAACAAACACTTCTATAAACGAAGTTTAATAGATGAAATACAAAGACGGGATAAGCATTTTTTTTTTTTTACAAATTAATGGGGTTTTTTTCAAAAAATATTGATAGAAAAGGGTATGAAAACAAAACAATGAAATCCACGTATATCTGTACCGAACATACATCAAAAATGTGGATATATATAAAGGAAAACACCAATAAATTATACCGTTATAACTATAATTAATGTTGTGGTCCTGAAGGACGGGGGTTAATAACATAAAAAATAAAATAAACAAAAAGAAAGTACGGAGAAATGTTGGAATAATTAAAGACAAGAAGACAACTTGAGGCTAAATATAAAGAATCTGAAATTATCTAAAATTTTGTTTTTGCCATTTTTGACCATATCAGATTCTCGTCAAGATTATAGCGTAGGAGTCGAATACTCACACCACTAGTTTAACCCAAGAACTTGTTTTTGATCCACGTAAGGAATCTAGTAATTTTATTGTGACTGGCACATTTTCCGGAAACTCGCTGTGAGTGGCAAAGTTCCAGGAATGTTATTGTGACTGCCACAGGTCTAAGAAACTTCTTGCAGAATTCCAGGCATTTTATTTTGACTGGCTTGGTTTTATGAAACTTGCTTTTGAATGGAAAGAAAGGTCAAGGAAGGTTATTGTGACTCTGGCACTGTTCCATTAGGAATTATCATGAATGACACTGTTGACTACTGTTCCATGAGGAATTGTCATGACTGAAACAATTCCAAGAGTATTTCTTTTACTATCTCAGTCCCAAGAATAGTATCACGACTAGCACACTTCCATGAAAAATATCATGACTGGCACAATGCCAGGAATTTTATTATTACTGGCTCTATTCCTTGTCGTCTTGAACATGCATGAAATATTTGCCACGGGAAATTTTGAAGACAGCAACAAGCAGTCACTCTTCTTTTGTGGGTTACCTTTTATATTCATTCCACAAGCTTAGTATTAGTAGAAGACCGACGATTTCCTACATCGATTGAATTTTACGAACAACTAAATGATAACCAAACTAGGCTAGTGATTATCTGTTACATTTTTTTCCCGACACATCTATAGGCGCGTAGCAACCAGTACGCAAAAACTCAGTTGCGTACACATCGAAAATTTGACAAAAATAAAAATATGGTAAGTCTAGTTAGAATAAAAACTAAGTAATAGAATTAATTATAAAGTGTTATAAAAATATGTTAATAGTCACTTTATAACTATATTTCGTTCCAGAAACTAGTTTTCTCTTTACATTTTCGGGACCAGCATCGTGATTGTGCTGCTGATGCAAACAATTAAAATAGCTGAGTCCTCGGGGTTTCAGAATAAAATAAGTGCGTCTACTATGCCTCCTTACCCTGAAATCTTTTCTGAAGATTTCAAAATGACTGATGAAATAAAACGTGATGTTCTATAAATAGGGTAATATTTTTACAACCTATTCGCCAGTTTTTTTTAACGATCAACGTGTTTTTTACTTTTTTATTTTATGTTCGGTCGTGCAAGATGGGTGCCTCGTTCATTTAAGAATTGAATGCTTCTTTTTGTAACTTCATTGGGGTGTAAAAGCGTTGACCGAAGTACATTTTGTATTCCGCGCTTCATCCTGAAAATGTACGCATGGTCAACGCTTTTACAACCCTATGAAGTTACAAAAAGAAGCAGTCAATACTTATAATTACATTTTTTTTAGCAATGATCATGAAAACACGAATTTTATTATTGTTTTATTTAATTCATCTGTGCACTTTATTGTGGGACCACGTGTTATCATGAATGAAAAGTTTTATTGAGCAATGCAATTGCTTACGGAATGTGCAGTTAGCCAATCAGAATAAAGTATCATAATGAAACATACATCTAATGTAATTATTCATTTATACGTGTCTCGAGATTAAAAGTGCTTATTCTCCATGTGCAAAATTTAAAGTGCTTGTTTTCCTTGCTCTGTTAAAATTAAACAATCGTTTTTGGAAGTTGAAAAAAAGAACTCAAGATTTAGTTTTGAAGCTTTTCCTTGTAGATTTTGGGACTTCAAAGGTATTTATATACAAATGTATAGTTAAAGGTTTCCAAACTATGATGTTATAAACAAGGATTTATACCCGGGAATCTTTAAAATACTTAACATATAATATGCATGTATGTCGGTCTGGACGACAACGACAGAACACTCTTTCAGTACCATGAGACGACTAAAGAAATACAATGAAATCCATGGTTTATCTGGGCTTGTTCTATTGAACATATACCACGAAAAACAAATTTCAACAGACACGGTTTTGGATAACTGGAAAGGGTCATTGACTTCCAGAACTAACTTTGAGAATTAAAAGCTAAAAGAAAGACTGCTTGTTCTCTTATAAAATAAAACAGAGAAATGTGATTCGATTTATTTATGTATTTTCTCAATAAAAAAAATACCCTTTAAGGCTTAGAAATTTGGATTTTTCTCAGTGAAAGTATAGTGGGTTGAGACTGATTAGGTAGCAATTAAAATATATGGTGGTGGCACTATATATTTTAATTGTTACCTAATATATAAATAAGCTCTACCCACTACACATTAGAAGTTTTTTTTCTCTAATTTTTTTTTTTCAAATTTAATTATTTTCAAAAGTTGACTTGTTACTCATGAAAATAAGATTTCTGTGAGATCATTTTCAGTCCCAGGAAATCGCGAGAATGCAGGATTTTGCACCATTTACTCTAGAGCTTCTGGGGGGGGGGGGGGACCCCTCGCCGTATGACTTCTTTCCCCGGCATTGCGTACACATCATTTTGGCCTAGCTACGCCCCTAATCTACTCACTGACCGCTTGTCAAGAGAGGTCTTGGTTGAAAATCAACAATAGAAAAATGTTTCCAGAACCATGCAGAATATTCTTTTCAATTTGAAAAAAAAAACTGAAATAAATATGAACAAAAAGTTTTGTAATGTCCGTTTCTACACAACCAATTACCAACATTACATGGTGTCATTTTATTGTCTATTTCTAGACTCAATAGAGTCTTAATTATAATCTATTTCAGTGTTTACCCTAACTATGCTTGCCCATCCCGAAGCACACGAGTTAAAAACGAGTACGGATGTGAATGCAGTAAAACTATTTAGCTGTGGCCTAATCTGTATCCAATAACAAAGTATAACAAATGTCAGTAAAGGCATAGGACAAATACAAACACAAAGATTTCTAAAGAAACATTGGATACATTGCGTGGGTTATGTGGGTATATGCTCCTTTTAACGTTTAATATTATATCTCCTGAGCAGTCAGTCAAAGTACGATGAGACTATTTCTCACGTGAAAACCGAATAAGAATTATATTATGCTGGAGTGTGACTGTGTCCTGATGTTAACATTAATTTCTATTCTGATCTCTACTTTTGTTTACAGGGTGTATGACGATACCCTGTTAAGGTAACCTGAACATTTGCACGACTAGTCGGGATATATTTTTGTTTCAAAATTTCTTAAAATCTTATATCAAATAGACAATGTTAGTGTCTTCTTGTTGTTATCCATACGATAGTAAAATAAAATTCTTTAATATATATGCTTTCCCTCTATTCTTATTTTCCACATGTATGCCCTATACAAGCACATGTGGTTATGTACTGATCGGGTGTTAAAGTGCTTTAGTTAAGTATATCTCAATTGCGATTTCAATGTACATCTTAATCTAACGTATTGTAGGAAGGAATATGGAAGCCTTTTTGTGGACGTGGAAGGAGGGAAGAAAGAGGACCGTAATGCACAGGCTTACACAATGCCCATGTCAAAGTTCCTTCAGATATACAACCAATCAAATGTATACATGGTTCATGACGTAGCAACACAAATGAAAGGTATTTTAGAATGAAACTTTTTTTTGTAAGAATGAACTTATATTGTGATTTTTAGTATGATAATCTTTTCACAATATTCAGTCTTGGACAGTTATTCCATCATGACTGCCCAGTAATCCTAGGACACAGCATCCCTCATATGATTCTGATATAAAGATACAAATGTAGGCTATATATAGATATATTTTTAATACTTTCATATACAAATAATGTTTTTCTCGTATGTGAGTATAACATATTTGTTTTTCGTTCATTTTTTCTTATATAAATAAGGCCGTTAGTTTTCTCGTTTGAATTGTTTTACGTTGTCATTTCGGGACCTTTTATAGCCGACTATGCGGTATGGGCTTTGCTCATTGTTGAAGGCCGTACGGTGACCTATAGTTGTTAATTTCTGTGTCACTTTGGTCTCTTGTGGAGAGTTGTCTCATTGGCAATCATCATACCACATCTTCTTTTTTATACATAAAATGTGACAACATAAAAAATATACCATAAATTAATACATTGCATCATATTTGAAAATTGTCAACCTTCTTGCAGCTGATATTACAATACCAGTATCTCTACAATGTGGAGGTTTAGAAAAGGCTATAAAATCCGTTATAATGTGGTTTAGCAGTGGCGGAACAAGGTCCGTTCTCCATAATGATGGACTCGACAACATCAACTGTTTACTGGATGGAAACAAAGACTTGATCATGTTTCATAAGGTATTAACAAATAGAAATATCCATTGTTCTCAAAAACAAAACGAAGCATAATTTACCGAGTTCAGGCACCAAAGATCAAAGTTTATGAAGATTTTTTGTGTGCCGTACCATTTCTGTCTCTCCAAACTTACGTTTGTGCAATATCTAAAACTTAATATTTCAACCAAGGATTTGTATATTTAAGACTATACAAATCTTTCAAGTTGTTTTAACTGTCATATTTCTTTCCGGTAAACAGGACTTTCAATCGTCTTCATTGGTTTACTCTTTTTTTCTCTTCTTGAAACAAAGTTTTTGGCGTCTATGCTTTGATATTTAACATTGAATATAATAGTGTTTTTTTTATTTCTACACATGTAATTGCAAGTTATTTTGTTTCATTATTTCATTTAATAATACAGTATGATAGTTCTATCAAATGAACGATCTGTCCGTTTGTTTGGTGATTGTGCATGTTGTTTTTAAGTCTTCCGTGGTTTCTTTTTTTTCGTTATTTTAGTGTCCCTCTTTATTATTGATTTTTGACATTGCTCTGGAACATATATATATTGTTCCCAGCATTGCTTACTATGATTCGTTAACATCTAGATGTACTTTCTAGAAATACAAACCTGAGATTGAAGCGGATCATTTCGTGCACTATGGCGCCTATAGTAGTGTTGATGTCGAGGCTGTGGATATGGAGAAATTTCCTAAACTACGTGACTTACCATGGTATATGGCAAACATTACCAAAGGAGATTGTCTGTTTATACCATATCAGTTCGTATCCATTAAAACTTTCCATATTACTTTTCATTTTTATATATTTCAAAATTTTAGAACTTCTAACGTTTGGGAAAGGCATTTCAATAAAATGGTTAAAATATATAGGGTGTGAACTATCAAATCTTGATTCTAAGCCGTTTGTTTATATATTTAATGAATGGCTATTATCTATTTTGAATTTATTTAATGAATGGCTATTATCTATTTTGAATTTATTGAACCATAAAACTAATTTTTGACTCTTCACATTGAATAATCCGCGAAGCGGATTATGTAAAATGTGAAGAGTCAAAAATTAGTTTTATGGTTCAATAAAATCAAAATAAATTATTGCCATTCATTATAAATAAGTTTCTATCAAAAATAATGCTCAAGGAACATTTTTTTTATTTATATTAACAATAACAACGTACACACATGTTGGCGTATGAATACACAACGTCAGAGTGGGCGTGTCGCCATCAAAATTGACAACATTGAAAATAAAACTAATGATTTTAACCAATCAGAAGACAGTGAATACACCAAATTTATTTATTGAACCATAAAACTAATTTTTGACTCTTCACATTGAATAATCCGCGAAGCGGATTATGTAAAATGTGAAGAGTCAAAAATTAGTTTTATGGTTCAATAAAATCAAAATAAATTATTGCCATTCATTATAAATAAATTTCTATCAAAAATAATGCTCAAGGAACATTTTATATTATTTATATTAACAATAACAACGTACACACATGTTGGCGTATGAATACACAACGTCAGAGTGGGCGTGTCGCCATCAAAATTGACAACATTGAAAATAAAACTAATGATTTTAACCAATCAGAAGACAGTGAATACACCAAATTTATTTATTATGCCATGTTTCAACTGAAATATTTCTGTCATACACAGGACTTTCAATTGCATTTAAATAAACTGGTTTGTTTAAGAAATAATTGATGCAAGCTATACTTTATTGTAGTTTTAGTTTGGTAGGCATTATATTCGTGATTATTTTTGCCCGAGCGATAGTGTTTGTGTAGGCTCTTCCATGAACCTCCATTTTTTGTTTGTAAAGAAGCAAACGGCTGGCACTGTGATTTTTCAAAGGGAGGAGTTTAAACAGCCTGCATGAACGGTTGTCGTATCTAGGTCAAATATGTCAAATTCGGAATGCAACACACTACAGTCATGATAAAAGAATCAGTAACATCATGTGCACCTTTTAAGAGTTTGAAAGTGTAAATATATTTAGTGTATCAGTATGATAATTTGATAAAATTCATTATTCTGAAGAAGTCAATTATATACGAAACAAAGCGAAAGAAGCATGTCATATTAGCATTTTCATTTACACAAAGTTATATATACATATATGTTCCTTATTGGAAAAGTAATACCAAAACTTAAGACTGAGAAAAATCAACCCCAAAATTGGAATCTCTGCCTCAGAAGGTAATGAGGGGGGCAAGGGGGGTCCCCATAAAAGCAAAACAGTGAATTGATTTGGTGAAAAACAGATAACAAGGAATTGAAAAGGGACAATAACAGATAACAGTAAATGAAATATGAAAATAAATCTGTCCAGGACCAATCCAGTAGATGACTCGTAGATCTTAGTATATAACTTGTGGTATGGACCTAGAAAATTGTAATTTGTGTAAACAAGACGTTTCGGCCGTTGAGGCAGTTCTGCCTTGGTTGATTTTTTTTCCGTAACTTGTACAATAAGTTTGAATTTTTCTGTTTTTGATATACGGATATTTTTAGGGCATTTGAGGGATCAATTTTTAATGATTTAGGTTTTTTTATTTAATTTTTGAAAGTAGTGCAGCCAGTGACACTTTATTATAAATTTGATTTTTAGATTTTTTATTTCTGAAAAGCAATATATATACATTTGTACTTTACAAGTAATAAAAAAAAACATTGATGCACAATATATTTTTTTAATTTAATGACCTCATGATAAAACTTACTTATAAAATACAAAAATACCCAGATCAGTGGAGACAGGACATGTAACTGACACACGCATGCCAGTTATGGTTATTCTGATAATAGAAATTGACTCAAGTGACAATTCTGATAGTATAATAGAAATTGGACCTAGTGAAAATTTGGATGACACCAAGTGAAACACCAATCATGCATCTTATGTGAAATTATAGAATATGGAAAATTTGGGTACAGCATTGTAGAAGCTGTAGGATTTTTAAAAGGGTATTTGTCGAAAAATTAAACTGATGACACATCTTTATTTGCATCAATGGTTTCTGAGCTTCAATTTTCGCCATGTGAAGCAGTTAAAAACCTTTTAAAAATATGGTGGTCAGGGTTCTCTTTATGTAAATGAAAAGAGATGGAGTAGCACTTATAATATAAATGCTAAAAGAAAAAGATGTTGTATAATTCCCAAAGCCATAATTCAAACCCATACCACTTAGTAATGTAAAACAATTCAAAGGAGAAAACTAACTGCCTAATTTATCCACAAAATAGTGAACGAGAAACTTAGTAACAGTTACACAGTAACAAACTACAACCACTGAATCCAGGCTCCTGACTTGGAAATAGGCACATACAGAATGTGACTGCGTCAACTTAAGCATGCTAGTTGGTGTCCAATCCTCCCCTTATCAGGGACAGTGATGTAATAGTACAGCATACAGATTATTATGTGGTCATTGAATAAAAAAAATCTACAGGGTGTACCAATTCTTTTTTTTATAACAAAATCCATACTATAAGTTATTGTACAAGTAATAAGTGAATTATAATTTGTACAAAATGCTACATGTTCACAGACAACGGAATTTATTACAAAGGATAATAATAATATATACTGGAATGGTCCTGGGTCCAATTGATTTTAATATGTTTATGTGATGTATGTTACTGAAATTCTTCTGCAAATACAGGGCCACCCGATATTACCAGTAGAAAGACCCCAATAGATATCATAGGCGGATCCAGGGGGGGGCCCTTTCGTTGGAAAAAAATGGTTGATTATATAGAGAATCATTGAAGCATGACTGGAGCGCCCCCCCCCCCTTAGGTCAGTCAGCGGGCCCTCCTTAGGAAAAGTTCTGGATCCGCCACTGGATATACATTGTAAGAAGATGTGGTAAGCGTGCCAAAGAGACTATTATCCATTCAAATCACAATTTTCAATTATCTTCAATTTCTACGGAAGATTGGTTGTCAAAATGATAACATTCCAATTTTTAATAACAGTTAACAGCAAATAGATTCTCACAATAACAGATAACAAAATAGATAATAGTCCTATAACAGCTAACAAAGAATAAGACAATAACAGCTAACAGTAAATATATTTTCAGAATAACAGATAACAAAGAATTAAAATGCCCCATAACAGCATAACAGTTAAACCCCTTGCCCCCCTCGGTAATCGTGCACGTGTGCCGACTGCAATATTTCAAAAATTATAACCGACGAATAATGAAGATTCAAAGAACACACATTCCAGTAACGATTTAAAAAAAATATTTTCCTGAGCGTAAACGAACATTTTAATCATGATAATTGCTTAAAAATGTCTGGAGAATCTTATGATTTGAATTTGTACATGCATTACTAAACAATGTGTACTTTTCTCCATAATCTCAAATAAATGAAATAATGATCTGTTACTTTTAGATGGTACCATCAAGTGTATTCTCATTCCGGGCGTAATTTGGCTGTTAACATTTGGTCTAACCATCTTCGTTGGTTTGACAAAACTGTATGCAAAGAAAGTGAAGACAAACTGAAGCCAAAATCATTGAAGAACATAGAGTTAAAGAATGACGAAGAATCATCTCTAGACGACGAATTACGGTGAGTGAACTGGGTAATATAATGTTGTTTAATTCTTGCTTAATATATGCATTCGTATTTTGGATGTGAAGAAAACGTTATTAGTTATATCAAGAATTTATTTGGTATACAAATCCTTGGTAATATATTATAGGCAGTTAAAATGACAGCGTTAAAAAGAATAAAACTAAACGAATTAGATAAACATTGAAAATTATTTAATTTCAAAAGTATAGAGACTTCATCTGCCCACTCGAAGTTACGACAAAATCTAGAGACCAAAACTGTGACATACAGTCCCAGGATTTAGCAAATAACTCGCTTCTAGTATAATAGTATATATAAGCTTCTGTTCTAAATTTTAAAAAAATATGACAAGCGTGTTTAATTTTCGTCCAACAGATATGAAATTTGAACTTAAATTAAAATCCAATCTTGTTTAGTGGAAAGTAAGTAGTTTCTTTTTTACTTATAGCATCACGTAACGTTTGAATCTCATTTAAAAAAAGATAGATCTTTGATATCGAGTACGCAAATTCATATAGATCCAATTTTTTATCAGATTTCATGACAAAAGCCTCAATGGCCTACATTTCATATACTTTAAACTTCTATAGATATATATATATATATATAAATACAAATTTGAAAAATACCGCATCCAACCCTAAAATATTACTAACAAGTTCACATTAACGGTAAAGAAAAATGCACATTTACTTAACAAACTTCCCGCCTTTTTCAGAGATATGTTTTTGGATGCATTGGACGAACTAACAAATGTCAATTTTGGAGAATTTGCAGGTCGAATCAGAAAGATTGCTGTAAACGAAATACCAGATGATGCCTTTACTAAGGTTAGAATAAACAAATAACTAGATATAAGAAAATGTGTCAATCAGACAACTCACCATCTATAAGTAACAGTTTGTAAAAATAACATATATTGCACTAGATAAATAATTTTTCATTTTTATGGAATTTAAGATGAAGTTTAAACATGCTTCCTTTGATAGAGGGTTTATGCTTCATATGAAGCTATTGAAACAAGGAATCCGAGTTGTAAAGCTGAATTCATCCTTCGAAAGTTCTACGGTCGATCGTTAAGGAATATCTGTGCCACATTTTACCATAGCTTTGTTCCAATTTTCATAGATCCTTCCTCTTATCCTTTGTAATGTTTACGAGCCATTAGCAATTCAGCTAATGGGTCAGGATATACCTACCCGCTCGGAACAAGGATCAACCCCCCCCCCCCCCCCCCGGTGTATAGTTTGGTTCGTGTTGTTCATTTTTTAGTTTTTGCCGTCCGCCTAGACGATTTGTATCTTAAGCCTCAAAAGTCATATACAACATTTTGGAAGCCCAGAGACGATATGATATATTCGCATTTTACCACGTTGCATATACCAAAAGCAAATGCATAACTTATTTATTAGAAGTTGGTTTAACCAGACCACGATTTTCAGCATATCATTACCATTTTTGTTTGTCGGTGTTTGTATATTTGTTTTAAAAGTAAAATTCTGTAGGTGCACTAAGAGCTTTATATTTTCAACCAAATTTCACATTCCGGTTGATGCTTACACCGATGGCTGCCACTTTTGTCACGTTTTCGACGAATCAACGAATACAATTTTATAAAGCAAAGCACATCTTAAAAACTGTCACCATGACAATATTTTTTATATTTTTCTTTTTGGGATGAATAGTGTCTTTTTTTGTAATTTCAGATGTTTGATATAATCGACAATGATAAGAATGGTATGTTAACGATGGGTGAATTTCACACCTGTGATTATGCTGAGATGTTTGAGCAAATACCAGATTTTGAATCCTTTTTTACGAACAATGATCAAGATGCTGTAGGCGATAAAAATGACCAGCCTGACAACAACTATTACACAAGACAACCAATGAGGATAGAGATGGAAGATGACGTCAGTTTCCTTTTAAATCCTAAAAAGTCACTAGAACTAACATTGAATGACGAAAATATCCAAGAAGAAACAAATGATCAAATTAAAAATACGGTTAGAGAAGAACTATAACAGAAAGACAACTTCTAACTATTCGATTTAATGGTAAATTAAATATTTCCTTTTCATAAAAGTGCCGAATTATTCCATTTTTCCTTTTTATAAAAGTCGCTGAAGCGAGACTTACTTTGTCTACGGAATAAGCATGTACAACTGCCATAGTTTGTGATTTGGGTCACAAAGGCGAGCCATAAATCCATGTGCTAACTTCATTTAATAACAAACATATTTATTCTTAACCTAACTTATTAAAATCGTCATCTTTTATCATGTTTTATTAGTTATTTCAGTATTTTCCGCTGACATTATGATTGATTTAGTTATCATATTTCACCTGCAGTATTTTTTGTTTATTGTTAAAACTAAATGGAAGTATAAAAAACTCATAGATCTATTTAAACTGAATTTACTTCATGGTATTTATTTGGGGTAGTACGGCGGGTGTTGGAATGGGTGGCTCTAGCTGTACATGTGCAATGACTTGTGAATTGTTAAACTAATGCTTTTACAAATTACTACCTAGTGTAAAACCATTTAAACGGGAAAACCAACGGTCTAATCTGCATAAAAACGAGAAACACTTATGAACCACATAAACAGACGGCAACCTCTGAACATCAGATTCCTGACTTAGGACAGGTGCAAAATGCCTTTCTTGAGTAATGGTCGTTGATTGATTAGGACGTGGTATCTTAAGATGTTTTCGTTCACATCTTGAGAACTGTTAAACAAATGCTCTTCAGTTTATTCTGGGAACAAGATATATGTTCCTGGTTTATTGTGTTTTTGCTGGTGCAAAAAAGGAGGCCAAATTCCATATCAACAATTTTCACTTTTGTTGTTGAAATTGGAGGTATGCTCCTTGGCTGGTATTTATGCTGTTTCCATATGTCGAATTGACAACGTTCATCCAATTTCTCTTCAAATTCTAATCTGTCATTTTTCGGATGACAAAATGTAGTTCAATAGTTCAAGATAGGTTTTGACGATTTTCACTTTGTTGTTCAGGTTTCTAGCCCTTGGTTGCGTGTACAAATGTAAGATTACATCTATAAAGTTCTTTCTATTAAACAGCCTCTTCTGATTTATTTTGTTGATCGGATAAAGAAAGATTGGTAAATTCTCTATTCAATCATGATCAGTACCCATACCCTCCTTCCTTGATGGGTGCATTTTACATAGACAAATATAATCGTATAATATAATCAAAATGAGGATGTTAATTTGATGTATGCCTTTTTGTGCTTCTTCGTTACATTTGTTGTTTTTATAGTGATTAAGATGATAACACAATGTTGACTGCTGTACCCCTATTTTTGACATTTTTACCTATTATGTCTGTTTGTTTTGTTCACGCATCGGTGACTATATAATGGAATTTGATGCGACTGTCATACAAGTGAGAGGTTTAGCTAGCTATAAAACCAGGTTCAATCCACCATTTTCTACATTTGAAAATGCCTGTACCAAGTCAGGAATATGACAGTTCTTGTCCATTCGTTTTTGATGCGTTTTGTTATTTGATTTTGCCATGTGATTATGGACTTTCCGAATTGATTTTCCTCTGAGTTCAGTATTTTTGTGATTTTACTTTTTACAACAACTTTATAACACATTGGAGTTTCAGAGTAAGGAAGCGGAGAGATATTTGAGTTTAGAGCAACTAAATATACCACAACATTTTGTCAAGCTTTAAAGTGATAAATGATACCTTTTGTGCTTCTAACGTTCTCTAAAATAAATGATCTATATCCATGAAACTGAAACCAATTTGAAAGGGTTTTTCTCTCCGGCAATGGAATACTCCGAATAGTCTGATCATTCCAATAATTCCTTGATCATTGTATATATGATACTGATTTCAATCCTCACGCCACTTATTTCTTCACTAGTCTTCATCAGGAACCATAGAGACCAAACGTTTAACCAGTAAAATATATAAAACATCAAAATAAAAAAGGACAGGTTTTTAAATAGTATAATGGACATATTAGGCTTACACGCAGTGATGGGCAACTTTTTATCGGCTTTTTTTAATACAAAAATATGAATAGTCCCAAGTTTTTCGCTTTATAAAACATATACTTTCTTTAATTGCTCCAAATATACTTAAATAAAGTTATCTGTGGATTAATGGCTATCAATACACTGCATAAGTGCAATTAACCTGGCATTCTAGCCGGCTATATGGTATAAGTTCGTGATTTTTTCATTGGATATCTGGGTTTTTTTTTTCTTTCTTCAAATCAAATGTTTCTATGATCTTCAGAACTGTAACACTTTTGTATATGGATTTTTTTTTTTATTTCCCAATAGACATTTGAAATCATTTATCGAAATTAGGTCTATTATTCAAAAATTGAAAATGTATATTTTGAACTTTTAAACGCATTTTTGTTAATGAATAAAATCATTAGGGACATTTTTATGGCGTAAATGCATGCACAAATGAATACATTGTATTACTAGACTTTGGATAAGAGGCATTAAAAACAAACTTTTTTTCAGTCATAACCGTTTCTGTCCAGATATTCATTAAAAATACATTTAACATCGTCACGTATTAAACTTATATTACCCAATTAAAAGTAACATTTCCCGTAAATAGCTTTATAGATTCATAAGTTACTTTCGTCCTATAGCAGTATTCTTGATTCAGGTTACTAATTTCAATCATTTTTGTTTTCTCTTTATAAGTCTGTATCTATGTTTCACAATAAGATAACATTCCTTTTAGGGCACGGTAATAAAGTCCTGTTGTGGCCTAGAAACAATTACATGCAATGTGAAATATTGACGATTTTTTGGCAATCGAGAGGCTGCAATGATAAACTTGTGTAAGAACATTGACGCCCAATGATCATAAGCATTTAAAAAATTTGGCTTTGAGCTTTCCTATTGAAGGAAAATTCACAAGAGCGCTTCAGACACTGAATAGATGAATTGTTGTTTTCACTGCTTGTTGGGTTTTTATCACTGGGTCGATGCCACTGCTGGTGGCTGGTGAACTCTCAGTTCTCCAAGGGGTTCATCATAAATAAATTAAGGTTGTTACTTCTCAATTGTTCGTATACTTTCTTCGCTTTCGAATATTTGGCAATTCACATTGGTAGATTAATCTATAAAATATGTTTTAGCTAGAATTGGACTTTATTTGAAATCTCAGTAACCGTGAGTGCATCTTGTATGCATAAATCAATACTTTGTGCCGAGGAGCAAACTGAAGCACACCTCCGGGTGTGGGATTTTCTCGCTTTGTTGGCCCATTGGTGACCTTCGGTTGTTTTCTGCTGTTTGATCGGGTTGTTGTCTCTTTCACACATTCCCCATTTTCATTTTCAATTTTATTTTTTAGTACCAGTATGGTGAGTCAACCCGATTTTTAATTTTTTAAAGAGTTTATTTGAATGTGGGGCTGTTGTACCATTTCACCCACTTTTTTTTTAATTATTTTTCGTGTGGGGGGATAGAGCGCTAATAAACCTGTGTAACTAAGCAACGTTAACCATATGCCTTTTATAATTTATAAGAGGTTTTTGTTTTAATCATTTTAAAAGCCGTGTGCTGAACTGTAGTTGTTTAATAGTCATTTATCATTTAGTCTTTTGATGACGTGTTGTTTCGTTGGCAAAAACGATATTTTTACAAAATTTTACAGCAAGTTGCATAATCTTTTTTTTTTTTTTTTTTTTTAGATTGGACTCATTTTCATTTATTCTACGCAATTCCGTAGGACTTATATTCAATCAGATTTTCATCTTGAACAAATTATCAAGTATGATCAAGCTAACCGTGAAAAGGAACTTTATTTTCATTCACACAACACTGTATTGCTGTATACATGGAAACAGTGTACATATATCGTTATTTCATTTTCCAATACTTGATATTCTATTCTCTAAACTGGAATTGGTATACATTTACGCTACGCTCGATGGAAAAAGTGTAGTAGTCAAACGAGAACCTGTTTACTCTATATATACTATGTAGCTACTGATAGTACCAGAGGTAATTGTCCTCCCGATTTTCATAGAAAATACTTTTCCTCTTTTACTTTTTTTCGTCGTTTTCTTTTTTAAGTTTTCCTTATGTCTGTTTTTAGAGTTAAGCTTTTATAAATTCACTTTTTTTATTTGTATTTTTGTTGTAATTTGCTTTTCATTTTGTATTGCTTTTCGTCGCTTTTTTCCCCTCTTTATCAAGTTTTACTTTTCACGGTCTGCTTTAATAGATTCCAGCTTTTGTAGTCCTTTTTTAAATAAACAAATTTATTTATTTTTTTGTTGGCAGTATTTAGTTTTCCTTTTGTCTGTTTTTAGAGTCCTGCTTTTATGAATTTACTTTATTTGTTTTATGTTGTAATTTTACTTTTCCTTTTTTATTGTTTTTCGTCTCTTTTTTTTCAATTTGTATAAGTTTAGCTTTTGTCTGTTTTTTGAACTTTTATAAATTCACCCTTTTATTTTGTTTATGATTTTAATTTCTTTCCTTTTTTTATTGCTTTTTACGCTTGTTTTCCTTTTATTATGTTTTCGTTTGGTTTGTTTTTATATACAGTCCAGCTTTTGTAAATTCACCAATTTTTATATATTTTTTTGTTGTAATTTAATTCTCCTTATGTATTGATTTTCATTTTCCTCCCTTTTATTTGGTTTCCTTTTGTCTTTTTTTTTAAAGGTTCTAGTGAAATGGTGTGTTATTTATTTGGTAACGGTATCGTATTCAGTATATCACCAGAGACATATTTTACATGTATTATATGTCTCTTGTATACCATTATATATTACTGTACTATACTGTGTTTTTGTTAATTAATTATTGTAACGGCTTTAAATACGACAATCACTCATTTGTACCAGAGAAGCAAAAACTAAGACCATTTGAACCAAATGATGAAATAAACCAAAAACCATGAAACCATATAGAAACCTCACGCAACTGAAATGTGAGAGTCCTCATTCAGATTTGAAGTTTATATGTGAACACAGGACATCTTATTGATTTCCAGAACCAACGAACAACATGTGAACGATTCCATGTCAATGAAATCATTTTTAAAAAAAAATGTCTTAAGTATAGATACATGTTCACTTGTAACATACTACAATTTTGGTAAATTATTTCAATTCTTAATCATCCTTGAAATATTTTTGAATATTTTTAAACAGTTGTTCTTAAAGCTTCCAATCTTTTTTAATGATCCTATGTATCTACACTCTAGACAATTTTCAGTATAATTTAAAATACATAAAATGAAAATACTGTGAAAATACCATTTATTAACATTACAGCGAATTTTCTCGCCATCTATGCTATTTTACAATATATTATATTTACATATAAAACTTTCAACAAAAATAATCAACATTTAGCACATAAAAAATAAATATTAAACAATATAAATACGCGAACAAAGTTCTTGCAAAGATTTACCTTGAGTTCTGAGACAGTTTGATAAACACACACGATAAGTTATAATGTTATTGTCCTATTATGTTGCTTGCAGCCGTAATTGTCCTGGATATTGCGGTGCACAGTAAGGATTCTGCTGTAATGATGAATAGTTCGGCAAATTGTTAGTAAAACTACTTGTTAATGCATTGTTCGATGGTGGTACGGAATGAACGTTTGTACCAGACAGATAACCTCCTCCTAGAGAACCTGTCAGAGAGGAACCAAATGAAGATCCAAAAGAATTGGTGATGTTACCGGTATTGTAGTAAGATGAGTAAGCGGACGTTGATGGAGCATTCCAAGCTTCAGATTTGGGCGGAAGTCCATACTGCTGTGTTTGATGAAGGCCCTGTGGAAATGATGGCAATGCTGGCAATGGGTACGGTTTGTATCCCGATGGTGGTCCACCATACAGATTAAAATGTCCATATGAACTGACGTGTTGAATATGTGCCTGTTCTTCTTGTTGTTGTCTCTTTAGTTTAAATCGTTTGGCTCTTCTCAAAAAGCTCCCATTTCCAAACATGTCTCCACATCCGGGATGTAATGCCCAATAGTTTCCTTTACCAGGACGCCCTGGTGCTCGGGGAATTTTCAAAAAACAGTCATTCAAAGATAAATTATGACGGATAGAATTTTGCCATCTTTGTTGGTTTTCTTTGAAATACGGAAAACGGTTCATAATGAAGCTGTAAATTTCGTTCAAGGTCATCATTCCAGAAGTTGAACTTTCTATTGCCATGGTAATTAAAGCTATGTATGAATAAGGTGGTTTAACATCAGCAAATCGTCTCTTATGTTGCGACATGGTTGAAGTTCCGGAAAATTGTCCATTACTTTCATCATCCTCTTCATCAGAAGAATTTATTGGAGAAGAGTCATTCTTTTGTTGATAAATATCCTCGCTGCTTGTATCACAACTTCTGTCTGGAACTTCTGGTCGGGATGTTGAATGTAAGAAGCTGGAATCAGATAACATGCAAGCTGGATTTTCGTCGTTCATGTCGAATTTTCTATGTAGATTTTCCATAACCATTCTGCACTATAAAGTTTTACTGGTTGCACTTCCAAAACGTAACTTCAATATTTTTTCAAATGTTCAAATATGTTTGTTCAACTCAAATCACTGAATTATAACAATAATGTTGTTTGGATAAGTAAAACTTTCGCTACTGAAAAAATATTTAGAAGAAGTTGTTTTAAGCTCGTTGGACAGTGGTCAGCGTGATTTTGATTGGTCGACAAGGTCGTTTCTGACTTTTTACAATTTCAATTGACTTGTAGATATTCTTTTGAATTTTTTAATTACCTAATAATAGAGTTCATGAAGAGTAGCCAGTGGTCATTTGATTGACTAATTTAATACCGCCCCTTTCTACACAACAATTGTCATGACATGTAACGGGACTTAATCCGTCCGCGGGCTATTTTGTAGGTAGACCAAGTTTTCTTCAACTTTGAGTCACAGAGTTATTGTTCCAGTTTACTTTTTAATTTTATATTATTTTCTTTATAAACATTTATTTTGCTTATTTTTCATGAAACAAATAACATTGACATTAATCATTCATTAATCATACTGAACACATTCTGTATTTATTTATTTTGAAATGAACACGGGTAAACATTAAAACAAATTGAAAAATATTTGAATTACATGTAAAAATATTTCATGATTGTTTATAAAATATTTGTTCGGTTAGAAACGATTTAAAATTCAATATTAACACTACAACTCATATTTTTAGAATACATTAATCATATATGTAAAAAAGATGTTGTAGGTTAGAAGTGCGCAATAATTCGTAATGCATTTTCCATACGGAACCACATGTGTTTCATATTTTATTTCTTGGACAATACGCAAACCAGGAAAAATGGAAGCAGTTCATTTTTCTAGAAATGCTAGAGATGTATAACAGTTCAAAAATAGGTATTGTCAGGTGGCAAAAATTAACTTAAAAAGCAGTTGAAAAAGATCATCTTTTTTCGCTATCTGAAAAGGAATTTTTTTATGACTCGACGTACATGAATTGAAAATGTACCCTGCACTTTGTACAATAATTTTTAAATTTTGTGTGATTTAAAGAAAAAACCTAGATGATTAGCTTTCGATTGAAATAATTCCATCCCCTTATTATTAAATCACAAGATTCTATTCTGAGTACCATCGATGGGAAAAAAGTTGCCAGTAAAAAAAATATTATTGCGCTCTTGTAAACTATATTATATGTCTCTGCATGGTAATACACATAGTGCTCTCAAACAAATGAATATTTTCTCTCCTTTTAATATTTAACATCAGGACCATACAGGGCCGTAACAACATTGAGGCAAATGAGGCAAATGCCTCATGTTAGAAATTAAAAAAAAAAAATGAAACAAAAGATTTTCTCCATATCAAATTGTTTTCACGGAAAGTGTCTTACAATTAGTAAGTTCTCTTCACTCTCTGGTGTCGCCCCTGCATGTTTTTCGTTATCCATGTTCCTGTTTTCCTTTTAGTTTTCAGAGTTGATGGTCCATTGTTTGTAATTCAGTGTCCCTGGTTTGTCTTTAGTTCATTTATTGTCTTACTTTATGACTATAGTCTGAGTGTTGATTTTCATTTGTAAACGTGTGGTTTTGCAATGTTGCATGTGCACCGATGTTCAGACATTGTGACCAGGGGCGTAGCTGAGTTGAAATAAAGTGCAAGCATATATCAAAATTTTTTGAACCATTTTATGATGAAAATGATAAATACCCTATCTGTTTCTTACTATACCATATTTCAAGAAACGATAGTAACATCCTAGTGGGTTTCGTAATTTGGAAACCCGGGAACAGATAAGACACAAAATGACAAGCAAAAACTTTCAACATTGAAAACTAACTACAGATGAAAAACACGGACCCCGAAAAAATGTGGCGACCTCCGGTGCTCCGAAGGTAAGCAGGTCCTGCTTCTTGCAAGACACCCGTGGTGTTTCTCACGAGGGTCATTTTAAAATCAAATGAGAGGTTTCTACGACAACGGTAGAAGGTCATTTGTAACACAGATACCCTAGGTGAATCAATAGTCTTTTGGACGAAATGACAATGGGAATACGAAATCGAACGGCTACTTTTAAGTCTTGACTTATAAGTAATGGAAATAAATCTAAGATGTTTTCAAGGTGATTTTATTGAGCCTGTATTGTAGTTGCAAGTACAGACACCGCCAGACACGATAATCCGGAAAGACTAAAGACTATCCGAAATTCAATTTCAGGATTTTTTTTTTTTTGAAAAACATGTGCAAGCAAATGATTTTTTGCGTAAAGGCAGCTACGCGCCTGGTGACAGAAAATATTTTAAGATCATACGATGCTACTGGACACACATAAAAAATGGTCCTTTCTGCGTGGATAACTGAAATTGATATCACAGAATACAAAGTAGGTTTTTTTTTGGTAAATAAAACTAGATAGCTGACATGGTAACAGTTTGAGTTAAAGTAAGGTCACCTTTGTCCCGGTATCTAATAATTTGAGAAAAAGCAACAATGTATTGCTATAGTGGACCGTTTACATCGAAGGGTTAAACTTGCATTAAGTCGTGTTGAGACCTAATCGGACACAATTTTAATGCATAGAAAAAATACAAATGATCAATGATCAAAGTTTTTGTTCCTGTTCTTCATCTTGATAGTTGCTGGAGGGTCTTCAACAATACTTTGAAAGAATCATTAATACCGTCAAGAAAGGTGAAGATGGTCCCTATTAAATGTGGACTTATAAGCAGTACTAGTACTTTTAAAAAGTTTAATACTGCACTGTCACTTTATTCAAATCTAGTCATAAAAAAAATTACCAAAGTCTAAGCACAAGACAATATCAATAATTATGAGAATTACGATTTTTTGCTTTATCCTACATATTGGTCATTTAATGTTGTCTCTAGAACCTAAAAGTCTTAAATTACAATGAATCTGTTTTTGCTTTGGGACCAGAATATTGTCGAAAAAAAGCTCTATATTCATAAGCCGTTTCAATTCAAGAAAGAGCCTGGGAAACGCTCAGAATGGACGATTTTGTTTTATTTTTCTCAGAGCTTCTGGGGGCCTTGAGGTGTCCCAGACCCTTCGCCAAAATTTTTTCGCCTCGCTACCCTCGGCAAATATATTTTGCCTCACTTTTAAAAGAGGCTAGTTATGGCCCTGCCATATATATGTTTCATCTTTCAAACCGTTACTGAAGTGTTTGATTCTGTTATATCGTGCAAACTTGAACTTTGGTTAAAACACCAACATAAACAAAAACAAAATGCAAGGACGATATTAGAGTAATATAGAGGACTGTTTATCAGAATCTGTCCAACATCTGGTAGTATGGTTTCTTGATGAAAAACTAGGAAGTTATATATATGCGACTCAAAGTATCGGTCTTTTACAATATAGGTACTTTTTATATAACACAAGCATGTGTATCGTCTGGAATATACATGTAATTATATGTGTGACTGGACTTTCAGCAATCTTCAGCTAACTAATTTATCGAATTGACTAAATGTAACGAATGCTAACCTTAAGGAAGTGAAATATAAAAAGACTTATATTATGTTTTTGTTTTCCTAATTTCCAAACTATTTTAAATCTGTAAGAAGAATTCAAGGATAAGTTTATGCACGTTTAGTTCGAAAACATCCCGCACTCAGAATATTTAATCGAATTTCAAATTCTTAAAGATAACAGTGGCTTCATAAAATGTTCCATCATTTTGTAAAAACAACATAGAAAGCACGCTCAAATTCAATACTAAAATTTGATAAAAATAAAATCTAATCTTGTCTAAGAATCAATTTAGTCATTGGTTCCAGATTTCACTCGATTTAATAATTTTACAGAAATAATGTATTTGACTTTTGTGCTTCAAAAATGCCTTTAAAGACTGTCAGACATTTATATATGATTTTATTAATAAAAAAAGTTTCGTCACCTTTCGAATTTTAACCTTGAATGAAACAAATACAGAGGAATTATAGCAAGTTATCCAATTTTTATCATTTACTTTCCAGGAAAAACAAGAACTGCTTGAAATATTACTTGGAAGAGGTTCCATCTGTAGCATTCATGCAACGATACTACTGAAGCCATGCAGACTGCTGTTGTTTATTTTCCTTTTTCCTGACTGTTTTGAAATAAAGTTCCAAAAAAATCATGGAAAATGTTTTTTGATAAGTCGTCTTTAGACTTTTCATAGCATTTTCATTCGAATCGGTAAACATCAAATATTTCAATAATCTTTTTTAAGTGTTTAATATTTTCTAAATCCAATTACTTTTTATGAGATCAAGATTAAAGATATTGTTTACATGGTAAACAATTTACTAAATAATGCAAATACAAAAAAGGTACTTCAGATTAATTACGATCAGTCGGATTAGAAAAAAAGTTAATTTGTATTATAAACTAACAAACAAATTGGATAGAGGATTATTGCGAGTAAATGTATATCTTAAGAGTTAAGTCCAACTTTTTACACATAGATGGAAGTCGGTTGCTTTTGGGTAACAGCTTATTTTAATGCCTCAAAGAGAAAAAAACTTAAAACCATAGATTTAAGAGATTTTTGTCTCTATACGAATTCCTAAACACACTTTTTTAACGCCGCTTTGAGAAGAGATAAGTTTTCCCTTAATTGTGTGGTAAATTGCTGTGATATTATGACTGAAACATATCATTTGTCAATTGCATTATTTTTTTTTTATTTTATTTTTTATAGAACTGTACAATATTAAATGTTTTATTTGCAATGCAATTAGGATATATGTCTTCATAAAGAATATCGAATATCAAGCCTTTTTACATTTAATCTGTTTACCTCTATGATTCCGAAAACAATTGTTGTATATACAGACGTAAATTGAACTATTCTACAGTAAAATCTTGATAAAATGAACCTGAAATGTGAACATCCCCTCTGAAAAATAATGAAATAAGAGGTACATGCCGTGCTTTTATTACTGTATAACAGTTATTTGTTTTGTTGGTAGATTAACAGTAGATATAAGAAGATGTGGTTTGAGTGCCAATGAGACAACTCTCCATACAAGTCACAAGTTGTAAAAGAAAAACCATTAATGGTCAAAGAACGGTCTTCACCAAGCATATTCTTGAACAAAAGTATTTCGTTGTCCATTTTCGCCTGTATATTGAAGCTCCGATGTTTGCTTTAAAAAAATGTGGTGCTAGTAGTACATGTATATGTTTATAAAATGTCCAAATATTTTGTGAAACCCACATGTCAAATCGTGTACAAAACCAAGAATTCTGCTAATTTTTGCGTTATTTGGTCTTTTGTGGAGAGTATCTCATTGGCAATCATACCACATCTTCATTTTAATATTAAGCAGTGTGTTTATAAACCTTACACGTATCATAATCAGTCTATCAAGGAGTCTTTAATCATAATAAAAAAAAGGTAGACGATATCTATTGACAACATCTTGCACTCAAATATAAATATTATTAGGTTTTGTACAAAATATGCATATTTGGAAATGAAAGTCAATTCCAAAAAAAAATGTTATGGAATTTCATGTTTATCTTTAGTTATTGTATCTTGGAACATACAAATAACATTAATTTCTTTTTGACTAAATTCAATTTCACCAACAAAACTTCATTATTTTAAAGTAAAAAAAGGTACAGTAAAACCTGTATAAACCGGCCGGCTACGGGACTATGAAAAAGGGCCGGTTTGGACAGTGAGCCGGTTTATTCAGGTTTCCGTTTTGACCGGAAGTTAATGACTTGTGACGTCCGACATTTTGCATGTAAAAGTTCTCTCTGATTGTAAATTATATCTGATATATTAAAATAATTTGACTTCGTTTTTCATTGATTGCATTTGCATCATAATGCTCGCGTTGTTTGGATTGTAAGACGAGAGTTTTGATTTACTCCCATGATCAATAATTTGAAATGTTGGAATGGCCGATTAAAAAGCCAGAATATTATCAAACGTAATTTCATCACTTTCGAAACGTTGTCGTACAGTGTACAATATCCATTGATTGTTGTCATCCGAGTGTTTTTCATTATCAAGGTCATTTGTTTAGGGGTTCACAACAGAGAACCCAGGATTTCGAAATCACGATGTCAATTTCTTACTCCGCAATTTTAATTTGTTTATCCAAGTTTAAACGTAGGTTCAATCCGAGATATATTCGGTGTGTCTTTTCGTTTAATTGACACGTTTATAATGTTTTAATATATAATACAGCTCACTACTGTACGATTGTAGGTTCACAGTTTGACACCTGAATAATTGATTATCACGAAAAGCCATATTGTATAAACAAATATGTTTTGATTGCATATCGATCATTGAAATTAATTAGACAAACCGGTTTTGACAGGTAATAATTAATGTAATTAAGAGTATTGGGACTTCATAATTAGACCGGAATTCGGAATACACAGGGTCCGGTTTGCAAAGGGTATTTTAACAAAGACTTTGAATGGAAAAATATGGGACTTTCTTTTTCGGCCGGAATGGACAGGAAACCGGTTTATTCAGGGTCCGGTTTAATCAGGTTTGACTGTACTGTTTTTATTTATTGTTTTCGACAATTGATTAAACAAACCGAATTATGTTATATCAAGCTTATAAACAATAACAGTAACGGTAAGTACGTATAAGTACAGTTATTCAAATAAATATGTTTTAATGTAAATAGCAAATATAAATAAGATGGATTATTATAATCGTTACACGTTGTTTTTTATAATCGCATCTTTACGTCTTAATAATAAAATGTAAATGAAAATCCTAAGAATAAAAATTTGATTGCAGACACCTTATGTGTTGTAAGAACACTGTCTTACGAAAAATGATATATTTATTATTTTGATATGTTTACCGACAAAGAAATATTTAATTTTAATTGGATTATTTCGTTTTAATCATTACAGACATAGCTAGACAAACGTGATATACTGATTTTCCCATGCCGCTTTAATTTAATTTTTGTTTCCAAATTAATCTTATATTGTTGAAAAAATAATTGCAGAACCAAGGAGATTTCGAATCTCCGAATTTTTTCGTATTTTCGAGTCTTCCAATAACAGGGAAGTAACTCGTGTATTGACACAGAAGAATTTCTAGAATGTCATGTCAGAATACATAGAAAAAAGAAATGTCATCAGCGATCAGCTGACATATCACACCTGTAATTATTACCTATTAGCCTGTCTTACATTGCACCTTTGTGTTTTTTAAGACACGTGGTAAAACTTGATAAAGCAATTACAGAAAACAAGAGAGCCTTGAGGGGCTACCTGAAAATGTCATTGACCGTGAAATTACTTTAATTGTAATTCTTAATTCAATATTAAGTCATATTATTTTGATGTTTATTTAGTGATGAGTTTACAAATTACAAGCTTAAACTGGAATTATGACATAAGTATTCTTCACTGTATTTTCACAACAATTTGATGTTTATTTTATACCACAGAAAATGTCAAAAAATCAAGACAGTAAAATGACAATTGTAGAAATACTGGTAACGATACAAACAATAGAAGAGAGAAATCAGAATCAAAACAAAACAAAACTTAATAAATACCCCATACAAAAGAAACCAATTACAAGCAAAAAAGAACTGACACCAAAAAAAGGAAAAAAATAAAAACGTGCAGGAAAAAGAAAATTACAATGGAAAAGTATGAAATGTTTTATTTTGTTGCGTATCATACTATATTAAATTTGTTTCTTGTTTCTGCAAATCACAGATGAAGTGTTTTGCTAAGGTACCAGTATTTAAAAATAGAAACACGCCCTTTAAAATTATCTTTTACAACCATCCGATGGTACCAGACAACACAGTAAAACGATATTATTCATGAATGTGTGAAGTATGTGAAATGCTTTCTTGATTTAGATACAAGTTACTGTAATGACAAGTTTTTGGTAATGTTTTATTTTTTTAGTTTGACTCTAAATTTATATCAAGAGGCATTCCTCTTTTACTTTGATGAGATTTTGAAAATATAAAATTGTTTTCAACGAATAAAGATGTAGTCCTCTGGCATTTGAATGAAGTCTGCGAATCTGTTCTTTTGGATTTAAGACTAAGTGTTAAAACTGAACAACACAATGTTAGTTTGGTCGAAATTTGTCACATTTATTTTAAGTTCTTTGAGATTTTAACAAAAGTCAGAAGTTAGGTGACATATTTTGGATATTTGCTAAAGGAATCTGACCATTGTCCGAGTCTCTGGACAAATAAAGAGACCATACTTGTTACACTATCAATGCTGAAAATATTTACATTATTAATCAGAGTAGAATCGCTAAATCACAGATTGAGTACAAATATTTGTTCAACTTTTGAAGAAACTAAATAGAAAAATTTCAATTAGTTAAATCTATGTATCAATTTGAATATATTGTTGTAACTGCTCGTTAAGGAGACGGGAGTGCTTGTTAATAATTTCATCTCTTCGGTTTCTGATCGTTCCCATGCCCAGGTGCGAGTTCCAAATGTGTATTTAAAATGACGAAGTTTTAAAAAATGGTCTTAAAATTTAAAAGTATGTTTGTTCAGTAAACATTGACATAATTTAAAACATCTGTGGCTTTATTGATTGTAATGCTGTTTTTGTATTTGGAGGAAATGCCTGTTTTTATGAATATCAAATACTTCCGCCTTAATGTACTTTGGTGTATACAAAAATATGTTGTTTTTATTATATTTGTGTAAGAAGAAGAAAAAATCATAAACAATGGAACTAATGGTCATCTTTTTTTTAAAGAAAAATAGCCTCATATACAATGATAAGTTTAAGTAGAAGACCCTCCCCCACAATGTTTCCTGACAAACAAAGATAACACTTAATCTTAAATTTTGTGCCATAAGTGGAGCAGGAGCTGTTTACCCCTTCCGCAGCACCTGATATCACCCTCGTGTTTTATTGGGTTTCGTGTTGCTCCGTCTAAGGAGTCCTATGTTGTGTTTTTGGATACTATTGTTTGTCTATGGTTCTTTTCAGTTTTAGCAATAGCGTTGCCAGTTTATTTTAATAACATGTTTGATATCTTTCACCACTCTTTTAATTGTTATGTCTTATAATTTTAAAGACTAGTAAAATTGATTCGCAAAAAATAATACAGGTGTCAACAGATTGTAGAGCCATGAATGTGTAGATGTATATAACAATAATATTTTATAGTTTGCTTTTAATTTACTGATAACAAAATCAATATTAATACCAATTAAAACAATATTCAAAGATCTAATTACAGTGATGATTTGGTAACCTTTTGGAATAAGTTTATTCAAAGGATCTACGAGATTAACAGGATCGTTTCTAAATTTCCGGGCCCGGTAAACAAAATCTCCTTAAAAACGAGGATGTATTATATGAATGTCTTCCTGTATCTTGGCATGGCAAAAGGTCATATTTTTCTCTTGTTTTTGACGTCTTTACACTATTACATATGATTTTTTATGTGTACTGATTGATAATTTTGTCTTATAGATGCATACTTTTATTGAATTTGTTATTGGCTTTGAACTAGCTGTCAGTAACTGCGAGTACTCTCAGGTCTGTCCTTAGTGTCTTTTTGCTGTAGGAATGTACAAGTACCCGGTCACGCCCACACTGTGTTTTTGTTATATGTATCCACTGTATCAATCATATGAGTAGAGCCTTTTCAACTGATTTTTATAGTTTGCTCTTATATTTTACTGTTACATCAATGTCACAGGTAAGGGGGGTTGGGCTCCCACTAACCTAGTTAAACCCGCCACATTATCCATGTGACTGTCCCAAGTCAGTAGTCTGTGGTTGAGCGGTTGTTGTTTGTTGCTGTTGATCACATGCGTTGTTTGTTTATTGTTATGTACAGTTTTTGCATTGTTCTGTTGCACCATTGTCCAAGGGAAGGGTGCCCACGAATTTCTTTAACCCCACCACATTCTGTATGTGCCTGTCCCAAATGAGGAGCCTGTTACTAAGTGTTTGTCGTTTGTTGCTGTGTTGCATAATTGTTTTTCGTTCATTATTTTGTACATAAATTAGGCCATTAGTTTTATCGTTTGAATTGTTTTAAATTCGTCATTTCGAGGTATTTTATAGCTGACTATGTGGTGATGGCCGTACGGTGATCTACAGTTGTTAATTTCTGTGTCATTTGGTCTCTTGTGAAGAGTTGTCTCATTTGTAATCATACAACATTTCTTTTTTTACATATATATTAACACTTTTAAAACGTTACAGCGTGAGTTCAGATAACATATTTCTGCATGCAAGAGTCCCTAGCTTGTTTGTTTGTTTTTTTGTTGTTTTTTTTTTTAAATTCTAAGTATATCACAATGGAAATTTGTGCTTTAATTTTGAAACACCTGTAGTTGTTGAACATCTCAGTCAAGAATTGAGAAATATAGATTATAATATGTATTTGAAATGATGGCGAAATACAAGAGCAAAATTGATCATTCCCTGAACTTCAGATATCAAGCGAAAACTGACCTGTGATGGATGCGTGTTTTTGATGTCTTCATAATACCCACTTTTAGGTATATAATGAGACTTATGTATAACTATACAAATGTGCTTTGAAGTTACTTTTAAACACGAATGTGCTTTGAAATGACCATTAAACTTTTAACTATAAAGAAAAATTTTGAAAGCGCAAATGTCCTATATATATATATATATTTTTTTTTAAGAAACTACCCCTTTACAACGGGGGCACTTGCAGGCAGGGTACCCACAAATGCGTCTAAGAGCATATACAATGAATAATGTACAGTTAAATAAAATACACATAGGACAATATAAAAGTTAGAAATTAATTCTCTTTTTAAAACAAGTCAACATTCATGTAAAACATAACAACATTATATATTAATATAAATTCTCAAAATTTAGAGATTTGATTGGGGACAGTACTCTTATTTTTGCCTTTTAAAAGGTCCCAGAAGCCTTTAACTTTATTGGAGAAGTTAACATATTTGTCAAGAAATTGTTTCAATTTCAGAGCGTTTTCCTTCTTTTTAATAGCTTCTTGAACTTTGACTTTCCTGAGTTTATAAGTATTAGTTAAAAGATTGCCCGTCTCGCTATTACAGTCACGGGTTTTGTCGTGCATTCTTTAGACGGTTACTTTCTTTTCTGCTTTTACTGTGCTTATCCAGTGACCTTTGGGGTATCATAATAGCAATGACCAAAACAGTTTACCAAATGGCAGTTAGATTTCTTCTCCAACTAACTGATCAACTGGTAAAATATTTTAGCAGATTGCTCAAGTGAAATGTTGTTAGTATGAAGTGAGTGCTATAAAATCAAAAGTATACTTACCATCCAGATCCAGTTGATATCTTTGTCATTTGTTTCAAACACAAAAATGACTTACTATAATATGAGTCACTGAATAAGAAGGTCTAATTTTGACATGGAAACTTCTATCATAAATAGATTTTATAAATAAATAGTTGAAAACATTGTTTTGTAAGTCTATAATTAATAGCTCCGTTTTCCAACAACAAGTTAGTGCATAATTGTAATTTGGATTTTTTTTTCTAAAGCAATTACTTATCTGCTACCATTAAAGGGAAATAATTTACATTACTGAAAATCAGCAAAATGTTGTCACAATTTTTGTCTGACAAATATCAACTTTCCTCATTTAATTTGTTTGTACAATACTTTTATGATTATTAAACTTTTATCCTCTGTTTTGAAAAGAAACAATGAAATTTATTTTTAAGATGATTAAAATTTTGAAAAAAATTGTAGGCAAAATCAGAAGCCAGGTATCATTGCTTAATTTTTTATTGTACAATAATTCAATAAAAATTATTTCCCTTTAATGCCAGTAGATCAGTAATTTGTATAGAAAATACTATACGAATCATAATTACACAATAACTTTGTCTTAGAAGACAAAGCTATAAAATATACATCTACAAAACAACGGTTTGAACTATTTATTTATAAAATCTATTTATGATAGAAGTTTCCATGTCAAAATTAGACCTTCTTATTCAGTGACTCATACTATAGTAAGTCATTTTTGTGATTAAAACAAATGACAAAGATATCAACTAACTGGATCTGGATGGTAAGTATTTCTTTGATTTCACAGCACTCACTTCATACTAACAACATTTCACTTGAGCAATCTGCTAAAACATTTTACCAGTTGATCAGTTAGTCGGAGAAGAAATCTAACTGCAATTTGGTAAACTGTTTTGGCCATTGCTATTGTGATACCCCAAAGGTCACTGGATAAGCACTGTAATTAAAAGGTCAAGTTCTTTGTCCCATAATCTACGGTATTGCTTAGAATGATTTGCTTTTCCGATTAAAAAAAAAATCAGCAGCATCATGAACGGAATTTTTCCGTTGACCCCAAACAGTATTGATATTAGATGTTATTTTCGTTATAGGCACTGATGCGTTGACATTTTGTTTTAGGGTTGACCGAAAAGTGTGCCAATCAGTATTATCGTTTATTTTCCAAATGAAAGCAGGTTTTTTTTATTCTTTATACTACACATTTTTACATTTATTTCAGTCCGTATCATTACATGGTCACTATATATATATATATATGTATCGAAACTATAATAACACGTGTAACGATGCGACTTAGGGCTTCTGAAAGAAAAACAGTATATATAGTCTATCGCGGACCTCTGGTTGTTAGAAATACGCGTATACAATTCTTGGCAAATCGCGAGGCAATTAACAGCATATAGCTCACTTGCTTCTATAAACTGATGAAGCCTTTTACCATTATAAGATGCCAATTCACGCATGATATTAAAATTAGTAATTTGACACTTCTCGCTACATTTTCCGTTAAAGTCGCCCATAAGTAAAATTTCAAATATATTTCAATACAAAAAGCGCAAATGTCCATATCTAAAAAGTGCAAATGTTCTAGGGATGGAAGCCCAAATGTCCATTTAAAAAAGTGCAAATGTAATATGAAAAAGCGCAAATGTAATATGAAAAAGCGCAAATGTAATATGAAAAAGCGCGAACGTCCTGTGCCGATATATATATATACAGTCAGGGTTAACACTTAAAAATTTCATTTCGAATTTCCAAATATAAAGCGCACGGCTTTAAACTTAACATTTTATTCTGAATTCCCATATATTTGATGCCAACGGCTCTACATTATTTTATTTGAAGTCCCATCTATAAAGCACACAGCTCTAATTAAATAATATATATCACCAGACTTGATTTCTTAATTTTATAAGCACCAAGTGGCGTCGTCCTGGAAAGACAAAATAAGTGAAAGATGTCAAATTTGACCAAGACCGGTTGTAATCCACACATGCTTTTTGGGAAAATTAAACTAAGTTAATCGTCCAAAACCAATTTTGTGATATATGAACAGTTATATGGATGGACAATGATAATACTTGATGCCTTGGCATTCTTAGGATATATAGATAGTCTACGCTGAAACCGCTGAAGTATCATGTAGCTTTAAAAAAAAATCAAACTAGCCAAAACGAATATTTGATCGGATTAATGGAACTGTAGGAGTACAGGGAGTATTCCAGCGACAAATATTAGAACTACTATAGTGCTAGAAACGTTATGATGTGTTAACGAAACTATAGTACAATGTCTACGATACTATAGTACAATGTCGACGATACTATAGTACAATGTCGACGATACTGTAGTACAATGTCTACGATACTATAGTACAATGTCTACGATACTATAGTACAATGTCTACGATACTATAGTACAATGTCTACGATACTATAGTACAATTTCGACGATACTATAGTACAATAACAAACATGTAACGGGTACTTCTATCAAACAAAACAGTCGATTGACTATAGAGAGTATATCATGTTGGAAATTCTTGTCACAGCTGGAATCGTGTAGCAGATCCATTAGAAACCTGATGCTTTATATGATAACTTTATATCAAAATATCAATATTGTCAGTTATTTGTGAAAATTGTTTTTCGTAGAAACATAAATATTGAGAGCAAATGAATGAATTAAAAAGAGCTACCTAAATGTTATACTCGGGAATTGGGGAAAATATTATTGGAGAAAGTAAAAATATTTTAGCATGTTTACACCTGATATACCTACAGACTTAAATCGATTCCAACTATAGAAGCAAAAATATTTTGAGGGCCAAACAAATTACTACATGAAGGCCTAGAATTCGCTACAGGGGAGAAAATTTCGTGGGAATTCTTTGACATCCGATCAAGCAGAATAGTTTGAATTTATTAATCTCTTATTTGTTGATTTTTGTCAATTAAGAAATCTTAGGGTTTAATTCCCTGTGTCAATATATTCTTGTAACTTCATTTTATCCATTTCACTTTCAGTTTTAAATTATAAACGGTCATTTCCTTTTAAACAGGTGTCTCAAATTTAATTATTGTCTTCGGACTACTGGACTTAAGCTTCAGTTATTAATTGTTTCTATTGGTGAACTATATGATTCTGTTGCCCAAAGGATTGTATTAGTCATAACAGAACCTTGGATTTATTTTTCTAATGTTACTAAATGCACATCATTTAAAACAACTGCTTGGCAGAACAGATACTTTTCATATATCCAATATAAGGATAACTTTTAACATTCATAATGATGCCGCTACATACAATACAATATAAAATATATAGGTGCATTGTCGACTCGGAAGCTGAACATCTTCGCTAGCCAAAAGTTACGATCAAATGGATCCAATGGATCGTAACTCTTGGCTAGCGAGGATGGAAGCTGATACGAAATAGAGAATATTAGAGGCTTTAAATGTGCAACTACAAAAGCAAAAAAAATATTACTGTATACATAATAAATATTTATTTAGTTATAAGCGAAACAAGTTACCAATATCAAAATATTACATTGCCACAATAAAATAACACCAGTATGGACAGTTTATACACTTGCGAAATATTTTAATACACCTTCCAGAATTTGTTTCTTTATATATTTAATGTATAAAAAAGTAAGTATGGGGGTGACATTACATGTGAAAAAAATTTGGGCAACGAATTTCAAGGTAAAGTAATGGTTTGGTCCTGTCACGTTAAAAAAAAATAGTATATCTGAATCTGTCATGAATTACAGACCCCCTTTAATAGATTAAAATTGTCCATATTTTGAGTTTTCTATAATTTTGACATCATTTGTCCCAATAGTAGTACACTTCACGTTAACAATCATTTTTGGAAAGAGCATGGGTGCATACTTTTAGATTTGAGTTTTTTGTCTATAAGAAAATACTACGAAATAACTGTTCTCGAACGTCAGGGTCATTTATCAAGACAGTGAAGCCTGCATGGATTGTATTCAGCGAGACGTATATATCACATCCCCTGTTTGAACATCCTATATGCAGCTATTTATTCGATCACTGCAAACAGGAAAACACTTTTAAGTCAATCTCCCGTTTTCACCTTTTCATCATGTATTCAGTTATATACTGAACGAAATTTTTTAAAACTACAGCAGTTGTTTATCTCTTTTTTTTTGCACCTAAATGAGGAAGTGCATAGGTACATTGAAAGTGTGCAATTTTCAAACCGTTAACGCATTTAAATGGAATGCATCCTTATTTGCCGGTTTTAAATAAATTTCAATACGACCGACTATGTTAAAAAAAAAGTGTTTACAAATAAAGTGCATATTTCAAATCAAAATTAAGGACAGAAAAATATAATATAAGTAATTATCAACAAAAAAAGTTCCGAAAATAACCAGCTTTGAAAATGACACCGAACATATATAATCATATATACACAAACAAAAATGATCACGCTATATGGTTGAAAATAAGATTTTTTGGTATAGTTTTTCTAATAAGAAAATAATTACACAAACAGTCTGCTTTAGTCTCCCTATTCTACTAGCTCTTCATGTAAAGATTTGCTGGAATTTTTAAAAATATGCAAAATAAAGAAGTTTGTGATTTCTTTCTTCTCGTCAAAGTTTCATAGAAATTAAAATCTAATTATAATTTCCAAAGTCTGTGAAATTATTTTATCAACAAGGAAATATCTATGTGAGAATAAATGAGAGTGTTTTTAAAATTTGTCATCGACGAAAAATTTGTAACAAATTCCTCTAGAAGACTTTTTGTGAAATATTAATTTGTGTAAATAAGATCATAAATACGGAGCACTTTTCTTTCTTTCAAATGACCGTTAATTTCCATTAACAGTTATATTGCTATAAAAATATGATCATTGACCAATAAAAGTGTCAAAAGTTTTCACTTAGGTCAAGTAAAATATTTGACGCAATTTTTAACCGAAAATTACGAAACAATGAAAAACATTAAGAATAGCACTATATATAGTTGATTGGTTTTAGTTTGGTGTCGACGTGTTGTTTATACAGCTTGAAACTGACAAATGTAACACAAATGTACGGAATACTACTCCAGTCTTTTCTATGTGAGAAAATTGTATAACATCTTCAAATATACTAATGTATAATACTATTATATACTTCTTATTTACGTGGATATTTTATAAATTTTATTTAGAACGTTTGTATTGCGAAACGTACATTTTAATATTTATTAAGAAAAACATAATGATACAAATATCCAATTACAAAAACCTTTATTATTCCATATTGATAAAATATTTGTAGGTTTTTCTATATGAATGGGATTTTGAATAAAAAAGCATATTCACCTGCGGAAAAGGATATTCACCGCGCAAAACGTCGCGTGCTTTTACGTGTATAATTTTGGTAAAAAACGTTTGATGTACAATTGGTTTTGGTAAACATTTTCCATTACATTCATTTCTCTCGGAATATGGAATAAAACATTTACTGTCTTTTGTTTCGGTAAATATGTGGTTTAATTGACTTTTGAAAAACTGATATTCACTTCGGCCGTTGGCCTTAATGAATATCAGTTTTTCAAAAGTCAATAAAACCACACATTTACCTCATCAAAAGACAGTAATTGTATAATATTCAATACCTCTGAATATTTGAAATTGGCCTCAAATCAGAATCTGGAAGTTGATTTCATTTGTTTTACGTTAGTTTTGATATTTTTTCTGATATTTCTTCTTTCTTTTTATAAAATTGCAGTTTCACGGTGGGTATGGTTGTCCTGCGAGAGAACGTACTGTGCTGGTGATTTGGTCCTGACGGGTGCTGGTGGGTCCTGATTCTGTGCTGGTGGGTTTGTTTACATTGTATCAGAACGGCAATAAAACGACTGTTTTGTTGCTTAATTTTTCTCTGATGCGTCATAAGTACCATGCAAAGTATATTACAACAATATAAAATTGCAAAAGTCGTGCAAGTTCGTTAAACGGAATTGTCCTGACGATGTGCTGGTGATAAGAAAAACGGTCCTGGTTCTGTGCTCCTATGTCCTGGTTCTGTGCCTTTATATTTTAGTTAAAAGTGGCAAATATTCAGTCAAGATCATTGATGCTGTACTGTTATTGACTACTAGTAATTAACTGTTGTCTGCTTTCTTGAAATTGACATTGTTATGAATCTGTTTACTGTTATTATGAGAGAAAAAAAAAACCTATTTTTTATTCTTTTTATAGTTAACTGTGATTTTATTTATTGGCCTGTTAATGGAACCCTTCTTGCTCCCTTTTAAGATAAGAAAATATGTTTACGATTTTCGGGATTACGATCATTTTGCAAGATCGACAAAATACGTTGTAATTTATACAATACTTATATAAAGTAGATGATGTTGTATGTTTGTTGTCAATGGACAAATTTCCATAAGAAACCAAAGAAAGTATGTGTTAACAACCATACGTCATTGTACGACCTTCAACAATAACCCATAAAATAAAAATGTAAAAGGTTTTGTATAAAAAGGGAGAGCAAAAATATAGAAGAAAGGACTTTCTGGGCGTTTGAATCATATGTCTTTAGCAGCTTAAAACACATTTGTTTGTGAAAAATTGAGTGCTGACTATAAGAATGACAATAGTATTGCGGGTTTGTTTGTTTGTTTTTTTTTGGGGGGGATGGGGGATAAGTTAGAGCGAGGTTACAGTGAAAGTGTTAAGCTTGGAATAGTTTCCCGTAAGATTTAAAAGTTGTATTTTAAAAGAAAAATGTATCTTACAGCTATTAAGAATCACTTGCTGTATCTGTAAGATTTTTTCAACATATTTTTTTTGTCTGAACGGTTATCAGGTATTTTTTTCGAAAGTTCGATAGAACACTAAAAAAATCACTATTTTATGAAAGGGCAGACTAGAATATGTCAGACAATATGTCAGAGAATGAAGACGAGATAACCTAGAGAACATTAACAAAACTAAGATTTCTTAGCTTTTTCATTTCAAAATTCCAAAATAAATAAATATTTTTGATAAAGAATTACAGGGGAGGAAGTGAACAATGTGTCCTACTTTTCTATATTTAAATATTTTTATGAATAAAAAATCAAATGTGCCTTAATTATGATTGAAAATGAGTAAATGGAAAAACTACCAAACTAAAATACATTTTTATTTTAATATTGGTAATATCACTAAGCTTTTAAGTTTTGTGTGTCAAACACACCATCTCTGTAGTAATGACTCCTTATTAAGATATTTCACATCTCCATTTTTTTTTCTGCATTTTTTTATATTGTGAATTCTTAGTATTATTATATTAAAATGTAGACTTAATTTATATTTAAAAAAACTGAATCTAAAGCCAGATAAATCAAACATTTTTGTTTCTATCTATCCGTTTTCAGGACTTTAACAATCAACGTAAACACGCCTGGAAAGTAAAATGCGTACTCGGCTGTCTTTAATCGACCATTTTTAGACACCCTCCTAAAAAACAAGCCGGGGTGGGGGTTCAGAGATGCAAATTAAGTACTTAGATCAATATTTTATATTTTCGTGTATGGTTTATCACCCCCTCCTGTGGCCTGTCAATTACGAAAATGTGCAAACTGCAATAGTATCAAAACAGCACAGACAATGAATAATAGAGATATAATTTTGTACATATACATGTATCAAGGGGAAACTTCTTGCAAAGCATTATTATTTATAGTTCATTATTGTATTTAGAAGAAAAAGAGAATTTGGTGAAAATAAAATCACTATTTTTGTAGAAAATTCACAGACCTTTGTACAGAAATTTTTTTTGTTATGTTTAGCATGGGATCAACACAAGGGTACATTATCCTTAAAAATCTATTTAAAAGTATTTGAAACTAACGTTTGCTTTGTTAATTGTGCCTTCAATTTCAAAAATTAAAATATCTCGTAACTTCATACTACCAATTGAGTATAAAACAAGTAAATAAGTTTAAAAAAGAAATTCTTAGATTAAACACCTAGATTTAACTTTAAAAAGTCATAACAGTTTAAAACAATACAAATCTACACACACAAATAACTGGCTTAATTTCAACTGATTTTCAACCCGAATCGCTATAAGATCATATATAAGCTCAACTGTGTCGAGGGATCGTGTGAGGTTCATTTATTGTCTTGACGTCCGTATTACAATGACCAAATGTTAGCAAATGATTTTTTCAAGAATGAATCTAGGAAAAACAATATTCATCAACAAACCAGACCACTGTCTGTTAAAATGTATTCTAGTTTTTAGTTACAGCCGATTCCATTGAGTATGTAGGCAAATGTTATGTCTTTGGTTAGCATGCTTGTTAGCTAAACCGTGAAGTCATTGTTAGGTAAGGTCTATACCCTCCTTTCGAATTAACCTGGTCCTACAGACAGAAAGATGTGTCATTTGTGGGACTAGTCTACTCTTAAAGTAGGGTAGTTTACATAACCTAACACTGACTTTTCTGTTCAGCAAGCAAGATAACCAAAGATATTCCCTTTGTCTACACACTCATTGAAATCGGCTTTAATATTGAAAATGTTCAAGCAATTAGGGCAAAACTTACCGAGTAAAAAAAATCAAAATGTCTATCACCTTGCACATTTCAGAAAATTCAGATCAGATAACGAAACTGGGTCCAGCAACATTTATAAGCAATTTATGATTTTGACCCTCACAGTTTCCATTCACCACAAATATTCTCGTTACAACGAATCAAATACCAGTTGCAGCCTTTTGTTTATCTATTAATATATGTATACGGATAAAGTTATGAAAGGCAGCAGGGTCACCAGGGTGAGGAGTCCATGTCATCTGAAATAAATGCTAAGCATAGATCTAGAAAGCGGCAGATAATCATGGCATTAAAAAAACCCTCTTCTTTTCGACTTTTTTCGAACAAATTGACACATAAAATGAATTATATAGTATTATGGAATTTTTAACTTGTGTTCAATTCATTGGTTACACCTTTTACTAGGATAACAGTCCTGTCAAGTATGAGCTGGGTAAAATATTTCAGAAAAGAAGATGGAAATGTGAAAGTTTCCGTGCGTCAGGTGCAACAGCATACGAACAGCTAACATGTCTCGTCAGGGTGGAAGCTAAAAAGTCCACGAAAATTTGATCTCAAACCTTTATTCGTTCCAACAAAGATATTGTGATTTTGTTGAGGATTTAACCATCTACGACAACAAAATTTCTTTTTTTTAAGAATTTACAGCTCTTCTATAAATATATGCAAAGCAAACCATTGATTAAATTGCTTGCTATGATTGTTTGGATGTTTGTAAACGACAGGTAAGTAGTCTGTTTACTATATACTACAATTTATTTGGAAAATAAACATTAACTTCAATTCCTGTCAGTTTGTATTTGTCCAATCAAATCCCAGTATGTATTGAAACTCCACCTACCTATTGTTTGAAAACATCCAACAAACATAGCAAGCAAGTCAATCAAAGTTTTTTTTTGCATGCTTTTATAGAAGAGCTGTACTATATAATGCAAGGAAGCGTTTAAGTCTTTCGCCAAAAAATACTATCAATTTCTTTTTGTTTTGTGTAAACTTACGTACCATTTCCTTCCATTCATGATCATTAAATTGAACTGTAAAATATTGCTTGGTACCTTCTTAATTCCTTTATGAGTCTTATGTAAACATAATTATGACAATAACTGTTGTGAGAACAAGATTCACTGCACACTTTTAAAGTTCTGCTTCATCAAACATTAAAATGTGAACTTAAGTTTTGAGACTTTTTTAATCTACACGATTGGGAGTTTTGATATGAGAACATGGTTTATCTATTAGTTGAAAATGCGACTTTGAACTAGCTTTCAGTACCTGCAAGCATTCGTTATTCAATAATGTGTGTCTTTGTGTTATTATTTTATGTAATAAATTGTTGTGTTGGTACACCACTGTAACAATGAAGGAGGAAATGAGGAGGGTTGGTTGGGTGGAAGTGGGGAGGGGTATGCGGAGCGCTAACAAACATGTCTATGCGGCATTGGCTTTGATCATTGTTGAAGCATCAATGTAAGGGGCATTTAAAATATCTTAATAAAACTATTCTTATTTTAGATGCTATATATTGTTATCTGATATTGGACGAAAGATGTTGCCCTTTTATGTAATTATTTAATACAAGTTACGATCATTTCAAAACACATATTAAACAGCCAAATGGATGCACAAGAGCTAAAATAGGAGTCATAGATCCTATTGACAACAATTATCTGCCCAATTTTATTGATTTTGTAACATTTGTTTCAAATATGACCAACTTCTTATCCAAAATCACCAGCACCGTATCAGGACCCACCAGCACAATGACAGGACCCACCAGCACAGTATCAGGACATGAATAAATTGAGAAAATGCTAAATGTTAATAAATTTCAATGTTTTTTCACAAAATAGTTTTGTCGCGTGGATTGCGGTATAGAAAGCGGACTCTATGAGCATTTTTGTTTTATTTTTTCAGTTCGAGATTTTCTGAAAATGAGCATTTCTGTGTTACGCTTACTGAAAAAGTTTAGAGGGTCAACTTTTTAATGGTTTACATATGAACCCATAAGAAACAAAATTGAAAAATCTCAACCGTTTTCTTCCATTTTTTATGAGTGAAAACGTAAAAAATCATTATTTTCGTCTTTGTTTACATTTTTTCATTGATCACCAGCACCCGTCAGGACCAAATCACCAGCACAGTACGTTCTCTCGCAGGACAACCATACCCACCGTGAGTTTCAATAATATCCAAAGTTTCTCTCCAAGGCTCTTCTGAAATCTAAAAGAATATCATTTCGTATATAAAATGTCATAATTGGTTGCATCTGTCAGACAATTTATTTTGAATTATAATTATTACCTGCATGAATTAAGTAATAAATATGTTTTTCTAAAACTTTTATTGATAATTGTTATCAAATTTTAATTAAATATTTTTGTAGTTTAAACAATATTTCCGATCTTTTCGAACTTAGAAATCCTGATTTAAACTTAATAAAAATATTTTCAGTTCGATTCATTGCTTCAATTTCATTCAATACACAATAAAAACATATTAATTACTTAAGTGTACATGTGCATTTGTGTTGGGAGTAGCTAAAACCCTTAAGTTAAATCTTATCTCATCATGTAAACATTGACATTGGATTAAAAGATCACCATAATTTGATAAAAGTGACACTATTTTGTGATGTATCCCTCCAGCAAAAAACATTCAACGATACGACCAGTCTTTTATAGACAGATTCTTCGTTGAAATTGACTCTTTTCAATCTGGAAATGAAATCTTGATGACATAATTAAATTTACATAAGATATGATTTAATCCTTTAAATTCTGTCCTGTCACAAACTAATTGACAGCACGAGCCAGAAATGATTATTTCATCCCGTTAGCTATATTTCGGTCACTGTTACCCGTGCCTTTTTCATTTTGTTTGTTTGTATTTTTATTTTAAAAAACATCATAATTTAAAAAAAAAATATTATGATAATTATTCTGTTAATCTCCCCCCTACCAACATTAAAAAAAAGAAAAAAAGATTTACTGATGTATATTAGTGGAAGTACATCAAAAGTTAATTTCAACAAAAGTTATTTTGCTTTAAGACGGATAGGAATGGAAAGACTTTTTAGGGCTTGTAAAAACACCTCAGATTTTAAACAATAGTTCAGTATAAATGTGTGTATGTGCTACTTCTATATACTGCTCACTGCACAAATTTATTTGAAGTCTTAACTTTAATAATACTGTTTCTCAATACGCAAGTATAATCTGAAGGAAATCAGGAAGATGGTACTAAGGAGGCAATACAAATAGCTTTAAAATAAGAGATCTGCTAACGATGAAAATCAAATATTATTACTAGTAATGTCTCTCAAAATGCTGAACACTATTATATTTTGCTTGGTTTACATAT